>NW_027361717.1:21505000-23905000 GCF_039654945.1 Dendrobates tinctorius
CCCTGACCCTGACCCTAACCCTAACCCTAAACCCCCTTAACTAACCCTAACTCTAACCCAAACCCCTAAATTCCATGGTTAAAAAAAAAACCGCATATGCAAAAAAACGCATACATGAGCATGCCAGTGCGCACATATGCGCATCCATAGGCTATAATGCCATTTTTAGCGCAAAACGTGCACATATGTGCGCATGCGCTTTTTTGCAGGGCCAAAAAATGCAACATGCTGCGTCTGGAAAATACAAACGCACACCCCAAAAAAACGCAGCGCATGAAAATCGCATACATGCGCTTACAAGCGCGCAGGTATGCGCACCCATGTTAAATATAGGGGAAAAAACGCATGCGCACATATGCGTTTTTTTCCAGCGCTAAAAAACGCAAATGTGAAACCAGCCTTAGGAAACAAAAATGCAGCACATGAGACTGAAGGAGATTCCTAAAGCAGCCCTATGGGTATAACACTAGATAAAAGCAGATATCTAGTAGTGATCAGACTGATCAGTCCTCAGATGCACCCTAGACACAAACAAGTCGCTATAAAGCCCTTTAACTTATTATTTGTTGTGTTGTGCGTTGTCCAAAGAACAATCAACCTCCAGTCAGAAAACAACAGGTTAACAGACTGTAAGAAAAAATACAAGCCAGAAAAATTCTAAGATAAAGTTGCCAAAACAAACAAGAGCCTCTGGATAGAAATGCCTGCAATATTTCTACAGTATACACAGCACTTGGGCACTCAGAGTCAGGCAGCCGGCCAGGGGTTGTCTGACTTACGAGGCACGTGAGCAGCCACTTGGGGTATCTATCTGACACGTGTGGCCAGAGCACACATTGTTCCTGTAATAACTTGTGTTCAATATAAACTTCTAAAACATCTTTGGGCAAAGTTTACAAAAAGTTACAAACTAGAGTGCAAATAATACAGCAATAAACAATATATATTTATTGCATTATTCCTGCCTGCAGAGCCTCTTGTTGTGGTTGAGATGCCAACCACAACACCACCACAACGCCGGCATGTACCGTATCAACCACACAATCACCTAGTCGCGGGAACGAGTCCTCTACTCATTGCACACAGCCAGTGCTGGCTGCAAAATGTAGTGATGTCCACAAGCTATAAACTTGCAATTATTTGCATTTTGTGGGCTTTTTTTTTATTAATGACCTATCATAAACTTACTAGCTTATTACTTTCTTTTTGCCATATGTGATAATGAACACTAGAGCCACAATTTACTGAAATTTTGCAGAAGAATCTAGTGCCACGTCAGTACTAGATTTCAATCTCAGGAGGCTTAGGGACTTCCCATTAAAGGGGTTATTTGGCCTTAGGCTAAAAGTCTGTATCCCTCTATGTGACTGCAGACTTGTGAATACTCACATCATGCTCACAACATGCTATTAGAATACTCCAGCCCCAGCATGTTACATCAAGTATGTGATTTGTATGCATGCGGTCACATGCCGACTAGACGTGCGTTGAATGCAAATGTATTGAGAGATGATGGACAAGTCTAGATAGAATGTAGCTGGGAGTATGTAAATCACATATTTGTGGTCACATGCCAGCTAGACGTGCGTAGCCTTGCTCAATGCAAGTGTATTCTAAGTGTAAGTCTAGTTGGCATGTTACCGCATGTATGCATATTGCATATTTGCGGTCTCATAATTGCCCACTCACGATGCAGGCACCTTTGAATCCTCACAGAGCTCAGTGTGTGCAATGTGCGGAGTCACAAGTCTGCAGTCACATAGAGTGACTGCAGACATGTAGCCTTAGGCTGGAGTCACACACAACCATTAAAAAAATCGGTCCGATTTTAACGGTACGAAATCGCACAAAGATTTCTTGTCCAGGGATCCGTCTGTCATCCGAATTTCCGGCGATGAACTGATTTTTTTTGCATCTAAGCATCCGTTTGACATCCAATACCAAGGCCTGATGCTCCTTCCTGTTGACCTGGAGAAGTCTTGCGATTTTATCGCAAGTCACACTTGTGGTCCGTTTGTAATCTGATTTTTAATCGCACCCATAGACTTGCATTGGCGAGTCCGATCCGAAAATCGGTGACAATCGCAGCATGCTGCAATTGTCTCGGTCCGAGGGAACGTTCTGATAAAAAAAACGGATGATGGGAGCAGCACCATAGAATAACATTGGGACGAATGCAATGCAATTTTTTACCGCATTGCATTCGTCCGATTTTTTCGCTAGTGTGACTCCAGCCTAAGACCGAACAACCCCTGTAAAAGAGTCACACCAAGAATCATATGTCCCATGCAAAGAAACATGTAACATCCAGTGTTAATTGTATTATTGAAGAACATCCTTACTTAAAAAGTTTACAGCCATATAATACGTATAGATGATCCAACTCCAGCGCAGTGTATTACATAATACAGTTAATAAGGAGTGAGGAGTCAGCTACCCTGTACAGTGCCAGCCATAGTGCAACTCCTCCTCAAAGACGAACCTACACTATTAAGAGTATACTATATTCTTCATCTTTATTCTTTTTCTTCCAGGAGGTAAGGCATCTACACATACATATTTTTGAGGAGTCCTTTGAAGCTGGTTCTACTCTAAAAACGCCTGAAAAATTGCTAAAAAAAACACTTAGGGTACGTGCACACGCTGCGGATTGGGGTGCGGATTTGGCCTCGCGGATTTTGTAGAATCCGCAGGTAAATCTGCAGGTCAAAAGACCTGCGGATTGGCCTGCAGTTCTGCCCTGTGGTTTTTCATCTCCACAATGGAGGAGATGGCAAACCGCAGCGGAATCCGCAGAAAGAATTGACATGTCAATTCTTTCTGCGGTTTCAAAACCGCAGGAAAACCGTGCAGAAAAATCTGCACCATCTGCACTGTGGTGTTTTATTCCCATAGGGAATAATGGTGCGGAACCGCAGCAGAATCCGCAGCGTGTGCACACACCTTAAAAGACTCTTCCTATTCATTTCAATTGTAAAACAACTTGTTGACCGTATGTTCAGGATTGTGAGCGTTGAAAAACATCTGATTGAATAAATAGAAAGTGAGTGTCAATTCTAAGGCTACTTTCACACTAGCGTCGTGCGACGTACGTCGCAATGCGCCGTTTTGGAGAAAAAACGCATCCTGCAAAGTTGCCCGCAGGATGCGTTTTTTTCTCCATAGACTTGCATTAGCGATACATTGCGATGTATGGCCACACGTTGTATCCATCGTGCGACGGATGCGTCGTGTTTTGGCGGGCGCGACGAACACAAAAACGTTACATGTAACTTTTTTTGTGCGTCGTGTCCGCCATTTTCGACCGCGCATGCGCGGCCAAAACTCCGCCCCCTCCTCCCTGGACATCACAATGAGGCAGCGGATGCGTTGAAAAACTGCATCCGCTGCCCCATTGTGAAAATCTTTCACAACGTGCGTCGGTACGTCGGCCCGACGCAAGTGTGAAAGTAGTCTTAGAAGTATCTTCTGATGGAAAATGCTCTAATCTAGGCACTGCCCAATCAAAAAGGTTGCAGGAGAGGAACTCTTCAAAATCGCTGCAAGAAGCAAAAAAAATCCTCCAAAAACTCCCAAAAGAAGCAGCATTTCCTGAAGATGTTTTCACTAGAGATCTGTTTTTTACCAGCTCAAAAAAAAAAAAAAACTCCTTATGCGCATAAACGTACTCTGGCCATACACAGATGACTATTTTCCTAGGGTATTCTGTAGACATTATTAATGGGAACAGCCAAGAATGCATCTGGTGAGATGGATAAGTGGTTACAATCATCTCTAGCATCACCTATCCATCTTCTGGAAGAACAAAGTAGTTGGTATGGGATAATATAACCAGCCTGATCCTTGTTCACCCTGAAAGATGATGTGGGGAGACAGCTGGACAGTTCTTATATGTATTGTATTGTCTTCAGATCAGTTTGCTTTATACTTTTTTGGTGCATTTTGTTTCTGCGTCAAAGAAAAATGCAATGACGGCTGCCATGATTAGCAGAAGGCAATTTTGGGTGTTGTCCATATTATGTGCGTGTGCCACTTTTGATAGCAGTTAGGCACCACAATGGAAACAATTACACAGCTGGATAAAAAATAAGAAAGATAGTGAATGTGGGTGCAGTAAGAAGAAAGCCCGTGATATCAATGGACAGTTAACTTAACAGCCATAAATTGCTGAAAAATGTGGGGCAAATGTAGAGTGTCTCTGAGATTAAATTATATTTAACTTATATTTATATCACAGTGACTGATAACCATTAGATGTTCTTCAGTTTCTCAGTCTATACGGATCTAGAGAATTTATATTGCATCTACAGTGAATACAAGAAATTCTTGACAGATAGGGGTTCCATATGAGGGACCTTCTTCTATAAGGAGAATTTGGGTCCTGTGAGCCACGGACCGAGGACAGCCTGGAGGGTCATAACTAGTGTTGAGCATTCCGATACTGCAATATCGGGTATCGGCCGATCATCCCCTGAGGAAAAAGTGCTGTACACTTCGAAACGCGTTGTGAATTAAATGGTTAATCCTTCAACACAGCTTGGATGTGGTAATTTGTCGAGAAGCGCACGAAAGTACATAAATTTATTCCTTATAAAATTGATATTTTGGTGGCCACAGAGTGGATGTCATCCCCTGAGGAAGAAGTGCTGTACACTTCGAAACGCGTTGGGAATTAAATGGTTAATCCTTCAACACAGCTTGGATGTGGTAATTTGTCGAGCAGCGCACGAAAGTCCATAAATTTATTCCTTATAAAACTAATAAAGTTCACCAAACACTCCACTTTACAGTTGTGTAGGCCACATTAGCTCATATTAAAGTCTAGTCCACACTTTATAAAATTAGTGTTTCTTATACCTGTTAGCAGCTGTTCAGGAATAAGCACACTAAGCCCTTAGTATTTTTCTGCCTATCTTTATCAGTCTACCAAGATGAAGAAGGCAGGGAATAAGGCACGTGGTCGTGGAGTTTCTGCAGGGAGAGGACGTGGGGATTCTGTGCCTGCTGCGGGCACCAGTGACTCAGCATCTCCCAGTTTTCCCAGGGAACAGTCCTTTATGCGCAGCTTTGTAGGAGCTCGCCGTACCCCACTGCTGCGGGATGAACAAATTGAAGCCGTTGTCAGATGGATGGCAGCTAACGCATCGACTTCAATTTGTTCCAGATCCTCTCAGGTCCAGAGCACAGAAGAGCACCCATCTGTCTCTTCACCACCTGCCAAATTGCCCAGGCAGTCAGAGAGCCCTGGACAGGAGCCATCTCTACTTCTGTTCTCTGAATCTGTTAGCTTGGAAAGAGGGGGCCAGCCAAGCAGCATTCGAGAATTTGAAGAAGAGGTAGTATGCAGTGATGCGCAACAGCTTTGTCTCTCTGAATCTGAAGAGGCGGGTGGACCAGTGCCTATGGTCAGCACACCTGAGTACGCATCTGATGATGAGACTCAGGTGCCACTTTCTGGTGCGTAATGTGCTGTCGAGACTACCCAGGAGAAGCAGTCGTTTGAAGATGGTAGTGTAGATGATGAGGTCCTTGAGCCATCATGGCGTGAGGTACAGGAAGGTGGTGGGAGCAGCTCTGAGGAAGAGATTCCCCGAACGGCCAAAAAAGGAGGGAGAGGGAGGGGGCAGACTCGGTTGCCTGTAGCCTCCACTCGGCATCCATTAGGAGCATGCCTCTTCCAAAACCCAAAACGGGCGCTCCTAAGACTTGCAGTGCCTGGTTCTTTTTTGACACAGTTGCAGATGACATTTGCTTTGTCAAATGGAAGCTGTGTAATCAAAAAGTGAAAAGAGGGAAAAGTGTCAGCAACCTCAACACCACAAATATGTGGAAACATGTGCAGACCAAGCACGTGGTGGAGTTACAAAGACACACTGAAGACCTAGGCCAACCTACAGCGCCACCTACCACCTCTTCAGCTCGTGTTGTAGCCTCTTCCTCAAGCTCACACACAGCTTGGTTCGGCTTCCTCACAGGATCGCCATGGAAGAACCTCTGGCACTGTTGTACAGAAAATAGGGGGGGAAGCCAGCACTGCTTAAGGTTAGAACGCATAAATTAGAGTGCATATGCACATAATGTCTAGCTGTATTCAAAAATGAGATATTTAGCAAAAAAATTGATCAATTCAATTGAGCCACCCCGCCGCGCCAAGGCAATCTCATATGGGGGGTCCTACTCTATATATTTTTAATAAATGCTGTGCCATTACGGCCTCCTAAATACATTTAGAGCATGACCACATCAAGTGCAATCTGTACCTGAACATTACTGGATCGCTCCCATGAAGCCAGATGAAGCAAGTGCAGATGAAGGCCAACCAGGTCTGAACACAGACATATCAGGAATGGCCTCCACACATTGCCTGACCAGCAAACATAGATGAAGGGCGATGTTGGTCCAGACACAGGTGCACAATTAAATAGAGCTTGGGGCAGGGTGGGGCTGCCGTGTGTGTGCACAGCAGCCTAATCCATCACAATGAACACAGAAAAATTATGGCGGACATAACCAAGCGTGCACGGCAACAGTGGTGGTGAGCCACAAACCAACAACAAGAAAATAGGGGGGGAAGCCAGCACTGCTTAAGGTTAGAACGCATAAATTAGAGTGCATATGCACATAATGTCTAGCTGTATTCAAAAATGAGATATTTAGCAAAAAAATTGATCAATTCAATTGAGCCACCCCGCCGCGCCAAGGCAATCTCATATGGGGGGTCCTACTCTATATATTTTTAATAAATGCTGTGCCATTACGGCCTCCTAAATACATTTAGAGCATGACCACATCAAGTGCAATCTGTACCTGAACATTACTGGATCGCTCCCATGAAGCAAGTGCAGATGAAGGCCAACCAGGTCTGAACACAGACATATCAGGAATGGCCTCCACACATTGCCTGACCAGCAAACATAGATGAAGGGCGATGTTGGTCCAGACACAGGTGCACAATTAAATAGAGCTTGGGGCAGGGTGGGGCTGCCGTGTGTGTGCACAGCAGCCTAATCCATCACAATGAACACAGAAAAATTATGGCGGACATAACCAAGCGTGCACGGTAACAGTGGTGGTGAGCCACAAACCAACAACAAGAAAATAGGGGGGGAAGCCAGCACTGCTTAAGGTTAGAACGCATAAAATAGAGTGCATATGCACATAATGTCTAGCTGTATTCAAAAATGAGATATTTAGCAAAAAAATTGATCAATTCAATTGAGCCACCCCGCCGCGCCAAGGCAATCTCATATGGGGGGTCCTACTCTATATATTTTTAATAAATGCTGTGCCATTACGGCCTCCTAAATACATTTAGAGCATGACCACATCAAGTGCAATCTGTACCTGAACATTACTGGATCGCTCCCATGAAGCCAGATGAAGCAAGTGCAGATGAAGGCCAACCAGGTCTGAACACAGACATATCAGGAATGGCCTCCACACATTGCCTGACCAGCAAACATAGATGAAGGGCGATGTTGGTCCAGACACAGGTGCACAATTAAATAGAGCTTGGTCCAGGGTGGGGCTGCCGTGTGTGTGCACAGCAGCCTAATCCATCACAATGAACACAGAAAAATTATGGCGGACATAACCAAGCGTGCACGGCAACAGTGGTGGTGAGCCACAAACCAACAACAAGAAAATAGGGGGGGAAGCCAGCACTGCTTAAGGTTAGAACGCATAAATTAGAGTGCATATGCACATAATGTCTAGCTGTATTCAAAAATGAGATATTTAGCAAAAAAATTGATCAATTCAATTGAGCCACCCCGCCGCGCCAAGGCAATCTCATATGGGGGGTCCTACTCTATATATTTTTAATAAATGCTGTGCCATTACGGCCTCCTAAATACATTTAGAGCATGACCACATCAAGTGCAATCTGTACCTGAACATTACTGGATCGCTCCCATGAAGCAAGTGCAGATGAAGGCCAACCAGGTCTGAACACAGACATATCAGGAATGGCCTCCACACATTGCCTGACCAGCAAACATAGATGAAGGGCGATGTTGGTCCAGACACAGGTGCACAATTAAATAGAGCTTGGGGCAGGGTGGGGCTGCCGTGTGTGTGCACAGCAGCCTAATCCATCACAATGAACACAGAAAAATTATGGCGGACATAACCAAGCGTGCACGGCAACAGTGGTGGTGAGCCACAAACCAACAACAAGAAAATAGGGGGGGAAGCCAGCACTGCTTAAGGTTAGAACGCATAAATTAGAGTGCATATGCACATAATGTCTAGCTGTATTCAAAAATGAGATATTTAGCAAAAAAATTGATCAATTCAATTGAGCCACCCCGCCGCGCCAAGGCAATCTCATATGGGGGGTCCTACTCTATATATTTTTAATAAATGCTGTGCCATTACGGCCTCCTAAATACATTTAGAGCATGACCACATCAAGTGCAATCTGTACCTGAACATTACTGGATCGCTCCCATGAAGCCAGATGAAGCAAGTGCAGATGAAGGCCAACCAGGTCTGAACACAGACATATCAGGAATGGCCTCCACACATTGCCTGACCAGCAAACATAGATGAAGGGCGATGTTGGTCCAGACACAGGTGCACAATTAAATAGAGCTTGGGGCAGGGTGGGGCTGCCGTGTGTGTGCACAGCAGCCTAATCCATCACAATGAACACAGAAAAATTATGGCGGACATAACCAAGCGTGCACGGCAACAGTGGTGGTGAGCCACAAACCAACAACAAGAAAATAGGGGGGGAAGCCAGCACTGCTTAAGGTTAGAACGCATAAATTAGAGTGCATATGCACATAATGTCTAGCTGTATTCAAAAATGAGATATTTAGCAAAAAAATTGATCAATTCAATTAAGCCACCCCGCCGCACCAAGGCAATCTCATATGGGGGGTCCTACTCTATATATTTTTATAAATGCTGTGCCATTACGGCCTCCTAAATACATTTAGAGCATGACCACATCAAGTGCAATCTGTACCTGAACATTACTGGATCGCTCCCATGAAGCCAGATGAAGCAAGTGCAGATGAAGGCCAACCAGGTCTGAACAACCACTTGATGTGGTCATGCTCTAAGTGTATTTAGGAGGCCGTAATGGCACAGCATTTATTAAAAATATATAGAGTAGGACCCCCCATATGAGATTGCCTTGGCGCGGCGGGGTGGCTCAATTGAATTGATCAATTTTTTTGCTAAATATCTCATTTTTGAATACAGCTAGACATTATGTGCATATGCACTCCAATTTATGCGTTCTAACCTTAAGCAGTGCTGGCTTCCCCCCCTATTTTCTTGTTGTTGGTTTGTGGCTCACCACCACTGTTGCCGTGCACGCTTGGTTATGTCCGCCATAATTTTTCTGTGTTCATTGTGATGGATTAGGCTGCTGTGCACACACACGGCAGCCCCACCCTGCCCCAAGCTTTATTTAATTGTGCACCTGTGTCTGGACCAACATCGCCCTTCATCTATGTTTGCTGGTCAGGCAATGTGTGGAGGCCATTCCTGATATGTCTGTGTTCAGACCTGGTTGGCCTTCATCTGCACTTGCTTCATCTGGCTTCATGGGAGCGATCCAGTAATGTTCAGGTACAGTTTGCACTTGATGTGGTCATGCTCTAAGTGTATTTAGGAGGCCGTAATGGCACAGCATTTATTAAAAATATATAGAGTAGGACCCCCCATATGAGATTGCCTTGGCGCGGCGGGGTGGCTCAATTGAATTGATCAATTTTTTTGCTAAATATCTCATTTTTGAATACAGCTAGACATTATGTGCATATGCACTCCAATTTATGCGTTCTAACCTTAAGCAGTGCTGGCTTCCCCCCCTATTTACTGTTGTACAGAGACACAGTGTCATTCCACCCACAGCACCACGTTCCTATCATCCTCACACTCCAAGGCCAGTCTACAGCCATCGGTAGCACAGGCATGGGAGAAAAGGTGCCCATACTCGGCAAACCACCCCCGAGCACAGGCTCTGAATGCTGGCATTGCAAAACTACTGTCCCTTGAAATGCTCTCATTCAGGCTGGTGGAGACTGACACCTTCCATAACTTCATGGCATTGGCAGTCCCACAATACAACATGCCCAGCCGCTTTTATTTCAGCAGGCAAGCCGTCCCTGCCCTGCAAAAGCATTTGGAGGGAAAAATTAAACATGCGCTACTAAACGCCGTCAGTAGCAAGGTCCACCTGACCACCGATGCGTGGACCAGTAACCATGGACAGGGACGATATCTTTCCCTCACTGCCCATTGGGTAAATGTTGTGGAGCCGGGTACAGATCTTGAGAGTGGCACTGTACGTGTTCTGCCAACTCCAAGGATTGCAGGAATCCAGTCTGTACACATTGACTCCTCCTCATACTCCAGTTCCTCTGAATCAGCGCTGCAGGAGCTGTCACAGTCTATCACCACATGGACTCGTGAACGCTTACCTGTTACGACCGATATGAGCACAGCCGTGGCCAAACGTCAACAGGCCGTATTGAAATTAATTTCTTTGGGGAATCGAAGCCACACAGTGCAGGAGCTCTGGAATGCCATCAAGCAGGAGAGTGACGTATGGTTTGTGGCAGCGAATCTCCAGCCAGGCATGGTAGTGTGTGACAATGGCCGAAATCTGGTGGCAGCTCTGGGCCTAGGCAACCTCACTCACATCCCATGTCTGGCACATGTGCTCAACTTGGTCGTGTAGTTTTTTGAGGGACTATCCGGATCTTGATGCACTGCTGCACAAGGTCCGCATAGAGTGTGCTCACTTGCGGCGTTCCAGCATGGCAAGATCGTGCATTGCAGCTCTGCAGGGCCGATTCCGCCTTCCGGAACATCGCATCATATGTGACCTACCCACCAGGTGGAATTCAACGTTACATATGTTGGAGAGGTTGTGTGAGCAGCAGACAGCAGTATTGGAGTACTAGCTGCATCAGGCGCAAACAAGTCACACTGCGTGCCATTCACACTTCACCACCACTGAGTGGGCCTCTATGAAGGACATCTGCCACGTTTTGCGTGCCTTCCATGATTCCACGCAGATGACGAGTGCAGATGATGCACTAGTCAGCATGACTATCCCCCTTATCTGCCTGCTTGAAAAAACACTGCAAGCACTAAGGGAGGAGGTTGTGGAAGAGGTGGAGCATGAAGAATCATAAATGCCATCTGCTTCTGGACAGTCTGTGCAACGTGGTTCCTCACAAAGGCCTAGGCAGCGGAAACTTTGTGAGGAGGGTGATGAGGAGTCAATGGAGGAGGAAGACATCTGTCCAGAGGAGGGAGGTACACAATGCTCTAGTAGTCAGTATGTAGAGCGAGGATAGGGTGATGCAGACAGAGATGACGCCTCAAGCAGGGGACAGCGTTTCTTGGCCAGTTGGCAGTCTGCAGCACATGGTTGACTTCATGCTGCAGTGCCAGAGAAACGACCACTGCATCGCCCACATTCTCAACACGGCTGATTATTGGGTGTACACCCTCCTAGATCCTCGCTACTGGGACAACTTACAAAGCCTCATAACACCGTTGAACCGGGAGCGTAAAATGCGGGAGTACCAAGACACACTGGTGCATTCCATCATGTTCTCCATTCCACCCGAGAGCAGTGCTGCTAGTACTTTACAAAGCAGCTCAGTGCGTTGAGGGAGTGGAGGAAGCTCTGCACAAAGAGGGAGCAGAAGCAGCGCCTCAGCACAAGGCAAAACCAGTATGGCCCAAATGTGGCAAAGTTTTGTGTCCCCGCCACAAATGTCTACACCATCACAGACGGCTCCAGTCAGCAGGAGGCAACGTTTCCGTCAGATGGTGACAGACTACATGTCTTGCCCTCTCAATATTCTCCCACACGGCTCTTCCCCCTTCAAGTTTTGGGTCTGTAAGCTGGATACATGGCCAGAGCTTAGCCAGTATGTATTGGTGGTGCTGGCTTGCCCTGCTGCTAGTGTATTATCGGAACGCGTCTTTAGTGCCGTAGGTGGTGTACTAACAGACCGTCGCATGCGACTATCCTCCGATAACTTTGACCAGCTTACCTTTCTGAAAATTAACAAGGCCTGGATCTTGCAGGAATTTGCCAGTCCTCTTCCAGATTAAATAATTGGTTGGCAACAGTATCCAGGTATCCTGTTGTGTTCATGTTTCTACCACCTGAACTGTAATCCTTGGGCTCCAACACCGCCAGTTGCTGGTCAGAAGCGCCGTCTGCACAGTCAATACATGCTCCAGTGTTATTGGGGTTCAGTAACGTCAGCTGATCCCTTGCTGTGTGTCCGGCAATTTTGAATGCTCTGTCCACATTCACACTACTACAGATATTAAACTTGCTCCAATTAGGCCTCTGCCTCCACTCTGTTTCTTTTATTTACCCAGGGCTCCAACACCACCAGTTGCTCCTCAGAAGTGCCGTCTGCACAGTCAACACATGCTCCAGTGTTATTGGGGTTCAGTAACGTCAGCTGATCCCCTGCTGTGTGTCCGGCAATTTCGCCTACTCTGTCCACATTCACACTACTACAGGTTTTAAACTTGCTCCAATTACGCCTCTGGCTACACTCTGTTTCTACTGTAATCCCTGGGCTCCAACACCGCCAGTTGCTGCTCAGAAGTGTCTTTGGCACGGGTACGCCCTCCTGCCCAGCCTGGTTCCAGCATGCCAGCTGTTTCCGGGTAGTGTCAAAGTCACTTTGCCTCCAATACGTTGTACTGTCGTGTTGCGGTCGGGTTAGCCGACTCTATGGTGCCTGCAGTTTAAGTGCTTCCTATGTGTGCTGCGGGATCTGGCAATGAAGGCTGGTTCCGTAGTGCCAATAGGACAAGCACCCCCTGTAGGACTGTGGGTTTCGGTAACTCCGGCCGGCTCACGGCCTTGCAACTTTTTTTTTCATGTGTACCTTCTGCTGTCTATTTGAGCTCCAGTACCATTAGCTGGTTCTTTGGAAGTCAATCTTGAATATGTCCCCCTGGGTTCCAGTAACGTCAGCTGGTTCCAGGCAGAGCCTTTGGCTTAGGTGCCTCCTTCTCGGTATCCGAGTTCCACCAACGTCTGCTGGTCCTTGGTAGTGCTTTCTGGCACAGGTACCTCCTGCTTAGTAACCGGGTGCCAGTACCATCAGCTGGTCCTTGGTAGTTCCATTGGCTCTTGTACCTTCGGCTACCCATCCAGGTTCCAGTACCATCAGCTGGTTCTCAGCAGTTCCTCAGCCTTCTTGTACCTTCTGCGACATTTCCAAATTCAAACTTTTTGAAATGGTTTTTGGTAATCACTCTGGATCTCCCTGACGATGACCCTAAAGACGACGACCCTGAAGACCACCCCGAAGACGACGACCCCGAAAACGACGACCCTGGAGACGACGACCCTGAAGACCACCCCGAAGAAGGCCAAGAAGATGACCCTGAAGAGGATGAAGGAGTAAGTGTGGGAGAAGTAAAACAGAAGGTGAAGAGCATGGAAGTAGTGAAACATAAATATCTGACAAAATATAAAAAAGCTTAACATAGTCAATATCTTTGTAACTCCGAACGTCTTAAAAAAAAAATTAATTCCTGCTATTCCATTTGATTGGGCTAAACCTCTATGCCTTTAATGTCTCCTCCACCTCCCCCAATACATTCTACATTATTCTTAGTTGTTTTCCTTCATGTAGAATTAACCTGCAAGGAAAGTAAGGGTTTATTTTCATTCCGATACTTGTGTCCCATTGACTTGCATTGGTTTCCGGTATCGGAATCGGCGATATCCGATATTTTTGGGGTATCGGTCCGATCCAATTCGATCCGATATTCCCCGATATCGGAAGGTATCGCTCAACACTAGTCATAACTAAGCGACCACCTGGGTTTTCACTACAGCCCCAGATGATGGGTAAGACTTGAGCCACAGGTGGATGCCAAGAGTCACTCCAGGTCAAATCTTGGTACTGCAGCAGCCTGCCAAAAAGGTCAGGCAGTAGACATGAACTTGGTGTCCAAGGTGTGACCAGATTCTGGTGAAGAGATATTGAAGCTGGTAAAGATAATGCTGATCTCAAGCACAATTCCTGGTTCGGGTACCGCTGGAGCAGTTTCAAGTTCAGGTACTGAAGGTGCAGTTTCAGGTTCAGGTAAGGCCAGGGCGGTTTCAGGAACAGGTACCTCCAGAGCTGTTTCATGTTCAAGTAGTTATTCAGATAAGTCTGGTCCTGGTACAGGTAATCTGGACAGGTACAGGGACCTAGTAATACACAAGCAGCTTGCAGACTGACATAGACAATTGTTGCTCAGACACCTTTAACCAGGGGAAAGTGCCTTAAGTTCCTAGTATCTCCCAGCTATTGGTTGTGTACAAATCAAAAGTGCATGTGATGTCCCTTTAAGAGGCAGGGAGTGCGTGTGCACCCTAAGCGCGCTGCCAGGAGACCTGCATTGTGCATGCAGGTCCCGAGACCCTGGAACCGCTGTGGGAGCTGGGGAGCGCCCGAGGCAGTGAGTAAGTTGGCAACCCTGGATGTCGACAATAATATAACAGCAAAGTCTGTAAGTCCCATAGCCATGCCATCATCCATTTCCACTATCTTTTGTCAAGCCATTCTTTTTAGTTTCTAGTCAAATTGGGTAACAAGCAATATGTTGACCATTTAATGTGATACAGAGATGAGTCCATTAACCACAGCTACCAAAAAACAGAGTATAATACAGTGATACTTTAGTAGATTTAGTAGATGTACTATGGCATAAATAGGCAGATTTACCATTCAGAGGTCTAGGAAAATTTGGTGACAACCTTCATGAGTGTTGCCATTGTGGCCATAATGATTAGAACCCAGATATCACTACGAAAAGGCTAATTTGATTCCTTTACTGCTCAGAATTACGAGGGTCAGGGATTTCTATTTATCAGTGATTATTTATATTTTAGATGAAAAATCTCCTTGAAGGATAGCATGTGGACGTGTGCTATCTCACTAATGAAAGTGTCTGGAGAGAACCAGAGTCTTGTAGAAGTAATCTGGTGAAACTTAGATTTCCTGTTTGCGTCACATGTTATTTGTGAATTCCACCAAACGCACATTTAGCTGGAATCTCTTTGAGGATAGCAATGAGGGGAAGCTAATCACAGCAAGGATGGCTCTGAATATGAAAGTATCAGCATTCTTCAGTTTGTTCTCCTGAAAGACGTGCAATTGTTTCCTTAGTGTAAGTCAGCAGTGTGTACCCCCCAAAGCAGAATTCCTTGTTCAAAGCTCTGTCTCTCAGGTGGGCTGTGGAATGTACAGCTTTGTAGACGTGCTATGACATTGTTAACAAGGACCTTACAGTCTTAACATTGAGGCCTTTCTGGCTTCATTTATTCTATTAAACCACATTCCTACTAGTTTTTACCAAAGCTCAACTCCTTAGAGTCATGTATTCCGTATATTGCACTCATGATGGCTTATGTGATGACACAGCTTTTAGGCTGTGTGCCCACATAGCGTTTTTTAAGCATTTCCGCGGCGATTTTAAACACGCGATTCTGCCGTGGAAATGCTTAAAAAAGCATTCCATGCATTCCTAATAGAAAATGCACATGTTGTGCCAATGGTACGTTTTTTACAGCTGCGGAATCGCTTAGCGGTAAAAAACGCAGCATGTTCATTAATTTTGCGGAATCAATCGCGATTCCACATACCATCAATTGTATGGGCAAAAACGCTTAGGAAAACGCATGCAAAAACGCTTGACAAACGCTTAAAAAAGCGCGTAAAAAACCGCATGCGTTTTCCCGGGAGCAGGGTGTGCGATTCTGCTCAGGAATATTCTGCTTGAGAATCGCTACGTGGGCACATAGCCTTAATCTTATTTACCGGTATCTAGACAACTATTTTCAGTAAACCAGAAGGCATACACTATTATCTTTATGTTGAATCTTCTTGGAGGTTGAATTGCTATTTGTAAATTGATAAATGGTTGTTATTTAACTCTTATATCAGCTCCTACAGTTTACTGTACTGTTATCTTTGCAAAACGGGGATGCACGGTCACAGTGTAGGGTTCGAGCAGGCTCCCAGGATGCAGTGACGAGACACGAGACTGAATGTGGTTTGTAGAATGATCTTTTATAAAACTTTAAGCCGCCGAGGCTAAGCTGAATCAGCAAAAAGGGGTATCAAACATTTGTCCTCGCAGGGACTCGAAACAGTGTAACAATAGAACAATGCTTTTATATAAACTGGAAACAACCCGGCTATTCCGGGTGTCAAAGGCCACGAATGACCAAACTAAGGGTCCTTATTTTCTATAGCGCACTTAACCTTCCAGGTGTCGTTCAGGTTCGCAGATGCGACCGCTCAGGGATCGCTGATGTGGCTGCCTTGTAAGCCTCGATATCCCGGAAGGATTTGGGCTCGACCGGCCCTGATGAATTGGTGGAACGGTGGGGCGCAACAGGCCCTGAAGAAACTAGAACGGTGGGGCGCTACAGGCCCTGAAGAAACTGGAACGGTGGGGCGCAACAGGCCCTGAAGAAACGGGAACGGTGGGGCGCAACAGGCCCTGAAGAAACTGGAAAGGTGAGGTGCAACAGGCCCTGAAGACTCTGGAACAGTGGGGTGCAACAGGCCCTGCAGAAACGGGGACGGTGGGGCGCAACAGGCCCAGAAGAGACTGTGACGGTGGGGCGCAACAGGCCCTGAAGAAGCTGGTACGGTGGGGAGCAACATGCCCTGAAGAGACTGGTACGGTGGGGATCTTCCAAGCGTCCGGTTAGAGGCTCTCGTCCCTCAGCAAGGTCATGACGCAGTCCAAAAACATAATGGTTCACAGACTCCGCTCAATGCCCCTCCAGTAACCGGGACGGGGGCTCTACGGCCGCCTATAGCGAGGTGGCACTCCCTGAGGCCGGTGATGACAGGGCCGCAGCTGTGGGAGAAGGTAGGGGGGCAGTGTCCTGGCCGCTGTACCGGATTGCTGTCTCGTCGCAGCGGTCGCCTGGGGTCCCAGGCCTGTCACACCAAGGAGGGAATCAGCGGGTGTGGCTTTTTCTGAACGTATGCGGGGAGGGACCGCCGATGAAAGTCTCTCCTGTGTCACCGGTTGGTGAGTCCAAAGGTTTCCTTTTACAGTCCCCTGCCTGTCTCTCCTCAACACACAGTCCGTTACCTCAGTCCTCTCTCTCCCACACGGCTTCTTGTCTCCTCCCAGGTTCTCTGCCAACTGCCAACTCAGCGCACCCCCTGCTCGTTTTGTCCTAGCCCTGCCCCCTGTTGCCCTGATAACTTCAGTCGCATGTCTCCCTTTGTAATCCCCTTGGTGTGGTTCCTTCAATAGCCCTGATGGCGGTCTCCTTGGTTCCGGCCCGATCCCTATATGGGGGTCCTCCTCCCCACAACAGAACTATGATGTTTGCTGATATGTTGATTACACATTATACCACATTATACAAGGCCAAGCAATTTGTTGACTTGCAAACATTGAAGGATACACTTTAAATAATCAAACAATGTGGGTTAACCTCATCACCCCTTCCCCTTGACCTGTGGATACTGGCTTGAGGACAACAGTTGTGAACTATATATGGGGGGATATTCCTCTGTAACAAAACATCCAAGAGATCTAGATAACCAGAGGTTTTTTACAAAACCACAGCCAGGAACACTCTAAAAGAGAGCAGCCAAGACAATATGGCTCCATCTTGAGGGACACAGAATTTACATTCTACAGGATGTCAGTGCAGGGGACCACAGCCCCAGCTGAAAGATTACAGATCTGCTCCATTGACCATCACTGAAACCATGGATACATGTGGGTTAGTCAGGATTTACTCCCACCAGTCACTTAAGCCCCAGGGATACTTTTGGGAAAGTAAGGATTGGGACCCACCGGTCACCTGTCTCCATGGAGATGTTTGGAGAAGCCAGGTTGCGCCCCTCCGGTCACTTGGCCTTATACTTCAATGCACTGTCAGCTTCCTACACTTGCCTTTACCTCCTCTCTGTGCATGCCACAGGTTGGGTAGTCAGCCCTGGAAGCTGTGAAGTCACTGCTGCTCTTATTCCAGCGAGTCAGCAGAAGGGTGAGACTCTGTATTTTGCACCATCTTGGGTATTTTGCTGGGACTGTTCTATGTGTTATTTGCCTGTTTTGTGGTTCAATAAAATATTGCCACACTTTTTTACCCTCATGCTGTGTTGTATGAGTAGTATTATGCCTATGGTGAAAGTAGAGCTGGTGTTAAGTGGAATGATCCCTGGTCCATGCAGTTTCGGCTAGCTGACTAGGGCATCCATCTGGATAATTAAGATTAAATGCTGTGTCGGCACAGTTTGCAAGCAAACAAAAAAGTTGTCTGTTGAGGTAATTCCTTCATATCTTATTTTCAGAAAGCCTATAAGGTGTCTCAGAACCCTTTTATTCAAACAGTGGCTCTCACTGAGTCTTTTTGGCTTTTTTGCTCTACATTGCATAGGTGCTCCCTAGGCAGATCTAACGTCACCCTGTTTGCCCTAAGTGTCCCTATATAGGTTTCGCACCTATCGCCGAGCAGGATTCCTAAACACTACCTGACCTTAGCAGTAAGTCTTCCTTAGGGAAGGACGGGGTGGGTGCCGGTCGATCCCCGTTATAACTAAAGACAGATGGGATAGACAAACAAGCTTTTGATACAGACCGCAATTGCGGTTGAAACGCGTCGCTAGTCCTCTTCTGTGCTGTGATGTCCAAGAAGCTTTTTGTAAATGTTACACGTATGGAATAAAATAATTTAATTTTATACCATCTGGAGCTGGAATGAATTTTCATTTTTCCAAACAAGGGGAAAACTTAGCTTCAGTTGACTCAGAGACAAACAGACATCCTCCAAACATCAAAAAGGAAGATAGCTGACTACTATAGCTCCAAGTCTCAACAGTGGGAAATGGAAATATCACCGGCAACTCCAAGCAGCAAGCTAGGAGCCTATAAACACCCCAGTCCAGGTGTGTCAACTAGAGCCGAGGGAAGTTGCCACTGGGTCCTAAAGTCAGAACGACTAGAAAGGAATCTCCAAAGCCAACCGCTGAGAACTTCTGCAGCTTAATGCAGTACAACTGTCTGCAGCCTCTGACATACCCGTGACAGTAACCATCCTTCTGCGAGTAACTTCCGGGCACTCAGGACAAGGCTTCTTGGGACAAGAGGTGTGAAATGAACAAACCAGCCTGGGGGCATTCACCTCTGATGCCGAGACCCACAGCCTTTCCTCTGGGCCAAAACCCTTCCAGTGCACCAAGTATTGTAGGGAATGACGTTGGAGGCGAGAATCTATAATCCTCGAAATCTGAAACTCCAAATTTCCATCAACCATTATTGGGGGTGATGGTAGTGGTGAAGGCTCAAGAGGTTTCACATATTTCTTGAGCAAAGACCTGTGGAAGACATTGTGGATTTTAAGAACCTGAGGTAGCTCAAGACGAAACTCTGCTGCTGAAATAATGACAGCAGTTATTTTATAGGGGCCATTGAATCTGTGTTCTAACTTCCAGGAAGGGACCTTCAACCTGATATTCCTGGTAAACAACAAAGTCATTCATATTCAGGTCCGGTCTTCAAATTACTCAGAACCCCCTCCCCACGTAACACTGAGGAGAGCAATTAAGCAAAACCTTCCTCCTCTGGAACTCTCAAAACCCTTCCCCTGCTAAAAGTACCAAACTGAGGATGGTAACCGTATGCAACAAAGAATGGTGACCTGCTGGTAGATTCCTGATGGTGAATATTTATAGCAAATTCTGCCAGCGGTAAGTAGGATGTCCAATTCTCCTTATTTTTGGTGATAAGACATCTAATGTACGTCTCCAAATTTTCAGTCTGTCCATTCGACTGGGGATGGAAGGCAGAGGAAAATGATGGCAGAACTTGGAAATAAATTAGAATCCTCTATCTGACACCAAAGAGGAAGATAGCCGACTGCTATAGCTCCAAGCCTCAACAGTGGGAAATGGAAATATCACCGGCAACTCACAGCAGTAAGCTGTGAGTCTATAAACACACCATTCCAGGTGTGTCAATTAGAGCCGGGGGAGGTTGCCACTGGGTCCTAAAGCCAGAACCACTGGGACCTTCTGCACCTAGATGCAGTGTGTCTGTCTGCAGCCTCTGACTCACCCGTGACAATTAGCCATTGAATAATAATTAAGCCAACAACCATCTGTCTCATCAAACTGACCATTTAGCTCAATCAAAGGTGCCACTGGGAAAATAATTTGATGTCCAATTCCTGTTTTTCCACATGAGAGGGTCTGTAGAGAGTCAGGCTGTCCCTATAAACCTGAAATTAGCGGGATATTAATCTCATGTCTATGGCCAGTTTGGGGAATTGGTGTTATAGGTGTGTCAGATGCAGCAGACTGTCGCACTTCATCTGGCTGCAAAAGGTCTCTGCGTTTGGCATTACAGACGCCTCCTTAATTCTTCTAACTCTTGGACCCAGCGGCAACCTCTGGCTCTAGTTTACACACCTGGACCTGGGTGTTTATAAATCCCCAGTCTGTTGCAGAGAGTAGCAGGTGATATTCTCATTTGTCCCTTGTGAAGGCTTGGAGCTATAGCAGTCAGCTAACTTCCTCTATGGAGCTATTGAGGACGTTTTGGTGTTACCTCTCTGAATCTGATCAACCTAAGTTCATTCCCCTTGTCTGTTTACCTTTTTGTCTTTAAGAGTCAATGATAAGCGGTCATAAAGGATCGCTTAGGAAGCAACCCAGGGGCAGACAAGGATGTCAGGTCTTCACCGCAGCTCCAGCCGAAAGCCTCCAATGGAGGATAGGAGCAATGAGAAAATGGAAAACGGTCTTAGGAGCGCAGGAGAGAGACTCAGACAAGAGATGGGTTTAAACCACAACGTGTTTCGACGGAGGATCCATCTTCATCAGTTTCTTCTGTCGAAATACATTGTGGTTTAAACCCATCTCTTGTCTGAGTCTCTTTCCTGCGCTCCTAAGACCGTTTTCCATTTTCTCAATACCTTTTTGTCTTTAGCTTAAGTGGGGACTGACCAGTGCAATCCCCTCCTCCTCCCTATCTAGGGCCTAGGGAGATACAGGGCTTAGATTTCCAGGTCGGCGATTAGTGAGGTACCAATTTAGGGATGGTAGGGCAGGTAGGGTGTTATTAGATCTGCCTAAGAATCTCCATTCACCCTTTCCCTAGTGTCTGTTCTTCCTTCCCCTCTTTTTCGTGTTGCACTTAGTCTTCCCACACTGTGTATTATTATTATTTATTTATATAGCACCATTGATTCCATGGTGCTGTACATGAGAAGGGGCTACATACAAATTACAGATATCACTTACAGTAAACAAACTAACAATGACAGACTGATACAGAGGGGAGAGAGGCTTACATGCTACAGGATGATGGGGAAGGAAACAGTAGGTGGGTGGGTTGCAGCAGTTCCGATGTTGGTTGAGGTGATATCACCGGTAGTGGTGAGAGAGAAGGAGGTAGCAGGGTCATTGCAGGCTGTAGGCTTTCTTGAAGAGGTGGGTTTTCAGGTTCCGTCTGAAGGATCCAAATGTGGTGGATAGTCGAACTTGTTGGGGCAAAGAATTCCAGAGAATAGAGGCTATTCGGGAGAAGTCTTGGAGGAGGTTGGGTGAGGAGCGAATAATGGAGGAGAGAAGGAGGTCTTGGGAGGTCCGGAGATTACGTGAAGGGAAGGTATCAGGAGATTAGTTCAGAGACATATGGGGGAGATAGGTTATAGATTGCCTTGTAGGTCAGTATTAGTAATTTGAACTGGATACGCTGACGGAATGGGAGCTAGTGAAGAGATTTGCAGAGGGGAGAAGCGGAGGAGTAGCGAGGAGAGAGATGAATTAGTCGGGCAGCAGAGTTAAGGATGGACTGGAGAGGAGTGAGGGTGTTAGTAGGGAGACCACAGAAAAGGATGTTGCAGTAGTTGAGGCAGGAGATGATGAGGGCATGCCCAAGCATTTTAGTAGATTGAGGGTTGAGGAAAGGACGGATTCTGGAAATATTTTTGAATTGGAGGCGACAGGAGGTAGAAAGAGCTTGGATGTGCGGTTTGAAGGACAGGGCAGAGTCAAAGGTTACTCCGAGGCAGCGGACTTCCGGTGCGGGGGAAAGTGTGATGTCATTAATTGTTATAGCTACGTCGGGTAAGGAAGATCTGTGCGATGGAGGAAAGATGATGAGTTCAGATTTGTCCACATTGAGCTTGAGGAAGCGAGAGGAGAAGAAGGAGGATATGGCTGATAGACACTCTGCGATTCTGGACAGCAGAGAGGTGACGTCAGGGCCAGAGAGGTAGATCTGAGTGTCATCAGCATAAAGGTGGTAATGGAATCCGTGGGACTTTATGAGTTGCCCCAGACCAAGTGTATAGATTGAGAAGAGGAGCGGTCCTAAAACAGAGCCTTGGGGGACTCCAACAGAGAGAGGGTGGGATGAGAAGGTGGTGTGGGAGGTGCTGAATGTGCAGTTGGAAGGGTATGAGGAGATCCAAGATAGGGCAAAGCCTTTGATGCCGAAGGAGGAGAGGATCTGTAGTAGGAGGCAGTGGTCAACTGTGTCGAATGCAGAGGACAGGTCTAGAAGCAGGAGTATAGAGTATTGTCCATTTGATCTGGCTGTAAGTAGGTAGTTAGTAATTTTTGTCAGTGTGTATGACAACTGTTAGTTTTTTTAGGGGTATGCATCATAGGTAATTATCATGCTGCATGAACATGAAAGTTTATTTGTTGTCATGAATGAAGTGCACATGTGATGATAAATAAAATCCCATCCTAAATATAAGAAAGGGCTTGGTGTTAATTGGTATGGGAACTGTCATTTACGTCATGTCACCACTGCTTTATTTTTTTATAAGGTTAATGGGTTTGTTTATTCACCCTCTATGATAGCTCTTCTTTGGTGGTTTACATTTTTCCTTTTTTTTTGGTGTAACGAATTCTATATTTGTAGAACGCCACCAAACATTCTGCCATCTGTTTTTCTGGGATGAAAGTTGTTTGCAGCAAGCATTAGGGTTTAGATTACCCTACAATAACCTCTTACTAATAAGTTCTTCCACCTAATTTCCCCGGTGACATGCTCATTGTGCTCCATATGTTCATGTCGACGTCTACAGTTTAGATTTCCAACCAGTAAGTGGGAAAATGTTTTACCTTAACAGAGCCCTTGCCCTTACGTGGACTCTTGCCTGAAGGAATAGCACCAAGGCATAGTGTCCAGAAGGGCTATATAAACAAAGAAGAAACCCTTTAAGGGTCTCAATGCTAAGACACCATCAGTCACTTTTGTATTTGTAGACTAAATTATTATTGTGTCATTGTTCAGAAGCCCCATTGACCTTTATTGTTATTCCTGCACATCTATTATTAGCTGTGAGCCAGATGGGCCATATTTTTATAGTCTGTATTACAGCACTTATGTATCATATAGTAGTATATGTGGTAGTACAGAAGTGTTGATTATTGGGTTCATTTACAAATAAGGACTGCAAAATCAGGCTATTAACATACAACAGACGGACATATTGGTATGGCGGAGGATGAAAATGACAAGATGAATGGATACAGACAGGAAACACATGTGAACGGAACGTCCTGTGCTGTCAGGAGCTTTACATTGCAAATTTTTCATCACTTCGTTTTTGCTGAGTAAATATCTCGTTGTGCATTAAAAGTCACAAAACTTATCAAAAAGCTATTTGTTGAGCCACCTATGACCTTTACCATTCTATGCTGATAGAAGATTAATTTTACATGACTTATGGATATGGGACAGACCCCCACTCCATCTTAAAACCACCATAACTACAGTAAACCTAGGCACTAGAATAAATACACAACACATTATTTTGGTTGTCAAAATGGCCACAGCTTTATTTAAGTCACAGGATTAAAACAATCACAGTAGGAGTCAGGTGAAGTGCTAGTACATTGGGATTCACAAGTACTGTGATATTCCCAGCTGTCTGACATACAGAACCAGGACAGACAGCCATAAAGGGGCGGCAAGCACTGGCTTGCCATTCAAGCAGTGCCAGTAAACTTTCAGGGCACCAATGACCCTATTATCCTCACTCCTGTGCTTAACCTCTGTGCCCGCCCCTGATTGACGTTACCATTACAACGTCCTTGAGGCTGGCCACCAAAGCTGAGCCTGTTCACCACCATGAGGTTTTACATCCTCTATTAGTTAAAATGAGTCCACCTTAACTTGCCTGCAACTTCCACCTGACTCCTAAACTGCCACGAGAGAGGCCATTTGACACCTTAAATGGACTCGACCCCCATTAACCATGCCAAATAAAGCCATCAACCATTTCTACATGCTATGGAAAGACTGTGCACACAAGTAATAATAAATAAAATTAATCTGTTGGAGCTCTGGAATTCCATCAATGCCACGCTACCAAGTTATGATCGATAATACGGTAACTACAGCAAAATAGCAGTTGCTAAACATCCTGCAATGAGGATCCCATAATGGGGAATGTGGAAAGTAAACCATAATTAAGGTCGTAGCCACAATCTGAATACCTGTATAATGACATCTGTCATGCCTCAAAAAACTATTATACCGCTCGTATTGCAGCCAGCTCTAATAATTCACCAAATCACAGATTTTAGTTCTAGAAACCACCATTATTTACAGTAGCTGTGCAGTAGAATTTCTTAAACCCACTTACTATCACTACCCGAAAAGTGATGAACATATCAATAGAAAGATATTATAAATAGGGAGTAATTAAAAACTATACACAATATAACAACATTATAACCGACCATAAAATAAAGTTCAGAATATCTGGAAGTAGTAATTTAAATAAACCTAAAGCAGAAAAAGTCTACAAAGGCATTATTAATAAAACTGCCACGCCATTGTTAATTGTTTTTCATGCGCTTGATAACATTTACTGTTGACCTCTCCAACTGGGTCAAAGGCATTGGGAATAGGCATATTGCCCTTTGTGTTAAAGCACTTGATTACTTTACCCTTAGCCGCTCCCACTGGCTCAATGGCACTGGGAGTAGGCTTACTGCCCTTTGTGTTAATGCACTTGATTATACCCTTAGCCGCTCCCACCAGTTCAAGGGCATCGGGAATAGGCATATTGCCCTTCATGTTAATGCACTTGATTACTTTACCCTTAGTCACTCCCACTGACTCAAGGGCACACAGATTAGGTACATTGCTCTTCAGTTTCATGCACTAGATAACTGCATTGTCCAGACGACAACCTTGTTCTCTTCTCCCCTCCAGCCGCTGTTCCTGGCTCAGAGGAGCCAATTTCTTCTGTAGGCATGCAAAATATGATTGCCATGACCCCAGGGACTTTACCCTAACAGGGTCCTATAAAATATAAATGCTTCTGGAGACCAGGGGGCCATACCGTGATGGTCACCCCTCCATACCAGGGGGCCATACCCGAGATGGTTACCCCCTCCACACCAGGGGGCCATACACGAGATGGTTACCCTCCACACCAGGGGGACATACCTAAGATGATTACCCCTCAAAACCAGGGTGCCATACCTGAAATGGTTACCCTTCCAAACCCAGGGGGGTCAGCGGCCAGTTTATTAACAAATAACATAAACATTTACAATAAGTATTAAATACACAATCTTATATGACCTGAGGGGAGGGTTCTTGGAGCCCCAAAAATTCTGGCTAAATATTTTGCAAAAACACAAGAACTTAAAAATCCACGTTACCCTCAGCTGTCAACCACCAGCTCGAGGGCACCAAACATCCCGTTTCGGGAAGTCCAACCACCAAAAGTTCCTGGGTAACACCCCGTCCAGAGTTACCCGTCCAGAGCCGTAACCAAAAGCCAGATCCAGAATTTTAACTTCCAATTCCTTTTCGCTGATTCAGCGTCAACTCCGAGAACCCCACCCCAGAGGTTCATACTTAATATTTTTACCTCTACTGACCAATTTATAAATAACTTCCAAGGACCCACTAAAAGGAAAACAAATAACTGGTTTTTTTTTTTTATTTTAAATTCATGTTCTTATTAAAATAAACATAAAATAAACATCAAAGCATAAATAACATTAACACGTTGGGGGGAGTCCTTGAAGCTCCCAAATCTGGTGATTACCAAACATAAAATGTACCAACAATTACTCCCAGCCGTTACCCCACTTGATCGGGAGCACCATAGCCACAAGGGTTCCAACGTTCACTTGAATTTCCTGGGGATCCGACAAACTCTTGCCGAAACTCCCCTCCACCTTTCACCAGGTCCAGAACCATATTAACTTGCAAAAAGAGGAATCTATATCCCAATGGATCCCCTAGACCAATTTCTAACCAACTTCAAGGACCCCCCCAACCACCAGGCTCCAGGTAATCCACTCAGGACTGTGCTATCTGCCATCTTAAGTAACATAAAATAAGCACTTGGTGGGTATACACTGATCCCTTTTTTTTTAATATAATTATTAGAGATGAGCGACTTTGCCTTTTTTCTAGTCGAGTCAGGTTTCATGAAACCTGACTTTCGCAAAAGTCAGGTCGAACGAAATCGGCCGATTATCGTGAAAAGTCGAAGGCCGACTGAAACACGAAACCCAATGCAAGTCAATGGGGAAGCAAAGTCGGCAGAGAGTGGAGGACAGGAAACACACCTACAGTGCCCTTTTGAATGCCAAAATCATCAATTCTGATTACTGAAGCTTTTCAACCTTAATTTACTTCATAATACTAGTTACGCACTGAAAAATGGGGGTTATTTGGCTAAATTTGTGGGGGGGTAGGGCTGGCTCCAGGTTTTCATGTGCCCTGGGCCAAAGAGCGCCCCTTTAACACATACCACAACTCATGTTGCTCCGATACCGCAGAGAAATAGCGGCATAGTACAATGAAAAATACTTCACTTTTTACATCTCATGACCGATATCCAGTTTTAATAGCTCCAAAAACGGACAGTATATTACTCCATACAGTATTATGGCCACCGCATAGTGCGCTATACAGAGTAATGAGGCCCATATATTTCTCCATACAGAATCATTGGTCCCATATAATGTTTGAAACAGTATATGATGAGCTCCACATAATGCTACAGTATATGTTGGTCCCCATGGATGAAGCTCCACTGTTTTATGGGCCCAAATAATGCTCCATACATAATGGGCCCCATTTCTAATGCTCTAGTGTATAATGTGCCCTGTAAATGCTGCTCCAGTGTCTGATGTCCACCTTTGGAATTCTCCAGTGTATGGTGGGCCCCATATATCATTCTCCAGAGTATAGTGCTCCCCAAAAATTGCTGTCCCAACATTGAAAACAATTAAATAAGTCTCCTCACTATGGAATCCCTGTACTAGTCTGGACTCCTCGTCGTCCCCATGGTCCATCTCACTGCACTTGGCTGTTTAGGCAGAGGGCGTACAGACGTGATGTCATTGCGCTCTCTGATCAGACTATCACTGTCAGGAAATGCGGAAGACGTCATGGCGATGGAGCAGGGAGAGGTAAGTATTTCAACTTTGCAAGTTCTGTGATCCTGAGCAAGCAGGGGGGGCCCACTCATTGGCGACGGCAGTGGCACAGGGCCCCTCTAATAGTACGGCGGTGTGTGGCGGTGTGTTTGACAGCGGGTGGGGGTGGGCGGCAGAGACACTTTTGCATACTATGAGGGGCCCTGTGCCAGTGCCGTCGCCCATGAGTATGCCCCCCCCACCAGCTCAAGGAACCTGCACTTTCATCTGCACCTTCCTCTTTGTCACCGTATACGGTGGTATAGTATGCGGGAAGGGGAACCTGAGTTTCCTCTGGGTCTGATTCTGGCTGTGTAGAGTGTGAGGGGAATGTAGTGGTCTGGGTCAATGTACCAGCAGAATCATCTAGCAGTGGCTGGGCATCAGTGCACTTGTGGCGTCCCCAGGAGTACGGTCGCCACAGTGGCATTACCTTCCTCCTAGGGAGTGTGATGTCATGCTTGGGAGCAACGAAGGCTCTCTCTAGCAGTTAAACCAACACACAACACATTTCCCACTCCACGCCAGCAGGGAGACCTCTGAACATGACTGCTGAGGAGCTGCTCTCTGTGGTCGGGAGGACGTAAGTTAGGCCATTCTGTGCAGGGAAGGGGAAGTGTGTGGACATGAGAAGGGGAGCTGGAGGATGAGCAGAGTTAAGGCTCACTCCTAGCTGGAGCGCATGGTCCGGATTCCGGTCTCCGAGTTTGTAGGGACACTGACGTTCCTGCAGCAGAATCCAGAGGACGTAGCAGCTGTAAATGCTCTGTACCAAACTGAGGCTCTGAGGCCCCAGCATCGACGTGTGTGAGCCAGAAGGAAAAGGCTACGGCTGCCAGCCATACGAGAAAGTTCCAAAAGAGAGTCAACAGGGGGAACTTCATTGAACTCAGCACTGCAAGTACCTCAGATAAGCGCTAGAATGGAGGCCACACTACCTATCTGCAGAGAGAGAAATCCAAATTGGCTTCCAGGCTGACCAACTCCTTCTCCATCTGTACTCTGGGTGCTGGACAGCACCTACCAAGTACAGGTAAAGGAACTGCACGACTGTGTCTGTCATCTTTCTCCTGCGCCTGGCACATGGCTCAGCTACATCCTGCACTGCACACCATCTCCCGACTCTTTCATCTGCCCTGCAACTACGGCCCTACCTGTGCAGGTCTTCTACATCTTAGCTGCAACACAACTTCTGTCCCACAGAAGTGACATTGCAGCGCTGGTCAATCTAATCAGAAACCAGTGGTGGCGTCACGTATCATTCACCTATAAACGTAATTCACCCCTTTGCATGGACGCCCAGGGCCACGGAGCGGGTCACCACCACCGTGACACATCCCTGTGAGACACCGGCCCGGTACCGATTAACCCCACTGCCCTGGCTGGCCACCCACACTCCATGTCACGATTTGACTTGATAACCCAGGCATGGTATGATAGAAAGTGCTACATGGACTAATGTGAAGTGTGGCCTGCTGCCTCATTCAGTTTGGGTGGGGGTGCAGGACACAAGGAAAGGGGTTCTTCTTGACCAGGAGCCAGCACTTGACCACTCAGTGCTTGCATTTTTTGAAACTTCAGAAGAGGCGGGCATATTTGATGGAGTCTGTTTCGGCAATGTAAGCCAAAACCAGTTCCTCATGCTCCGCCTTTAAAAGCGGTTAACCTACTCCCAGAAAAGGTATCATTCCAGGCGTTCCGGAGCCAGACCATGACGCAGGCTCAACAGCTCCTGCCTTAGCTGCTATTGTGCTTTTGCCACTACCAGCAGATGCACCACCACCATCAGCACCAGCTGGCCCCCCCGCGCTCACGTCCGCGGCCTCTTCCACCAAACTTCAAAATTTGGCACAAAATAGACACAAAATAACATCAGATATATGGCACTGTATCAGAAATGTACAGCTCTATTTAGGCAAAGGATAATTGTCAATCTCCATATATATTCCAACAGTAACACAGAGACGCTCACAGGCTCAGTATGGATTAGACAAGAATATAAAAAGTAGATAAAGTGTACAGTATCATCAGATAGCAGGTATATATATCATAGTTTAAACATTAACAATGTACGTCTATATATCAGGAGTAGTGTTGAGCCACCACGCTAATGTTTTGGTTCGTCACACAGGAGGCAAGTTCGTCGAATGTTCGTCGAACTCCATTGAAAACAATGGGGCTGCAAGCGCGCTACACTGAAAGGACCAGCTTTTGTCGCTTGCAGGTGCAGATAACCAGCAGAACACCGTTAGTGATGGGCATCTGTGATTCCACTTATTCCCCGCGAACGATGATTTCCCAGTAAGTGCAGGTCAACCGCAATTCCTGAATTAGGCCTAACTGGCATTCCTGAAAAGATGCAAAAATTTACGTGTCCAAACCACAGTTGCTGTAGCTTGCTTAACAGCTCGGCAGCCGTTCTCAAGCCCAGTATGGATTCGACAAGATTCTAGAAAGTTGATAAAGGGTACAGTTTCACCGGGTAACACGTATATATGTAGCATAGTTTACACATTAAAAACCTATGTATATAGATCAGGAGACAGGCTCAGATGGTCTCAGGCCCAGTATGGATTAGACGTGATTGGACAAAGGTGAGAAAGGGTACCGTATCACTGGATAACAGGTATGTATAGCATAGTTTACACATTAAAAACCTATGTCTATATAACAGAGGCAGGCTCAGACGGTCTCAGGTCCTGTATGGATTAGACGTGATTGGAGAAAGGTGAGAAAGGGTAACATATCACCGGATTACATGTATGTATAGTATAGTTTACACATTAAAAACGTAGGTCTATATAAGAGGAGGCAGGCTCAGACGGTCTCAGGTCCTGTATGGATTAGACGTGATTGGACAAAGGTGAGAAAGGGTAACGTATCACCGGATTACAGGTATGTATAGCATAGTTTACACATTAAAAACCTATGTCTATAGATCAGGAGGCAGGCTCAGATGGTCTCAGGCCCAGTATGGATTTGACCAGCTTGTACAAAGTTGAGAAAGGGTACATTATCACTGGATAGCAGGTATATACAGCATAGTTTAAATATTTAAAATCTCCATGTTCTCAGTACACAACAATACACAGTATACTCAGTACACAACAATCTAAAAAGTAGAAAAAAGGAAATGTATTTGAAGCGTACACCAGTATACACTTTTGGTGGTATTTTTAAATCTTCATATATATTTCTGTCTCAGTAAGACAGTCCAGACTCTCCGCAATAGGAAATGAGATGCATACAATTACTGACAAATTCTAGTGATTGCAGAAATCTAGGTGTTCCTATTCACGGGAAAAACTTCCGTCACAATTCTCAGAGGCGATGCAGACCCTCAATTAATTAGTGTGTGGCGACAGCGAAAACCTTTCTTTGTGAAGAAAGTGCTGCTGTATCGCAGTACCGTTGTTCCCATCATCATTACTCATATCCATGTAATTTTGATCACAGGGAGAGATGTAAACATGGTGCTCACTGCCTATCATGCTCTGTCACGCAACTTTGGAGTGCAAAAGACAGAAGCCACAGGCCGTAGGCGATTCATTTGAATTGGCATGAGAGGGCACATTTAAAAATGTGCGCTGGAATGTCACATGTCTGTGGGTAGGAAAACTGAAAGCTGAAGAGAAACCATCACTGCATCTCATTGTGAGTCGACGTCCATAAAAAATGGAAGCCATTGATCATCTGAAGCTAAATCCCGGCCAGCGGGACAGGGCATAGCTACGTCTTAACCATCTTCTATCAGTTCACCAAATTTGTAGTGGCAGTCCCAGTGAAGGATTTTACAGCCCAGACTACACAGCGAAGGAGCAGGGAGAGGTAAACATTGCAAATGCTGGGGCCCTGCCCAAGCAAGGGGGGCCCACTTGTGGGCATCGGTACTGGCACTGGGCCCCTCATAGTATGGCAGTGTGTCTGACAGCGGGTGTGCACCCCCACCGTCAGAGACACTTGATTGCACTATGAGGGACCCTGTGCCAGTGCCCGCGCCCAAGAGTCGGCCCACCCACCTGTCCAGGGCAACGGCACTCGCACGGTTGCGTGCACTAGGTGGTGACCCCGGCCATGGGGGGAGGAGGCAGCACAGTTAGGGAGGTTTACAAAATGGCATATGTTGATGTGGGACATTCACCTGCTGCTAAAGGCGAAATTGGTCAAGTCCCAGGAAGAGGCGGTCCAAAGAAAGCCATTTTTCTGTCAACCTATGTGTCATCAGGGTAAGGTGTGACAAAATCCTTGGAAACCCATGCATGGTTCATTTTAATGAAGGTTAGATCATCCACATTTTGGGTCGACAGACGGGTCCTTTTTTCTGTCAGGATTGATCCAGCAGCACTGAAGACTCTTTCCGATAGCACACTTGCAGCTGGGCAAGCGAGCTCCTGTAAGGCATATTGTGCCAATTCAGGCAAGGTGTCCAGTTTAGCTGCCCAATAGTCAAATGGGAATGACCTGTGAGGGAGAACATCGATATGGGAGGAAAAGTAGTTTGTAACCATAGTTGACAAGTGCTGTCTCCTGTCACTTTCGATTGATGCAGTATTACCAGTTGTGTGAGCGGGAATTGAAAAATCAGTCCACAACATGGTCATGAAAGCCCTGTCTCCAACGCCACTTCTGATGTGTTCACCACCAACACCTCTTCCAAGTTGCCCCCGGCCCCTACGGCTCGTGTGAGAACCATCACCGCTGCTGTGTGCTGGGAATGCCTCAACCAACCGGTTTACCAGAGTTGCTTGTTTGTTAGCCAATATTAGGTCAAGGTTCTCCTGTGGCATGATGTTTTGGAATTTGCCTTTATAGCGTGGATCCAGGATGCTGGCCAACCAGTAGTCATCATCGTTCATCATTTTGGCAATGCGGGGGTCCCTTTTTAGGATCTGCAAGGCATAATCTGACATGTGGGCCAATGTTCCCGGTGTCAATGATGCACTGCGAGTGCTGGGTGGAGGAGCACTTTCTGGCAAATCCACATCCCTCCAGTCACGCACAAACCCAGTACCAGACCTTGCCACGCCAACATTTTCTCTTGCCCCACGAGAAGCATCCTCCTCCCCTAAATAATCATCCCCATCATCATCCTCCTTCTCTTCTTCCTCCACCTCATCCACGACAGTTCCCTGAACAGTCAATGGCTGACTGTCATCAAGGCTTCCCTCCTCCTCTTCCTCATCATCCTCGGCTGCAGACGCCTGCTCCTTGATGTGCGTCAAAGTTTGCATGAGCAGACGCATAAGTGGGATGCTCATGCTTATGATGGTGTCGTCTGCGCTTACCAGCCATGTGCATTCCTCAAAACATTGAAGGACTTTACAGAGGTCTTTCAGCTTCAACCACTGCACACTTGTCAACTCCATGTCTGCCCTCAAAGTGCCTGCCTGTGTATCCTCCCACAAATGCATTACGGCCTGCCTCTGTTAGCACAGCTGCTCATCCATGAGCAGGGTGGAGTTCCACCTTGTTGCAACATTGATAATTAGGCGGTGCTTGGGAAGGTGGAGCAATCGCTGCAGCTTCTGCATACGACTGGAGTGCACCGGCGACCGGCGGATGTGCGAGCACAGTCTTCGAACCATATGGAGCAGGCCTGTTAACTCCGGATAATTATTGAGGAAGCACTGCACTACCAGGTTCAAGGTGTGAGCCAATCAAGGTATGTGTCTGAGTTTTGAAAGGGCTATGGCTGCCACAAAATTCCGGCCATTATCATTAACTACCTTGCCTTCCTTAAGATGTAGACTGCCCAGCCATGACTCAGTTTGTCGCTGAAAGTAGTCGGCCAGTACCTCCGCCGTGTGTCTGTCGCCCAAACACATCATCTGCAACACAGCCTGCTGACGCTTTCCACTAGCTGATCGATAGTGGGACACATCGTGTGCACCACTGTCAACTGCAGATGCAGTGCTCGTGCGACTGCGCTCTGTGGACAAGCTTTCGCTTCTGGAGGAGGAGGGTCTAACGCCTACAGCCAACTGTTTCCTATACCGTGGGCTAGGCAGCACTGTGCCATCACAGCTGTCCCCTGTGGACCCTGCATCCACCACATTAACCCAGTGTGCAGTGATGGACACGTAACGGCCCTGGCCATGCCTACTGGACCATGCATCATTGTGAGGTGCACCTTTCCACTCACTGATTGCTTGAGTGCATGGACAATGCGGTCTTTCACATGAAGGTGGAGGGCTGGGATGGCTTTGCGAGAAAAGAAGTGGCGACTGGGTAGGTCATAGTGTGGTACTGCGTAGGCCATGAGTTCGCGGAAAGCTGCGCTTTCAACCAACCGATAGGGCATCATCTCTAACGAGATTAGTTTGGCAATGTGGGCGTTCAAACTCAGTGTACGTGGATGAGAGGATGAGTACTTTCTTGTCCTACTCATAGTGTCTGGTAGGGTGAGCTGGACTTGAGAGCTGCATATGGTGGAACTAGCGGTGGACACGGCGGACTGAGAGAGGGTTGATGATGATGATGGAGTTGGTGTTCTTTCTGATGGCCTAGATTCAGTCTTTCGTTGCAATAACAGTGTGATTCCCTGACTGATTTGCCCTTGCGATGACAACTCAACATTTGCTGCTGGTGGTGTGCTAACCGGTGGACTTACAGTGGGGGAAACAATGTAGTGTTGCTGACTACCTTCTTTGGGAGCAGTAGCACATGTGGTACGTGAGTTTTGGTAGTCCGTCCACGCTTGCAAGTGCATGGTGGTTAAATGTCTTAGCATGCAACTGGTATTCAAATTTCTCAGATTTTTCCCTCGGCTAAATGTCTTTGCGCACTTCTTACCGATAACCTTTGCCTGATCATTAGGATTTTCTTCAAAAAAGTGCCACACTGCACTCTACCTACTATGGAAGACATTTTGAGGCCTTGCACGCTGTGCTATTTTGACCGTCTGGCCAAGCTGTCCTGCAACTCTTTTGGTTTTTGTAACCCATTTTTGGACTGCTCCGGGCCTGCCAGATAACAGCTGTTGCGATGTCCATGCCCGCTACGGATGCTCCTCCTCCTCTTCTGAGCTATTGGCAGCGGCACCCTCTACCCCCAATGGATGTCAATCTGGGTCAACAACTGGGTCATCCATCACCTTCTCTTCAATGTCATGTGCACCTTCCTCTGTGTCACCGTGTATGGTAGTATAGTATGCGGGAAGGGGCACTTGAGTTTCATCTGGGTCAGATTCTGGCTCAGTACACTGCGAGGACAATGTAGTGCTCTGAGTGAATGTACCAGCAGAATCATCTATCAGTGGCTGTGCATCAGTACACTCCATGTCAGATTCATCTTTGCCTGGGTAATTCATGATTTGACTTGATAACCCAGGCATGGTATGTGAAAACAGCTCCATGGAGTAATCTGTAGTGTGGCCTGCCGCATCCTTCAATTTTGGTTGGGGTGAAGGACACAAGGTGTGGTTCATGAACATGAGCCTCCAATGATGACTCAGTGCTTTATTTTTTAAAACTTCAGAAGAGGAGGCGATAGAGCTCGAGGCTGTGTCAGCATTGTAAGCCAAAACTTGTTCTTGAAGCTCCGGCTTTAAAAGCGGTTTACCTACTCCCAGAAAAGGGAGCCTTCGAGGCCTTGTGAAGCCAGACGATGACGCAGGCTTAACACCTCCTGCATTAGGTGCTATTTTGCTTTTGCCACTACCAGCAGATCCAACACCAACACCAACACCATCATTACCAGCTGCCAACCCCCACCCACTTCCACGGACTCTTCCACCACACTTCCTCATTTTTTGGGAAAATGTACCCAAAAAACCACCAACTCTATGGTACTGTAAAACAAGGTACAAGGTGTATATAGTAGTGGGGAGAATTTGAATCTCTGTAGACTTCAGGACACAGTTGGATTCTCTCAGGCCCTGTTTATTTTACACCGCAATGTGACAGGCAGATTCTGGATGGTGTAATAAAGGTGGATAGAGGACTGTGGAGAATTGGAATCTCTGTAGACTTCAGGACACAGTTGGATTCTGTCAGGCCCTGTTTATTTTACACCGCAAGTGACAGGCAGATTCTGGATGTTGTAAGAAAGGTGGATAGAGGACTGTGGAGAATTGGAATCTCTCTACACTTCAGGACACAGTTGGATTCTGTCAGGCCCTGTGTCTATAACACCGCAATGTGACCGGCAGAAATTGCCTAGTGTATGACAAACTACAAGGTGTATATAGAATTGGGCAGAACTGGAATCTCCCTAGAGTGTAGGTCTGTAAGAACGGACAAACTCCTCGGCTTTTCCTTACAAAGTCACACACTTAGATAGCTTCAATTTGGCCGTGATAACAGCCGTTAAACAGTACTGAGAGAGAAGCGTGCATTTACACCGCTGTACGGTGTATGTAAAATTGTCAAGCTCCGTATTTTTGTCTACGGACTGACACACGTGTCTCTCTCTAGTTTTCAATGTAATCAAACAGCAAATATACTAAACTGTTTGAAAATCGGACAAAACTATAAGGTGTAGGTCTGTAAGTACGGACAAACTCCTCAACTTTTCCTTACAGAGTCACACACGTAGATAGCTTCAATTTGGCCGTGATAACAGCCGTTACACGGTACTGAGAGAGGAGTGTGCACGTACACCGCTGTATGGTGTATGTAAAATTGTCAAGCTCTGTGTTTTTGTATATGGACTGACACACACTGTCTCTCTCTAGTTTTGAATGTAATCAAACAGCAAATATACTAAACTGTTTGAAAATGGACAAAACTATAAGGTGTAGGTCTGTAAGAACGGACAAACTCCTCGACTTTTCCTTACAGAGTCACACACTTAGATAGCTTCAATTTGGCCGTGATAACAGCGGTTACACGGTACTGTGTGAGGAGCGCACACCGCTGTACAGTGTGTGAAAATATGAATGCTCACTACCTCACCAGGACAAAACAATACAATTTGGATTGCTTTTAAAAAAGCAGTTTGAACACCAGTGTGCTCACAGCAATGCAGCTAGCCTTAAAAGGCAGGCTAATCACCACCAGCGCTGCTGCACAAAAGCAAAAATCTTCACCTTTCACTGCACAGTAGCTACAGTGAAAAGCGCTAGCAGCAGAGGCAGATTTTTTTTCTTTTTACCTTCCTAATGCTCTCCCTACAGAATCAGCAGCTGCAGCTTTCGTTTCTTGAAACCCGACTTTGGCGAAAGTCGGCGACTTTTGAATTTTTTCAACCCGTTTCGCTCAACTCTAATAATTATTATTCACACCTTTATTAAAACAAACATACCATAAAACATCAAAGCATAAATAATATTAACACGCTGGTAGGAGTCCTTGAAGCTCCCAAAAATCTGGTGATTACCAAACATAAAGTGAACATAAAATGTACCAACAATTACTCCCAGCTGTTACCCCACCAGCTTGGGAGCACCATAGCCACAAGGTTTCCAATGTTCACTTGAATTTCCTGGGGATGCGACAAACCCTTGCCGAAACTCCCCTCCACCTTTCACCAGATTCAGAACCATATTGAATTCCAAAAGGAGGAAACCATATCCCAATGGATCCCCCCAGACCATATTTAACCAACTTCAAGGACCCCTCCAACCGCACAAAATGTGGGATAAGTGAGGGTGAAAACCATGCAGGTTTACAACCAAGGTATTCAACAGGTTAATAATGGAAAATATCCCATCGTAAGGTCCAGAAATAGACAGAGATGGGCAATGCTGTGTTATATGCTGTAACAATAAATGAGAAGCCGCCTGCTCCTCTACAGCAGTTACAGACGGACTGTAATCACCAGCTGCGCATAAATGGTAAGAAATATGTAGGTCTAATAAAAGCTGCCTGCAGCCATAGGTGTGTGAGCAGAAAACTGCAAGTTCTGTATCCCAGCCAGTCACCCTACTACATACAATAGACGAGAGACAGGGCTGAAAACTGGGCCCATGATGTGTTTTCCAGAGCAATGTGCAGCCTCACACTAGGAGTGCCCACTCACTGCCCGCCATGTGCTGAGTTATTAGTGCCCACTAAAATGTGCCGAGTTACTCCACGATTATTTATTTTACACATGATAAAACATAATCCATTCAGGCCTGTGCTATCCACCATCTTAGGTAATATAAAATAAGCTCTTGGTGGGTATACTCTGATCATGCAATATACGAGGGGGAGGACTAAAGGCAGCAATAGCTACAGAAATTAAGCACTAAGCTGGAAGTCATGTCCAGGTTATCTGTACAGCCAGGAAAATAACCTGGAGACACAGGATGTTTATACCCAGTATGATCCGTATATAGCAGAGTGAGGAGTGATATCATGTATACAGACCTGTGGTACAGGTTAAGTATACAGCACAGGAATAGAGCCTTTACACATATACCACATATAGTGAGTAACCTGGTTACACAGCATCTGCACACCCAGCCTCACAGTATGTAACAGAGATGAGGTCACATACAGATCAGACTCCATAACTGGGAAGGGGGGTAATCAGCACACAGCAGGGTCAGTATACAGTGCACTGACAGTGCAGCCTCTCATCATCATACTTATACCATCCCCCGACTGCTCCTCTCACCAGTGTCTCTAATACGTGACTGCCCAGCTCCACCATAGTAATGGCAGACACTGTATGTGTCCCTGCTCTGTCCTATCATACATAAACCCAGAACTCATGAAGGACTCTGTATAATACAGCAGTAATGTGGTATATCAGAAATGTCTACAGGGAGGACACACAAAAGCTGCCTCTGCAATAAGTGAGGGAACATGGCAGCTACATGAATTTCTGAGGTAATCTTGATCCCAGATATGATGTAGGAGCTGATACTGTACACACTACACAATGTCTGAGGTGAATGCAGAGTAGTATATCAAACATGTCTGCAGGGAGGTCACCCAGAAGTTGTCTCACAGTCTGTGAGTAAAATGTAGCATGCACATGAGGGACATGGCAGCTACATGAATTGCTGAGGTAATCTTGAGCCCAGATATGATGTAGGAGCTGATACTGTACACACTATACAATGTCTGAGGTGAATGCAGAGTAGTATATCAAACATGTCTGCAGGGAGGTCGCATAGAAGCTCACAGTCTGTGAGGAAAATGTAGCATACACCATGAGGGACATGGCAGCTACATGAATTGCTGAGGTACTATTGATCACATACATAATGTAGGTGCTGATACTACACTAGTAAATGATGTCATATTATACTCCCTGAAACTGCAGACATGCTTCCTCCTGTTCATCATGTGCAAGAAAGAGGGAGACAGATTTCCTGCTCTATATAATCCCCACCCTCCTCACAGTAACCCACCAGGCACAGACATACTGGGCTTCTTACTCTGAAAGCAACATCACTCGTGCTTAAAAATCTAAACCACTATACCAAAAAAGCTGCAGGAGTAAAGGTCCACCCATCCCCAAGTCATGTCCTCCTCTGCCTATGGCTCCAGTGGTTTCTTTATCCCTGACAGGCATATAGGAGTTCTGTGTGACTAAGGTAGTGTTCACATTACTTTCTGCTCGATGATTAGCACACCATCAGGGCTTTTGCCTGAATTGCCGAAAAATAAATATTAATGGGTTGCCCTCCCAGGGCTGTGGGGTACTCGGTACCGGGCCGGTGTCGGTGGGATGTGTCACAGCATCGGGGACCTGGTCCGTGGCCCTGGGCGCCCAAGTAATGGGGAAATGAACTTAATGGAATGGAAAAGTTTGTGATGCCACCTGTGGTGCTCGGGCAAGGGAGATGTTAAGCCGACGCTGCAGACAGATCCGCTGGGACTGATGGTAGGATGCAGCAAAGATGTAATAGCTCCCCACAGGTTAAGCTATAGCCCCAGGGCAGTGTAAATGTGGTTGGCACGGGGATGTAGCAGTGCCGGAAAGGTAGGAAGCAGACAAGACACAGCGGGGTGCAATTTCTGTACCTTTACTTGATAACTGCAGTCCAGGTTCCTGATTACAGATGGTAACGGAGCAGGCTAGCCTGGAAGCAACTCATGGATTCTCTCTCAGCAGACGGGCTGTGCAGTCTCCTTCCTAACGCTGGTTTGAATGAAGCACTCCAGTACTAAGTTACTCTGAAGTTCCTCCTGTAAGATGTTCCCAAGAACCGTACTTGCACGGCAGACAGCTGTAGCCTCTCTCAGTGACTCCCTTCTCTGAGTCCTGGCTCTCTATCCAAGCTGCTGTTGTGCCTTAAGTCTTAGATGGGAGTAGGGAATTTACAGCCTCCTACCCCTCTGGTATCTGCTGTAGGACCGTCAGTATCCGTACAACCATGGAAACCAGGCTCCAGTTCATCCACTCTCAAGCTGAGGGAGCTCTCCTTCCTAGCTCAACCTCCAGCTTCTCTCTCCATGTCTGCACACTTCACCCTCCGCAGACTAACTGACTTCCCCTTCCTCCTGGCCCTCAGAGGGCACTCCTCCCCTTAATCCTGGTTCAGAGCTCCCCCTGCTGGCCTGGAGTGGAACTGTGTTGCATATATGGATTGACTGCGAGAGAGACCCATCATTGCCTCCATGCCTGGCATTACCCTCCCCTGGAGGAAGGCAAAGCCACTGTGGCGGCCATACTCCTGGGAGCGCCACATTAAACACTAGTCCCGGGTCCGGGCTTTGCTCCCTTCACCTCAGACCGCATCTCTATGTTGGGCTCTACGTTGGGCTTTGCAGGTGGCGCGGCGTGTGACATAATCTCCATAGGCCTTTTGAGGACACATTAGAACACACCTGTGTCTTCAGATTTCTATTCAACACTTTGGTTTTGTGTATTCCACCTCCTTTGCACATTGTGCTTAAAGGGGTTGTACGTTAAAAACCGATAAGTCGGCAGTCACTCTGTGTGACTGCAGACTTATGAATCTTAACACTGGGAACAGAGGGTATGTATGAGTTATACATACCCCCGGCTAGTGGGTGCGGCCTCTCTCTCCATACACTTTTATGGAGCGGGGTCACGCCCTCTAGTGAACACTCCCACTGGCCGTCCACATCACTGGTCAGGGTGCGGCCTCAGCTCCATACAAGTGTATGGAGCAAGACCGCGCCCACAGTGTATGTGAAACAGGAGAATCCCTGAGGCACACAGTGCATGCGCTGAGGGGATTCATAAGTCTGCAGTAAATCAGAGTGACTGCAGACTTATCGGTTTTGACCGGACAACCACTTTAACCTGCTTCTATTCCTGCATACTTCTTCATCCAGCCTGCTGTTCTCAAGACTACTGTGTGTGCCATGTCTTCCATCCCACATACCATCCTGCCAGCTGCACAAATGCCCAGGGTTCGTGTACTCACCCAGACCGGGGGCTTACCGGGTCCACAACACAAGCCTTATAAAAAAAAAATAATGTAGCTATGATGTAACGCATGGGAAAAAGAATTAAAATCGAGTCTAATGTTCCATATTTTACACTCTCTTTGTATGCCTCAAAACACTCAAACAGGGGCATCAGTCTAAATAGCCAAAAAACAGTTCCTCCAATATACGTAGCTATTCAACTGAGGCTCAATTGAATAGCTACGTATATTGGAGGAACTGTTTTTTGGCTATTTAGACTGATGCCCCCATCGGAGTGTTTTGGACTTGGATGGAACAGAACATGACTGAACAACGCCTAGGCGACCCTGGTAAGGAGGGTAAAATATGAAACCCTGCGTTGCAGATTATAGGAATTTCCTTTATTGTTGTATGGACCTTTAAAGAGGAAGCTTTACCAGATTTCACAATATAAACGGCATCCGTTATGTATCCTCTTACTGATATCCTCCGCACATTTATTTTGTGACTGTGCATACTGCTTTCATGGAGTGGGTACTTTAGCTGAAATTGACAATTAGGCTGTGTTCACACGTTCAGGTTTTTTCGCGTTTTTGCGGCGGTTTTTACTGCGCGATTTTGCCTCGAAAGCGCAAAAAAACCCCAGCTTCCCATGCATTCCTATGGGATTCCACAATGCTGTGCTAATGCTGCGGATTTTCCCTCGGCGGAATCGCATTGTGGAAAAATCCGCAGCATGCTCATTATTTTGCAGAATTGTGGCGATCCCGCCCACATAGGAATGCATTGTTCTTCTTACTTTCTGCATGTGGCTGTGCCCACCATGCAAAAAGTAAGCAGAACATTTGCGGATGGTACCCACGGTCCGGAGGAGAGGAGACTGTCCTCCGGGCTCTGGGTACCATATCCCTGTAAAAAGTAGAATTAGGCTACTTTCACACATCAGGTTTTCGGCGTCAGGCGCGATCCGGCGTCGTGCCGGAACGCCGGATCCGGCAAATGTTTAGTAAAACCTGATGTGCCGGATCCGGTTTTCTGCCGGATCCGTCTTTTTCTTGACAGACAAAACCGGATCCGTCTCATCCGGTTCATCCGTTTTTCTATCCGTTTTTCGACGGATTACGCCGGATACGGTTTTTAAAATTGACCCTTGTGGCCTTCCGAACGGGATTGGCTACTGGAAAACTAGATATAGCATGTTCCTACAGCCCTTCTTTGACAGGTTGTAGAGAAGAAAGTGCAGGTTGGAGAGAAGAGCAAGTTACTGGCGAAGATGGATGTTGTCATTGGAAATATTACCACTAGAAGTTCTGTGACGGTTTCAGGGACAATTTTCCACTATACTTTATGTCACCTCAAGGCAGAGTACACTGGGATGACAGAGTGTGAAAGATTTGTGCCCTAAACTTGTGTACCTTCTGGACCAACAGTATATACCTTTGCCAACCAAAGTTGGCTATCTTGTCATGGTCTTACTATTTTTAGCTTTAGGCCACAGGTGTGTACCTGGTTGTGTTTTATGCAAAGTATTTCACCTTTTAACAAAAGTTGTGTACATTGTTAGGAAATCACCAACAATAAACACAACTTTTTAGGTGAAATACTTTGCTTCAAACACAACCAGGAACACAACTGTGGCAAAAAGCTAAAATTTACCCACAGTTATATACCTGGTTTTGAATACCTTTTTACCTTTGAAATACCCTGTATTTAACCTTTTTTTAAAACATAGTTCGCCGCAGAAAGAAATGACAGACAACCATTGTGAAACGATAATTTAACTTTTATTTAAATTTTTTTTTTTTTTATGTTTTTAAAGTGCAAAAAACTTTTTTAATAAAGGTTTTAAACCCAATGGGCATTTTTATAACAACAAAAAAAGATTACAAATCTGTGTACTGTGGGGTGGAAATACTGCTGGAGGGGCTGCGGGACACTTCGACACTGGGTGTGTGGAGAGAGGACTGGGATCGTGGTGGGGAAGGAACAGTTAGAGGTGAAGGTGTGGAAAAAGCTACAGAATGGGTGGACATGTGGGAGGCAGAAGAGGTGGTGGGCGGTGGAGTGGAGGGTTGGGCAGGGACTGTAGGAGCAGATGATGTTGATGGAAAGTTGTGTGGGGAAGGAGTTTGGTATGGGGAAGGAGTTTGGTACGGGGAAGGAGTTTGATACGGGGCAGGTTGCTGGAAGAGGGGAGATGACTGGTACTGGGGAGGTTGCTGGTACTGGTGAGGTTGCTGGTATGTAATAGGAGGGGGAGGATGGAAAGTGGCTGGAGGGGGTGCAGATGTAATAGGAGGGGGAGGATGGAAAGTGGCTGGAGGGGGTGCAGATGTAATAGGAGGGGGAGGATGGAAAGTGGCTGGAGGGGGTGCAGGTGGAGGAACTACAGTGGTGGGAGGTGGAGGTTGGGAGGTAACCTGCTGTAGAGCACCGTGGCACGAATGCATTACATGCATCTGCTGGGTAGGAGATAGTGTTGCCATGCGCTCCACAACAGACCTGAAAAAGGTGTGGTTTGGCGAAGATCTTGCTTCTGAATGCATGGTTTGCAGAAGTGTCTTCACCTCCAGAATGCTGGAGTTGATCTGCTGAAAGCCTGCGGAGATTTGCTCTGACAAGACTTTGAGACAGTTCTGGAAAGATGCATTCAGATGCAATAACTCTTGCGCATAACTCTTTTCCTGACCCCTCTCCCGCTGCCGCCCAGTACCCGCAGGTGTACTAGAGGCGGCAGGGGCAGAAGGGTGGGGTAAAGGGAAAGCGATCTCCTCACCAGCAGCTTCATGTAATGTAGACGGCCACGATGCTCCTGTGCTGGTGGATGGGACAGATGGGTCGAATGTGTGGGAAGGCTGGGAAGGTGCAGATGTACCGGGGCGGTCGAAGTGTCCTTCGGTGCCGGTCTCCTCAGGGATCGCCTCAGAAGGGTCCAATCGTGCAGGCTCCCGAGTGCTGCTCACCGTGCTGTGTAATAAAGAGAAAAAAAAACAATTAAAATACTGACATGGTATGGCCCTGGCTGAAAAAAAAAAGTTACATCTAACATTTTTTTCACATGTGGTGTGTAATATTTACCTTCTGGTGAGCATTGTTTCCCGGAGGAACGACAGGGCTTGTGCGTACTTGTACTTGCTCCTGCGTCCTCCAGATCCACTCGGGGCCCGCATCTCTTTATTGAACTCCTTCTTGAAACGATCCCTCACAGACCGCCACCGATTCACAATTCTGTTCCCTGAAACGAGAAAGGAGTGGTTAGTATACAACATCAGTGTTTCACAAACTCCAGTCCTCATGGTCCCCAGGGGTCATGTTTTCAGGATTTCCATAGTCAATAGAAATCCTGAACACATGATCCGTGGGGACCACGAGGACTGTAGTTCGGGAAACACTGGTTACATCAAGCAACCGTTACTGTATATACTTACGCTCTTTAATCTGGGCCCGAGCTTCGAGGTCCTCCCAGCGGCCCACAAGGAGAGAACAGATTTCCTCCCAGAGTCGTCGGGTAATGATCAGGTCAGCGTGGCGGCGGTCAGCCATATTCCAGAGCGGCTCCCTTTCTCTGACGAGATCGATGAGGCGGTCCACATCAATCCCTCCATTCTCACCGTCAGAGTCGGGAGCACGCTGTGAAGGCTGTTAAAGAAAAAGACAAAAATAACATAATTAGCCTCCACAAAAGAAATGAAATAAAAAGTGCAAAAAAACAAAGCAAAAATATTTATACTTACACGCTGGTGACCGCCGCGTTGCTGTCGCCGACGACCCTGGGAGGCACTGCGAGGACCTCTTGGCCGAGCACCAGATTGGGAAAACTAGAGAAGAAAACAAAAAATGTTATGTCTTTGGATGTAGGCATTTGTTTGCTGTGTGTGGTCTGCAGAACATTGTTTTCTATGTGTTGTGTGTAGTGTGATGTTGTGTTTCTGCGTTTGATGCAAAAAACTTACCAATTGTGAGCCCACTCCAGGTGTCTGTCCACCCCTTCCTTCTTCTTCTGGGAGCTCCTCTTCATCTTGTGATTCCTGTTTTGAAATAAAAGGCAATGAATAGACATATATTACAGAGATGATGGATTTTGGAAATAAAAACTTACCGTCAAACGCTGACGATGCGAGGGAGGGCTCCCAGAAGAAGATGTGCTGTCCTGTTGATGGCCAGACTCCATGGCTGTGGGTATTGCTGCTGCCAGTGATGCCATTTCTGCTGCTGCTGCTGCTGCATCTGTTTGGCGGCTGTTGAATAAAGAGAAACAAAGGGCCAATGAATATCTTGATATTCCATGGCCCTAGTTTGGAGGAATGGGGGATTTGATAATTACCGTCTCTCATCTGCTTCTGGACTCCCCTCCCGTTCAGCATGCTGCTCCATTTGGGGTGGTGCTGATGGTGCTGCTGCTGCAGATGTCTGCTGCCTTCTCCTGCGCCTGGTTGCTGTCTTGGGTGGCATGTTGGGTGTGGCTGTGGGTCCCACTGTCTTGCTTTTATATATGTCTTGTGGGCAGAGCTACTGAGCATGCTCAGACCAAAAAAAACGGATCCGGCCACCGGATCCGGCTTTCGCCGGATCCGGCGCATTGCGGCGCTCATAGGCTTTCATTGTGTGGAAAAGCCGGACGCGCCGGATCCGGCGGGTACGGCTTTTTCGCCGGAGACAAAAAACGTTACAGTAGACGTTTTTTCCAGACGCCGGATCGCGACACATTGCGACACATTGCCGGATCCGGCGAAAACCGGATGAAACGCATGGCCATCCGGCGCGATCCGGCGCAAATGCAAGTCAATGGGGGGGAAACCGGATCCGGCATTTCATTTCGCCGGATCCGGTTTCTGTCAAAAGCGCCGGATCGCGCCTGAAGGCGAAAACCTGATGTGTGAAAGAGGCCTTAATGTAAAAAAATTGGGTTATATTCACCTTCCGGCTTCCCTCGCACCGTCCCCAGGCTTCAGCGATACATGCGGTAGCACCCGCTCCCAGTGATGCATTGCGATGACCTTTGCTGACGTCGCGCCTCGCGATGCTGTAGCGGTCTCGCGAGACGGCGTCATCAAAGATCATTGCCGCAATGCATCACTGGGAACGGGACCTGTTGGAGCATCGCAGAGACCTGGGGACACTCCGAGGACGTCGGAAGGTGAATATAACCCGATTTTTTATTTTTTTAAATTATTTTTAACATTAAATCTTTTTATTACTGATGCTGCATAGGCAGCCTCAATAGTAAAAAGTTGGTCACATTAGTCAAACACTATGTTTGACGAGTGTGACCAACCTGTCAGTCAGTTCTCCAAGTGATGCTACAGATCGCTTGGAAAACGCTAGCATTCTGCAAGCTAATTACGCTTGCAAAACGCTAGTTTTTCCGTGGGAAAATCGCGGGAATTTCCGTGGGAATTCCGCTACGTGTAAACTCAGCCTTATACAATAGTTTATACCATATGGTAAAGTAAATGGTGTCATTCAAATCTAATAAAAAACTAAAACTCATACGACAATAAACAAGCCCCCATACGGCCATGTCAATGGAATAATAACAAAGTTATGGCACTTGGAGAGGAGAAAAAATAAAGGTGCAAAAATGAAAATTGGCTCCAACAGAAAGGGATTTAGGAGCTCAGCTTATTATCTCCCCCAGTTACGAGATGTGATATTCCCATTAATCAGTGCGTCATTTACATATCTAGCATGCCTACATTTTTTCCGCTTATCTTTACCGCTCAGTATCTTCATTGTCACTATTTGAGCAATGTGTGTGCTGCCATAAATACAATACAGGTTTCTGTCTGTTTATTTCTAAAATGTTTTAGATTCTTTGCTTCTTTTAACCCCTTCACCCCCGAGGGTGGTTTGCACGTTCATGACCGGGCCAATTTTTACAATTCTGACCACTGTCCCTTTATGAGGTCATAACTCTGGAATGCTTCCATGGATCCCGGTGATTCTGACACTGTTTTCTCATGACATATTGTACTTCATGATAGTGGTAAAATTTCATTCAAATAACTTGCCTTTATTTGTGAAAAAAACAGAAATTTGGCAAAAATTTTGAAAATTTCGCAATTTTCCAACTTTGAATTTTTATGCCCTTAAATCACAGAGATACGGCACACAAAAAACTTAATAAGTAACATTTCCCACATGTTTACTTTACATCAGCACAATTTTGGAACCAAAATTTTTTTTTTGTTAGGAAGTTATAAGGGTTAAAAATTGACCAGCGATTTCTCATTTTTGCAACACCATTTTATTTTTACGGACCACATCACATTTGAAGCCACTTTGAGGGGTCTATATGATAGAAAATACCCAAAAGCGACACCATTCTAAAAACTGCACCCCTTAAGGTGCTCAAAACCACATTCAAGAAGTTTATTAACCATTTAGATGCGTCACAGGAATTTTTTGAATATTTAAAAAAAAATGAACATCTAACTTTTTTTCACAAATAAAATACTTCAGGTTCAATTTTTTTTATTTTACCAAAGGTATCAGGAGAAATTGGACTGCAAAAGTTATTGTGCAATTTCTCCTGAGTACGCTGATACCTGATATGTGGGGAGGAACCACTGTTTCGGCGCATGGCAGAGCTCAAAAGGGAAGGAGCGCCGTTTGACTTTTTCAATGCAAAATTGGCTGGAATTCAGATGGGACGCCATGTCACGTTTGGAGAGCCCCTGATGTACCTAAACAGTGGAAACCCCCCCACAAGTGACCCCATTTTGGAAATTAGACCCCCCCAAGGAACTTATCTAGATATGTGGTGAAAACTTTGAACCCACAAGGGCTTCACAGAAGTTTATAACGTACAGCGGTACAATTAAAAAATCATATTTTTTCCACAAAAATGATCTTTTCACCCCCAATTTTTATTTTCCCAAGGGTAAGAGGACCTAAAAGTTATTGTGCAATTTGTCCTGAGTACGCTGATACCCCACATGTGGGGGTAAACCACTATTTGGGCGCATGGCAGAGCTCGGAAGGGAAGCAGCGCCATTTGACGTTTTTGGCTGGAATTGAGATCGGACACCATGTCGCGATTGGAAAACCCCTGATGTACCAAAACAGTGGAAACCCCCCCACAAATGACACCATTTTGGAAACTAGACCCCCCAAGGAACTTATCTAGATGTGTGGTGAGCACTTTGAACCCCCCATGGCTTCACAGACGTTTATAATGCCAGGGCATGAAAATAAAAAAATCGTATTTTTTCCACAAACATGATCAATTAGTCCCCAATTTTTTTATTTTCCCAAGGGTAACAGGAGAAATTGAACACCAAAAGATGTTGTCCAATTTGTCCTGAGTACGCTGACACCCCATATGTGGGAGAAAACTACTGTATGGGCACACGTCGGGGCTCAGAAGGGAAGTAGTGACGTTTTGGAATGCAGACTTTGATGGAATGGTCTGTATGTGTCATGTTGCCTTTGGAGAGCCCCTAATGTATCTAAGCAGTGAAAACCCCCCACAAATGACCATTTTGGAAACTAGACCCCCTAAGGAACTTATCTAGATGTGTGGTGAGCACTTTGAACCCCCAAGGGCTTCACAGAAGTTTATAATGCCCGGGCATGAAAATAAAAAAATCGTATTTTTTCCATAAACATGATTAATTAGTCCCCAATTTTTTATTTTCCAAAGGGTAACAGGAGAAATTGGACCCCAAAAGTTGTTGTCCAATTTGTCCTGAGTACACTGATGCCCCATATGTGGGAGAAAACTATTGTATGGGCACACGTAGGGGCTCGGAAGGGAAGTAGTGACGTTTTGGAATGCAGACTTTGATGGAATGGTCTGCGGGTGTCATGTGCGTTTGGAGAGCCCCTGATGTACCTAAACTATTGAAACTCCCACAAGTGTCCCCATTTTGGACACTAGACCCCCCACGGAACTTATCTAGATGTGTGGTGAGCACTTTGAACCCCCAAGTGCTTCACAGAAGTTTATAACGCCCGGGCGTGAAAATAAGAAAATCATTTTTTTCCACAAAAAATTATATTTTTGCCCCCAATATTTTATTTTTCTAAGGGTAAAAGGAGAAATTGGACCCCAAAAGTTGTTTTGCAATTTGTCCTGAGTAGGCTGATACCCTACATGTGGGGGTAAAACACTGTTTGGGCGCATGGCAGAGCTTGGAAGGGAAGGAGCACCAATTGACTTTTTCAACTCAAAATTGGCTGGAATTGAGATCAGACGCCATGTTGCATTTGGAGAGCACCTGATGTGCCCAAACAGTGGAAACCCCCAATTCTAACTGCAACCCTAACCCCAACACACCCCTAACCCTAATCTCAGCCCTAACCCTAGCCCTAACCCTAGCCCTAACCCTAGCCCTAACCCTAGCCCTAACCCTAGCCCTAACCCTGGCCCTGGCCCTAACCCTAGCCCTAACCCTAACCCTAATGGGAAAATGGAAATAAATACATTTTCTTTTAATTTTATTATTTTTCCCTAACTAAGGGGGTGATAAAGGGGGGGTTTGATTTACTATTTATAGTGGGTTTTTATGTTTGGCAGCTGTCATACGCTAAAAGACGCTTTTTATTGTAAAAATAGTTTTTGCATCACCACATATTGAGAGCTATAATTTTTCCGTATTTTGACTCACTGAGTCATGTGAGGTCTTATTTTTTGCGGGACAAGTTGACGTTTTTATGGGTACCATTTTCGGGCACGTGACATTTTTTGATCGCTTTTTATTCCGATTTTTGTGACGCAGAATGAACAAAAACCAGCGTTTCATGAATTTCTTTTGGGGGGGTGCGTTTACACCGTTCCGCGTGCGATAAAATTGATAAAGCGGTTTTATTCTTTGGGTCAGTACGGTTACAGCGATACCTCATTTAGGTCGTTTTTTTATGTTTTGTCGGTTTTATGCAATGAAAACTATTTTATATAAAAAATAATTATTTTTGCATCACTTTATTCTGCGAGCTATAACTTTTTTATTTTTTCGCTGATGATGCTGTATGGCAGCTCATTTTTTGCGGGACAAGATGACGTTTTCAGTGATACCATGGATATTTATATGCGTCTTTTTGATCGCGCGTTATTGCACTTTTTGTTTGGCGGTATGATAATAAATCATTATTTTTTGCTTCGTTTTTTATTTTTAATTTTTAAGGGGTTTGCTAAAGGGGTTAACTAATGGGACAGTTTTATAGGGCAGGTAGTTACGGACGCAGCGATACCTAATATGTGTACTTTTATTGTTTTTTTTTTATTTCCAAAAAAATGGATTTATTGGGGGAATATTTTTTTTTTTTCTAATTTATTTGGCAATTTTTTTTAAATTATTTTAACACTTTTTTTTTTTTTTTTAACTTTATTACATAGTCCCAGGTGGGACATCACTGTCCTGTTACAGATCGCTGATCTGTCACATCACAGATCACTGTGACAGATCAGCGATCTGTCACAGGCACTGCTGCAGACTTCCTCATGCCTGCGCTTTGCAGGCACTGAGGAAGTCAGCTCCCTGCAGGCCCCCGAAGGCCCCCGTCGCCATCTTGGATTCGGGGGCCTGCAGGGAAGGAACCCCCCATGTGTGATCGCGGTGTGCAAGGGGTTGACGTGTCGGGGGCTGACACCCGGCCGCGATTAGCGGCGCTCACCACGTGGGCCCCGCTGATCGCGCTAGACGTACTATCCCACCCATGGGCATAGGGGCCCGGGTCCCATGGACGGGATAGTACGTCTGATGTCAGAAAGGGGTTAAAGACAGAGAGCCCTAAGCACGAGAGCAGAGGATGTCCAGATCACAACCTGAGCCACTGTGAAGTTTGATACTTGTATACTATATGTATATATATATATACTGTATATATATATATATATATATATATATATATATATATAAAAGGAAAAAAAATTAGGCAGCACTCAAATTAAATGTGAAAAAAGTGGATACTTTACTGATCCTCAGATGGCAATGTTTCAATGGTGACCCGTCTTTGTCAAGCAATGTGCTCATAGTCAATACAGTCTTAAATAGTAGTAACACATGTTGATTTATATATATATATATATATATATATATATATATACTGCTCAAAAAAATGAAGGGAACACTAAAATACTACATCCTATATTATAGCGTACCCTTTACTTTTTTGAGCAGTGTATATACTGTATATATATATGTCACCGCACCTGGATTTTTTTTCCCCGTCTTCGAGTACACTATGTGGTAAAATGAATGGTGTTATTCAAAAGTACATCTCGTCCTTGCAAAAAACAAGCCCTCATATGTCTATGTGGACAGAAAAATAAAAAAGAGTTATGACTCTGGGAAGAAGGGGAGGAAAAAACAGAAACTTTGAACATGAGGGTGCATGCCGCTGTGAAGATGGGCATTGAGATTTCAGTGGTCTACCAATACATCCATGAAGCATTAGACAATACCACTGTGTACTAGTGTTGGCCATTACTTGTGAGTAGAGTTGAGCGATACCGTCCGATACTTCAAAGTATCGTATCGGATGGTATCGGCCGATCTTTAAAAAAAGTATCGGTATCGCCGATTCCGATACCGGAAGTCCCATTCAAGTCTATGGGACTTCCGGTATCGGAATAAGAAAAACCCTTTCCTGCCCTTGTACAGCCTCTCTGGGGTCTGTACGGGCCTTTCGGGGGGCTGTGCCGGCCTGCCAGGGGGTCTGTGCAGGCTCCGGTGGTCTGTGCCGGCCTGCCGGTGGTCTGTGCAGGCTCCGGGGGGCTGTGCCGGCCTGCCGGGGGGCTGTGCCGGCCTGCCGGGGGGCTGTGCAGGCTCCGGGGGGCTGTGCCGGCCTGCCGGGGGGCTGTGCCGGCCTGCCGGTGGTCTGTGCAGGCTCCAGGGGTCTGTGCAGGCTCCGGGGGTCTGTGCAGGCATCGTCCGATGGGACTACAAGTCCCATCGGGCGATGCCTGCTACCATGACAGTGATTGACACATTAGCCAATGATGGGACAGTAGTAGTCCCATCATCCGGCTAATGTGTTAAATGTAAAAAAAAAAAAAAAAAAAAAAATTACATGCTACATACATACAACATGCATACTACATACATGCTACATTCATACTACATACTACATACATGCTACATACATACTACATATATACTACATGCATGCTACATACATACTGCATGCTACATACATACCACATACATACTACATACATACTACATGCTACATACATACCACATACATGCTACATATATACTACATGCATGCTACATACATACTACATATATACTACATGCATGCTACATACATACTGCATGCTACATGCATGCTACATACATACTACATATATACTACATGCATGCTACATACATACTGCATGCTACATACATACCACATACATACTACATACATACTACATGCTACATACATACCACATACATGCTACATACATACCACATATATACTACATACATGCTACATACATACTACATGCATGCTACATACATACTGCATGCTACATACATACCACATACATACTACATACATACTACATGCTACATACATACCACATACATGCTACATATATACCACATATATACTACATACATACTACATATATACTACATGCATGCTACATACATACTGCATGCTACATGCATGCTACATACATACTACATACATACTACATGCTACATACATACCACATATATACTACATACATACAATACATTCATACAATACATACATAGACATACAGTACATATAACATAGAGTAACATACTTACCAATACTTGTCACATTGTTCCCCGAAGCCATTGTCGTCTACGGAATAAATATTAACATAACAAACCACAAAAATACTCACCCACGATCCGAAGCAGTCCACGAGTGTGTCCCACGACGATCTTGGGTAGAGAACGGCAGCATCAGCTGTTGCTGCCGTTCTCTACGGGCTGCAGGAATCCAATGACGGAAGGTAGGTATCCTTCCGCACTGTATTCCTCCGCCACTTAAAAAAAAAAAGTCCCTAGTCTCACTTTATGCCATTGCTGTGTGGGAAATTCCCACGCAGCAATGGCATAAAGTGAGACTAGGGACTTTTTTTTTTTAAGTGGCGGAGGAATACAGTGCGGAAGGATACCTACCTTCCGTCATTGGATTCCTGCAGCCCGTAGAGAACGGCAGCATCATCTGATGCTGCCGTTCTCTACCCAAGATCGTCGTGGGACACACTCGTGGACTGCTTCGGATCGTGGGTGAGTATTTTTGTGGTTTGTTATGTTAATATTTATTCCGTAGACGACAATGGCTTCGGGGAACAATGTGACAAGTATTGGTAAGTATGTTACTCTATGTTATATGTACTGTATGTCTATGTATGTATTGTATGAATGTATTGTATGTATGTAGTATATATGTGGTATGTATGTAGCATGTAGTATGTATGTAGTATGTATGTAGCATGCATGTAGCATGCAGTATGTATGTAGCATGCATGTAGTATATATGTAGTATGTATGTAGCATGTAGCATGTATGTAGTATGTATGTGGTATGTATGTAGCATGTAGTATGTATGTAGCATGCATGTAGTATATATGTAGTATGTATGTAGCATGTAGCATGTATGTAGTATGTATGTGGTATGTATGTAGTATGTATGTAGCATGCATGTAGTATATATGTAGTATGTATGTAGTATGTATGTAGTATGTATGTAGTATATATGTAGTATGTATGTAGCATGCATGTAGTATATATGTAGTATGTATGTAGTATATATGTAGTATGTATGTAGCATGCAGTATGTATGTAGTATGTATGTAGTATATATGTAGCATGTATGTAGCATGCATGTAGTATATATGTAGTATGTATGTAGTATGTATGTAGTATGTATGTAGCATGCAGTATGTATGTAGTATGTATGTAGTATATATGTAGTATGTATGTAGCATGCATGTAGTATATATGTAGTATGTATGTAGTATATATGTAGTATGTATGTAGCATGTAGTATGTATGTAGCATGCATGTAGTATGTATGTAGTATTTTTTTTTTTTTTTTAACATTTAACACATTAGCCGGATGATGGGACTACTACTGTCCCATCATTGGCTAATGTGTCAATCACTGTCATGGTAGCAGGCATCGCCAGATGGGACTTGTAGTCCCATCGGACGATGCTTGCACAGACCCCCGGACATCAGCACAGCCCCCCGGCAGGCCGGCACAGCCCCCCGGCAGGCCGGTACAGACCCCCACAGGGTGCACAGACCACCGGCAGGCCGGCACAGCCCCCCGGCAGGCCGGTACAGACCCCGGGCAGTCCACACAGCCCCCCGGCAGGCCGGCACAGCCCCCCGGCAGGCCGGCAGAGACCCCCGGAAGGCCCGAAATGACGGCGCATCATGATGCGCACACACCGCGCATCATGATGACGTCAGGCCGTCAATCAACTGAACTTCCGATTCCGATGCCGAATTCCGATATTGAAAAAATATCGGAAGTCGGTATCGGAATTCCGATACAGCAAGTATCGGCCGATACCCGATACTTGCGGTATCGGAATGCTCAACACTACTTGTGAGATCTTACAGGTGCCTGCTATTTCATAGGATGGAGGGAAGCCCAAGGCTGGCATGTCAGATAAGATAAGAAAGACACCTGCCCAGTGCTCAGCCATCAGGAGGAAAGTCACCTTCTCATACTGATGAGTGCGGAAATGAGGGCATAGCTCATGGCTGAGTGATGCAAGGAGAGGGTGGAGGTGACGGGAAGCTCTACCTACTACATCCTGCACTCCAGGAAATTAGTCTCCTGCTAATGAAATCTCATGTAACCACCAGGTCTCGGTAGAAATGCGCAATGTGTCAGAAGATAAGAACGTCTTGATCAGTCTTGAGCTGTTACAACTCAGAGCTCATTACTATTGACTGTACATCTGAGCACAGAGAGCAGAAAACGCACAGCGGGCAAATCTATCATGACCGCATATGGCGACTACAGTTTTTCCTTTTTATTAATACCTACCCAGCTCCCAGTATTCCCCCCACTCCTAAAATAACGCACACTACAACTTTTTAAATCTTTGGATAATTTTGGCCACAGCGGCCGATTTTATTAATGAACAATAACATTAACAATAAACATCAAAATATTAATCTTAATGCAAATAGTATGAGGGGAGGGTTCTTGGAGCTAAAAGATCTGGCTATAAAACCTCAAAATCTACCACCATGTTACCCTCAGCCATCCAGCCCAGCTCGAGGGCACCGTAACTCCCGTTCCGGGAGACTAACCACCCGAGCTCCCGAGGTAACAACCCTGTCCAGAGTCCATCACCAAAAGCCAGATCCCCCATACCCATTTAAATTGTTGGGAATATTACTTCCAACTCCTTCCCCGACCAATCACCGCCAACTCCAAGAACCCCACCCCCCCGCCCCGTAGCCACTGTGACGACGGCAATAACAGCGCCTCGTAGGGATTTTCACCAAAATTCCTCTTGCACTTTACATATCTATCCATTAACTGTATTAATTTTTTTTTTTTTTGTATAAACACATAAAAACACAGGAATCACCTAATCCCTCACAGTGTACGACCGCACAACAGGGAGGGTGGGTGGGTCTTCTCTCCTCTGCTGATGATGAAGTGTGGCTTCTTCCCGCACTTTTTCCACAACCAGGCTGCCCCCCACACCGAACCCCTCCCCTGCCCCCTTCCAACCAATCATTTTAAATCTGCCAACAAATTCAAAACTTGCCCGCCAATTGCAGTCATGGGGGGCTTCCTCTAGGCTGTGCCCTCCCCAGCCCCCTTCTTGACCGCATATGGCGACTACAGTTTTTCCTTTTTATTAATACCTACCCAGCTCCCAGTATTCCCCCCACTCCTAAAATAACGCACACTACAACTTTTTAATTCTTTGGATAATTTTGGCCACAGCGGCCGATTTTATTAATGAACAATAACATTAACAATAAACATCAAAATATTAATCTTAATGCAAATAATATGAGGGGAGGGTTCTTGGAGCTAAAAGATCTGGCTATAAAACCTCAAAATCTACCACCATGTTACCCTCAGCCGTCCAGCCCAGCTCGAGGGCACCGTAACTCCTGTTCCGGGAGACTAACCACCCGAGCTCCCGAGGTAACAACCCCGTCCAGAGCCCATCACCAAAAGCCAGATCCCCCATACCCATTTAAATTGTCGGGAATATTACTTCCAACTCCTTCCCCGACCAATCACCGCCAACTCCAAGAACCCCACCCCCCGCCAACCACGAACAGCCCTGACCACCTCAGGCTCGTGAGTGCCCCAAAACCACCAAGGCCCTCTCAATCCCCTCCTGGATTGCCAATGCCCACAAATCCTACACCAATAGAATTTAAATGAACTCCATCGTCCAGCCAAAAATTACCGACATCTGCCTCCAATTCAAAGTGCCTAACGCTAATTCCCCCACTTCTAGACACAAACCCCGACACTGCCCGATTCAGTTTTACCCTAGCCCGGTTAATCCCCTTTAAAGACCTCACTTGTCTCCACCTCTTCCTAGGAACCACATCCGACCATACAGTCACCACATTCGGGAAAGATGTCCACAGTCTTAAAAAATCAGAACGTATGTCCCTTATTAGTTCCCTCACCGGCCTGACCCCTAAATCGTTACCCCCCCCGCGCGTATTACAATAACATCGGGGGTTCTGTCCAGGCGTGCGGACTTAGCCAATTCCGGTAGCACCCTGCTCCACACCATCCCATGGAAACCCAACCAACGGACCAGAACCTGCTCCCTCCTAAAGCCCAATTGCCTCCCATCTGGCCTTGCATCAGCCCGTAGCGCACCCCAATACACATACGAGTGTCCAAATATCCAGGCAAGAAAGGGGGCGCCACCTGAAAAAACATAACAGATTATGGAAAAAACACAGTCCTGGACATATAACCAACACAATTAACGCCGAACATAAAGTAAATAGCGATCTGACTGCCATCTCCCAATGCCTTTGATCGCCTCCGCCCCCAGGCCCAGACTGTCCGCTTCAGTTGCAGCCCCGATCCTAAAAGAATGGCACCCATACCTGTCCAGGGGAAGGCCCAATTCTAACAATCCCTTCTTCAAGACCGCAATAAACTGGAAGCGAGACAAATAGGTGCCATCTGCATGGCACAACAGAGGACCCGCCCTACCTGCCCACACGTCCCAATATGATTTTAAACAACTGCATGGGCACATGACTGCCCCTCCGACTCGGCCCAAAACCACTCGTCTGCCCCTACCCAATTGATCAGTTTTTGAACGCCGAATCCAGAAAACAATGCCCCCCGACCAAAATTCCACGTCCTCAGCTAACACCCCACCGGCTGAAACCTTGCTGCCTGACACCACCTCACCAATGCGCATTGCTCCAAAAAAGGCCAAAGAGAAAGCCAACCTAAAAAGCGCCAATTCGAATCCAGAAGTACAAATACCCTCCAGGACTCTGCCTAAACTTTCCAACATACTAAACGAAATAGGCCTTCTCTTGTCGCAAACCTTTTTACCCCTGCGAAACCCCATCAAAGCCTGTCTTATCAAGAAAGCTTTGGTCACATCTGTCATTCCCTGTAATTTAAAACCAATAGCCAAACCCGCTACAAACTTGTTGACCTTAGCAGCAGACCAACCGCTGTCGGCCGCCCTCCCAATTAAGAACAATACCGCTAACACCCTATCCTCCTCGCTACTTACCCCACCCCATTCCGCCATCCAACTCTGCCATATTCGCCACGAAGATTCGTAGGCCGACCATGTCTGATGTGATAACGATTCCCGAATCAGTCGTCCCGCTCGTCCATAATCACCTTCCACAGATGAGAAGGGCATTCCACGCCCGTGGCATCCGCTCCTGGCGCCAGCTCTCGAAAACGCCCCCACTGAAAATGAGACAAAGAGTCTGCTATTGAATTCGTATCACCGGGCACATGCACTGCTGAAATCCCGGCATTCAACTCCAAACAACGAAGCACCAAAACCCTAACCAACCTGATCACAGGGGGAGAAGAGGAGTCAAACTGTTAATCACCGCCACTACACTTGCGTTGTCGCAATGAAAACACACTCTACGATTCGCGAACATGGGACCCCACACGAAAACAGCTACCACAATAGGAAACAGTTCCAACAACGCCAAATTTTTTGTAAAACCCAACAACTTCCACGACGGAGGCCACCGCCCAACGCTCCACCTTCCTTTGCAGTAAGCGCCGTAACCAGAGCCGCCCGCTGCATCCGTATAAATCTCAAAATCAAAATTGCTCAAAGTCTCCTCCTGCATCAACGACCGACCGTTGTACTCCCGCAAAAAACTCTGCCAAACCATCAAATCCTCCCTATGCTCCTTATTCAAACGAACATAATGGTGCGGAGCTTTCACTCCCGCCGTCGCACCAGCCAGGCGACGAGAAAAAATGCGACCCATAGGCATGATCCTACAGGCAAAGTTCAATCTCCCCAATAAAGATTGCAACTCCTTCAGGGTCACTTTCCGCAACTTTGCAACCCTATCCACCTCCTGTTTCAACACCAACAGTATGTCCTCTGGCAAACGACACTCCATCCTTTCTGAATCGATGATGATGCCCAAAAAACTTATAACGGTCTTAGGGCCTTCAGTCTTTTCTGATGCCAACGGCACCCAAAAGCGCTCAGCCACCAAAAACATGGCTGCCAATGCGTTCCTACTAGAGTTGAGCGATACCGTCCGATACTTCAAAGTATCGGATCGGAATGGATCGACCGATCTTAAAAAAAAGTATCGGTATCGCCGATTCCGATACCGGAAGTCCCATTCAAGTCTATGGGACTTCCGGTATCGGAATAAGAAAAATCCTGTTTTTCCCTTGTACAGCCTCTCTGGGGTCTGTACGGGCCTTTCGGGGGGCTGTGCCGGCCTGCCAGGGGGTCTGTGCAGGCTCCGGTGGTCTGTGCCGGCCTGCCGGGGGGCTGTGCAGGCTCCGGTGGTCTGTGCCGGCCTGCCGGGGGGCTGTGCCGGCCTGCCAGGGGGCTGTGCAGGCTCCGGTGGGCTGTGCCGGCCTGCCGGGGGGCTGTGCAGGCTCCGGGGGTCTGTGCAGGCATCGTCCGATGGGACTACAAGTCCCATCGGGCGATGCCTGCTACCATGACAGTGATTGACACATTAGCCAATGATGGGACAGTAGTAGTCCCATCATCCGGCTAATGTGTTGAATGTAAAAAAAAAAAATTACATGCTACATACATACAACATGCATACTACATACATGCTACATTCATACTACATGCAACATACATACTACATACATACTACATGCAACATACATACTACATATATACTACATGCATGCAACATGCATACTACATACATGCTACATTCATACTACATATATACTACATGCTACATACATACTACATATATGCTACATACATACTACATATATACTACATGCATGCTACATACATACTACATACATACTACATATATGCTACATACATACTACATGCATGCTACATACATACTACATGCTACATACATACTACATACATACTACATATATGCTACATACTACATACATACTACATATATACTACATGCATGCTACATACATACTACATGCTACATACATACTACATACTTACTACATGCATGCTACATACATACTACATGCTACATACATACTACATATATACTACATGCATGCTACATACATGCTACATACATACTACATATATACTACATGCATACTACATGCATGCTACATACATACTACATGCTACATATATACTACATGCATGCTACATACATACTACATGCTACATACATACTACATATATACTACATACATACTACATACATACTACATGCATGCTACATACATACTACATATATACTACATGCATGCTACATACATACTACATGCTACATACATACTACATATATACTACATACATACTACATACATACATGCTACATACATACTACATATATACTACATGCATGCTACATACATACTACATGCTACATACATACTACATATATACTACATGCATGCTACATACATACTGCATGCTACATGCATGCTACATACATACTACATACATACTACATGCTACATACATACCACATATATACTACATACATACTACATACAATACATTCATACAATACATACATAGACATACAGTACATATAACATAGAGTAACATACTTACCAATACTTGTCACATTGTTCCCCGAAGCCATTGTCTTTTTCGGAATAAATATTAACATAACAAACCACAAAAATACTCACCCACGATCCGAAGCAGTCCACGAGTGTGTCCCACGACGATCTTGGGTAGAGAACTGCAGCATCAGCTGTTGCTGCCGTTCTCTACGGGCTGCAGGAATCCAATGACGGAAGGTAGGTATCCTTCCGCACTGTATTCCTCCGCCACTTAAAAAAAAAAAAAGTCCCTAGTCTCACTTTATGCCATTGCTGTGTGGAAAATTGATGCTGCAGTTCTCTACCCAAGATCGTCGTGGGACACACTCGTGGACTGCTTCGGATCGTGGGTGAGTATTTTTGTGGTTTGTTATGTTAATATTTATTCCGAAAAAGACAATGGCTTCGGGGAACAATGTGACAAGTATTGGTAAGTATGTTACTCTATGTTATATGTACTGTATGTCTATGTATGTATTGTATGAATGTATTGTATGTAGTATGTATGTAGTATATATGTGGTATGTATGTAGCATGTAGTATGTATGTAGTATGTATGTAGCATGCATGTAGCATGCAGTATGTATGTAGCATGCATGTAGTATATATGTAGTATGTATGTAGCATGTAGTATGTATGTAGCATGCATGTAGTATATATGTAGTATGTATGTAGCATGCATGTAGTATGTATGTAGCATGCATGTAGTATGTATGTAGTATGTATGTAGTATATATGTAGTATGTATGTAGCATGTAGTATGTATGTAGCATGCATGTAGTATGTATGTAGTATGTATGTAGTATATATGTAGTATGTATGTAGCATGTAGTATGTATGTAGCATGCATGTAGTATATATGTAGCATGTAGTATGTATGTAGCATGCATGTAGAATGTATGTAGTATGTATGTAGTATATATGTAGTATGTATGTAGCATGTAGTATGTATGTAGCATGCATGTAGTATATATGTAGTATGTATGTAGCATGTAGTATGTATGTAGCATGCATGTAGTATGTATGTAGTATGTATGTAGCATGTAGTATGTATGTAGCATGCATGTAGTATATATGTAGTATGTATGTAGTATATATGTAGTATGTATGTAGCATGTAGTATGTATGTAGCATGCATGTAGTATATATGTAGTATGTATGTAGCATGTAGTATGTATGTAGCATGCATGTAGTATGTATGTAGTATGTATGTAGTATATATGTAGTATGTATGTAGCATGTAGTATGTATGTAGCATGCATGTAGTATACAGTGGGGAAAAAAAGTATTTAGTCAGTCAGCAATAGTGCAAGTTCCACCACTTAAAAAGATGAGAGGCGTCTGTAATTTACATCATAGGTAGACCTCAACTATGGGAGACAAACTGAGAAAAAAAAATCCAGAAAATCACATTGTCTGTTTTTTTTTCATTTTATTTGCATATTATAGTGGAAAATAAGTATTTGGTCAGAAACAAGCAATCAAGATTTCTGGCTCTCACAGACCTGTAACTTCTTCTTTAAGAGTCTCCTCTTTCCTCCACTCATTACCTGTAGTAATGGCACCTGTTTAAACTTGTTATCAGTAGAAAAAGACACCTGTGCACACCCTCAAACAGTCTGACTCCAAACTCCACTATGGTGAAGACCAAAGAGCTGTCAAAGGACACCAGAAACAAAATTGTAGCCCTGCACCCAGCTGGGAAGACTGAATCTGCAATAGCCAACCAGCTTGGAGTGAAGAAATCAACTGTGGGAGCAATAATTAGAAAATGGAAGACATACAAGACCACTGATAATCTCCCTCGATCTGGTGCTCCACGCAAAATCCCACCCCATGGGGTCAGAATGATCACAAGAACGGTGAGCAAAAATCCCAGAACCACGCGGGGGGACCTAGTGAATGAACTGCAGAGAGCTGGGACCAATGTAACAAGGCCTACCATAAGTAACACACTACGCCACCATGGACTCAGATCCTGCAGTGCCAGACGTGTCCCACTGCTTAAGCCTGTACATGTCCGGGCCCGTCTGAAGTTTGCTAGAGAGCATTTGGATGATCCAGAGGAGTTTTGGGAGAATGTCCTATGGTCTGATGAAACCAAACTGGAACTGTTTGGTAGAAACACAACTTGTTGTGTTTGGAGGAAAAAGAATACTGAGTTGTATCCATCAAACACCATACCTACTGTAAAGCATGGTGGTGGAAACATCATGCTTTAGGGCTGTTTCTCTGCAAAGGGGCCAGGACGACTGATCCGGGTACATGAAAGAATGAATGGGGCCATGTATCGTGAGATTTTGAGTGCAAACCTCCTTCCATCAGCAAGGGCATTGAAGATGAAACGTGGCTGGGTCTTTCAACATGACAATGATCCAAAGCACACCGCCAGGGCAACGAAGGAGTGGCTTCGTAAGAAGCATTTCAAGGTCCTGGAGTGGCCTAGCCAGTCTCCAGTTCGCAACCCTATAGAAAACCTTTGGAGGGAGTTGAAAGTCCGTGTTGCCAAGCGAAAAGCCAAAAACATCACTGCTCTAGAGGAGATCTGCATGGAGGAATGGGCCAACATACCAACAACAGTGTGTGGCAACCATGTGAAGACTTACAGAAAACGTTTGACCTCTGTCATTGCCAACAAAGGATATATCACAAAGTATTGAGATGAAATTTTGTTTCTGACCAAATACTTATTTTCCACCATAATATGCAAATAAAATGAAAAAAAACAGACAATGTGATTTTCTGGATTTTTTTTTCTCAGTTTGTCTCCCATAGTTGAGGTCTACCTATGATGTAAATTACAGACGCCTCTCATCTTTTTAAGTGGTGGAACTTGCACTATTGCTGACTGACTAAATACTTTTTTTCCCCACTGTATATGTAGTATGTATGTAGCATGTAGTATGTATGTAGCATGCATGTAGTATGTATGTAGTATGTATGTAGTATATATGTAGTATGTATGTAGTATATATGTGGTATGTATGTAGTATGTATGTAGTATGTATGTAGCATGTAGTATGTATGTAGTATTTTTTTTTTTTTTTTTTTTTAACATTTACCACATTAGCCGGATGATGGGACTACTACTGTCCCATCATTGGCTAATGTGTCAATCACTGTCATGGTAGCAGGCATCGCCAGATGGGACTTGTAGTCCCATCGGACGATGCTTGCACAGACCCCCGGACATCAGCACAGCCCCCCGGCAGGCCGGCACAGCCCCCCGGCAGGCCGGTACAGACCCCCACAGGGTGCACAGACCACCGGCAGGCCGGCACAGCCCCCCGGCAGGCCGGTACAGACCCCCACAGGGTGCACAGACCACCGGCAGGCCGGCACAGCCCCCCGGCAGGCCGGTACAGACCCCGGGCAGTCCACACAGCCCCCCGGCAGGCCGGCACAGCCCCCCGGCAGGCCGGCAGAGACCCCCGGAAGGCCCGAAATGACGGCGCATCATGATGCGCACACACCGCGCATCATGATGACGTCAGGCTGTCAATCAACTTTGAACTTCCGATTCCGATGCCGACTTCCGATATTGAAAAAATATCGGAAGTCGGTATCGGAATTCCGATACAGCAAGTATCGGCCGATACCCGATACTTGCGGTATCGGAATGCTCAACACTAGTTCCTACACAACGGTGAGTCCGGGGGACCAATAAAAAGAAAATCATCCAGATAATGAATGATCGATTGTATGCCTGTAACATCCCTCACCACCCATTCCAAAAAAGTACTAAACGTCTCAAACAATGAACACGAAATCGCACAACCCATCGGCAAACACCTATTGAGGTAGAAACTCCCATTCCAAAAACAACCCAACAGCGGGATACTATCTGCATGAACCGGCAGTAACCGAAACGCAGACTCAATGTCTGTCTTCGCCAGCAAAGCCCCTGAACCATACCGACGCACCCAAAGCACCGCCATATCAAAAGAGGTATACTCCACAGAACACAACTCTCTATCAATACCGTCATTAACTGACAAACCTTTTGGATATGACAAATGCTGAATCAAACGAAACTTGTTAGGCTCCTTCTTCGGAACTACCCCCAAAGGGGAAACAACTACACCAGCTACCGGAGCCTTGGGGAACGGACCAGCCATCCTACCCAATTCCACTTCTTTTTTTAACTTCGCGTCCACCACCTCTGCATGCATCATTGCATCATTGCCGAACGCAAATTCTTGAAGGAGACAGGAACCACATGGCCAGGAGGTGGAATCTTGAAGCCCTCAACAAAACCGTCCCAAATAACCCTTGCCTCCGCCCGAGCTGGATACCTATTTAGAAAGGGGGCCATCTCTTGAACTCTCACCGAACTCTCCCCCTTGACCGGCACCCACGTTCGGCTTACCCTTTCCTTTTTTAAAACATTTAGACGCCCCGTGCCAACTGCCATTGCAGTGTGAGCACACGTGCTTGAACTTGCAACTGTTCCAGTACAGCCCATCATTAAATTGCCAGCAAGTACCCGACTTTTCTCTTCCCTGGGTTGCCTGACCACCGCTTCCGTGACCTGCTGGCTGACTACCGCCTCGTCCGCTCCCGTGAAAGGACTGGCCATACCTCACCGGAGCCATCACCTTTAGCCACAGCCCGATATCCTTTTGATCCCACTTTATCTCTGGCCTTACCGCCTTCCTCTGTCTAAACTGCTCGTCATAACGCAGCCACGCCTGCCCCCCATAAACACGATGCGCCTCCCCAATAGCATCTAAATAACAAAACAAACCAGACCAATTGTCCAGAGACTTTTCACCTATGACACTTGCCAAAATAGCAAATGCCTGCATCCAGTTCACAAAAGTCTGAGGATCAGTCGCCACCTCCTCTTTTCCTCCTCTTCCTTTTTACTATCGTCCTTCTTCCCCTTATCCAGGTTAAATTTTTCCAACAGAAGGGAAAATATCTCCACGTACTCATCCCGCCAGATCTTTTCTTTTACTTCTTTCTTTAAATGGGTGCCCAAAGGCCCCTCAAAACATACATAAACCTCCCCTTTTGCCCTATCGTCCAATTTAATTTTATCACCCTTATCTGTCTCTGTCTGCACCGAGACAGATACCCCCGCCGATGACCCGACGTCGCATTCGACTGAGCGCAGCGCCTCACCTACTGGCTGGTTCCCGGAACCCTGACCCACTAACCATGCCCCCGCCGGGGATGGAGCTGCTTCCGCAACTACACCCCCCTCCAATCTCCTCAAAATTAGTGACATATTGTCCAAAATATCCCTCAGCCCGGGCACCTCAGCCCTGGTAGTCCCGCTAAGCCCCCCTAGCTCCCTAGCATCTCCCATCCTACCCCCAACATCCTGCAATACAGCCCCTGCGGGCGACACACAAGACATAGAGCCATACTCACATAGCTGCGCGGGTGCTGTGTCCCCGCCCGCTGGATATCCGGAATCCTGACGTCCTCCGTGATCCCGATGCGCGCTTCGCTGCTGAAGGCCCGCGCCCCTGGCCTCCTCGTCACCAGGGGGGACCCAAGCTCGCGAAACCCGGTGCTCACTTGAACTCCCACCAGAGCAGGACCTGCGACGGTCCCTGGACTCGGACCAGCCTGACCGGCCCGCAGCATCCTCCGGCCGACTGCCGGACATCATCTCTTGATTGCCCGCCGCACCCTCTGTACCCCACGATGTGCTGGGACCAGGCAGGGCATCCTCGCAATAACCCCCCCTGCCCGCCGCTCTCTCTGACCTCTGCGCTGCATAAGGGCCAGGCAAGGAGTCCTCTCGCTGCTCCCTCCCGCCCACTGATCCCTCTTCCAAACATGATGTACTGGGGCCAGGCAGGGCATCCTCACCATGCCCCCTCCTGCCCGTCACACTGCCCCGTCTGGCTCTCCGACTGCCAGGCACCCCGTGACGATCCTCTTCACTTGGGGCACCTGCCGCCTTACCCACCGCTGAACTTTCTGGCGCCGCCCGCTGTAGTCCTCCCCGCTGCGACAGGGACCTGCCTCGGCCTGCTCCTTCTCCCTGGTGCCGGCCAGGCGCTGCTGCGCCCCGCGATACTTCGGCTCCCGCCCGCGACGTCACATCCTCCCTCGCCTCCTGGTCCTGTGCGGCTCCCGGATCTCTGCTGCGAGCGCTGACAGGCCGGCTGGGCGGATTCCTGCCGGGACGGGCACTGAGGTGGGAAGCGCTAGTGTCGCCCGCAGGGTCCCTGGAGGGGCTCCACAGCCGTCGCCTGGTGCGCGCTGTCACCTCCGGTGACAGCCTTTCAGGGGGCCGGGTCCGTCTTCCACGACGGCTGGTGCCTGGGGGATCCACCGCCCTGAGGAGGGAGGACAGCTGTGTCCGGAGCCAACCTCCCCTCCTAGAACGAGCAGCATCCTGAAGCCTGGAAAAAAGCTGCTCCACAGTCTCCATCTTCTTGACAACTTTACAGGTGGGTCTTCTCTCCTCTGCTGATGATGAAGTGTGGCTTCTTCCCGCACTTTTTCCACAACCAGGCTGCCCCCCACCCCGAACCCCTCCCCTGCCCCCTTCCAACCAATCATTTTAAATCTGCCAACAAATTCAAAACTTGCCCGCCAATTGCAGTCATGGGGGGCTTCCTCTAGGCTGTGCCCTCCCCAGCCCCCTTCTTTACACATGTACAAGTAGTTCGATGACTTGTGGTCAATCCCAGGAAAGTTAATTCCTTCCAATCTGACCACTTCTTATATTTGCTAATGTAGCAGTTGTAAAAAGACCTTATACAATAATTAGCTACATTTAATTGACTTACTGATCCACTGATTGATTGATAGATTAATTGATTGATCATTCAACATTAACAGATAAATATTTTCTTTGACTAGCTCACTGAAGATCTAATTTATTGAGCTGAGCTTGAGATGTGGCTATCATTTATCTTGAATTGCAATAGTATATCTTGGGTCAGCAGCTTAAATGACATTCCTGGAAAATATAATACATAATGCTATGGCAAGTGCAGGGCATGATGGGCTATGGCATGACTTCCATCTTTGATATGCCGTGAGACGCTGTGCCATGCTTCGATCCTTAAAGGCGTTGTCCGGCCTTAGGCTACAAGTCTGCAGTCAGCGAGAGCGGGACGTGATTGGATATGTGCAGACTAAATGGGTGCGGCCTCGCTCAATGCAAGGGTATTGAACGAGGTCAGACATAGTCTAGTCAGAATCTAACCAGAAGTATGTATATCGCATATCTGTAGTCACATGACCGCTCACTCCTGTAGAGTGTAAGTGCAACAACCGCTAGGGCCATGGGGCACTCGGTACCAGGATGGCCAGTTCTCCAGGGGATGTCACGGCAGCGGTGACCTGGTCCATAGCCCTGGGCATGCAATGGAAATAAACATGATTTTGGGGAACAAAGATGGGGAATAATTTGTGATGCCACCCGTGGTGTTCGGCAATGATGATATGGCCGACGCTGCAGTTCAGATCCACTGGGGCAGTTGGTGATGCAGCAAAGTTGGTACAGCTCTCCACGGGTAGAGGTAGGCCCCAAGGCAGTTATGGTGTTAAATGTGATGATGGTTGTAGTGCAGGGCAAATGACGCAGTGAATAAGTCAGAGGACACAGTAGAGTGCAGTCTTCATACTTTTACTCACAGTTCTTCCAGTTACAATCCCCAGCCTGGGTGCTGTGATCTCCGGGTTGGTGGTCCAGCCAGCTCTCAGGTAATTCGGGGTACACTGTACCAGAACCCCCTTCTGATGTTCCTTTCCTGGCCATCTCACTGCGCTGGCTTCCTCCTCTCCTGCCCTGCGCCTCACACACAGTGTTACAAGCCAGCAGTCTCGGATCCTGTCAGGCGACGTTCTCTTGGTCCCCTTGATCCTATCTGGCTGCCTTTCAGCGAATGTGCGTGAGTTTGGCTGTAGCACATGCAGATGCTGCAGCATCTGATTAGCTAGCTGAGTCCTCAGTTTCTCCACTAGTCAGGGGCCGGGAATGCTGCGACCTGGTCCTTCCACCTGACTACAGTCAGCGTGGTTTCAGACACCACAGATGGATTATTCACTTCCCTGACCCCTAGGACCCCTTCTTCCTCTTCTCAGTCTCTTCTCTAGTCTTATGATGAGCTCCTAACTGCTCCAGTCCCCAGCACCAACTGACTTCACTTCTCTCATTGTCACTCCCTTAAGCTCCTCCCTTTCTCTACTTTCTCCACCCACACCTTCTACCTAGTCCCTCCCTGGCCTAGAGAGGTCTAGTGTTGGGTGCTAGTCTGTGGGTGCTCGGTAGAGTCCCCTCCTTACCCTAGAGTGGAGTACCACACCTCTGGATGAGGTGCAGTACCTCTGTGGCGACTGGACCATCAAGGGCGCCACTTAAGCTCTTATGGTCAGTGGGATCTTCTCTTTCCTGTAGAGTGTAAGCTCTTATGGTCAACAGGATCTTCTCTCTCCTGTAGAGTGTACACAGCTCTTATGGTCAGCCAGGCTCTATTTCTCTCTCCTATTCCCTACTTGTATTTTCCAAGCAATTAGACGCGCGTCCACGCAGGCGCAGTAGGAAGGACATCATGTGATGTCAGAGAAGGGCAGCGCTAACTGCGCATGCCCAAGAAAATATATTACAGCGCAGGCGCCAGCATTTGAAATGAACGCTGAGGAGGCGGAGCAAATACTGAAGGAGGAAATGAATGATGGATGCGAGGCGTCGGTGTTAGAGGGGGAAAGACCTGCCCCCCGGTCAAACTTCTGGTGTGTCTGGCTAATTTTAAAAACGCTTATTTCTGCGGTGGAAAGGACGCTAAATAAAAGAGCCACCTTGACAGAATGCAGCATTAGTGCTGCACATGGTGGCTCTTTTACTTAAAAATGCCTGGGGGGTGACAGGTTCTCTTTAAGAGCTGTGTGGAGCTAGAAATGTGTTGGGATAAATGTTTTTTAACTCTACTCCTAGATGTTTTCAATATATAAAATAAAGCTTTGAAGGATTTTACTCCTGGAAACTTTTGTAAGAGTGCGACTGCACACTTTAATTGGAACGCAGCCTTACATAAAGTAAACCACCACATTTTTTTGCGATTTTCAATGCATTTTTGTCATATGATTAAAATTCGAAAAATGGTGCATTTTTGGTAAAAACACAAGTAATTGTGATTTTTGAGAGTCTGATACTGAATGATCTAATATTGATAGTCCATCCTAAGGATAAGTCATCAATTATAAGGGAGGATCTATCGACAGATTTACAATACAATTAGCATATATTTTAAATAGATCTCTAAGGCCCGATGAGGCTGTTACACTTACTTTGAAAATACATTACATACCGCATCCTTTTTGGACATTTCCTCACCTAATATTAAGAAAAATGGACTCATAAATTTCTCATTTTAATTTGACAATTATACAGCCATTCAGTTGTGGATTTTCAAAATATGTATACCATCCTCATCAGGTCTAGTTGATCCATTTAATTTATGTAGTTTGTTTTGGAAAACTAAGCGACATATCTGGTTTAAAAGGCTGGATAATCTTTTAAACTCATCTCCAAATGTTCTGCTGCCATCATTGAATGGGAAAAATACAAACATTATCGATAAAACATTGAGACAACCAGATGAAAGATGTCTCTGATGGCAGTGACGGAGCAAGACAGTTGGCTGTACAGAAGTGTGTGTGTATTTTACCTTAGTGTGAAACCAGTCCGGCACTTCCACTATCAGATTTAGCTTTCAGCACCTCTCCAGCTCCAAGCTTCTTTTCTCTGAAATGTTGTTTTGTGTCTTTCTCAAGCCATTTTGGAAAATTAAAGCACCACTCAAAAATTGTTTTGTTTTTTTGTTTTACCTCTATAGTGGTGTCACTAATCTCCATTCCTTGTCCTTAGTAATATACTTATTAGCCGCCGTATTCTTCTGTTCTTGTTGCTACTCTGGTCATCTTCTACAGGTTGTGACCTGCTGGATTGCTCCACTCTATGAGAGCCAGAACAAGGGCAGAGCGAGGCTCTCACTAACTTACATTGACAGCTTGTGACTGTTACCTCTGACTTCCAGTCAGTCAAGACCTATGGTCATAAGAAGGTAGATCAGGACCGTAGCAGCGCAGAAAATAGCTGAAGATGGCATCTGGTGAGTGTAATACTAGGGTCAGAAAGCTCAGAATAGTAGCACCACTCCAACGCTGAAATGAAAAAAACAACACGCTGGAGTGGTGATTTAATGAAGCCCCCCATGAATATTTTGGCGTGTAGTGTGTATGTGTTTGTACTCACCTACCAACACCATCTCTAGTATCAAGCAATGTTCTGCTCCTCATCTCAGTGATGTCACAGCAACTCAGACTGTCTGGGTCACACTGTACTTTGTGTGACTTGGAAGTGGCTTTTACAAGTGTACACAGAAATCATCCAATCAGTGGTGTGGGCGGGGTTATAGAGCTCAGCAATCAGAGAACTGCTAGATCTGCAGCAGGGATTTTATCAAAAAACTGAAGCAAGCAGCTCAGTAAGGGACAGATTTTTTTGGAATCAGGCTCTCTGTGCCAATACCGGATTAAACCCTGTAGAGGTCCGTGCATAGTCAAAATCTTGGGCCCTCTTCAGCAAATTATTAATAATATACTAACAACAATTTTAAAATACCATTTGCATCACATTATTATATTTTATTAAACAGACCAAAAATTGAATTTCATTTTAAGTCAGACAAGGTAACTAACTACTGTGGGCCTCGTGGGTCGGCCTAAACACTCCTCTGTGTTCTCAAAGCTTCTACCCATGAATGTTCTATTAGGATCTAGTGGCGGTAGGGACTTGCTACCACTTATCTCTCATCCACTCCCATTCCCCAATCTGACTGATCACACAGTTACCATGCCCGATTGCATAGGTATCCCTCCTCTACTTCTTGTGAATTCTCAAAAGTACCCAACAACAGAGAACCATAATTTCAATGCTGCTTGCTGTAATGTTCTGAGCTATGTTGGTCCAGATGTCCTCCAAAGTCAACCGGCTGGGCCAGCACTCTGTATATTTCTTTCTATATCAAACCACTATTATTTTTCATCTATGGATCCAAAAGATGCAGGGCCCATAGGACAGTGCCTACTATGCCTAATTGGTAATCCCACACTGCTTTTCCCCTACATCATGCTTCTCTCAGATGGGGTAGCCAAAACTTGGTGACCGATTTCCATTAAAACTGGGGCTACAGAGTGACCGTTAGATCATTATTTTCTGGACAAACATCTCAGCCTGGTGATGATACATCATAGCACAATGAATGTGAATTTGGTTTCCCTGTTTGCAGGCCCACTCACAGAGGCTCACACTTTAACAGACTCACACATATTGTTTAACTCCGATGTCTATGTTTTATATGGTGGCCTCTCAATCTAAAATCTAACATGTAATTCTACATTTCCTGTGTAGCATCCTCCGCTTTACGTCAGCAATGGTAGGAAAGCATAAATACATATATTACTTGAGTTCGATCCTGATTTTGACTACCTTGTCAGGGTTCTTCAAGCAACGGCCACTGATTGAGAAACTGATGGAGGTTGTAAAGAGAACGTAAACATCTCATGGTGTAATGCTGCTTCAAGAGAATTTTTGTAACCTAACGAGTCTAAAGTAAAACTTAAATCACAATCACAAACTGTAGTTTTAAAACTATGCTGAAAAGTAAGTCACATAATGGAGAATATTTATAAAAATCATGTTTTCCTGTGCAGTTGCTTATCTCAGAGGCTTAATTTCCTGCCACAAAATCCAAAACATTATATTGCCAACTGCACAAAAATTAAAGATTTCAAAATATTTATATCTACCGGTTTTTATCTATATTTCATTTAGCTATATTTGTATGAACACAAAGAGATCTTCAAAATGATCTTCTGTCTCCTGACATATGGTGCCCGGGAGAAGGTAACCCTGCTGAAGTCAGATTTTTCTGACGACCACTGATTTTGATAATGAAAGGACTTCCAATCAGTCCTATAGAATTTGAATAGAAGGTTTAAATTTAAATTGTACCTGTCGTTTAAGGTGAACTTGCAGCTGAATGTCTGTGTCTGCCTCTAGCTCCTCCCTCACCACTCCCCTCTCTATAGAATTTTATGGGCAGCAACTGTCATCTCAGTAAAGGGAAAACCTGTCTTCACTGAATACAGAGTCAACTGGCCCTCTCCATAGAGTTTAAAAAGCACCAACTATCTTCTTCTAGCTCAGTAATGTGAAAATCTGAAAATAGAAAAGGTTCTGCTGGATTTATAGAAAAATAGGAATCCGTTATTTAATGTTCATTAAAATTCTATATACATGTCAGGGAAAAGTGGTAACAAATGACACACTTTGACTCTTAGACAGTCATAGTCATATCATATATCATCGTCCTATAGTTGCAATGTATATTAGTTGATATGGTTAAGACTGTTTAGCAGTCGAAACGTGTGATTTGTTACCGTTTTTCCCTGACGTGCATATTTTTCTATTCACTTGCTGAAGCTGAAAATTTTCTCTGTGGATTTCAAGACTTCTGAGCGTATATGTCGAACTGGTATTGGTGAGCATATTTTTAGAAATTTTTCACTCAATGTGAAAATTTCTTTTCACTGAATATAGATTTTACTCCAGAATTGAAAGTAAAATTATTACTCTAGTAGGTGAAAGTAGCAAATGTATGTGATAATAGATATTAAAAAGTTGCTTATTTTGATGTGTACTATTGAGTTTTGAGCTAAAAATTAAAATAATGGTAGCTCTTTAAATGTCCTAATCCTTCTCTTCACTCTGACCATAGCCACTTCAATTTTGTGTTTGACCGCTGCACCTAAGGGGTTAAGCTATAGCGATAAGAGCTTTTCCTGACCCCTACCGATAGAGGCAGGAACACCACAGCTGGCAGCCACCATGTATGGATCAGGCTCCAGATTAATGGGGCATAATAAACATGGCAGATCAAACACTTGCCCATTGGCTAACTGGATCAGAAATAATTGTTGTCGGCAGCACATCTCTCCGTGAAGGCAGGGAATGTGCTGCCACCATTTTGTGGATTGCATAAGGACTCGTCAATTGTACTAACAGTTGTTTTTCTCCATAAGGTTTGCACCGGGCTGTGTAAAAATGCCCATAAATTCTGAACCTGTTATGATGTTGATCGGCGCTCGATCAGGCAGAACATTTGTTGGTGTTAATGTGCCTTAATGCTCTTGACGCTATGGTGAAGTAAACAGTGGTAATTGTATGTGTGCGCACACACGTATGTATGTGTTTCTATGTGTCCTTCATTACAAACACGGAGAACAGTCTGTTCTTGGCATTTCAGGAATTAAAAAGGGAGGGGGACGAGAGTTTGGAGCGAATCCCTTAGGGGAAACAAGAAGCATTGGATATGGAGGAATGTCAGCTACGTTGTGGAGAATATCTACAGCATGAAATAATTAGAAGCCTGTACACTTTCCAGGAGGTCTGAGCTGAATGTAGGCACCATGAGGAATATACAGTCTAGTTTGTAACTATGGCATGATACAATGGTCCCATAAATGATCATGGATCAACCCCCAAAAAAGAGGCAATATGGTCCAAGTTTCACAGCAGACCATCTTCTCTAGTTAAGAAGGCCTCACTGACCACTCCTTCAGTATAGAATCACCTTCAAACACTGCTTAGTATAAATTACATTTGGTGCACACACATCAAAATGTCTGAAATGAGTGCTATTGATGCATTTAGGTAAGAGGGGTTATCTGGTATAGAAGCCCCTTTTGTGAATAGTCTGTTAGGGCATTCTGACTTGATTAAGATTGTCCTACATTCAGGACCTGACTCAATTAGCCGTAGTGTCTACAAAGAAAGTCTCTATCTCCGGAGGACCATAGGACATCCATCCATTACACAGACAGGACACTTATTTCATTAGACACAATGTGACGCTTCATGTGCCCCGTGGTGATTCTACAGGGAAATTAATTACTTTCCCCAAAGATTAATGACTGGCGTACTCTCAGTGTACTTTTCGGCATCTTTTAGCTGTTTTTGTGCCTTTTGTGATCTGTTCATTTGAGAAATTTGACAAACTGACTTAATAAATTCATGATGTGAACCATTTATTATATCAGAATTACTGCAAAGGCTTTAATTATATAGTGTCATATGCAGCAACAGACCAAATTTGGGTCAAATTGTCCAGCAAAGAGGAGAGTTTTGGGCTAAATAGAAGTTTCTTTAGATTTTTGAGGTTTGTCCACTGCCAAAATTGAATGGCGCAAAAAAGTTTCTTGGGTCTAAAGTGTTGGCAGTTCACATACATTGGCACAGCTAGAAGCTCTGATAAACAGCTCTTTGTATTGACAGGACATGCTAATTAGCAGCCTAATGACAACTTGTTCTAAAGGAGAAATATTCCCGTGATATGTATGTAGTATTCAAGTTGATGCCAGCACTCTCCTTGTGAATTTGAGGTTCTATTTAATTTGCAACAAATGTGACTTATAATTACCCATCATGAGAGATTCACATGTTGGTAAGCATGGAGTATGCTAGAAAAGTTGACTCAGTAGGGGCGCAGTCAGATGACCATACAAATTGGACTGAGAACTGACCACGATGCACGGACTGGACAACGGGTCTCCCAACCTGAGCCTGACAGCTTCATAGAAATATATGAAGCTGTCACACCCAGGTTGGGAGTCCCCCCGGCCTGATCTGCCCTCAACAGGGCAGAGCAGTGCGCCTGCGCCGGAGCTGTGATGGGAAGCAAAGAAGAGGACGTCATCGCTAGAAGATGGGAGGCGCCGGACCCAGACCGCGACACCCATCGGACCCGGACCACCCCTGAGTGAGTATAATATAACTCATTTTTCTTCTCTTTCAGGTTACATCGGGGGCTTATCTACAGCATTACAGAATGCTGTAGATAAGCCCCTGATGGCGGTGGCCGCATCTTATAGGGCAAAAAATAGGTGACAGATTCCTTTAAGGACTCAATACATGATTTGAGGCTTTGTTTTTTTTAAGACATTTATCAAAATGGCGCACACAGTTCTTTAATTCAGAGCACAGTCAAAAAAGAGCTTATTTCCTGTCAGTAACCATTTTTGCAACTTTTTAAAGAAAAAGTTGCGTCTTTTTTAAATAAGTTGGTACTTTTTGAATAACAAACAAAGAAAAACGACTCCATGGAGGGGGGACTAGAGTAGAGTTGCGCCACATTTTACAACTTTAAAAAAAAAAAAATTGCAGCTGATTAATCAAGCGAAAACATCTTGTTCCAAAAAAAAAAAAACGCAAAACAAGAGAACACACATAAATAGACTTGAAAAAGAAGCAAATAGAATAATAAGCTCCACTCCAGAGTTCAATATAAATTTATCACTCCTACCAATAATAAGCTAGATGCAAGCAAAATAAAAAGGTGTAAAACACACTAAAATGGACAATAAACAAGCGCAGAGGCAAGAATGAATCGGGGACCTATTTTTCATATTAATAGCAATTATAAAAAAGAAGTAAATCTAAAATACAGTACATATTGCATACCACATTCCTTATCAATCAGGTCAGCAATGTACAACATTCTTTTGAGAAGTACATCAGTACGCAGAAAGCTTCAACTTAATGACTTCCTGTGTCACGACTGTTGACAACAGTGAAAAACTCTATCCAAGCTATTTATCTGCTTTTCAAATTATTTTTAGCTTTAGTTTACATTTTACTCTAGAAATAGCAATAAGAAAAAGTTCCAAAAATACAGTTTCAGGGAGACTGACTTTCAACATGTTTTTGCATACAAAAGTATATACTAGTGCCAGGATCCAAATCCATTTCAATAGACTGGATTACTTGAAGGCGAGGTCCAGAAGATGAAAAGGGTTTTTAAAAAAATAAAAACAGTTTAGAATGAAATAAAATAAAAAAAGTCAATTTTTTTGTCGGTGTCTTTAATGTATTGAATTAAAAAAACAGACATTTGTGATACACTATATATGGTCTCTAACTGCTTCTAACCTGATCTCCTAATCAAGGAATTAAAAAGGGTCAAAAGTTTCATCTTCGGGCGCATACTGCTTTCCTGCTAGCTTCCTGATTGCTGGGGGCTCCTGAAGATTGACATAGCTTTATGCATTTAGCTGAAAAAGATATAGCTTTGTCTCATCTGACCAGACCACCATTTTCCACATGCCAGATAGGGGCACAGATAGTATGTGGAAGAAGGTGCTCTGATCAGATGAGGCCAAAGTACAAAAGATCTTTTTCGTCTAAATGCGAAACGTCATGTGTCGCAATAAACTAACACTGCGCATAAAACACGATCCCCACCGTCAAACATGGTGGTGGCAGCATCATGCTTTTCCTCAGCAGGGGCAGGAAGCTGGTCAGAGTTGATGGGAAAATGGATGGAGCTAAATGCAGTATAATCCTAGAGGAAACCCTGTTAGAGGCTGCAATAGACTTGAGATTGGGGCGTAGATTCACCTTCCAGCAGGAAGGTTTCCATCCTAAACCTACTTCCAGAGCTACAATGCAGTGGTTAAAACCAAACATATTCATAGGTGAATGGCCCAGTCACAGTCCAGACCTAAATCCCATTGAGAATCTATGGCAAGACTTGAAAATTGCTGTTCACAGACAACTCCATCCAATCTCAGAGAGCTAGAGCGAGTTTACAAAGAATGGACAAAAAAATGTTATCGCTAGACGTGCAAATCTGGTAGAGACATACCCCAAAACACTTTCAGCAGTAATTACAGAGAAAAGTGTGCCTATAAAGTATTTACTCAGGGGGCTGAATAGAAATGAACATGACAATTTTAAGATTTATATTTTTCAAGTAATTAGAAAACCATGTATCACATCTTCAACACTTTACAATACTTGCTACTTTGTGTTGGCATATCACAAAAAATCCCAATAAAAAAAAAACATTTACATGTGGAAAAGTTCATGCGGTGTACATATTTTTTTAAGGCACTGTATAACGGAGAGAACAGCTATTTTATCAAAACTGCACCAAACAGCCCTGTAAGTGACATATCCTTGAAATCAGACTCTCCGGCCCTACATCAGGCTGCTCTCACATTCCACAACAAAAAAACCTGCCAACAGATTCCAATTAAAAGGTTTTTTTCTCACAAGCAACAAAGGCAATTATATCCTCATTTGGATCAAATAGGTAAAATAGTGGCACTTGCCCTAAAATAAAGAGAAGAAAAAATACATAACACAATATTATTGATAATGAGGAAAAAATTACATATAGGTGTATTTTTTTATTATTTTACAAATCTAATGCTAAGCAGCATCTTGCCTATCTCGGACCATGTGGTGTATGTACATGGATATCTCCCATCCGTACAGCACCTTTACCTTCCATTGCCTTACCTTGGATGGACGCCATATCCACCTTTCTCTAACAGCAGTGTGAACATGTGCAGGACTTCCCATTTTTACAGGCACCTCAATGTTAGCAAACATCGAAAGCCGAAAAACCACTTAAAGTTCACGCCACCTCCATCTCTAACAACGGATGGGAAGAAGCAATGACAAGCAAACTCTTGGCCACCCTCAAGCGCAATGTTTGAACCCGCATCAGTAGCTTTGTCACTTTGTCCCTTTTTTGCATTGCTATCAGCCTTCTTTATATGTCTCCGGACTTGTCTGAAAAGTACATATACAGTGACCACACCAAGAGATTGTTCTGAAGTCCTGTAACAGCAGACTTGGGCTGCACAACAAGAGGAGGATGGAAGAGGAACAAGTTACCAGTTGTTTATTTTAGTGGATTCAGAATAACCTGTGTTTCCTACAGGACTTGAGATGTAGCCATTGTATTACTTCGCCCGGGTCACTTGAGTGGCCATGCATGCAGAATGAGTGTTTATTTGTTGGCTTTGGCTTGCTGACTATTTAGTTATTAAGAAATGCAAAGAGTGGAACTAATGAGCTGAATAGTTTCTAGTAGGCCGGAGACAAGGTTCTTCAGGATAAAGCTTAGTGGCCACATCACCTTTTTCATGGAAAGCATTTGGTCTGTGCAACAGTTTAATCCCATTCCTTCTCCCAGCTGATATCTTCCTCATATAGCAGGAATTGGGGAATCTGTTAGCAATTATCCTCCAAACTGCCTGCTCCTGTATTCTCCAAGTGTGTCTATGTAGCACACGTTCATGCCATATTTTGATCAAACTAACTGTAATGCATGCACTTGTGTAGCCGAATGAGCTCTTTGAGGTCAAAGAGATGGAGACCTTTAACAATCCATCTTCTCCAACTGGGCTTTCCATGGTCAAGCTTGATGCTAGCACCTTGCTTGGCAGAGTCTAGGGGCTCCTTAGTTTTGACTTTTTAAACCCCCAAACACAGAGCTGGACTTTGCTACATGGGCTCCTAGATTGCATCTGAGGAATAGTTGCTGACTGGAGGAGTGAACTGAGGGAAAATACCAAACAAGCTGGTCAAAACCAGAGACAAGGACAAATTCTAATCCAAATGTACAGTCAGGGATTGCCGGGTCAGAGTCCAAAAGGAAGAAACAAAGACAAAAAGGAGTCAGGCAGATCAAGAGTAAAACCGGCAAGTGCATTTAGGGTGCGATCAGGAGAATGGCCTGAATGTTCTTTTTATTTTGGGGTTAATTTAATGGTAGACCCATATTCAGATGAGTAATGCGATCTGCAGAACTAGCATTGGGATAAGTGGCATGGCCACTTCTGTCTCCTCCAGTTTAATAATATTTCCAGAATTCGTCCTTTTCTCACTAATCTACTAAAATGTTACTGAAAGCCCTCATCATCACCCGCCTCAACTTCTGGAATGTTCTCCTGTTGTCTCCAAGCTAACACTCTAACACCTCTCCAGTTTGTCCTTCGCTCTGCTACCTAATTAATCCATCTCTACCCACGCTTCAAATCTACAAACTGCTAACACTGATCTACAAAGCCGTCCATAATCTGACTCCTCAATATATCTCTGAACTAATCTCTCGATATCTTCCCGTATGTAAACTCCGGTCCTGTCAAGACTTCCTTCTCTCTAGTGCTCTTATATGTTCCTCACCCAGTCACCTCCAAGACTTTTCCTGTGCATCCTCACATTTCTAGAATTTGACTTTTTCTTACTTTCGATTCTTCAAAAACTCTTACTGTTGCCCTTATTCATTCTCATCTGGACTATTGTAACTCTCTACTAATGGGTCTCCCTCTTACCAAACTCTCCCCTCTCCAATTTGTCTTGAATGCTGCAGCCAGGATCATATTCCTCACCAACCGTTACACCGATGCCTCTACCTTGTGCCAGTCATTGCACTGGTTACCTATCCACTCCAGAGTTCAATATAAATGTATCACTCTTACCAATAAAGCACTTCACGGTTCAGCACCACCCTACATCTCCTCCCTCATATCAGTCTACCACCCTACCCGTGCCCTCTGTTCTGCTAATGACCCGAGGTTAACATCCTCAATAATCAGAACCTCCCATTTCTGTTCCGTCTCCAAGACTTCTCACGTGCTGCGCCAATTTTTTGGAATGCACTACCCAGGATAATTCTATTAATCCCCAACTTCCACAGTTTTAAGCGTGCCCTAAAATACATTTCTTCAGACTGGCCTACCGCCTCAACACATTAATCTAACTATCCTTGTGTTTCCCATTCAATATTTTTACCATAGTCAGGTTCCCTGTGTCATGTTTTCACATGCTTTATGCATTTAATAACCCTCTGTGTCTGTACTTTTACATATTCTGGCTGACAACCGGTTCATGCAGCATTACATGAACACCCGATTTCTTACATTATGGCTGGTCAGGACAATGAAAGAAATTGTTGCCATCCACCATTCGTGTCTCCCCTATTTCCACATAGATTGTAAGCTTGCGAGCAGGGCCCTCATTCCTCCTGGTATCTGATAATTTATGTGATTATTGTTATGCTGTAATGTCTTTTATTGTCTGTACAACTCCCCTCTAAAATGTAAAGTGCTGCGGAATATGTTGGTGCTATAGAAATAAAATTATTCTTATTATATTATTATCCTCCAGCCTCTGGAATTCTGTGCCCCAAAACGTCCGATTATTCACCACATTTGGAACTTTCAGACAGAACTTGAAAACCCATCTCTTCTAGAAAGCCTACAGCCTGCAGTGACCCCACTGCCACCTCAAGATCCACCGGAGCTGCTACAAACCCACCCAACCTATTGTCTCCTTCTCAATTACCCTGTGGACTGCAGGGCCTTCTCCCCTCTGCACCAGTATGTCATTATTAGTTTTTTCATTGTTATTTATATTTGTACTTTGTATGTAATCTTTTCTTTCATGTACAGCACCATGGACTCAATGCTGCTCTAAAAATAAATAATAATAATAATAATAATAATAATAATAATAATAATAAATAACAATAAATAATCTCCTCTTTCAGCTTCATCACTGATCTCTCTTGTAGTGGGCTCCTGTCACTCAGTGAAGGTCTTTTCCTATGGAACAAGCACTTTTCAATAATTTACTACAGATGACATTTCCACAGATTCTATGCCAAATTGGTATTATGTCCTGAATTGCAAGCATGGATGATTGGGACATTCGAAATCCCGTTCCTTTTCATTTGAAGCTTTTGTACAGAAGATTTTGTCCAGGACCTGGCTGAAAATCCTGCCAACAAAGATTTTCCTTTGCCTCTGACTTCCCTTCTGCCCATGTGGAATGACAGCTGGGCTGTCTGCTGCCTACTGCTGACCTCTGACCCACCCCTGACCTTCTGTCTGATGTCCTCCTGATGCATCTTCTGTTGCTGATATTTGTCCTTCAAGTTATTCAGAATAATAAGGGTATGCGCACATGTTGAATATTTACATAAGATTTTTTTTTGCAGTTGATGGCAGGAAAACCGCTACATAAAATACCTGTGCTTTTGCCACTTTTTGCTGAGTTTTTACATGTGTTTTTGATGCATTTTTTCTCATTCATTTGAACTGGGTGAAAACTACTGCAAAAAATGCTTAAAGAAGCGAAAAGCTGCAGATTTGAAAAAACTCTGTGATGCTTCATATCTGCAAGGAAAAAATAAGCAGCATGTGCATGAGATTTCAGAAATCATATTCCCTTTGCTGGCATTGTAAAGTGTAAAGCACTGCGTTTTCTGTGGCAAAAATGCAACATGTGACCAATCCCTGTGCGTCAAAGGCTTAGACTAGGTACCTGTGACTACATTAAAAGCATTGTCTAGTTAAGAAAACCTATTTACACCTACTTCTGTATGATTTAGGTTTCATCCACATCATGTTTGACCTTTATGCTGAAAAAAATGTGTCTACAGGGCTCCATTTACCCAACAGAAGTCACAAGACTGCTGTACCGGTATATGTCGTATAGTCAGTGCTTTTTTTGCGCCGGTATGCGACGGTACGGTGTACTGGAAAATCTGAAGGTGCTGCCGCACACCTTAAAATAAAAAAGCATTCATTCTTACCCTCTATCGCTCTGTCACCACTGCCGTCCTCCAGTCCCTGCTTCTTCCTGCTTGTACCCGGCTATGACCGCGCAGCAGCAATGACGTCATCGCTGCTGCGCCTGTCACATGACGCCGGCGAAAGCAGTTAGAAGCAGGGACTGGCAACGGTGGCGGAGGGTAAGATCAGCCATTGACAGAAAAAGTAAAGAACGAACTCGAGATGTCGTGGCTGATGAAAATTTGGTTGAAATTTGGCATTTCTTATAGAATACAGCCTAGGTAAATCGGTTAAGGAATACGAAAACCATATTTTGCAAGTGAAAAAAAACGTTTCTACAGTATTAGTCATTTTTTCTTTTTCTTTTACAATCTGAATTACATAGTTTTTGATTGAAATTAGCGTACAGACTGCAGTATTGAATAATGAGAAATTAATCAGAAATGCGTACCTGCAAATATTTTTTTACAAAAAAAGCCCTGCGTATAGTTATTATTTATTTTTAGAGCACCATTGATTCCATAGTGCTGTGCATGTGAAAAGGGTACAGGGTTTAGTACATTATTCTATATGAAACGAGTCAGTAAAAACCAGATACATTTATTTTTACCAAGGGATTATGAATCTCAACGCCTATACAGTAGAGCCAGCCAACTTTCATTAGGGTTATTTGTTTTGATACCTTCCCAATGGAAACCTCCCATATAAACTCTAAATTTGATGCTAATAAAGCCTTATCTTGCTCCATAGGAGAGCATTATTCTGCATAGATGTGAGTCTTCCTAATTTATTAGGAGGAGCCAAATATTAGACATTGGCTGTCAGCGAGTGGATAGCATACAGCAGAGGAGGGTCATTGTCATAATGTAGAACTGGAGAAGAATACAAGAGCCGAAACATTCTACCAAGTAGCCAATTTCCGGATGAGATCTCCAGTTTTGGACTTCCATGTCTTTACTATTTTATGTCCCTACCAGGGGCGGGCATATCATTTGTTCAGCCTCAGAGGGGCCCAAGAGTTAAGTGGCCCACTACCACCTCCAAAGCATGTGGAATTGTGCATTACGAGGAACTAGTCAACTGCAATGAGCCCATTTACTGTTCTTGCATAAGGTCCTCTTCTGTCTGTGTCCACCAGTGGTCCCTACAGATCTCGATTCATGGCCATTAGTAGAGAAAAGTAGACGGAACCTTGTGAATTAACCTAATTGTACTAATTATAGACAATTAGTACACCAGGAATCCCATCATTGCTATAAGTCACCAGAGCAGCCTACATAAAGTAGGGTCATATTTGTCACAGAGTGTGAAATGGTTTTGATCAATATGTCCTCACCACATATTATGAACATTGCATATCTACCCTTCTGGTTTCCTGCACACCTGCCTCCTGTTAATTCCCCCTCCTTTGTTCTTTCACTCAATCCCCTCCTTTCTTCCAACCTGACCATCTGCTTCCTAAACAGCCAGCTGGGGTCCTTAGGTGTCTCCAGTCCCTTTGTAACCATCACACAATGAATGGGCCACACAATACAGTGATAGATGAACTGGCTGCTTCACATTCCACACTTCACATATTCCACATTAGCATGGAGGTGTCATAACCCAGAAAGCAGCACAGATCTAGTTCCAGGAAAAGTGCTAAGAATTGTCTTCTAGGGGCGACCTTCTTAAATATTGCTAGTATCAATACTATATGGGAAGCTGAAAATATGCTAAAATGAATCTGAGGGTAATTTTCCTGAAAAGGTAGTCTTTTGAAAAAAAAATATTTCACTTGTGTATTACAGTAAATAATTACAAATTCATCCAATTTATTATAATTTTCTTTTTAGAACTCTCAATTTTTATTTTAGACTTAATTTTAAAGAGGTTTCCAGGATTTTCTTAGCAATGATCTATTAGTATAGGCCATGAAAATGTGATCGTTGTTTGACGTGAGCCCTAATTTCATTGCCAGCTCAGAGATCGTTGTGAGGACAGAGCTACTATCTTCAGCGTAGGTCTATAGATCCCCAGAACGACATAGCGTTCGGTCTACAGTCTACACATAAACCCTGTATGTTCCGATGAGTCTTTTTTCAGGTCACGTGAACAAGAAGAGGATTGGAGCAGCGCTGGAAACTGGCGAAGATGGCAAGTAAGTATTTTAATACAGTTGCATTAAATTTGATTAAAATTAGGATCATTTCTGTAAATATTTTTTTACAGAGACTCCTTTTTTAAATACTGATAGCAAAGCCTGTGACTGCTACCTCCGCACACCCTATAGCTGTGCCCTTCAGTATTCTTATAATTTACACTACTTTGCGTGGGTGGAAAGGCCCTAATGTGTGCTGTGTATTAAGGAGAAGTTGCGTATTGTATTGCAGAATTTACAAAAAAGAAATGAATTGTTCATAGACAATCTAAATAATCACCTGTAAAATGCACTTTATGGTAACTGCAAGAAAAGATATAAAAATACGGCAGAAGTTATTACTGATTTTGCACCACTTTTTTGCATATACTGTTCCCAAATCATTCTCCCATGTTCATCCCCCAAAAAAGTTATATGCATATACAGTATATCATCTAAATGCTCCAAATGTATTAAGCGGCAAGCACCTCTTAATAAATTTGGAGCATTTAAAGGGAGTCTGTTGGTAGGATCAACCCACCTAAGCCATCTATATGGCACGCAGGTCATAGGAAACTGCATAAAATTATATTGTCACCATCCTGCCACTCACTGTGTCCTAGGAACGCAGTGAGTGACAGCTCAGCCGCACTATAGATAGCTGAGGTGGGCCGGGCTGTCAGTATTGTGAGTGACAGCTTAGGCCTGTTTCACACTTCAGTTCTTTGTGTCAGTTAAAATCCACTAAAAAGGCGGAAAGCGGATCCGCTACTAACTGATGTGAACGGATGCCACCGGATCCGTTTTTTTGACGGATCCGCCGAATGAAGAATTTTAAAGGAACCGCTGCCCGGGAAGGGGGGGAAGGGGAGGGAGAGAGAGAATTTTTTCTATGTCCGCCAGAAATGATTTCAGGGTTAAATTTCCTCCTGACTTCATTCCTCCGGGCATGCGCTGTATCAAAAAAGTTACATGGTCTGTCCAGGCATCTCGGCGGACGCAAAAAAATTGATGGATCCGCAAAAAAACGGATCCAACGGATGGCCATCCGTCAAGATTCGCCGGTAATGCAAGTGAATGGGGAAAAAACGGATACGCCAAAAAAAATGGCGGATCCGTTTTTTTTGCAAAATCGGCGGATTTTGACTGATGGTCAAAAATGGAAGTGTGAAACAGGCCTTAGCAGCCCTATGGTATGCAGGGGGTGCTGGATTGTCAGTATTGGTAAAGGATTGCCCAGCAGCTCAGTCAGGCCAGGTGTGATGGGTTTTCTCCAGGTGTTACCCTTTCAGGGTGATTGCCTGGCTATTTAGCTGACTAAAGCCACGTCACACATAGTGATCTCGCTAGCGAGATCGCTGCTGAGTCACAAGTTTTGTGACGCAGCAGCGATCTCACCAGCGAGTTCGCTGTGTGTGACAGCTATCAGCGACTGGCCCCCCTGTTGGTTATCGCTGATCGTTCCTGAAAGGTCAGGACTTTTTTTGGGTCGTTGGTCTCCCGCTGGCCAGCACGCATCGCTGTGTGTGGCAGGCAGGAGAGCAACGACCAACGCGCTGGTAACCAAGGTAAACATCGGGTTTCTAAGCAGTGTGCGGTGCTTAGAAACCCGATTTGTACCTTAGTTACCAGCCCCCTGATGCAGGGAGCTGGTAGCCAAGGTACACATCGGGTTTCTAAGTGACGCGTGCCACTTAGAAACCTGATGTGTACCTTAGTTACCAGCTCCCTGCATCAGCACGCTGGTAACTAACGTATACAGCGACGCGCCCGCTTGGTGTCCCTGGTGCTGATCGCTGGTGAAGCTGCCTGTTTGACAGCTCACCAGCGATCATGTAGCATCACACCAGCGATCCTGACAAGTTGATATCGTTGTCGGGATCGCTGGTGAGTTGCTATGTGTGACGGGGCCAATACAATGGTTAGACTTTTGCCAGTCTTGGATTAGCACTGTGATGTGTGTGCCTTGTTCTCTAGTGCTCTCTTATTCTGATCTTTTGCTGTACCTTAGAACTTGCCTAAGACCATCTGTTTGCCTAGCCCCTTTGTCTTGACCTGCTACCTTCATGAAATTCTTACCTCATACTGTGACTAGAGAAGAGCGAATATGTTCGGGTCCCTGCTTATTCGGCAAGCTATAGCTCATACCGAATAAGCTACAACGGGAACCCAGATTAACGGACAGGAGGCAGAGCAAGAGTTAACGTATTTTCTCTTAACAGGTATATACTCCACACAGGGAGGTGAAGGATAAACTGGGTAATGTGAGATGAGGGTATGTAATTTGGGGGGTAGAATGCAGGCAAAGGAAAAGCAACAACAGTTCTTAAGGTACAACTTATCCGGTCCAGACGACTCTCCAACTGGAATGTCCACGAGGCTAGAAGATGGCACCAACAACGGTTAACGCGAGGTGAGTCCGGTGCGGTCCTCCTGACGTAGATGAGCAGGGTCCTGACGTAGATGAGCAGGGTCCTGAAGTGGATGAGCAGGGTCCTGACGTAGATGAGCAGGGTCCTGACGTAGATGAACAGGGTCCTGACAGCAGTGGTTAGTCTCTGATGTCTGTAGCGGGTTCTTTGTCCCGGGATGCAGAGTATAGAGCGGGTCACAGTTCCAGGTCTGGCCAGAGCTTAACGTGGCCTGACCAATATGCAGCGTGGAATCAGGGTACAGTTCACAATAGCGAGCCCGGTCTTTCTTAGGTGGCAGACGCGCGGTACTCACGAGCCCGGAGTGTATGGTCACTTGTGTAGCGGGATCCAACGGACACTGAGCATGCCTCAGGTCACAGTCTCAGTGACCGGCAGAATGTACGCTGTGGCATGGGCCTGCACTGCTGTGGTGCTCTGGGGACGGAGCACTACCTTCTCCCTACCTCTCTGTTTCCACGCTCGCTCTGGCTTTTTTAACCTAGCCACACCCCCTGCTAACAAGTGCAAAGGTCGGTCTGGTTCGCTAAGCTTTCCCATGAACAACAGAGGAGACGACTCCAACAGATTCGGACCCGGTGTAAAAGAGGTACTCCCGATCCGATCCTTCTTCTTACACAGTCACAGCACATGCATGGAGAGCCCAACACACAGGCTATCCATGTATGTGTTGTAACTGTCACACAGCCGTGACACATGCAGCTGTGGCGCTGAACAGCTCATTAGCCAGAGTGCTCCATGTATCCAGGTTCCCGATGTAGCTTATTCGGAAGCGCTATAGCTTGCCAAATATGCAGGGACCTGAACATATTCGCTCATCTCTAACTGTGACCTGTTTACTCCTTTGTCTTTCCCCTCTATAAATGACAAACTCTCTTGGTATTTGTTCCCGGACCTCTTGACATCCCTACCTCAAGGCTTGTCCATGAGATGTGATGTTTACAAATGTCACAGATACCTTGATATCTGTGATCCATGTTTTTCTTGTATGCAATTGAGCTGTTTTGATCTATGGGCCCTTCACTGATCTCTATGACACTCCACCTCTAGATCTTATTTTAAATAAAAAGAGTGTTACCAGTGTGGTATGTGATGGCCGCTCTCTGCTCTCCTGAGCTCACTGAAGAGTTGTGTGTGATTATACCTGACGCATCTACAAGTTCCTCTCAGTGCCTCAGCTTCTATCTCACAGGCAGACAGGGTTGAAATACAGCAGAGCTGTGAGAGCTGCAGCAAATGTGTTCTGAGACAAACTTCAGTTCTACTGTTCTGTGTTAGTTACATGTCTCACACAGATATTGTCCTCTTTTATTTAGAATAATCTCTGGAGACAGATTCTTATGCAGATCAGTGTCCGGTCATAGCCTGGAGCAGCTCATTTACATATAAGAAAAATGTAGAGCAAGACATCAGATTACAGGTATCAAGGTACCACTTTATTAATCTTCCTATGACCTTCATGCACATATAGATGGCTTAGGAGGGATGACCCTACAGACAGAGTCCCTTTAAATCCAACAAGGCATATTTTAGGACTAGTGTATAAAGACAGAATAGCGATGCCTTATAGAAATTGTAAATTATAATTTAACTATGTGTATACAGGAAATACAAAGCAAATGGAGAAAGGTAAGCATTTACTGTGATAAGTAAGAAATAATGTAAGCTATAGCAGTACATCACACTGTTCACAATGAGAAGTGATAGGCCGAAATGCCCTGGCTCAGTAGTTATGTGCCCTTGGAAATTATTTTAAAATGTTGGCATAAACAAATCTGGTGTAGTATAACACGGCTGTCTCTGCACTGCAAGGTCCTTGGTTAACCCCACTTTTGTTTCAATATAGCACCGTAAAAAAAGGAAAATCAATGACAGGGCGTAACTTAAACTTCAGTCATCAACGCAAAAAAGGAGAATGGATCAAGTGCCATGAATTGTACATCTGCTCCAGGAATGACAAACGACATAAGGCAAAGAATGACATAGGACATGACCTCTTCCTCACATCCACCTACCTCCATTCTTCCTCCAGGCTATGGGATATTTAGTATTAGACTCTATGTCAGGTATCAGTAGAACACTAATAGCAGTTTGGAGCCACCATGGAAGCAGATGTTGTTTGGCTCTTAGGTTGCCCAGAATCCACACTCGATTCCTACTCATGTATGAAATATTAATTCTTTGCAATGGTGAATTTGTATATGGTAAGTACAGTATAAGTAGATATCTTTTTGAGTAATAAAGAGTGAAAACAAAGATTTGTAGGGTACGTCTAACGAGCCTAGGCCGACCCCTGGAAAACACCCCCATAGCATTATACCTCCTCCACCAAACTTTACAGTTTTCACAATGTAGTGATTGAGGTAACGTTCTCCTGGCATTCACCAAATCCAGACTCATCTTTCAGAATTTTTTTATTTCATTTAAATCTTTATATACATGCATTCGTCAAAATGGATAGCAAACAGTGTACTGTGCCGCATTTCAGTACACACAGAATTCTACATCATTCATACATAACATAAGAGAACGACGCACTGTATTAGATATCAAACTCCTATGCTACAGAAACACGCAAGCTGAAAAGAAAAACAAGTCAAACAACAAAGTGCGACGAACCGTGATAGGGGAAGGGAAGCAAGTGATAGGGATGCCAGACAGAGAACCGTGATAGACATGCCAGACAGAGAACCGTGATTCATCACTACACAGAACATGTTTCCACTGCTCCAGAGTCCAGTGGCGGCTGCTTTACACCACTCTATCTGACTCATGGCATTGTGCTTGGTCATGTAAGGCTTGCATGCAGCTGCTTGGCCATGGAAATCCATACCATAAGGCTCCCAGTGCTCAGTTTTTGTGGCAGGTTTGGACTCTGCAGTTATGGAGGTAGCAGAGCGTGGGTGACTTTTATGCAAGACAGTCCCTATTTGCTTCCATTTTTCAATAATATCACTCACAGTTGATGGTGATTATTTGGAAGGGAAGACACAAACATTACTAAAGGCAGACAACATGGCAAGGGGCTGTATTTTGTGTGATTCATTTTAATAAAGTCTATCCTTTGTTCCTCTAGAGGTCAACAGAGATGGAGGTTTCTGACAGCTGTCCCCCACTGCCCAAAGTCAATACATATGGAGCCCCCCCTTAGGGTTCCCCGGGGTCGGCGGGGAACTCGGAGCCGGGCCCGGTGGATTTCAATGGAAGTTGTCACGGCAGCTGCGACCTGGTCCGTGGCCCTGGGCATCCATTGTAAAAGGGGTTGAATGTTGGGGATAAAGTTTATGAGTGAATGATTCGTGACGCCACCTGTGGTGTTTGGCAATGTAGATGTTAAGCCGACGCTGCGGACAGATCCTCTGGAACAGATGGTATGGTGCAGCAATGATGGTGTAGCCCTCCACAGGCAGGGCTGGAGTCCCAGGGCAGTGTAGATAGCGAGATAGGGAGGAGAGGGGCACTGTGTGATGTTGAGCACAGAGATGTAGCAGTGCTGAGCGGGTTGATGCAGGAATAAGCGGAGTACACCAGGGCATGTAGTTCCAAAGCTTTACTCACAGTCTGTTGTGCATACAGGTGTCTGCATCCACGCCGTGTCCTCTGGGTCAGGAGCTCAGTCAACCTCTAGGCAAGATGAAGTCCTCCGTTCCAACACTCCGCCAACATATGTGCCTTTTCTGAACGTCTCCCTTGTTGCGCCTATAGTGAAGTACTCTCAGTACTGAGTTACACTGGAGTTCCTCCTGTCAGATGTTCCTATGAACTCTACTTGTACGGCAGACAGCTGTAGCCTGCTTCGGGGAATCCTTGCTACTAAGTCCCGGCTCACTCTCGTTGCTGTTGTGCCCCCAAGTCTTGTGTGGGAATAAAGTGGTGACAACTTCTATTCCTCCGGTGTCTGCTGCAGGACCATTAGTATCTTACAACCTTGGGGACCGGACCCTGGCCTTGCGCTGTGAACTTTGGAAGGGTTGTGCTCTCACCCTAATCCATAGTCCTCCTCTCCTTACGTTCTGTACTTATCCTTCTTTCTTATGGAGAGAGTCAAGCTTTCCATCAATGTTCCTTTCCTGTGCCTGCGGACCTAGATCACTGAGGTCGGCTGCAGCATTTCCTTCCTCCATCCCTCTCAGGGGATCTTCACTCTTCCACTGACTCTGTCAGACTCTCTGACTGACTGACTCAATCCTAAACTCTTCCCGTTGTTGTGTGCAAACTAAACTCCACCCGCCTCCCAGCACGCTTCGTGTTCCAAGCAGGGAGCCACCAAAGGGTTCTTTGCTACACTACTATGTTCTGTGGGATGCAAGTGTGGGAGTGTGGTCAGTAGTCTCCACCTTACCTGAATAGTGGGGTACCACACCTCAGGAGGTGGTGCAGTCCTCTTTGGCGACTGAACCCTCAGGGGTGCCACACATACAACACATATGCTGGTGGCTAGAGTTGAGCGACTTTTGGTTTTTTAGGGTCGCGTTTCGTTTTGTGAAACCCGACTTTTCCAAAAGTTGGGTCGAGCAAGATCGTCCGATTATAGGGAAAAGTCGGGGTCGTCCCGAAACACGAAACCCAATGTAAGTCAATGGGGAATAAAAGTCGGCAGTGAGAGGAGGACAGGAAACACACCTACAGTGCCCATTTGAATGCCAAAAGCATCAATTCTTCTTACTTAAGCTTGTCAACCTTAATTAACTTCATAATACAAGTTACGCACTGAAAAATGGGGGTTATTTGGCTAAAGTTGTGGGGGGGGGGGCTGGCTGCAGGTTTTCATGTGCCCTGGGCGAAAGAGCGCCCCTTTAACACATACCACAACTCATCATGCTCCGATACGGCAGAGAAATAGCGGTATAGTACAATGAAAAATACCTCACTTTTTACATCTCATGACGAGGCCCATCTATTTCTCCATACAGAATCATTGGTCCCATATAATATTTGAAACAGTATATGATGAGCTCCACATAATGCTACAGTATATGTTGGTCCCCATGGATGAAGCTCCACTGTCTTATGGGCCCAAATAATGCTCCAAACATAATGGGCCCCATTTCTAATGCTCTAGTGTATAATGGGCCCTGTAAATGCTGCTCCAGTGTCTGATGTCCACCTTTGGAATGTTCCAGTGTATGGTGGGCCCCATCTATCATTCTCCAGAGTATAGTGCTCCCCAAAAATTGCTGTCCCAACATTGAAAACAATCAAATAAGTCTCCTCGCTAGGGAATCCCTGTACTAGTCTAGACTCCTCGTCGTCCCCATCTTCCATCTCACTGCACAGTATTTCAACTTTGCAAGGGCTGTGATCCTAGGCAAGCAGGGGGGGCCCACTCGTTGGCGACGGCACTGGCACAGGGCCCCTGATAGCAAGGTGGTGTGTCTGATGGCGGGTGGGCCGAACCTGCACTTTCATCTGCAGCTTCCTCTTTGTCACCGTGTAAGATGGAACTGTATATGGGAAGGGTAACCTGAGTTTCATCAGGGTCAGATTCAGGCCGGGTAGCGTGCGAGGGGAATGTAGTGGTCTGGGTCAATGTTCCAGCAGATTCATCGAGCAGTGGCTGGGCATCAGTGCACTTGTGTCGCCCCCAGGAGTACGGTCGCCACAGTGGCATTACCTTCTTCCTAGGGAGTGTGATGTCATGCTTGGGAGCAACGAAGGATCTCTCTAGCAGGTTAACTGATTGGGCGGCGTTATTCCCACGAGTCATGACCCTCCAAACAGCGTTCATGAAGGCAAAGTGTTTGTTTTACGTGGGCAGTATGGTTGCAAAGCTGAACCTTAAAGGAATGTCCAGAAGGGCACCACCAGGAGTGGAGCCAACGGTTAAATTCGACTCCACCTGGGAAACCTCAACCATGCCAGCTACAGAACAGATGCACACATTGCAAGCTTAATTCCGTTAACGAACGAGACTCCGTCATGCCCCGCAGTCCGAGTCCGGCTTACTAGAGGGAAACATACGCCCAGTATGGATTACACGTAATTGCACAAAGGTGGGAAAAGGGTACCGTATCCCCGGATAACATGTATGGATAGCGTACACATTCAAAATATATGTCTCAGGAGGCAGGCTCAGACGGTGTTAGGCCCAGTATGGATTGCACGTGATTGCACAAAGGTTAGAAAGGGTACCGTATCCCCAGATAACATGTATGGATAGCGTACACATTCAAAATCTATGTCTATACATCAGGAGGCAGGCTCAGATGGTGTTAGGGCCAGTATGGATTGCACGTGATTGCACAAAGGTTAGAAAGGGTACCGTATCCCCGGATAACATGTATGGATAGCGTACACATTCAAAATATATGTCTCAGGAGGCAGGCTCAGACGGTGTTAGGCCCAGTATGGATTGCACGTGATTGCACAAAGGTTAGAAAGGGTACCGTATCCCCGGATAACATGTATGGATAGCGTACACATTCAAAATATATGTCTCAGGAGGCAGGCTCAGACGGTGTTAGGCCCAGTATGGATTGCACGTGATTGCACAAAGGTTAGAAAGGGTACCGTATCCCCGGATAACATGTATGGATAGCGTACACATTCAAAATATATGTCTCAGGAGGCAGGCTCAGACGGCGTTAGGCCCAGTATGGATTGCACGTGATTGCACAAAGGTTAGAAAGGGTACCGTATCCCCGGATAACATGTATGGATAGCGTACACATTCAAAATATATGTCTCAGGAGGCAGGCTCAGACGGCGTTAGGCCCAGTATGGATTGCACGTGATTGCACAAAGGTTAGAAAGGGTACCGTATCCCCGGATAACATGTATGGATAGCGTACACATTCAAAATATATGTCTCAGGAGGCAGGCTCAGACGGTGTTAGGCCCAGTATGGATTGCACGTGATTGCACAAAGGTTAGAAAGGGTACCGTATCCCCAGATAACATGTATGGATAGCGTACACATTCAAAATATATGTCTCAGGAGGCAGGCTCAGACGGTGTTAGGCCCAGTATGGATTGCACGTGATTGCACAAAGGTTAGAAAGGGTACCGTATCCCCGGATAACATGTATGGATAGCGTACACATTCAAAATATATGTCTCAGGAGGCAGGCTCAGACGGTGTTAGGCCCAGTATGGATTGCACGTGATTGCACAAAGGTTAGAAAGGGTACCGTATCCCCGGATAACATGTATGGATAGCGTACACATTCAAAATATATGTCTCAGGAGGCAGGCTCAGACGGTGTTAGGCCCAGTATGGATTGCACGTGATTGCACAAAGGTTAGAAAGGGTACCGTATCCCCGGATAACATGTATGGATAGCGTACACATTCAAAATATATGTCTCAGGAGGCAGGCTCAGACGGTGTTAGGCCCAGTATGGATTGCACGTGATTGCACAAAGGTTAGAAAGGGTACCGTATCCCCAGATAACATGTATGGATAGCGTACACATTCAAAATATATGTCTCAGGAGGCAGGCTCCGACGGTGTTAGGCCCAGTATGGATTGCACGTGATTGCACAAAGGTTAGAAAGGGTACCGTTTCCCCGGATAACATGTATGGATAGCGTACACATTCAAAATATATGTCTCAGGAGGCAGGCTCAGACGGTGTTAGGCCCAGTATGGATTGCACGTGATTGCACAAAGGTTAGAAAGGGTACCGTATCCCCAGATAACATGTATGGATAGCGTACACATTCAAAATATATGTCTCAGGAGGCAGGCTCAGACGGTGTTAGGCCCAGTATGGATTGCACGTGATTGCACAAAGATTAGAAAGGGTACCGTATCCCCAGATAACATGTATGGATAGCGTACACATTCAAAATATATGTCTCAGGAGGCAGGCTCAGACGGTGTTAGGCCCAGTATGGATTGCACGTGATTGCACAAAGGTTAGAAAGGGTACCGTTTCCCCGGATAACATGTATGGATAGCGTACACATTCAAAATATATGTCTCAGGAGGCAGGCTCAGACGGTGTTAGGCCCAGTATGGATTGCACGTGATTGCACAAAGGTTAGAAAGGGTACCGTATCCCCAGATAACATGTATGGATAGCGTACACATTCAAAATATATGTCTCAGGAGGCAGGCTCAGACGGTGTTAGGCCCAGTATGGATTGCACGTGATTGCACAAAGGTTAGAAAGGCTACCGTTTCCCCGGATAACATGTATGGATATTGTACACATTCAAAATATATGTCTCAGGAGGCAGGCTCAGACGGTGTTAGGCCCAGTATGGATTGCACGTGATTGCACAAAGGTTAGAAAGGGTACCGTATCCCCAGATAACATGTATGGATAGCGTACACATTCAAAATATATGTCTATACATCAGGAGGCAGGCTCAGACGGTGTCAGGCACAGTATGGATTTGACGGCCCAGATTACACAGCGAAGGAGCAGGGAGAGGTAAAGATTACAAATGCTGGGGCCCTGCCCAAGCAAGGGGGGCCCACTCGTGGGCGTCGGTACTGGCACTGGGCCACTCATAGTACAGTGGTGTGTCTGACGGCGGGTGTGCACCACCACCGTCAGAGACACTTGATTGCACTATGAGGGACCCTGTGCCAGTGCCCGCGCCCAAGAGTCGGCCTACCCACCTGTCCAGGGCAACGGCACTCGCACGGTGTCGTGCGCTAGGTGGTGACCCCGGCCATGGGGGGGAGGCAGCACAGTTAGGGAGTTTTAGAAAGTGGCATATGTTGATGTTGGACATTCAGCTGATGCAAAAGGCGAAATAGGTGAAGTCCCAGGAAGAGGTGGACCAAAGCAAGCCATTTTTCTGTCACCCTATGTGTCATCAGGGGAAGGTGGGACAAAATCCTTGGAAACCCATGCATGGTTCATTTTAATGAAGGTTAGATCATCCACATTTTGGGTTGACAGACGGGTCCTTTTTTCTGTCAGGATTGATCCAGCTGCACTGAAGACTCTTTCCGATAGCACACTTGCAGCTGGGCAAGCGAGCTCCTGTAAGGCATATTGGGCCAATTCAGGCCAGGTGTCCAGTTTAGCGGCCCAATAGTCAAAGGGGAATGACCTGTGTGGGAGAACATCGATATGGGAGGAAAAGTAGTTTGTAACCATAGTTGACAACTGCTGTCTCCTGTCACTTTCCATCGATGCAGTATTACCAGTTTGTGTGAGCGGTATTTGAAAAATCAGTCCACAACATTGTCATGAAACCCCTGTCTCCAACGCCACTTCTGCTGTGTGCACCACGAACACCTCTGCCAAGCTGCCCCCGGCCCGTACGGCTCGTGTGAGAACCATCACCGCTGCTGTGTGCTGGGAATGCCTCAAGCAACCGATTTAGCAGAGTTGCTTGTTTATTAGCCAATATTAGGTCAAGGTTCTCCTGTGGCATGATGTTTTGTAATTTGCCTTTATAGCGTGGATCCAGGATGCTGGCCAACCAGTAGTCGTCATCGTTCATCATTTTGGCAATGCGGGGGTCCCTTTTTAGGATCTGCAAGGCATAATCTGACATGTGGGCCAATGTTCCCGGTGTCAATGATGCACTGCAAGTGCTGGGTGGAGGAGCACTTTCTGGCAAATCCACATCCCTCCAGTCACGCACAAACCCTGTACCAGACCTTGCCACGCCAACATTTTCACTTGCTCCACGAGATGAATCCTCCTCCCCTAAGTAATCATCCCCATCATCATCCTCCTCCTCCTCTTCTTCCTCCACCTCGTCCAGGAGAGGTCCCTGAGCAGACAATGGCTGAATGTCATCAAGGATTCCCTCCTCCTCTTCCTCCTCATCAACATTGGCTGCAGACGCCTGCTCCTTAAGGTGCGTCAAAGTTTGCATGAGCAGACGCATAAGTGGGATGCTCATGCTTAGGATGGCGTCGTCTGCGCTTACCAGCTGTGTGCATTCCTCAAAACACTGAAGGACTTTACAGAGGTCTTTCAGCTTCGACCACTGCACACCTGTCAACTCCATGTCTGCTCTCAAAGTGCCTGGCCGTGTATCCTCCCACAAATGCATTATGGCCTGCCTCTGCTCGCACAGCCGCTCCACCATGTGCAGGGTGGAGTTCCACCTTGTTGCAATGTCGATAATGAGGCGGTGGTTGGGAAGGTGGAGCAATCGCTGCAGCTTCTGCATACGAACGGAGTGTACAGGCGACCGGCGGATGTGCGCGCACAGTCTTCGCACCTTCTGGAGCAGGGCTGTTAACTCCGGATAATTTTTGAGGAAGCACTGCACCACCAGGTTCAAGGTGTGAGCCAAGCAAGGTATGTGGCTGAGTTTTGAAAGGGCTATGGCTGCCACAAAATTACGGCCGTTATCACTAACTACCTTGCCTGCCTCAAGATGTACACTGCCCAGCCATGACTCAGTTTGTCGCTTCAAGTACTCGGCCAGCACCTCGGCGGTGTGTCTGTTGCCCAAACACATCATCTGCAACACAGCCTGCTGACGCTTTCCACTAGCTGCTCGATAGGGGGACACATCGTGTGCAACAGTGGCAGCTGCAGATGGAGTGCTCGTACGACTGCGATCTGTGGACGAGCTTTCGCTTCTGGAGGAGGAGGAGGAGGAGGAGGGTCGAACGCCTACAGCCAACTGTTTCCTATACCGTGGGCTAGGCAGCACTGTCCCACCACCGCTGTCCCCTGTGGACCCTGCATCCACCACATTAACCCAGAGCGCAGTGATGGACACGTAACGGCCCTGGCCATGCCGACTGGACCATGCATCAGTTGTGAGGTGCACCTTTCCGCTCACTGACTGCTTGAGTGCATGGACAATGCGGTCTTTCACATGATGGTGGAGGGCTGGGATGGCTTTGCGAGAGAAGAAGTGGCGACTGGGTAGGTCATAGCGTGGTACTGCATAGGCCATGAGTTTGCGGAAAGCTGTGCTTTCCACCAACCGAAAGGGCATCATCTCAAACGAGATTAGTTTGGCAATGTGGGCGTTCAAACCCAGTGTACGCGGAAGAGAGACTGAGTACTTTCTTGACCTACTCATAGTGTCTGGGAGGGTGAGCTGGACTTGAGAGCTGCATATGGTGGAAGTAGCGGTGGACAGGGCGGACTGAGAGAGGGTTGATGATGGTGATGGAGTTGGTGTTCTTTCTGATGGCCTAGAATCAGTCTTTCGTTGATATAACAGTGGGATTCCCTGACTGCTGTGGCCTTGCAACGACACCTCAACATTTGTTGCTGTGCTAACCGGTGGGCTTACAGTGGGGGAAACAATGTAGCGTTGCTGACTACCTTCGTTGTGATCAGTTGCACATGTGGCACTTGAGGTTTGGTGTTGTGTCCACGCTTGCAAGTGCATGCTGGTTAAATGTCTAAGCATGCAACTGGTATTCAAATTTTTCAGATTTTTCCCTCGGCTAAAGGTCTTTGCGCACTTCTTACAGATAACCTTGGCCTGATCATGAGGATTTTGTTCAAAAAAGTGCCACACTGCACTCTTCCTACTTTGGCAGACATTTTGCGGCCTAGCACGCTGTGATCTTTTGACCCTCTGGACAAGCTGTCCAGCAACTCTTTTGATGTTTGGAACCTGTCTTTGGAGTGCTCCGGGCCTGCCAGATAACAGCTGTTGCGATGTCGATGTCTGCTGTGGATGCTCCTCATCTGAGCTATTGGAAGCAGCACCCTCTTCCCCCAATGGATGCCAATCTGGGTCAACAACTGGGTCATCCATCACCTCCTCTTCTATGTCATGTGCACCTTCCTCTGTGTCACCGTGTATGGTGGTATAGTGTGCGGGAATGGGCACCTGAGTCTCATCAGGGTCAGAATCTGGCTCTGTACACTGCGAGGACAATGTAGTGCTCTGAGTGAATGTACCAGCAGAATCATCCATCAGCGGCTGGGCATCAGTGCACTCCATGTCAGATTCATCTTGGCCTGGGTAATTCACCATTTGACTTGATAATCCAGGCATGGTATGTGAAAACAGCTCCATGGAGTAATCAGTAGTATGGCCTGCGTCATCCTTCAATCTTGGTTGGGGTGAAGGACACAAGGAAAGGTGTGGTTCATGAACATGAGCCTCCAATGACGACTCAGTGCTTTTACTTTTTACAACTGAAGAAGAGGAGGCGATAGAGCTGGAGGCTGAGTCAGCAATGTAAGACAAAACTTTTTCCTGATGCTCTGGCTTTAAAAGCGGTTTGCCAACTCCTAGAAAACTAAGCGTTCGAGGCCTTATGTAGCCAGACGATGACGCAGGCTCAACACCTCCTGCATTCGGTCCTATTTTGCTCTTGCCACTACCATCAGATCCACCACCAACACCATCATTACCAGCTGCCAACCCCCGCCCAATTCCACGGCCTCTTCCACCAGCCTTCCTCATTTTTGGTAGAAATGTAGACAAAATCCAACAAACTATATAGTAATGTAAAACAAGGTACAAGGTGTCTATAGGACAGGGGAGATTTTGAATTTCTGCAGACACTTGTGGACACTGGACACTTTTGGATTGTGTGAGGCCCACTGATATCTGAGCGCTATGTGACAGGCTCGATGGCACAGCTGTGACCAAAGTGACTAGAGGATAAGGGAGATTTTGAATCTCTGCACACACTTTTGGACACTGGACACTTTTGGATTGTGTGAGGCCCACTGATATCTGAGCGCTATGTCACAGGCTCGATGGCACAGCTGTGACCAAAGTGACTAGAGGATAAGGGAGATTTTGAATCTCTGCACACACTTTTGGACACTGGACACTTTTGGATTGTGTGAGGCCCACTGATATCTGAGCGCTATGTCACAGGCTCGATGGCACAGCTGTGACCAAAGTGACTAGAGGATAAGGGAGATTTTGAATCTCTGCACACACTTTTGGACACTGGACACTTTTGGATTGTGTGAGGCCCAATGAATATCTGAGCGCTATGTGACAGGCTCGATGGCACAGCTGTGACCAAAGTGACTAGAGGATAAGGGAGATTTTGAATCTCTGCACACACTTTTGGACACTGGACACTTTGGGATTGTGTGAGGCCCACTGATATCTGAGTGCTATGTCACAGGCTCGATGGCACAGCTGTGACCAAAGTGACTAGAGGATAAGGGAGATTTTGAATCTCTGCACACACTTTTAGACACTGGACACTTTTGGATTGTGTGAGGCCCAATAAATATCTGAGCGCTATGTGACAGGCTCGATGGCACAGCTGTGACCAAAGTGACTAGAGGATAAGGGAGATTTTGAATCTCTGCACACACTTTTGGACACTGGACACTTTTGGATTGTGTGAGGCCCAATGAATATCTGAGCGCTATGTGACAGGCTCGATGGCACAGCTGTGACCAAAGTGACTAGAGGATAAGGGAGATTTTGAATCTCTGCACACACTTTTGGACACTGGACACTTTTGGATTGTGTGAGGCCCAATGAATATCTGAGCGCTATGTGACAGGCTCGATGGCACAGCTGTGACCAAAGTGACTAGAGGATAAGGGAGATTTTGAATCTCTGCACACACTTTTGGACACTGGACACTTTTGGATTGTGTGAGGCCCACTGATATCTGAGCGCTATGTGACAGGCTCGATGGCACAGCTGTGACCAAAGTGACTAGAGGATAAGGGAGATTTTGAATCTCTGCACACACTTTTGGACACTGGACACTTTTGGATTGTGTGAGGCCCACTGATATCTGAGCGCTATGTCACAGGCTCGATGGCACAGCTGTGACAAAAGTGACTAGAGGATAAGGGAGATTGGATTGCTTTTAAAAAAGCAGTTTGCGGTGCAGTGGGTAAACAGCAATGCCAACCTGTCAGGAAGCCTTAAAAGGCAGCCCAACAACCAACACCACTGATACACCACAATATAGCCTCCCCTTGCACTGCACACACAGTGACTGGTGTGTTGTGCAGGCCAAATTGCTAGCAGCAGAAGCAGTTTTTTTTTCTTCTCAGCAGGACAAAAAAAAAAATTGGGATTGCTTTTAAAAAAGCAGTTTGCGGAGCAGTGGGTAAACAGCAATGCAGGAATGTCAGGAAGCCTTAGAAGGCAGCCCAACAACCAACACCACTGATACACCACTATATAGCCTCCCCTTGCACTGCACGCACAGTGACTGGTGTGTTGTGCAGACCAAATCGCTAGCAGCAGAAGCAGTTTTTTTGTCTTCTTCCCTGCCTAACGCTCTCCCTACAGAATCAGCAGCAACCTCTCCCTATACTGAGATTGGCAGAAGTAAGATGGCGGTCGGCGTGCACGCCCTTTTATACCCCCTGTGACGCCCACCAAAGCAAGCCAATCACTTGCATGCTCTTCTGAAAGATGGTGGTGACCCCTGCCTATGTCATCATGTTGCCCACAGTGTCCGTGGATCCTGATTGGCTGAAAAAGAGCGCAAAACAAACTTTTGAAACGTGACTTTGGCGCGTAAGTCGCCGACCTCGTGGCCGACCTCATCCTAGGGTCGGGTTTCGTTTCATGAAACCCGACTTTGCCAAAAGTCGGCGACTTTTGAAATTTTTCGACCCGTTTCGCTCAACTCTACTGGTGGCTAGGTCAGACATTGATTTAGGACAATCATGAAAGGTGTGTGTTACGTGCTTGATGGGACGCATATGTGTCCGATCCGTCACAATTTAATGCACTGTACCTGTAGCAAAAAGATAATTGCATCTCTCACTTTACTCTCTCACGTAACTAACTCAGGTATTTAGGAATGTATTAGTTTATAATAAAGCATGAGAATTCCCAATTTACTGTATTCCCCCAAGATTTACTTAAATGGCAGGTGTGTCTGCCATTACTGCAGGTGGATATAAAGATGGCACGTAATTCTACCTGTATTCTAAAGTCTGTGCTTAAAATATCTACTCTAGTGCTGGGTGCGGTGCAAAAAAAGAAATATACTGTGAAATTGAATATCATATGGTCTCTACATAGCCTTGTTTTCTGGTCAAGACTCAGTACAGCATTATTATTATTATTATACTTTTTTATAGCGCCTTTTATTCCATGGCGCGTTACATGTGAAAAGGGGCAAATATAGACAAGTGCAATAAACATGAGCAATACAAGATATAAGATAGCATTAGGCTATGTTCTGCCAAACATTGATGGCTCTTATGAGTTTTCCAACTGAAGCCCAGAAAAGCTGGATTTAGGCGAAACTGATGATGGCATCATTGCTCATTGACTCTAATAATCCAGAGTCACTTTGTGAAGGAAGTGAGTCCAGCTTCAATCCATAATATCAAATGCTTTATTTTATGATTAATTTTTTTTATTAATTTTTTTTCTTTTCTGTCATTAAATTGTGTTTTTAAACTGCAATGCATATACTCATTTACTTATTGGATTATGTTTCCCAATTGCCCGGGTGAAACGCCTGGCTTCTGATGGGTTCAGAGCCAGACCTTCACAGATGGTAAGTGATTAACCTATCAACTGATTGTTCAAACCATACAGCAACTTTAAAGCTTCACTTTTCTGTCTCTCACCCCTCAGAATGAATTTAAGAACCCAGCAATTGTTTGAAACGCGTCTGGTTTCACCTCCTTGCACCCGTTATCCTCATGTCTATGCCTAGGCATGTTTTAGTGTTACCATATCTATTTTATTCATGAAATAAAGTATTTGAATTTATGGATTGATGCTAGACTCACTTCCTTCACAAGCAATACCAACTTCTCACAGAAAGGAGACTCCGGGCTTCTCCACAACAAAAACGTACCTGGTTTCTATCAAGGGTGAGCTGAATTTTTTTCGGTGCTTTCAGAGTCACTTTGTGCCCTGATTGACTTCATTCGGCACTGTCCTCTTTTTTCAAGCAAGCACAAAACCGTAGTCGACTATGCTGTTGTGATTACCTCAAAAATGTGGACACTACTAAAAAAACACAAAGTAACTCTGCATCAGTAAAGTGAGCGGCATCATCAGCCCGTATCCCGTTTCTCAGTGCTCCAGATGGAAGCCCCCACAGAGCCACTGATGTGTGGCAAAGAGGCAAAGCGAGCCTTGCTTTAGATGCCAATCATACACTGTGAGCACAATTATTAGGCAAGTGAGTATTTTGATTGTATCATTATTTTTATACAGTTTTCCACCTCTAAGCTTTAATGCTTATTGGATGAAGCAGATCAGGTGATGTTTATTTGTGTAATGACAAGGGTGAGGCCTAAGGATACAACTTCTTTTACCAAGGTGTGTAGAATTATTAGGTAGTTTGCTTTCCACTGGCAAAATGACCCAAAAATGATATGCAACTGACTCTGAAAAGTTTAAAATTGTAAGAACTCTTACAGGGAGATGCAGCAGTTTTGGAATTGGTAAGATATTGGGGTGCGATCACAGAACCATCAAAAGTTTTCCTGCAAATAATCAACAGGCTCGCAATAAGGTGTAGAGAAAAAAAAAGACAACTATTAACTGCCAAAGATGTGAGAAGAATCAAATGTGAACCACGAAGCCATTACCCTCCAGTGCTGTCATATTTCAGAACCACAACCTCCCTGGAGGCCAAGAAGTACAAGTTGTCCAGTGCTCAGAGACATGGCGGAGGTAAGGAGGCTGAAACTCGACCTCCAGTAATCAAGACACAGAGGCTGAAAGGTCAAAACCTGTCCAAGATATGGCTAGCCAAGTAGTGGGGGACTTCAAAGCATGCAATGGAGCATTGTCCTGCATAATAATCATGGTTTTCTTGAAAGGTGTAGACAATTCTGCACACAGTGTATTAGTAGAAGTAATAATAAAGGATCACTCATTCGGGGCTTATAACTTGCCTGTTTAAATGGCAGAAAGCACAATCACATCAGGTCCTGATCCTTGATTAATGACCTGGGTCAAGTACTAGGTGAAGGTTAAGGAGTTATCCCCATCTTTATTGATGGGTATGTTGGAAAGTGCTTGTAAAAATCTTCCTTCTGCTGATCATTTGATTTTTGATCACAGGTTGTTACCTCGGGGATTATACACCACTGTTGTCCCACTGCAGTGAATGAGCATGCTCAGGTCTTTCCAACAAAGCATTGCTTTGAAGTTGGCCAGAAGCATTGGCCTTGCTCTTAGCCCCTGACACTGGATAGCTTTAGCGCCTCTTCACAAAGCTCCCTCATATAGCAGCATCCAAAATGTCAACCAAGCAGGAGTGGCCTGCCCCAGGAAGCAAACTGAACTTGATGGGGAGAGCTGTACTCCTGATCAAAGAACATGAGAGCGACTCTTTAAAATAATTGCTGTTGAAGGTGGCTATTCCCAAAGAGCATTGCCATCAAGATTCACTGCTAGCAGGATCTTCTCATGGAAATTTAGTACCTTTTAGGATATTTCTGTAGGAGTTACAGTGCCTCGCAAAAGTATTCGGCTCCCTGGAACTTTTCAACTTTTTCCCACATATCATGCTTCAAATATAAAGATACCAAATGTAATTTTTTTTGGTGAAGAATCAACAACAAGTGGGGCACAATTGTGAAGTTGAATGAAATTTTTTGGTTATTTTAAATTTTTGTGGAAATACAAAAATTGAAAAGTGGGGCGTGCAATATTATTCGGCTCCTTTACTTTCATTGCAGCAAACTCACTCCAGAAGTTCATTGTGGATCTCTGAATGATCCAATGTTGTCCTAAATGACTAATGATGATAAATATAATCCACCTGTGTGTAATCAAGTCTCCGTATAAATGCACATTCTCTGTGATAATCTCAGGGTTCTGTTTGAAGCACAGAGAGCATCATGAAGACCAAGGAACACAACAGGCAGGTCCGTGATACTGTTGTGGAGAAGTTTAAAGCCGGATTTGAATACAAAATGATTTCCAAAACTTTATACATCCCAAGAAGCACTGTGCAAGCGATCATATTGAAATGGAAGGAGTATCATACCACTGCAAATCTACCAAGACCTGGCCATCCCTCTAAACTTTCATCTCAAACAAGGAAAAGACTAATCAGAGATGCAGCCAAGAGGCCCATGATCACTCTGGATGAACTGCAGAGATCTACAGCTGAGGTGGGACAGTCTGGACAACAATCAGTCGTACACTGCACAAATCTGGTCTTTATGGAAGAATGGCAAGAAGAAAGTCATTTCTCAAAGATATCCATAAAAAGTGTCGTTTAAAGTTTGCAACAAGTCACCTGGGAGACATATCAAACATGTGGAAGAAGGTGCTCTGGTCAGATGAAACCAAAATCGAACTTTTTGGCAACAATGCCAAACGATATATTTGGCGTAAAGGCAACACAGCTCATCACCCTGAACACACCATCTCCACTGTCAAACATGGCGGTGGCAGCATCATGGTTTGGGCCTGCTTTTCTTCAGCAGGGACAGGGAAGATGGTTAAAATTGATGGGAAGATGGATGGAGCCAAATACAGGACCATTCTTGAAGAAAACCTGTTGGAGTCTCCAAAAGACCTGAGACTGGGACGGAGATTTGTCTTCCAGCAAGACAATGATCCCAAACATAAAGCAAAATCTACAATGGAATGGTTCACAAATAAACATATACAGGTGTTAGAATGGTCAAGTCAAAGTCCAGACCTGAATCCAATCCAGAATCTGTGGAAAGAGCTGAAAACTGCTGTTCACAAACGATATCCATCCAACCTCACTGAGCTCGAGCTGTTTGCCAAGGAAGAATGGGCAAGAATTTCAGTCTCTCAAGGTACAAAACTGATAGAGACACACCCCAAGTGACTTGCAGCAAAAGGTGGCGCAACAAAGTATTAGGTTAAAGGGGACGAATAATATTGCACGCCCCACTTTTCAGTTTTTGTAGTTCCACAAAAATTTAATATAACCAATAAATTTCATTCAACTTCACAATTGTGTCCCACTTGTTGATTGTTCACCAAAAATTTACATTTGGTATCTTTATGTTTGCAGCATGATATGTGGGAAAAGGTTGAAAAGTTCCAGGGAGCCGAATACTTTCAGAAGGCACTGTATAAGTAACAGCTGTCTTAGATTGTGTAAGTTAAAGTGGGACAGGATTCTAATGTGAATAAATGTGGCACTCATTCTTAATGGTTAGAAATCACACAAGGTGCAAAGCTTGCCGATCCTATGAAAGAATGATTTGGCCTTGAATAACAGTAGTGGCAGCTGTCCTGCAGTCCTGGTGGTAGAGTGGATTGTTGTGTCCCTCCAGTATTCTTACAGATACTTGTTTCGCAAAAGAACAAGGACCTGCCAAAAGTCCCACAGACTATGAGTATGTATTCTATACATGAAAAACATGGATAGCACATATATAATGCCTTGAAATTCACTCCCGTGAAATTTTGTTTTACACCCACAAACCTAAATGTATTTTATTGTGATTTTATATGATATACCAATGCTAAGAAGCAAGTATTTGTGAAGTGGAAAGGAAATGATACACGGTTTTCTAATTATGGGTATTCAACTCCCTGTAGTGTGATACCCCTAAATAAAATCCTGTGTGACCAATTGCCTCCAGAAGTCAGATAATTAGTAAATTGAGTCCACCTGTGCGTAATTTATTCTCAGTATAACTAGAGCTGTTCTGTGAAGGCCTCAGAGGTTCATATGAGAACATTAGAGCTCAAACAGCATAATGAAAACAAAGGAACACACAAGACAGGTCAGGGATAAAGTTGTGGAGAAGACTAAAGCAGTGTTAGGTTATAAAATAATAGTCCAAGCTCTGAACATCTCACAGAGCAATGATCGGTATTCCATCCATAAATGGAAGGAGTATGGCACAACTGAAAACTTACCAAGACATGGCCGTTGCTCTTTTAATACTATTAACATTTAACTAAGAAAATGACCCCTAACCTTTTGAAGACCTTATCATAAGCAACATGTGAAAGATCTACCAAAACAACTTGTACAGTGTTCTCTATTGCAGTCTCCTAAACAACATTCTCCAGATTGTGCACTTATTGCGTCTTCTTCGTCCCGTCCACAGATATCCTCACAATCTGCTCACATGATGACTTGTACATAGATTTGATGACTGGGGTCTGACAGCCCCAGCAGGTGTCTGGAGAATGCCTGCCTGCTATCTCATTATCACTGTATCAGGGCTGCTCATATTCTGAAAGGTCTCTGCTACTTGTAAATGAGGGGTATTTATGTAATTCTATGGATTCCATCCTCCCTGAATTTCGATGTCAATATTCGCCAGGATTTCTGTATCCGGTGATCCCTGGATTATGGCAACAGTCAGGTTTTCCTAGTAAAATAGGATTATCTTTATCCAGGCTTTGTCAATGCAGCGGAATTACCTATTTGACCTCATGTTTCTCATCTAATTCTTTACATTAAGAAAAGGCAATTAGCAATCAGTAAGCAAAATGTTTAGTATTTTACGTCTCCCCAAACTGGCTAAACAGCCCCCCCACCACCAATTAGCTTCATTCCTAACATCTCCCTCCAATCGCACAAATTAGTTGATTACATACATTTACATTATGCACATTATCCCATTACTTCTTATTACAGGGCAACGAAGCAGGTAATTATAGGACGAGATATTTCTGCAGCCATACCTCCGCAGTTTCACAATGGATTACTATTTTTGTTATGTAAGATGTTAGTGAAATCTTGGTTTCCAGGACAGTGCATGTTATCTGTGACAGGCGACATTCCAGTAATAATTTATTGCATGTCACTTTGGGGATGTGCACAATTTCGGCACCATTTTTGCATCTCTTGGCAAAAAAATGCAGTAGCAAAAAATGTGCATTTTTTGCTTGCATTTTTGGTGCAGATTTTTCCCCTCTCATTAGTCTGAAGGAAAAACACTGAAAGAATTAACATTCAAATTTGCACCAGATCGGCAAGTCACAGATAAGCAACGTGTGCATGAGACTTCAGGGTCCCCATTCACTTTGCTGGTATCAGGAAACCCTTCAGGTTTTGTGACAAATCAGCACTGAAAAAAATGCACGAAAAAAAACAGGCCTTAGTGCCTGTGCACACGTTGCAAATTTGTCTCAGATTTGCTTGTTTTTTTCTATGCAGCGTCTTACCTGGGCCAAGGAGAAAAAGAACTGGACTGTTGCTCAGTGATCCAAGGTGTTGTTTTCAGATTAAATTAAAGTCATTTGGAAATCAAGGTCCCAGAGTCTGGAGGAAGAGTGGAGAGGCCACAATCCAAGCTGCTTGAGGTCTAGTGTGAAGTCTCCACAATCAGTGATGGTTTGGGGAGCCATGCCATCTGCTGGTGTAGGTCCACTGTGTTTTATCAAGACCAAAGTCAGCGCAGCCATCAACCAGGAAATTTTAGAGCACTTCATGCTTCCCTCTGCTGACAAGCTTTTTGGAGATGGAAATTTCATTCTCCAGCAGGACTTGGCACCTGTCCACACTGCCAAAAGTACCAATACCTGGTTTAAAAACAAGAGTATCACTGTGCTTGATTCGCCAGCAAACTCGCCTGACCTTAACCCAATAGAGAATCTATGGGGTATTGTCAAGAGGAAGATGAGAGACACCAGACCCAACAATGCAGACAAGCTGAAGGCTGATATCAAAGCAACCTGGGCTTCCATAACACCTCAGCAGTGCCACAGGCTGATAGCCTCCATGCCATACCGCATTGATGCAGTAATTGATGTGTGTAATGAATCTATCTAATATATGAGTTTCACTTTTTGTATTGAAACAATCACTGACCTCAGGGAGACCAGTCAAAGAAAACACTGCGGCAGCCGACAAAGGCACTCAATCAGAGAAATCCTAGGTGCATTGCTCCCTGGGAAATATGAATATGCAAATAAAGTCCGTGGAGCCTCATTTAAGAGTCTCAAACACGGGACTAGCCAGATCTTCCTCCAGGGAGACTGAACCTCTCATCCTACACTGTCCCACTCTTTTATGTATCTTAACTCCACCCACCTCCCAGCACGTCCAGTGTTCCAAGCAGGGAACCACCAAAGGTGCTCTGCTACCCTCTGAGCAATAAGCCGCAATGTGGTTGTGCAGAACTACCCTGTTGTGTGGGGTGCGAGTGTTGGAGTGTGTAAAGGAGTTCCCACCTTACCCGGATGGTGGGGCACCACACCTTTAGAGAGAGAGGAAGGTGCAGTACCTCTGTGGCGACTGAGCCTCAGGGGTGCCACACAAAGAAGTAAAAATTTCACAACATATCATTACAAGTCTGCATCTAGTACTATAGATGTTGGGAAAGATGTCTCCATTCCTGTGTAATATCATGCTGTGCCATGAACAATGCATAATAAATAGCTAACAGATATAATAATCATGACTAGGGTATTGTAGATGTCTCCGGCTGTATAAATCAGACCTTCACACTGAGTGACATTGGAAATGTATGGCCTTTATTATATCTCCATAGTATAATTAACTGGAAATCCGATATCACTTAATTCAGTGATACAACACTGTCAACTGAAGAAGTCCTAAACTGCCCCAACCGACAGCACCCTTTCACACGCCACCAACTCAGGGTACTGATAGAGTTATCAGGGTGCTGCCTAGTATTCTCTATTAACCATTTCCCTGAGTACCGTCCCAGCAAGAAAGAAAACCACAACACATGATATTCATAACCAAATCTTCAATGAGACCAGAATCACCTCAGCCAAGGTTATGACTGACCTCCTCACCGCCAGCTGCCGTAACATGAATTAGAAACAAAAAAACCCTCACACCACCAACCAAGTTTTAATAACCATAAGGGCGGCCAACAGGTCCTGAGATCCCACTTGAGTGCAAGCTTCTAGGGCTCCTTCTCTTCCTTAAAATGGGTGTACAAGACAAAACACTCTTTCCCAAATGTTCTAAACAATGAGTGAATTCCATACACCCCCATGTGATAACTATATGCCCTTCAAATCCGCTACCCCACCCCTGCACATCTATCCTTAAAGGGAACCTCGTTGAGTAGTTGGCCAGTATTTTACATCAGTATTTGTAAGTTAAAACTAGGAGTGCCAGGGCTTCCCCTGTGACTGAAAGAGCTATGCTGCCGAGGAAAATAAAGCTGATGGGGCTCTCGGTGCGGGTACCACACAATACCAGAGTTCTATTGACCTGCAGATTAACCCCACATCTGCAGGTTAATAGCATTATTTTACATGACAGGTTCCCTTTAATTTTAAAATGATCATTTCAATTGTCTATAAACCCTGTCATGTCCAGGTTACACTAGAGTTGCACCCATTAGGATCCTCTCTTTTTGGAAACTTATCTTATATCAGGACTAGAAATCTAGCAAAATTACTCCAGCAAAGAAATATCTGGAGTCCAAAACAAAAAAAATCTAATAAGCATTCATTTATAATTCCTATATGGTAGAGGGTCGTAACTGCTACCTCTGCACGCCCTGCATCTACACCACCATAGCCCTACACTTGACAGCCTTTGTCAATGGTATAGAGATGACCACACCACTACTGTATAAAGGACATCTGTTGGAACCAGCGGTGGACATCACGATCAGCGCTTCCTAGTTGACCCAGGGAATAAAACACAATCTGATGTCTTTTCAATTGGACAATAGGCACACTGAGGAAGGTCTAATGTAGACCGAAACATTTGTGAACCTTTGATGTTGGATTGAATATTAAATCATTTCATTTTATCCACTCTGAGTGCCATGTTTTCTTACGAGTGTTTGTCAATGGGACTGCCACAAAAAGTTCAGCACTGTATTTGGCATTTTCCCGGCGGTCCCAAAGACAATAAAAAGGACATGAAGTCAAGCATGTGCTCCTCTGCTCGATACAAGACAGGATTCAGTTTCCGTCTTTTAAGGCCCCGTCTCACTAAGCGACTTACCAGCGATCCCGACACCGATATCAAGGTGTCAGGATCGCTAGTAAGTCGCTATGTGATCGCTGGTGAGCTGTCACACAGACAGCTTCACCAGCGATCAGCACAGCGATGCCGAGAGCCCGGCATCGCTGGCCATCCTGTAAAAAATAGAATCAAAATAAAAAATATAGTTATTCTCACCATCCGATGTCCCGCGCAGTCTTCCGGCCTCTCTCCACGCTCCGGTCCCAGTGATCCTTTGCATGAATGACCGCGAGATGTCACGGTCTCGAGGGATAACAAAGTCTCGCGGTCATTCGTGCAAAGGATCACTGGGACCGGAGCGTGGAGAGAGGCGGGATGGCTGAACGGGACATCGGAAGGTGAGAATAACTATATTTTTTATTTTTTTTATTATTTTTTACACCTGATCGCTGGTCTCCCGCTGTCACACACAACGATGCGTGCTGGCCAGCGGGAGACCAGCGACCAAAGAAATGTCCAGAGATTTCTTGCAGCGATCAGCGATACCGGCAGGGGGGCCGCTCGCTGATCGCTGTCACACACAGCAATCTCGCTGGTAAGATCGCTGTTACGTCACAAAAGTTGTGACTCAGCAGCGATCTCGCTACCGAGATTGCTTAGTGAGAAGGGGCCTTTAGAGCCCTAATCTTGGGACTGCAGGGGTCCGAGCAGTCAGACCCCAGTGATGAATAAGTTATTCCCTATCCAAAAGGTAGGAGATAACATAGTATTTTGGGAATAACCCTTACAGGTTTCATTTCACCATAAACTCACATAAAACATGTCGGATAAAATAGATAGAGTGAGAGTCACTAAGCAGAGTGCACCAGAATTTTCTTGCAAAATTATGCCAAAATGGAGATGCAGAGATCAGTAATGCTAAATGTCTTTCATCATGTCAATGGCAATACCGTATGCAAATTGCCTCTTCAGAGAGAAAGAGGACTTGAATTCCATAGTGCCACCTGTTGGAAGTAGCGATCCTACAAGTCACAATCAACCCTTTAACGAGTCTTGTAATATGACTTAGGACCAAAGCCAAATCAGAATCTCAATTTGCAGACAATTTACAGGGCAAAGCATAAGATCTGATTTGGCTAGGTGAGAGGGTCTGGACTGGGGTCTAAGGGGTCATGTTTCTCCTTGTGCATGCCAAGGTAAGGAGGCTTATTCACCATGCAATGCTCCATTGGCCATACCAGTCACTCACAGGATACACTAGAAATGTTTTTTAGGTCAGGTCCCTATGTAATAAACCATGCAATAGAACTAAAATCCCCATGTGAACCTTACCCTGTAAAATAACAAACAATCAGAGGTGCAGCGTGAGACCATTGCAGATTTTAGGCCTATATCTAGGATCTGTGCTACATGAATCCAGAAAACGATCATGGGCATGAAGTCTGAAATGCCAAAACTGGACTGAGATAAGAAATGCGTGTCTTAAGGCCCCTTTACATTTAGCGATGCACCAGCGATCCCGACCACGATACGACCCAGTCAGGATCGCTGGTGCATCGCTAAATGGTCGCTAGTGAGCTGCCAAACAGGCAGATCTCACTAGCAATGCAGCGATGCTCGGCGGTCGTTACCTACCTTTCAGACGCGGCGATCTTGACGTCCTCCGCCCGCATCCACACGTCGCTCGTCGGCGCCAGCAGGAAGCCCAGCAGGAAGCGCCTGGTGAGAAATGGAGCTGCACGATCTCGTGCGATCAGCGACAGACAGCGGGGGAGCCGGTCGGAAGTAAGTATCACACATAGCGATATTGCTGCTGCGTCAAAAAATCGGTGACGCTTTAGCGATATTGCTAGCGATATCGCTATGTGTAAAGCCCCCTTTACTTAATGAGATGGATTCCTATGATGGCCTAATGACACTGTAAATTCATACTAGGAATGATACTGGAAATGTCCAGTCACCCACTCTGCCCTCCAACAAAAGACAATAGAGAGGTGCAAAAATGACTTTATTTAAGTACAACAGGACCTGATTGTTCCAGGCTGCTGAATCCCAATCAGCATGTAATGCTCATTGACTCTTTAGCTTGAATTGCAAGCTTCGCTGACCAGCATTCCTGTCTCCCACTGTGCTTTTATTGCTTTTTCTATCAATCATTCCATACATTACTGTACCACATGGCTTTGAAGGTGATAACAATGAAGAGGAGGTTAAAGGGCCTGTCACACTAAGCGATATCGCTAGCAATATCGCTATAACTTGTGACGTTATAGTGATATTGCTAGCGATATCGCTGTGTGTGATACTTACCTACAACCCGCTCCCCCGCTGGTTATCGCTGATCGCGCGTGAACGTCCAGGACTGTTTCTCGTCGTCAGCTTCCTGAGGCGCTTCCTGTGGAGAGACGAGCAACGAGCGTGGAGCCGGGCGGGAGGACGTCAGGATCGCCTAGTGTGACAGGTAAGTAGCGACCCCCGTCCCCAGCGTCATATCGCTGGTCGGGATTGCTGGTGCATCGCTAAGTGTGACAGTACCTTAATGGCTAGTGGGTCAATAGTAGACTCTGTCTTAGGACTCTGTGTTTGCCATCTGCATGCTTCACGGACATTACACAGACCCATCACAGGTCTGCAAAAAAAATTTTTTCAAGAGCTGTTTGGTTATTCCACGTAATCTTGATGTTTTTGAGTGTGCTGAATCCAAAAATGACCTCCGTTTTGTCATAGGACATCACATTTTCTGACAATTTAAGTAACTATGTTAAATAAGACAATACCTCAAAGTAAATGAAAATAAAATTAATTTTTTATTACAAATGTTTCATGAAAATCATTTTTTAACTGCAATGAGCTCACTAACACACACTAAAATCGATTCTTCTTCCCTGTGAGGCTTCTCTTGATACATTTACGCTTGTGAGTAGCAGCTATAATGTCTCTCTGAAGCATCCAAGAGTAGTCTGACATCATTGTAATGCTCCTTCTTCCCTGGTATCTTCTTTCCATCTCTTTAATGTCCTGGTGGAATCGTTCACCTTGCTCTTCACTCACAGCTCCCAAATTTTCAGGAAAGTTGTCAAGGTGGGAATGGAGCAAATGCACTTTCAAACTCATCAGGCAACCTAAAGCTTGAAATGCTTTCAGCATTCGTCCGACGATTTTTTTGTAGTCAGGGTCTTTTTTATTGCCTAAAAATTTTTCTACGACCACTTTAAATGCAATCCACCCTTCTTATTGAGGATGCGTCATGGTATTGATAAACTCTTGATCAGCTATAAGCCTTCTAATATCTAGTCCGACGAACACACCTTCCTTCAATTTTGCCTCCGAGAGGCCTGGAAACTTGGTGACCAAGTATTTGAAGCATTCTCCATCTTTTGGAAGTGATTTTACGAATTGCTTCATCAATCCCAATTTGATGTGGAGAGGTGGTAGAAGAACTTTATGGGGAGGAACCAATGTTTCTCAGAGGACCTTTTTTTCACCAACTGTGAGCACCTTCAGCTGCCAGTTCTTCTTGGTCCAGTGATTTTGTCGGTCTCGACTGTCCCATAGACACAGAAAACAAGGGTATTTGGTATACCCAGCTTGTTGCCCGAGCAGCATGCACAAGACTTTCAAATCCCCGCACACTTGCCAACCGTGGTCTTCATATTTAAGTTTACGAAGAACCAATTCCAAATTCTCGTAGGTTTCGTTGAGGTGTATGGAATGACCTACAGGGATGGAAGCATAAAAACCGCCGTTGTGGAGTAAAACTGCTTTGAGACTTCTTTTTGAAGAATCTATAAAAAGACGCCATTGCGCTGAATCATATTGGATTTTGAATTGACCCATCAAACCCTCGACATCGATGCAATAAACCAACTTTTCCAGGGCAAAGTAAGGAACGAACTCATCTTCACGATGTCTGAACCATGAAAAAGACACTCCTGGCAACAATAAATTCTTGCTTTTGAGCCTTGATCCGAGTAACTCAGCGGCATCTTTGGGAAGATTCAAGTCTCTTACCAAATCATTCATCTCCTCCAGGGAAAACAATTTTGGTCTTGTATCATCTTCAAAGTCAGAACTTGATTCATCATCTGGTTCAGGTATGACTCCACCTTCATTGGAGCTAGTTATCTCTTCCAAGGTAGCAGGGGCCTTGGGTACTGGTATATCTGTGCCATGGGGGATGGGACGAATTGCTGAGTGAATATTGGGGTATGAAATGGAATGCTTCCATTTTGAATTATACCCTTTCACATCGCATGAACAAAAGTAACAATCGTCACTATGGTTCTTTCGCTCTCGCCATACCATAGGAATCCCATAACGGAAAGCTTTTTTCTTACCCTTGAACCAATTTCGGAGGTCCTCAACACACCGTTTGCACACTTTATTAGGCGCCCAAGCTTGATCTTGATCTCCAAGCTTTAGTCCGAAATATGCGAAGTATACTTTTTTCAAAAGTCTGTAATATTCAGCTGTTGCTTCAACACTGTATATTCACCACAAATGTAACAGAACTTGGGCGGCACGGTGGCTCAGTGGTTATCGCTGCAGCCTTGCAGCGCTGGGGTCCTGGGTTTCAATCCCACCAAGGACAACATCTGCAAGGAGTTTGTTTGTTCTCCCTGTGTTTGTGTGGGTTTCCTCCGGGTACTCCGGTTTCCTCCCACATTCTAAAGACATACTGATAGGGAATTTAGATTGTGAGCCCCATCGGGGACAGTGATGATAATGTGTGCAAACTGTAAAGTGCTGCGGAATATGTTAGCGCTAAATAAAGATTATTATTATTATAACTGTCAGGCGAATTAATACACTTCCGCTGAGCCATAATGCTAATTTTGGGAAACACGGTTGAATATGACGAGCTAACACGAACTGAGATTAAAAAGTGTGAACAGGTGAGAACCAAGATAAAACAATTGAAACAAGCTCGGGCATGTTAGAGCCCGCTCGTTCAGCTTGCAACATGTTGATGCCGGTTTCATTAGCTCACTCTGCAAGTTCTTTTCTTTGAAAGTTATATTTTTTTGGCATTGTATATCTTCAATGCATTGATGTGAATTAATTAATAGTAATTTTGACTTTCAAAACCCTAAGATAAAAAAAAAAAAATAAATAAAATTGAGAAAAATTTACTAAATTTGAAGAGAATTTTGTATTTTGTGGCAAATCCTGACGTCCAGGATTTTTTTCAATATTTTTTTTTTGTTTTCAGCACACCAAAATACATGGAAATTAGATGAAAATAATCAAACAGCTTTTTAGTCGCAGACCTGTGTATTGCAGGTTTTAGGGTATGTGCAGATTACGTCTTCATCAGGCCGACTCTGTCTGGAACCCATCGGATAAAAAGAGCTGAAAAATGGCAAAATAATAAACATGTGCATAGAATGGTAAAACAATTCTATCCTTTTTAACCACTTCAGGCTTTGAAAGCCGTGAAGTGACTAAAAGAAGTGACCTGACCATTGTTCAGGTGGCTTCTGCTTGCAAGCCGCCATTATGTTAGACCTAATTCAGAAGTCTGCGTCCTACTTGTTCTATCTATTGTTTTCATATGTACAAATTATAGTATATGGTGCTGTCCACCTGTCTCTGCATCTGATACTATGTCCAATGTGGTTGTATCATCTGTGAAATTGGGGATGCTCAGGTGGATGCCCAGTTGACCAATATAAGTTGAGTATGGTGCCATTTTATTGTAGCCCAGCACTGTGTGCTCATTTTCCCTAACATCTGTATTGGTATCAGTACTTCCTGTCTTTGGTTTTGTCACAAAGCAATGCCGCACTCTTGTTGAAGGTGACACAAGGCGACAATTCCAGGTCTGTAACCTCTGAGACTTGTATTTCTGTCCATGCTGAGAGATCACGAGTGAACTTTTGGCAGTGTTTGCTTCCTCCTGTTTGGTGTGGATGGGGCTGCAATCTGTTCAAGTTCCTGAAAGCATATTGTCCACTGCAAATTGCATTTTGATTAGCTCCAACTTAAGGCCCCGTTACACATAACAATGTCCCAGCGATCCCAACAACGATCCGACGTGGATGGGATCACTGGGACATCGTTAGGCTGATCGCTGGTGAGCTGTCACATAGACAGCCCCTCCAGCAATCAGGACCAGCGAGCAAGCAGGTATCCAACGTAAACATCGGGTTTCTAGAGCCACGCAGCTCTTAGAAACCCGATGTTTACCTTGGAAACCAGCGTCACGCTGGTATCCAATGTAAACATCGGGTTTCTAAGAGCCTCAGTCTGGAGACTGGCAAGGCCACTCTATGACCTTAATGTGCTTCTTTTTGAGCCACTCCTTTGTTGCCTTGGCTGTATGCTTTGGGTCATTGTCTTGCTGGAAGACCAAGCCACGACCCATTTTTAATTTCCTGGCAGAGGGAAGGAGGTTGTCACTCAGGATTTTACAGAACATGGCTCCATCCATTTTCCCATTGATGCGGTGAAGTAGTCCTGTGCCCTTAGCAGAAGAACACCCACAAAACATAATGTTTCCACCTACATGCTTGACAGTGGGGACGGTGTTCTTTGGGTCATAGGCAACATTTCTCTTCCTCCAAACACAGCGAGTTAAGTTAATGCCAAAGACCTCAAGTTTTGCTTCATTTGACCACAGCACCTTCTCCTACTCAAAGAATCATCGGCAAACTTCAGAAAGGCCTGCACAAGTGCCTTCTTGAGCAGGGGGACCTTGCGGGCACTGCAGGATTTTAAACCTTTATGGCGTAATGTGTTAGCAATGGTATTCTTGGTGACTGTGGTCCCAGCTGTCTTGAGATCATTAACAAGTTCACCCTGTGTCATTTTATGCTGATCTCTCACCTTCATCATGATGAAGGATACCTCATGAGTTGAGATTTTGCATGGTGCCCCAGATCGATGTTGATTGACAGCCATTTTGTATTTCTTCCATTTCCTTACTATTGCACCAACAGTTGTCTCTTTCTCACCCAGCATCTTACTTATGGTTTTGTAGCCCATTCCAGAATTGTGCCGATCTATGATCTTGTCCCTGATATCCATAGAAAGCGCTTTGGTCTTGCCCATGTTGTAGAGGTTAGTGTCTGACTGATTAATTGAGTCTGTGGACAGGAGTCTTTTATAAAGGTGACTATGTAACACAGCTGTCTTTAATGCAGGTAACAAGTTGATTAGGAGCGTCTAACTGGTCTGTAGGAGCAAGAACTCTAAATGGTTGGTAGGGAATCAAATAGCTATTTCTCACTGCAAAATACAAATACAGTTATATAATTTATGCAATTTTATTTTTGATATTCTATCTCTCAATGTTAAAATTAACCTACCCTTAAAATTATAGACTGTTCATATCTTTGTCAGTGGGCAAACTTACAAAATCAGCAAGGGATCAAATACTTATTTCCCTCACACACAGTCGGTGAAATAAGTATTGAACATGTCACCAATTTCCTAAGTAAATATATTTCCAAAGTTGCTATTGACATGAAATTACCAAATGTCGGTAAAAAAACATCCAATCCACACATGTAAAACCTTAGATATTCATAAATTAAGTTATTTGTAATAATTAGAAATGACACAGGGAAAAAGCATTGATCCTATGAAAAAAGAAAGGTGCAAAAAGCCATGGAAAGTCATGACACCAGCAGAAATCTATCAGCAATTAGAAGGTACTACGTAGTGAAAAATAATATCTGCTAGTTCAATTGATGGCCTTTAAAAAGGAGTCTCATTACAAAGGTGCCACACAAGAACCATTTAATGATGGATAATACCAGTGATCTGTCTCAAGATCTTCAGAACATTATTGTTACAAAACATACTCATAGTATTGGTTACAGAAGAATTTCTAAATTAATGAAGGTACCAGTGAGCACTGTTGGGACCATAATCCTGACCTGGAAAAAAAACATGATTTCACCCTAAATCGGCAATGACCAGGTGCTCCCTGCAAGATTTCAGACAGAGGAGTGAAAAAAATTATCAGAAGAGTTGTCCAAGAGCCAAGGACCACCTGTGGAGAGCTACATAAAGACCTGGAATCAACAGCTACAATTGTTTCAAAGAAAACTATAAGTAATGCACTCAACCTCCATGGCTTATATGCACGCTCACCACGCAAGATTCCATTGCTGAACAAATAGCATGTTCAAGAGTGTCTAAATTTTGCTCAACAACGTTTAGATAAGCCTGCCTGTGAAATACTGGGAGAAAACAGTCTGGTCAAATGAGACCAAAATTGAACTCTTTAGATGACATAATACACACCATGTTTGGAGGCCATTGCATGTCACCCCAAAAACACCATACCAAAAGTGAAGTTTGGAGGTTGGAACATGATGGTGTGGGACTGTTTTTCAGCATGCGGCACTGGAAAACTTCATAGGATTGAAGGAAGGATGAATGGACAAATGTACCAAGACATTCTTGATAAAAAAATCTGCTGCCATATAACAGGATGATGAAGATGAAACAAGGATGGACATTTCAGCACAACAATGATTCCAAACACACAGCCAAGGAAACTCTCAAATGGTTTCAGAGAAAGAAAATAAACCTGCTAGATCTGACCAGCCAATCACCTAAATCCAATAGACATTTTATGGAAGGAATTAAAGGTCAGAGGTCATAGAAGAAGCCCACGGAAATTCAGGATTTGAAGTGTGTTTATGTGGAAAACTAGGCCAAAATCACACCTAAGCGATGCATGCGACTAGTTTCTCCATACAGGAGACATCTTGAAGCTGTCATCACCAACATGAAGTAATAAATAAATTTCAGTGTGCATGTTCATGTGTCATGTCTCATTATGACACATAACTTAATTTATGGACATCTATGGTTTGATTCCTTTGCCTATGTGGATTGGATGGGTGGTTTTCGACATCTGGTGAGAATTTCATGTCAATAGCACCTTTAGAAATACACTGCTCAAAAAATAAAAGGAACACTTAAACAACAGAATATAACTCCAAGTAAATCAAACTTCTGTGAAATCAAACTGTCCACTTAGGAGGCAACACTGATTGACAATAAATTTCACATGCAGTTGTGCAAATGGAATAGACAACATATGGAAATTATTGGCAATTATCAGGACACCCTCAATAAAGGAGTTGTTCTGCAGGTGGGGACTACAGACCACATCTCAGTACCAATGCTTTCTGACTGATGTTTTGGTCACTTTTGAATGTTGGTTGTGCTTTCACACTCGTGGTAGCATGAGACGGACTCTACAACCCACACAAGTTGCTCAGGTAGTGCAGCTCATACAGGATGGCACATCAGTGCGAGATGTGGCAAGAAGGTTTACTGTGTCTGTCAACGTAGTGTCCAGAGGCTGGAGGTGCTACCAGGAGACAGGCCAGTACACCAGGAGACGTGGAGGGGGCCGTAGGAGGACAACAACCCAGCAGCAGGACCGCTACCTCTGCCTTTGTGCAAGGAGGAACAGGATGAGCACTGCCAGAGCCCTGCAAAATGACCTCCAGCAGACCATAAATGTGCATGTTTCTGCACAAAAGGTTAGAAACTGACTCCATGAGAATGGTTGGTGGGCCCGTCATCCACAGATGGGGGTTGTGCTCACAGCCCAACACCATGCAGGACGCTTGGCATTTGCCACAGAACACCAAGATTGGCAAATTCGCCACTGGTGCCCTGTGCTCTTCACAGATAAATGCAGGTTCACATATAGCACATGTGACAGACGTGACAGAGTCTGGAGACGCTGTGGAGAGCGATCTGCTGCCTGCAACATCCTTCAGCTTGACCGGTTTGGCAATTAGTCAGTAATGGTGTTGGGTGTCATTTCTTTGGAGGGCCGCACAGCCCTCCATCTGCTCACCAGAGGTAGCCTGACTGCCATTAGGCACCGAGATGAGATCCTCAGACCCCTTGTGAGACCATATGCTGGTGCGGTTGGTCCTGGGTTCCTCCTAATGCAGGACAATGCCAGACCTTAAATGGCTGGAGTATGTCAGCAGTCCCTGGAAGATGAAGGCATTGAAGCTATGGACTAGCCCGCCTGTTCCCCAGACCTGAATCCGATTGAGCACATCTGGGACATCATGTCTCGCTCCAGCTACCAACGTCATGTTGCATCACAGATTTCCAGGAGTTGGCGGATGCTTTAGTCCAGGTGTGGGAAGAGATCCCTCAAGAGGCCATCCACAACCTCATCAGGAGCATGCCCACGCTTGTAGGGAGGTCATATAGGCACGTGGAGGCCACACACAATACTGAGCCTCATTTTGACTTGTTTTAAGGACATTACATTTCACTTTAATTTTGTGTGCCACTCAAAATCCAGGCCTCCATTGGTTAATGAATTTCATTTCCATTGATGATTTTTGTGTGATTTTGCTGTCAGCACATTCAACTTTGTACAGAACAAAGTATTCAATGAGAATATTTCAGTCATTCAGATCTAGGATGTGTTATTTGAGTGTTCCCTTCATTTTTTTACGCAGTGCATATTTACTTATAAATTGGTGAAGTGTTCAATATTTCACCCACTGTGTGTATTCACTGATGAGCAAAAGGGTAACATTGTTTTGAACTTGGAAAAAGGAAAAGACGAAAGAAGCACAAAAAATGTGCGCACTCACAGCTTTGTTTCAATATGCAAAATGGCTTTAATTGATCATGCAAATGTCAGACACACCAAGTGCACAATAAAAACAGTTAAAAACACCAATAGAAGAAATGTGGGCAAGTGGATATAAACATATACATACATGCAAGAGTACATGATATAACAATAACATATGTCCACATTATATAGACTTCCAACAATGCTCTTTCCTCCCAATAAGTCACATATAACAGAAAAAAATATATAATGGTCCTTTTTGGAGATTTGCAGGGGAAAGGACAAACTCTTCTCTGATAAAGATATGCACAATATTACAGTCTAGTTAATGGTTAAATTATTCCAAATAAGCACATGTCCTCAAAGAAATCCCATGCATGTCAAAAGGTAAGGAGAGAGCAATGCCAGATTACATCATAATTACCCAGGAAGAGCCACTCTGCCCACAGATGCCCAACGCCTCATCCAAGCTTATGGATAGCGGTCTCTTGGCCAAGAAAATTGCCAAACTGCATCATATGAGTACCATATGGCCGGCCACCCTGCATGTCTCATTCTTCCTCCATGCAGGGACGCTAGCTTACTCACCACCCCAGCCCCGCAGCGTGGTCCTCGGCGTGTCCCTGCTTTTCCCTGTAGTATGTGCCACAGTTCCTGGCAACACACCTAGTGTGCGTGCGCACTAAAGTGGGAGCGCACACATTTGGCAAATACCATCAGGCAGTTGCTGAGAGGCAGTTAGTGCAATGATGTCCACCTGCAAGTTGGCTCCCAGCCAATTGCTGGGAGTCATCTATATATATATAAAAATGAGTTTATGTATGTGTGTGTGTGTATCAGCCACGCCCACCCCACATAGCCCCACCCAGTCACTAAACATCTTTCATTTCACGAGAGCTGTTTAAAAGAAGCTGAGCTGTGATTGGTTGCTGTTGTGAGTTCATTTTCCCCTCCGTCACTGAGGCCTGGTGAACTCCCTATTCTAGTGAAGGAAGGTAGTGAGCCTGATTATCAGGCACCTGGGACTAATGAAGACAATTGGCTGAGTGGAGTCACTGACTGGATATAAGGCAGCCTACGCCCTTTCTGCCCTGCGGGTGATTTCTCTGTGGACTCTTGGACACCAGTCTGATTCCTGCTCTCCTAAAGTTTTTGCTTTGCCTTTTTGCATTTAAGATTTGTTTTTGTTGTTCTTGCTTTTTGGATTCTGCCACTCCCTGCTGGAGTGTGCAGTATTCCGTTAGCTCTGTCTTCTGAAAGTACCTGAGTGCTGATTTAGTTTTTGAAGCTTAATTGCTTCAGGGCCATTTTTATATCAGCTTGTTGGCTTTTGTCTCTGATAGGGTTTTGGCAGATTGCAGACAGCAGCCTTCCTATCCATTCCTATCTAGGTAGTTTTTGGCCCCGTCTTTGCTCAGTCTGTCTTTCTGTCTGTGTAAGTGTTTTCATCTTGCTTCACCGTCATTATATGTGGGGGGCTGCCTATTGCTTTGGGGTCTGCTCTGGGGCAGTTAGATTTCCCCTTTCCTTCTTTAGGCCTATGTATCTCTCCGGCTGTGATCGAGGGGTCTAGGTCATCGTAGCAACCCCCCACGGCTACTGCTAGTTGTGTTGATAGGTTCAGGGGTCTGCAATCTGATAGTTGCCAACTTCTCTGGTTTTCTGGACTTAGCTAGCATTTCTGTTTTTGCCTCCAACGGTGACTCAATCATAACAGAATCACCCGCCTAACCGCAGATCTTGGGTACTCAATAGCAGGAAAGAATTGTGTTTAAAAAAAAAAAAAAAAAGTGTGTATATTCTTTCCTCTATATCTCTGAGGCCGTAGGGGGAATTTTTTTTTTTTCTCTCAATGGAGATAAAGCAAGTGTCTGATCATGTGGAGCAGCTCGCTGCTGAAGTGCGAGGAATTTCCGCCTATCTTGCTCGTTCACATGCTGTTGAACCAAAGATCCCCACACCTGATGTATTTTTTGGGGATCGATCTAAATTTTTGAGTTTCAAAAATAATTGTAAATTATTTTTTGCTTTGAAGCCTAACTCGTCAGGGAGCCCCGCGCAGCAGTTTAAAATTGTCATCTCTTTGCTGCGCGGCGATCCCCAGGATTGGGCGTTTTCTTTGAAACCAGATGACCCTATTCTGACTAATGTGAACGCATTTTTTCAAGCCTTGGGGTTGCTGTACGACGAACCTAATGCTATTGATCAGGCTGAAAAGACCCTGTTAGCATTGAACCAGGGTCGAGAATCTGCAGAGTTGTACTGTCAAAAGTTCCGAAAGTGGGCGGTCCTTACTACCTGGAATGATAGTGCCTTGGCTGCTCTCTTTCGGAAGGGTTTGTCAGAAGCCGTAAAACATACTATGGTGGGATTTCCTGTTCCCTCTGGTCTTGACGATTCTATGTCTTTAGCCATTCAGGGTGATCGGCGTTTACGTGAACGCAGGATTACACGAGAGGTGTTGCCACCGGTTGAACAGACGTCTGAACCTATGCAATGTGATAGAGTTTTGTCTAAGGCGCAACGTCAGGAATTCAGAAGACGTAATAAGCTGTGTTTTTTCTGTGGAGATGCCTCACATATTATTTCTGTTTGTCCTAAACATGAGAAACGCTTTGCACACACGTTTTCTGTTGGTGGGGTTCAGCCTAAGTTTCTTTTGGCGATTACTCTGATCTGTTCCCTGTCCACATTTTCCGCCAAGGCTTTTGTGGATTCGGGAGCAGCGCTAAACCTAATGGACTTGGATTTTGCTAAACGTTGTGGATTTCCGTTGACACCTCTGCAGACGCCTATCCCTTTGAGGGGGATTGATGCTACCCCTCTGGCTAAAAATAAACCTCAGTTTTGGACCCAGTTGGTCTTGCGGGTCGCCCCAGACCACCAAGAAAATTGCAGATTTTTTGGTGTTGCATGGTCTGCATGATGCCGTTGTTCTGGGGTTTCCCTGGTTGCAGATTCATAATCCAGATTTGGATTGGAAGTCTGTGTCTGTGGTGAGTTGGGGTTGCCGGTGTACCTTTAGTGAGGCTCCGTTTTTTTCCACCTCTCCTCAGTCGCATGAGGTTCCTGACTATTTGGCGGACTTCTATGATGTATTTAGTGAGAATGAGTCTGTGTCCTTTCCTCCTCATAGGAGTTATGACTGTGCAATTGAACTAAGCCCGGGGTGTAAATTTCCTAAGGGTCGGCTCTTCAATTTATCTGTACCCGAGCACGAGGCTATGCGGTCCTATATTAAGGAGGCGTTGGAGAAGGGTCATATTAGACCATCCTCTTCACCCTTAGGTGCCGGTTTTTTTTTTGTGGCCAAGAAGGATGGTTCTTTAAGGCCTTGTATTGATTATCGTGCCCTCAATAAAATTACTATTAAATATCAGTATCCGTTACCCCTGATTTTGGATCTATTCTCTAGAGTCAGAGGTGCTTGCTGGTTTACCAAGCTTGACCTCAGGGGGGCGTATAATCTTATCCGCATTAAGCAGGGGGATGAATGGAAGACGGCGTTTAATACTCCGGAGGGACATTTTGAGTACCTGGTGATGCCTTTTGGGCTCACTAATGCCCCTTCTGTCTTCCAGTGCTTCATGAACGATATTTTCCGAGACTTTGTCGATAAATTTTTGATTATCTATCTGGATGATATTTTGATCTTCTCCAAGGATTGGGATTCTCATGTGGAACATATTCGGACTGTGTTCCGGATCTTGAGAGATAATTCTCTGTATGTCAAAGGATCAAAATGCCTTTTTGGAGTACAGAGGATTTCTTTTTCGGGATTTATTTTGTCTCCGTCAACTATTGAAATGGACCCGGCCAAGGTACAGGCCATTTATGATTGGGTTCAGCCCACTTCTTTGAAGGCCCTCCAGAAGTTTTTGGGTTTTGCTAATTTTTATCGGAAATTTATAGCAAAATTTTCTAGTATTGCCAAACCATTGACTGACCTGATCAGGAAGGGTGCGGATGTGTTGAATTGGTCTCCGGAGGTGGTTGCTTCCTTTCAGGAGCTGAAGCGTAGATTTACCTCCGCCCCAGTTCTGCGGCAACCTGATGTCTCACTCCCGTTCCAGGTAGAGGTGGATGCTTCTGAGATTGGTGCAGGAGCGGTGTTGTCCCAAAAGGATCCGGTAACATCTAAAATGAATCCCAGTGCTTTCTTTTCCCGAAAGTTCTCTTCATCTGAACGTAACTATGATGTGTGAAATCGGGAACTGTTGGCCATGAAATGGGCATTTGAGGAGTGGAGACATTGGTTGGAGGGAGCCAAACATCAAGTTGTGGTCCTCACTGACCACAAAAATTTGATTTACCTAGAGTCGGCTAAACGCTTGAACCCTAGACAGGCTAGGTGGGCCTTGTTTTTTACACGTTTTGATTTTGTGGTCTTTTCCTTCCTGGAACTAAGAATGTCAAGGCTGACGCCCTCTCTAGGAGTTTCTTTGCTGATTCTCCTGTGGTGACCAAGCCTGCTACCATCTTAGGCGAAGGGGTAGTTCTTTCTGCCATCTCGCCCGATTTGAGACTTGCTCTGCAAGAGTTAGAATCATAGAATCATAGAATCATAGAATCGTAGAGTTGGAAGGGACCTCCTGGGCCATCTGGTCCAACCCCCTGCTCAAAGCAGGATTCGCTAAATCATCCCAGTCAGATGTCTGTCCAGCCTCTGTTTGAAGACTTCCATTGAAGGAGAACTCACCACTTCTCGTGGCAGCCTGTTCCACTCATTGATCACTCTAACTGTCAAAAAGTTTTTTCTAATATCTAATCTGTGTCTCCTCCCATTCAGTTTCATCCCATTGCTTCTAGTCTTTCCTTGTGCAAATGAGAATAAAGTTGATCCTTCTACAATGTGACAGCCCTTTAGATATTTGTAGACAGCTATTAAGTCTCCTCTCAGTCTTCTCTTTTGCAAACTAAACATTCCCAAATCCTGCAACCTTTCCTCATAAGACAGGGTTTGCAGACCGGTCACCATTCTGGTCGCTCTTTTCTGAACTTGCTCCAGTTTGTTGATGTCTTTTTTAAAATGTGGTGCCCAAAACTGGACACAATATTCCAGATGAGGTCTGACCAAAGAGGAGTAGAGGGAAATAATGACTTCACGTGATCTAGACTGTATGCTTCTGTTAATACATCCTAGAATTGCATTTGCCTTTTTTGCTGCTGCATCACACTGTTGACTCATATTCAGTCTGTGATCTATTAGTATACCCAAGTCTTTTTCACATGTGCTGTCACTTAGCCCTATTCCTCCCATTCTATATATGCTTTTTCCATTTTTATTGCCCAGATGTAGTACTTTGCATTTCTCCCTGTTAAAAACCATTCTGTTAGTTGCTGCCCACTTCTCCAGTTTATTTAAATCTTTTTGAATCCTCTCTCTCTCTTCTCTAGTATTAGCTATCCCTCCTAGCTTTGTGTCATCAGCAAATTTAATCAGTTTGCCCTCAATTCCTTCATCTAAATCGTTGATAAAGATGTTGAACAATACAGGGCCCAGGACAGAGCCCTGTGGTACCCCACTTGAGACATTCTTCCAACTGGATGTGCAGCCATTTACGACCACTCTTTGGGTCCGATCACTAAGCCAGTTATGAATCCACCTAACAGTTGCCTTGTCCATTCCATACTTAATCATTTTTTCAATAAGGATTGTATGAGAGACTTTGTCAAATGCTTTGCTGAAGTCAAGATATACTATATCTACAGCATTTCCTTGATCCACCCAATCAGTGATACCATCATAGAAGGAAATTAAGTTAGTCTGACATGACTTATTAGTTACAAACCCATGCTGACTCTGTTTAATCACTTCATTCTTATCCAGGTATTGACATACATGTTGTTTAATAATTTGTTCAAAGATCTTTCCTGGTATAGAAGTCAGACTCACCGGCCTATAGTTGCCTGGGTCCACCTTCTTCCCCTTTTTGAAGATAGGAACAACATTTGCTCTTCTCCAGTCTTCTGGCACTTCTCCTGTTCTCCAAGAATTTTCAAAGATTATAGAGAGGGGTTCAAAAATTTCTTCTGCTATCTCCTTCAGTACTCTGGGGTGTAATTCATCTGGACCTGGAGACTTGAATTCATTTAGGTTAGCTAAGTGTTTCCTCACTATCTTTCTGTTTATAGATATCCTGGATTCTTCTATTCCCTTAATAGGACAGTGAATAACAGTTGATGTTACATTTCGTTTCTGAGAGAAAACAGATGCAAAATAGGAATTTAAAAGTTCAGCCTTCTCAACATCCTGTCTTACCATTTCATCATTTTCATCCTGTAAAAATCCTATAGCATCTTTGACTTTTCTTTTACTTTTGACATATCCCCAAAATCCTTTATTATTGCTTTTGACATCTCTTGCAAGCCTCAATTCATTTTCAGCTTTAGCTAATCTGATTTGTGCCCTGCAGGTTCTGCAGACAGCATTATATTCTTCTTTAGATATGCCTCCCTCTTTCCATTTTATAAACATTTTTTTCTTCCTTTTTAGCATGTGCTTAAGTTCTGTGTTCATCCATCCTGGTTTCCTTAAATGCTTCCTATTCTTCCCTCTTTTCGGAATTGTTAACAACTGTGCTTTGAGAATTTCATTTTTCAAGATTTCCCATCCTTCCTGGACATTTTTGTCTTTAAGGATATCCAGCCATTGGATCCCTCCAATTCTCTTTCTGAATCCCTTAAAATCTGCCTTTCTGAAATCTAACCTTGACGTCTGAGTCTTCACAGGTCTTCCGCCTCTAGTTATCCAAAATTCTAAAATAGCATGGTCGCTACCTCCTAGGGTCCCAGCCACTTTTACCTCCTCAACCATTTCCTCCCTGTTTATAAGGATTAGATCCAAGGTAGCAGTTCCCCTTGTTTTCTCCCTTACCTTTTGGAAGATAAAGTTGTCAGCAAGAGAGGATAAGAATTTCCTTGACCTGTTAGTTTTGCCTGAGAGAGATTCCCAACAAATGTCTGGATAGTTGAAATCTCCCATGATAACTATGTCATATTTTTTGGAGAACTTGGCCATTTGATGCATAAAGAGTTCATCCATAGCTTCAGCTTGCACAGGCGGCCTGTAGTAAATGCCTACAATGGTGTCCTTTCCATTGTTCTGTCCTTGTATTCTTACCCAAACAGTTTCCACAGAACTCCCAGTCTCTGAAGCTTCAATCTCTGTGCAGATATACGCGTTTCTAACATACAATGCGACACCCCCTCCTCGTTTATCAAGTCTGTTTCTTGCAAATAAGTTGTATCCTTCTAGTCTTGTATTCCAATCATGTGTATTGTCCCACCAAGTTTCAGTGATTCCAATGACATCATATTTCTTTTCCTGTGTTAGTAGTTCCAATTCTCCTTGTTTGTTGCCCATGCTTTGTGCATTAGTATAGAAACATTTTAGTTTGTGATTGGTTTCTCTTTCTCCAATATTTTTATTAATTAGATTCTTTCGTCTTTGTTCTTCCTTTCCACTTCTAATAGCAGAGTTCTCAATAGCATTTGTCAGGTGTATGGCTTTTTCTGGTCTTTTGCTTCCCTTCCCATGTTGTTCTAGTTTAAAGCTCTCCTTACAAGTGTAGCAAGGCGACTTCCAAATACATGCTTACCAGTCTTCGTAAGGTGCACCCCATCTCTAGCAAGTAGTCCATCGTATAAGTAGTTCACTCCGTGATCCAGAAATCCAAATCGTTGCTGACGGCACCATCGACGTAGCCAGTTGTTCACCTGCAGAATCTTATTCCACCTCCTTGTTCCATGGCCATCCACTTGGAGGATGGAAGAGAAGACCACCTGCGCTCCCAGTTCTTTCACTTTCTTGCCTAAGTCTTCAAAGTCTCTGCAGATGGTTTCCAGGTCGTTTCTTGCAGTGTCATTTGTCCCCACATGTAGTAGCAGGAATGGGTAGTCATCTGTAGGTCTGAAGAGTCCTGATATCCTGTCAGACACATCTTTAATTTTTGCACCTGGAAGACAACACATTTCTCTTGAAGTTATATCCGGTCTGCAGATAGCGGCCTCTGTTCCTCTCAACAGGGAATCCCCCATGACCACCACTCTCCGTTTCTTCTTCACAACATTTTTCTTTCTCCATCCAGGAGGACTCTGAAGGCGTACAAGGTTGCTGCTTGTTGGCAAAGTCTTATCCTGATGTATTTCTTCATTGTTTTCCTGCGTGAGAGCCTGGTACTGGTTTCTGAGCAGTATGGGTGCTGACTGCCTCCTGATCCTCCTGCTTCTCTGGGTCACATGTCTCCATTCCTCTGTTTCTTCAGGTGCACTTCGAATTTCTTCTCTTTCTGTAACATGAAGAGATAATTCTGCTCTGTCCAAGAACTCTTCACCTTCCTTAATGATCTTCAACGTAGCTAACCTCTCTTCGAGATTTTGCAACTTTTCCTCCAACAGGGACACAAGCTTGCATTTGTGGCATGTGAAGTTTGGCTTTTCCACTGGTAAGTCTGTGAACATGTAGCAAGAAATGCAGCTCACCAAATGGCTCCTGGCCTCTTCATCTTGAGATTTCTTAAAAACGATGAAAGATGAGCCCAAATTCTATCGGCGCGCGGTTTTTCCGATTTCCTCTTTTCAGCTGCAACGGCCAAAACCCAGTGATCGTTGAGCTCGCGGAGACTCTTCACTTATCCCAGAAGGCACTGGGAATATGCAAATGATCTCCTCAAAACTCTTCCCCTGGTTTTCCGATTTCCTCTTTTCAGCTGCAACGGCCAAAACCCAGTGATCGTTGAGCTCGCGGAGACTCTTCACTTATCCCAGAAGGCACTGGGAATATGCAAATGATCTCCTCAAAACTCTTCCCCTGGTTTTCCGATTTCCTCTTTTCAGCTGCAACGGCCAAAACCCAGTGATCGTTGAGCTCGCGGAGACTCTTCACTTATCCCAGAAGGCACTGGGAATATGCAAATGATCTCCTCAAAACTCTTCCCCTGGTTTTCCGATTTCCTCTTTTCAGCTGCAACGGCCAAAACCCAGTGATCGTTGAGCTCGCAGAGACTCTTCACTTATCCCAGAAGGCACTGGGAATATGCAAATGATCTCCTCAAAACTCTTCCCCTGGTTTTCCGATTTCCTCTTTTCAGCTGCAACGGCCAAAACCCAGTGATCGTTGAGCTCGCGGAGACTCTTCACTTATCCCAGAAGGCACTGGGAATATGCAAATGATCTCCTCAAAACTCTTCCCCTGGTTTTCCGATTTCCTCTTTTCAGCTGCAACGGCCAAAACCCAGTGATCGTTGAGCTCGCGGAGACTCTTCACTTATCCCAGAAGGCACTGGGAATATGCAAATGATCTCCTCAAAACTCTTCCCCTGGTTTTCCGATTTCCTCTTTTCAGCTGCAACGGCCAAAACCCAGTGATCGTTGAGCTCGCGGAGACTCTTCACTTATCCCAGAAGGCACTGGGAATATGCAAATGATCTCCTCAAAACTCTTCCCCTGGTTCCAGGAGGACAAACCTGAGCGTTGCCCCAGTGGAAAGTTGTATGTTCCTGACCAGTGGAAGAAGAGAGTGATGTCTGAAGTTCATTGCTCTGCATTGGCTGGTCATCCAGGTATTTTTGGTACTAGAGATCTGGTGAGTCGCTCTTTTTGGTGGCCCACCTTGTCTCATGATGTCAGGAATTTTGTGCAGTCCTGTGGGACTTGCTCCCGGTCTAAATCTTGTTCTCGCTCTAGTGGGTTGTTGATGCCTTTGCCGGTCCCCAGGAGGCCATGGACCCATATTTCAATGGATTTCATCTCTGATATGCCGGTCTCTCAAAGAATGACTGTTATTTGGGTGATTTGTGATAGGTTTTCTAAGATGGTTCATCTTGTACCACTCCCTAAGTTGCCATCTTCCTCTGAGTTGGTGCCCCTGTTTTTGCAACAGGTGGTTCGCTTGCACGGGATTCCTGAGAACATTGTATCTGACAGAGGAGTTCAATTTGTGTCTAAATTTTGAAGGACGTTCTGTTCCAAGTTGGGAATTCAGTTGTCCTTCTCCTCTGCTTTTCACTCTCAGACCAATGGGCAGACAGAGAGAACAAACCAGACCTTGGAGTTGTATTTGAGATGTTTTATTTCCACTGATCAGGATGATTGGGTATCATTTTTGCCCTTGGCCGAATTTGCTTTAAATAATAGAGCTAGTTCTGCCACTTTGATGTCACCTTTTTTTTGTAACTTTGGGTTTCATCCTCGATTTTCTTCAGGGCAGGTGGAGCCCTCTGCCTGCCCAGGTGTTGACACTGTGGTGGAGAGAATGCACCAGATCTGGGACCAAGTGGTGGATAAGTTATCTCTCTCCCAGGAAAAGGCCCAGCGGTTTTCCAATCGACATAGGACCATTGGTCCCCAGTTTAAGATTGGTGATATGGTGTGGTTATCATCAAAAAATATTGCTATGAAGGTGGCTTCTCCTAAGTTTAAGCCTAGATTTATTGGACCTTACAAGATTTTGGAGATTATTAATCCGGTCTCTTTTCGTTTGGCTCTTCCTGTCACATTTAAGATCCATAATGTGTTCCATAAGTCCTTGTTGAAGAGGTTTGTTGAGCCAGTTGTGCCTGAGGTGGCACCTCCGGACCCTGTATTGGTTGAAGGTAACTTGGAATATGAGGTAGAGAAAATTCTGGATTCCCGTCTGGCTAGACGGAGACTCCAGTATTTGGTTAAGTGGAAGGGTTATGGTCAGGAGGATAATTCCTGGGTCTCTGCCTCTGATATTCATGCCAAAAGATTGGTGCGTGCCTTTCATCGGGCTCACCCTGATCGCCCTGGTAGCGTTGTTGAGGGTTCGGTGATCCCTCCTCAGGGGGGGTACTGTTGTGAGTTCATTCTCCCCTCCGTCACTGAGGCCTGGTGAACTCCCTATTCTAGTGAAGGAAGGTAGTGAGCCTGATTATCAGGCACCTGGGACTAATGAAGACGATTGGCTGAGTGGAGTCACTGACTGGATATAAGGCAGCCTACGCCCTTTCTGCCCTGCGGGTGATTTCTCTGTGGACTCTTGGACACCAGTATGATTCCTGCTCTCCTAAAGCTAAGTTTTTGCTTTGCCTTTTTGCATTTAAGATTTGTTTTTGTTGTTCTTGCTTTTTGAATTCTGCCACTCCCTGCTGGAGTGTGCAGTATTCCGTTAGCTCTGTCTTCTGAAAGTACCTGAGTGCTGATTTAGTTTTTGAAGCTTAGTTGCTTCAGGGCCATTTTTATATCAAAAAGTGAATAATTTGCGCTAGCAGGATACCATTCAGAGGTTTCAAAGAAATATCTACAGTAAAGCTGGTTCACAAAGTATATGTGCCGATACCTTTGTTCAGATGAATGAGGAACTGGTCGAAGGATGCTTCCTCAAGCAGGGTCCCGGTGCCAAGATGACGCTGAAAGCAGTAGTGATGCTGATGAAAATGAGCTTGAAAGCTCTTGGCACCGGGACCCTGCTTGAGGAAGCATCCTTCGACCAGTTCCTCATTCATCTGAACAAAGGTATCGGCACATATACTTTGTGAACCAGCTTTACTGTAGATATTTCTTTGAAACCTCTGAATGGTATCCTGCTAGCGCAAATTATTCACTTTTAGATTTGACTTTTATTGTTGGACAAATTGGGTGGTTGTTGTCCTTATTTGCAGCTGCAGGCGGTATCATATAGGAACTTGCGCCTTTGTGCTTATGTTTTTACCATTTTTATATCAGCTTGTTGGCTTTTGTCTCTGATAGGGTTTTGGCAGATTGCAGACAGCAGCCTTCCTATCCGTTCCTATCTAGGTAGTTTTTGGCCCCGTCTTTGCTCAGTCTGTCTTTCTGTCTGTGTAAGTGTTTTCATCTTGCTTCACCGTCATTATATGTGGGGGGCTGCCTATTGCTTTGGGGTCTGCTCTGGGGCAGTTAGATTTCCCCTTTCCTTCTTTAGGCCTATGTATCTCTCCGGCTGTGATCGAGGGGTCTAGGTCATCGTAGGAACCCCCCACGGCTACTGCTAGTTGTGTTGATAGGTTCAGGGGTCTGCAATCTGATAGTTGCCAACTTCTCTGGTTTTCTGGACTTAGCTAGCATTTCTGTTTTTGCCTCCTACGGTGACTCAATCATAACAGGTTGCTATGAGCAACAGTTTTTCCACTCCACCTCACCTCAACAGACACTGACCGGGTAGGAGAAATCTAGCATCCCCAGGAACATAAGCTCCCAGACATTGTCTGCCTGCCAGAAAGGAGCAGAGAACACAAGACATAAATGAATCACCCCCTCCTGTGCCCATATACCTATCACACATCCTCCATCCCTTAGTCCCATAGGTACATCTTCTTGACCACAACAGGTACACTGCCTGTGTTGCCCATAGCAACCAATCACTAAGCATCTTTCATTTCACCAGAGCTGTTTAAAAGGTGAAAGCTGAGCTGTGATTGGTTGCTATGAGCAACAGTCCCATAGCAATCAATCACTAAGCATCTTTCACACAGGATAGGATTAGATACACGGCTCAGCAGATAGTATTAAACAGGATAGGATTAGATACAGGGCTCAGCAAACAGTATCATACAGGATAGGATTACATACACAGCTCAGCAGATGGTATAACACAGGATAAGATTAGATATACAGCTCAGCAACAGGATGTGCCAAAGGAGAGGACATTTTCATTCCAAGAATTCCACTCATTCCATCTTATTTGCCTTTTGATTTTAAACGCCTCCAGTTTCCAGTTTGACTTGCATTTGCAATGTCCATTAACAAGCCTCAGGGACAGTCCTTGAAAGTAGTAGGGATCAATTTGCAATCTCCATGCTTTTCTCATAGTCAACTTTATGTGGCCTGTTCAAGGTTGGAACTGCCAAAAATCTGTTCATCTTTGCACCGAAAGGAAAAACCAAAAATGTTGTTTATCAAAAGGCTCTTGAATAAGTTGAAAATAAAATACTATCAGTACTTAGGTAATCGTTTAGTTAATTTGTGTTGCAAATCTGTAGTGTTGAATATATGATGTGAAATGTTTTATCTGCAAAATAATCTTTATAATTTGTTATAACTAACCACAGTTAGTTACTATGCCCAGGCAACGCCGGGCTCTTCAGCTAGTCCTGTATAAAAGACTCCCTCTCCCTTAAGGAGTCGCCAAGCAATGAGTTTAGTCATTAGGTAGTGTGGGATTCTACCAGTGCAGTTATGAGGTCCCCGGTCCCAGTGTGGCCAGTGTCCTGGCATATGAGCTACATGTGAGTAGCCAACAAGATGAGCTACTTCATACACTCAAGTACTATGGGTATGAAAAGGACAACATAGTGTTCCAGCAGGACATCGACTCGTAGCATACATGTATTTCTGTATGTATAATCTGACAGGACGCTACTTAAGTCTATCATTTATTTATAAATGATGCATTTGAGCAACATGATTTCAAGACTCTTTATTATACCTTAATCTCTATGCATCTCCCAGAGCACCGTGCACACTCTGTGCGGATACGTCTGTTGGATGGGTTAAGCCTGCCTCTCTTCCCTGACACGTCGGGTGGAGGAGTGGCTTACCTATCTGCAGCGTTATCCTGCAGCGTGGTGCGTCGCCGTGGCAACGCGTTTACCCTGGCCTCATTCAGCCGTCTCCACATCATGACGTGTATGATGGGGAGTGGCTGTGCGGCCGGGGGACGCACGCCATGATGACGTCACACGCCGGGCACCGGATGATTTCTCAGCGGTGAATGATTTGCAATCATGTTGCTATATATACTCTAATACACCCCACAGCCATACTCACTTACCTCCCAGGACGAAGCTAAGGCGAAACGCGCGTCGGGGACCGCGGTATCTCAGGTCATATGTGCTTTAAATTAAGGGGGCTTATTAGCATTTCCATGGGGACTTATATGCTATGCACACTTTGTGTCATTCCTTGTACCATGTCTGTGATATGACTATGTGGACATATACCACTTTATGCTACCTGGCATTTTAATTACCTAAAATAGCGCATTTACAATCATTGAACATTCTGGCCTATTCCTTTTGCACGTTTACTTTATGTTACGGCTGTGACAGCAGACTTACATTTTGCACTATTAGCACTTTTTTAGGACTGGGTTGTCCAAATTATAGCAGTGTTATATTATAATAGTATATGTGTCTATGCAGTGTCATAGCGGTGACAGGGGGTGAATATATATATCATTACCTCTCTATTTGGACATGAATTTTTGTCCTAAGTATTATAGTAATGTCGTGCATTTAACTTGGCCTTATTAATGTATTAGCTGCTAAGAGCTCCTTTTGGCCATTTGGGTCATATATATTGGGTGGTGGCCATATTACTGCCATGGATGCCTATAGCTCTCTTTCTTGATAGTAATATTACTATAGCATTTTACAATCCAGTCGCCTAAGAATGCACATACGTTATATACTTCTTATACCTCTTATTGATACACTTGGTCATGATATCTTTGACATCGGATTATTAGGTATATTATTTTTTGTGTATCTGTACATGTTTAGCACATTTGTACCAGTGATATCCACCGATATATCCATCTCTTTTTATGTCTATTTTTTATGTCTATCTTTGTTATACGTCATTCAATAAAGTAAATTACATTTTATGGCATTATGCTTCCTTGATCTTTTTGGTATAGACTCGTAGCATATGTTGAGATTGGCAAAGAAATGGCTCAATGTCAATGAAGTAGAAGTGCTGGATTGGTCTCCACAGTCCCAAGATCTCAACCCAATCCAACACTTGTGTAAAGAGTTGAAGAAAAAGCTTTATACATACTCAAGTGAGTCAATCATTATGCACCAACTTTGGGAACATGTAGAAGATCTGGGATCAGATTTCGGTCGAGACATGCTGGAATCTGATTGAGAGCATGCTCACAAGGATTCAGGCAGTGTTGAAAGCCAAAGGTGGGTTTACAAAATAATACAAATTTAAATTTTGATGTTTTGGAGCAAAGCAGTAACAATGCAGAGGCATGACAAGAATCTGCATAACTAATTATATGCTGAATAATTGCAAGACAAATTCATGTATGAGATAGACAAGATAGTGGACTATAAAACGATGGTAGTCTCACGTTCTAAGCAGTAGTGGAAGGTGTGATATGGAGCCTGAAAGTCAAGAGTCCAAAACCTTGTTACCTCTTTGCTCGTCAGTGTATATGTATGTGCATATATAGACAGGTCACCCAGAAAATAGAGTCACAGATCACAGATTTTAATGTATTTTGTTTTCATTGTTTCCTGGAACGCACCCACTAGTTCCTGCAGTAAATGCAGCACATTCCCATGTCACATTCCTGCCACAAGCCATTTTTCTAGTTTACATTTAAGTTGCTGGTAAAATGAAGGGAAATGTCTGTGCTCAAGCTTTATGGTACATATTCCATATGTTTATTAATTGGAAGCAGCATTACATTACCTCACAGGACTGAGCAACAGCTACATTTACCCTAAAAAGCAATGTTTTGCTGATCATGAGATAATGCCAGGTTGGCACGGCACGATTGTCATGAAACCACCCCCAATCAGCTGCATATGAGCAGGTCTGCGGTTGTACAATGGCTTGTCTTCGTGAGACCACCATAATTCTTCTTCTGATCCCTTTATCTTCACAACACATGTTTACACAGGACAATCTGCTACCAATGATAAGGCTAATTTTTCATTGCACCTCACATACATGCATTTTACATGTTCACTGGGTGTTTGTGCAGACAATCTTTTTGTCCGGCTAGAAAAATGATTGCTGCTGGATCCGTTTGTTAGATAATTGAAGTCAATAGGAACTGATCAGTTTTAAAGCGCAGCAATTTTTCATCAGTTTTAGGACTCGCTCACACTCCCATATATCCCCCCAAGTGAAACAATTGGGCAGATTATGGCTATAACACTAGGATCAAACTCTATCAGAGTTTGAGACGAGTGTCATAGAATGGCAGCACAGGTGTGGAGAAGATTGAGAACATAATTTCTCCATCTTCCCATTGTCTCTGTGAGCGTACATCGCACTGCACTCAGATGACATCCGAGTGCAGTCTGATGTTTCACCATCAGTCATAGACTAGTATGGATGCTCCCGATCCGAATATCGGAGCCACTTGCTGCTTTCTACAATTGTTTTCTCATGCCAAATTGGCATGAGAAAATAATCACAGACCCTCATAATATAATATTGAGCTGAGTGCTATTCGATAAAAACATGGGATTGCACTCGGCCGTGTTATACGTCAGTGTGAGCGAGCTCTTACACTGTTCCAGTTTTTTGGTTACTGAACTGTTTGAAACTGATGATTACTGGACAAGTGAATTTGGCTCCAAGATGGGCTAATAATCAGGAATGAGCGTCAGCATTCCGCTACATTGGGGTTGTATATCCAATTCATTAAAAAAACGGCCATCATTATTGTACTTGTGTGACTAGTGCATTTGTAGAACTTCACAGGAACACGGGATGTCGCCACAGACAGGAGACAGATCAAGAGTTAAAGTATTTATTAAACATGGAATGTACTCCACACAGGGAGTGAGGGATTGTAGGGTGATGGTAAGGAATGGGGCAGAACTGGGGGAGTAGCAGGGCAGGTCAGGGAAGAACAAAAGTTCAGTAATAAAGAGGTGAAACTTATCAGACTGTAGTCTTCTTGGGTGCAGCTCCTCGGGGTTCCAACGGTGGCACGTGACGTCTCAGTGAGGTCAGTAAAAGGCGAGGATCCAACGGTGGCATCGGAAACAGCGGCACGGGACGTCTTGGTGAAGTCTCTGAGAGGCAGGAAGATTTCCCATGCTTCAACGTGTCTAGCATGGTACTGAGTCCAGTGTGAGGGACCGCCGAAACAGGACGTCGCTCTGTGGTGTACACAAGTCCTCGGCTATGGGGCTTTGGCCTAGTCACCTGCTCCTCACTACGCTGCGCGTGCGTTACAGTCTCTCTCTTCTAAGTTGAGTCATCTCCTGGCGTGACAGGTGGCGGTACGCTGTCAGTCTGTTGTCCACCTATATGTAAGGGGTCTGTCAAGTATGTGGTCACTCTTGGGCAGCACGTGTGCGGTACTCACTGTCTCATAGTGTACGGCTCCTGGCTTAGTTCCGCATGGCTCCGCACAGCTCTGCTATGCTGGTTCAGGTCTTCACTGCTGGCATGGCTCTGCTGGCACAGCTAATTCCCCCCATCACTACAGCTCCTATCCTAGACAGCAGCACTACAGCCTGTCACAGGCCCAGCACTCTCAAGTGGGGGAAGCAGAGCACACTGCTCACTACTCGGCACCAACCCCTCCTGCAGCGTGGGCTTTTTTTTACTCCTGTGACTGTGCGCTCTTTCTAGGCTCTCCCCGCCCCCTCTTGTCAGCAGGAAGCTCCTTTTCTCTCCTCCTTCCCTCCTGCAGCATGGGAAGGTCCACCTCTCTCAGGCTTCCCCCCCAGAAACAGAGGATGCAGCCTTTTTAGTTCTGGACCCAACATGCAGGTACCCTAGGTCCGGTTAACCTCCTTACATTCTCCCTCTATTAAAGCTCGCCATTCCACGGGCGAGAACTCATCGTACTCCACGATGCTAATCTGAGGGCCTACAGCTGCCCACAATTTTTGCAAGTCCTCCTACCTCTCTGGCTCCATCTTCTTCCAGTAAGGCTGGTTGAAGATACTCCAAACTTCTGGTGGAGTGGTGGAGAACGGGGGTTCATCCAGGTCTCCTGGAGCAGTAATCTCCGAGGCCTGTTCCTTTTCTGGATCAGCATATGACCGGTCGAGAGTCTCCATCTTCACCCTCAATGGCTGCAGGATGAAGATTCTTTGGAAAAACTTTTCTCTGAAACATCAGGTTTTTCCACTGCATCCATCTTCTTCTTTGCCTTGCTGCTGATAGACACTTGAGCAGACAGTTTGTCCTTCTCTTTATCGGAAGCCTTAGGGACCTCTTGCTCGGGCTCCTTAGTCTGTGGACTCAGTTCTGGTAATTTTTCTCCATAGTTCCCCCTTTTTTGGCAGGCGCATTTCCGTCAGAACTGGGATCGGATGAATTGAAACCATTCAGGCCGGATCCCTCGTCACCCGCTCTGTAGTCTGCAAGATCTTGTGAGCTGACGGCTGGCAAACTTTCCACCTCAGGGGACAATACTATACTAGCGGCTTTTCCTTCTGTTAGGCGTCGGATTCCTGGTACTGCACAGCGGGAGTCCAGAGCCAGACATCCTGCGGTCTCCCATTCTTCCTCGAACGCTCCGGGTGTTGCTCAGCAAACACGGCGAGCAAGGCTTGCTGCTCAGACTCGCTCTGACAGCCTGGATGTTGCTGCCACCTCTGGTGCAGCAATAGCAACGCAACCTGCTCTGCAGGGAACTGCTCCTGAGGCTAAGTCCTCATGCCGTGCTACTGGGCATGCCCGCAACTTGACCTCTCACTGGAGAGCAGGGGTCACATGCTCAGGTCCTACGTCGGATCTGATTGGTCCTTCCCAAGCTAATGGAAGGTCTCGGAAGCGCATCGCTATAAAAAGCCCGCATGGCAGCTCGGCGTTGTACTAGTGTAGCATCTTATGCTGTGTGTGTATGGTGACGGATGTGTGGACTGGTGACTGACGCATTATAAAACCCCCTTCCCTAGGATATTACGAATGGTGACAGAGAGTTGGATAGTCAGTCTCAGCTTGTGGCAAACTACACGCCACGTGATCCTCGCCTACACTAGCGTCCGTCGGCGCCCGTGTCTCAGCACCGACGTCTGCGGCTTTACCTGCCGCTGCGCTGCACTAACCGCAACTACACTTGGTCGCTGTTGCGACGCCACACGCAGGCCTCTGTGACATTAACAGAGCCGCGTCTCGGCATCACATTGCCTCTTGTGACTCTGTGCCAGAACAGAGCTGTCCTTAGCGTTCGGGTGACGTTAAACCCGAGCGCAGTACCTCATTGATTAGGTGCATCTGCCATTGTTCAGCAGCAGTCTTGTCACCTACCGCACGGTGGACTCCGGGCGGCGAACGCACCTCCTGTTATTTTATATTTGGTGCGTTCCGCCGACCTAACACCTTCTCATTGACGAGAACCGTAGGAGCGGACGTGTCAGGAACACTTGTCACCTTCTCTCATTTGTCGGGAGCTTGTGGCGAGCATGGTGGCGATTTACTCCGATGGACCACTCGAGCAGTCATCCCTTCTTCCTCTTCGGGTCGAATCTCACCGTCAGGACATCCAGACCCAGGTTGGAGTTCTGTCAGACTCGCCTCCACATGTCGGGACAGCGCAGACATCTTACTGTGGACAGTCGACACCTTCTCTATCCCTTTTTGCTCTGAGTGGGGCTCTTCTTCTCCCACCATATCCATTCCCTCCAGGTGCAACATTCCCTCCAATTAGCAGGATATTTGGAGGGGTGAGCAGATCTTTGCTGTCATTTTCCTCGGGTAGGGCAATTTTTGGACAGATGTTCCACTTTTATGCACGCCCAACACCCGTGTCTGAGTATGTCTGTTGGGCGCTTTGGTCTGGATCATTGACCTTGACAGGAAACATATCTCACCTGCGTTTTCTCTTCACTCCAGTATAAGGGGTTACACTCTGGAGCCGCTGTCTCTGCCGCCCCGTGTGCTGCCTGGGGCCCCGTGTACTGCCTGGGGGCCCTGTTTTTGATGGTTCTCAAAAGTGTGAAAAATCTGATCCACAGCAGCTGGGATACTGTATATTCTGACCTGGAGGGGTATAATCTGGCATAGGCCAATTTATACCCCGGGGTATAGTTTGGCCTAGGCCAGATTATACCCGGGGGGTATATTCTGGCCCAGAGGGGTATAAACTGGCGTAGGCCAATTTATACCCCGAGGTATAGTTTGGCCTAGGCCAGAATATACCCGTGGTATAATCTGGCCTAGGCCATTTTAACCTTGGGTATATTCTGGGCAGGGGGTTAATCTGGCCTGTTACACCGGCATGCAGGTACCCGCGGTCCAGTCAACCTCCTTACACAGTCACTTATAAAAAAAAAATCAGTAGATTCAGTTTTCAGTACCATCTCTATGCTGATGACACCCAATTATGCACATTGTTTATTTTGTAGCCTTGTATTGCTGCAAAATACCAGTGATTGTCTTTTCACTGTTCCTAACATTATGTACTACCTCTATATAAAACTGAATCTGTCAGAAACTGAACTCCTCGTATTTCCTCCCTCCACCATCCTACCTATGCCCAATATTGCCATTTCCATGTGTGGCTCCACCATTACTCCCCAGAAACATGTCCCCTGTCTTGGTGGCAAATTTGACTCAGATCTTTCCTTCATTGCCCACATCCGATCACTGGCTCGTTCTTGTCACCTATAACTCAAAAACATCTCTAGAATTCGACCTTTTCTTATCTTTCACTTGGCAAAAACTCTTAAGGCCTCGTCTCACATAGCGAGACCATTAGCAAGATCGCTGAAACGTCACAGGTTTTGTGACTCAACAGCGACCTCGCCAGGGATCTCGCTACGTGTGACACGCAGCGGAGACTGGCCCCCCCACTGCGATCTCGCTGAATGTGCCAGGCCATTTTTTGATCGTTGTGTCCTGCTGGCCAGCATGCATTGCTGTGTTTGACGCTGACGAACGACCTGGTTGGCGACTCAGAACTCATTGACGCAGGCGTGAGTCGTCAGAATAGCTGCTGTGAGACAAGGTCCCAACGACCGCCTAGGTCGTTATAGGGATCGCCGGATCGTTGCTGTGTCGTTGAGTAGATCTGCCTGTTTGACATCTTACTAGCGACCATGTAGCAACGTACCAGCGATCCTTACAGGTTCGTATCATTGTTGGGATCGCTGGAGCATCACTATGCGTAATGGTACCCTTACTGTTGCTTTTATTCTTGTCTGGACTACTGCAACTCTCTATTAGTCGGTCTCCCTTTTATCAAACTTTCTCCTCTCCAATGTGTCCTGGATGCAGCAGCCAGAAACATATTCCTCTCTAATTGCAACACCTATGCCTCCACCTTGTGCCAGTCATTGCCCTAGTTGCCTATCCACTCCACAGTTCAGCACCACCCTACATCTCCTTCCTCGTCTCAGTCTATCACCCTACCCGTGCCCTCCATTCTGCTAATGACCTGAGGTTAACATCCTCAATAATCCGAACCTCCCACTTCCATCTCCAAGACTTCTCACGTGCTGCACCAATTCTTTAGAATGCACTACCCAGGACAGTTCAATTTAATTCCCAATATCCCCAGTTTTAAGCATGGCCTAAAAACACATTTCTTTAGGCTGGCCTATAGCCTCACATCACTTTTCTAACTAATCCCGTTTTGCCCATACAAAATTTTTTTCAAACTCAGGACCCTCGTAGCATCTGTTCACACACCCTCCATGTACTTAATAACCATCTGTGTCTGTACTTGTACACATACTGGCTGGTGACCGGTCTATGGAGCGTTATGAGAACACCTTATTTTTTTGTTTTTTACCATTAACCTTTCGTGTCTCCCCTATTTCCTCCTAGATTGTAAGCTTGCGAGCAGGACCCTCACTCCTCTGTGCATCAGTGTTATGTGTTATTCTATATTGTCTTTATTGTCTGTACTGTACAAGTCCCCTCCAAAATATAAAGTGCTGTGGAATATGTTGGCACTATATAAAAAATATTATTTCTTTTTTTCAATGACTTGTTAGGGTGCAGTACGCAGAGTGAGACAGGATTGCCATGTCTGGGAATGGTAAGTGGAACTGGAGCTAAATGTGCATCTGAGGTCTTTTTTTGTTCTATTTCACAAGACAGGGTGGTGGGTTATTAGGAAATGACCGCATTCCTGACATTAACATACAGATAGCAGCACAATGAGGTGTGTGAAATGTGGCAGGGCTGGGGGGGCCGGAGCATGAGAAACAAAGTGCATCCTGTCTGCCGTCTCAATAGTAATCCTAGGTGGAGATCTCTACCTTATTTTATTACAAAGAATACAGATTCGTCTGAATGAGAAACTTGAGAACCTCAGGTGAAGTTTTTGTCTCATTGCTGAGTTTTAAGCTGTAATTAAACTATTTGCTGTAATTATGTATTCAGGAAGTTTGGGTGAAGACCGAAGGAAGCTTGGAGTCAGTCGCGAATTACTTACCAGTGGTGCCGCAGGGATTCAACACTTATCACTAGAGTTGAGCGAAACGGGTCGAAAAAATCCAAAAGTCGCCGACTTTCGCCAAAGTTGGGTTTCATGAAACGAAACTCGACCTTAGCGTGAGGTCAGCCACGAGGTCGGCGACTTTAGCGCCAAAGTCGCGTTTCAAAAGATGCTTTAGCGCCCTTTTTCAGCCAATCATGAAGAACGGACACTGTGGGCAACGTGATGACATAGGCAGCGGCAGCGGTCACCACCATCTTGGAGAAGGGCATGCAAGTGATTGGCTTGCTTTGTGTGGCGTCACAGGGGGTATAAAAGGGCGGGGACGCCGACCGCCATGTTACTCATGCTGATCTAGGGAGAGCTGCTGCAGCTGCTGATTCTGTAGGGAGAGCGTTAGGAAGGCAAAAAGAAAAAAAAACTGCTTCTGCTGCTAGCGCTTTTCACTGTAGTTACTGTGCAGTGAAAGGTGAAGATTTTTGCTTTTTGCAGCAGCGCTGGTGGTGATTAGCCTGCCTTTTAAGGCTAGCTGAATTGCTGTGTGCACACTGGTGTTCAAACTGCTTTTTTAAAAGGAATCCAAATTGTATTGTTTTGTCCTGGTGAGGTAGTGAGCGTTCATTTTTTCACACACCGTACAGCGGTGTACGCTCCTCACACAGTACCGTGTAACGGCTGTTATCACGGTCAAATTGAAGCTATCTACGTGTGTGACTCTGTAAGAAAAAGTCGAGGAGTTTGTCCATTCTTACAGACCTATACCTTATAGTTTTGTCCGCTTTTCAAACAGTTTAGTATATTTGCTGTTTGATTACATTCAAAACTAGAGAGAGACAGCGTGTGGCAGTCCGTATACAAAAACACAGAGCTTGACAATTTTACATACACCGTACAGCGGTGTATGTGCACGCTCTTCTCTTAGTACCGTGTAACGGCTGTTATCACGGCCAAATTGAAGCTATCTATGTGTGTCACTCTAAAAGGAAAAGCCGAGGAGTTTGTCCGTTCTTACAGACCTACACTCTAGGGAGATTCCAATTCTGCCCAATTCTATATACACCTTGTAGTTTGTCATACACTAGGCAATTTCTGCCTGTCACATTGCAGTGTAATATAAACAGGGCCTGACAGAATCCAACTGTGTCCTGAAGTCTAGAGAGATTCCAATTCTCCACAGTCCTCTATACACCTTTCTTACACCATCCAGAATCTGCCTGTCGCATTGCGTTGTAATATAAACAGGGCCTGACAGAATCCAACTGTGTCCTGAAGTCTAGAGAGATTCAAATTCTCCCCACTCCTATATACACCTTGTACCTTGTTTTACAGTACCATATAGTTGGTGGTTTTTTGGGTACATTTTCCCCAAAAATGAGGAAGTGTGGTGGAAGAGTCCGTGGAAGTGGGTGGGGGTTGGCAGCTGGTATTGATGGTGTTGGTGGTGGATCTGCTGGTAGTGGCAAAAGCAAAGTAGCACCTAATGCAGGAGGTGTTTAGCCTGCGTCATCGTCTGGCTCCACAAGGCCTCGAAGGCTCCCTTTTCTGGGAGTAGGTAAACCGCTTTTAAAGCCGGAGCTTCAAGAACAAGTTTTGGCTTACATTGCTGACTCAGCCTCCAGCTCTATTGCCTCCTCTTCTGAAGTTTTAAAAAATAAAAGCACTGAGTCGTCATTGGAGGCTCATGGTCATGAACCACACCTTTCCTTGTGTCCTTCACCCCAATCAAAATTCAAGGATGCGGCAGGCCACACTACAGATTACTCCATGGAGCTGTATTCACATACCATGCCTGGGTTATCAAGTCAAATCGTGAATTACCCAGGCCAAGATGAATCTGACATGGAGTGCACTGATGCACAGCCACTGATAGATGATTCTGCTGGTACATTCACTCAGAGCACTACATTGTCCTCGCAGTGTACTGAGGCAGAATCTGACCCTGATGAAACTCAGGTGCCCCTTCCCGCATACTATACCACCAAACACGGTGACACAGAGGAAGGTGCACATGACATTGAAGAGGAGGTGATGGATGACCCAATTGTTAACCCAGATTGGCATCCATTGGGAGAAGAGGGTGCCGCTGCCAATAGCTCAGAAGAGGAGGAGGAGCATCCGCAGCGGGCATCGACATCACAACAGCTGTTATCTGGCAGGCCCGGAGCAGTCCAAAAACAGGTTACAAAATCCAAAAGAGATGCAGGACAGTGTCACATCGGCGGCGGTAGCCGCCGCCGTCCCAGCAACAGCGGGGCCCGCCGCCGCCTTTACTTACCTGCGCTCACCGCGCCGCTCTGGGCCCGCCTCCTCCTCCTTCTCCTCCGTCCAGCGTGTGCCGGCTTCCTGTGGGCGCCTTAGGCCGCGGGCGCGCGCTCTGCAGATCCTTTAAACCTGCAGCGCCGCCCAGCGGTCTGAGCGACCAATCAGCCGTCTTCTGCAGGGTATATCAGGCGTCTCCAACATGGTGGAGACGCCTGATTATCGTGTGGACTTCCCGTACGGTATCCTGGCCTGGGTGTTTAGGGGTTTCTCCCCTACTCACTCCTTACACTCCTCTGCCCAGTCCTGTACTCCGTGTCTCCCTCCTGTACTCCGTGCCTCCGTCCTGTACTCCGTGCCTCCGTCCTGTACTCCGTGCCTCCGTCCTGTGCTCCAGTGCCCAGTCCTACACTCCTCTGCCCAGTCCTGTACTCCCTGTCTCCCTCCTGTACTCCGTGCCTCCGTCCTGTACTCCGTGCCTCCGTCCTGTGCTCCAGTGCCCAGTCCTACACTCCTCTGCTCAGTCCTGTACTCCCTGTCTCCCTCCTATACTCCGTGCCTCCGTCCTGTACTCCGTGTCTCCATCCTGTACTCCAGTGCCCAGTCCTATACTCCAGTTCTCAGTCCGGCACCCTCCACTCAGTCCTTCGAGCCGCCCCTCTTGGTTCTAGCAGTCGCGGTATTTGTCTTCTGAGGGTCTGCCCCTAACGGCCCCTGTATAGGGGTCGGCACCACCTGGCGCTCTCACCCCTGGGAGCTCCAGTGCCGCGATCCAGAGGGTCCACTCTCGGACGTAACCTATTTTGTTATCACAGCATACGTCACAGCATAATCAGGCCATGGACCCTGCTAGCGCCTCAGCGGCCACCCAAAAAGAATTGCTCTTTTTACATGAAAATCAGACTAGAATAATGTCTTTTATGAAGTCCATGGACACCCGCCTTTCTGCCTTACAAACCACCGACCCGGGGAACGCCCCGTTGCTAGCTGGACTCCAGCAGGAGCTCGCGCAGCAGCGTGACGCTCAATCCCATATTCTGAGCTACATGGCGTCCTTGGACGACCGACTCCAATCGCTACAGTCCTCTGCTGCCGCTTCTGCCCTACCTCGGGATCCCCTACCCCATCCTCCACCACGTTTGGGGAAACCTCCCAGGTTTAGCGGTGACCCCAAGTTGTGTCGGGGGTTTTTGAACCAGTGCCGTTTGCACTTTGAGCTCCTGCCCCAGCAATACCCCTCGGATCGGGCCAAGGTAGCTTTCATTGTGTCCCATTTAGAGGGAGAGGCCTTAACCTGGGTAAATCCCCTCTGGGAGAGAGATGACCCGGTGGTATCTAGCATCCACAACTTCCTGGATACTTTCCGCAGGGTATTTGATGAGCCTGGCCGTGTGACCTCCACCACGGAGGCTCTTTTCAATCTTCGCCAAGGCTCCCTCACCGTCGGTCAATATGCTATCCGCTTGCAGACCCTGGCCTCTGAACTGGGGTGGAATAACGAGGCTTTGGTTGGGGCCTTTTGGAGGGGACTCTCGGGTAAAATAAAGGATGAGCTGGCTGGCCGGGACACCCCTACCACTCTGGAGGATCTCATATCCCTAGTTACCCGTATTGATTTACGGTTCCAGGAACGCTCCCGGGAGTCAGTTAGGGAAAAGAGATATTTTCGGTTATACCAGGCGCCCATTCCCCGCTCCCCAGCGTCTTCAAGTAATTCCACTCCTGAGCCCATGCAAGTAGACCGTGTGAGGTTGTCAGAGCAGGAACGGGGAGAGAAGGACACAAGGCCTTTGCCTTTATTGTGGCGGGGCTAACCATTTTGTGCGCACGTGCCCAGTGTGGCCGGGAAACGCCTCCGCCTAGGCCAGGTAAGAGAGGCCTCCCTAGGTGACACCGATTCCTCTCTACCCCTTACTATTTCGGCTTTAATTGTTTCAGGTCAGGAGCGCAGATCTGTGGAGGCGTATGTGGACTCGGGTGCGGCTGGTAACTTCATCTGGCTCAAGGAAGTGGACCAGCTGCGAATTCCGGTTGTGACGTTAGAGAGTCCGCGCTCCATCGCTTCCGTGGATGGCAACCCGCTACCTGAACCTATCACCATGGTCACTCTTGAGGTGGAGATACAAGTTGGAGCTCTTCACCGAGAAAAAATCGCCTTTTATGTTTTGCCCAGTTTGTCTCATGCCGTGCTCCTCGGCTTACCCTGGCTTCGTCTACACGAGCCCGTTCTAGACTGGCATTCCGGGGAGATCCTCCGTTGGGGACACTTCTGCCATAAACACTGTCTGTTGCCGGTATCTCGCCCCAGTCCGCAGCAAGCTCCTATCGATCTTCTTGGGCTTCCTACGGCTTACCACTCGTTTGCCGACGTCTTCAGTAAGAAGGAGGCTGAGATTCTACCGCCACATCGTGCCTTTGACTGCCCTATTGAGCTGTTGCAAGGAGCAATTCCCCCCAGGGGAAGAATTTATCCCCTGTCGCCGGCAGAAACTGCGGCCATGTCTGAATATGTCCAGGAGAACTTGGCTCGGGGTTTTATTCGGAAGTCATCTTCTCCTGCTGGAGCAGGATTCTTTTTCGTCCGAAGAAAGACGGGTCCCTTCGGCCATGTATTGACTACCGGGGCCTGAACAGTATCACAGTCAAGAATAGGTATCCCCTGCCACTGATCCCAGAACTCTTTGACCGCTTGAGAGGGGCCCAGATCTTCACCAAATTGGATCTGCGGGGAGCCTATAACTTGATCCAAATCCGCTCCGGGGATGAATGGAAGACGGCCTTCAATACTCGGGACGGCCATTACGAGTATTTGGTTATGCCCTTTGGTCTCTGCAATGCCCCGGCGGTTTTTCAGGAGTTCGTTAATGAGATCTTCAGAGACCAACTCTACTCTTATGTCGTGGTATACTTAGATGACATACTCATCTTTTCCCCCGACTTATCCACTCACAGAAAAAGTGTTTGGCTGGTTCTGCAACGTCTACGGGAGAACAGACTCTACGCCAAACTTGAAAAGTGTCTGTTCGAGCAGTCCTCGTTGACTTTCCTAGGGTATATCATCACGGACTCCGGAATAATGATGGATCCCGAAAAATTGGCTGCCGTGCTCAAGTGGCCGCGTCCGGTTGGAGTAAAAGCGATCCAGCGGTTCCTGGGTTTTGCGAACTATTACAGACAGTTCGTTCCCTTCTTCTCCTCGGTAACCAAGCCCATCTCGGCTCTGACCAGGATGGGGACCAAACCAAATGCCTGGACTCCAGAGGCTGAAGAGGCCTTTCTTGCTCTGAAGCAGTCCTTTGCTATCGCCCCGATTCTACATCGACCTTTGGCCAATAGGCCCTTCATCCTAGAAGTGGATGCCTCTTCTACTGGTGCGGGAGCAGTGCTTTCTCAGCGGACGACTTCTGGTCAAGTGGTACCGTGTGGATTCTTCTCTAGGTCGTTCTCTCCCGCAGAATGCAATTATGCCATTGGGGACCGGGAATTACTGGCCATTAAGATGGCCCTGGAGGAGTGGCGGTATCTTTTGGAAGGGGCAGTTCATCCATTCATAATCTTCACGGATCACAAGAATTTGGCATATCTTCAGTCCGCACAAAGGCTCAACTCCATACAAGCCAGGTGGTCGCTATATTTCTCCCGGTTTGACTTCAAACTCCATTTTCGACCGGGGGACAGAAACATCAAGGCAGATGCTCTGTCCAGGTCCCTACAATCACCTGAGGTTGAGGAAGGTTCCTCTCACATCATTGAGCCTGCCAAAATTGTCACCGTGGCGCCCGTGACGCTTTCTCCCATTCCGCCAGGAAAGACCTTCGTTCCACAGAATAAGAGGTTTGAGGTCCTGGATTGGGGGCATTCTTCCAAGGTTGCGGGTCACGTCGGGGTCAAGAAAACCCTCAGCCTTCTTTCACGCTACTACTGGTGGCCATCCCTTCGCCAAGATGTCACTGATTTTATAGCCTCCTGTACGGCTTGTGCTCTGAACAAGGTACCTAGAAGTCTGCCGTCCAGCCTGCTCCACCCTTTGCCTCCTCCTGAAGCCCCTTGGCGACAAATTGGTATGGATTTCATCACCGATCTTCCACGTTCTTCCGGATGTACTACCATCTTAGTAGTGGTCGATCGGTTCTCCAAAATGGCCCATTTCATCCCTCTGCCCGGATTACCCACGGCATCTGAGTTGGCCAAGGTCTTCATACACCAGATCTTTAGGCTTCACGGACTCCCTCAACGAATTGTCTCCGATCGCGGAGTCCAATTTACCTCCCGTTTCTGGAGGGCACTCAGCAAGCTCATGGGTATATCTCTGGACTTCTCCTCTGCTTATCACCCTCAGTCCAATGGGCAAGTTGAGCGAATCAATCAGGTATTAACAGCCTACCTGTGTCACTTCTCGAACGCCCATCAAGACAACTGGGTGTCTCTTCTGCCGTGGGCAGAATTTGCCCACAACAACCACCCCAGTGAGTCCACCACCAAGACGCCGTTCTTCGTGGTTTCCGGCCAGAACCCTGGTGTTCCACTACCTCTCCCTACGCCGTCTGGTGTGCCTGCAGCAGATGCCCTCGCCACCGAATTTTCTCAAGTCTGGAAGGAGACCAGAAAAGCTCTTGAAAGATCCTGTATCCAGATTAAAAGACATGCAGACAAGAGGCGCCGGGACCTTCCACCTTACCAACCTGGCGACAAAGTTTGGCTGTCAACTAAGTATATCCGTTTGAAGTTGCCTTCTTACAAACTGGGTCCTCGGTACATCGGCCCGTTCCAGGTCTTGGGACGCATTAATAACGTGGCTTATAAATTGAAGTTGCCGGCTTCGCTTCGGGTCCCTAACGCCTTCCATGTCTCGCTCCTTAAACCTGTTGTGCTGAATCGGTACTGCTCAGTTCCCCCTTCTTCTCCTCAGCCAGTAGGGGCTGATGATGTCTTTGAGGTAAAAGAGATTCTTGCCGTAAAAAAAGTTCGGGGGCGTACCCTCTACCTCGTTGATTGGAAGGGTTTTGGTCCCGAGGAGAGGTCCTGAGAGCACAAAGAGAATATTAATGCTCCTCGTCTTTTAAAGAAGTTTTTGTCTAACCTCAAGAAGGGGAGACGTAAAGGGGGGGTACTGTCACGGCGGCTGCGGTAGCCGTCGCCGTCCCAGCAACAGCGGGGCCCGCCGCCGCCTTTACTTACCTGCGCTCGCCGCGCCGCTCTGGGCCCGCCTCCTCCTCCTTCTCCTCCGTCCAGCGTGTGCCGGCTTCCTGTGGGCGCCTTAGGCCGCGGGCGCGCGCTCTGCAGATCCTTTAAACCTGCAGCGCCGCCCAGCGGTCTGAGCGACCAATCAGCCGTCTTCTGCAGGTTATATCAGGCGTCTCCAACATGGTGGAGACGCCTGATTATCGTGTGGACTTCCCGTACGGTATCCTGGCCTGGGTGTTTAGGGGTTTCTCCCCTACTCACTCCTTACACTCCTCTGCCCAGTCCTGTACTCCGTGTCTCCCTCCTGTACTCCGTGCCTCCGTCCTGTACTCCGTGCCTCCGTCCTGTGCTCCAGTGCCCAGTCCTACACTCCTCTGCCCAGTCCTGTACTCCCTGTCTCCCTCCTGTACTCCGTGCCTCTGTCCTGTACTCCGTGCCTCCGTCCTGTGCTCCAGTGCCCAGTCCTACACTCCTCTGCTCAGTCCTGTACTCCCTGTCTCCCTCCTATACTCCATGCCTCCGTCCTGTACTCCGTGTCTCCATCCTGTACTCCAGTGCCCAGTCCTATACTCCAGTTCTCAGTCCGGCACCCTCCACTCAGTCCTTCGAGCCGCCCCTCTTGGTTCTAGCAGTCACGGTATTTGTCTTCTGAGGGTCTGCCCCTAACGGCCCCTGTATAGGGGTCGGCACCACCTGGCGCGCTCACCCCTGGGAGCTCCAGTGCCGTGATCCAGGGGGTCCACTCTCGGACGTAACCTATTTTGTTATCACAGCATACGTCACAGACAGCTTGGCCAGACGGTCACATTAGCACAGCGTGAAAGGCCTCAAAATGTCTTCCATAGTAGGAAGAGTGCAGTGTGGCACTTTTTTGAACAAAATCCTAATGATCAGGCAAAGGTTATATGTAAGAACCCAATACCAATGAGTATGGTGGAAGATGATACTGACAGAGTGCCAAGAAGAAATAATATACTGTATACAGCAACACGTGAGGATAGATAAAAACACCTTTATTAATATATAAATGGGTGTACACTTAAATAAAATAAAAAATAATAAAAAGGCATCCCAAATAAATGCGTAATATTGGATTATGATATCCTACAACATAGGGTAAAATGTATACCCATAAGGCAAGGCTCGAAAGGAATATGAAAAAGAAAATTAATAAATATTAATGGAACCTTAATAAATCCCCCAAAAGGAATTGTGTATACAGTGCACCATATAATAATGAATATCCAAAAATTGTGTAAACACAGTATACAAAAAATAAATAAAGAATAATAATAACAACAACAGCTGTGCAAATAATGTGTAAAATGAACCGTGCAATAAAAAAAAAAAAAAAAAAATAGTGCAGTGAACAAAAAAAAGACACTACGAGAGTGTCACACAATGTGAGAGGGGAAAGAAGTAATGGGAGCAGAAAATAAAATAATACCTAATGAGCCGGAGAATGATGCCTGGGGATGCCTGTGAACGCGCCCCGACGCGCTTTTCGGAATAAAACTTCCTTCGTCAGGGGGTAGGTACAAGGCCGGTCAGTACTTCCTTATATGCTGGACTAATTAGCGGGCAGGACACATGACGGCGCATGCGCCGCCGCGACCCGGAAGACGCATCGCGCGCGGCGTCACATGACCAAACACCGCCGGGTGAACCCGGCGCGTGTGGTCATGGGAAGACGCCATCGCCATGCGAACGACCGGCGCCGAGGCGGCGCACGCGCACCAGTGCCTGTCCATGAAAATAAGGGATATGTAAGTGCAGCAATAGCTATATAACAGTTCACAGCATATTGCGTTACTGCAATAAAATGAAACTAATGAGGACAAGATATATATATATATAAATAAGAGTAATAAAATCAATATGGTGAAACAAATAACAATAAGATATGTACATATGTTAATATGTGAATAAGATAATGCACGGTCACATGAAAAACAATGTGTGTGAAAAAATGAAAAATAAAAAATAATGAATGAAGAAAATTATTGATAAATGATACATATAAATGATAATAAAAAAAAAAATGACAAAAAATAAATAAAATTAAAAAATAATAAATAAAGAATAAAAAATAATAAAAAGAGAAAAATGTGAAGGAAATAATAAGGTGAATAACAATACAGCATACCGCAAAATTTATGAATGCTTATGAAACAACCAAATGACATAATATGATGTGTGAATACAATATATATACGCGCAAGTCTTCTCATTTTTTCATTATTCTTTGTTAATCAGTGTGAATAATCCACCATGACATAGATACCGACCAGGCCATCTAAAATAAGAATACAAATTGTATAGAATATTAATAAGTGTACAAAATAAGATTTCATAAAAATGGAATAAAAGAAAGACTCTCGTTCAAACCCAGTGGGGACACAGTGTTCAGTGTCCAGATCCACTGGGTTTCTAATTGAGCAAGGCGTTTGCTCACATTGCCTCCCCTAATCCCCTTACAAATCATGTCAATACCAGACACCCTTAATAAGGAAGAATCACAGTTGTGATGTATTTTAAAATGTTTGGGCAAGGTTTTAAGGGAGGCAATGTCATCAACCTCCCCCGCTGCCTTTATGCCTAAGACGTGTTCGCGAACCCTCACCTTCAGTTGGCGAGTGGTGAGTCCAACGTAGATGAGGGAACACGGGCAAGTAGCATAGTAAATCACAGCTGTAGATGAACAAGTGATGGATTTATTGATGTTATAAACGCACAGTCCATCAGAGCTGGTAAAGGAATGAGCACTAACAATATTACAACAGGCAACACAAGAACCACAGGGTTTGCACCCCGTGGGTCTTGTGTATTGGGTCAGGAAGTTGTTTGCCGGTATAGGGGTATAGTGGCTTTTGATCAACCGGTCACCAAGATTTGGTGATCTGCGGAAAGAAATGTTCGGAAAGTCACCAATATATTTGGAGAGTATGGGGTCATTTTTCAAGATAGGCCAAAATTTCTTTAAATAGAATCTCATCTGTTCATTTTGACCATTGAATGTGGTAATGAACCTAACCAACTCTTTAGGTTCAGATCTATTCATGTCTGCATAAAGAGCATTATGGCGTGACATGTGCCTAGCCCTATTAAAGGCTCTCTTTAATGATCGCCTACTATACCCACGCTCAAGGAATCTCTCCTTTAATAAGTCAGCCTGCCTAATAAAATCAGTGTCTGTAGAACAAATCCGTCTGAGGCGTAGGAATTGTCCGATGGGAATTGAGTTTATAAGCGTACGAGGATGGGAGGATGAAGCATGGAGAAGTGCATTAACAGAAGTATGTTTTCTAAAAAGGTCTGTCTGAAGAAAATTGTCAGAATCTCTCCTCACTAAGACATCAAGGAACTCGATGGTTTTCAAATCACTGTGATACGTGAGATGTACATTGATATCATTAGAATTCAATATATCAATGAAATCAGGTAGCACACCGATGGGATCCTGCCAAATGAAGAAAATATCGTCAATGTAGCATGTCCAAAAAGGAACATTTGTGCAATCTTGCCAGATAAAAAAAGGTCCCTTTCCCACAGGCCCAGGAACAGGTTGGCATATGATGGGGCAAAGGAAGCACCCATAGCTGTTCCCTGGGTCTGCAGGAAAAAGGAATCCTTAAAATTAAAAAAAATGTGTGACAACGCAAACTCTCTTATTTTTTGCAACATTCCTCCTTTTCACGAGCTTTCACTATATTTTTTTATTAATTTACTTGAGTTTGCGTTGTCACACAATTTTTTTATTTAAGGATTCCTTTTTTCTGCAGACCTAGGGAACAGCTATGGGTGCTTCCTTTGCCCCATCATATGCCAACCTGTTCCTGGGCCTGTGGGAAAGGGACCTTTTTTTATCTGGCAAGATTGCACAAATGGAGCGTGTTCCTTTTTGGACACGCTACATTGACGATATTTTCTTCATTTGGCAGGATCCCATCGGTGTGCTACCTGATTTCATTGATATATTGAATTCTAATGATATCAATGTACATCTCACGTATCACAGTGATTTGAAAACCATCGAGTTCCTTGATGTCTTAGTGAGGAGAGATTCTGACAATTTTCTTCAGACAGACCTTTTTAGAAAACATACTTCTGTTAATGCACTTCTCCATGCTTCATCCTCCCATCCTCGTACGCTTATAAACTCAATTCCCATCGGACAATTCCTACGCCTCAGACGGATTTGTTCTACAGACACTGATTTTATTAGGCAGGCTGACTTATTAAAGGAGAGATTCCTTGAGCGTGGGTATAGTAGGCGATCATTAAAGAGAGCCTTTAATAGGGCTAGGCACATGTCACGCCATAATGCTCTTTATGCTGACATGAATAGATCTGAACCTAAAGAGTTGGTTAGGTTCATTACCACATTCAATGGTCAAAATGAACAGATGAGATTCTATTTAAAGAAATTTTGGCCTATCTTGAAAAATGACCCCATACTCTCCAAATATATTGGTGACTTTCCGAACATTTCTTTCCGCAGATCACCAAATCTTGGTGACCGGTTGATCAAAAGCCACTATACCCCTATACCGGCAAACAACTTCCTGACCCAATACACAAGACCCACGGGGTGCAAACCCTGTGGCTCTTGTGTTGCCTGTTGTAATATTGTTAGTGCTCATTCCTTTACCAGCTCTGATGGACTGTGCGTTTATAACATCAATAAATCCATCACTTGTTCATCTACAGCTGTGATTTACTATGCTACTTGCCCGTGTTCCCTCATCTACGTTGGACTCACCACTCGCCAACTGAAGGTGAGGGTTCGCGAACACGTCTTAGGCATAAAGGCAGCGGGGGAGGTTGATGACATTGCCTCCCTTAAAACCTTGCCCAAACATTTTAAAATACATCACAACTGTGATTCTTCCTTATTAAGGGTGTCTGGTATTGACTAGTGTTGAGCATTCCGATACCGCAAGTATCGGGTATCGGCCGATACTTGCTGTATCGGAATTCCGATACCGACTTCCGATATTTTTTCAATATCGGAATTCGGCATCGGAATCGGAAGTTCAAAGTTGATTGACAGACTGACGTCATCATGATGCGCGGTGTGTGCGCATCATGATGCGCCGTCATTTCGGGCCTTCCGGGGGTCTCTGCCGGCCTGCCGGGGGGCTGTGCCGGCCTGCCGGGGGGATGTGTGGACTGCCCGGGGTCTGTACCGGCCTGCCGGGGGGCTGTGCCGGCCTGCCGGTGGTCTGTGCACCCTGTGGGGGTCTGTACCGGCCTGCCGGGGGGCTGTGCCGGCCTGCCGGTGGTCTGTGCACCCTGTGGGGGTCTGTACCGGCCTGCCGGGGGGCTGTGCCGGCCTGCCGGTGGTCTGTGCACCCTGTGGGGGTCTGTACCGGCCTGCCGGGGGGCTGTGCCGGCCTGCCGGGGGGCTGTGCTGATGTCCGGGGGTCTGTGCAAGCATCGTCCGATGGGACTACAAGTCCCATCGGGCGATGCCTGCTACCATGACAGTGATTGACACATTAGCCAATGATGGGACATTAGTAGTCCCATCATCCGGCTAATGTGTTAAATGTTAAAAAAAAAAAAAAAATACTACATACATACTACATGCATGCTACATACATACTACATGCTACATACATACTACATGCATGCTACATACATACTACATGCTACATACATACTACATATATACTACATACATACTACATATATACTACATACATACTACATACATGCTACATACATACTGCATGCTACATACATACTACATACATACTACATACTTACTACATGCATGCTACATACATACTACATGCATGCTACATACATACTACATGCATGCTACATACATACTACATGCATGCTACATGCATGCTACATACATACTACATGCTACATACATACCACATACATACTACATACATGCTACATACTACATACATACTACATGCATGCTACATGCATGCTACATACATACTACATGCATGCTACATACATACTACATGCCACATACATACCACATACATACTACATGCTACATACATACTACATATATACTACATGCATGCTACATACATACTACATGCTACATACATACTACATATATACTACATGCATGCTACATACATACTACATGCCACATACATACCACATACATACTACATACATACTACATACATACTACATACTACATACATGCTACATATATACTACATGCATGCTACATACATACTACATATATACTACATGCATGCTACATACTACATGCTACATGCATGCTACATACATACTACATACATACTACATGCTACATACATACCACATATATACTACATACATACAATACATTCATACAATACATACATAGACATACAGTACATATAACATAGAGTAACATTCTTACCAATACTTGTCACATTGTTCCCCGAAGCCATTGTCTTTTCCGGAATAAATATTAACATAACAAACCACAAAAATACTCACCCACGATCCGAAGCAGTCCACGAGTGTGTCCCACGACGATCTTGGGTAGAGAACGGCAGCATCAGATGATGCTGCCGTTCTCTACGGGCTGCAGGAATCCAATGACGGAAGGTAGGTATCCTTCCTCACTGTATTCCTCCGCCACTTAAAAAAAAAAAAGTCCCTAGTCTCACTTTATGCCATTGCTGCGTGGGAAATTCCCACACAGCAATGGCATAAAGTGAGACTAGGGACTTTTTTTTTTTTTTTAAGTGGCGGAGGAATACAGTGCGGAAGGATACCTACCTTCCGTCATTGGATTCCTGCAGCCCGTAGAGAACGGCAGCAACAGCTGATGCTGCAGTTCTCTACCCAAGATCGTCGTGGGACACACTCGTGGACTGCTTCGGATCGTGGGTGAGTATTTTTGTGGTTTGTTATGTTAATATTTATTCCGGAAAAGACAATGGCTTCGGGGAACAATGTGACAAGTATTGGTAAGTATGTTACTCTATGTTATATGTACTGTATGTCTATGTATGTATTGTATGAATGTATTGTATGTATGTAGTATATATGTGGTATGTATGTAGCATGTAGTATGTATGTAGTATGTATGTAGCATGCATGTAGCATGCAGTATGTATGTAGCATGCATGTAGTATATATGTAGTATGTATGTGGTATGTATGTAGCATGTAGTATGTATGTAGCATGCATGTAGTATGTATGTAGCATGCATGTAGTATATATGTAGTATGTATGTAGCATGTAGTATGTATGTAGCATGCATGTAGTATATATGTAGTATGTAGCATGTAGTATGTATGTAGCATGCATGTAGTATATATGTAGTATGTAGCATGTAGTATGTATGTAGCATGCATGTAGTATATATGTGTTATGTATGTAGCATGTAGCATGCATGTAGCATGCATGTAGTATGTATGTAGTATATATGTGGTATGTATGTAGCATGCAGTATGTATGTAGCATGCATGTAGTATATATGTAGTATGTATGTTGCATGTAGTATTTATGTAGTATGAATGTAGCATGTATGTAGTATGTAGTATGTATGTTGTATGTATGTAGTATGCATGTTGTATGTATGTAGCATGTAATTTTTTTTTTTTTTTTACATTTAACACATTAGCCGGATGATGGGACTACTACTGTCCCATCATTGGCTAATGTGTCAATCACTGTCATGGTAGCAGGCATCGCCCGATGGGACTTGTAGTCCCATCGGACGATGCCTGCACAGACCCCCGGAGCCTGCACAGCCCCCCGGCAGGCCGGCACAGCCCCCCGGAGCCTGCACAGCCCCCCGGCAGGCCGGCACAGCCCCCCGGCAGGCCGGCACAGCCCCCCGGAGCCTGCACAGACCACCGGCAGGCCGGCACAGACCACCGGAGCCTGCACAGACCCCCTGGCAGGCCGGCACAGCCCCCCGAAAGGCCCGTACAGACCCCAGAGAGGCTGTACAAGGGCAGGAAAGGGTTTTTCTTATTCCGATACCGGAAGTCCCATAGACTTGAATGGGACTTCCGGTATCGGAATCGGCGATACCGATACTTTTTTTAAAGATCGGCCGATACCATCCGATACGATACTTTGAAGTATCGGACGGTATCGCTCAACTCTAGTATTGACATGATTTGTAAGGGGATTAGGGGAGGCAATGTGAGCAAACGCCTTGCTCAATTAGAAACCCAGTGGATCTGGACACTGAACACTGTGTCCCCACTGGGTTTGAACGAGAGTCTTTCTTTTATTCCATTTTTATGAAATCTTATTTTGTACACTTATTAATATTCTATACAATTTGTATTCTTATTTTAGATGGCCTGGTCGGTATCTATGTCATGGTGGATTATTCACACTGATTAACAAAGAATAATGAAAAAATGAGAAGACTTGCGCGTATATATATTGTATTCACACATCATATTATGTCATTTGGTTGTTTCATAAGCATTCATAAATTTTGCGGTATGCTGTATTGTTATTCACCTTATTATTTCCTTCACATTTTTCTCTTTTTATTATTTTTTATTCTTTATTTATTATTTTTTATTTTTATTTATTTTTTGTCATTTTTTTTTTTATTATCATTTATATGTATCATTTATCAATAATTTTCTTCATTCATTATTTTTTATTTTTCATTTTTTCACACACATTGTTTTTCATGTGACCGTGCATTATCTTATTCACATATTAACATATGTACATATCTTATTGTTATTTGTTTCACCATATTGATTTTATTACTCTTATTTATATATATATATATATATCTTGTCCTCATTAGTTTCATTTTATTGCAGTAACGCAATATGCTGTGAACTGTTATATAGCTATTGCTGCACTTACATATCCCTTATTTTCATGGACAGGCACTGGTGCGCGTGTGCCGCCTCGGCGCCGGTCGTTCGCATGGCGACGGCGTCTTCCCATGACCACACGCGCCGGGTTCACCCGGCGGTGTTTGGTCATGTGACGCCGCGCGCGATGCGTCTTCCGGGTCGCGGCGGCGGCGCATGCGCCGTCATGTGTCCTGCCCGCTAATTAGTCCAGCATATAAGGAGGTACTGACCGGCCTTGTACCTACCCCCTGACGAAGGAAGTTTTATTCCGAAACGCGCGTCGGGGCGCGTTCACAGGCATCCCCAGGCATCATTCTCCGGCTCATTAGGTATTATTTTATTTTCCGCTCCCATTACTTCTTTCCCCTCTCACATTGTGTGACACTCTCGTAGTGTCTTTTTTTTGTTCACTGCACTATTTTTTTTTTTTTTTTTTTTTTTTTATTGCACGGTTCATTTTACACATTATTTGCACAGCTGTTGTTGTTATTATTATTCTTTATTTATTTTTTGTATACTGTGTTTACACAATTTTTGGATATTCATTATTATATGGTGCACTGTATACACAATTCCTTTTGGGGGATTTATTAAGGTTCCATTAATATTTATTAATTTTCTTTTTTCATATTCCTTTCGAGCCTTGCCTTATGGGTATACATTTTACCCTATGTTGTAGGATATCATAATCCAATATTACGCATTTATTTGGGATGCCTTTTTATTATTTTTTATTTTATTTAAGTGTACACCCATTTATATATTAATAAAGGTGTTTTTATCTATCCTCACGTGTTGCTGTATACAGTATATTATTTCTTCTTGGCACTCTGTCAGTATCATCTTCCACCATACTCATTGGTATTGGATTCTTTTTCCGGATGGTCTGCCATCCATATTTCTAGAGGGGTTGTGGATTTTCATTTTTTTTTTTTTATTATTTTTAATTAGTACATTACCCTCATTGTTCTAAAGGTTATATGTAAGAAGTGCGCAGAGACCTTTAGTCGAGGGAAAAATCTGAGAAATTTGAATACCAGTTGCATGCTAAGACATTTAACTACCATGCACTAGCAAGAGTGGACGGACTACCAAAACTCACGTACCACATGTGAAACTGCTCCCAAAGAAAGTAGTCAGCAACTCTACAATGTTTCCCCCACTGTAAGCCCACCAGTTAGCACACCACCAGCAGCAAATGTTGAGTTGTCGTCGCAAGGGCAAATCAGTCAGGGAATCACACTGTTATTGCAACGAAAAAATGAATCTAGGCCATCAGAAAGAACACCAACTCCATCACCATCATCAACCCTCTCTCAGTCCGCCATGTCCACCGCTAGTTCGACCATATGCAGCTCTCAAGTCCAGCTCACCCTACCAGAGACTATGAGTAGGACAAGAAAGTACTCATCCTCTCATCTGCGTACACTGGGTTTGAACGCCCACATTGCCAAACTAATCTCGTTAGAGATGATGCCCTATTGGTTGGTTGAAAGCGCAGCTTTCCGCGAACTCATGGCCTACACAGTACCACGCTATGACCTACCCAGTCGCCACTTCTTTTCTCGCAAAGCCATCCCAGCCCTCCACCTTCATGTGAAAGACCGCATTGTACATGCACTCAAGCAATCAGTGAGTGGAAAGGTGCACCTCACAACTGATGCATGGTCCAGTAGGCATGGCCAGTGCCGTTATGTGTCCATCACTGCACACTGGGTTAAAGTGGTGGATGCAGTGTCCACAGGGGACAGCGGTGGTGGGACAGTGCTGCCTAGCCCACGGTATAGGAAACAGTTGGCTGTAGGCGTTCGACACTCCTCCTCCTCCTCCAGAAGCGAAAGCTCATCCACAGAACGCAGTCGCACGAGCACTCCATCCACAGCTGCCAGTGTTGCACACGAGGTGTCCCCCTATCGATCAGCTAGTGGAAAGCATCAGCAGGCTGTGTTGAAGATGATGTGTTTGGGTGACAGACACACCGCGGAGGTACTGGCCGACTACTTTCAGCGACAAACTGAGCAGTCTACATCTTGAGGCAGGCAAGGTAGTTAGTGATAACGGCCAGAATTTTGTGGCAGCCTTAGCCCTTTCAAAACTCTGGGACATATCTTGCTTGGCTCACACCTTGAGCCTGGTGGTGCAGTGCTTCCTCAATAATTATCCGGAGTTAACAGGCCTGCTCCAGAAGGTCCGAAGACTGTGCTCGCACATCCACCAGTCGCCGGTACACTCCAGTCATATGCAGAAGCTGCAGCGATTGCTCCACCTTCCCAAACACCGCCTAATTATCGACGTTGCAACAAGGTGGAACTCCACCCTGCACATGGTTGAGCGGCTGTGCGAACAGAGGCAGGCCGTAATGCATTTGTGGGAGGTTACACGGGAAGGCACTTTGAGGGCAGACATGGAGTTGACAGGTGTGCAGTGGTCGAAGCTGAAAGACCTTTGTAAAGTCCTTCAGTGTTTTGAGGAATGCACACGGCTGGTAAGCGCAGACAACACCATCATATGCATGAGCATCCCGCTTATGCATCTGCTCATGCAAACTTTGATGCACATTAAGGAGCAGGCGTCTGCAGCCGAGGATGATGAGGAAGAGGAGGAGGGAAGCCTTGATGACCGTCAGCCATTGTCTGCTCCGGGAACTCTCCTGGACGAGATGGAGGAAGAAGAGGAAGAGGAGGAGGAGGATGATGATGGGGATGATTTAGGGGAGGAGAATGCTTCTCGTGGGGCAAGAGAAAATGTTGGCGTGGCAAGGTCTGGTACAGGGTTTGTGCGTGACTGGAGGGATGTGGATTTGCCAGAAAGTGCTCCTCTACCCAGCACTCGCAGTGCATCATTGACACTGGGAACATTGGCCCACATGTCAGATTATGCCTTGCAGATCCTAAAAAGGGACCCACGCATTGCCAAAATGATGAATGATGACGACTAGTGGTTGGCCAGCATCCTGGATCCACGCTATAAAGGCAAATTCCAAAACATCATGCCACAGGAGAGCCTTGACCTAATATTGGCTAACACGTAAGCAACTCTGGTAAACCGGTTGGTTGAGGCATTCCCAGCACACAGCAGCGGTGATGGTTCTCACACGAGCCGTAGGGGCCGGGGGCAGCTTGGAAGAGGTGTTGGTGGTGCACACATCAGAAGTGGCGTTGGAGACAGGGGTGTCATGACCATGTTGTGGACTGATTTTTCAAGTCCCGCTCACATGACTGGTAATACTGCATCGATTGAAAGTGACAGGAGACAGCACTTGTCAACTATGGTTACAAACTACTTCTCGTCCCATATCGATGTTCTCCCTCACAGGTCATTTCCATTTGACTATTGGGCAACTAAACTAGACACCTGGCCTGAATTGGCACAATATGCCTTACAGGAGCTCGCTTGCCCAGCTGCAAGTGTGCTATCGGAAAGAGTCTTCAGTGCTGCTGGATCAATCCTGACAGAAAAAAGGACCTGTCTCACGACCCAAAATGTGGATGATCTAACCTTCATTAAAATGAACCATGCATGGGTTTCCAAGGATTTTGTCACACCTTACCCTGATGACACATAGGTTGCCAGAAAAATGGCTTTCTTTGGTCCTCCTCTTCCTGGGACTTGAACAATTTCGCCTTTAGCAGCAGGTGAATGTCCCACATCAAAATATGCCATTTTATAAACCTCCCTAACTGGGCTGCCTCCTCCCCCCATGGCCGGGGTCACCACCCAGCGCACGCAACCGTGCGAGTGCTGTTGCCCTGGACAGGTAGGTGGGCCGACTCTTGGGCGCGGGCACTGGCACAGGGTCCCTCATAGTGCAATCAAGTGTCTCTGATGGTGGGTGTGCACACCCACCGTCAGACACACCGCCGTACTATGAGGGGCCCTGTGCCAGTGCTGTCTCCAAAGAGTGGGCCCCCCTGCTTGCTCAGGATCACAGCACTTGCAAAGTTGAAATACTTACCTCTCCCTGCTCCACTGCCATGACGTCTTCTGCGTTTCCTGACAGTGATATTCTGATCAGAGAGCGCAATGACATCACGTCTGTACTCCCAGACTAGTACAGGGATTCCCTAGCGAGGAGACTTATTTGAGGACTTATTTAATTGTTTTCAATGTTGGGACAGCAATTTTTGGGGAGCACTATACTCTGGAGAATGATATATGGGGCCCACCATACACTGGAACATTCCAAAGGAGGACATCATACACTGGAGCAGCATTTACAGGGCCCATTATACACTAGAGCATTAGAAATGGGGCCCATTATATATGGAGCATTATTTGGGCCCATAAGACAGTGGAGCTTCATCCATGGGGACCTACATATACTGTAGCATTATGTGGAGCTCATCATATGCTGTTTCAAACATTATATGGGACCAATGATTCTGTATGGAGAAATATATGTGCCTCATTACTCTGTATAGCGCACTATGCGGTGGCCATAATACTGTATGGAGTAATATACTGTCCGTTTTTGGAGCTATTAAAAATGGATATCAGTCATGAGATGTAAAAAGTGAAGTATTTTTCATTGTACTATGCCGCTATTTCTCTGCGGTATCGGAGCATCATGAGTTGTGGTATGTGTTAAAGGGGCGCTCTTTGGCCCAGGGCACATGAAAACCTGGAGCCAGCCCTACCCCCCCACAAATTTAGCCAAATAACCCCCATTTTTCAGTGCGTAACTAGTATTATGAAGTAAATTAAGGTTGAAAAGCTTCAGTAATAAGAATTGATGTTTTTGGCATTCAAAAGGGCACTGTAGGTGTGTTTCCTGGCCTCCACTCCCTGCCGACTTTGCTTCCCCTTGACTTGCATTGGGTTTCGTGTTTCAGTCGGCCTTCGACTTTTCACGATAATCGGCCGATTTCGTTCGACACGACTTTTGCGAAAGTCGGATTTCGTGAAACCCGACTCGACCCGAAAAAAGGCAAAGTCGCTCATCTCTAGTTATCACTTGTAATAAAGCTGGCTGTCCGCATAAGTCACACCAAGCCCCCAATTTTAGGCAGGATGGACAGCTAATCTAATGCCTCCCACCGATGGCAGATGTAGAACTACGGTACTTAAGAAATTTGGAAGAAACTTCCATTACTCGTTGATATTTTTTGGATAATATTCATATAATTTATGCTTGATCATATTGATCTTTCCATTCCGATAGTTGGCACTCATCATTAGGTTGATGGACCACCCCCCATAGGCATTAGACTACCGTCAACCAAACCTGCCGATATTGTCGGGTTCGTCCAACAGTCTATTGTGCATGGGAGCCCTAGACAGATGACGTTTAGGGAGGTACCCCTTAAAGGGAATCTGTAACCAGGCTTTTGCTATCTAATCTGAGAGCAGCATAATATAGGGTGAGAGACCCTGATATCAGCGATGTGTCACTTACTATAGTTTTTATAAAATCATTATTTTGTCAACAGGAGATTCTCATTAGAGGACTAGTAAACCTGCTGCCATGTAGTCCAACTCTGCCCCCACCCCTGATTGGCAGCTTTTGACCTATGTACAGTATATACAGAAATCTTTCAAACAGTGATGTGGGCGGGGTTATACAGAGCTCAGCATCCTGTGAACTGCTAGATCTGCAACAAATAAAATAATGTTTAATCAGAACCGCAACAAGCAGTTAAATATGTCATACATTGCTGAAATCAGGGTCTCTGCTCCTCCTTCATGCTGTTTTCTCATGGGATATCAAAAACGTCATCATGATATGAACTCTTGATTGACGCAGCCAACTTTTGTTTTTGTGTTTTCACTTTTTCCTCTGCTTTTTCACAATAGACATTTTTTTTTATTTTTGCAGTGGCTTAGACGTATGATGGCCTGTCATTTGTGGGACGAGTTCTAAATCTGAATCACACTATTCATTTTACCATGTATATTGTCAGGTAAAATGACAAAAAAAATCCAAGTGTGGTGAAATGGTGAAAATAAAAAAAAAATGGTGTTTGTAAGAAAAAAATGTTCTACTTTTCACATTGTTAGTCCCCTTAGGGAACTTGAACCTCCGATTGTTAGATCACTTGTACTAAATAAAGAAATTCCACAGTTTATAGTAAAAAGGACACTCTCCTATTTTGACCAGCCGCAACCTATACATCAGACACGGGTGTCATAGCAATCACGTCATGGGGGGTCCGATGGGGGTCTGAACTAACGACTCGTTTGCATTTTGTTAATTGATTAAATGCAAACTATTAATACTTTTCTTTCTTTGCAGCATTTTTAGACATTACTGGATATATTGTGCATAGAAATATACATATATAATTGATTTCCTCATCTGCGCTTTTTGCTACGAGGAGATGTGAGGAGGGGGAACGTGTGGAGAAGAGAAGGAGCAGATGGCAGATTCAGGTGGTGAGGAATTAATGACAAAACATCTTAGCAGACAGGCCCTCTCCTCACACTGATTAAATAAGGGGGATTTCTACTCCCGAGAGCCAGCTGGCAGGCAGAACGAAACACCCTCCAGCTAAAAACACACATTAATATGGACACATTAGGCAAATATTCTTAGCGGCCAAGTCTCCAGGGTCAAGATATGTTTTGGGGCTTCCAATAAATTATTATGGCTTGCACACAGTTAACCCAGTGCTGTCCGTTCAGTGTTTTTGTTTCTTGATTTTCGCTATTCCTTGTCCTTTTACTATAAGGCTTCTTTTACACTTGCCGTGTTTTTGCGGGCCCCAATAGATTTCTATGTGGCCGCAAAAACGGGCCGTAAAAATTTGTCGGAGCGCCGTACGCCGTATGGCTGTGAGGGCCGTATTTACGGCCGTGAAAAAAATCGAGCCTGCTTGATATTTTTCACAGCTTACGGACACGGCCCCCGTTGAAATCAATGGGTCCGCAAAAACAACGGAAGCTTGCTCAGTGTGTTGATTTTGTGGTACACCGTGAAGACCGTATTTGCGGAACGCCGTATTTTTTACTAGGACACTCCCATGTACTTTTGTGTTTATCACTTCAAAGGCCTGCAGAAATCCGAGAAGATTTTTGCCACCCGTTTGTGCGGCAGACCGTGAAAATTATGGCACTACGGCCCGCAAAAACGGGCTGCAAAAAACACGGCAAGTGTAAATGAAGCCTGAATGCAAAGAGTGGAAAACCAGTTTACTCATTCTATTTTAACACATTATTTTTTGCCTTGTATACAACACATTTTTTGGCATTTGGAGTTATGAGATCTTAAGCTCTGTTTTCAGAATACTTCCATAATACATCATCTTTGTGACTCAGAACAACACAAAATAGGTTCACAGCAGGTTTGGGCGCACTGTTTTCTCTGTATGCAATGACTAAGGACACTTGTCTGAAAAGCTCTTGCTAGTCATTTTTGGGTCTGGAATTGAGACTTTTTAATCCATTTTTGAAAATAAAGAGTGTTTTTATTGAAGACTGACGCTGGAACCCATTTTAATTTTCAAATCATTCTTTATAGTCCAGAGACCACCATCATATATCCAATATACTCTGTAGTCCTGATAATAACCCATGCTCAAGGAGACATCTGCCAAGCATACCCATGTACAATACAGGATCCTTTGGTTGGTTGATTTTTTCCTGCTAAAATTGAAGCACTAGTGAGTGATGATTATTTATTAATTGTACCTGAGCTGACTGTTGATCCTTTTACTCTTGGGGAGATAAGCCACCACCAGTGGAGTCTGGCTGCCGCCCTCTCATAGAGGACACAGGAGCTCCTGTGTATGAGAGTTGGGAGAGATAACTTAGCCTAACCATCGCTCAGCTGACAGCGATCTAGTGTCCATGGGGCCGCTTACATCGATTGCCCGCTTGTTCTCTATTTTGCTATTTCTATGTTGTTATGAAAGGGTAAAAAGTAAAATTATTATTATTATTATTATTATTATGCATTTATATAGCGCCATTTATTCCATGGTGCTTTACATGTGAAAAGGGGAAATATAGACAAGTATAATAAACATGTGTAAGACAAAGGACACACAAGTACATAAGGAGAGGGGACCCTGCCCGCAAGGGCTCACAGTCTACAGGGATGGGTGAGGATACAGTAGGAGGGGGTAGAGCAGGTCATGCGGTGGTTCAGTAGACCGAGGATCATTGCAGGCTGTAGGCTGTGTTGCGGCAGAGAGTTCCAGAGTATGGGGGAAGCACAGGAGAAGTCTTGTATGCAGTTGTGAGAAGATGAGATAAGGGGGGGAGTAGAGAAGGAGATCTTGAGGTGATCGAAGGTTGCGTGCGGGTAGGTACCTAGAGACCATGTCACAGATGTATGGAGGAGACAGGTTGTGGATGGCTTTGTATGTCATGGTTAGGGTTTTAAATTCGAGCCTCTGGCCAATAGGAAGCCAGTGAAGGGCCTAGCATAGAGGGGAGGCTGGGGAATAGCGGGGAGACAGGTGGATTAGTCGGGCAGCAGAGTGTAGGATGGATTGGAGCGGAGCCAGAGTGCTAGATGGGAGGCCAGAGAGTAGGAGGTTGCAGTAGTCGAGGCAGGAGATGATAAGAGCGTGCACTAGTGTTTTTGAGGGGTTTTGTGGTTGAGGAATGAGCAGATCCGGGAAATATTTTGAGTTTGAGGCAGCAGGAGGAGGCTAGGGCTTGGATATGTGGTTTGAAAGAGAGCGCAGAGTCGAGGATCACCCCAAGGCACCGAGCATGCGGGACTGGGGAAAGAAAGCAGCCATTGACATTGATGGATAGGTCTGGTGGAGTGGTAGAGTAAGATGGGGGAAAGATGATGAATTCTGTTTTGTTCATGTTCAGTTTGAGAAAGCGAGCAGAGAAGAAGGCTGAGATAGCAGACTGACATTGTGGGATTTCAGTCAGTAAGGAGGCGAGGTTGGGTCCAAATAGGTAGATCTGCGTGTCATCGGCATAGAGGAGATACTGCAAATCGTAGGATTCTATGAGCTGTCCCAAGCCAAAGGTGTAGATGGAGGATAGTAGGGGTCCTAGGACAGAGCCTTGAGTAACACCAACAGACAGGGGGCAAGGTGAGGAGGTGGTGTGTGAGAGGGAGACACTAAATGTTCGGTCTGTTAGGTATGATGAGATTCAGGATAGGGCCAAGTCTGTGATGCCAAGAGATGAGAGAGTCTAGCAGGAGGGAATGGTCTACGGTGTCGAAGGCAGAGGACAGGTCCAGGAGAAGGAGGACAGAGTAGTGTCGCTTGCTCTTGGCGGTTAGTAGGTTGTTAGTGACTTTAGTTAGGGCAGTTTCAGTTGAGTGATGAGGTCGGAAGCCAGATTGTAACCGGTCAAAGAGGGAACAGGAGGAGAGGTGGGAGGACAGTTCAAGATATACATGCTGTTCCAGTAGTTTTGAGGCGTATGGGAGAAGAGATATCATACAAAATCATACAATGAGTGACTTGTAGGGAAAGTTTTCTAACCCAAATTTACTGATTTTACATGATTAGGGAGAAAAAGTCCATGTATATTCATGGTGACGTGGTGTGAAAAGATTATGTGATTCCATGAATACAGTCATATGTAAAAGTTTGGCACCCCTATTAATGTTAACCTTTTTTCTTTATAACAATTTTGGTTTTTGCAATAGCTATTTCAGTTTTATATATCTAATAACTGATGGACTCAGTTATATTTCTGAATTCAAATGAGGTTTATTGTACTAACAGAAAATGTGCAATCTGCATTTAAACAAAATTTGACCGGTGTAAAAGTATGGGCACCCTTATCATTTTCTTGATTTGATCACTCCTAACTACTTTTTACTGACTTCCTGAAGCACTAAATTGGTTTTGTAACCTCATTGAGCTTTGAACTTCATAGCCAGGTGTATCAAATCATGAGAAAAGGTATTTAAAGTGGCCACTTGCAAGTAGTTCTCCTATTTGATTCTCCTATGAAGAGTGGCATCATGGGCTCCTCAAAACAACTCTCAAATGATCTGAAAACAAAGATTATTCAACATAGCTTTTCAGGGGAAGGATACAAAAAGTTGTCTCAGAGATTTAACCTGTCAGTTTCCACTGTGAGGAGCATAGTAAGGAAATGGAAGAACACAGGTACAGTTCTTGTTAAGCCCAGAAGTGGCAGGCCAAGAAAAATATCAGAAAGGCAGAGAAGAAGAATGGTGAGAACAGTCAAGGACAATCCACAGACCACCTCCAAAGACCTGCAGCATCATCTTGCTGCAGATGGTGTCACTGTGCATCGGTCAACAATACAGTGCATGCATAACGCCTTTTTGTACGACCAAACAACTCAATCTTTGTTTCATCAGTCCACAGGACCTTCTTCCAAAATGTAACTGGCTTGTCCAAATGTGGTTTTGCATACCTCAGGCGACTCTGTTTGTGGCGTGCTTGCAGACACGGCTTCTTTCGCATCACTCTCCCATACAGCTTCTCCTTGTGCAAAGTGCGCTGTATTGTTGACCGATGCACAGTGACACCATCTGCAGCAAGATGATGCTGCAGGTCTTTGGAGGTGGTCTGTGGATTGTCCTTGACGGTTCTCACCATTCTTCTTCTCTGCCTTTCTGATATTTTTCTTGGCCTGCCACTTTTGGGCTTAACAAGAACTGTACCTGTGTTCTTCCATTTCCTTACTATGTTCCTCACAGTGGAAACTGACAGGTTAAATCTCTGAGACAACTTTTTGTATCCTTCCCCTGAAAAGCTATGTTGAATAATCTTTGTTTTCAGATCATTTGAGAGTTGTTTTGAGGAGCCCATGATGCCACTCTTCATAGGAGAATCAAATAGGAGAACTACTTGCAAGTGGCCACTTTAAATACCTTTTCTCATGATTTGATACACCTGGCTATGAAGTTCAAAGCTCAATGAGGTTACAAAACCAATTTAGTGCTTCAGGAAGTCAGTAAAAAGTAGTTAGGAGTGTTCAAATCAAGAAAATGATAAGGGTGCCCATACTTTTGCACCGGTCAAATTTTGTTTAAATGCAGATTGCACATTTTCTGTTAGTACAATAAATCTCATTTGAATCCAGAAATATAACTGAGTCCATCAGTTATTAGATATATGAAACTGAAATAGCTGTTGCAAAAACCAAAATTGTTATAAAGAAAAAAGGTTAACATTAATAGGGGTGCCCAAACTTTTACATATGACTGTATCTGTTGGGTTGAACTGATAAAAGCTCTTTGTATTTAGGGTCTTCGGAGCGTTGCATTAAAGAGTTAAAGTGTGAGATGCAGCTAAACACTAGCAAGTGGGTTAATTTGGTAAAGTGTAGTTGCGGAGTGTAGGTTGCCTGTAACAGTAGCTAGTCTATTACATCATCTACATCGTCTATTGAGCCTTCAGTATTCTATCTTCCAAGGGTGACCAGTCAAAAAACATCGACTCAGCTTCGAAGATGTAATCCTGATGAAACTGAATGATCTTGAAAAATGAACTGAACTATCTTCTTAGAGATTTGGATCTGCCCAACAGTAAGGCTGAGCTCTTAGGTTCCAGGCTACAGCAGTTGAGTCTCCAAGCGGACAATGTTCGGATTTCTTTGTTCTGCAACCGTGATGAAGATCTTTGAATCATAGAATCATAGAATCGTAGCGTTGGAAGTGACCTCCTGGGCCATCTGGTCCAACCCCCTGCTCAAAGCAGGATTCGCTAAATCATCCCAGTCAGATGTCTGTCCAGCCTCTGTTTGAAGACTTCCATTGAAGGAGAACTCACCACTTCTCATGGCAGCCTGTTCCACTCATTGATCACTCTAACTGTCAAAAAGTTTTTTCTAATATCTAATCTGTGTCTCCTCCCATTCAGTTTCATCCCATTGCTTCTAGTCTTTCCTTGTGTAAATGAGAATAAAGATGATCCTTCTACAATGTGACAGCCCTTTAGATATTTGTAGACAGCTATTAAGTCTCCTCTCAGTCTTCTCTTTTGCAAACTAAACATTCCCAAATCCTGCAACCTTTCCTCATAAGACAGGGTTTGCAGACCGGTCACCATTCTGGTCGATCTTTTCTGAACTTGCTCCAGTTTGTTGATGTCTTTTTAAAATGTGGTGCCCAAAACTGGACACAATATTCCAGATGAGGTCTGACCAAAGAGGAGTAGAGGGCAATAATGACTTCACATGATCTAGACTGTATGCTTCTGTTAATACATCCTAGAATTGCATTTGCCTTTTTTGCTGCTGCATCACACTGTTGACTCATATTCAGTCTGTGATCTATTAGTATACCCAAGTCTTTTTCACATGTGCTGTTGCTTAGCCCTATTCCTCCCATTCTGCATATGCTTTTTTCATTTTTATTGCCCAGATGTAGTACTTTGCATTTTTCCCTGTTAAAAACCATTCTGCTAGTTGCTGCCCACTGCTCCAGTTTATTTATATCTTTTTGAATCCTCTCTCTCTCTTCTCTAGTATTAGCTATCCCTCCTAGCTTTGTGTCATCAGCAAATTTAATCAGTTTACCCTCAATTCCTTCATCTAAATCGTTGATAAAGATATTGAACAATACAGGGCCCAGGACAGAGCCCTGTGGTACCCCACTTGAGACATTCTTCCAACTGGATGTGCAGCCATTTACGACCACTCTTTGGGTCCAATACTTCTTTATGGGGGATGATCTTGTGGCAGCAGCAACATCATTAATTTAATGGAAGCTCTGAAGATAAGTCATAATACAGAGGAATGGAGGCTCTTCATTGATTCCTCTAAAACAAATTTAAAATCCGTCTTATTGCATAATCACAATTCACTACCTTCAATTACAGTTTATGTGATCCACATGAAGGAAACCTAGGACAACATGAAACCACTGTTGAGGTGCCTGAACTATGACCAACATTTTTGTCCCCTCTGTGGTGACTTAAAGATGGCTGCCCTCTACCTGGTCTCTAGGGTGGATACATAAAGTACTGCTGTTTTCTGTGTCAGTGGGATAGTCGTGCAAGAGAATATCAATAGAATAAGAGACTGGCCTCTCTGACATTCACTTCAGCCAAGGAGTAACAGTGTCCTGCATCCAGCACTTGTTGACCCACATATGATTTTGTTACCACCATTGGATATCAAGTTGGGTCTAATGAAGAACTTTATAAAGGCAATGGATAAAAATGCAAAAGTATTCAAGTATTACATTGGTACATTTCCAAGGTTGAGTGAAGCAAAGGTAAAGGAAGGAGTTTTTATTGGAACTGATTCGTAAACTTATTTAAAATGAGGAGTTTCTCCATTTGTTGGAGGGCAAGGAAAAGGCTGCATGGGTAGCATTCACATTAGTGGTTAATAACTTTTTGGGAAACTCACGAGGAGATAACTATGAAGAGTTGGTGGAAAATCTCCTCAAAACATATAAAGATCTTGAAACCTACAAGAAACAAAATGAGCAAAAAACCCTGCTGTAACTAAATAAGTAAAAAGCAAGTGCATTAAATAACTCAGTTTTTAGTAACACTGCTTTTGATCAAAAATAGCATAAAAGCCATCCCACCGTCATCAAGGTGCCCCTGATCAGGATGGTCCTTCACTGTCTAATTTTAAAAACCTTTCCATGTGTCAGAACTGGCCTCAGTGTGTGAATAAGGTCAGACAGAAAGACCAAGTCCCAATCTATGGACACCAGTCTGGGGAAGGCTTTAAATGTAATTACCAGCTCACAAAGGGACTTGCACAAAATGCAAAAATACAAAGAAAAACACAAAAATTGAGCCTGGATTAAGTTGGTATACATGCAGCACATAAACGCATGTTCACAAAGTGAACAAAGTAGAGCAGAACAAATTGAAGGTTCTGGAGTGGCCATCTCAGTCTTCTGACCTCAATATCATTGAGCCACTCTGGGGAGATCTCAACCATGCAGTTCAGACAGCCCAGGAATTTACAGGAACGGGAGGCTTTTTGCCAAGAAGAGTGGGCAGCTTTACCATCTGAGAAAATAAAGAACCTCATCCACAACTACCACAAAAGACTTCAAGCTGTCATTGATGTTAGAGGGGGCAATACACGGTATTAAGAAATGGGGTATGTAAACTTTTGATCAGGGTCATTTAGATGTTTTGGGTTGTCATTATGATTTAAACAGAAAAAGCACATTAGTTTGACATTAAATGGCTTCACCCAACCACTAACCATGAGTGGAGAAAAAGTTTTGGTGTTATCATTCATATTCTCTGAAAAAAAGCCTTGTAAACCTTTGAGCACAACTGTATATATATGCATTTTCTTGTATTTTTGTATTTGATGGTCATGTTTTCCTAACAGTTCCAGGTGCTTTAACTTTTATATTTACCAATATGTCCTGTGACAGAGTATCTTTTCTCATTATTTGAGCTTAGACCCCTTTCACACGTGAGTTTTTTGACAGTCACAATCCGTCGTTTTTTGAAAAAAATGGATCCGGTGACTGATGCTGCTGGATCCGTTTTTTTCTCATAGACTTGTATTAGCGACGGATTGCAACGGATGGCCTCACGTTTTGTCCATTGTTCACCGGATACATCGAAAAAATTTTGTTCGGCGGCACAAAGGCCATGGGAAAAGAGAGGCTAAGGGCCAGAAAAGGCGCACTGGCTTTCCCTCTCTGGCGGAGAAAAATTTTTTCCGCAATTATAGCCTTAAATTTAACCCCTAGAGTTCCAAATTTTTCTTAACACAAACTACTAAATTGATTAAACACTGAAATATATAAATCCTTTTGATATGACATGGCTTGCTATATGTAAACCATGTGCCATATCAGGTCGGGTTCGGGAATGATTTTACTGAAGCCGGCAATTGATTTAGTGGCTATTATGCTATGTAGAACTCTATGAACTATAAATAAATATATATATATTTCAATGACATGTGTATATATATATATATATATATATATGTATTCTATGTGTATATATCTATTCTTTCACTTCTTATATGTCAGTGTGATTTTACTGTACAGCACACTGAATTGCCGGCATTTAAAAAACAAAAACAGATCCGTTGAAAGACGGAGGAAACGGATGGAAAAAATGATGCGACGGATCCGTTTTTTCGCCGGATCCGCTGGCCAACGAATTGTGACTGATGGCAAAAAAATGATGTGTGAAAGTACCCTTAGACTGTTATTCTCATTGTCTCATTATGGCACCTTGTTTTTTTGCATGTGTTTAATTGGTTTTAATTTGTCTGTATGTGGTGTGTTTTTTTTTTTGCATTACTGAATAAAAATATTAGATTTTGGGATGTGACTGTCCAAGCATATTTTCTTTTTGTTCTTATTGCTATGACTTTATTATGCAGTGAGCATGCCCTACTATTTTGGTGCATTCCATACTTTTATCGTAAAACATGGATAGGTGAAACCGACTTTATGCTCCATTTATGCATTAATGATTTTTCACGTAAGTGGTTTTCATCAAAGTTTTATCTAAGTTTTCATCCAAGTATTTGGTTTGTGTGTTCGTTTTTACCGTCAGTGTTACATCAATGATGAAATATTAATTCCAGCTCACCCAGTTGCTCTATGCTCATCCACCTGGGGCTCAGACACCGGCCTCTCCCTGGCCTCACATCAAGGATAATAAAAAAAATTGGAGTCCGGCTCAACAGGACAGGATTTTCCTTTTCTTTTTCTTTTTTAAAAGAATTTATAGTGCATACAAAAGAAAAATGTACATGGTCGACATGACCCAGTCGGCGCATTTCGACTACACAAAGCAGTCTTACTCATGAATCAGACTGCTTAGTGCAATCGAAACGCGTCGACTGGGTCATGTCGACCATGCACATTTTTCTTTTGTATGCACTATAATTTCTTTTAAAAAAGAAAAAGAAAAGGAAAATCATGTCCTGCTGAGCTGGACTCCAATTTTTTTCTACTACATCAATGATATTCACAGATGGAAAAAATAAAAATTGCAAAGCTTCTCCTATTCTGTACAGTGTTAACCAGCACTGGGATGGCACACTGATGACATCTTTATGGTGTCTGTGAGTTTCATGGACCTTTAGACTTATATGGTTGATTTTGATAACACACTCAACGCCAAAGTACAGCAGATAGATTATAATGGGTGCGTGTTGTATCTCCGAAAACCAAGGAACGACCAAGTATGAGAAAAACTGACGTCTGAATGGGGCCTTAATTTCAGATTGGAAGAAAATAAGACCCTTATTGTCTCGGAAAAACAGGTGACAGCTCTTTGCCTTAATTAGATCCCTCTTTAAACTGAACTCTTGAGATTATGTCAGAAATAATGACAGATTCTAGCACCTACCTCACTGTGAATGGCAATATGGACACAGAAGGTCCCCGACACAATGAATGGGACACTGTTCATGCTGACATCTGTTATCCCAGTTGAGGAGCATCTGTAAGACTCCTGTGAGGATGGTGTCAGGCTGCTAAAGCCATTACTGGAAACAAATACATTAATGGTACTATCTCAGATCGGCTATGACTGAACAAGGTCATAAAGTGGGTATCAGGCTTCTCAGGGGCTTCTATGGGGGTGTTAATGGCTTTATGTATAAATCACTGTACAGAGATGTCCATTACACAGATACTACAAAGTAACCAGAGCTGTAGCCTTGTATCTACATAGCCTGGCCAAGTCAATGCAGCTTATCGATGCGCTGCTCTGGCACCAAGCGTAAACGGTACATGCCTTGATAGAACTGCCCAGCTATACCCCTAAATTAAAGGGGTTTTCCAGAACTACGGTAAATTATTTTTTTAAAAGAAGCCAAAAAACTGACAGGCAGATAGCTCCTAACTAGTTAGCAACGACCTACCTGTTCTATCAGGCACCGGCTCAAAGCAGTCACTGACCGCTCCGGTCAGTGATTCAGTTGTTCCATGTCAAAAGAGCAGCTCTTCCTCTTCCAGGCTGCTCTATCAATGGAGCGTGACTGTTGACATCATACTGATTGACAACTGGCTTACTGCATTAATGCAGCAGTGATCTGGCTGTCAATTAGAATAAAATTGACAGTCACGCCCCATCGAGAGAGCTGGAAGAGAAGCAGCTTCTCTATCAATCTGATGCCAGCATTAGCGGCATTTTTTGATATGCAAATAAGGGGGTCTCAGTGCACCCTTCACATAGCCAAAGGACTCAGTGCAGCTTTAAGTCCTTCAATTGGCAGACTGAGCACGGTCATATCTTGATTGACCTTGCACTCTGCAACCGCGCTCACATAGTATTATTGCTGCTGCGTATTGCTGGCTCCTGTTTGCAGTATGGTACCAAGCAGCAGCTGAGACCAGAGCCAGCAATGACAGGCGACAATGTCTATCCAGAAGTGTACAACCACTGATTGAGTTCAGTGCTGTCAGTGAGCAGCTCTGCACCTCCGCACCGACACTGCAGCCTCACTCACATAGTGTCATTGCTGGCTATCATTCCTGGCTCCTGTCTGCAGTATAGTACCAAGCAGCAGCTGGTGATCAAAGCCAGCAATGAGAGCCGGCAATGTCTATGTCGAAGTGCAAAACCACTGATTGAGTTCAATGCTGACAGTTAGCAGCTCTGCACCTCCGCACGGACACTGCAGCCTCACTCACATAGTGTCATTGCTGGCCTCATTCCTGGCTCCTGTCTGTGGCAACCACTCACTACTAGTGTTGAGCATTCCGATACCGCAAGTATCGGGTATCAGCCGATATTCACTGTATCGGAATTCCGATACTGAGTTCCGATACTTTTAGCATATCGAATACCAGAATCGGAAGTTCCCATAATGCTATGAGCCAGTTTGATTTGATTCAGCCAATGACAATCCTCAGAAGTGTGGGCACGTCCTGTTAGGCATGTAGGCATGTTAACTAATGGCATGGCTGTGATTGGCTGCTGAAATGATGTCATGATGCACTATAAAAGCCACCGCCGCTGCCATTTCGGGTTCACTCTGCTGTGAATTCAGTTAGGGACAGGCTGCTGTTCAAGACTGTGAGGGACAGTTAGAGATAGTGATTTTCACAATCATAGTGTGCTTTACCCAGGCTACATAATCCACCACTGTAGCTTTCTTTGGCCTTGCAGCAGTGTTCACAGCTGTCAGCAAGGTCTGTGTGAGTGCAGCTCACGCTGAGGTGTGTGTCCTGCAGCCATGTCTGGTTGTAGGCCGCTCAGCATGTGTCACTGCCTCATACATATGTTTCGTTTTTTGCTGCTCATTTTTCATTCTCCTATTAGTGTGCATCCATCCGTATCCATATACATTGGTTGCAAACACTATAGGAGTAGACAGCGGAGCCTCTCTACAGCCTTTCAGTGCTAGTGCCCAGTTTGCTGCACTGTTCACGGCTGTCTGAGAGGTCTTTGTGTGTGAGTGCAGCTCACGCTGAGTAGTGTGTCCTGCAGCTACGTCTGGTTGTTGGCCGCTCAGCGTGCATCACTGCCTCACACATATTTTTCTTTTATTGCAGCTCATTTTTTATTCTCCTATTAGTGTGCATCCATCCGTATCCATATACGTTGGTTGCAAACACTATAGGAGTAGTCAGCAGAGCCTTTCTGCAGCCTTTCAGTGCTGGTGCCCACTTATCTGCACTGTTCACGGCTGTCTGAGAGGTCTCTGTGTGTGAGTGCAGCTCACGCTGTAGTGTGTCCTACAGCTACATCTGGTTGTAGGCCGCTCAGCGTGCGTCACTACCTCACACATATTTTTCTTTTATTGCAGCTCATTTTTCATTCTCCTATTAGTGTGCATCCATCCGTATCCATCTACATTGGTTGGTTGCAAACACTATATAGGAGTAGATAGAGGAGCCTTTTTTCTGGCTTGTGACCTTCAGCTGCAGCCAGATTAGTATTTTTTGGAGCCTCATCTTTTGCATTGTAGGTTACCTTCCTGCATTGCAATAGCTCCAAAAAGTTTGTGATACTATCGCTTTCAAATCTTTGGTCATATCGTTTTAGTTTTTTTTTAAAAAAACAAAACAAAATAAAGTTCACCATACACTCCTGTTGTGAGTTCATTTTCCCCTTCACCATTGAGGTCTGATGAACTCCCTCTTCTGGTGAAGGAAGGTAGTGAGGCTGATTACCAAGCACCTGAGCTGGATGATGATGACTGGGTGACGGGAATTTCTGACTGGATATAAGGCAGCCGACGCCCTTCTGCCTTGCTGGTGATCTCTCTGAGGGATTCTAGGAGACCAGTCTGATTCCTGCTCCTCAAAAGCTAAGTTCTCTGCTCTGTTTTTTTGTATTTGTTTTTTTTGTTTGTTTTTCTTTTTTTTTTGGATTTCTGCCATTCCCTGCTGGGGTGTGCTGAATTCCTTTTTGCTCTGTCTTCAGAAAATACCTGAGTACTGATATAGTCTTTTTGAAGCCTAGCGTCTTCAGGGCTTTTTTCCCTATCAGCTGTTGGCTCTTTTGATAGGGTTTTGGCGGATTACAGACAGCAGCTTTTCTATCCTGTCCTTTGTAGTTAGCTTGGTCCCCATCGTTTGTTCAACCTATCTTTCTATCTGTGTGAGTGTTTTTTCATCTTGCTTCACCGTCATTATATGGGGGCTGCCTATTGCTTTGGGGTCTGCTCTGGGGCAGTTTAGATTTCCCTTTCTGTCTTTAGGCTATGTAGTTCTCCGGCTGTGATCGAGGGGTCTAGGGCACCGTAGGAACCCCCCACGGCTACTGCTAGTTGTTGTTGATAGGTTCAGGGGTCTGTAATCCGATAGCTGCCAACTTCTCTGGTTTTCTGGACTTAGCTAGTATTTCTGTTTTTGCCTCCTACGGTGACTCATTCATAACACACTCCTTTTGACAGTTGTATAGGCCACATTAGCTCATATTAAAGTGTAGTCCACGCACACTTTATAAAATTAGTGTTTCTTATACCTGTTAGCAGCTGTTCAGGAATAAGCACACTAAGCCGCCCCTTTGTACTTTTCTGCCTATCTTTATCAGTCTACCAAGATGAAGAAGGCAGGGAGTAAGGCACGTGGGCGTGGAGTTTCAGCAGGGAGAGGACGTGGGGATTCTGCAGGGAGAGGACGTGGGGATTCTGCAGGGAGAGGACGTGGGGATTCTGTGCCTGCTGCGGGCACCAGTGAGTCAGCATCCCCCAGTTTTAGCAGGCAACAGTCCTTTATGCACAGCTTTGTAGGACCTCGCCGTACCCCACTGCTGCGGGAGGAACAAATTGAAGTCATTGTCGGATGGATGGCAGCTAACGCATCGACTTCAATGACTTCCACGTCCTCTCAGGGCCAGAGCACTGAAGAGCAACCATCTGTCTCTTCACCACCTGCCAAAGTGCCCAGGCAGTCAGAGAGCCCTGGACAGGAGCCATCACAGTCTCTGCTTCTGTTCTCTGAATCTGTTTGCTTGGAAAGAGGGGGCCAGCCAAGCAGCATTCAAGAATGTGAAGAAGAGGGAGTATGCAGTGATGTGCAACTTCTTTGTCCCTCTGAATCTGAAGAGGCGGGTGGGCCAGTGCCTATGGTCAGCACACCTCAGTACGCATCAGATGATGACGAGACTCAGGTGCCACTTTCTGGTGCGTACGGTGCTGGCGAGACTACCCAGGAGAAGCAGGTGTTTGAAGAGGGGAGTGTAGATGATTAGGTCCTTGACCCATCATGGCGTGAGGAACAGGAAAGTGGTGGGAGCAGCTCTGAGGAAGAGTTTCCCTGAACGGCCAAAACAGGAGGTAGAGGGAGGGGGCAGACTTGGTTGCCTGTAGCCTCCACTTCGGCACCCGTTAGGAGCATTCCTCTTCCAAAAGCCAAAACGGGCGCTCCCAAGACTTGCAGTGCATGGTCCTTTTTTGACACAGTTGCAGATGACATTTGCTTTGTCAAATGCAAGCTGTGTCATCAGAAAGTCAAAAGAGGGAAAAATGTCAGCAACCTCAATACCACAAATATGTGGAAACATATGCGGACCAAGCACGAGCTGGAGTTACACAGACACACTGAAGACGTAGGCCAACGTACAGCACCACCTACCACCTCTTCAGCTCGTGTTGGGGCCTCTTCCTCCAGCTCACACACAGCTGGTTCAGCTTCCTCACGGAATCACCAAGGAAGAACCTCTGGCACTGTTGTCCGGAGACCCAGTGACATTCCACCCACAGCACCACGTTCCCAGTCATCCTCACACTCCCAGGCCACTCTACAGCCATCGGTAGCACAGACATGGGATAAAAGGTGGCCATACTCGGCAAACCATCCCCGAGCACAGGCTCTGAATGCTGGCATTGCCAAACTACTGGCCCTTGAAATGCTCTCATTCAGGCTGGTGGAGACTGACACCTTCCGGAACTTCATGGCATTGGCAGTCCCACAATACACCGTGCCCAGCCACTTTTATTTCAGCAGGCAAGCCGTCCCTGCCATGCAAAAGCATGTGGAGGGAAAAATAAAACATGCGCTACTAAACGCCGTCAGTAGCAAGGTCCTACTGATCACCGATGCGCGGACCAGCAACCATGGACAGGGACGATACCTTTCCCTCACTGCCCATTGGGTCAATGTTGTAGAGCCGGGTACAGATCTGGAGAGTGGCGCTGTACCTGTTCTGCCAATTCCACGGATTGCAGGAATCCAGTCTGTACACATTGACTCCTCCCCCTACTCAAGTTCCTCAGAATCAGCGCTGCAGGAGCCTGTTACGACCGATATGAGCACAGCCGTGGCCAAACATCAACAGGCCGTACTGAAATTAATTTCTTTGGGGAATCGAAGCCACATAGCGCAGGAGCTCTGGAATGCCATCAAGCAGGAGAGCGACGTGTGGTTTCTGCCAGCGAATCTCCAGCCAGGCTTGGTAGTGTGTGACAATGGCCAAAATCTGGTGGCAGCTCTTGGCCTAGGCAACCTCACTCACATCCCATGTCTGGCACATGTGCTCAACTTGGTCGTGCAGAGCTTTCTGAGGGACTATCCAGATCTTGATGCACTGCTGCACAAGGTCCGCATTGAGTGCGCTCACTTGCGGCATTCCAGCACGGCAAGATCGCGCCTTGCAGCTCTGCAGCGCCGATTACGCCTTCCGGAACATCGCATCATATGTGACCTACCCACCAGGTGGAATTCAACGTTACATATGTTGGAGCGGTTGTGTGAGCAGCAGGCAGCAGTAATGGAGTACCAGCTGCATCAGGCGCAAACAAGTCGCACTGTGCGCCGGTCACACTTCAGCACCACTGAGTGGGCCTCTATGAAGGACATCTGCCTCATTTTGCGTGCCTTCGATGATTCCACACGGATGGCGAGTGCAGATGATGCACTAGTCAGCATGACTGTCCCCCTTATCTGCCTGCTTCAAAAAACACTGCAAGCACTAAGGGAGGAGGTTTTGGAAGAGGTGGAGGATGAGGAGTTACAAATGCCATCTGCTTCTGGACAGTCTGCGCTACGTGGTTCCTCACAAAGGCCTAGGCAGGGGACACTTTGTGAGGAGGATGAGGAGGAGTCAATGGAGGTGGAAGACATCTCTCCAGAGTAGGGAGGTACACAATGCTCTAGTTCAGTATGTACAGCAAGGGTGGGGTGATGCAGAGCAGGCAGAGATGACGCCTCAAGCAGGGGACAGCGTTTCTTTGGCAGTTGGGAGTCTGCAGCACATGGTTGATTTCATGCTGCAGTGCCTGAGAAACGACTGCCGCATCGCCCACATTCTCAACACGGCTGATTATTCGGTGTACACCCTCCTAGATCCTCGCTACCTGGACAACTTACAAAGCCTCATACCACCGTTGAACCGGGAGCGTAAAATGCGGGAGTACCAAGACACACTGGTGCAGTCCATCATGTTCTCCATTCCACCCGAGAGCAGTGCTGCTAGTGCTTTACAAAGCAGCTGTGCGTCGAGGCAGTGGAGGAAGCTCTGCACAAAGAGGGAGCAGAGGCAGCGCCTCAGCACAAGGCAAGACCAGTATGGCCCAAAAGTGGCAAAGTTTTGTGTGTCCGCCACAAATGTCTACACCATCACAGATGGCTCCAGTTAGCAGGAGGCAACGTTTCCGTCAGATGGTGACAGACTACATGTCTTTCCGGTCAGTGTACTCCCAAACGGCTCTTCCCCCTTCTAGTTTTGGGTCTCTAAGCTTGATACATGGCCAGAGCTTAGCCAGTATGCATTGGAGGTGCTGGCTTGCCCTGCTGCCAGTGTATTATCGGAACGCGTCTTTAGTGCCGCAGGTGGTGTACTAACAGACCGTCGCACGCGGCTATCCTCCGATAACGTTGACCCGCTTACTTTTCTGAAAATGAACATGGCCTGGATCTCGCCAGAATAAATAATTGGTTGGCAACAGTATCCAGGTCTCCTGTTGTCTTCATGTTTCTACCACCTGAACTGTAATCCCTGGGCTTCAACACAGCCAGTTGTTGCTCATTACTAGTAGTGGGAATGTGGACAGAGCAGGAGACATTGCCGGACACACATCAGGGGATCAACTGACGTGACTGAGCCCCAGTAACACAGGAACAAGTGTGGATTGTGCAGACGCCAATTCTGAGCAGAAACTGGTGGGGTTGGAGGCCAGGGGAAATACTAGAGACAGTGGAGCCAGAGGCCTAAGTGGAGCATGGTTACAATCAGTAGTAGTCTACAACCTATATAAAACTTGCTGCAAGTAGGCCTCTGCCTGCTGCATGATTGATCCTGGGCTTCAACACAGCCAGTTGTTGCTCGGAAGTGCCGTCCGCACAGAGAAAAACACTAGCTCCTGTGTTAGTGGGGTTCAGTCACGCCAGCTGCTCCCCTGCTGTGTGGACTGCAAAGTCTCCTGCTCCCTCCACATTGACACAACATCAGATTTTCTACTTGTTCCAAGTAGGCCTCAGCCAGCTGCATGATTGATCCTGGGCTTCAACACAGCCTGTTGTCACTCGGAAGTGCTGTCCGCACAGAGAAAAACACTAGCTCCTTTCTTAGTGGGGTTCAGTAACGCCAGCTGCTCCCCTGCTGTGTGGACGGCAAAGTCTCCTGCTCCCCCCACATTCAAACTACTACTGATTTTTAACCGTGCTCCACTTAGGCCTCTGGCTCTACTGTCTCTAGTATTTCCCCTGGCCTCCAACCCCACCAGTTACTGCTCTGAAATGGCGTCTGCACAATCCACACTTGTTCCTGTGTTACTGGGGCTCAGTCACGTCAGTTGATGCCCTGATGTGTGTCCGGCAATGTCTCCTGCTCTGTCCACATTCCCATTACTAGTAGTGGGAATGTGGACAGAGCAGGAGACATTGCCGGACACACATCAAGGGATCAACTGACGTGACTGAGCCCCAGTAACACAGGAACAAGTGTGGATTGTGCAGACGCCACTTCAGAGCAGCAACTGGCGGGGTTGGAGGCCAGGGGAAATATTAGAGACAGTGGAGCCAGAGGCCTAAGTGGAGCACGGTAACAATCAATAGTAGTCTACAACCTATATAAAACCTGCTGTAAGTAGGCCTCCGCCTGCTGCATGATTGACCCTGGGCTCCAACATTGCCAGTTGCTGCTCAGAAGTGTCTTTGGCACAGGTACTCCCTCCTGCTCATCCTGGTTCCAGCACACCTGCTGTTTCCGGGGAGTGTCAATGTCACTTTGCCACCAATACTTTGTCCTGTCGTGTTGCGGTCGGGTTAGCCGTGTCTATGGTGCCTGCAGTTTAGGTGCTTCCTATGTGGGCTGCGGCTTCTGGTAATAAAGGCTGGTTCCGTAGTGCCAATAGGACAAGCACCCCCTGTAGGACTGTGGGTTTCGGTAACTGCGGCCTGCTCGCGGCCTTGCAACTTTGTCTTTTTTATGGGTACCTTCTGCTACCCATACGGGTTCCAGTACCGTCAGCTGGTTCTCGGCAGTGCCTTTGGCCAAGGTGCCTCCTTCTCGGTATCCGAGTTCCAGGAACGTCAGCTGGTCCTTGGTAGTGCTTTGTAGCACAGGAACCTCCTGCTTAGAAACCGTGTTCCAGCACCATCAGCTGGTCCACGGTTGTGCCATTGGCTCTTGTTCCTTCTGCTGCCACTCTTGGTTCCAGCACCGTCAGCTGGTTCTTGGTAGTTCCATTGACTCTTGTAGCTTCTGCTACCCATCCGGGTTCCAGCACCGTCAGCTGGTTCTCGGCAGTGTCTTTGGCACGGGTACTTCCTCCTGCCCAGCCTGGTTCTAGCACGCCTTCTGTTTCCGGGTAGTGTCAACGTCACTTTGCCACCGACTCGTTGTCCGGTCGTGCTGCGGTCGGGTTAGCCGAGTCTATGATGCCTGCAGTTTAGGTGCTTCCTATGTGGGCTGCGGGTTCTGGTAATAAAGGCTGGTTCCGTAGTGCCAATAGGACAAGCACCCCCTGTAGGACTGTGGGTTTCGGTAACTGCGGCCTGCTCGCGGCCTTGCAACTTTGTCTTTATCATGCGTACCTTCTGCTACCCATCCGGGTTCCAGCACCGTCAGCTGGTTCTCGGCAGTGCCTTTGGCCGAGGTGCCTCCTTCTTGGTATCCAAGTTCCAGCAATGTCTGCTGGTCCTTGGTAGTGCTTTGTAGCACAGGTACCTCCTGCTTAGAAACCGTGCTCCAGCACCGTCAGCTGGTTCACAGTTGTGCCATTGGCTCTTGTTCCTTCTGCTGCCACTCTGGGTTCCAGCACCGTCAGCTGGTTCTCGGTAGTTCCATTGACTCTTGTAGCTTCTGCTACCCATCCAGGTTCCAGCACCGTCAGCTGGTTCTCAGCAGTTCCTCAGCCTTCTTGTGCCTTCTGCTACTTTTCCAAGTTCGACCTTGTGGAAATGGTTTTTGGTTCTCACTCTGGAACTCCATGACGATGACCCTGAAGACGACGACCCTGAAGACCACACCGAAGAAGACCAAAAAGATGACCCTGAAGAAGATGACCAAGAGGACAAAGAACATGAAGACAACCACCAAGATGCAGAACAACAAGAGACAGAAGACCAAGAAGCAGAAAAACCAAAGGCAGAAGAACATTAAGCATAAGACTAAAAATCAGAGCAAATGATATTATCTAAATTATAAGCAGAAGAAGACTAAGCAGTGCATGGGGGTGAGTCCGTTCCTCCTCGTGGTGCCCCTGGAAAATGCCTGCTGCTGCAGGTCAAACTGAACGCGGGCAAATCCTGTTGTAAATCTTTTGTGACAGGCAGAACGGAAGGTGTAATCTTCAAACTTTTATAGATAACAACTACAGGAATGCCTGTCACAAATAAGAATATGATGAAGAAGAAGAAGAATAGGAAAAAGATGAAGAAGTAGAATATGAAGAAGAATAATAGTTGAATAAGAAGAATATGAAGAATGTAAAAAAAACGAATAATAGGAAGAAGGTGAAGATGAAGAAGATGAATAAGGTGAAGAAGAAGTTGATGAAAAAGATGCTGCTGCTGAGGATGATGAAGGAGAAAGTGTGGGAGAAGTAAAAAAGAAGGCGAAGAGCATGGAAGTAGTGAAACATACATATCTGACAAAATATAAAAGAGGTTAACATAGTCAATATCTTTGTAACTCCGAACGTCTTTAAAAAAAATAAATAATTCCTGCTATTCCATTTGATTGGGCTAAACCTCTATTGCTTTAATGTCTCCTACACCTCCCACAATACATTCTACATTATTATTAGTTGTTTTTCTTCATGTAGAATTAACCTACAAGGAAAGAAAGGTTTTTTTTAATTCCGATATTTCTGTCCCATTGACTTGAATGGGACTTCCGGGATCGGAATCGGTGATACCCGATACTTTTTGGATATCGGCCGATCCAATCCGGTCCGATAGTTTTCAATATCGGATGGTATCGCTCAACACTACTCACTACTGTACAGTAGACAGGAGCACAGCTGCAGAGTGATGTCAATCAAGATATGACAGTGTTCAGTATGGAAACGGGAGGGTGTAACCCTACACTGAACCATTTGGCCACACCAAGGGTGCACCAAAGCCCCCTCATTTGCACACAAAAAATTTTTTTATGCCAACCAAACTATTAAAAGCAATACTACTGGTATGATTTTAATAGGGCGGCACGGTGGCTCAGTGGTTAGCAGCGCTGGGGTCCTGGGTTCGAATCCCACCAAGGACAACATCTGCAAGGAGTTTGTATGTTCTCCCCGTGTTTGCGTGGGTTTCCTCCGGGCACTCCGGTTTCCTCCCACATTCTAAAGACATACTAATAGGGAATTTAGATTGTGAGCCCCATCGGGGACAGTGATGATGATGTGTGCAAAATGTAAAGCGCTGCGGAATATGTTAGCGCTATATAAAAAAATAAATAAATAAAAAAAATAATAATAGGGCTAAGTCCCCTACATACCTGTCTAAGTGGTTTATTTTAAAGTTTTGAGGGTGAAAGACTTCTTTTATTTTATAACACTAATTTAAACCAGGTATTGAGACCCTGCTGCTGGCTGAAAGACATACCTGTGAAATGCAACTGATGGGGTCTAGCCTGTGGTGCAAATATTGGGTGTGTACTGTTAATGGGAAGGTTCATCTTCTTCAATGATAAATGTCACAAGATGGAATTGTTGATCCGTTCAAATGACTATAAACGAGAGGGAGATGAAATAATTAGTCTCTAGACGGAATTTGCCTTTTACCAATATGAGAATCTAATCTAATGTAATAATCAGTGCTTACTATCATTGTTAATACAGTGGGGAAAAAAGTATTTATTCAGCCACCAATTGTGCAAATTCTCCCACTTAAAAAGATGAGAGAGGCCTGTAATTGATATCATAGGTAGACCACAACTATGAGAGTCAAAATGAGAAAACAAATCCAGAAAATCACCTTGTCTGATTTGGCAAGATTTATTTTGCAAATTATGGTGGAAAATAAGTATTTGGTCACCTAAAAACATGCAAGATTTCTGGCTCTCACAGACCTGTAACTTCTTCTTTAAGAGGGTTCTCTGTCCTCCACTCATTACCTGTAGTAATTAATTACCTGTAGTAATGGCACCTGTTTGAACTTGTTATCAGTATAAAAGACACCTGTCCACAACTTCAAACAGTCACACTCCAAACTCCACTATGGTGAAGACCAAAGAGCTGTCGAAGGATACCATGATTAAAATTGTAGTCCTGCACCAGGCTGGGAAGACTGAATCTGCAATAGGCAAGCATCTTGGTGCGATGAAATCAACTGTGGGATAAATAATAAGAAAATAGAAGAGATACAAGACCACTGATAATTTCCCTCTATCTGGGGCTCCACACAAGATATCACCCTGTGGGGTCAAAATGATCACAAGAACGATGAGCAAAACCCCCAGAACCACACAGGAGGACCTAGTGAATGACCTGCATAGAGCTGGGACCACAGTAACAAAGGCTACCATCAGTAACACACTACGCCGCCAGAGACTCAGATCCTGCAGTGCCACATGTGTCCCCCTGCTAAAGCCTGTACATGTCTGGGCCCGTCTGAAGTTTGCTAGAGAGCATTTCAATTATCCAGAAGAGTATTGGGAGAATGTCATATGGTCTGATGAAACTAAAGTAGAACTGTTTGTTAGAAACAAAACTTGTCCTGTTTGGAGGAGACAGAATGCTGAGTGGCATCCAAAGAAAACTATACGTACTGTGAAGCATGGGAGTGGCAACATCATGCTTTGGGGCTGTTTCTCTGCAAAGGGACCAGGGCTACTGATCCGAGTACATGAAAAAATGAATGGGGCCATGTATCGTGAGATTTTGAGTGCAAACCTCCTTCCATCAGCAAGGACATTGAATATGAAACATGGATGGGTCTTTCAGCATGATAGTGATCCCAAACACACCGCCAGGGCAACGAAGCAGTGGCTTCGTAAGAAGCATTTGAAGGTCCTGGAGTGGCCTACCCAGTCTCCAGATCTCAACCCCATAGAAAACCTTTGGAGGGATTTGAAAGTCCATGTTGCCCAGTGACAGGCCCAAAACATCACTGCTCTACAGGAGATCTACAGGAGGAATGGGCCAACATACCACTAACAGTGTGTGCCAACCTTGTGAAGACTTACAGAAAATGTTTGACCTCTGTCATTGCCAACAAAGGATATATAACAAAATATTGAGATGACCTTTTGTTAATGACCAAATACTTATTTTCCACCATAATTTTCAAAATAAATCTTGCCAAATTAGAGAAGGTGATTTTCAGGATTTGTTTTCTCATTTTGACTCTCATAGTTGAGGTCTACCTATGATGTCAATTGCAGGCCTCTCTCACCTTTTTAAGTGGGAGAACTTGCACAATTGGTGGCTGACTAAATATTTTTCCGCACTGTATATCACACGGATAAAGGCCCTTAAACACATTCCTTACTTCTCATCTTCATGTTGATTTCTAAAGTCACACTGCAAGATCTAAGCTACAAGCCCTGATTGTACAGTGTGAATAATGTGCAAACTAATGTAAATACTCACAACCACTATACTTTGTGGCCTAAAAAATGGTTTTTACATCTGTCATGCAAAACCAAGCGGAACAGAAATCTATCAGCCTGGGCAGAAGACCGGCCTTTGCCAGAAGTGGGAATGGACCGTTGAGATCAGGAACAAGTTCTGGTATCCCACATAATCAGACCAGTGATGCACCATCCGCAGGGGCAAGTGGACAGGATGCACACCACTAAGACCAGCCCCGTAACTTACTTCTAATGCAAATTCTAAAAATTGGTATGATGTATAAACATTAATGGGTATGTTTTCTCACCATTTTTTCCACCATATGGTGTCATTCAGACATCTGGTTTTAAAGTCCATGCTCTGTCTATGTTTTCGACAGAACGCGTATCCTTCATGATCTATTCGCTGATCATGTGAAGCAGAGAGTCTTGTGGAATAAAATGACACATTAAAACTTAAACCATTGTGGTTAAAAACACAGGACATAAGAACAATTTTAAAGACATCCGAGATGTTGTAAAAGAAGAGGAAATTATCACTTTCTTGTAAAAATAATCCACCATGATATCTCTACAAGCAGTTAATTACTGTACAGCAACTGTGGACTCACTTACCAGAAGTCGTATATTCCCACCAAAATAACGTGGGCACCTGCTGACGACCTTAGCAAGCGACAGTTGCCCGAGTGCATTAACTGGTGACAGGTGGAAGTGTTGGGAGCACTTGCTATAACCATTGCTGTCACTGAATGGACAATAAGCAATAAATATGGGAACAGGCACAGAGAAAGCTGTAGGCAATATAACTGTCAGTGGTGGGGTTGTGTCGTGTGGATTACGACGGCAGACGGGGTGGGTGTGCACAGCAGGTTCAACAGTAAATGAGGTCTTATGTAGTTTAACAGTTGTAGAAAAACTCCATTCATGCCTATATTAAAGCAACAGAAACAGAGGCACATTGTCACCCACCTGTTTCTATTATATTTAGCAATGGACCTTCCTTACGATAATTTCACTTTAACAATGACCTTTTCTTTGTATGTGGTGTTTTAATCTTTGCACGTCTCTTTTAGTCACAAAAACTTGAAAGATCTTAACCATTGTCTTGCAAAATCATAGAGATAATGTCAGACTAAAGGGTTATAAAAGATAACTTGCTGATTGCAAGGAGTAGTGTTGAGCATTCCGATACCGCAAGTATCGGGTATCGGCCGATACTTGCTGTATCGGAATTCCGATACCGACTTCCGATATTTTTTCAATATCGGAATTCGGAATCGGAAGTTCAAAATGATTGACAGCCTGACGTCATCATGATGCGCGGTGTGTGCGCATCATGATGCGCCGTCATTTCGGGCCTTCCGGGGGTCTCTGCCGGCCTGCCGGGGGGCTGTGCCGGCCTGCCGGGGGGCTGTGTGGACTGCCCGGGGTCTGTACCGGCCTGCCGGGGGGCTGTGCCGGCCTGCCGGTGGTCTGTGCACCCTGTGGGGGTCTGTACCGGCCTGCCAGGGGGCTGTGCCGGCCTGCCGGTGGTCTGTGCACCCTGTGGGGGTCTGTACCGGCCTGCCGGGGGGCTGTGCCGGCCTGCCGGGGGGCTGTGCTGATGTCCGGGGGTCTGTGCAAGCATCGTCCGATGGGACTACAAGTCCCATCTGGCGATGCCTGCTACCATGACAGTGATTGACACATTAGCCAATGATGGGACAGTAGTAGTCCCATCATCCGGCTAATGTGTTAAATGTTAAAAAAAAAAAAAAAAATACTACATACATACTACATACATACTACATGCATGCTACATACATACTACATGCTACATACATACTACATGCTACATACATACTACATGCTACATACATACTACATATATACTACATGCATGCTACATACATACTACATACTACATACATACTACATGCTACATACATACTACATATATACTACATGCATGCTACATACATACTACATACTACATACATACTACATGCTACATACATACTACATATATACTACATGCATGCTACATACATACTACATACTACATACATACTACATGCTACATACATACTACATGCTACATACATACTACATGCTACATACATACTACATACATACTACATGCATGCTACATACATACTACATACTACATACATACTACATGCTACATACATACTACATGCTACATACATACTACATATATACTACATGCATGCTACATACATACTACATACATACTACATATATACTACATGCATGCTACATACATACTACATATATACTACATACATGCTACATACATGCTACATACATACTGCATACTACATACATACTACATACATACTACATACATACTACATGCATACTACATACATACTACATGCTACATACATACTACATGCATGCTACATGCATGCTACATACATACTACATGCTACATACATACTACATGCATGCTACATGCATGCTACATACATACTACATGCTACATACATACCACATACATACTACATACATACTACATGCTACATACATACTACATATATACTACATGCATGCTACATACATACTACATGCTACATACATACCACATACATACTACATACATGCTACATGCTACATACATACTACATATATACTACATACATACTACATACATACTACATACATACTACATGCATACTACATACATACTACATACATACTACATGCATGCTACATACATACTACATGCATGCTACATGCATGCTACATACATACTACATGCTACATACATACCACATACATACTACATACATACTACATACATACTACATGCTACATACATACCACATACATACTACATACATGCTACATGCTACATACATACTACATATATACTACATGCATGCTACATACATACTACATATATACTACATGCATGCTACATACATACTGCATGCTACATGCATGCTACATACATACTACATACATACTACATGCTACATACATACCACATATATACTACATACATACAATACATTCATACAATACATACATAGACATACAGTACATATAACATAGAGTAACATACTTACCAATACTTGTCACATTGTTCCCCGAAGCCATTGTCTTTTCCGGAATAAATATTAACATAACAAACCACAAAAATACTCACCCACGATCCGAAGCAGTCCACGAGTGTGTCCCACGACGATCTTGGGTAGAGAACTGCAGCATCAGATGATGCTGCCGTTCTCTACGGGCTGCAGGAATCCAATGACGGAAGGTAGGTATCCTTCCGCACTGTATTCCTCCGCCACTTAAAAAAAAAAAAGTCCCTAGTCTCACTTTATGCCATTGCTGCGTGGGAAATTCCCACACAGCAATGGCATAAAGTGAGACTAGGGACTTTTTTTTTTTTTTTTTTAAGTGGCGGAGGAATACAGTGCGGAAGGATACCTACCTTCCGTCATTGGATTCCTGCAGCCCGTAGAGAACGGCAGCAACAGCTGATGCTGCCGTTCTCTACCCAAGATCGTCGTGGGACACACTCGTGGACTGCTTCGGATTGTGGGTGAGTATTTTTGTGGTTTGTTATGTTAATATTTATTCCGGAAAAGACAATGGCTTCGGGGAACAATGTGACAAGTATTGGTAAGTATGTTACTCTATGTTATATGTACGGTATGTCTATGTATGTATTGTATGAATGTATTGTATGTATGTAGTATATATGTGGTATGTATGTAGCATGTAGTATGTATGTAGTATGTATGTAGCATGCATGTAGCATGCAGTATGTATGTAGCATGCATGTAGTATATATGTAGTATGTATGTAGCATGCATGTAGTATATATGTAGTATGTATGTGGTATGTACACTCACTGGCCACTTTATTAGGTACACCTGTCCAACTGTGTGTTAAGACTTAATTTCTAATCAGCCAATCACATGGCAGCAACTCAGTGCATTTAGGCATGTAGACATGGTCAAGACAATCTCCTGCAGTTCAAACCGAGCATCAGTATGGGGAAGAAAGGTGATTTGAGTGCCTTTGAACGTGGCATGATTGTTGGTGCCAGAAGGGCTGGTCTGAGTATTTCAGAAACTGCTGATCTACTGGGATTTTCACGCACAACCATCTCTAGGGTTTACAGAGAATGGTCCGAAAAAGAAAAAAAATCCAGTGAGCGGCAGTTCTGTGGCCGGAAATGCCTTGTTGATGCCAGAGGTCAGAGGAGAATGGGCATACTGGTTCGAGCTGATAGAAAGGCAACAGTGACTCAAATTGCCACCCGTTACAACCAAGGTAGGCAGAAGAGCATCTCTGAACGCACAGTGCGTCGAACTTTGAGGCAGATGGGCTACAGCAGCAGAAGACCACACTGGGTACCACTCCTCTCAGCTAAGAACAGGCATCTGATGGCTACTTTCAGCAGGATAATGCGCCATGTCATAAAGCTCGAATCATCTCAGATTGGTTTCTTGAACATGACAATGAGTTCACTGTACTCAAATGGCCTCCTCAGTCACCAGATCTCAATCCAATAGAGCATCTTTGGGATGTGGTGGAACGGGAGATTCGCATCAGGGATGTGCAGCCGACAAATCTGCGCCAACTGTGTGATGCCATCATGTCAATATGGTCCAAAATCTCTGAGGAATGCTTCCAGCACCTTGTTGAATCTCTGCCACGAAGAATTGAGGCAGTTCTGAAGGCAAAAGGGGGTCCAACCCGTTACTAGCATGGTGTACCTAATAAAGTGGCCAGTGAGTGTATGTAGCATGCAGTATGTATGTAGCATGCATGTAGTATGTATGTAGTATGTATGTAGCATGCATGTAGTATATATGTAGTATGTATGTAGCATGTAGTATGTAGCATGCATGTAGTATATATGTAGTATGTATGTAGCATGTAGTATGTAGCATGCATGTAGTATATATGTAGTATGTACGTAGCATGTAGTATGTAACATGCATGTAGTATACAGTATATGTAGTATGTATGTAGCATGTAGTATGTATGTAGCATGCATGTAGTATATATGTAGTATGTATGTAGCATGTAGTATGTATGTAGCATGCATGTAGTATATATGTAGTATGTATGTAGCATGTAGTATATATGTAGTATGTAGCATGTAGTATGTATGTAGCATGCATGTAGTATGTATGTAGCATGCATGTAGTATGTATGTGGTATGTATGTAGCACGTAGTATGTATGTAGCATGCATGTAGTATATATGTGTTATGTATGTAGCATGTAGCATGCATGTAGCATGCATGTAGTATGTATGTAGTATGTATGTAGTATGTATGTGGTATGTATGTAGCATGTAGTATGTATGTAGCATGCAGTATGTATGTAGCATGCATGTAGTATGTATGTAGTATGTATGTTGCATGTAGTATTTATGTAGTATGAATGTAGCATGTATGTAGTATGCATGTTGTATGTATGTAGCATGTAATTTTTTTTTTTTTTTTTTTTTAACATTTAACACATTAGCCGGATGATGGGACTACTACTGTCCCATCATTGGCTAATGTGTCAATCACTGTCATGGTAGCAGGCATCGCCCGATGGGACTTGTAGTCCCATCGGACGATGCCTGCACAGACCCCCGAAGCCTGCACAGACCACCGGCAGGCCGGCACAGCCCCCCGGCAGGCCGGCACAGCCCCCCGGAGCCTGCACAGCCCCCCGGCAGGCCGGCACAGCCCCCTGGCAGGCCGGCACAGCCCCCCGGAGCCTGCACAGCCCCCCGGCAGGCCGGCACAGCCCCCCGGCAGGCCGGCACAGCCCACCGGAGCCTGCACAGCCCCCCGGCAGGCCGGCACAGACCACTGGAGGCTGCACAGACCCCCTGGCAGGCCGGCACAGCCCCCCGAAAGGCCCGTACAGACCCCAGAGAGGCTGTACAAGGCAAAAACAGGGTTTTTCTTATTCCGATACCGGAAGTCCCATAGACTTGAATGGGACTTCCGGTATCGGAATCGGCGATACCGATACTTTTTTTAAAGATCGGCCGATCCATTCCGATCCGATACTTTGAAGTATCGGACGGTATCGCTCAACTCTAGCAAGGAGTGTGAATGCTGAGACCACAAGAAATTCCAAGATCAAAGTGATGCCGAGCGCTATACCGGGCACTCCAATAGACAACGGACGGAGCGAAGGTCGAGCATGGGAATATCTGCTCCATTCAGGATTCCAGGGTTCCAGAACACCGCTCCCAGCGGTCAGATTCCAGGAAATCAATAAATTATCCAATGTCCTACGAATAAGGAACAACTTGATTTTGGGGGGAGGAATAACTCTTTACATGTAAAATGTTTAAACAGTGGGTTCAGTATCTCAAGTAGATGAGAATTGGATAAAACATAGCGGTTTGGAGCTATGAGAAATATTTCAAAAATTTCAAAAACTTACGGTAACTTGAAATTCGTATCTTTATCATTGAATATAAAGAACTATCTGAAAGCCGAGGAAGCATCGTACAGCTCCTGGTAGATCGGTAGATGTAATTTAGAAAAAATGCTTATTGTCCCAGAAATTAAAAGAACCAAGGTATAGAAACATATCAACAATGACTTTTTGTTGACCAAGTTGGCCTACTGGAGTGGGACTGTGTTAATGATTGTTCCATCCCCGACAGTTTTGTGTCGGTCCTTGTGTTGGGGTGGACTTGTATAAAGTTGATCATAGATCATTTATGGGCAAAAATCACAGGATTTTTTTTTTTGTATATGTGGCGCCCCTGAGGCTCAGTCACCACAGAGGTACTGCACCTCCTCCTGAGGTGTGGTGCCCCACCATCCAGGTAAGTTGGAGGCTCCTGACCAAGCTCCAACACTCGCACCCCACACAACAGAATAGTTCAGCAAAGCCACATTGTTGCTCCTTGCTTAGAGAGTAGCAGAGCACCTTTGGTGGCTCCCTGCTTGGAACACGAAACGTGCTGGGAGGCGGGTGGAGTTGAGAATACATAAAAGAGCGGGAAGGTTTAGAATTACAGGTCAGTCTAGGAGAGGAAGCCACTCAGAGAGGAGTGAGGAAAGAAGATCTCTGAGAGAGGGATGGAGGAAGGAGGTGCTGCAGCAGACCTGAGTGACCTGGGTCTGCTGGCACGGGAAAGGAAAGAAGTAGAAAGACATTGAACTGAAACCCGATCTTCCATAAGAGAGAGAGATTAGAACAGAATGAAGGAGTAAAAGGGTACAGAGAGGACGTGGGTTAGAGGAAGAACCCTGCCTAGAAGTTCTAAGCGCAAGGCCGGGGCCCGGTCCCCGAGGTTGTATGGACACTCATGGTTCTGCAGCAGACACCGCTGGAGTAGTGGGCTGTAAATGCACTACTCCCATCTAAGACTTGGGACACAACAGCAACATTGATAGTGAGCTGGGATTCAGGAGTAAGGAGTCCCCGAAGCAGGCTACAGCTGTCTGCCGTACAAGTAGAGTTCTTGGGAACATCTGTCAGGAGGCACTCCAGTGTAACTCAGTACTGGGAGTACTTCACACTTAAAGGCACTATAGAGGAGACGTTCAGAAAGGCACATGTTGGCGGAGCGTTGGAAGGGAGCATTCCATCTTGCCTGGGGGTTGACTGAATCCCTTACCCGGAGGACACGGCACGGAGGCAGGCACCTGTGTGTACTACAGACTGTGAGTAAAGCTTTGGAACTGCAAGCTCTGGTGTCCTCCATTCATTCTTGCGCCAACGCATCCAGCCCCGCTACATCTGGGTACCAGCTTCTTCACCGCTTGTGCCTCTCCTTTCCCCCACATCTACACTGCCCTGGGGCTACAGCTTCACTTGTGGGGAGCTTCACCATCTTGGCTGCAACACACCACCAGCCCCAGAGGATCTGCATGCAGCGTCGGCTTAACATCTCACTTGCCAAACACCACAGGTGGCGTCACGAACTATTCATTCAAACCATTACATTCCCCCATTACTTAGGCGCCCAGGGCCACGGACCGGGTCCCCGCTGCTGTGACACATCCCGCTGATACCGGCCCGGTACCGAGTACCCCACGGCCCTGGGAGGGCGACCCAACTTGGCATCACAAACAGGATGACGAGACCCGATGCCATCGGGTTCTGTGTGCCTAAGGTTTGTTGGGCTTAAAACTTTTGAGAATGTGCAGAAGACCCAATTTAATAGACTGTAAAATGAACATTAAAAATGGCAGCTGGCGTGGAGAAGAAGGGCGTGACGATATGGGAGGTCCTAGGAAAAGACCGCGAACAGTCTTGGGCCGCCCCTGAATGAATTACTATGTGACAGCAACATGGCCCACCCCCCGAGGGGTTCGTATACTGGCTTGGTATGGAGGCGCTGGAAGAAGATGCCGCCCCAAGGAGGAGGGGCAGAAGCCAGTGGCAGGAAAGGGGACAGCGGACGTGCTGTGTTTAACGGGGGGGTATGTGGCGCCCCTGAGGCTCAGTGGCCACTGAGGTACTGCACCTCCTCCAGAGGTGTGGTGCCCCACCATCCAGGTAAGTTGGAGGCTCCTGACCACGCTCCAACACTCGCACCCCACACAACAGAGTAGTTCAGCAAAGCCACATTGTTGCTCCTTGCTTAGAGAGTAGCAGAGCACCTTTGGTGGCTCCCTGCTTGGAGCACGAAACATGCTGGGAGGCGGGTGGAGTTGAGAATACATAAAAGAGCGGGAAGGCTTAGAATTACAGGTCAGTCTAGGAGAGGAAGCCACTCAGAGAGGAGTGAGGAAAGAAGATCTCTGAGAGAGGGATGGAGGAAGGAGGTGCTGCAGCAGACCTGAGTGACCTGGGTCTGCTGGCACGGGAAAGGAAAGAAGGAGAAAGACATTGAACTGAAACCCGATCTTCCATAAGAGAGAGAGATTAGAACGGAACGAATGAGTAAAAGGGAACAGAGAGGACGTGGGTTAGAGGAAGAACCCTGCCTAGAAGTTCTAAGTGCTAGGCCGGTGCCTGGTCTCCGAGGTTGTATGGACACTCATGGTTCTGCAGCAGACACCGGTGGAGTAGTGGGCTGTAAATGCACTACTCCCATCTAAGACTTGGGGCACAACAGCAACATTGATAGTGAGCCGGGATTCAGGAGTAAGGAGTCCCCAAAGCAGGCTACAGCTGTCTGCCGTACAAGTAGAGTTCTTGGGAACATCTGTCAGGAGGCACTCCAGTGTAACTCAGTACTGGGAGTACTTCACACTTAAAGGCGCTATAGAGGAGACGTTCAGAAAGGCACATGTTGGTGGAGTGTTGGAAGGGAGCATTCCATCTTGCCTGGGGGTTGACTGAGTCCCTGACCCGGAGGACACGGAACGGAGGCGGGCACCTGTGTGTACTACAGACTGTGAGTAAAGCTTTGGAACTGCAAGCCCTGGTGTCCTCCATTCATTCTTGCGCCAACGCAAGACCCAACTAAACTAAGTATCTCCTCCAATTAGGGCCGCTACACTGATTGTGGAGCAGATTTTTTTCTTCTTTGCTCCTCCATTTAAAAATTATTGAAATCAAAGGTTCTCTTTAATAATTAAGCCATGTGTGAATCGCGCGTTGGGTTTGGTGACAGACAAGCTCAAAATGATGTCTGTCAGCCTTGGGGTCAGTGTGTGTGGAGGGGGCTCAGGATTTGAGCTCCCTCTGTATTCAGTAGATGCTGGCTGTGTTATAACAGCCATCATCTGCCTCTAACAACAGAGGCCAAAGCTGAGCTCCGATTTCTGTTAATTATTTAGATGCTGCTGTGAATCTCTGATAGCGGCATATAAAATTGGAAGAGTTACCAGTGTGCGCGGAGTCACTGATGAATTTCTATGACAGTCGAAGACCTGTTGAAACCTCCCATTTTGGACCACCATTTTCTCATCACATCACTGTCATGTCCACTCATCACTATGTGGTTAACGAACAGATTGAAATAAAGAACAAGACACAAATTCTTTTGAGAAATAGTGTTTATTAAGGGCACCTACAATGCTTATTTAGTAAAGTTTATTAAAGGCAACCTGTCATCTGATCATGCAGCCCAAACTTCAGGCAGCATGAATGAGATCCTGACTGCATGATGGCAGACAGGTATATTCTTCTCTATACTGCCTCATTATTTCAGGGAAAGCAAATTTTAATGGTCCGGACTGCGCTGCTGCAGGTGATTGACATGTCTCCTTATGTGCACACGAGAGAGACCTGTCAATCACATCACATCTTGCAGCACAGAGAAGAGCCAGCCATGGGTGGAGCCAGACTTGATATGTATCCAGATATGTTAACCATCTTGATCTTTAAAGTTTATTTTCTCTGAAGTACCAGGGAAGAGTATATACCTGGTTGCAATCATGCAGCCAGGATTTGATTCATGCATGGTTTGGGCAGCATAAATGAGATGACAGGTTCCCTTTAAATCCATTATATTGACACCAATAAAAGATATGAATCTATCCTAAAACTATCCTTGAATTACATGTCAAACAAGAAAACCTGGTACGTACAGCATTGAATGGGTAACTGAACTCAACTAATAGATAGTCATGATCCACCAGGGCGTTCTCAGCTGTTATCTTGGTGGTTTAATACTATAGGGTTGTTGGTCTTTCTCTTCGTCTTGCTCCTTCTATGCTTCCGTTCTTCTCCAGTGATTGCCGTCTTCGTATGATGTCCAGTGTAGGCAGGTCGTAGCTTGGTGATCCCTACTTTGAGTGACATGTCTGGCTTGATTTGTTTCAAAATTGATTTGTTTGTTCTTCCTGCCATCCTTGGTATTGATAAACTGGAGTACCCAGTGGAAACCCAAGTAAACACATGTAAAGCGCCATGGAATAAATGGGGCTATAAAAATGTAGTAATAATAATAAACATGGGGTGAACATACAAACTCCTTGATGTTGTTGTACTTGGTGGGATTTTACCCCAGCACTGGAAGGCAACCAGAATAACTACTGAGCCACCATGCCCCAAATTGAGAATTAGATGACTTATTATGTATACTGGGTAGCATACTTTTTTAGGCTAGAGTTACATGACAACCTTGATCATATGACAATATTCAAGTTATATTACTGGGAAATGTACACAATTTTTCCATCAATTGCAGTTCTGGGACTATTTCTTGCTGCGATTTGGTTCACTGAAACACGTTGAATTTTTGGTCACACATGACTTCACCATCTCTAACACCCAATGACAGTGGTGTGCAAATGCAACCTGTCTATGACTTGGGTGAGAAAGACAACAAAAAACAGCCATACTGCAGACAGGCTGCAGATGAGTCACCACTTGCAATGCGGTCATGATGGAAAATTTATGTGGGAACTTGTGACCTGTGAAAACAAATCAGCTAAATTAGTCGTCGGACAGTGAGTAGCAGGTAAGTCACACTCTTTTTGGTCATAAGTTTTGGCTGAGAATTGCTATCGCCCTACTAAAGCATGAGCTTAGCTGGTAGAAAAAAACATGCAGGCATATTACCAGTGAATTTCAATCACATGTTACTTGGAGAGAACGTTGCGCTCAGTGACCAAACACTCAGCAGGTTTGAAATTTTTTAAACAGTGGCATTACGTTGTGTGCACAATCATTGCGCAACCAAAGCCCCAGCGTTACGGCGACACTGAATGCAACGCTAAGGCCGGGACTCTACAGTGACTTTGGTTGCAACAGACAAGTGCAGTTCAGGAACGTACTACGTCGCAGCAAATTGTAAATGCAGTTATATTGCAACCTGCAGCGTAGCTGCCAAGTACGGCTATCTTTAGGCATGACGTGTGTCATAGCCAAGGCTGCCTTGTAGCTCCAGTCTGTGAAGGAGGCTCAGTATTTTATTCTTCTATAAATTATCAGATCTGGTATAGCCTATGGCTAATAGTCATTCCCATATTACATACTGATTCTAATTCTATTCTATTGAAACCTGTTTCCATCAAGCGAGTCATCCTTCGTCGCAGTCCGGAGAGTCCATGTGGCACCTTATTCCAGAATATCTCTTCTTGCCTTAGAATACATAAGAATCTCGCTAGGACAGCTGTCAGACATTTTATGTGAAATATTTGTAGAATGCTTGTGATATATATGATATATATTATCTAAATGTACTATGTGTTATGTCTGCCCCACAGGGTACGGTATGTCTTCACAAATTGTAATCTATATATGTAATCTCCTGGCAGCGTTCCTGACTTCTTGTAGCATCCAATCCATTCCATAAGTGACATTAGGAATAATATGTAACAAGCTGAGAGGTGCAGAGAACTTTATGTTGTACTCAAAAACGGCAATTAGACCTGTTAGTTTATGGTTTGCTGTATCTGGGTGCTAAACTCCCCTTTAGTGACCAATGCCAGGCAGCTGCTGCCAAGGGAAGCAAAATAATGGGATGCATTAAAAAAGGAAAAGATGCTCATGACAAGAATGTAGTTTTTCCTCCAGTGGATAGGAAGGACATATCTGAATTAGAGTGGGTGCGGAGATGAACGACCAAGGTTATTAAGGGTAGGCAATAGGTAAACAGACTTGGGGATATTCAGTTTGGAAAAAAGAAGGTTTATAGGTGATATTCTTACAATGTACAAATATATGAGGGGACAGTACAAAGATCTTTCTACTGATCTTTTACACCTAGGCCTGAAATGGGGACAAGGGGGCATCCTCTACGTCTGGAGGAAAGAAGGTTTAATCATAATCATAGGTGCAGATTCTTTACTGTAAGAGCAGTGAGACTATGGAACTCTCTGTCACATGATGTTGTGATGGCTGATTCACTACAATAGTATAAGTAGGCCTTGGACATCTTTCTTGTACTACATAATATTACAGTTTCTGAATAATTACTAGATTCTGTGATGGGGCGTTGATCCAAGGAACTAGGCTGATTGCCGTTTGTAGAGTCAGGAAATAATTTTTCCTCTAATATGGGGCAATTAGCATTTGCGTTATGTTTTTTTTTTGCCTTCCTCTGGATATTAGGGTATACATTGAACTTGATGTAATCGTGTCCACTTTCAACATAAAACTATGGAACTGTGACAGTGCTGTACCGACACATAAGGGTCAATCACAGTTTACTGTATTGTTGAAGATATGCGATGTAATATTTGATCTGGCTAGTAGAGGGCAGCGATGAGAGGTCGGAGTTGGACCGCGAGGGATTTTGGCGGTTGGTGAGTGGTTGGGAGGAATTGAAGGAGAGTGATCCTTAGAGAAAGACTGGATAGAACAGTGCGACTCTGAATCTGTTGTTGGTGAATCTCTTGTTGGTGACTCTGGGACACGTTGTTCGGCTTGATATGAGCTGACACTGTGAGGACAGCATAATACACAGCATCTTGGGCTAGGACACGTGAGGCCTTATCTCTAAGCGTTTAGGGAAGCCCTGCACTGGAGAGATCATCATTCCCTAAGAGCTTCATGACGTAGTTTCTATCTCTAAGGACTTAGGGAAACCCCGTGGTAGAGAGAAGACTTAAGGAAGCCATGCTTTGTAGAGATCGGCATTTCCTAAGAGCTTCAAGACACCATTTCTGATTATTCGGGGCTCAGCCCTCTATCCCCCATCCTGTCATAATTCTACTTCAGTTTCACGATGTACCGGTACCATCTTATATCTGAATAAATATGCACATATATAAATAGCCTTATAGAGGTCCAGTTAGTTATGACAAAAGGCCTCTTCTGTAAGAGACACTTTGAAAACTGCTCCGAGTAGGCAATTACTAATGTACTCGCATAATACTGTTGTTTTATTAATTTATGCATAGAAAGGGTTAATGGCGATGTATTATGCTCACAAATAATTCTTAATTCTGTTTAAGTGTACCTGCATATTCTGTGCAGCTGACATTAGTCTAATATGTCTAGTCTCAGCTTAAGAGTTAAAGGGAATCTGTCACTAGATTTTTGCTACCCCATCTGAGAGCAACATAATGTAGTGGCAGAGACCTTGATTCCAGCAGTGTCACTTACTGGGCTGCTTGCTGTCATTTTTATAAAATCCCTGTTTTCTCTGCTGCAGATCTAGCAGTTCTCTGAATGCTGAGCTCTGTTAACGCTGCCCACACTACTAATTGGCAGCTTCCTGCCAATCAGTGGTGGGGCGGGGTTATACAGAGCTCATGAATATGAGTGACTACCTGGCAGCAGGTTTACTAGTCCTCTAATGATAATTCCAGGCTGATAAAACAGGGATTTTATCAAAACTACAGTGAGCAGCCCAGTAAGTGGCACGTCGCTGGAATCAGAGTTTCTAGCTCTATATTATGCTGCTCTCAGATTAGCTTGCAAAATCTTAGTGACAGATTCCCTTTTATAGGATGTGTGTCATCAGAAAATTTATTCTTGTTTCAACTTATTAATATTATATCTATTTCTATATTTAAAAGCCTGTCCAACTTCTCCACAAAAATTGAAAAGGCATGGCATATAATAAAATAATAAAAGAGGCTATGCTCATTACCGGAAGTTATGACATACCAATGTTCAGGTGATGTCCTTGCCCCTGCACATTGCTGCCCTACAGCTCTGTTTATTACCCTGGTCAAGGCAGAGGAACTTTTGGCTGCCCCTTCTGGCACCAAGCACACGAGGCATAAAAAAGGAATCATTTCAAACACCAGATGACTAGATTTATGTCCACTGAACATATTTTGCAGATTAGTTTGTATGTTGGAATGTTCACTGGGTGCGGAAAGTATTCAGACCCCTTTAAATATTTCACTCTCTGTTTCATTGCAGCCATTTGGTAAATTCCAAAAAAGTTAATTTTTTTCTCATTAATGCACACTTTGCACCCCATCTTGACTGAAAAATACAGAAATGTAGAATTTTTTTGCAAAATTCCATACCTACCTCATTTTGGCTTTACCCTGACTTCACTTTCAGAATAATAAGCTTCCTGACATCTGGTGATAAATTTGGTTTTGTCGTTGCCATGTATTAACCGAAAACCATACAAACAAAAAAAAATTAGGCAAAATTGGACTACCCTTGACAAAATATGCAAAACTTTTGGCCCAGCAAATGTTGAAAACTAACACATAAAGGGATAAAACAATGTCAAACACCATTTTAATCCTCATAGCTGACAACCATTTGCTTCCAGTTTACTAAAATCACCAGAAAAATGGCATCACAACAAACAGACAGAAGTAATCACATTTTTAAAAAAAAATGCAAAACTTTTGGTCGCTACTGTATATATTCTAATGATTATCGCAAAATATAAAACTTTTATATAAAAAATCTACATATTACATGAGGTTCAATTATACATTATTTTCAGATTCATAGACAGACCGTATTTTCAGACTATAAGACACATTTTTTCCGCAAAAAACTTGGGAGGAAAATGGGGGGTGCGTCTTATAGCCAAAAACACAGGCTTACCAGGGGGTTGCGGCAGTGGTGTAGCAGCGGAACCAGAGGCGGCATAGGTGTGGCGATGCTGAAGCTCTGTGTCGGCGGTGGGTGGTGTGGGGTGCACCTATGCAGGGTCCCTTCCTCAGGATTCCGGTGGCAGAAATGTGGCGACACCATGGCCCGGTGTCCACGGTGAGCAGAGCCGAGTGCATCACCGGTTTCTCCTGTCCTGACCCCTATTCTGGAGTAATGTCCTCTGTCCTGCAGTGACGTCCCCCATCCTGTAAAAATGTCCCCTGTCCTGGCCCCTATTCTGTAGTAATGTCCTCTGTCCAGTAATAATGTTCCTCATTGTGTAATTATGTTCCCCTTCCTGTAGTAATGCCCCACATTGTGTAATAATGACGCCCATCCTGTAATAATATCTCCCATTTTGACCCCTATTCTGTAGTAATGTCCTTTTTCCTGTAATAATGTCCCCATCCTGTACTAACATCTCCCATCCTAGCCCCTATTCTGTAATAATGTCCTCTGTCCAGTAATAATGTTCCCCATTGTGTAATTATGTCCCCCATCCTGTAATAATGTCCCCATCCTGTAATAAGATCTCTCGCCCTGACTTCTATTCTGTAGTAATGTCCCCTTTCCTGTAATAATGTCCCCATCCTGTAATAACATCTCCCATCCTGGCCCCTATTCTGTAATAATGTCCTCTGTCCAGTAATAACGTTCCCCATTGTGTAATTATGTTCCCCACTGTGTATTTATGTCCCCCATCCTGTAATAATATCTCCCATTCTGACCTCTATTCTGTAATAATGTCCCCATCCTGTAATAAGATCTCCCGCCCTGACTCCTATTCTGTAGTTATGTCCCCTTTCCTGTAATAATGTCCCCGGCCTGGTCCCTATTCTGTAGTAATGTCTTATGTCCTGCAGTAACGTCCCCCATCCTGTAAAAAATGTTCCTCATCCTAAAAGCAGACACGAGGTGAATATTAATGTTATTAATTATTTTGTGGGGTATGTCTATTTGGATTAAAGGGATAACAATTTAAATTTTTTTTTTTACATTTTTTGTCAAACTTCTTATTTTTTTTTAAATAAACGCAAAACCTATCGACCTAAATTTACCGTTATGGTAAAATATAATATGTCACGAGAAAAAAAAAGTCTAAATTACTGGGATATGCGCAATCATTCCAGGGTTATTTCCACATTAAGTGACATTGGTCAGATTTGAAAAAAAAAAAATTGTCCTGGTTACTAAGGGGTTAAAATGATGATGACGATGATGATCATAATATTAGTATTGTTATGCTGTAAATGTAAAGTGCTGAGGAATATGTTGGCGCTATAGAAATAAAATGATTATAATAATAGTATTAATAATAATAATAATAATAATAATAATAATAATAATAATAAGCAGTAGTAGTATTAATATTGAGAAAAGTAGTAATAATAATCATTTAAATAACAGGAGAAGTAATGCTCAGGGATATAAAGCAATAAACAGCAGCTACATAACTTTCATCTATTGACCCATTTTGATGCAGTTTGGGATTGTGCAGCCCTTCTGCTCTTTGCTCTTCTGCTCTTCCAGTGTGCACTATGCACAGTTCAGCAGGGGACTCTACCGCCCCTAGTGGAATGTAGGGGTATGTGCAGCTCCTGGAGAGAGTGAGGGTGGAGATGGAGAGCACAGTCCCAGGAGAGAGAGGCAGGCAGAGAGGAGGGGCAGGAGAAAGGTTATGTGTGGTTAGAGCTGTTATCCCAGGGGGAGCCTGAAACTCTCACATTCCTGGCATATCCCAGCTAGTGAGGCAGCAGCAGCAGTCAGCTAGTCCAGCAGTGAGCCAGTGAGGGAGGCAGTCTGCTCTGAGCTCCCAGGCTGTACACAGCCTCTGCTCCCTGCACTGAGGGATAAACAGGACGCTGCCACATGCTGCCACATTGGGGATGATCCGGTGAGTGCGCACTGTCACTCCATGTTGTTCTTCCATTGGATTAGAACATGGATGTGTTTGTTTTGTTTCTTTATTCTATTTTTCTGCAACAATATTGTTTTTGGCATTTTGCAAATGTTATTATTTTTTATTTTTTTTACTTGTTACATTTCAGTGTGTTGATAATCAGCATTACTTCTGCATAACACAAGGAAGCAACGAACATATGTTACATATTTACAGTACGTAGAGATAAGCCTGTATCGCCTTTGCTGTTATGTATGTGGGTTTATTTATTATATTGTTTATTTATTATATATTATTTATGATCTATCTTCTAAGCATGAGCCCCATAGATTGTGCGGATTAATAGGGACTGCTCTCTCGTCGGTGTGGACGGCATGCCCTGACTTTTTGCAATACGTTTGTCTTTTTTGACTATTTATAGCGTTGTGATCATTCCGGTGGCTCGGCGTGCTTTGTTTATGATGGAAGGGTTAACAATGGCGCATTCTTTCATGGGGAGAGAAGGACAGAAATGCAGGTGTTTGGTCACCCCGAGCAATGGCTAAGGAATTTGTAGGGTATTTTTTTTTTGTTATTGTTCTTATTTTGAGTACAGGCTTTTGTATAGTTGTGGCCGGGCTGCAATCCACAAAGAATGTCAATTGCAACACAAAGAGACTGGTGATGTCAGGCCGTAGATATTTCTGAGGTGGTAGTATCTCCTACGCTGTGGAAAACAGCTTCGGGCATTAAAAATCCACAACTTGTGGCCTTTAAACTTATTATGTTGTTAACAGCAATTTGTAAAATGTGGAATATATATATATATTTTTTAATTGGTTGTTAATTAAAAAAAAAAAATATGATATGTGTCTACCTGGAAACCACAGGGCATGGCCGAAAAGTGGAAAATGCAAAATTTAGAATTCCAATTTTTCCTAATTAATGTGAGATGTTTCCATGGATAAAACATTGTATGGTTTGTTGTTCAACTTCAACTAGGATTTCTGGTATTCGGCTACTAAACAGAAGCTGCAGGGGGGCATACCAAAGAAATACTGGACCTTATCTCTTTAGAAAAAAAGGGGAGGGAGAATTCCAATCATTAATACAGCCCACTTGCCTAGAACAAAAAAGCAGGTCAAAAGTCTTACCTCTCCAGGTTACTGTGAGGCAGCGGGGTGTTAGGGACCAGAGCAGTAGATTGGCATTTGCTAGTAACCACGAAAGGTAGTCAGCTCAAGGTCAATCCTTTGCTGCTAAATTCTCAGAAATAACAAGGGTTCCTCAGCCTCAAGAAATGTCCCCTGATGTTATCTATTGACATGCAAAATTTTGGTAAATTAAATAGTTTGCAAAGAAAAAAATGCAGATGATATAGATATACTGTATATATCTCAAAGAACAATAACAAGTTCCTATTGTAATATGTTGTTTTTCCATTCACAGGCTGCTAACACAAGAGCCTTAGATCTGCAGAAGAAAAGGATTATCCATAATTTTTATTTTCCTATTGTGGGATATATATTTATTTTTTGGAGCAAGAATGAGAACAGCTGAGGATTCGTCTGGAACAGTCCTACACCGTCTTATTCAGGAGCAACTGAGATATGGGAATCTGAGTGAGAATCGTACATTGTTGGCCATTCAACAGCAAGCTTTGAGGGGTGGTGGGGTCAGTGGAAGCCCCAGGTCATCACTTGAAAGCCTTGAACAAGAGGAGATGCAGGGGAGCCCTTCAACAAGGCAGGAACCTCAAGGGCAGGAGCATCATTGTGACCATTTCTACTTGGAGAACCCTATGTACAAAGCTTATGAGTTCCAACATAAGGGCGAGGAGCTCCCAACCTATGATGAAGCCAAAGCTGCCCTTGCTCAATATTACGCAGCTCAAAATGTCCAGAATGTTGAACATGCTCCTCATCGGCAGGACCAGTCCCTTATGGAGCTGAAGCATGGTCATGTAAGGTCTCTAAGTGAGAGGCTGCTGCAGATGTCTCTTGAACGTAATGGTGCCAAGTCTCAAAACCTCATAAGCTCCTCACACAGCTTCCCTCAACTTTCTAAGCAATACCAGCTATCAGTAGCTCGTGGACAACAAGATGGAGTAGTACACTACAGAAATGCTCCACCTGAGTATCCAACTTACAGCCAACCTGAGCAGATGAGTGGGTATGCTCCCGAACAAAGGCGATATCCCGGAGATCTCCCATTGTACCATCAGCCTGATATCAGGTAAACACATAAAATACAAGAACCATTGTTCTATTTCCTGTCATGTCTAACATGGCCCATAATAATTCTTTCTTCTATCTGAGAACCCATAAAACAGACTTCAAACAGTTGACAATCTGAATTGTGCCTGTCTACATAGATGTATTCGGCCGCAGACTGACCAACATTGTATTAAAAGCTACATCAAAGGCGGATATAAAAATCTCTCTAAACTCTGGTCTTTGGTATTTAAAAGAGGTCCCTGACAATAAAGCCTGAACTGGTGGGCTACCACAATTCCGCATTGTTCACACAGGAAGAGATAAGCAAAGGCAGGAAGTGGCTCCGAGAAATGCTGATAGTAATGAAGGAATATTTTCAGCCTCATAGTAAAAGAATTTTCTCCCTTGTTAGTTCTTGTAACCCCTTTGGCAGCAGCGGCGATTAGTCCCATTAACAGAAATGCCATCCCCATTGTGAGAGCCATTATGAATTCCTAAAGTTCCAGTCAACGAACAGTAAAAAGGAAGATGTATTATTCTGGCTTTAGGCCGTGCACCTACATCCACTGCCTTCCTTCAGGACGTTGGTATCCGGGCTAGCTCTGGAATGGCATTTAGCTCATAACGAGGATCAATAATTAATACATTAGGTAATTACATTCATAGGAAATTACAAGCATACTCCAGACCTGAGCTAGAATCTTGGAGTAATTAGATGGCCGGCTATGGTGTAAAGGTTCAGTGTAGTCTCGGGCTAATTAATTATTTCTGGGAGTCGGTGCATTAATTTCGGAGACGCTTGGAAAGATGCTGCTTTGTGTAGGTTGTACAAGACCGTACAGGCCCCATGTACAAGTTAATGCTAATCTCTGGGTAGCGTTATAAAAGCAGCTCCCAACGTAAGGTGAAGTCATTTGGTTATTTTGGGACAGAAAGGAAGCGCTATCAATCTGCACTTACATTTGGAATCGATTTGCATCATAAAACAAGTAGAGATCTGTTTGCTAAGCTTGATAAATGTAGGAATATCTGACTTGACATTCTCATTTCTTTCTCGCAGGACAATGCCAGATCCTAATGTACAATATGGCCAAATGGCATCCTTCAATGCGGCAGGTAACCACATGGCTCGCATGGATGCCTTGCTGCGAGAAAATGAAAAGTTGCGCAGAGAACTTGAGACTTACAGCGAAAAGGCAGTCAGGATCCAAAAGGTAAAGGCAATGTTATAAGAAGACTCCTGGCACACGTCACGGGTGCACTGTGTATCTATATACCCAGCTGTCTTTCCTGTCTGGTGCACCAGGCCCTACATTTTTGGAAAACCCATTAGTGTCCATAATACGATTCCCATCAACAAACAAGTTATTGTAATGTTTCTCCAGCTGGTCACGGAGGGTGGGGTGTCTACCCCTCTCGGTTTCGTTTTGTCAACCCTTTCACTTTCTTTGCACCAAGGATTCCACCCCCCCTTCCCCCATAGCCTCCCCTTTAACAGCTGCGAGGACTCTTTGCACAGTGAGGCAGCTATGAGCCATTTGTTAAAGGCACACGTAGAGCTCAAGGCCGCTGACAGTTGCTTGGGTTTTGTGTTCTGCTTGAGCTGACCTGATGTGGCATAAATGAGCCATTGTGTGCTGATGAAAAGGTGCCTGTGTTAGGAAGGCCTCAGCTGTAAGGAGCGAGGAGGGGGGTGCCAGCCCCTCAGCAAATGTGTAATCCAGACTGGCAGGTGGCATAAAGTCTACAGACATAATCGGTGTATAAATAAGGAGCTATGGTGCTGTCTGGGCCCTTTAAAACTATTTAGAAACCGAGCATAATGAGATCACTCCAGGAATCCTGTTCGGTTTGTGGGATTGAGGCCAAAACTAGACTTTAGAGAACCTTTTGTAATATAATATTAAAAATATATATAATGTTCATGCTAATTGATCTATGATGGAAGCATATAATATTAATCTTCAATCTTCATTCCAGTCTATTAATGCCTCTCCATTTTTTCCAGCTTGAGACCGAAATTCAACGAATCTCTGAAGCCTATGACAGCCTCATGAAAGCCTCTTCCAAGAGGGAATCACTTGAGACCACCATGAGGACCAAGATGGAAGAAGAAATGAGACGCATGCAAGACTTTAACCGAGACCTGAGAGGTGAGGGAAGAGGGAACTAAAAGAAAGGCTCCCACCCCCTGTAACAGGCCATGTCTTGTGCTAGCAATCATCATTACCTTCTCACAATGGATATTAGCGTTAAGTGAGTGGACTCAGGCTCTTAAGACCATCAAGTCCTTGAAAAGCCATGTACGAAAACTAAGACATAGAAAAAACAATGGGGATCTTCTGCCAAAGCTCATTAACCTAGATATCCTTTGTGTTAATTGAAGTCTCCACTAAGCTCCACTGCCCTATATACGGGTTATTTTTTGGAAGAAGACCTTGTCACTAGAGAGGCAGCCTCTGTAATAAGGTGGAGGGATGAGCTGAGGATAAAATAGAATAAGTAATGTGTTTCATCCAGGCGGAATTGTAAAGGCTAAAACTCATTTTTGTGGTTTTCCTTTAGAACGACTGGAATCTGCAAACAAACAGCTGGCAGCCAGGAGTCTGGAGAGCCGAGAGGACAACCAGGGGACTGTATCCAAGCTGCTCGCTCAATGTAAGTTATACTTTTGCAAATCAACTCTAAAACTTGATAGTACAGTATAACTACATTCACTACATAACTACAACCCCAGTTCTGTTGCAAAACATTTCTATGGAAAACGAGAATCCAGTCTAATTCTTCAGTCCCTGTTAGGAACTGTGTGAGTTAGGAGGTGGTGAAGGTCTTCTTATTCAGCCCCAGTTACACACACTGCATATATTACAAGTAGAATGCTAAGAGATCATAAACAAGTGAGTCTCAACCTGACCGCTGTGTACGTGGGATCTGGCCTGACGCATTTCTGAGGATACAGCGGAGGTGTGTCCATTCTTTGCTTCCTGAAGAAAAGGCTATGTTTCTTTAGCAAACAAACAGAGTTCAATGTGACCTGAATTCTTGACATTCCAGTAGCTGAGCGTCCCCATCCCCCCTTTCTTAGCTTTAGAAAAGTGGAGGGAAAAAACACAGTAGATCCCATAAACGGCTAGCACGGCAGGGGTTAACAGGCTAAGTTATGTAGTTAGTCTATTGAAAAAAAATTCTTGCTCTACGAACTGGAAAAAATGAATGCCATGAGGAAGTGATAGAAAATACAATACTAGGGTTCTGTGTGACTCTCTATGCATTATTATCAATATTTCATTCTGTCATGTTACAGGATAGGTGATAGAAGTATGACTGGTGGGGTGCCGATTGTCGATCCTGAGAACTGGGGACAAGTGTCCCCCATATGAATGTGCATGCGTGACAGCCACTCTGTTCACTGTCTACAGGAGTGATGGTCACGCATGCACACTGCAGCTTTATTCGCAGTGAATTTGGGGACCACAGTTCTTGGGATTCATGGTGGGGGTCATCTGTCCTTATGTGAATGGAGTGTCTATAGTAGTGGTAGTCACACATGCACACCCCAGGATTCCTATTCTTGGGAACGTTAGCGGTCCCACTCACATCGATCTCACATTTAAGGAAAGCAGTGCATGGACTGGCCGTGGGCTCTCCCAACCCGAGCGTGACCATTTTGTGTATTTCTATGCATCTGTCACGTTTGAATCTGAAGAACAGGCCTGTCCGTGCACTGCGTTCTGGTCTTGTTTTGACTGCGCACTTAGGTAATAACTATTGATTGTAGGATAACCCCCTTTAAGCATTTTGTAACTTCAGCCATAAGGCTGATCCAGGTTCCTATGCATTTTTATTATATATACTTGATAAATTTTAATTGCCCAGATCAATGTATTCCCAATGTTGGAGAGCTGGGAACACCACCAGAGAAAACTGGTCTTACCAGGATATACATTCTTGAGCTGTTATGTCCTTGGTGTCTGGCTTCCCCAAAGCCTGGGAACCTTAATGTTTGCTTAACCTTTTCATGGAAGAGTGAAGTAGCAGTCAAGTTTAACATATTCTTAGGAATATTCTTGTTAGGTCATTCGACATAGAGACAAATCTCTTGTAAACATGTTCGGATCTGACAGGCCTCATGGCTGTTTACAGAGCTTATCATACCTCTTAGGTCTCTTCTTTTTTGTTTGCCAAGTCCCCTAAACCGGGATCTCCAGCTCTGAGGGAACGTTACTGGCTTGTAGACTATGTGCAGCTGTTATACTGAACTCCACTCACCACTTCTTTGTTAAACTTGCCTTGTATTTGTTTCCGGACTGCATTTCCCACCAGGGACAGGTTCTTATTATGAATGTTTCATTTTAACCTGTTCCAGGAATTGCGTTCAGCCTACCTAATGTAGAGATTACTGATAATTTCAGATTTATTAATTATATTTTTGTAATAACATGCAGGTCGTGAACAGCAGCAGGAAAAGGAGAAGCTGGAGAGAGAGGTCATCCTCCTGCGTAGTGCCAATGAGGACCAGCGGAGGAGAGCAGAACTCTTGGAAAAAGCCCTTAGTAATGCCCAGTCCACCGCAGCGCGAACAGAAGATGAACTCCGCAAGAAAAGAGCATATGTAGAAAAGGTGGAGAGACTACAACAAGCTTTAAGCCAACTCCAAGCTGCCTGCGAAAAGAGAGAACAACTGGAATTACGTCTGAGGACGAGACTGGAGCAGGAGTTGAAAAATTTAAGGGCTCAACAGGTAGGGAGGACTGTAGTGCACCATTTTTTACATTGACTGTATATAGAATTCCCTACAAGATAAACTCATAACTTGTTTCTTCTTCAAACAGAGACAACCACTGTTGCAGAATGGAGGTCAATCTCCTGAGCTCTCTGTCCAAGTATTGTCTGAGCAGCTGAGGGAAAAAGAGGAAAGGATATTGGCACTGGAGGCTGACATGACCAAGTGGGAGCAAAAGTACTTAGAAGAACGCACTATGCGCCAGTTTGCAATGGATGCTGCTGCCACTGCTGCCGCTCAGCGAGATACTACCATCATCAATCACTCCCCTCGCCACTCCCCAAACAATAGCTTCAATGAGGATCTGCTAATGGTCAACCACAGGCACCAAGAGATGGAAAACAGGTATGCTGACTATTCCATATTTCTGTAGTTGGGTGACTGGTATCCTCTCGTCTCTTTATTTTTTAATAATTCTTTCCATGTTGCTTTTTCCTATGTAGAATCAAAGCTCTACATGCCCAGATACTAGAGAAAGACGCAGTGATCAAAGTGTTGCAGCAGCGTAAACCCCACCAGGGCCCTTTACGGCCGGCGAAATCTGTGCCCTCCATTTTCACACTATCAGTATCAACTCCAAATTCAATGACTGGAGATCGACAAGCCAACGTGTCACAAGTGTTAGCAGGTGATTACTTGTGTATATTACTTACACATCTCAAGACAGCTGGACTTGATATTTTAACCATCTGATGTGCATGTACCTCCTGGAATCAGAAAATAACACTCATCATTGCCTTATGTTTCCTTTCTAGTCAGCCAATCAAACTGTCCGCCACCTGCCAATGCCAACATCGTACCCGTGCACTCGAAACATGGCAGCAAAGATGGCAGCACCCAGACGGAGTGTTCAACTCAAGTAACTGACTCCTTTCTGGACAATAACACATCTTCATTGAGTAAGTCTCATGTCCATTTTGGATATTTTTTAATTTAATTGCATTAATTTAATTTTTATGGTTGGTTTGTAATGTGCGTCAACTTCATAGCAGTCAATTCAGTTCCCACAAAATACTATGGACTTTCAGAAAGGTGTGTTCTTGGTGCACACAACCCTAAACACTACCACAGTAAACATTGTATGGTCACCCATGGAATAACGCAAAATGAAAAAAAAAGCCCACAACGCTTGCTTGTATGCTAGGAACTGAGGTAATTGAAGCTGGTGGGTACCAAAACTTGCTGATGGAGCATAGCAAACCATGATGAAAATGAGGAAATAATGTGGCACAACCATCTGGTGAGATAAAAGCTTCTTTATTTGTTGTCCGTTAAAACAATTGGATCCATACATATTGCAGTTGTATTTATTTGTTTTAATGGATAGCAAGTTTTTATCATAACGGGTGGTTGTGCCGCATTGCGTTAACCCATCGACAAAGCTTTCATTGGCTCGCTGGGAGTCTTCACACCACTATACCATTACAATGCAAGTGTGGACATAGTGTCGCTAAAACAAGCCTGTATTCTTTCATTGCTGATACTCGGGAGACGTTTCGCAACGGAAGAAGCTGCACTCGCTCACCTCCCCTCCCCCAGGCTGAGCCTGTGCCGAGCCTTGCATAGCTAAGAGCTTTCTCCTCTCACAATCCCTGCCAAGGCTTGGCCTCCCTTGGTGATGACTAATGCCAATGAATCTCAGCTATGCAGCTGGGAACAGAATGCAGGTGTGAGGCCAAAAGATTGAACGAAAAAGAGGGGGAAGGGGGTAGAGAAGATGTCTAATGCACCAGAGAATAAATTATTGATCTCACCTGCACTCACGTTACTATCAAACCTGATTATACCGTAGGGTGATATCTAAAATCTATTAATCTATTAGGAACATGAATATTACATGCTCTGCACTAGTTACCACAAGTTCCCTGATTAGCGAAAAAGTTGTCCGATCACTAGAAATAACCTCCTCCCCCCAGTTTGTGTGGCACTAAGAAGCTTTTGTTAGGCATTATGTCCTTAAGAACAATTAGTCAATAGATTCCTTAAGGTTTTCCTCATATTTTTCACATTCCCATTACTCCAGAGTAACCTCACCATAAAGATACAGTCTGTCTGCTCACCACGTAAGGCCACAGACATGTCTGGAATGTCTCCCCACCACTACCACCACTTCACGATCCAGCCAAAGAAAATAGGCCATTGTGACCCAGTGCGCTCGTTTTTGAAATCTTGAGCAATAACGCTGCATACATCATCCCAAGACAAACCCTTTCACACTACAAGGAAGGCCCACTGTCCCGGCTTCACTCCTCGTTACAATTCAGTGTATGGAATTCAGTCCTCTTTTATGTGGTCACTTATTAACATGACTGATCACATGCTTGTCTCATCATCTGTGCATTCAATGGCCTTTGTAAGGGGTGAATCAGAGAATGGAATCGCTCGGGTGCATAGCTAGTGCTTAGATGGATAAAATCCACTCATGCATAGACAATCTGCTTTCATGCTGACAGGACATCCAGTGAATGTATATTAATATCTGTCCGCCTGCTGCTCCTCATGCCCTGGCATCTGAAACATTAGAATGTACTATGTCCAATACATAAGAAATGTGTAACTATCAAGTCAGCTTCATATTTTACATTATCTTAATGATTTTATCATGACCAGTTTGTTTTTGAGTTCCAATGGCTGACTGCTATCTCACCTGTCCTCCCCTTCCCATACACCCATGTTTGTGCTGACAGAGGGAAATTAAAGCTCAATTTACAGTGAAAATTAATCATGAACGAGCATTCTTAAGAAAGCTTGTTTCACGATAGTCTTACAGTGTAAACAAGTTGCTGATCATCCGAGAAACGAACAAAATGCTTGATCATCGGGTGAAATTATTTTTTGCTCAGCGCAAAAGATCATCATTTTCGGCTGTGCGTCATCCTGTGTACACAGGTCTCCCATGGGTGAAAACAATGAAGCCTATGCACACCGTGTGTTCTTTTACACATCGGTCAGTTTTCATCGTTTACTACTGTCCGCCTATCTAAACAGACTATTAAACAACCACCGATCGGTAAAGGTTTACTGATCGAAGGATGTAAATGGACTACCAGAGACCTCTAGCATTTCCTTATCTTCTGTGAAAACAAAAGGTTTGGGCATGTTAAAATCCAACTGCCTTATCCTTTACTCCTCCATTGTTTTCCTTCAGAAAAGAGTCAGAAAGCCCCCATACATATTTGATGTTTAACCGGTCCCCATAGGTTTGGACAACTTTATCTTCATTCAACTACTTATTCATTTTTCTGATGAGCTTCTGTATGTTAATGTTTTTTTTTTTATTTTTGTTTTTCAGAAACTGAGTCTACTGCTAAAAGCGCCAACATTTCTGAAATGGTAGAAATCCTCATCTGAGTTGGGGGTAACACCCAAGTCTTGAGAAAGTCTTACCCGACCAGGAACCATAACTGGTCGATCAATTGTAGATTACAGGGAATGAATCCTGTGCTGCAACTATGAGGCAGTCTTAACGGCAGAAGATGTGTTCAGCTTGGAAGCTCCAACCTAAGCTGCAGATGGACTTTAGAGTTGTGTGAGCACTGGCTTCTCAGAAGACAAGAAGATTGAGAAAGACCTCCTTATATTTTCACCCACCTGAAGTTGAAGATGCTTACCAACTTCAATAAATGTGATACAGTATCTGATCTTTTGGAACTGCAACTCAACCATAAGACTTTGATTCACGTGGAAAACAGACTCTGGGAAGGGGAGATGAATAAAGTCTACTTTTGGCTTTTAAAAGCCAAGGGCCAATTCCTGTTGCTGCTAGAAATACCTACAAAAATGTAGGGGTTTGAAGTGGTTTAAAGTTGTCGGACTCTCGTCCCGAACATTTGTCATGTACATACTTATGTGTTTATTTTTATAAGTTTTCTTCTGTTGATTCTCAAGTTATATTTATACATCTATGTTTCTGTCTTGTTCTGCGGTCTACTTTGATAGATGTTCTACCATGATACAAGGGTCAATCAATACATGAGCTAAGCCTCATAGGTTGATACTTAGAAAAAGCTCACATATGTACAAGCCAAATACTATTCCTTGTACATCTCCACTAGATCGTATATCGTATTTATTTTATATTTTAAAACCCCCTTTCCCTCACTCCGACCCTTCTCTTTCTCATTGGGCTGCTGTTGCTGGTCAGCAGTAGTCATTTTTTGATTTCTCTTGTATATTGTTTACAAAATTAGATCAGAATAAAATTGCATAATGCAATTTACTAAAGATTTTTTTCTAGTAATTTTCACCCCTTCCTCCACCCCTTTGACATCAGAATGGGTTATAAATGCAATATATATATATTTTTTTGTATTGGTATTTCTGCCTATCTGCGCTGTGAAAGTCTGTTTTATTCCAAAGATGTATGAATCATATATATTTTTTGTGAGTTTACTTAAGTTATCGAAAGTATTTAAAGACGTAAGCGTGGCTGTTGTTTCTTAATATTATTCGCTTAATGTATGCTGCCTGGATGCCGTCTGGTTCTGCTGTTGCAGACCAGGATTTTGTTATTTTAAATATGAAATTAAATAAATTTTAAAAGTGAAAAGAAATTTTGTGTGACTTCATATCATTTCTTTATTACAATGGAGTTGTATGCCTAGCGCAAAACTTGGGGGGCACAGGATGTAGTGGTGATTCATTTCAGTAGGAAAGAAGAAAATTCAGCTCCCACGATCCAATAAAGTGATGGTTGGCTTTTTTGGATATATCACGAAAATCAAGTACAAAAAGCAACGCGTTTCGGATCACGAAGAAGCATAGGACATGTTATGAAGAAGGACCAAAAGTGATCTGAAACACGTTTTTTTGTAATTGTGTTTTGTCCAATTTTCGAGGTATATTCAGTAAAGATAACCTTCATTTTGTTGGAATGTGGGAGCTGGAATTTCTTCATTCCTTTTTCTTTGCTACACATAGATCCATGCACCTAGTGGTAAGTTAGCTGGACTTTATTTTTTCTACGTGATTAATAATAATAATCTTTATATAGCGCTAACATATTCCGTCAGGCTGAAGTTTGCCAAAGACCATAAGGATTGGACCATAGAGGACTGGAGTAAGGAAGTCTTCTCTGATTGTGGGGCTCACAATCTAAAGGAAACCCATGCAAACACGGGGAGAACATACAAACTCCTTGCAGATGTTGTCCTTGGTGGGTTTCGAACCCAGGACCCCAACGCTGCAAGGCTGCAGCACTAACCACTGAGCCACCGTGCCGCCCCATTCAAATTCACCCCAAAATCATGTACCTCCCATGCAGATGTTTCATACATGTTATAAGATATAACAAGTTTTTTTCCTAGAAAGCTGGGACTTCAATAACAGATTAGTGGAGGTCCGACTCCTGGCCGATTACAAGTGCATAGGAAACGACAGACAAGCGGTGGCTGCCGATGAGTGGCCCTGATTCTACAAAACAGAATATTGTGCACTTTTTTATGGTCTGTAAAAATGATCTTCAAATGATGAAGTCATACTGTCGTGTTCAAAGAAAACTGTTTTCATTCCCCAACTGGGTATGCATGATGTGTGTAGGCAACAGATGGACCTACAAAAATATTCTTACAAAAATAACAAATATTTCCTATATGTGACATAGTCATTCAGAAATAGACTGCCTCAAACTTTTATGTCTTGAAAGTTAGCGGCTCAAGAAGAATCCTAAAAAAACATGACGCGACATCTCCACTCCTAGCCTTAACAGCTGAATGGAAGAAACGAAGCAAAAATTCCAACCTTTCATAATCAGAGGAGCTATAAGTGAGCAAATATGCCTAGATGTGTTTACACATTCCTGTGCTAGTGCCCTTCCCCGTCTGCCAAGACTTTATTCACCCTCTTGTCTGCTTCTCTTCCTCCTTACTACAGCTCCTGATTTATTCATGTCTTACCTTCTTCATGCTGAATCGGTGAATTTACCACAAAGTAACCTATATTCTCCCTATGAAGTCATGATAAACTAATCTTTAGTAAATATATACAGCTCTGGCAAAAAATAAGAGACCACTGCCCAGGTTTATAAAAATCAGCTTCTCTACTTGTCTGACAGCCATTCCATTCCAGTTTAAGTTGAATTCCAACCAGAGTACACCTCATTCTATTTAATGTGCTTCTGATTAGGTGATCACCTGAACCAAATCTTATTTAACTAGGGAAAGTATAAAAAAGATCCTGCTGTGGTGTTCACAATCCTCTTGCAATAGGACCAACTGGATGGCAAAACAAGTGCTGGTAATATCCTAAAAGTAATAGGAATAAAAATATAACTTTTAACCATACCAAAGGAGTTGACAAGAAAAGTCTTGAGTGAGGAGAAGAAGGGCTCAATTCTGTCTTTACTAGCAGAGGGATACTGTGAGCGTCATGTTGCCTCCATCTTTAAAATTTCTAAGATGGAAGCCCATTACAACAAGGTCAAGCAGCTGTCATTGAGGACAACAAAGCTACAGACCGGCAGAGGGAGAAAACGACTGTCCACTGACCGGGATGACCGTCATCTTATTCGAATGTCACTCAGCAACCGCAGGATGACATCAAGTGACCTACAAAAGGAATGGCAAATGGCAGTTGGGGTGAAGTGCACGGCAAGAACAGTTAGTAACAGATTCCTAGAGGCAGGGCTCAAGTCATGTAAAGCTACCAAAAAGCTTTTCATCAATGAGAAGCAAAGGACAGCCAGGCTGAAGTTTGCCAAAGACCAAGGATTGGACCATAGAGGACTGGAGTAAGGAAGTCTTCTCTGATGACTGATTGCCCAACACCTGGTTATCTAATGGTTAGACAGAGACCTGGAGAGGTGTACAAGCCACAATGTCTTTCACCCACTGTGAAATTTGGTGGAGGATCGGTGATGTTCTAGGGATGCTTCAGCATTTCACCCACTGTGAAATTTGGTGGAGGATCTCCTCTCATTCTCTTCTTGCTTTGGTCATCACTGCATCCACTTATTGGCTGCATTGACCTATAATGATGGAAGAGAAGAGAGGAGATCAGCTGGGCAGCCACAGTGAGGCATGGTGAAGACTATTTAGGTGAGTATGGAGATATTCAGGCACTTTACCAAATGAAAATGGGTAGACATCCCCTCTAAGCTAAGGATATGAGTAATCTGACAGACTACCTGACCACCTTATTTAATAGACTGCAGTTGTAAAACAATGTAACCTTAACAATAAGTCTGTCTGAATGACTAATTAGGTTAATTCTTGCCTGCTAATTATTTTCATTCTGTCCTGGTTGCTGTTTTGCTCAGCAGCATTAAGTCACTAGAGTTAAGGGCCTGTCACACTAAGCGATATCACTAGCAATATCGCTATAACGTCACTGGTTTTTGTGACGTTATAGTGATATTGCTAGCGATATCGCTGTGTGTGATACTTACCTCCGACCGCTCCCCCGCTGATTATCGCTGATCGCGCGAGAACGTCCTGGACCGTTTCTCGTCGTCAGCTTCCTGCTGGGCTTCCTGTGGCGCCGACAAGCAACGCGTGTCGTCTGACAGGTAAGTAACGACCCCCGAACCGCTGCCATGTCGCTGGTGAGATCTGCCTGTGTGGCAGCTCGCTAGCGAACACTTAGCGATGCACCAGCGATCCTGACTGCGTCATATCGCTGGTCGGGATCGCTGGAGCATCTCTAAGTGAGACAGTACCCTTACAATCAAGATTATTCAACCTTCAATGCAAATTAGGATTATTAGCAAAATATACAAATGTATTGTTGTTTGCAATAAAACAAAGAAACAAGAACAATGTATAAAGCTCATCACTACTAATATAACCAGAGGTTTCTACACAACATGACTGACTTCTGCAGCCTCAGGATTATCCAACCCCCTGGGCAGGTGCACACGATCGTTTTCGGTCCGAGGGCAATCTGACAAAACATCGTATCGCACTCAGATTAATGTTACTCTATAGGGCCATGCACATGTTTGATTTCTAAATTGGACTGAGCCTGTCAGAGGGAAATATCGCAGCATGCCTGATTTGCATCCAAAAAATCAGGTTGCACTTGGCCATGCAAGTCAATGAGTCCGTTGAAAATAACGGACTGCTCTCGGATGACATCTAAGTGCAGTCTGATTTCCACAGACTGAAAGGATGGAGAAGACTGAGACATTTTTTCCCAATCTTTTCCTCATCTGAGAAAATTGGATCACACATGAACACACTCTGATCTGCGTTTGATCATAGTGGTGGTATTAGCATAATCAGACCAATTTTCTCCGGTGAGAGAATAGATGGTCATGTGACCCTAGCTTAAATAGGATCCCTCATAAAAGTACATATGATGCAGATCAGATGTTGTCTCAAGTATCTAATCAAGCGCTTCATTAGTAGCATCATGGAACCCAGTGGTATGTTCACACAGCATTTTTGTAGGCGTTATTTGAAACGTTTAAGGTCACTGTGTGACTGCAGACTTCTGAATCCTCCCAGCGCACACAATGCACTTTGTGAGGGTTCCCCGATTTAAAGGGACTCTGTCACCCCATTTTTCGTCGTGGATCCTGTGCAGGCACACACACTGCTCTGCCCCGAGCAGTGCGCCTGCGCCGGAGCCGTGACGGGAAGGAAAGAAGAGGACGTCACCATTAGAAGATGGGAGGTGCCGGACCGCAACACCCATCGGACCAAGACCGGACCCAGACCGCCCCTTGGGTGAGTATAATATAACTCATTTTTCTTATCTTTCAGGTTACATCGGGGGCTTATCTACAATATTACAAAATGCTGTAGATAAGCCCCTGATGGTGGTGCCGGCAGCTGATACTCGAAAAATGGGGTGACAGATTCCCTTTAAGAGCCACGAACGGAGGTGATGCATGTGTAACGTGGAGCGGAGCGGTAGCCGTGGAAGAGGTACTCACCTTTTACACCTCAACATGTTACTTGAAGGTGGGAGTCCTGGCTGGGTGCATGGACTTGTGCTATGGGGGCACAACGCCTGTGCAGGCCGTATGTAACCGTTGACACTGGTTTGCCAGGAACATATGTTCAATGAGGGAGACCACCATTATAAAATAAACTATTTACTGAACGGGAACTTGGTAGGGAATTTATACAGGAGATAATGGGCACACAACTTCATGAATGTATTCTTCACAGCACGGAGCATTTTCCACACAGTTTTGATTCCTTTCTCTTTATTTGTTCTCTGTATTCATGATTTCTCACTACTTCATCACAACCCAGCTCGACACTACAGTTCAGGTTAGAAAGAGTCCTTTACTCAACCCGTGGTTCCGCGTCCTTAGGGGAGATATAGTGCCAAAATAGCCAATACTTATCTTCTCTAATGCTGCCGCTCAGTAACTCCCGCCTGGAGTTCCGCTCTATTCGTCTGGCGTCTTCAGTCCTGTCTAGGTCTGTTACCTTCAGGAGTTACTGCTAGGTGTCCTCTCCCAGGACCCGTCTCCAGAGAGTCATACTGTCTCTGTCTTTTCCTCTTTACTGCTCCGGATTACGCTATCTCTTTCTCCCGGTCTCCTCTCACTTTAATGACACCCAAGAATGTGGTACTTTTCACATTGGACCATGGATCCTTTCTCTATGCACTCTAGACCCTATCTGACAATTCAACAGGAAATTGTCTTTTGTCACTTCAGATTCCCTTTAGATTATCCCCTCCCACTCATCCAAACATTACCTCTCACTGTCCTGTCAACTAGCTGTTGCTGGGCACAATACAATATCAACACCATAACATATTTCACAGTTCACATTATGCATACAATACACTTATTCTTCAAGGGGGAACATTTCAGCTTTTCCATCTCCTTACATTTGCGTTATGGATATTCTCGACCAGAACCCATCTTGTGGGTGCTGCTTCGCTCCATACACTTGTATTGAAAGAGGCTGCATCTCGTCTAGTGAAGCAGCCGTCCAGTGGACCTCGCTCAATAAATGTGTATGGGGCGAGACCGTGCCCACTAATCAGGCTCTGGCTGGGAATACGCATAACCCGTACATTCCCACCGGTCCAAGCTCAGAAACCGGAAAATCCTCGCAGAGCACAGTGCATGCACTGGGGGAACTCAGAAGTCTGAAGTCACACGGAGTCAGCCACACCGAGTGACTGCAGACATCAGTTTAGACCGGCCAACAACCCCTTTAACCCTGGAGCAGTTAAAAGAAGCGGAAGTTGGACGGTTTCTTAATAGATGATATATGGAAAAGATGTAGGATTAAAGATGATGTGCACATAGCCACATTCTGCGCCATAACTCCTCGAAAAACTCTGTGTGCTCATAGCCTACTACTAACCTGTCATTTTTCTTACAATATAAATAATGTTGCTTCTATTAGTTCTTGTCCACTGAGATTGCATGCTGTTATATGCATCTTCCACTTCAAAGTGTCACTCAAAATATCCAGAAATCTGCTTTGCAAAATCTGCCAGGAATATCTACTGAAGATTCCCCGTCTTATTTTGCTTCTGCACCAAGCAAATGACATTCTTGTCCTCACTTCCCGACATTCCACTTCCATCCAGTCTGGTGCCTGCAAACTATGTCGGACTGACCAAAAGGGAAACACTCTTATTAGCACCAAGAATGCTATTCTCTCATCTTTTCTGGCACTTTGTGACTTGTCGTTGACAATTATGTCAGCACTGCTGGGATTTGTAGTCTCATATAACCCTTTTCTCAATATTTTAACATCCACTAATAGTAACTTTTATATATATATATATATATATATATATATATATATATATGTATACAGTACAGACCAAAAATTTGGACACACCTTCTCATTCAAAGAGTTTTCTTTATTTTCATGACTAATATTGTAGATTCACTCTGAAGGCATCAAGCATCAAAACTATGAATTAGCACATGTGGAATTATATCATTAACAAAAAAGTGTGAAACAACTGAAAATATGTCTTATATTCTAGGTTCTTCAAAGTAGCCACCTTTTGCTTTGATTACTGCTTTGCACAGTCTTGATGAGCTTCAAGAGGTAGTCACCGGAAATGGTTTTCACTTCACGGGTTTAATAAGTGGGATTTCTTGCTTTATAAATGGGGATGGGACCATCAGTTGTGTTGTGCAGAAGTCTGGTGGATACACAGCTGATAGTCCTACTGAATTGACTCTTAGAATTTGTATTATGCCAAGAAAAAAGCAGCTAAAGTAAAGAAAAACGAGTGGCCATCATTACTTTAAGAAATGAAGGTCTGTCAGTCCGAAAAATTGGGAAAACTTTGAAAGTGTCCCCAAGTGCAGTGGCAAAAACCTTCAAGCACTACAAAGAAACTGGCTCACATGAGGACCACCCCAGGAAAGGAAGACCGAGAGTCACCTCTGCTGTGGAGGATAAGTTCATCCAAGTCACCAGCCTCAGAAATCGCAGGTTAACAGCAGCTCAGATTAGAGACCAGGTCAATGCCACACAGAGTTCTAGAAGCAGACACATCTCTACAACAACTGTTAGGAGGAGACTTTGTGCAGCAGGTAGAGATGAGCGACTTTGCCTTTTTCAGGGTCGAGTCAGGTTTCATGAAACCCAACTTTCGTAAAAGTCGGGTCGAACGAAATCGGCCGACTATAGGGAAAAGTCGGAGGCCGACTGAAACACGAAACCCAATGCAAGTGAATGGGGAAGCAAAGTCGGCAGGGAGTGGAGGACAGTAAACACACCTACAGTGCCCATTTCAATGCCAAAAACATCAATTCTTATTACTGAAGCTTGTCAACCTTAATTTACTTCATAATAATAGTTACGCATTGAAAACTGGGGGTTATTTGGCTAAAGTTGTGGGGGGTAGGGCTGGCTCCAGGTTTTTGTGTGCCCTGGGCCAAAGAGTGTCAGTGCGCCCCTTTAACACATACCACAACTCATGATGCTCCGATACGGCACAGAAATATAGGTATAGTACAATGACAAATAGTTCACTGCTTACATGACATGACTGATCTATTGTAAATTGTACAATAGCTCAAAAAAAGGACAGTATATTACTCCATAGAGTATGGCCACCACATTGTGCGCCATACAGAATAATGAGCCCCATATATTTCTCCATACAGAATAATTGGTCACATATAATGTTCCATACAGTTTATGATGAGCTCCACATAATGCTACATTATATGAAGATCCCCATGGATGATGCTCCAGTGTGTTATTGGCCCAAATAATGCTCCATATATAATGGGCCCCACTTCTAATGCTCCAGTGTATAATGTGCTCCATAGATGCTGCTCCAGTGTCTGATCTGCCCCATTTAGAATGCTCCAGTATATGATGGGCCCCATGGATGATGCTCCAGTGTCTTATGGGCCCAAATAATGATCCATATATAATGGGCTCCATTTCTAATGCTCCAGTGTATAATGGGCTCCGTAAATGCTGTTCCAGTGTCTGATGTCCCCCATTTGGAATGCTCCAGTATATGATGGGCCCCATTTTTAATGAACCCAGGCATGGGATGTGGAAAAAGCTCCATGGAGTAATCTGAAGTGTGTGCTGCCGCATCTTTCACTTTTGGTGTGGGTGTAGGACACAAGGAAAGGGGTTGCTCCTGACCAGAAGCCTGCACTGACGACTCAGTGCTTGCATTTTTTGAAACTTCAGAAGAGGAGGCGATAGAACTGGAGGCTTTTTCAGCAATGTAAGCCAAAAACAGATCCTGATGCTCTGGCTTTAAAAGCAGTCTACCTACTCCCAGAAAAGGGAGCCATACAGGCCTTCCGGAGCTGCACCATGATGCAGGCTCAGCATCTCCTGCCTTAGCTGCTATTGTGTTTTTGGCACTACCAGCAGATGCACCACCACCACCATCAGTACCAGGTGGCCCCCCCACGCCCACGTCCACGTCCTCTTCCACCATACTTCCTCATATTTTGGAAAATGGACCCAAAATACCAGCAGATATATGGTACTGTATCAGAAGTGTACAGCTCTATACAGTCTAGGGTTAACAGTAAATCTCCGTATATATTTCATGAGTCATACACAGACGCTCACAGGCTCAGTATGGATTATACAATAAAATAAAAAGTTGAAAAAGGGTACAGTATCACTAGATACAAGGTATATATAGTATAGTGTAAACATTCTGAATCTCCGTATATATTTCAGGAGACAGACACAAACGCTCTCAGGCCCAGTATGGATTACACAAGAATATGAAAACCTGTAAATGGGTAATGTAACACATGCGTACAGCTGTATACAGTGTTGGGGTTATCTTAATTCTCCAAATATATTTCCTGGAGTAACAGACAGACGTTCACAGGCTCATTATGGATTTCACCAGAATCTAAATAGCAAAAAAGGTTACTGTATCAGAAGCGTACAGCTGTATACAGTGTTGGCCAAATTTGAAATCTCGGTATATATTTCCGAAGTCACCCTCAGACGCTCACTCAGTCTGGGTTTGACCATAATAAAAAATGTTGTAAAAAGGTACTGGATAACAAGAGAGCAAGTATATATATTATAGGGTTCAATTGAAATCTCCGTATACATAGTCCCGTAGTCACTCTCAGATGCTTACTCAGTATGGATTTGACCATAATACTAAATGTCGAACAAAGGTACTGTATAACAAGATACAAGCTGTATCGAGTATAGGGTAAAAATTGGTATCTCTGATTCACCGTATATATAGAAGGCGTAAACCACACACACTCACTCACTATGGATGATACCGTAATAAAAAATTTAGAACAAGGGTACTGTATGAGCACATACCAGGTGTATCCAGTCTAGGGGTAATTGTAAATTTCCGTCTATACTTTCGGAGTCAGACACAGACACTCACAGGCTCAGTATGTATTACACCAGAATTTAAAAAGTAGAAAAAGGGAAAGGTATTTGAAGCGTACACCAGCATAAAGTGTTGTGGTACTTTTAAATCTTCGTATATAGTTCAATCTCAGCCAGTCCAGACTCTCCGCTACTGGAAACTACATGGATACAAGTACAGACGGAAAGTCGAGTGTCAGCAGAAATTTGGGAATTACTCATTGTGGGAAAATCTCCCGGTAGATGTTGCAGAGGCGATGCCGACCCTCAATTACTGTGTCTGTGGAGACAGCGAAAACGTTTCTTTGTGAAGAAAGGATTGCTTTATCGCAGTAGCGTGGATCACATCATCATTACTCGTCTCCATCAAATTGTGATCACATATAGAGATGTAGACATGGTCCTCACTGCCTATCATGATGTGTCTGGTCATTTTGGAGTGCAAAAGACAGAAGCCACAGGCCGTAGGCGATTCTATTGGATTGGCATGAGAGGAGACATTGAAAAATGGTGGCAGGAATTTCACACGTCTGTGACTATCACAACTGTGAAAGGTGATCATAAAGCACCACTGCATCCGCTGGTAAGTTGATGTCCATTACAAATGGTAGCCATTGATCATCTGAAGGTAGAGGCCAGCAGGACAGGCCATAGCTACATCTTAACCATCATCGATCAATACACCAAATTTCTAGTGGCCGTCCCTGTGAAGGATTTAACTGCCCAGACTACACAGCGGTGGAGCAGGGAGAGCTAAGTATTGCAACTTGCAAGTGCTGTGGCCCTGACCAAGTAGGGGGGGCACACTCATGGGCGGCGGTACTGGCACAGGGCCCCTGATAGTATGCTGGTGTGTATGACGGCGAGTGGGCCCCCCCACCGTCAGAGACAATGTATTGTACTATGAGGGGCCCTGTGCCAGTGCCGTTGGCCGTCAGTGGGCTCATCCACCTGTTCAGAGCAACGGCATTTGCCCAGGTGCGCCAGGTGTTGACCCCAGCCCTTGGGGGATTGGGTAGCCCAGTTAGGGAGGCTTAAAAAATGGCATATGTTGATGTGTAGGCTGGACATTCAGCAGCTGCAAATGGCGGAACTGGGCAAGTCCGAGAAAGAGGAGGACAAAAGCGAGGCAATTTTCCGGCAACCTATGTGTCATCAGGGGAAGGTGGGACAAAATCCTTTGAAACCCATGCATGGTTCATTTTAATGAAGGTTAGTTAGATCATCAACATTTTGGGTCGACAGATGGGTCCTTTTTTCTGTCAGGATTGATCCAGCAGCACTGAAGACTCTTTCAGATAACACACTAGCAGCAGGGCAAGCGAGCTCCTGTAAGGCATATTGTGCCAATTCAGGCCAGGTGTCCAGTTTAGAGGCCCAATAGTCAAAGGGGAATGACCTGTGAGGGAGAACATTGATATGAGAGGAGAAATAGTTTGTAACCATAGTTGACAACTGCTGTCTCCTGTCACTTTGAATCGATGCAGTATTAGCAGTTGTGTGAGCGGTACTTGAGAAATCAGTCCACAACATGGTCATGAAACCCCTGTCTCGAATGCCACTTCGGCTGTGTGCACCACGAACACCTCTTCCATTGTGCCCACTACGGCTCGTGGGAGAACCAGCACCGCTGCTGTGTGCTGGGAAAGCCTCAAACAAACGGTTTACCAGAGTTGTTTGTTTGTTAGCCAATATTATCTCTAGGTTCTCCTGTGGCATGATGTTGTGTAATTTGCCTTTGTAGCGTGGATCGAGGATGCTGGCCAGCCAGTAGTTGTCATCCTTCATCATTTTGGCAATGCGGGGGTCCCTTTTTAGGATCCGCAAGGCATAATCGCACATGTGGGCCAATGTTCCAGGTGTCAATAATGCACTGCCACTGCTGGGTGGAGGAGCACTTTCTGGCAAATCCACATCCCTACAGCCACGCACAAACCCTGTACCTGACCTTGGAATGCCAACATTTTATCTTGCCCCCTGAGAAGCATCCTCCTGCCCAAAATAATCATCGCCCCCATCCTCCTCCTCTTCATCTTCTTCCTCCACCTCGTCCAGAACAGTTCCCTGACCAGACAATGGCTGACTGTCAGCAAGGCTTCCCTCCTCCTCCTCCTGTTCCTCCTCCTCTGCTGCAGACGCCAGATCCTTAATGTGCGTCAAGCTATGCATGAGCAGACGCATAAGTGGGATGCTCATGCTTATGATGGTGTCATCTGAGCTTACCAGCGGTGTGCATTCCTCAAAACACTGAAGGACTTTACAGAGGTCTTTCAGCTTTGACCACTGCACACCCGACAATTCCATGTCTTCCCTCAAACTGCCTGCCCGTGTATCCTCTCACAAATGCATTACAACCTGCCTCTGTTCGCACAGCCTCTCAACTATGTGCAGGGTGGAGTTTCACCTTGTTGCAACGTCTATGATTAGGCAGTGCTTGGGGAGGTGGAGCAATCGCTGCAGCTTCTGCATACGACTGGAGTGTACGGGCGAGCACAGTCTCCGCACCTTATGGAGCAGGGATGTTAACTCAGGATAATTATTAAGGAAGCACTGCACCACCAGGTTCAAAGTGTGAGCCAGGCAAGGTATGTGTGTGAGTTTTGCAATTGCTATGGCTGCCACAAAATTACGGCCGTTATCACTGACTACCTTGCCTGGCTCAAGATGTAGACTGCCCAGCCATGACTCAGTTTGTCGCTGCAAGTAGTCGGCCAGTGTCTCAGCAGTGTGTCTGTTGTCGCCCAAAGACATCATCTTTAACACAGCTTGCTGGCACTTACCACTAGCTGTTCGATAGTGGGACACCTCGTGTGCAACACTGCCAGCTGCGGATGGAGTGCTCGTGCGACTGCACTCTGTGGACGAGCTTTCGCTTATGGAGGAGGAGGAGGGTTGAAAGCCTACAGCCAACTGTTTCCTATACTGTGGGCTAGGCAGCACTGTTCCACCGCCGCTGTCCCCTGTTGAGCTTGCATCAACCACATTAACCCAGTGTGCAGTGAAGGACACGTAACGGCCCTGGCCATGCCTACTGGTCCATGCATCTGTTGTGAGGTGCACCTTTCCTCTCACTGATGGTTTTAGTGCATGGACAATGCGGTCTTTCACATGCCGGTGGAGGGCAGGGATGGCTTTTCGAGAAAAGTGCCAACTGGGTAGGTCATAGCGTGGGACAGCGTAGGCCATGAGCTCTCGGAAAGCTTTGCTTTCTACCAAACGGAAGGGCAACATCTCTATTGAGATCAGTTTGGCAATGTAGGTGTTCAAAGCCAGTGTGCGCGGATGAGAGGATGAGTACTTTCTTGTCCTACTCAGAGTGTCTGGTAGGGAGAGCTGGACTTGAGAGCTGCATATGGGGGAACTAGCATTGGACATGACGGACTGTGAAGGGGTTGTGATGGTGAGGGTGTTGATGTGTTCCATCTAAGGTTATGATTGTATGCTTATATAATTGTGTTATGTTACCTTTCTTTGTATTCAGTTTTGCATTTGGTCTGCTGCCACCTACTGTCCTTTTCTGTATAGCAGACGGCAGCTAATTAATTCTAGTACATGCCTCCCACTTCCAGGTCAGATGACTCCTTCTCTTCCTTCCAGTGGCCATTACTAGTTTCTTTTTCACCTGGGAGAGACACGCTTACCAGGCTGTGGAAGGCATCAGTTTTTTGACCACACACTCACAATTTGCTAAATTTGCTGACTCATCTTGCTGCATACCTTGCTGCACACATCTTGCTGTACCACCTGGGTTGTTACACCTGCATTTCTGGAGAAGTACTGCATTACCAATCATACGCTGTATGTCCAGATTTCCAATAAACAAGTCTGGACTTCACAATATCTGGTGTGTATCATCTCTCCGGACGCATGAACAGCAAAATAGCAACAATGGTCCTGTCTTCTCTGCATCAAGGAAACGGAAGGTAGGAATCTCTCCCAGCCCCACTCAACTACACATCCATTCACCTCATGTGGGGACAGAACACCTCGATTCAGTGTTTCCTCACGAAAATATTGTGATTGCCTGACTGGTTTGGCCTAGCGACGACACCTCAACATATCTTGATGGTGGTGTGCTTAGCGGTGGCCTTACAGTGGGGGAAGCGATGGAGTGTTGCCAGCTAACTTGAGTCGGAGCAGGTGCACATGTGCTACCTGAGGTTTTGTAGTCCGTCCACGCTTGCAAGTGCATGTTGGTTAAATGTCTAAGCATTCAACTGGTATTCAAATTTCTGAGTTGTTTACCTCGGCTAAAGGTCCTTCCGCACTTCTTACAGATAACCTTTGTCTCATCAGTAGGATTTTGGACAAAGAAGTGCCACACTACACTCTTCCTACTATGGTATATATTTTCTGGCCTTGCACGCTGTGCTAAGTTGACCGTCTGGCCAAGCTGTCCTGCAACTCTTTTAGTTTTTGGTCCACGTTTTTGGACAGCTACGGGCCAGCCAGATAACCGCTGCTGCGATGTCAATGACTGCTGCGGATCCTTCTCTTTATCTGAACTATTGCCAGCGCCACCCTCCTCCCCCAATGGATGCCAATCCGGGTCAAGAACTGGGTCATCCATCACCTCCTCTTCAAAGTCATCTGCACCTTCCTCTTTATCTTCCTCTGTGTCACCATGTAAGGTGGTATAGAATGCGGGAAGGGGCACCTGAGTTTCATCAGGGTCAGATTCTGGCTCAGTAGACTGCGAGGGCAATGTAGTGCTGTAGGTCAATGTACCAGCAGAATTATCTAGCAGTGGCTGTGCATCAGTGCACTCCATGTCAGATTCATCTTGGACGGGGGAATTCAGGATTTGACTGGATAACCTTGGCATGGTATGTGAAAAGAGCTCCATAGAGTAATCTGAAGTGTGGGCTGCCGCATCCTTAACTTTTGGTGGGGGTGAAGGACACAAGGAAAGATGTTTTTTCTGACCAGAACCCTGCACTGACGACTCCGTGCTTGCAGGTTTCGAACGTTCAGAAGAGGAGGCAATAGAGCTGGTGGCTGTTTCGGCAATATATGCCAAAACCTGTTCCTGATGCTCCAGCTTTAAAAGCGGTTTTCCTACTCCAAGAAAAGGGAACCTTACAGGCCTTCTTGGGCCAGATGATGACGCAGGCTCAACATCTCCTGCCTTAGCTGCTATTGTGCTTTTGCCAGAACCAGCCGATGCACCAGCACTATCAGTACTAGCCGCACCCCCCTGCCCACGTCCGCGGCCTCTTCCACCATACTTCCTCATGTTTGGGAAAATGTACCAAAAATACCAGCAGAGAGATGGTACTGTATGTATTAAAAAAATTAAATCTACGTATATATTTTGCTATTCACAGACGCTCTCTCAGTATGTATTTGACCGTAATCCAACAAGCAGATATACGGTACCGTATCAGAAGTGTACAGCTGTATACGTTTTTTGTGTAACTAGCAATCTCCGTATATGTATTTACGGAGTGTCACACACACACACGCTGACTCTGTATAGATGTGACTGCAATGCAAACAGCAGATATACAATACTGTTTGAGAATCGGACAGCTCAGTACGGTGTATGGAGAAATGGAAATGTCCGTATATGTATTTACACAGTGTCACACACACGCTGACTCTGTATTGATGTGACTATAATGCGAACAGCAGATATACAATATTGTTTGCGAATCGGACAGCTCAATACGGTGTATGGAGAAATGGAAATGTCCGTATATGTATTTAGGGAGTGTCACACACACACGCTGACTCTATAGATGTGACTGTAATGCGAACAGAAGATATACAATACTGTTTGAGAATCAGACAGCTCAATACGGTGTATGGAGAAATGGAAATGTCCGTATATGTATTTACGGAGTGTCACACACACACGCTGACTCTGTATAGATGTGACCGTAATGAGAACGGCAGATATACAATACTGTTTGAGAATCGGACAGCTCTTTACGGTGTCTGTATGGAAAATTGCAAATCTCCCCCTATTTTTATACGGAGCGACACATGCTGTCTCTGTATAGTTTTGACCGTGATCAACCAGCAGATATACGAAACTGTTTGAAAAGCGGACAGCTCTATACGGTGTAGGTCTGGAAAAATGGAAAACCTCCGCTGTTTGTTTTTCCAGAGTTTTTCATAGCTTGTATTTGTCCGTGATACCAGCCAGTACACGGTAGTGTTTGAGGAGCTTACACCGCTATACGGTGTCTGTATGGAAAATTTAAAATCTCCGTCTATTTTTATACGGAGTGACACACGCTGTCTCTGTATAGTTTTGACCGTGATCAAATGGCAGATATACAAAACTGTTTGAAAAGCAGACAGCTCTATATGGTGTAGGTCTGGAAAAATGGAAAATCTCCTCGGTTTGTTTTTCCAGAGTCACACACAGATAGCTTGTATTTGTCCGTGATACCAGCCGGTACACGGTAGTGTGTGAGGAGCGTACACCGCTATACGGTGTGTGAAAAAATGAACGCTCGGTAACTGACCAGAACAAAATAATAAAAGTTGGAGTGCTTTGAAAAAATCAGTTTGAACAGCAGTGTGCACACAGCAATGCAGCTAGCAGGTAGCCTTACAATGCAGCCTAATCACCACCAGCGCTGTTGCACACAACAAAAATCCTCCCCTTTCACTGCACACTAACTGTACAGTGAAAAGCGCTATCAGCAGAAGCTATTTTTTTCTTCTTCCCTGCCTAACGCTCTCCCTATTCAGAATCAGCAGCAGCACCTCTCCCTATTCTAAGATCAGCAGAAGTAAGATGGCGGTCGGCGGTCATGGCCTTTTATAGCCACTGTGACGCCACACAAAGCCAGCCAATCACTTCAATGCCCTTCTCTAAGATGGTGGTGGCCGCTGCCCATGTCATCATGTTGCCCACAGTGTGCGTCCTCCATCATTGGCTAAGAAAAGGCTCTGGAAGCATTATTTGAAACGTGTCTTTGGCGCGCGGGTCGGCGACCTCATGGCCGACCTCACGCTATGGTCGGGTTTCGATCGGCGACACCTGACTTTAGCTAAAGTCGGCGACTTTTGAATTTGACCGACCTGTTTCGCTCAACTCTAGCAGCAGGCCTTCATGGTAAAATAGCTGCTAGGAAACCACTGCTAAGGACAGGCCACAAGCAGAAGAGACTTGTTTGGGCTGAAGAACACAAGGAATGGTCTAGACCAGTGGAAATCTGTGCTTTGGTCTGATGAGTCCAAATTTGAGATCTTTGGTTCCAACCACCATGTCTTTGTGTGTCGCAGAAAAGGTGAACGGATGGACTCTACATGCCTGGTTCCCACCGTGATGCATGGAGGAGGAGGTGTGATGGAGTGGGGGTGCTTTGCTGGTGACACTGTTGGGGATTTATTCAAAATTGAAGGCATTCTGAACCAGCCTGGCTACCACAGCATCTTGCAGCAGCATGCTATTCCATCCAGTTTGCGATTAGTTGTACCATCATTTATTTTTCAACAGGACAATGACCCCATACACACCTCCAGGCTGTGTAAGGGCTATTTGACCAAGAATGAGAGTGATGGGGTGCTACGCCAGATGACCTGGCCTCCACAGTCACCAGACCTGAACCCAATCGAGATGGTTTGGGGTGAGCTGGACCGCAGAGTGAAGGCAAAAGGGCCAACAAGTGATTAGCATCTCTGGGAACTCAAGACTGTTGGAAGACCATTTCCGTTGACTGCCTCTTGAAGCTCATCAAGAGACTTTGAAGAACCTAGAATATAAGACATATTTTCAGTTGTTTCACACTTTTTTTGCTAATTATATAATTCCACATGTGTTACTTCATAGTTTTGATGCCTTCAGAGTGAATCTACAATTTTCATAGTCATGAAAATAAAGAAAACTCTTTGAAAGAGAAGGTGTGTCCAAACTTTTGGACTGTATTGTATATATATATATATATATATATATCATGATAAATTATATTTACCATTGTGAATGTTCAAAACATTTCATTTTGATCAAACTTTCAGAAATGAGTGCATCATAGTGATAATGCAGCAGTGCACGCAGGTCTCCGCTCTTCACAACGGTAAACATTCTCATCACAAAAATGGATGTTCTTCCATTGTTTACAGTGGGTATGGAAAGTATTCAGAACCCTTTAAGCTTTTCACTCTTTGTTTCATTGCAACCATTTGGTAAATTCAAAAAAGTTCATTTTTTTTCTCATCAATGTACATTCTGCACCCATCTTGACTGAAAAAAAAAACAAATGTAGAAATTTTTGCAAATTTATTAAAAGGAAAAACTGAAATATCACATGGTCATAAGTATTCAGACCCTTTGTTCAGTACTGAGTAGAAGTGCCCTTTTGAGCTAGTACTGCCATGAGTCTTCTTGGGAATGATGCAATAAGTTTTTCACACTTCGATTTCCTTGCAGATCCTCTCCAGTTCCGTCAGGTTGGATGGTGAACGTTTGTGGACAGCCATTTTCATGTCTCTCCAGAGATGCTCAATTGGGTTTAGGTCAGGGCTCTGGCTGGGCCAGTCAAGAATGGTCACACAGTTGTTCTGAAGCCACTCCTTTGTTATTTTAGCTGTGTGCTTAGGGTCATAGTCTTGTTGGAAGGTGAACCTTCGGCCAAGCCTGAGGTCCAGAGCACTCTGGAAGAGATTTTCATCCAGGATATCTCTGTACTTGGCCGCATTCATGTTTCCTTCAATTGCAACAGGTCGTCCTGTCCCTGTAGCTGAAAAACACCCCCATAGCATGATGCTGCCACCACCGTGTATCACTGTTGGGATTGTATTGGGCAGGTGATAATAATAATAATAATAATAATAACCTTTATTTATATAGTGCCAACATATTCCACAGCGCTTTACAGTTTAACAGTTTCAAAACACAAGTCATAAGTAACAACGTTAACAATACAGTAATTAAAGTAAAATAAGACGACCCTGCTCGTGAGACCTTACAATCTACAATTAGGTGGGGGAGATACAAAGTACTGGTGTGTGTATTTACAATTAGAGTTGAGCGACTTTTGGTTTTTTAGGGTCGCGTTTCGTTTCGTGAAACCCGACTTTTCCAAAAGTCGGGTCGAGCAAGATCGTCCGATTATAGGGAAAAGTCGGGGTCGTCCCGAAACACGAAACCCAATGTAAGTCAATGGGGAATAAAAGTCGGCAGTGAGAGGAGGACAGGAAACACACCAACAGTGCCAATTTGAATGCCAAAAGCATCAATTCTTCTTACTTAAGCTTGTCAACCTTAATTAACTTCATAATACAAGTTACGCACTGAAAAATGGGGGTTATTTGGCTACAGATTGTGCGGGGGGAGGGCTGGCTCCAGGTTTTCATGTGCCCTGGGCGAAAGAGCGCCCCTTTAACACATACCACAACTCATCATGCTCCGATACGGCAGAGAAATAGCGGTATAGTACAATGAAAAATACCTCACTTTTTACATCTCATGACAAGGCCCATCTATTTCTCCATACAGAATCATTGGTCCCATATAATGTTTGAAACAGTATATGATGAGCTCCACATAATGCTACAGTATATGTTGGTCCCCATGGATGAAGCTCTACTGTCTTATGGGCCCAAATAATGCTCCAAACATAATGGGCCCCATTTCTAATGCTCTAGTGTATAATGGGCCCTGTAAATGCTGCTCCAGTGTCTGATGTCCACCTTTGGAATGTTCCAGTGTATGGTGGGCCCCATCTATCATTCTCAGACGGTGTTAGGCCCAGTATGGATTGCACGTGATTGCACAAAGGTTAGAAAGGGTACCGTATCCCCAGATAACATGTATGGATAGCGTACACATTCAAAATATATGTCTCAGGAGGCAGGCTCAGACGGTGTTAGGCCCAGTATGGATTGCACGTGATTGCACAAAGGTTAGAAAGGGTACCGTATCCCCGGATAACATGTATGGATAGCGTACACATTCAAAATATATGTCTCAGGAGGCAGGCTCAGACGGTGTTAGGCCCAGTATGGATTGCACGTGATTGCACAAAGGTTAGAAAGGGTACCGTATCCCCGGATAACATGTATGGATAGCGTACACATTCAAAATATATGTCTCAGGAGGCAGGCTCAGACGGTGTTAGGCCCAGTATGGATTGCACGTGATTGCACAAAGGTTAGAAAGGGTACCGTATCCCCAGATAACATGTATGGATAGCGTACACATTCAAAATATATGTCTCAGGAGGCAGGCTCAGACGGTGTTAGGCCCAGTATGGATTGCACGTGATTGCACAAAGGTTAGAAAGGGTACCGTATCCCCGGATAACATGTATGGATAGCGTACACATTCAAAATATATGTCTCAGGAGGCAGGCTCAGACGGTGTTAGGCCCAGTATGGATTGCACGTGATTGCACAAAGGTTAGAAAGGGTACCGTATCCCCAGATAACATGTATGGATAGCGTACACATTCAAAATATATGTCTCAGGAGGCAGGCTCAGACGGTGTTAGGCCCAGTATGGATTGCACGTGATTGCACAAAGGTTAGAAAGGGTACCGTATCCCCGGATAACATGTATGGATAGCGTACACATTCAAAATATATGTCTATACATCAGGAGGCAGGCTCAGACGGTGTCAGGCACAGTATGGATTTGACGGCCCAGATTACACAGCGGAGGAGCAGGGAGAGGTAAAGATTGCAAATGCTGGGGCCCTGCCCAAGCAAGGGGGGCCCACTCGTGGGCGTCGGTACTGGCACTGGGCCCCTCATAGTACAGCGGTGTGTCTGACGGCGGGTGTGCACCACCACCGTCAGAGACACTTGATTGCACTATGAGGGACCCTGTGCCAGTGCCCGCGCCCAAGAGTCGGCCTACCCACCTGTCCAGGGCAGCGGCACTCGCACGGTGTCGTGCGCTAGGTGGTGACCCCGGCCATGGGGGGGGAGGCAGCACAGTTAGGGAGTTTTAGAAAGTGGCATATGTTGATGTTGGACATTCAGCTGATGCAAAAGGCGAAATAGGTGAAGTACCAGGAAGAGGTGGACCAAAGCAAGCCATTTTTCTTTCACCCTATGTGTCATCAGGGGAAGGTGGGACAAAATCCTTGGAAACCCATGCGTGGTTCATTTTAATGAAGGTTAGATCATCCACATTTTGGGTTGACAGACAGGTCCTTTTTTCTGTCAGGATTGATCCAGCTGCACTGAAGACTCTTTCCGATAGCACACTTGCAGCTGGGCAAGCGAGCTCCTGTAAGGCATATTGGGCCAATTCAGGCCAGGTGTCCAGTTTAGCAGCCCAATAGTCAAAGGGGAATGACCTGTGTGGGAGAACATCGATATGGGAGGAAAAGTAGTTTGTAACCATAGTTGACAACTGCTGTCTCCTGTCACTTTCCATCGATGCAGTATTACCAGTTGTGTGAGCGGTATTTGAAAAATCAGTCCACAACATTGTCATGAAACCCGTCTCCAACGCCACTTCTGCTGTGTGCACCACGAACACCTCTGCCAAGCTGCCCCCGGCCCGTACGGCTCGTGTGAGAACCATCACCGCTGCTGTGTGCTGGGAATGCCTCAAGCAACCGATTTACCAGAGTTGCTTGTTTATTAGCCAATATTAGGTCAAGGTTCTCCTGTGGCATGATGTTTTGTAATTTGCCTTTATAGCGTGGATCCAGGATGCTGGCCAACCAGTAGTCGTCATCGTTCATCATTTTGGCAATGCGGGGGTCCCTTTTTAGGATCCGCAAGGCATAATCTGACATGTGGGCCAATGTTCCCGGTGTCAATGATGCACTGCGAGTGCTGGGTGGAGGAGCACTTTCTGGCAAATCCACATCCCTCCAGTCACGCACAAACCCTGTACCAGACCTTGCCACGCCAACATTTTCACTTGCCCCACGAGATGCATCCTCCTCCCCTAAGTAATCATCCCCATCATCATCCTCCTCCTCCTCTTCTTCCTCCACCTCGTCCAGGAGAGGTCCCTGAGCAGACAATGGCTGAATGTCATCAAGGATTCCCTCCTCCTCTTCCTCCTCATCAACATTGGCTGCAGACGCCTGCTCCTTAAGGTGCGTCAAAGTTTGCATGAGCAGACGCATAAGTGGGATGCTCATGCTTAGGATGGCGTCGTCTGCGCTTACCAGCCGTGTGCATTCCTCAAAACACTGAAGGACTTTACAAAGGTCTTTCAGCTTTGACCACTGCACACCTGTCAACTCCATGTCTGCTCTCAAAGTGCCTGGCCGTGTATCCTCCCACAAATGCATTATGGCCTGCCTCTGCTCGCACAGCAGCTCCACCATGTGCAGGGTGGAGTTCCACCTTGTTGCAATGTCGATAATGAGGCGGTGGTTGGGAAGGTGGAGCAATCGCTGCAGCTTCTGCATACGAACGGAGTGTACAGGCGACCGGCGGATGTGCGCGCACAGTCTTCGCACCTTCTGGAGCAGGGCTGTTAACTCCGGATCATTTTTGAGGAAGCACTGCACCACCAGGTTCAAGGTGTGAGCCAAGCAAGGTATGTGGCTGAGTTTTGAAAGGGCTATGGCTGCCACAAAATTACGGCCGTTATCACTAACTACCTTGCCTGCCTCAAGATGTACACTGCCCAGCCATGACTCAGTTTGTCGCTTCAAGTACTCGGCCAGCACCTCGGCGGTGTGTCTGTCGCCCAAACACATCATCTGCAACACAGCCTGCTGACGCTTTCCACTAGCTGCTCGATAGGGGGACACATCGTGTGCAACAGTGGCAGCTGCAGATGGAGTGCTCGTACGACTGCGCTCTGTGGACGAGCTTTCGCTTCTGGAGGAGGAAGAGGAGGAGGGTCGAACGCCTACAGCCAACTGTTTCCTATACCGTGGGCTAGGCAGCACTGTCCCACCACCGCTGTCCCCTGTGGACCCTGCATCCAACACATTAACCCAGTGCGCAGTGATGGACACGTAACGGCCCTGGCCATGCCGACTGGACCATGCATCAGTTGTGAGGTGCACCTTTCTGCTCACTGACTGCTTGAGTGCATGGACAATGCGGTCTTTCACATGATGGTGGAGGGCTGGGATGGCTTTGCGAGAGAAGAAGTGGCGACTGGGTAGGTCATAGCGTGGTACTGCATAGGCCATGAGTTCGCGGAAAGCTGTGCTTTCCACCAACCGAAAGGGCATCATCTCAAACGAGATTAGTTTGGCAATGTGGGCGTTCAAACCCAGTGTACGCGGATGAGAGACTGAGTACTTTCTTGACCTACTCATAGTGTCTGGGAGGGTGAGCTGGACTTGAGAGCTGCATATGGTGGAAGTAGCGGTGGACAGGGCGGACTGAGAGAGGGTTGATGATGGTGATGGAGTTGGTGTTCTTTCTGATGGCCTAGAATCAGTCTTTCGTTGATATAACAGTGGGATTCCCTGACTGCTGTGGTCTTGCAACGACACCTCAACATTTGCTGCTGTGCTAACCGGTGGGCTTACAGTGGGGGAAACAATGTAGCGTTGCTGACTACCTTCGTTGTGATCAGTTGCACATGTGGCACTTGAGGTTTGGTGTTGTGTCCACGCTTGCAAGTGCATGCTGGTTAAATGTCTAAGCATGCAACTGGTATTCAAATTTTTCAGATTTTTCCCTCGGCTAAAGGTCTCTTTGCGCACTTCTTACAGATAACCTTGGCCTGATCATGAGGATTTTGTTCAAAAAAGTGCCACACTGCACTCTTCCTACTTTGGCAGACATTTTGCGGCCTAGCACGCTGTGATCTTTTGACCCTCTGGACAAGCTGTCCAGCAACTCTTTTGATGTTTGGAACCTGTCTTTGGAGTGCTCCGGGCCTGCCAGATAACAGCTGTTGCGATGTCGATGTCTACTGTGGATGCTCCTCATCTGAGCTATTGGAAGCAGCACCCTCTTCCCCCAATGGATGCCAATCTGGGTCAACAACTGGGTCATCCATCACCTCCTCTTCTATGTCATGTGCACCTTCCTCTGTGTCACCGTGTATGGTGGTATAGTGTGCGGGAAGGGGAACCTGAGTCTCATCAGGGTCAGAATCTGGCTCTGTACACTGCGAGGACAATGTAGTGCTCTGAGTGAATGTACCAGCAGAATCATCCATCAGCGGCTGTGCATCAGTGCACTCCATGTCAGATTCATCTTGGCCTGGGTAATTCACCATTTCACTTGATAATCCAGGCATGGTATGTGAAAACAGCTCCATGGAGTAATCAGTAGTATGGCCTGCGTCATCCTTCAATCTTGGTTGGGGTGAAGGACACAAGGAAAGGTGTGGTTCATGAACATGAGCCTCCAATGACGACTCAGTGCTTTTACTTTTTACAACTGAAGAAGAGGAGGCGATAGAGCTGGAGGCTGAGTCAGCAATGTAAGACAAAACTTTTTCCTGATGCTCTGGCTTTAAAAGCGGTTTGCCAACTCCTAGAAAACTAAGCGTTCGAGGCCTTATGTAGCCAGACGATGACGCAGGGTCAGCACCTCCTGCATTCGGTCCTATTTTGCTCTTGCCACTACCATCAGATCCACCACCAACACCATCATTACCAGCTGCCAACCCCCGCCCAATTCCACGGCCTCTTCCACCAGCCTTCCTCATTTTTGGTAGAAATGTAGACAAAATCCAACAAACTGTATAGTAATGTAAACAAAGTACAAGGTGTCTATTGGACAGGGGAGATTTTGAATTTCTGCAGACACTTGTGGACACTGGACACTTTTGGATTGTGTGAGGCCCACTGATATCTGAGCGCTATGTGACAGGCTCGATGGCACAGCTGTGACCAAAGTGACTAGAGGATAAGGGAGATTTTGAATCTCTGCACACACTTTTGGACACTGGACACTTTTGGATTGTGTGAGGCCCACTGATATCTGAGCGCTATGTGACAGGCTCGATGGCACAGCTGTGACCAAAGTGACTAGAGGATAAGGGAGATATTGAATCTCTGCACACACTTTTGGACACTGGATGGACACTTTTGGAATGTGTGAGGCCCACTGATATCTGAGCGCAATGTGACAGGCTCGATGGCACAGCTGTGACCAAAGTGACTAGAGGATAAGGGAGATTTTGAATCTCTGCACACACTTTTGGACACTGGACACTTTTGGATTGTGTGAGGCCCACTGATATCTGAGCGCTATGTGACAGGCTCGATGGCACAGCTGTGACCAAAGTGACTAGAGGATAAAGGAGATTTTGAATCTCTGCACACACTTTTGGACACTGGATGGACACTTTTGGATTGTGTGAGGCCCACTGATATCTGAGCGCTATGTGACAGGCTCGATGGCACAGCTGTGACCAAAGTGACTAGAGGATAAGGGAGATTTTGAATCTCTGCACACACTTTTGGACACTGGATGGACACTTTTGGATTGTGTGAGGCCCACTGATATCTGAGCGCTATGTGACAGGCTCGATGGCACTGCTGTGACCAAAGTGACTAGAGGATAAGGGAGATTTTGAATCTCTGCACACACTTTTGGACACTGGATGGACACTTTTGGATTGTGTGAGGCCCACTGATATCTGAGCGCTATGTGACAGGCTCGATGGCACAGCTGTGACCAAAGTGACTAGAGGATAAGGGAGATTTTGAATCTCTGCACACACTTTTGGACACTGGATGGACACTTTTGGATTGTGTGAGGCCCACTGATATCTGAGCGCTATGTGACAGGCTCGATGGCACAACTGTGACCAAAGTGACTAGAGGATAAGGGAGATTTTGAATCTCTGCACACACTTTTGGACTCTGGACACTTTTGGATTGTGTGAGGCCCACTGATATCTGAGCGCTATGTGACAGGCTCGATGGCACAGCTGTGACCAAAGTGACTAGAGGATAAGGGAGATTTTGAATCTCTGCACACACTTTTGGACACTGGACACTTTTGGATTGTGTGAGGCCCACTGATATCTGAGCGCTATGTGACAGGCTCGATGGCACAGCTGTGACCAAAGTGACTAGAGGATAAGGGAGATTTTGAATCTCTGCACACACTTTTGGACACTGGACACTTTTGGATTGTGTGAGGCCCACTGATATCTGAGCGCTATGTGACAGGCACGATGGCACAGCTGTGACCAAAGTGACTAGAGGATAAGGGAGATTTTGAATCTCTGCACACACTTTTGGACACTGGATGGATACTTTTGGATTGTGTGAGGCCCACTGATATCTGAGCGCTATGTGACAGGCTCGATGGCACAGCTGTGACCAAAGTGACTAGAGGATAAGGGAGATTTTGAATCTCTGCACACACTTTTGGACACTGGACACTTTTGGATTGTGTGAGGCCCAATGAATATCTGAGCGCTATGTGACAGGCTCGATGGCACAGCTGTGACAAAAGTGACTAGAGGATAAGGGAGATTGGATTGCTTTTAAAAAAGCAGTTTGCGGAGCAGTGGGTAAACAGCAATGCAGAAATGTCAGGAAGCCTTAGAAGGCAGCCCAACAACCAACACCACTGATACACCACTATATAGCCGCCCCTTGCACTGCACACACAGTGACTGGTGTGTTGTGCAGGGCAAATTGCTAGCAGCAGAAGCAGTTTTTTTGTCTTCTCAGCAGGACAAAAAAAAAAAATTGGGATTGCTTTTAAAAAAGCAGTTTGCGGAGCAGTGGGTAAACAGCAATGCAGGAATGTCAGGAATCCTTAGAAGGCAGCCCAACAACCAACACCACTGATACACCACTATATAGCCTCCCCTTGCACTGCACACACAGTGACTGGTGTGTTGTGCAGGCCAAATCGCTAGCAGCAGAAGCAGTTTTTTTGTCTTCTTCCCTGCCTAACGCTCTCCCTACAGAATCAGCAGCAACCTCTCCCTATACTAAGATCGGCAGAAGTAAGATGGCGGTCGGCGTGCACGCCCTTTTATACCCCCTGTGACGCCCACCAAAGCAAGCCAATCACTTGCATGCCCTTCTGAAAGATGGTGGTGACCCGTGCCTATGTCATCACGTTGCCCACAGTGTCCGTGGATCCTGATTGGCTGAAAAAGAGCGCAAAACAAACTTTTGAAACGCGACTTTGGCGCGTAAGTCGCCGACCTCGTGGCCGACCTCATCCTAGGGTCGGGTTTCGTTTCATGAAACCCGACTTTGCCAAAAGTCGGCGACTTTTGAATTTTTTCGACTCGTTTCGCTCAACTCTAGTGAGAACAAGTACTTTGAATTGGACCCTATAATGAACGGGCAGCCTGTCATGGTTCAGTCCGGAGTTTATTTTCTGCTGTCTTCACTCCGGACTGGTCATGCGGGAGTTAATCTCCTCATCCTGGTTCTGGAGCTAGCTGGGCTATTTCAGTCTCTCACAGCCTGCTGACCAGTGTTAGTGATAGCTCATTCTTCCAGTTGAGAGCCTCTGACCCTTGTACCTTGGTGATCCTCCTGCCTCTGACTGATATTCACATGTATGACCCGGACTGATTTCTGACCTCGTCTCTTGGTATTCGTCTCTGCTGTTACGTTCCCTCTCTGGCATCTGACTCCCCGGCTTGTACCCCGACAACGTATTTCGTCTCACGTTTTGGACCCCGTGCTCATGTTCTGGCTTTCTGACTCTTGGCTTGGTATTTTGACTACGTGTATTGTTGCTCCTTCTGGTACATCTGCTCCTGCTAGTTTCTGACTCGGTTCGTCTGACTATTCTCTCTCGTTACCTGTGGCACCTGTGCTGTTGCTCAGGGTTGCTGCTCTTAGTGTGCAACCTTTCTTCCCTCACCAGCTCCCCCTGGTGGAGGTTTCACTACATTATCACTAACCAAAACATTTAAACGGGATTTTGCACTTTTTTTTCTTTGGTCATGGATCTGCTGCATAACTTGGCAGATCAAGTGTCCAGTTTGACGCAGATGGCGCAGGACTTTTCTGTGAATCATCAGTCCCTTGTCATGTCTCATACCCACTTACAGAAAGAACTGACTGAGACTATTAAGACCATGCAGGGAAACACCTCTCATATTGTTTGTCCACCAGGTGACTCTGTAGATGTTATTTTGTACTCTCCTGAACCCTCAGTTAAACTTCCTGACACATTTTCTGGCGACAAAGATAAATTTCACCTATTCAAGGAGAGTTGTAAATTATGGTTTTCTCTTAGACCCCGATCGTCTGGGGATGAGACTCAGCGGGTGGGGATTGTTATCTCCTTACTTAGGGAGGGTCCCCAATCCTGGGCTTTTTCGTTGCCCCCTACTGCCCCTGAACGGATGTCAGTAGATAGGTTCTTTGAGGCCCTAGGTCTTATCTATGACGAACCGGACCGTGTTAGGGTGGCAGAGGACACTATTTTGGGTCTGGGGCAAGGGAAGCACTCAGCCGAATGGTACAGCTCCGAATTCCGTTGATGGTCCACTGAGGTATCCTGGGACGACTCCGCACTGAGATGTCTGTTCAGGAAGGGACTGTCGGATTGCTTGAAGGATGCTCTGGCTCTCCATCCACCTCCCAGCTCATTGGAGGAGGCTATGACTCAGGCTATCTGTATGGATCGGAGACTGCGGGAGAGAGGTGTTACTCAGGGAGGGTTTCCGTTTTTCCCTGCTAACCCTGATGTTTTGCTTCCATCTGAACCTCTGGAGGTGGGAGCCACCAACCCCCAGGAGAAAGAGAGGAAACGGCGACGTGATGGAAAATTGTGTTTTTACTGCGGAGATCCCGGACACTGGAAAAAAGACTGCCCCTCCTGTCCTCCGACTAACAAGTGGCTGAGTCTGGGTGATAATCGTGGAGGTCACCCAGACTCTCAGGTACCTTTTTCTTCTTTTTCAAAGATACTGCTAAAGGTGGAACTTGGCTTTGAGAACGGCGTTTTCCATACTTCGGCTTTTGTAGACTGTGGGTCATCCCTGAACCTGATTGACTCTAAGCTGGTGACTCACTGTAGATTAGGGACAGTTAGGTTGGAGACTCCCTTAAAAATTGTGGCTATTGACGCTACACCTCTCACTAAGGATGTTCTCCATTTCATTTCTAAAGAATTCACCCTCAGGGTGGGGGCCCTACACCAGTAGCGCATGTCATGCTATGTTTTGGATAACCTCCCTGCTGGCCTGGTATTAGGGTTTTCCTGGTTGCAACGGCATAACCCGGTTATTGACTGGGGGTCCCGGGATATTGTTAAATGGGGACCTGGTTGTTCTGAAAATTGTCTTGCTACTGTGTCTATGTCATCCATCAGTCTGGAGGGTATTCCGGAGTACCTGAAGGATTTAGAGGATGTGTTCTCCGAAAAGGAGGCTGAGGTTCTACCACCACACCGCTCATTCGATTGTGCCGTGGATCTTGTTCCCGGTGCCAAATTGCCCAAAGCCCGGCTGTACAATCTCTCCGGCCCTGAGCGGGCTGCTATGAAGGAGTATATCTCTGAGAGCCTCCGTAAAGGGCATATACGGCCATCTGTCTCTCCCGTGGCAGTGGGGTTCTTTTTTGTGAAAGAAAAAGAATGGTGGTTTACGCCCATGCCTCGATTTTAGAGAACTGAATAAAATAACCATAAGAAACGCTTATCCTCTCCCACTGATACCTGATTTGTACAATCAATTGTTGGGGGCCAGGTGGTTCTCTAAGTTGGACCTCAGGGGAGCATACAATCTCATCCGTATGCGGGAGGGGGATGAATGAAAAACTGCGTTTCTCACCTCTGAGGGTCTGTTTGAAAATTTGGTTATGCCCTTTGGTTTGACTACCGCACCAGTGGTATTCCAGAATTTCATTAACCATGTTTTTTCTGATTTTATTGGACGCTTTGTAGTTGTTTATCTTGACGATATACTCATATATTCTTCTGATAGACAAAGTCATATGGGTCATCTTCATGCGGTTCTCCAGAGGCTCAGGGAGAACTCACTCTTTGCCAAATTGGAGAAATGTTCATTTTTTACTCAAGAATTGTCCTTTCTAGGGGTCATCCTGTCCGCTGAGGGGTTTCGTATGGACCCTAGGAAGGTACAGGCCATTGTGGATTGGGTGCAACCCAGAGATCTCAAGGGTCTTCAGCGATTTCTGGGGTTCGCCAATTATTATAGAAAATTCATCAAGGGGTTCTCTCAAGTGGTCAAACCAATCACTGATCTCACCCAAAAGGGGGTGGATCTCAAAAACTGGTCAGCTGCAGCTGTGGTGGCGTTTTCTTTGTTAAAAGAATGTTTCATGACTGCTCCGGTACTGGTGCAACCTGACTAGTCTAAACCATTCATCATAGAAGTGGATGCCTCTGAGGTGGGAGTGGGGGCTGTGTTGTCCCAGGGGCTCACCACATTAACTAACTTAAGACCCCGTGCCTCCTTTTCTAAAAAATTTTCCTCTGCTGAAAGGAATTATGATGTGGGTAACCGAGAGTTGTTGGCCATTAAATTGGCTTTTGAAGAATGGAGGCATTTTTTGGAGGGGGCTGTCCATCATATCACTGTCATTACAAATCACAAGAACCTGTCTTACATCGAATCCGCCAAACGTCTGACTCCAAGACAGGCAAGGTGGTCACTTTTTTTTTCCTGATTTCAGTTTTCCATCACTTTCAGACCAGGTTCCAAGAATGTGAAGGCGGATGCCTTGTCTCGCAGCCTAGATCCGGTATCGCCTCCTGAGCCTCCTTCCTCCATTCTTCAGCGCGGGGTGGCGGTGGCTGCGGTGTCCCCGAGATTGGAGCAGGAGATTACTGAGGCCCAATCTCTTGCTCCTCCGTCCATACCTGAAAATAAGCTCTTTGTGCCTGTCCAGTATCGGTTAAGGGTGCTTCGGGAGTTCCACGACTCAGCTCTGAGTGGGCATCCTGGAATCTCGGCCTCTCGTAAAGCCATCACTAGACTGTTCTGGTGGCCCTCGTTGACTTCTGATGTCACTGGTTTTGTGTCCTCCTGTGAAACTTGTGCCCACGCTAAAGCCTCCCACAACCGGCCGGCCGGGGAATTGGTGCCACTGCCAATTCCGGATAGACCGTGGACTCACCTGTCCATGGATTTTATCACCGATCTTCCTCCCTCTAATGGTAAAACCGTGATCTGGGTAGTGGTTGATAGGTTCAGCAAACAGGTGCATTTTGTACCTTTGGCAGGCCTCCCTAATGCTGAGACTCTATCTAAACTGTTCATTGAGCATGTGGTCCTTTTTGCATGGTGTGCCTGTCAGTATGGTGTCTGATAGAGGGGTGCAATTTGTGGCTAAATTCTGAAGAGCTTTTTGTAAAAGGCTGGGCATCAGTCTGACCTTTTCATCGGCCTACCATCCCGAGACCAATGGTCAGACTGAAAGGACCAATCAGTCTTTGGAGCAGATCCTGCGGTGTCTTGTCACATCCAGACAGGATGATTGGTGCTCTGTGATACCTATAGCAGAATTCGCCTTCAATAATCGTGTCAATCAGTCTACTGGTACTTCTTTCTTCTGCAACTATGGGTTTCACCCTCATTTTGGTGAATTCTCCAGACTAGATTCAGAGTGTCCAGAGTGTCAGAGGGGCTGATTCGGCCTTTTTGCGGTTGGAGGAGGTTTGGAGGGAGGTTCAGAGAAACATTGGGGAGGCTCAGGGCAAATATAAATTTTTTTGCGGATAAACGACGCTCGGTGGGGCCGACTTATCAGGTGGGGGATAAGGTATGGTTATCCACCAAAAACATAAGGCTGAGAATTCCCTCTGCTAAGTTGGGTCCCAAGTTTATTAGTCCGTATTAGCCTCGTCTCTTGGTATTCGTCTCTGCTGTTACGTTCCCTCTCTGGCATCTGACTCCCCGGCTTGTACCCCGACCACGTATTTCGTCTCACGTTTTGGACCCCGTGCTCATGTTCTGGCTTTCTGACTCTCAGCTTGGTATTTTGACTACGTGTATTGCTGCTCCTTCTGGTACGTCTGCGCCTGCTAGTTTCTTACTCGACTATTCTCTCTCGTTACCTGTGGCACCTGTGCTGTTGCTCATGGTTGCTGCTCTTAGTGTGTAACCTCTCTTCCCTCACCAGCTCCCCCTGGTGGAGGTTTCACTACACAGCCAATGTAAGGACTGGCGAAGAGCGGACGCGTCCGAGTACCGATTAACCAGGTAGATGACCCTGGCTGCTGAATTAAGTATGGACTGGAGAGGGGAAAGTCGAGTAGTGGGGAGGCCAATTAATAGAGTGTTGCAGTAATCCAGGCAGGAGTGGATCAATGCTACAGTGAGGGTTTTTGTTGTTTCCATGGTGAGAAAAGGGCGAATTCTGGAGATGTTCTTTAGGTGTAGGCGGCAAGAGCGGGCAAGACATTGTATATGGGACGTGAAGGAGAGGTTGGTGTCAAACATAACACCCAGACAGCGTGCCTGCTGCCGGGGTGTTATTATGGTGCCACCCACGGAGAGGGAAATGTCAGATTTAGGGAGGTTAGTAGATGGCGGGAGCAGAAGAAGTTCAGTTTTTGAGAGGTTAAGTTTCAGATAGAGAGTGGACATGACGTTGGAGACTGCGGACAGACAGTCACTGGCGTTCTGTAGTACAGCGGGGGTAAGGTCGGGGGATGACGTATATAGTTGTGTATCATCAGCATAAAGATGGTATTGAAAGCCAAATCTGCTGATGGTCTGTCCAATTGGGGCCGTGTAGAGAGAGAGGAGAAGGGGGCCAAGGACTGAGCCCTGAGGTACCCCGACAGCGAGAGAAAGAGGAGATGATGTGAAGCCAGCGAACAAAACACTGAAGGAGCGGTCAGAGAGATAGGAAGAGAACCAGGAGAGAGCAGTGTCCTTAATGCCTAGTGACTGGAGCCTATGGAGTAGGAGACGGTGGTCAACAGTGTCGAAAGCTGCAGAAAGGTCGAGAAGAATGAGCAAAGAGTGTTCACCGTTACATTTTGCTGTCAGAAGGTCATTGGTCACTTTGATGAGTGCAGTTTCGGTCGAATGTAGAGGTCGGAAGCCAGACTGTGAAGGGTCTAGGAGGGAGTGAATGGAGAGGTAATGGGTAAGGAGGCAGTAGACTAGGCGCTCCAAGAGTTTAGAGATGAAGGGGAGATTGGAGACTGGTCTGTAGTTGTTTGTGCAGGATGGGTAGAGAGCGGGTTTCTTTAATAATGGAGTAATGATAGAGTGTTTGAAGGAGGATGGGAAAATGCCTGAGGAGATGGAGAGATTAAAGATTGTAGTTAGGTGAGTTGTGATGACTGGAGAGAGAGACTGGAGGAGTTGTGAGGGAATGGGGTCGGTAGTGCATGTACTGTAGTTGGGCGAGAAGAAGAGAGGAGTCTGGAGACTTCTTCTTCTGTGACGGGATGAAATGTGGAAAGTGAGCCATGGGAGATGCAGGAAGGGATGGGAGTCACAGAACTTGGTGGTTGGGAGCAGATTTCCTGACGGATATTATCTATTTTCTCTATAAAATGGGAGGCCAGGTCATTTGCACAAATGTCTGAGATAGGAGCTTGTGCTTTTGGCCTGAGGAGGGAGTGAAAGGTGTCAAAAAGTTTGATGAGCAGTGCCTGTTTTTTCCACACATACCGCTTAGAATTATCACCTAAAACTTCTATCTTTGTCTCATCAGTCCAGAGAATCTTATTTCTCATAGTCTGGGAGTCCTTCATGTGTTTTTTTTTAGCAAACTCTATGCGGGCTTTCAAAAACAATATACTTCAAAGGTATATCTAATAGTTATGTAGAATTACAATAAAAGTCATTATATTGGGTTTCTTGGGAAAAGGACACCTCTTTCCTCAGACAACTTTATGAAATTGACTTGATTCAAGAGTACAGCATAATAAAGCACAGCCAATTTTTTGCATAACCACACTCTTCAGGCCTTGTTTCCCATCCCCTGAATGTGTATCTGAATGCTGGGGCTCATTCTAATGAAGCATTTCTATACCATGAACAGAAAACCATCAGGAAGTTCTGCTTATCGGGAGGCTTGGCTAGTCTTCTGCACCACCCTGGAGATTTGTCAAGGCTCAGGAGATCTCGCCTTTTCCCAGGAAGCCTCCTAGATATTCTGGGATAGATGGCAAGTGTATCCCACGCACATGATATTAAGGCATGATTCTTATTAAAGGAAACATATCAGCTGATTCACGTTGTGAAAACCACGGGCACCATGAATCAGATACTGGCTACACGATTGCAGCCAGGTACATTTTTCTCTAACACATGGGTGGCAGTTCACCCGACCGGGGACCATAGCCAGAGACAAGACTAGCCTGACAGCGCCCCTTGCCAGCTTTTCCCAGCACTCCTCTAGATGATTGACAGGAAACTATGTACACAAATGGGAGAGACCTGTTAATCACCGAAAGTGGAATGAGGAGAAGCTGGCTGAGAGCGGTGCCGGACTTGTCTCATCTCCGGCTATGGTTCCATGCCTGATCTTCAAACTATATTCTCTCTGAAATGCTGAAACATTTCAGAGAAAAACACACCCGACCACAATCATGCTGGGAGGCTCTGATCCATTCTGCTTGTGGTTTGGATACAATGAATCAACTGACAGGTTCCCTTTAATATACAGCTCTGGCAAAAATTATGAGACCACTGCACAGTTTTATAAAAATCAGCTTCTCTACATGTCTGGCAGCCATTCCATTCCAGTTTCAGTTGCAGTCCAGTCAGAGTACACCTCATTCTACTTAATGTGCTTCTGATTAGGTATACTAAATCTTATTTAAGGAAGGAAAGTATAAAAAACCCTGCTGTGGTGTTCACAATCCTCTTGCAATAGGCCAAGCTGGATGGCAAAACAAGTGCTAGTAATATCCCAAAAGTAATAGGAATGAAAAAAATTACTTTTAACCATGTCAAGGTAGTTGAAAAGAAAAGTCTTGAGCGAGGAAAAGAAGGGCTTAATTCTGGCTTTACTAGCAGAGGGATACAGGGAGCGTCATGTTGCCTCCATCCTTAAAATTTCTAAGACGGCAGACCATTACAACAAAGTCAAGCAGCTGACATTGGGGACAACAAAGCTACAGACCGGAATGACCGTCATCTTATTCGAATGTCACTCAGAAACCGCAGGATGACATCAAGTGACCTACAGAAGGAATGGCAAATGGCAGCTGGGGTGAAGTGCATGGCAAGAACAGATCGTAACAGGCTCCTAGAGGCAGGGCTCAAGTCATGTAAAGCTAGAAAAAAGCCTTTCATCAATGAAAAGCAAAGGAGAGCCAGGCTGAAGTTTGCCAAAGACCATAAGGATTGGACCATAGAGGACTGGAGTATGGTAATCTTCTCTGATGAGTCTAATTTTCAGTTTTGCCCAGCACCTGGTTTTCTAATGGTTAGACGGAGACCTGTAGAGGCGTACAAGCCACAGTGTCTTGCACCCACTGTGCAATTCGGTGGAGAATCAGTGATGATCTGGGGATGCTTCAGCAAGGCTGGAATTGGGCAGATTAATCTTTGCGAAGGACGTATGAATCAAGCCGCATACAAGGTTATCCTGGAAAAACAGTTGATTCCTTCTGCTCAGGTAATGTTCCCCAACTCTGAGGACTGTTTTTTCCAGCAGGACAATGTGCCATGCCACACAGCTAGGTCGATCAATGTGTGGACGAAGGACCACCACATCAAATCCCTGTCATGGCCAGACCAATCTCCAGACCTGAACCCCATTGAAAACCTCTGGAATGTAATCAATAGGAAGATGGATAGTCACAAGCCTTCAAACAAAGAAGAACTGCTTACATTGTTGTACCAGGAGTGGCATAAGGTCACCCAAAAGCAATGTGAAAGACAGGTGGAAAGCATGCCGAGACGCATGAAAGCTGTGATTAAAAATCATGTTTATTCCACAAAATATTGATTTCTGAACTCTTCCTGAGTTAAAACATTAGTATTGTTGTTTCAAAATAATTATGAACTTGTTTTCTTAGTATTATTTGAGGTCTGCAAGCACTGCATTTTTTGTTCTTTTGACCATTTTTAATTTTCTGAAAATAAATACAAAATTTAGTGCTTGGAAATTCGGAGACATGTTGTCAGTAGTTTATAGAATAAAAGAGCAATTTACATTTTACTCAAAAATATAAAGAGAAAAATCAGACAAACTGATAATTTTGCAGTGGTCTCTTAATTTTTGCCAGAGCTGTATGTATTTGAGGTCATGCAGACACTTTTACGGTTCATTATTTAGTGTGCTGTGTTGTGCAATGAGCAGAGGCCATTTATGCTGCAATCTTCCCTTCATATAATAATAAAAGGAGAACTGGGATTTTGTCACTGGAAGAAAGGCCATACAGAGGCAGAGCAAGTGGTGAAAGAAGGATGGCTTTATCTTTATACCTGCACAGGTATTTATTCCCCTTGTTTGTCTACATTCCTCAACTAACACAATTAAAATACCAAACCCCAAACTAGCAAAACATTCCTAGGATTTCATCCACAATCGCACCATCAGATAGAAGGCATAACAAACAAGCAACACTTTACCATTATACCTGATGATGGTGAGAAGCCATGATCTGTATTATCATTACACCCGACTCAATACATGTAACCCACTCACACTCAGGCCTTCTGGTGTCAGGATCCCTGGGATATACACTGGTGTATATGGGTGTATGTTCATATGCGCTAAAACATTGAGTATTTTGCAAGTTAGGATCGAGCTACTACAGACATGGATGGCCCGTGGAGCATAAAGAAGCATACAAAATGGTGTGGTGTAACAACACCGCAAGACAATAGCGCCCGAAGTAGACGTCTATGAAACGATTGCATGACCATAATACAGCATACTTATGGTTGTGAAGTGAATGAGACACATAGAATACTTTGTAAAGCTCATGGCCTGTACATTGGCACACAAACTTTTTACAATTCTATAGTATCTTCCACTAGCTGGGATTTTCTATGCAAATCTACAAAGGTTTTCTCTGTAAGATGGATTCCGAACATGTCCTAATGAAGGGGGTCTGAGAACAGATAGTTTTTTCATGGACAATTTGATTTTCACAAAGAAAACCAAAGAGAAAATGCACAAATATATCTAGGAATTTCTATCTTAATATCATCCTCTCCTTTAAATTGAACCTGTCACCAGGTTTTTCCCACATGAGTGAAGGCCAGTACCTATCATACCTCATATACAGCTTTCTAATACGCTGCATATATATACCGCCAATCCAGCCTGCAAACCAAGAAAAACACCTATTATGATACTAACCTAAGGGACAGTCCGGTCCGACAGGCAGGTCTGGGTCTGGTGCCTCCTTTCTTTTTGTGATACCATCCTCCTTCTTGCTTCGTGTGGATGACACAAAATATGTCACCAACACAGTGTCCCCAGCATCGCACTCCTGTGCAGGTGTAGAGTACTTCTCTGCTCTGACTAGGGCAGAGTAAAGTACTGCAGTTTGCATGTGCCGGGACTCTTTGGCCTTTTCTGCACATGCAAACTGCAGTACTTTACTCTGTCTCCCTGTGGGAGAGAGGGTCCCCGCCGAGTGTCCGGGTCGTAACCAAGGGGACCGTCACCTGGCTTCCGGGGGAAACTGTTTCCGGGGAACAAAGTTCAGGGATGGACAGTGGATACTGACAGGTGGGCTGGGGGAGGAGCCAATATAAAAGGGGCGGGGAACACGAGTCACAGTGAGTCAGCAGAATGAGACAGAAGGATCAGGAGACCGTGGGAGCGACTTAGAGCCAGAGCGACTTACCGGAGCCAGGAAGGAGGCCAGAGACAGGAGAAATACTCCCCCTGGACATCAGTGGGACGGCACTGAGATGACCGTCCGAGAACTGCTGCCCCGCGTCAACCAGCGGCCATTGCCACCTCGCTCCTGCCCACAGCTGTGGCCTGCCCGCGGACACCAGCGGCCGTTGCCGCCTCGCTCCTGCCCGCGGCCGCGGCCTGCCCGCGGACACCAGCGGCCGCTGCCACCTCACTTCAGCCCGAGGCTGCGGCCTGTCTCCCGCCGCCTGCAGCCGCCCTGCTTCTACCCGTGGCCGCGGCTAGTTCTGTGCCGTCGGCGGCCACCACTGTCCCGCTCCAGTCCGTGGCAAGGGCCGGGCCGTTGCTCGCCGCGGGTCCTCCGTTGCAGACGCTGGCTGCGCAGGTGGCCTGCCAGCCGCCACCCCGCATCGCCGCTGCTTGCCCCTATCCGGGGGCTGCGGCCCATCTGTCAAAGACTCCTCCAGGGCCTGTTGTGCCCCTGCTTCACCGGAGCGTTTCTAACGCTCGAAGACTACGAAAGATCTTCAGCGGCTGGGCCCAGCGGCTGCTACGCTGAAGAACCATCGTCCGGGACGCCGAGGGACACTATATAGTTAAGGACCCGTAGTCGGCCATACCGCGGCCCTATAGTGACCGGCTTTGCCGGACTTAGTCGTGTTCTTAGATTTCCGTGTTGGCCTGTATTGAGTCCCTGCGAGGACAATTCCTGTTATTTTGGTCGGTTGCTTAGGCTATTCCTGCGGATAGTTGCCTATAAACCTATAAAAGTTGTTACCAAAAACACAAAACCGTCTCGCACCTCGAAACTGCATCCTGCGTACCTCCTAGTACCACATTTGGCGTAGTCAGCAGGATGCAGTTTCCGAGCGCGGACAATGAGGGCCCCCGGCCCAGCATTTCTTTGGGGTCTATGCAATCTACCCAGGTTCTCCGGCAGCAATGCTATGCTGTGGGGCTGGACGGAGAGAATGCGTGGGTTATTTAGGATGCATCCGCTTACCCCTGACCTAGAGGCAGAAGTGGCCCTGATGGCGTTGGACGTGGAAGCCCGGGATTCCGTAATGTTGAGGCCTTGGGGGCAGCGAAACACCTTCGTTGGGGTGTTACAGATATTAGAAGAGACCTATGGGGACTCAACCGATGTGGGGAAACTGAGAACCCGGATGTTTAGTCGCATGCAGAAAGAGGGGGAAACAGTGACCCAGTATATGAATGTTTTGCAGGAACTGTTTTTAGCCATTGAAAGGAAGGATGGAGTCGGCGTGGGGACCGTGGACATAACATTACGTGACCTGTTAGTGACCGGGTTACGAGACACCCTGACAAGACAGGCTTTGCGAGAGCGGGTGCAAGTGGACCCACATCTGACCTTTTCAGAAATAGGGAAGGAGGCACGTTTTTGGGAACAGGAGCAAGAGGTGACAGTCCCCGTGGGGATGGCATGGAGTATCGAAGTATCCATAAGCGCCCTGGGCGAACCCCACTGGGTACAAGAGGTGAAGCAAGAGATACAGAGTATTAAAGTCGGTCCCCACGACCATTCGCCTGTTACCATTGTGGAGAATTGGGATACTCCGCCCGAGAGTGCCCACGTTCCAGGGGAAACCCGCTCTGCTGGCCAAGAAGAGCAGAGGACCCTGAGCCGTGGAGATGCCTCCTGGAGCCGGAGCCCACCACACGAGGTGGAGGAAGTCATGAAGACCTGGTTGCACGGTGCCCAGTGGAATGGGCCGAGATCGAAGGCCGTGCCATACGATGTCTAGTAGATTCTTGATCGCAAGTAACGACCATGCCAGAGACTTATTTTCGGCAGCATTTTCCCAAAGCAGTGAGACCTCAGTGGGGGTCCATGATAAAGGTGGTAGCCGCCAACCAGCTACCAGTTCCTGTTGTCGGAGTAGCCTGGATGCAGATTTCGATAAGCGGCAAATCACTCGGCCGCCGGGGAGTGGTCCTGACCCATGGAGACACAAACAGCAAACATCCAGTTACTCTGGGTACGAACATGCTACAAGAGTTCGGCAACCTCCTCCTCAATGAGCCCACACAAGAGACTCTGAGCCACTGGGGTTCTCACACGGCTCAAGGGCAGGTCTTCCAGCGGTTGGTGCGGGAGGCGCGAGTGCTCCAGGAGTGCCAGGAGGGTGAGGCACTGGGCAAAGTCATTGCACCGGCAGCTCCACCGCTCGTGCTTCCTCCAGGGCAGACGGTGATGGCCCTGCTGATCCACGCCCCGATGCCACTGGAAGGCATGGAAGTGCAGGTGGAACCATGCTACTCAGAGCGCCTGCACCCTGGCATACTGGTAGCCCACTCCCTGGCCACGGTGCTGGAAGGGACCGTCCTGGTGCATTGTGTCAACCTGGAAGACCAAGATATCGCCTTGAAGCCCCAGGCCGAAATGGCCAAACAAGTAAGGCCTTTGGAGGAGATGCTGCCGGACCCCGCGGTCCCGTTGAAGGTGCAGCCCGAAGATCCTTGGGCAGTAACGATACGGACCCTACAGACTGCCGTATCCTCGACCCAGGAGAAAGGTCCAGCCATCCTGGAGAGAATGCGGGCCGAACTTTCCGGCCTAGCACCAGCCCACCTTCTCCAGGTAGAGAAACTTCTCGGACAATATTACAGTGTCTTCGCCAGTCATGAGGATGACTTTGGATGTACCACGGCCATCACGCATGGGATCCCCACGGCAGGAGTGGCCCCCATCCGGGAGCGATATCGGCAAATTCCACCGCAGCTATACCAGGAAGGGAAAACCCTATTAGCTCAAATGCTTCGGAAGGGGGTCATATGAGAAAGCCAGAGCCCCTGGGCGGCCCCCATTATACTGGTTCGCGAAAAAGATGGTACTTTGTGTTTGTGTGGATTACCGAAAGTTGAACGCCTGCACCATCAAGGACTCGTATCCACTGCCCCGCGTAGAAGAGTCGCTGTCCGCATTGAGGAGCACAACGTATTTCTCAACTCTAGACCTGGCCAGTGGGTACTGGCAGGTGCCGATGTCGGAGGAAGACAGAGACAAGACGGCATTCATCCTTCCCATGGGACTGTTCGAATTTAATCGGATGCCGTTCAGGCTGGCCAACGCCCCAGGAACCTTCCAGCAGTTGATGGAGCGGTGTCTGGGAGACCTCAACTTTGAAGCCACGTTGATATACCTGGACGATATCATCATCTATTCCGCCATGTTCGAGGACCACCTGCGGCGGTTGGGGCAGGTGCTTGGTCGGCTGCAGAAATACGGGTTGAAGATAAAGCCCCAGAAATGCCACCTGTTCCGCACCCAGATCGAATATCTGGGGCATACCGTCTCAGCAGAGGGTGTCAGACCATCCCTGGAAAAGGTTGCTGCCATCCAGGGGTGGCCTACCCCCGAGATGGTAAAAGACGTGCGGGCCTTACAGGGGTTGGACGGCTACTACCGTCGGTTCGTGAAGAATTTTGCACGCCGAGCCCGAGCCCTGCAGGACCTGCTGAAGGGGACTCCAGCTGGGGCGAATGGATGGAAGGTCCAGTGGCAGCAACCGCAAGAGGATGCGTTTCAAGATCTCAAAGCTGCACTCTTGGAAGCCCCGGTATTGGCGTATGCGGATTTCTCGCAACCATTCATCCTGCATACCGACGGGAGCCTCCAGTGACTAGGAGCTGTGTTGTCACAGGTGCAGGACGGCCGAGAGAAAGTGATCGCCTATGGTAGCCGGTCGCTGTATGCCTCCAAACGCAACCCGGACAATTACCGCTCCTTTAAGCTCGAGCTCCTCGCGCAGCGGCGTATCTAGGGGGGGGGCAGCCGGGGCAGTTGCCCTGGGCGCAGCCAGCAGGGGGGCGCAGTCGGGCCACCTAATGCAGCGGTCCGCAGTGTCCTCCTTGGCGGCTGCGTTCTGCCGCCCCCCCCGGCCTGAGAGTCGGCGGTTCTCTGTGTCAGCTGTCAAGCTGACAGCCGGCGCAGAGAAGGAGCGCGTGCCGGCTCCCAGGGAACAATTGTACTGGCGTCTATACAAACGCCAGTTCAATTGAAGCTCTGACCGCCGGGCCAGAGCGACGTCTGCAGCGTGATCAGGTCATGTGATCACGCTGCTGACGTCACTCCCCAGCGCCCAAAGCAAACGCTGGTGGTAAGTGTGCTCCTCTGTGGAGCTGAAGAACCACCGAAGATGGGAGATGAGGGGGAGTTAATGAGTGGAGATGGGGGGGATTTGTAGAGGGGATGGCGGTTAAAGTGTGGGGATGGGGGTTAATGAGTGGGGATGGGGGTTAATGTGTGTGGGGGTTAATGAGTGGGGGGATTTGGAGTGGAGATGGGGGTTATTTAATGTGATGGGGGTTAATGAGTGGGGATTGGGTTAATGTGTGCGGGGGTTAATGAATGGGGATGGGGGTTAATGTGTGGGGGTATTTGGAGTGGAGATGGTTATTTAATGTGTGGGGGGATTTGGAGTGGTGATGGGGTTAATGAGTGGGGATTGGGTTAATGTGTGCGGGGGTTAATGAATCGGGATGGGGGTTAATGTGTGGGGGCGTTAATGAGTGGGGTTGGGGTTAATGTGTGGGGGTATTTGGAGTGGGGATGGGGGGTTATTTAATGTGTGGGGGGATTTGGAGTGGGGATGGGGGGTACTTAATGTGTGTGGGGGATTGAGGATGGGGGGATTTAATGTGTGGGGAGATTTGAGGACACAAAATAAAGAGTATGTATGAGGAAACAGTATGGGGGATTGGTGCAGACAGTATGGGGAGCGAATGGGTTAATGTAAGTGGACACAGTATGGGGAGTCAGGGGTATGTGTGAGCAGACAGTATAGAGAGTGAGGGGGTAAATATATGATGAGACAGTATGGTGAACAGGTGGGATGCTAGAGGGGAATAGTGTGAGGCGACAGTATATTGCAGATATTTTTATTCAGGAGCATTATAATGACACTTCTATCTTTAAGGGCATCGTGTGGAGATTTGCTGCAGAAGACCGGAGAAGATGGACGTCTGCAGAGACGAGATGTGGGTGAGAAAACTCATCATGGGGTCTGGACAAGAAGAAGAAAAGGAGGACGACTGCAGAGACGACGTCATCTATAAGGAACCTGGATGTAAATGTTATTTGTGATACTGACTAATTCTCATGTTTTTATTTGTTAGGAACATTATAGGGCTTGTCCAGGTTTGTGCTGAGTCTGCAGTCATTCTCTGTGACTGCAGACTTCTGAATTCTCACAGTGCTCACTGAACGCTGTCAGGATTCTCTCGTGCCGGTAATTTACATATGCGGTCACATGCTGACTAGACATGCGTGGCGTCACTCAATGAAAATGAACGGAGCGAGGCCGGGCACGTCTAGTCGGAATGTGGCCAGAAGTATACAAATCACATACTTGTGCTGACATGACTGTACATCGGCAAGGGAGAATCCTAAAAGTGTGCAGTGCATTCGTTGTGAGAATCCAGAAGCTGCAATGTCAGGATTCAGCTCTGCAGGTTGCAGTAGTCATCACATGGACACTTCACTCATATGCGATTTTCATAGGTATGGTCCTGTGACAAGGAGCTTCTCTTCCTGCTTCTCTCAGTTTTTTACTGAACATTGAGAGCATTAGGAAGAGCAGCTCGCAGGTACATGGCTAAATGTGCAAGTCGCATATGTACTTGGGCGGGGGGGGCGCCGAACCGAATTCTTGCCCCGGGTGCCAGAAAGCCTAGATACGCCTCTGTCCTCGCGGTAGTGTGGGCAATGACGGAGCGGTTCGCAGAGTATCTGGCAGGCTCCGAGGTGGTGGTGCGGACTGACAACAACTCACTAGCCCATTTGGAGAATGCCAAACTGGGGGCTCTGGAGCAGCGGTGGGTGGCTCGGATGTCCAAGTTCAACTACAAGATCATCTACAAAAGAGGGACTGAAAACGTGCACGCTGACGCACTCTCCGGAATCCGACACACCACCCCAGGGAGGAATCGAGACGACGAATTAAAGGAGAAGAGACGCCATTCGACCTCACCACCGCCGCGCTTACAGCCACCGCGCAAGAAGCGCCTCATCCGGGACCCTTAGGGGGAATGCTTGAACAGCCACATGACAAGTGGATCCAGCAGCAGGAAGATGGAGAAATTGGACTCCTGCGCCGATGGGTGGCCACCAGCAAACTGCCCACTGGCTCACAGAGGCAGACTTTGACCCTGGATATGTTGCTGATGTTGCGCCAGTGGGAGAAACTAGTCATCAAAAAGGGACTTTTATATCGGAGAGTCGTGTCACGAACAATGTCTGCTACAATATGGCAGGTGATTGTGCCCGGAACCCATCTCAGCCAACTGGCTCGGGAAGCCCATGAAAAGGGGGCTAACTTTGGTGCTCAAAAGACTTTGCAATGGTTGCAGCAGATAGTGTACCATCCACGCTTGCATGCTGCTGTGGAAGAAGTTTGCCGAACCTGCCGCCCGTGCGAGCTCGCTAAACCTCTCACGCAACGAGCCCCGGTGCAGACAATTGTAACATCAGCTCCCCTCGAGCTACTCACGGTGGACTATCTGACCATAGGTCCTGCCTACCCGGGGTATGAACATTGTCTCGTTATGGTGGATCATTTTACCAAGTTCACCGTGGTCACCCCCACCCGAGACCAGACAGCTGAGTCGGCCGCCTATGCGATTTGTAAAAACTTTATCCAAGTGTACGGCTGCCCGCAACGAATACATTCAGACCAAGGAATGTGCTTCCTAGGAAGAGTCATGGAAGAACTACATCATCTCTACGGTATCGATAAGTCTCCGAGTACACCATACCACCCGCAGGGAAACGGAGCCTGCAAACGATTCAATCGGACACTAATCCAAATGCTGCGTACCCTGTAGAGTGACCGAAAGGCCTGCTGGCCTGAATACGTCCCTGAGCTGGTGTGGGTATATAATAACCGGGTGCAGCGGGTGACTGGTTACACCCCCTACTTATTGCTGTTTGGACGGGAAGGCAAAGGAATCACAGAAGTGGAGTTAAACCCGGAGGAACCCCAACCCTGGACTGGAGTATCCTCGTGGGTCCGAAACCACCGGCACCAGCTGCAGACCCTCCACCGAATCATCCATACAAACCTGCAGGATCTAGAACACCCGGGGGGGAGCGCTGCCCCCACCAATTGACTTCCAGACTGGGGATCGGGTACTCGTACTAGATCAACGCCCCCAAAACAAGTTAGAACCATGGTGGGAGGAGAACCCGTACCGAGTGTTGTGCTGGATAAGCCCCGACGGGCCTGTGTATGAAATACAATCCGAAGGAAACAACGCACCTCTCACTCATACTGTGCACCGAAATATGCTGCGCCCCTGTGCGTCCACTGATCCCATGCGACCCGAGCCGATCCCTCAGGTCCCCGACCCCCTGTCAACGGTCTGGGACCCGGATGAGAAAGAGGACTTCCCAGCCACATCTGCGGGCCCTCCAAGTAGTGACATTGCAGCAAACCCAGTTAGCCCGCCTGAATTGACCAACCTACCACCATCCACCACCCCAGAAAGCTCCACCACAGTCGAACTTAGGTGCTCCGAGCGGTCAACAGCTGGCAAACCCCCTGAATGCTATGAACAGGACCAGTTCGTATGGCGACAAGAACTGTCGTCTCCAAAGACTAACTTGAGTCTACTAAAGCCCTCTCCCAAGGACTGGCGAGCATACAGGGTGGGGGAGTGTGGGAGAGAGGGTCTCCGGGTCGGAACCAAGGGGGCCGTCACTTGGGTTCGGGGGAAACTGTTTCCGGGGGACAGAGTTCAGGGACGGACTGGGGAGACTGACAGGTGGGCTGGGAGAGGAGCCAATATAAAAGGGGCGGGGAACGCGAGTCACAGTGAGTCAGCAGAATGAGACAGAAGGAGCAGGAGACCGTGGGAGCGACTGAGAGCCAGAGCAACTTACCGGAGCCAGGAAGGAGGCCAGAGACAGGAGAGATACTCCCGCTGGACATCAGTGGGACGGCGCCGAGACGACCGTCCGAGAACCGCTGCACCGCGTCGACCAGTGGCTGCTGACGCCTTCCTCCAGCCCGCGGCTGCGGCCTGCCCACGGTCACTCGCGGCCGTTGCCGCCTCGCTCCTGCCCGCGGCTGCGGCCTGCCCGTGGACACCAGCGGCCGTTGCCACCTCGCTCCTGCACGTGGCTGCGGCCTGCCCGTGGACACCAGCGGCTGCAGCCGCCTCAGTTCAGCCCGAGGCTGCAGCCTGTCTCCCGCCACCCGCAGCCGCCCCACTTCTACCTGTGGCCGCGGCTAGTTCTGTGCCGTCGGCGGCCACCACTGTCCCGCTCCAGTCCGTGGCAAGGGCCAGGCCATTGCTCGCCGCGGGTCCTCCATTGCAGTCGCTGGCTGTGCAGGTGGCCTGCCAGCCGCCACCCCGCATCGCCACTGATTTGCCCTATCCGGGGGCTGCGGCCCATCTGTCCATGGACTCCTCCAGGGCCTGTTGTGCCCCTGCTTCACCGGAGCGTTGGAACGTTCGAAGACTACGAAAGATCTTCAGCGGCTGGGCCCAGCGGCTACTACGCCGAAGAACCATTGTCCGGGATGCCGAGTGATGTCGAGCCGGTTAAGTGACACTATATAGTTAAGGACCCATAGTCGGCCATACCGCGGCCCTATAGTGACCGGCTTTGCCGGACTTAGTTGTGTTCTTAGATTTCCGTTTTGGCCTGTATTGAGTTCCTGTTATTTTGGTCGGTTGCTTAGACTTTTCCTGCGGATAGTTACCTATAGACCTATAAAAGTTGCTACCAAAAACACAAAACCGTCTCGCATCTTGACACTGCATCCTGCGTACCTGCTAGTACCACACTCGACAGGGTGTAGAAGTACGCCTGGACAGGAGTGCGGTGCCAGGGAAACTGTGTGGGGGATGTAGGACATGTCATGCATGCGAAGCAAGAAGCAGGAAGGTATCACAAGAAGAGAGGAGGCACCAGATCAAGACCAGTGACTCCCATCAGACCTGACCACCCCATAGGTGAGTATAATAAAAGATCTTTTTCTTGTCTTGCAGGCTGGATTGGGGGCATATATACACCGTTACAGAATGTTGTCTGAAAAATACTGGCCTTACCCCATATGGGACAAACCTAGTGACAGGTTCCCTTTAATCCTATTTTGTCTCATATTGAAAGTAATTTTAAGAAATATATAAAGAAATTTTCTTTGTATGTCCCACGAGATCAGCCATGTTCCCTCTTCTTCTCCTTGCTATATGTCTCTCGAGATCAGCCATGTTCCCTCTTCTTCTCCTCGCTGTATGTCTCTCGAGATCAGCCATGTTCCCTCTTCTTCTCCTCGCCATATGTCTCTTGAGATCAGCCATGTTACCTCTTATTCTCCTCGCTGTATGTCTCTCGAGATCAGCCATGTTCCCTCTTCTTCTCCTCACCGTAAGTCACTCGAGATCAGCCATGTTCCACCTTTTTCTCCTCACCATGATGTGCGTGGGTGAAACAACTAGCTGCAGCAGGAGCCTCCTCCCATTGCTTTGCCAGTAGAGTAAGACAAAAGATCAATAATCCCTACCTCCTTGGATAAGCCTCTCTACCTCAACCACTCTCCAGACAAAAATGGGGCTGACCACCAGAAAACAAAAACTGACCATATACCGAGAAATATGATAGTTGATGACGAGATGCACATTTCTTTTTCAAGAGGGACAGTGGAGATAGCTGCTGCCAAACAGTACTGGCAATGGCTTATCTGCTGGAAAGCAATACAATTCATTCTGCCCAACCTCATCTCCTGCAACATCATCAGTTGGGGAAGAGTTGGGAGGCCTCCATACATTCAGAAGACTTTACTCTATTGTGTGTAGTATCCATAACCCCTGTTTCTCTGAAGGATTTTTACAAGCTAAATGCTGCATACTAAAACAATGTGCACAAACTACCAATGGTATTATTTCTAGGTTTAGTGTTTCTCCAGGTGCAGACGAGGGTATTTGCTGTCTTCAGGCAACACCCGAACCAATTTTAGTCTACAGGGCAGTGTACATGTCCGATTACTTCCTTGGACAGAGTGTCCGACAAAAAAAAATTGCAACATGCCCTAGTTGTATCCGATATTCAGATCACAGTTGGCCATACAAGTCAAGGAGTCTGTGGAAACCACTGAACTGCACTCTGATGACATCTGAGTACAGTCTGATTTCTACAACGGAGACGATGGAGAAATGTTTTTCTCCATCTTCTCCTCATCCAAGAGAATCAGAGCACACTGTGATCACGCTCTGATCCAACTCTGATCTGAGTTTGATCAGAGTGTATGTTGCTTAATCGGCCCAATTTTCTTTGATGAGAGAATCCTAGCACCTAGAGACTGAAATATTAGCAGGCTTATGCCTTGTATAACTGATCGTAATACAGTGTTACATATTCCCTCATTCATCATCTGAACATCCAACAAAGAATGGGACAAATGTTACCGCTCGCAGTTTATTTTTACTTTACCAGTTACTGTTGTTTGCGAAGCTCAAATGCTATTGCTTACCTAACAAAAGGAAGTCGGCTCTATAGAATTCCTTGAAGGCAATTTTACAGCATTGTACTGTAAGCCGTGACATAGAGGAGGCCGCGAGCGACAGAACACCAGCAACACAAGAACATTCCATCACAAGGTGATGAACAGAAAAGCTTCATAGGAGGGAAAGAGGATTTCTACAGCGGGAGAACAATGATTTTCATAATATAACTGAAAAATAGCACCCAGGGATGATCTGACAATCGTCCTCTATCCAAGAACAGTTCTGGCCTCTGTGACTTTATTTGTCATGTGGAGCCAAATTTTGTAAAATTCTTCTTAGGCCTTATTCAGAAAACTGTATCACAGACAACTCTACTGATATAACTTAATAGTGATGAGCAAACATGCTCGCATAAGGTGATATCTGAGCATGCTCGGGTGCTGAGTGACTTCAGTGTGCTCAAAATATATGTTCGCGCCCCCGCAGCTGCATTTCTCACAGCTTTTCAACAGCAGCAACACATACAGGGATTGCCTAACAAACAGGTATTCCCTGCATGTGTTGAGGCTGTCGAACAGCCGCGAGATATGCAGCCACGGGGACTCGAACATATTATTCGAGCATGCCGAAAATACTCTTAGCACTCAAGCATGCTCAGATAACACCTTATCCCAGCATGAACAGCTCAGAGCAATGCAATCTCCTTAGTTTCCTTAATATACAGTTTCAGGTTCTCTTCCTTGTGTGACAGTTCTGGTGAGTAGCAGATCTGTCGTATTAGTAGAACTGTATTGATCAGCACAAGTTCTGATGTAACACAATGAGCTGGTTTGTACTGCTCTCATTATATTTCCAGATAGCGATAACAGGACATTTGAACAAGCACACAGCTCCAGACAGTGTGAGCCGTGGTTAGGAAACTTGGTCTGGGAGAAACTGATGCTACAGGCTAGTGATTTTACAATACTTATAATGGCAGCTAATCAGGAGCTAAGAAGCAGTGGGAGGGAGGGGAGCAGAAACTGCTGTATAGAACTCAATGGGCTGGAGAGATGGTATGTTAGGAGTTAACTCCAGTCCTGGAATCTAACTACTGTAGCCGCTATGCCAGTATTTAGGCAGGCACTAGCGGCCAAGCTCCATGGTAACCAGCTTTACACTATGAAAGATAAAACCTCTCATTGCAGGAGAATGACAGCAAATAGAAAGAGATATAAAGAGCAAGTAAGCTGCAAACTTGCTTATTTTCATGCAGTCTAACTAATTAAAGCAGTTTAATACCTTTGGGATATCCATTTAAGCCTTGTGCAGGCCAGGCATAGCCTTATTGTTTGTAGGATGCAGGTTGTGCAAGGATAGACTACATCTAATAAAATGTCTTTCTAGAGTCCTGGACTTATATATAGTCTGTTTGTGAGAAGTACAATTCTTCCAAGGAAGATGAGCAGATATGTTACCATTTGTGTATCATGAGTCAACATCCTCAATATGGATGCCTTAAAGAGAACATACCATCAGAAAATTATTATCATGCCAGGAGACCTAATATTAGGCTCCTATTTCCTATTTTTTTTCAACATCATCATGAACATAGGCAGCAATAGACTAACTGACAATAATGACTTACCGTATACAGAAGTATTTCCTACTCATGTTCCTGATCTGGGCAAAGTTTACTGAGCATAGAGGCGGAGAAGGTGAGCTGTAACATCAACTGTTGTGAATGGTGGATCCTGTGGTATTTACTGTATATTGAGGTGTTAACTTTTATTGCTATCCTGTCTTTGATGAGACTGCTGAAAAGTCTTTTGTAAATAGCAGGATGTTTGAGCCTAAGTATAAGGCCGGGGTCACACTGGCGAGGAATACGGCCGAGCGAGAGGCGTTAAAAGCACGCATTACACTATGGGTTTTCTCCCAACAGCCGTAAATTTCTCATCCGTATTCTACGCTCCGTGCCAATCGCAGCATGCGGCCGTAGTACGCCAATGCAAGTCTATGGGTGCGCAAAAAATACGGATTACACACGGACCACACATGTGACTTGCGAGAAATACGCACCTGGTGTCTTTTAGCAAAGCCGGCAATTCAGTGCGCTATACAGTAAAATCACACTGACAGGTTTTAAAACACAAACGAAAGAATAGATATAGACACATAGAATACATATATATATATGCATTCTATGTGTCTATATCTATTCTTTGGTTTGTGTTATAAACCCAGTCATAGGGCTCCATTATATGTCCATTTTGCAAGGCGACGAGAAAATCTCGACATACGGATACCATACGGATTGCATACGGATGCTTACATACGCGACCACACCTTGCTTACGGATGACATACGGAGCACTGTTTAGGGGCCATTGATCCGTATTACGCATGTAAAATGCTGACCGTATTTTGCGTTGGTTAGTGTGACCCCGGCCTCAGCCTTAGGCTATGTGCGCACGTTGAGTATTTGCTTGCAGAAATTTCTGTAAGGTTTCTGCATCTCTTGGCAGCAAAAACGCTGTGATAAATCCACAACGTTTTTGGTGCGTTTTTTTTCCCGTGCACTCAATCGGGCAAAAACGCACAGGGAATTGACATGCTGCGGATTTAAACGCACAGAAAATCCTGAAAGGAAAAATACTGATCATGTGCACAGCACTTCAGGACTGTCATTGGCTTTGATGGTGTAAGGATTCTCTAGCGTTATTGGGCCAATTCTGCGTGTAAAAAAATGCTGCAAAAAAACGCATCAGAAACATACCATGTGCACACAACCTTAGCGTCCAGTGTGAAAATTGTAAGATTTCAATTTTTTATTTAATATAGAAATTACTAAGGAAAGTTGAAATACAAAAACAATATCAGAATTAACCCCTTAATGATCGCCGATACTCCTTTTAACGGCGGCAGTTAAGGGTACTTAAACCACAACACCATTTTTTAACGGCACAGAAAATAAGGTTATAGCTCCCACCAGAGTCAGAATTTCTCCGGGGTCTCGGCTACTGAGGGTAGCCGAGTCTCCAGAGAACATGATTCGGGTCAGTTTTTACCGACCCCAGTGTTGTGATCGCCTTTATTAACGGTATAACGGCGACCGCAAAAAAAAGTCTGATTTTCCATTTAATTTCTCTCTCCTCTGATGTGATCACACATGAGAGGAGAGAGAAATAGGGACCACTGGTCCTCCGATCTCCCCCCGGTACCTCCTTTGTCACTGAGGCCCCCCTGAAGTCCCCCGGGCCACTGGCTTCTCATTCCGGGAGAAAATGGCGGGCACATGCACAGTGCACCCGCCAAGATCTGCCAGCCGACATCCGGCCACAATAGGAAATTTTTCCTATTGGTTCATTTTGATCACTGTGATAGAACCTATCTCAATGATCAAAGTAAATAAAAATAGTAAATCAATCCCCCCTTTATCACCCCCTTAGGCTAGTTTCACACTTGCGCCTTTTTGCGCAGCGTTTCGAGCGCATATGATACGCATGCAAAAAACGCTTACAAACGCTTGTAAATGCTGCGATTTTTCATTGCATCATCGTGAGCATTGCGACAAAAAACGCTGCGTTTGTATGCGTTTTCATGCGTTTTCCCATGCGTTTGCATTTTTTATGCGTATGATGTCACAATCACAGGAGGAAAGTCCTTGAAAAATTCTTGCAACAGACTCCACCAATGGGTATGGGAATTCTTTATATAGACCCAGTTTACAGCTAAATTCTTCACATTTGCTTTCATTTTCTCTTGACAACATGGATCTGCGCTGGAAGAGTTTTCACTTCAACTTGGATCTGGACATCAGGATGGCTCAGGCTTATGCAGTTGCTTGCCAGCAACAAAGGGAGAGAGAGACAGTGAAGACAGCAGTGGCAGCGTGTGTGGATCCATCTGATTATTGAACTCCAGGAGAGCCGTGGAGTGTACCACACCCTCTACAGTGAGCTCCAGGCAAACCCGGATAAATTTACTGATTACACACGGATGTCCCAACAAAGCTTCAGGTATTTGCTTGGTCGTGTCCAAGATGCCATCTGGAGACAGGACACACAGCTCCGTCATGCGATTCCTCCTGAGGAACGGCTCCTGGCCACATTACGGTACGTAGTATTGCAAAACCAATGCCTGCATAATTTTCTTTGTTCTCACATGTACTATTCCAAAGCTGGCAGAATTATTGTTCTGCCATGTAGTTAACCAAAGGCTGCAGTATTATTTTTATGCCATGTAGTAAAAAAAATGCTGCATATTTATTTGTATGCAATTTTTTTTCCTTTTTTTAAACTTTATTTTTTGGTGTTGTAAAAATCCATATACACAAATATTAATTTTTGTTGTTTCTCAGTTTCCCAGATTCCTGGCTACTGGAGAGAGCCACTCTTCACTGAACTTCCAGTACCGTATTGGAATATCAACCTTGCCTGGAATAGTTGCGGACACCTGCCAGGCTTTGTGGACGTTCTCTGTCCCGAATATATGCCCCTGTTCACTGCGGAAAAGTGGATGGAAATTGCTGAAAGATTCTGGACAGTTTGCAATTTCCCAAACTGTTTGGGTGCCGTTGATGGGAAACAGATCCGTATTATAAAACCAAAAAGAACAGGCTCTGAGTACTATAACTAAAACAAGTACTTTTCTACAGTAACATAGTAACATAGTTATTAAGGTTGAAGGGAGACTTTAAGTCCATCTAGTTCAACCCATATCCTACTCATGGCCATTGCGGATGCAAACTGTTTGTTGCAGTTGACATTGGTGCATTTGGCCCTGGGAATGACTCCCAGGCTTTTAAGAACTCTGACATGGACCGGAGGTTGTATGGCAACCAGTTCAATTTCCCCATGCCACGGCCTCTTCCTAACACCGAAGGTCCACCACAGCCCTTTGTAATGGTTGGGGATGAGGCCAAATGTGCCAAAACCTGCTCAAACCCTACTCCAGCCGGGTCTTGGACAACCCAAAAGAATTTTTAATTACAGGCTGACCAGGGTCAGAAGAACTGTTGAGTGTGCCTTTGGTATACTGGTCTCCAGATGGCACATTCTCAGCACAGCCATTAATCTGAAACTGGAAACAGTGGATGAGGTGGTGAAGGCCTGTGTGGTTCTACATAATTTTGTGATGGTTAGAGAGCACCCGAACTTTGAACTCCATGATGCAGCTCATAACCCATTGCCTGAATTTACTCAGCACCCTCTCAGGTCATCCGTTGAAGTTGGCCAAATGAGGGACCAATTTGCGGCCTACTTCAACTCAGATGTAGGACGGGTGGAATGGCAAGAGCAAATGGTGTAAAAAAGTTTTCTTTTGTGTGTATGTTAATAAAAACCTGTGTTGATACCTGTACCGAGTGCACTCTGTCTTTTTACACTCCAATACAATAATCAACTGGCCAGGTGTACCAGTGAATTCATGATGCTGTGTTTTGTGCATCATGAATTTACTAGTACTCCTGACCAGGTGACTATACATACACACAAGTTGTATGATCTTTATCATCTCTACACTTTGAGTTCAATTTGCTGCGACGGTGGAGATAATACAACTAATTTTTGTGTCACCTGACCTGATGTTAAAAATAGTGATTTGGGAATGCAGTAGCATCCCTCACTATTTATGACACCTAACGCTGTGACTATAAATATTATTTGTAGTATCATCACTGTGGCTTCAGTTTGAACGCAGACTGTAGACATAATAAAGTTTATACAACTTCTACAATACCCAGGCCTGGTGTCATGCTGAAGTGAGGACGCCAAAAGTAAAGCATCCTGACTTCAGAAGGTTTTCACACATGGGCAGGAGAATACACATAAGAGGTAACCTGCAGCATCGCTACAGTCTGATAGAAATATATGCAGACTGAAGCGACGCTGCAGGTTAAAACTCTTGTGTATTCACCTGTCCAGGTGAGATAGTTATGATACAAGGGCAGGGTATTGTACATATGGCGCGTATTTTCCCCATCATCTCCTCAGTTTATCAACACACACTGAATAGAGGATGTGGTTAATTACAAGGTATATCTAGAATCACCTTGCCTTGTATCACAAAAAGTTAAATGATGATGGTAAAAACACACCATAGTCAATTAACTTTTTATGATACCTGGCAAGGTAACAATAGATACGCCTTGCACTCAACACCATCTTCTATTCAGTCTGCGTAATATTAGCTGACTGAAGAGACTGGTGGGGAAAATACAAGTCATATAGATTTGTGTTTTTGACTACACACATCTCCAAGAATGACACAAGAAACATGTGTCAGTAATGGAGCTATCTGGTGGCAAAAACACAAAGTGTACTGTGTAGTTTGTGTATGGCGCAGTGTGTGTAGGCGGCGAACGACACATTAATGAAACCATATTTTGTGAAAGCAGAATTGCACATTTACTTTTTTTTAAAAAAATTTTTATTTTATTTTGAAGGACGTTTGGGGGAAGAGTGGGATACTTTGGGGATGTGGAGAGACGAGGAACAGCTGGAAGTTGAGGAAGGGGTTCTAGGTGAAGGGGCGACTAAAGTAGTGGGGGAAGGGAGCTCAGTGATGGAAATGGAAGCAGGTTGGGAAACATTAGAAGGAGAGGGGGGAGTGACAAACAAAGTCTTTTGTTTCTTGTGCTTCTTTGGGGCAGGAGTCTCCTGCCTGGACCGACTACCACCGTGTGACCGCCTTACATTGCTCGACCACCTGGAGCTGGTGGACCGTGTCCGTGATGAGAAAAAGAGGGAATGTGGGTCACCCCTCTGCTGCTCGGTGGTAACGGTGCTCCTTGAAGGAGAATATGTGGTGTCAGTGCTCCTAGAAAGAGAAGTGTTGTCGGTGCTTCTTGTGGGAGAATTGGTGGTGGTGCTTCTAGGAGGAGAAGCGGTGGCGGTGCTCCTAGGAGGAGAAGTGGTGGCGGTGCTCCTATGATGAGGAGTGGTGGTGGTGCTCCTAGGAGGTGAAGTGGTGGTGCTCCTATGATGAGGAGTAGTGGCGGTGCTACTAGGAGTTGAAGTGGTGTCGGTGCTCCTATGATGAGGAGTGGTGTCAGTGCTCCTAGGAGCAGAAGTGGTGGCGGTGCTCCTATGATGAGGAGTGGGGGCGGTGCTCCTAGGAGGAAAAGTGGTGGCGGTGCTCCTATGATGAGGAGTGGGGGCGGTGCTCCTAGGAGGAGAGATGGTGGCGGTGCTCCTATGATGAAGAGTGGTGGCGGTGCTCCCATAATGATGCTGTGGTGGCGGTGCTCCTAGATGGAGATGTTGTGTCGGTGCCCCGCACAGGAGAAAAGGTGGCGGTGGCCCAAGCAGGTTGTGCGGTAGCGGTGCGCCAAGATGGTGGAACGGTGGCGGTAGTGGTGCTTGTTGTGAGCTCATTTTCGGGTTTGCCTCTGGCTTCTGGTGAGGGTTATGGAGCTGATTGTGCTGACAGAGGAGTAGTGAGTTCTCTATCTGGACTCCCTCTGTTGGTGAAGGGAGGTAATGAAGCTGATCTAAATGGCAGAGAGCGGCCACCTGAGGAAGAGGACTGCGATTGGAAATCAGGAGTTTCTGATTGGATTTAAGGCAGTCGACTCCCTAGTTTCTTGCTGGTGATTTTTCCTGACTGTGGCTTCTGGTTTCCAGTTTGGTTCCTGCCTTCCTAAAGCTAAGTTTTCTCTCATATTGTTCATATGAGTTTTTTTCTGGTTTACTTAGTTTTTGTGTTCAGCCAGCCCTGGCTGGGACTGGGCTGAATCCCCATTTTGTCTCTGATCAGTTGATCTCTTTTACTCTGTCTTCAGAATATACCTGAGTGCTGATATAGTGATTTGAAGTCTAGCGACTTCAGGGCCTTTTTCTATCAGATTGTCATGTCGGACACTGTTCACACCAGGGTGTCCGGCAGACAGCGGTAATACCCTGTTGGGTATTCTGTTCCAGTCGGGATAGGGTTAACCAGGTTGTCATGCTGGCTGAGGGCTGGGCCACGCCCTAGGTCTTTAAATAGTTCGTCCTGACTATGGGCGTCGCCGACTATAGCTTTAGCCTAGTGCTAGCAATACCGGTCAGCAGTGGTGGTGTTGGAGCGTCTGATATCTGGTGCAGTATATCCCTTAGTGGTTCTTTCTCCAATCTGTTATATATATATTTGGTTGCCCTTGCACATTATTGTATTCCCTTGTGTATTTACTGTGTGGTGTTTTCTTTTACCCCTGTCCATACATATTTGTGGGGTCTGGTGTCTGGTCCCCTCACTGGGTGGAGGGAGGTGGGTTCAGCTTAGGGCTGGACAGGAGACAGGGACAGGGTGGAGGCTCAGGCAGGCACACCTTCAGTGTAAACCCTGGGTAGAGGGACAGACAGGGTTCCCCTAGTCTGAGGGACATCACAGGGGTCCCGGGGTTTTTGCCTAAAGTAACCTAGGCATTCCATTCTTTTTCTCCTTGATGGAGATTAAGCAATTGTCTGATCGTGTGGAGCAGCTCGCTGCTGAAGTGTGGGGAATTTTCGCCTATCTCACTGATTCACATGCTGTTGAACCAAGGATCGCTGCTCCTGATGTGTTTTCTGGGGATCGGTCTAAATTTTTGAATTTTAAGAATAATTGTAAATTATTTCTTGCTTTGAAGCCTAACTCATCCGCAGCAGGTTAAAATTGTCATCTCCTTGCTGCGCGGCGATCCCCAGGATTGGGCGTTTTCTTTGATACCTGAAGATCCTGTTTTGACTAATGTGGATGCATTTTTTCAAGCCTTGGGTTTGTTATATGATGAACCTAATGCTATTGATCAAGCTGAAAGAGCCCTATTGGCATTGCACCAGGGTCAGGATCCTGCAGAGTTATACTGTCAGAAATTCCAAAAGTGGGCAGTCCTTACTACATGGAATGATAGTGCATTGGCAGCTCTCTTTCAGAAGGGTTTGTCTGAGACTTTAAAAGATACTATGGTGGGATTTCCTGTTCCCTCTGGTCTTGATGATTCTATGTCATTAGCCATTCAAGCTGATTGGCGTTTACGTGAACGCAAGACTACATGGGAGGCGTTGGCACATTTTGAACAAATGTCTGAACCTATGCAATGTGATGGAGTATTGTCTAGGGCGCAACGTCAGTAGTTTAAAAGGCGTAATAAGCTGTGTTTTTTCTGTGGAGATGCCTCTCATGTTATTTCTGTCTGCCCTAAACGAGAGAAACGTTTTGCACACACATTTGCTGTGGGTGGTGTACAACCTAAGTTTCTTTTGGCAATTACTCTGATCTGCTCCTTATCCACATTTTCCGTGAAGGCTTTTGTTGATTCAGGAGCGGCCATGAATCTAATGGACTTGGATTTTGCTAAACGTTGTGGTTTTCCTATGACACCTCTGCGGATGCCTATTCCTTTGAGGGGTATTGATGCTACTCCATTGGCGAAGAATAAACCTCAGTTTTGGACCCAGGTGATAATGCGGGTCGCCCCAGACCATCAAGAAAATTGCAGATTTTTGGTGTTGCATAATTTACATGATACCATTGTTCTGGGTTTTCCCTGGTTGCAAATCCATAATCCGGTTTTGGATTGGAAATCTGTGTCTGTGGTGAGTTGGGGTTGTCGGTGTGCTCTTGGCGACACTCCTGTTTTCTCCACCTCTCCCCAGTCGCATGATGTTCCTGACTATTTGGCTGTTTTTTATGATGTATTTAGTGAGAGCAAGTCTGCGTCTTTGCCTCCTCATAGGAGTTATGACTGTGCAATTGAGTTGAGACCTGGGTGTAAATTTCCCAAGGGTCAACTTTTCAATTTATCTGTACCCGAACACGAGGCTATGCGATCTTATATTAAGGAGTCATTGGAGAAGGGTCATATTAGACCATCCTCTTTGCCCTTGGGTGCTGTTTTTTTGTTTTTGTGTTCATTAAGGCCTTGTATTGACTATCGTTCCCTCAACAATATTACAGTTATATTTCAGTATCCGTTACCCCTGATTTCCGATTTATTCTCCAGAGTTAAAGGTGCTTGCTGGTTTACTAAGCTTGACCTTAGTGGGGCGTATAATCTTATTCGCATCAAGCATGGGGATGAATGGAAGACGGCGTTTAATACTCCGGAGGGACATTTTGAGTACCTGGTGATGCCTTTTGGGCTCACTAATGCCCCTTCTGTCTTCCAATCCTTCATGAATGATATTTTCCGGGACTTTGTGGATAAGTTTTTGATCATCTATCTGGATGATATTTTGATCTTTTCCAGGGATTGGGATTCTCATGTGGAACATGTTCGGACTGTGTTCCGGATTTTGAGGGAGAATTCCTTGTATGTCAAGGGATCGAAATGCCTTTTTGGTGTACAGAGGATTTCATTTTTGGGATTTATTTTGTCTCCGTCAACTATTGAAATGGACCCGGCCAAGGTACAGGCCATTTATGATTGGGTTCAACCCACTTCTTTGAAGGCTCTCCAGAAGTTTTTGGGTTTTGCTAATTTTTATCGTAAATTTATAGCTAATTTTTCTGGTATTGCTAAACCACTGACTGATTTAACTAAGAAGGGTGCTGATGTGCTGAATTAGTCTTCAGAGGCTGTTTCGGCCTTTCAGGAGCTGAAGCAGAGGTTCACTTCTACTCTGGTTTTGCGTCAACCTGATGTCTCACTTCCTTTTCAGGTGGAGGTAGACGCTTCAGAGTTTGGTGCAGGAGCTGATGTGTCCCAAAAAGATCCGGTGACGTCTAAAATGAATCCCTGTGCCTTCTTTTCCCAAAAGTTCTCCCCATCTGAACGCAACTATGATGTGGGGAATCGGGAATTGTTAGCCATGAAATGGGCATTTGAGGAGTGGAGACATTGGTTGGAGGGAGCTAGACATCAAGTTGTGGTCCTCACTGACCACAAGAATTTGATTTACCTTGAGTCGGCCAAACGCTTGAATCCTAGACAGGCTAGGTGGGCCTTGTTTTTAACGCGTTTTGATTTTGTGGTCTCCTTTCTTCCAGGCACTAAGAATGTTAAGGCAGACGCCCTTTCTAGGAGTTTCTTTGCTGATTCTCCTACTGTGACCAAGCCTACTACCATCCTAGGTGAGGGGGTAGTTCTTTCTGCCATCTCGTCCGATTTGAGACGTGCTCTGGAAGAATTCCAGGAGGACAAACCTGAGCATTGTCCTATGGGAAAATTGTATGTTCCTGACCAGTGGAGTCAGAGAGTGATGTCTGAAGTTCATTGCTCCGCATTGGCTGGTCATCCAGGTATTTTTGGTACCAGAGATTTGGTGAGTCGGTCTTTTTGGTGGCCCGCCTTATCTCGTGATGTCAGGGATTTTGTGCAGTCCTGTGGGACTTGTTCCTGGTCTAAACCCTGTTCTCGCTCTAGTGGGTTGTTGATGCCCTTGCCGGTGCCTAAGAGGCCATGGACCCATATTTCAATGGATTTTATTTCTAATCTTCCTGTCTCTCAGAGAATGACTGTTATCTGGGTGATTTGTGATAGATTCTCTAAGATGGTCCATCTTGTACCACTCCCAAAGTTGCCATCTTCCTCAGAGTTGGTACCCTTGTTTTTACAACAGGTGGTTCGGTTACATGGGATTCCTGAGAACATTGTATCGGACAGAGGAGTTCAGTTTGTTTCCAGATTCTGGAAAGCCTTTTGTTCCAAGCTGGGAATTCAGTTGTCCTCCTCTGCATTTCACCCTCAGACCAATGGGCAGACAGAGAAAACAAACCAGACTTTGGAGTCCTATTTGAGATGTTTTATATCTGCTGATCGGGATGATTGGGTTTCATTTTTGCCCTTGGCCGAATTCGCTTTAAATAAGAGAGCTAGTTCTGCCACCTTGATTGTCGCCCTTTTTCTGTAACTTTGGGTTTCATCCTCGATTTTCTTCAGGGCAGGTGGAATCTTCAGCCTGCCCAGGTGTTGACACTGTGGTAGAGAGAATGCAGCAGATTTGGGACCAAGTAGTGGATAAGTTGTCTCTCTCCCAGGCAAAGGCCCACCGGTTTTCTAACCGGCATAGGACCATTGGTCCCCGGTTAAAAGTGGGTGATATGGTTTGGTTGTCATCAAAGAATATCTCTATGAAGGTGGCTTCTCCAAAGTTCAAGCCAAGATTTATTGGACCTTACAAGATTTTGGAGATTCTTAATCCGGTTTCTTTTCGATTGGCTCTTCCTGTTACGTTTAAGATCCATAACGTGTTTCATACATCGCTGTTGAAGAGATATGTTGAGCCAGTGGTTCCTATGGCTGCACCTCCTGACCCTGTATTGGTTGAAGGTAATGTGGAATATGAGGTAGAGAAAATACTGGATTCTCGTCTGGCTAGACGGAGACTCCAGTATTTGGTCAAGTGGAAGGGTTAAGGCCAGGAGGACAATTCTTGGGTCTCTGCCTCTGATATTCATGCCGATAGATTGGTTCGTGCTTTTCATCGGGCCCATCCTGATCGGCCCGGTGGCGTGGATGAGGGTTCGGTGACCCCTCCTCAAGTGGGGGGGTACTGTTGTGAGATCATTTTCGGGTTTGCCTCTGGCTTCTGGTGAGGGTTATGGAGCTGGCTGTGCTGACAGAGGAGTAGTGAGTTCTCTATCTGGACTCCCTCTGTTGGTGAAGGGAGGTAATGAAGCTGATCTAAATGGCAGAGACCGGCCACCTGAGGAAGAGGACTGCGAATGGACATCAGGAGTTTCTGATTGGATTTAAGGCAGTCGACTCCCTAGTTTCTTGCTGGTGATTTTTCCTGACTGTGGCTTCTGGTTTCCAGTTTGGTTCCTGCCTTCCTAAAGCTAAGTTTTCTCTCCTATTGTTCATATGAGTTTTTGTCTGGTTTACTTAGTTTTTGTGTTCAGCCAGCCCTGGCTGGGACTGGGCTGAATCCCCATTGTGCCTCTGATCAGTTGATCTCTTTTGCTCTGTCCTCAGAATATACCTGAGTGCTGATATAGTGATTTGAAGTCTAGCGACTTCAGGGCCTTTTTCTATCAGACGTGTTGGACATTTTTTTTGGCAGGGTTTTTTGCGTGATTGCAGACAGCAGCTTTTCTTTCCTGTCCTTTCTAGTTAGTGAGGGCCCCATCGTTTGCTCAGCCTATCTTTCTATCTGTGTCTGTGTTTTTATCTTGTTTCACCGACGATACATGTTGGGGGCTGTCTATTGCTTTGGGGTCTGCTCTGGGGCAGTTTAGATTTTCCCTTTCTTTCTTTAGGCTTGTTTAGTTCTCCGGCCGTGGCGAGGTGTCTAGGACCACCGTAGGCACGCTCCACGGCTACTGCTAGTTGTTGTGGATAGGATCAGGGGTCTGCAATCCGCTAGTTACCAACCTCTCCGGTTTTCTGGGCTTAGCTTGCTTTTTGTTTTTTCCTCCTCGGTGACTTATTCATAACAGGTGCTCCAGACAGGAGCAGCGCTTTCCATGGTGGTGGCGGGGGTGGAGTGTCCAGCAGCACCCGGCATTGGTGTGGTGTAGTGGTGTCCAGCTTGGTGAGGAATGCAGGTGGCCGTGCAGTGGTATGCAGCAGAAGTCGGTACTGTGGTGAAGCGAGTCAGTGGTGGCACAGGTGGGAATGACACAACTGACTGCTGCACGTTCTGATTCTGCTGCATAGCCTGTAAGTAAGCAGTGTTGCAGGCCTGTAACACATTCAGCTATTGCTCAGGACTAAGGTGTTCTGCCATGCCGGTTTAATTTTACTAAAGTAATGGTGCGCTGGTCTGTTGAGGTCGGCCTCCAACCGGTCAAGGCGCTGGTCGACAGAGTGGAAGCGGTGTTCCATGTGGGTAAAACCGCGTTCCATGAGTGAAAAACCGCTTTCCACTCTGTCTGACAGTGAATGAGGCTGGCATGAAAGGCCTCGCTCAAGTGCATGAACTCGGGCAAGACCGGCCTGTCCGAGGCCCTCTGCCGCTGGTGGATAGTGCCCGCATAACCAGTGGCAGAGACCTGGGACAGGGGAACACCTGATTGACCAGCTTCCTGGTCACCAGCTGTCCGTGTTGCTGACCTGCAGGTTGCTTCCTGGCTGTTGGATGGCTGGGACGGGTCCGAGGTCAATCGATGAAGGACCGCTCCAGGGACAGGTTGCAGGGTGCTGCACCAGGTGCAGTGGAAAGAAAAGTAAAACATTACCATCATGCATTTGCAAGAAGCATCAGCTGTGGAATAGAAAAGCACAGGTTATTAAAAAATATATATATATATATATATATATATATATATATAATACGCTCTAGTGGCAAGGACCGGTCTTAGGAATGCCATCTCGCGATGATAGTGGTACTATGTTCTGGTCCTTGCTGCTGAACCACTGTAAACCTGTCCCTCAGCACGAACATCTGTGTTGAAGCGGTTCTTTATCGAAGAACGTTTTTTCAATGTGTGCTTTGTTCACTGTTGAAAAAACAAAGAAAAACATACAATGCACTTTTGGCAACATCTGTATCATCACACACACCTGAGTGAATTTGGCAAACATTCAATGCGGTATCACAAAAGAAATCAATACACAATGCAGTCACTGTTGATCCTGAGGTCACTGGTGTGTTTCCTACAAGAATATATCTTGCAAGAAACACACCAGTATCATCAGCAGCAAGAGTAAAAGCATGATCAATACAGCATTACAATACACAATGCAGTCACTGTTGATCCTGAGGACACTGGTGTGTTTCCTGCAAGAATATATCTTGCAAGAAACACACCAGTATCATCAACATCAAGAGTTAAAGCATGATCAATGCAGCTGTCAGGATCCTGTCAGCGTCGGCAACTGCCACGGCTGAGCAGGGTGACTTACCCACACTGCGGGAGAGCATGGGGCCCAATATGGTAGCGAAGGTTTAAGCAGACAGGACCTGAGGCATGGAAAATAGTAAGGAGTACCAGGACCTACGATCATGTGACTGCAGGGGGCGGGACTTAGTGTCCTACTACTGCAGATGATGTAATGTACCTACTGCAGGAATACTGTAGTAGAGGAGAGGAAAACGCAGGTCAGACAAGCAGAGGTCATACATGAGAGGGCGGTGAGGTACAAAAGGGATGAGCAGAGAATAGTCAAGACACAAGCAGAGAGTCATACACGAGAGGGCAGTGCGGTACAAACGGGACAGGCAGAACTCATAACAGTGACAGAACCGGATCAAAACCAAGCAAGGAACAAGTTATCAGGCACAAGGCACACGTACACAAGAGGTCAACTAACTCAGCCGAGGGCAGGAGTATAACTGACACCGGACCTAGGTCCAGTGAACATTAAATAGCCACCCTCTTCCAGAGAGAGGCAGAAACAATTAACCCCCTGTCTGACCAGGACGGGCCAAAGCGAACCCCATCCTGGATAATGACAGCAGCATTACAATGCACAATGCAGTCACCGTTGATCCTAAGGACATTGGTGTGTTTACTGCAAGAATATATCTTGCAAGAAACACACCAGTATCATCTGCAGCAAGAGTTAAAGTATGAGCAATGCAGCATTACAATACACAATGCAGTCACTGTTGTTCCTGAGGACACTGATATGTTTCCTGATAGAATATATCTATCAAGAAACACAATAGTATCCTCATGAACAAGATTCTTGCCATGATCAATACACAAAGCAGTCACTGTTGATCCTGAGGACACTTATGTTCCCTGATAGAATATATCTATCAGGAAACACAAAAGTATCCTCAGGAATAGAGTCAATGCGGCATCACACAGCAGGGAAATACTTACTAAACGCCTTTTTGGAAGCTGCAGAGGCACTGTCCCAGCCCTCCATCAATGCTGCGGCCACCTCATTCCAGAGCTGCCGGGTCACCACAATGTCCTTGTACTGCTGGTCACGGCTGTCCCACAATGGGACACGGTCCTGGACAAGGCAGATCAGGTACTTGTTGTCAAGATAGATGTCTTCATCCCGTTGTGGAACCTAGAAGAAAAAAAAATATTATAAATTTGGAAATTGAGGAGAATGAAATAGAAAAAAAAGAAAACATAAAAGAAGAAAGATATAGAAGATGAAAAACAGGACAGAAAAAAGCAATAGAAAAAAAAATGTAAAAAAGGGACATTCAAAGACTGGATATTTACATTGTGTCTCCTCACCGTGACTTGGCTAGGCTGCTCCTGCTGTTCTGCCTCACTTGCCGGGTCTGGAAAAGAACACAAATTATTACCCATTTGTAGAGGCAGCTACACTTACACAAAGGCTGCAAAATCCTCACCTCACGCTCTGCTTGGGCCAGTTCTTCTTGTGATGGTGAATATTCAGATCCAGAAGACATGCTGAAATAAAAAATAAAAAAACATTAGTACATAATAAATTTTAAAGGACAGGCACACATATATAGATTTTAGAATACTCACATTTTAGCTGCTGAAGCTGTTATCCAAAGTTGTGTTTTGTCTCTTGCTGGGTGGGTGTATTCTCTCTTCCAGGGCTTCTTATCTCTTGCAGACTGTCTGTAGAGTAAGTGGTCTGGCACTACAGACCCCTTCTTTTATGTACACTCCTCCAAAACAATGTTGCTTGTTTAGGGGGTGGATTAAACAAGTGTCTAGACATTGTTTACACCTGAAATCGCGTGCACTCACAAAGTGCTGACGTGTGCACTTCACAGCGCACATCAGCGACCCCATAGACTGTAATGCTATTTTTTTTGTGCATTGCGTGTGCTCATGCATGCATGCGATTTTTTAATGATGTTGGGCGGAACCAAAAATGCAACATGTAGCGTCCAGCACGTCTGGTCGCACACCTGGAAAATGCACAGCGCACGAAAACGCTGAGGCACGCGTGCAATCGCTAGACACTGCACCCGCCATTTTAAAGATAGGGGACCATTGCGCGTGTGACAGATAGCGCACGATGCGCTGCGTGATAAAACGCCAGTGTGAAACCAGCCTTAGTTAGGTAAAAATAATAAAATAAAAAAATTGTATTTATTTCCATTTTCCATTAGGGTTAGAGTTGGGCTAAAGTGAGGTAGGCTAAAGTTAGGGTTAGGGCTACGGTTGGGGTTGGGTCTAGAATTGGGATTACGGTTAGGGTTGGGATTAGGGTTATGGTTGGAATTAGGGTTAGAGGTGTGTTGGAGTTAGGGTTGGAGATAGAATTGGGTGGTTTCCATTGTTTAGGTACATCAGGGAGTCTCTAAACGCGAGATATCGTCACCATTGATTCCAGCTAATTTTGCGTTCGAAAAGTCAAACAGTGCTCCCTCCCTTCTGATCCCTGTCATGCACACAAACAGTGGCTTTTCCCCACATACGGGGTATCTGCGTACTCAGGAGAAATTCACAGATTTGCCCAACAAATTATGTGGTAGCACCCCCTTACATTTCTTCCCTCATTTCTGTCTATCGGCCTAGCCGATCGCTGCGCTCTGCAAACGACTTTCGACTTACCTCTGCACTAATCCGTACCTCCCACTCCCGACTCCAAGACTTCTCCCATGCTGCTCCTATCCTCTGGAATGCTCTACCCCAAGAAATCAGGACTATCCACAATTTGCATAGTTTTAGGCGCTCCCTCAAAACACACTTGTTCAGAGCGGCCTATCACGTTCACTGATCAAAGTAATTCTCTGTGTAAGTGTGCTTGTGTAGCCCATTCACTATCTCCATCCTTCACTCCCTCAAGATGGCTGGACCTTCTTTGTAAATACACAATTGTAAATACACACCTGTACTTTGTATCTCCCCCACCTCATTGTAGATTGTAAGCTCTCACGAGCAGGGTCATCTCATTTCGTCTTATTTTGCTTCAATTATTGTATTTTTAACGTTGTTACTTATGACTTGTGTTTTGAAACTGTCAAATTGTAAAGCGCTGCGGAATATGTTGGCGCTATATAAATAAAGATTATTATTATTATTATTATTATTATTATTATGTGGTCTATTTTCCCCTGATACCCTTGTGAAAATAAAAAAAAATGTTTCCAAAGTAAATTTTTTGTGAAAAAAGTAAAATGTTAATTTTTTCCTTCCACATTGCTTTAGTTCTCGTGAAGCACCTGAAGGGTTAATAAACTTCTTAATTTGTGGTTTTGCGTACCTCGAGGGGTGCAGTTTTTAGAATGGTGTCACTTTTGGGTGTTTTCTGTTATATAGACCCCCTATAGTCACTTCAAATGTGAGGTGGTCCCTAAAAAATGGCTTTGTTAATTTTGTCGGAAAAATAAGAAATCGCTGGTCAACTTTTAACCCTTATGACATCCTAACAAAAAAATTAAGTTTCCAAAATTGTGCTGATGTAAAGTAAACCTGTGGGAAATGTTATTTATTAACTCTTTTGTGTGACACCACTCTGAGATTTAAGGGTACACAAATAAAAAGTTTGAAAATTGCAAAATTTTCAAATTTTTAGCCAAATTTCTGTTTTTTTTCAAAAATAAACACAAGGTATATCGAAGAAATTTTACCACTAAGTACAATATATCACGAGAAAACAGTTTTAGAATCAGCGGGATCCGTTGAAGTGTTCCAGAGCTATAACCTCATAAAGTGACAGTGGTCAGAATTGTAAAAAATTGTCTTGGTCATTACGTACCAAATTGGCTCTGTCACTAAGGGGTTAAAGAAAAACCTTTAGCATAAAAAACAGATTTAGGCTGTGTGCCCGCGATGCGATTTTTAAGAGTTTTTGCCGCGATTTTCGGCACGAAAACATTTAAAAAACTCGTACAGAACGCCACCCATGCATTCCGCACATGCTGTGCTAATGCTGCGCTTTTTCTGCGGAATCGCATCGCGGAAAAAAAGCAGCATGCTCATTCTTTTTTGCGGAATCGCAAAGAATTGCCGCGATTCCGCACCCATAGGAATGCATGAGAATCGCTTACTTCCCGCATGTGGCTATGCCCACCATGCGCGAAGTTAAGCGTCTCATGTGTGGATGGTACCCACGGTGTGGAGGAGAGGAGACTGTCCTCCAGGCCCTGGGTAACATACCCCTGTAAAAAAAAAAAAAAAAGAAATAAAAAAATCGGGGTATATTTACCTTCCGGTTTCACTCGCTGCCTTCCCGGGCCTCAGCGTTCCCAGTAATGCCTTGCGGCAAGGTCCTGTGATGACGTAGTTTTGCGTTACTCTAGCGGTCTCGTGAGATCGCTATAGCAACGCGAGACCAACGTCATCACAGGTCTCGCAAGGCATCGCTGGGAACGGGAGCGTCGCTGAGACTGCGCGGGACGTCGGAAGGTAAATATACCCCGATGCTTTATTTTTTTATCATTTTTAACATTCTATCTTTTACTATTGATGCCGCATAGGCAGCCTCAATAGTAAAAAGCTGCTCACACTTGTCAAACACTGATGAGTGTGACCAACTTGTCAATCACAAGCTTCAAATCGCTTAGAAAGTGCTTGAATATCGCACGCGAAAATCGCGGCAAAATCGCGAACATAATCTCGGTAAAATCGCGCGGGGGAAAAACGCAAGATTTCTGGGAAGGAGTCCGGTTTTGAGTGTCCGGATTAAAATGCAACGTGGGCACATAGCCTTAAACAATAGGCCATTTTCTGAGGATACATCCCCTTTAAACTGCAGTGCAGTGTTTTCTCATGCATGGATCCAAATAAATCATCCAAAATAAAAATACCTTAGTTTGACAAAGGCAAATACAAGAGAATTGGGTCACTATGAGTTGGATCGTTTAGTAGCACAGACATAATTTTTGCAAAACATAGCTAAATAATAAAGCAGAACAAAGTCTGTTAAGGTCATCTTACTATTATCTACTGTTTCATCTTTCACAGGTTTTCAAAGATCCTTTTAAATGAATTTAACCCCTTCACCACCTTGGGTTTTTCCGTTTTTTGCATTTCTGTTAACGTTTTTATTTTTCTGTCAATATGGCCATGTGAGAGCTTGATTTTTTTTGTGGGACAAACTGTATTTTTGAATGACACTATGGTTTTTCCATATGGTGTACAGAAAAACGGGAAAAAAATTCCAAGCGCGGTGAAATTGCAAAAAAACCACAATTCCACAATTGTTTTTTGCTTTGCTATTTTAGCATGTTCACTAAATGCTAAAACTGACCTGCCATTACGATTCTTCAGGTCAATACGAGTTTGTAAATACCAAACATCGATAGGTCCTTTTTTATTTAAGTGGCGAAAAAAAATCCAAAGCTTCTAAGAAAAAAAGAAAAAGTTGCCATTTTCAGATACCGGTAGCGTCTCCATTTTTCGTGATCTGGGGCTGGGTGAGGCCTTATTTTTTGCATATTGAGCTGACATTTTTATTGATACCATTTTGGTGTAGATACGATCTTTTGATCGCCCGTTGTTGCATTTTAATGCAGTTGTAACAACCAAAAATGTAATTCTGGCGTTTTGACTGTTTTTCTCTTTAATTCTTTATTTATTTATTGATAGATCTGGCGATTCGGAACGTGGCAATGCCAAATATGTGTATTTTGTTTTTTTCTTTATTGTTTTATTTTGAATGGTGGGAATGGGAGGTGATTTGAGCTTTTATTTTTTATTTTTTTAATATTTTGTAAAACTTTTTTTTTACTTTACACTTGCTTCATTCAATAGTCTTCATGGGAAACAAGAAGCTCTGATCATCCAATCGCTTGTGCTACACAGAGCAGGGCTTCAGTCTTGCTCTATGTAGCTTAAATGATTCCTTGCTATGAACATCGAGTGCTGGGTGGTGCTCATTGCAGTCCAGCAATGACAACCACAAGGGTCTGCTGCAGAAGCCAGGTTGTCATGCCAACCCATTGGCAACCCGCAATCATGTGACAAGGGCCATTAGTGATGGGAGGGATTAGTGATGGGCTTCCTGCGCTAGCATGCTAAATGACGTGCTGCAGCCGCCAAGGGCTGATCAGTAGAGATGAGCGACTTTGCCTTTTTTCGGGTCGAGACAGGTTTCATGAAACCCGACTTTCGCAAAAGTCGGGTCGAACGCAATCTGCCGATTATCGTGAAAAGTCGAAGGCCGACTGAAACACGAAACCCAATGCAAGTCAATGGGGAAGAAAAGTCGGCAGGGAGTGGAGGACAGGAAACACACCTACAGTGCCCATTTTAATGCCAAAAACATCAATTCTTATTATTTAAGCTTGTCAGCCTTAATTTACTTTATAATAATAGTTAGACATTGAAAACTGGGGGTTATTTGGCTAAAGTTGTGGGGGGGGTAGGGTTGGCTCCAGATTTTCGTGGGCCCAGGGCCAAAGAGTGTCAGTGCGCCCCTTTACCACATGCCACAATTCATGATCCTCTGATACGGCAGAGAAATAGTGGTATAGTACAATGAAAAATACTTCACTTCTTACATCTCATGACTGATATCCATTTTAAATTCTCCAATAGCTCCTAAAATGGACAGTATATTACTCCATATAGTATTATGGCCACCGCATAGTGCGCTATACAGAGTAATGAGGCCCATATATTTCTCCATACAGAATCATTGGTCCTACATAATGTTTGATACAGTTTATGATGAGCTCCACATAATGCTACAGTATACACTCACTGGCCACTTTATTAGGTACACCATGCTAGTAAGGGGTTGGACCCCCTTTTGCCTTCAGAACTGCCTCAATTCTTCGTGGCAGAGATTCAACAAGGTGCTGGAAGCATTCCTCAGAGATTTTGGACCATATTGACATGATGGCATCACACAGTTGGCGCAGATTTGTCGGCTGCACATCCCTGATGCGAATCTCCCGTTCCACCACATCCCAAAGATGCTCTATTGGATTGAGATCTGGTGACTGAGGAGGCCATTTGAGTACAGTAAACTCATTGTCATGTTCAAGAAACCAATCTGAGATGATTCGAGCTTTATGACATGGCGCATTATCCTGCTGAAAGTAGCCATCAGATGTTGGGTACATTGTGGTCATAAAGGGATGGACATGGTCAGCAACAATACTCAGGTAGGCTGTGGCGTTGCAACGATGCTCAATTGGTACCAAGGGGCCCAAAGAGTGCCCAGAAAAAATTCCCCACACCATGACACCACCACCACCAGCCTGAACCGTTGATACAAGGCAGGATGGATCCATGCTTTCATGTTGTTTACGCCAAATTCTGACCCTACCATCCGAAAGTCGCAGCAGAAATCGAGACTCATCAGACCAGGCAACGTTTTTCCAATCTTCTACTGTCCAATTTCGATGAGCTTGTGCAAATTGTAGCCTCAGTTTCCTGTTCTTAGCTGAGAGGAGTGGTACCCAGTGTGGTCTTCTGCTGCTGTAGCCCATCTGCCTCAAAGTTCGACGCACTGTGCGTTCAGAGATGCTCTTCTGCCTACCTTGGTTGTAACGGGTGGCAATTTGAGTCACTGTTGCCTTTCTATCAGCTCGAACCAGTCTGCCCATTCTCCTCTGACCTCTGGCATCGACATGGCATTTCCGGCCACAGAACTGCCGCTCACTGGATTTTTTTATTTTTTTCGGACCATTCTCTGTAAACCCTAGAGATGGTTGTGCGCGAAAATCCCAGTAGATCAGCAGTTTCTGAAATTCTCAGACCAGCCCTTCTGGCACCAACAATCATGCCACGTTCAAAGGCACTCAAATCACCTTTCTTCCCCATACTGATGCTCGGTTTGAACTGCAGGAGATTGTCTTGACCATGTCTACATGCCTAAATGCACTGAGTTGCCGCCATGTGATTGGCTGATTAGAAATTAAGTCTTAACACACAGTTGGACAGGTGTACCTAATAAAGTGGCCAGTGAGTGTATGTTGGTCCCCATGGATGAAGCTCCACTGTCTTATGGGCCCAAATAATGCTCCATATATAATGGGCCCCATTTCTAATGCTCCATTGTATAATGGGCCCTGTAAATGCTGCTCCAGTGTCTGATGTCCCCAATTTGGAAAGCTCCAGCATATGATGGGCCTGACGGATGATGCTCTAGTGTATGATTGGTCCAAATAATGCTCCATATATAATCTGCCCCATTTACAATGCTCCAGTATATGATGGGCCCCATGGATGATGCTCCAATGTCTTATGGGCCCAAATAATGCTCCATATATAATGGGCCCCATTTCTAATGCTCCAGTGTATAATGGGCCCTGTAAATGCTGCTCCAGTGTCTGATGTCCACCTTTGGAATGCTCCAGTGTATGGTGGGCCCCATATATCATTCTCCAGAGTATAGTGCTCCCCAAAAATTTCTCCCAACCTTTAAAACAATTAAATAAGTCTCCTCGCTAGGGAATCCCTGTACTCTGGACTCCTCGTCGTCCCCATCTTCCATCTCTCTGCACTTGGACTGTTTAGGCAGAGGGCGTACAGATGTGATGTCATTGCGCTCTCTGGCAAGAATGTCACTGTCAGGAAACGCGGAAGACGTCACGACGGTGGAGCAGGGAGAGGTAAGTATTTCAACTTTGCAAGTGCTGTGATCCTGAGCAAGCAGGGGGGCTGGCCCACTCGTTGGCGACGGCACTGGCACAGGACCCCTCAAAGTACGGCGTGTGTCTGACGGCGGGAGGGGCCTCCCACCGGCAGAGACAATTTTGGGTACTATGAGGGGCCCTGTGCCAGTGCCGTCGCCCATGAGTATGCCCCCCCCACCTGCTCAAGGAACCTGCACTTTCACCTGCACCTTCCTCTTTGTCACCGTGTAAGGTGGTATAGTATGCGGGAAGGGGAACCTGAGTTTCATCAGGGTCAGATTCTGGCTGTGTAGAGTACGAGGGGAATGTAGTGGTCTGGGTAAATGTACCAGCAGAACCATCTAGCAGTGGCTGGGCATCAGTGCACTTGTGGCGCCCCCAGTGGCATTACTTTCCTCCTAGGGAGTGTGATGTCATGCTTGGGAGCAACGAAGGATCTCTCTATCAGTTAAACCAACACACAACACAGTTCCCACTCCAGGGCAGCAGGGAGATCTCTGAACCTGACTGCTGAGGAGCTGCACTCTGTGGTCGGGAGGAGGCAAGTTAGGGCAGTCTGTGAAGGGAAGGGGAAGTGTGTGGACGTGAGAAGGGGAGCTGGAGGATGAGCAGAGTTAAGGCTCACTCCTACCTGGAGCGCATGGTCCGGATTCCAGTCTTCGAGTTTGTAGGGACACTGACGGTCCTGCAGCAGAAACCCGAAGAAGTAGCAGCTGTAAATGCTCTGTTCCCAACTAAGGCTTGGAGGCCCCAGCAGTGACGTGTGTGCAAGGCTGCCATACTGGCAAAATTCTCGGGGCCCCCTTGAGACTCCTCCCAGGCTCCACCCCTCAACCAATGGTGCCTGTACTGCCATATAGTGCACAGTCACACAGTTGTAAGGTGCCTGTAACGCCATATAGTGCACAGTCATACTGCTATGAGGGGCCTGTACTGCCAAATAGTGCACAGTCACACAGCTATGAAGGACCTGTAGCGCCATATAGTGCACAGTCACAGAGCTATGAGGGGCCTGTACCACCATATAGTGCAGTCACACTGCTATGGGTGGCCTGTAACGCCATATAGTGCACAGTCACACAGCTATGAGGGGCCTGTACAGCCATATAGTGCACAGTCACACTGCTATGAGGGGCCTGTAGCGCCATATAGTGCACAGTCACACTGCTATGGGTGGCCTGTACCGCCATATAGTGCATAGTCACACAGCTGTAAGGTGCCTGTACCGCCATATAGTGCACAGTCATACTGCTATGAGGGGCCTGTACCACCAAATAGTGCACAGTCACACAGCTATGAAGGGCCTGTAGCGCCATATAGTGCACAGTCACAGAGCTATGAGGGGCCTGTACTGCCATATAGTGCACAGTCACAGAGCTATGAGGGGCCTGTACACCATATAATGCACAGTCACACTGCTATGGGTGGCCTGTAATGCCATATAGTGCACAGTCACACAGCTATGGGTGGTCTGTACCACCATATAGTGCACAGTCACAGAGCTATGAGGGGCCTGTACCACCATATAGTGCACAGTCACACAGCTATGAGGGGCCTGTACCGCCATATAGTGCACAGTCACACAGCTATGAGGGGCCTGTACCGCCATATAGTGCACAGTCACACTGCTATGAGGGGCCTGTAGCACCATATAGTGCACAGTCACACTGCTGTGGGTGGCCTGTACCACCATATAGTGCACAGTCACAGAGCTATGAGGGGCCTGTACCGCCATACAGTGCACAGTCACAGCAGTGAGGGGCCTCTAGTCCTGTGCTGCCAGTCACCACTGTCTAGGAGCAGGCTGATAACTTCAGAGGATTTGGAGCTGTTTTGGTGGAAACTTTCCTGCAACTCATTCCTGGTGCCTCAGCCTGCAGCAGTGTGGGACACGTGACTTCTGGGGTCCTACCTGAAAGCAGTGTGTGACCACTTTCCCTGACACCATGATGAGGCTACCCGACTGTGTGCTGCTGCCTACTACTCCTTGTGGCTGGAACCAGAGGTAAGCCTGGCAGTCCTGGGGTGGGCTCGGCTCTGGGACAGTTGAGCTGCTACGGTATGTATAGTTGTGTTGTGCACCTGCCTGCTGTCTCCTGCTGCTCACTGCTCCCTGTCCCCACGTGGTGCGCACACACCGCTCTGCTGAATGAGGAAGTGGAGCAGAGCGGTGTGTGACGCCACGTGAGGGCGGCGCTCAGGCGCTGGACCATGGTGCACAGGGGGGAGGGGCCCAGCAGCGCTGCCTGAAAAAGTGGAGAAGCCTGAACAAAATGTAGGGAGGGGGCCCGGGGCCCGAGCGCGGACCGGGCTGTCAGCGTGCTGGGGCGTCGGGCGGGCCCCCAGGCCCCCTCAGTCATCGGGCCCCATACACCTGTAAGGGCTGTCATGCCCTGATGGCGGCCCTGCGTGTGTGAGCCAGAAGGATAAGGCTATGGCTGCCTGCCATATGAGAAAGTTCCAAAAGAGAGTCAAGAGGGGGAACTTCAGTGATCTCAGTACTGCGAGTACGTCAGATAAGCGCTAGAACAGAGGCCACATTACCTATCTGCAGAGAGAGAATTCCTAATTTGCTTCCAGGCTGACCAACTCCTTCTCCATCTATACTCTGGGTCCTGGATGCTGGATGGCACTTACCAAGTACAGGTAAGGGAACTGCAAGACTGTGTCTGTCATCTTTCTCCTGCGCCTGGCGCACAGCTCTGCTACATCCTGCACTGCACACCATCTACCAACTCTTTCATCTGCCCTGCGACTACGGCCCTACCTGTGCAGGGCTTCTACATCTTAGCTGCACCACAACATCTGTCCCAGAGAAGCGACAGTGCAGCGCTGGTCAATCTGACCAGAAACCACAGGTGGCATCACGTATCATTCACCTATAAACGTTACTCACCCCTTTGCATGGATGCCCAGGGCCACCACCACCGTGACACATCCCTCTAAGACACCGGCCCGGTACCGATTAACCCCACTGCTCTGGCTGGCGACCCACACTCCATGTCAGATTCATCTTGGACTGGGGAATTTATGATTTGACTTGATAACCCAGGCATGGTGTGTGAGAAAGTGCTATATGGACTAATGTGAAGTGTGGCCTGCTGCATCATTCACTTTTGGTGGGGATGAAGGACACAAGGCAAGGAAAGGGGTTCTTCCTGACCAGGAGCCAGCACTTGACGACTCAGTGCTTGCATTTTTTTAAACTTCAGAAGAGGAGGCGATAGAGCTGGAGGCTGTGTCAGCAATGTAAGCCAAAACTTGTTCCTGAAGCTCCGGCTTTGAAAGCGGGAGTAGTCCCAGAAAAGGGAGCCTTCGAGGCCTTGTGGAGCCAGACGATGACGCAGGCTCAACACCTCCTGCCTTAGGTGCTATTGTGCTTTTGCCACTACCAGCAGATGCACCACCACCATCATCAGTACCAGCTGGCAACCCCCACTTACTTCCACGGCCTCTTCCACCATACTTCCTCATTTTTGGGAAAATGTACCCAAAATACCACCAGCTATATGGTACTGTAAAACAAGGTATAAGGTGTATATGGTATTGGGGAGAATTTGATTCTCCCTAGAGATTTTTGGAGGCTGAACAATTATCTCAGGCCCACTATAAATTACACCTCAATTTAACAGGCTGAAATAGGCTGGTGTATGACAAGGTACAAGGTGTATATAGTATTGGGGAGAATTTGAATCTCCCTAGAGATTTTAGGAGGCTGAACTATTATCTCAGGCCCACTATAGATCACACCTCAATTTAACAGACTGAAATTGGCTGGTGTATGACAAGGTACAAGGTGTATATAGTATTGTGGAGAATTTGAATTTCCCTAGAGATTTTAGGAGGCTGAACAATTATCTCAGGCCCACTATAGATTACACCTCTATGTAACAGGCTGAAATTGTCTGGTGTATGACAAGGTACAAGGTGTATATAGTATTGGGGAGAATTTGAATCTCCCTAGAGATTTTAGGAGGCTGAATAATTATCTCAGGCCCACTATAGATTACACCTCAATTTAACAGGCTGAAATAGGCTGGTGTATGAGAAGGTGTAAGGTGTATATAGTATTGGGGAGAATTTGAATCTCCCTAGAGATTTTAGGAGGCTGAACTATTATCTCAGGCCCACTATAGATTACACCTCAATTTAACAGGCTGATATTGGCTGGTGTATGACAAGGTACAAGGTGTATATAGTATTGGGTAGAATTTGAATCTAAACTAAATAGCAAAGCCACTAAAGAAGACTCAAGGTCTCCAAAAATTCACTTTTAAACAGCAGAAAAAAAAGGCAGCAACACTTACCTGCCCAGGTCTAGGAAGCAATGCACTGCAGGTTGCAGCCAGCCCATAAAGCAAGATGTTCGCAACACAGGTGCAAAATACCAGATTAACAGCCACTCTCCACATACCCATTCCTGGAGGGGGTGACTGCCCAGTATAAAATTGCACAATAAAGGCCCGCATAGGGCGCTGTTAACACAAGGGAACTACACAGTGTCTGGCTCACAGCCCTACTATTCGACTAGGCGGGCATCTTGCTTTATGGGCTGGCTGCACCCTGCAGTGCATTTGTTCTTAGACCTGGGCAGGTAAGTGTTGCTGAGAATTTGAATCTCCCTAGAGATTTTAGGAGGCTGACAATGATGCTCTCAGTCCCAAGTATGGACGCAGGCAGCCTAATAAGCAGGACTGCTGCACACAAAAGGGTGGAAAAATGAACGCTTGGTAACTGTGCAGAAAAGAGGAAGAAAAGTATTTTTGATTTTAAGAAAGCAGTTTGCACAGCAGTGTGAAAACAGCAATGCAGCTATCAGGGAGCCTTATAAGGCAGCCTAATAACCAACAGAGCTGATGCACAAAAATAGAGCCTCCCCTGTCACTGCACACAAAGTGTTGTGTTGTACAGTGGAAATCGCTACCAGCAGAAGCAGTTTTTTTTTCTTCCCTGCCTAACGCTCTCCCTACAGAATCAGCAGCAGCAGCAGCTCTCCCTATTCTGAGATCAGCAGAAGTAAGATGACGGTCGGCATGCACATCCTTTTATAGCCCCTGTGACGCCACACAAAGCAAGCCAATCACTTGCATGCCCTTCTCAAAGATGGTGGTGACCGCTGCCCATGTCATCGCATTGCCCACAGTGTGCGTCCTCCATCATTGGCTGAAAAAGGGAGCTGGAAGCATAATTTGAAACGCGACTTTGGCGCTCTGGTCGCCGACCTCATGGCCGACCTCACGCTATGGTCGAGTTTCGTTTCATGAAACCCGACTTTAGAGAAAGTCGGCGACTTATGAATTTGACCAACCCGTTTCGCTCAACTCTACTTATCAGTGCCGCAAATCAATGATTGGCACCCCTGCTCAATTTTTTTCCATATATTCTGGACCCTAGCAAGCACACATTGCCAGAACTAGTTTCATGTTGCATGAGTTAGTAGATGGTGGTTTGTTGCCGTTTGAGAAGGCGTTTGGTTGATTTATCTAAGACTGTTGCGAGGTTTTGGGTGTGTGCTAATCCTCTTCTCCTACCTTGGTTTTTCCCAATCCTCCATTCCCTGGTGTTTACCTATGTTGTTTTTGTGAGTATATTTATATGATTGTTATTTTTCTTTATCCCTGTTTGTATTACTTTGTTAGTCTGCTTGATGTATTACGGTACACTCCTAATCCCCTCTTCCCTGGGTGGAGGAAGGGTACAGACTGAGGGTGGATTCAGGAGCTAAGGCAAGGTATGTGGCCCCAGCAACTTCACCTTAAGAAGTAATCCGGGGAACAGGCCAAGCTAGGGGGCCCCTAGTGTTAGGGACATGGAAGGAGTCCCTAGTCCTGACAACAGCATTGTGACAACCACTGAGCTGCTGATCAGTAACACATACCACTGATCAGCATCTATGCTCACTTTTGGCCACGACTTTTTCCCCATTTATATTTTTTCATTCCCTTTTTACACCACATTCATGCGTACAGTTGTGGCCAAAAGTATTGACACCCCTGCAATTTTGTCAAATAATACTCAGTTTCTTCCTGAAAATTTTGCAAACACAAATTCTTTGTTATTACTGAGGGTGGATTCAGGAGCTAAGGCAAGGTATGTGGCCCCAGCAACTTCACCTTAAGAAGTAATCCGGGGAACAGGCCAAGCCAGGGGGCCCCTAGTGTTAGGGACATGGAAGGAGTCCCTAGTCCTGACAACAGCATTGTGACAACCACTGAGCTGCTGATCAGTAACACATACCACTGATCAGCATCTATGCTCACTTTTGGCCACGACTTTTTCCCCATTTATATTTTTTCATTTCCTTTTTACACCACATTCATGCATACAGTTGTGGCCAAAAGTATTGACACCCCTGCAATTTTGTCAAATAATACTCAGTTTTTGCAAACACAAATTCTTTGTTATTATTATCTTCATTTAATTTGTCTTAAATGAAAAAACACAAAAAGAATTGTCCTAAAGCCAAATTGGATATAATTCCACACCAAACATAAAAAAGAGGGTGGACAAAAGTATTGGCACTGTTCGAAAAATCATGTGATGCTCCTCTAATTTGTGTAATTAACAGCACCTGTAACTTACCTGTGGCACCTAACAGGTGTTGGCAATAACTAAATCACACTTGCAGCCAGTTGACATGGATTAAAGTTGACTCAACCTCTGTCCTGTGTCCTTGTGTGTACCACATTGAGCATGGAGAAAAGAAAGAAGACCAAAGAACTGTCTGAGGACTTGAGAAACCAAATTGTGAGGAAGCATGAGCAATCTCAAGGCTACAAGTCCATCTTCAAAGACCTGAATGTTCCTGTGTCTACTGTGCGCAGTGTCATTATGAAGTTTAAATCCCATGGCACTGTGGCTAACCTCCCTAGATGTGGACGGAAAAGAAAAATTGACAAGAGATTTCAACGCAAGATTGTGCGGATGTTGGATAAAGAACCTCGACTAACATCCAAACAAGTTCAAGCTGCCCTGCAGTCCGAGGGTACAACAGTGTCAACCCGTACTATCCGTCGGCATCTGAATGAAAAGGGACTGTATGGTAGGAGACCCAGGAAGACCCCACTTCGTACCCCGAGACATAAAAAAGCCAGGCTGGAGTTTGCCAAAACTTACCTGAAAAAGCCTAAAACGTTTTGGAAGAATGTTCTCTGGTCAGATGAGACAAAAGTAGAGCTTTTTGGGCAAAGGCATCAACATAGAGTTTACAGGAGAATAAAAAAGGCATTCAAAGAAAAAAACACAGTCCCTACAGTCAAACATGGCGGAGGTTCCCTGATGTTTTGGGGTTGCTTTGCTGCCTCTGGCACTGGACTGCTTGACCGTGTACATGGCATTATGAAGTCTGAAGACTGCCAACAAATTTTGCAGCATAATGTAGGGCCCAGTGTGAGAAAGCTGGGTCTCCCTCAGAGGTCATGGGTCTTCCAGCAGGACAATGACCCAAAACACACTTCAAAAAGCACTAGAAAATGGTTTGAGCGAAAGCACTGGAGACTTCTAAGGTGGCCAGCAATGAGTCCAGACCTGAATCCCATAGAACACCTGTGGAGAGATCTAAAAATGGCAGTTTGGAGAAGGCACCCTTCTAATATCAGGGACCTGGAGCAGTTTGCCAAAGAAGAATGGTCTAAAATTCCAGCAGAGCATTGTAAGAAACTCATTGATGGTTACCGGAAGCAGTTGGTTGCAGTTATTTTGGATAAAGGTTGTGCAACCAATTATTAGGCTGAGGGTGCCAATACTTTTGTCTGGCCCATTTTTGGAGTTTTGTGTGAAATGATCAATGTTTTGCTTTTTGCTTCATTCTCTTTTGTGTTTTTTCATTTAAGACAAATTAAATGAAGATAATAATACCAAAGAATTTGTGTTTGCAATCATTTTCAGGAAGAAACTGAGTATTATCAGACAAAATTGCAGGGGTGTCAATACTTTTGGCCACAACTGTAGGTCTTACAGCCATTGAGTGCTGCTTGGTGACGCACATCACTGATATGCATCCGGTTGTTTTTTTTTGTCTGTTTGTGTAAAAAAAAAGAATAAAAACATTATTTTTTACTGAATAAAGTCAGGGTTATTGTCAGACAGTAAAGCATAAAACAAATAATAATTTTGATTAGTTGATAGGACTAGATTAGGGACAGTAAAAATATGCCATAGTAATCTGTCTACCACAGTATTTTTTAATGAATTTAGTGAAAGTTAGTGTCAGATACCAAAGCGGAAAAAAAGAGTCACATCCGTGCGTGCATCCTACAACCGTCCAGCGTTGATCAGTGATGCACATCACTGTTGCTGGGTTTTTTTGTGTGTAAAAAGAATTTTAAAAAAATTTGGATTAGTTGGTAGGACTAGATTAGGAACAGTAAAAATATACTGTAGTAATCTGTGTCTACTACACTATTTTTTATTGTATTTAGTCAGGGTTAGTGTCTGAGAGCAAAACGGAAAAACAGAATCTTATCCGATCATGCATCGTACAGCCGAGAAGTGCTGATCAGTGACACCCATCACTGATTGGCATCCGGTTGTTGTTTTATTTTTTCTAGTGTGAAAAAAGAATTAAAAAATAATAATTTAGATTAGTTGATAGGACTAGATAAGAGACAGTAAATATACACTGTAATAATCAGCATCTACTACAGCATATTTTACTGAATATAGTCAGGGCTAGTGTCATTTGTGGGCGCTCTAATTTTTTTTTCACTAACGTCAGTTTAGTATCTTTTTTATTTTAACAAATTTTTATATTCTTTTAATTTTATTTTTATCTTTTTCTTTCTAGATTCTTTTCTGTTTTTTTCTCTTCTAAATAAAAAAGTTTACACCAAACACACACACACACACCTAAATAAAATATGGTACACACACACACACAAACACCACATACAAGAAAAAATGGCCCGCTTTTCACAATCATGGTATTCAGTAGAGCAGGCGTATGCTCCTTCCTTACCTCTGACACTGATATTGAGGGAGAGTATGCCAGCTTCCTTTATTTTTCATCCTACTCCTCTTCCTCAAATGGTACCGAACCGTGATGCACACGTCGCAGGACAGAAAATGAACCAGCACCTACCATTACTCACCTCATATAGACTTGGTCCCCTGAAGATTGTGAGCCACAGATTTCTGATTTTGTGGCACAATCAGGAATCAAATTTGACACTTCTGGCCTCACAGAAATTGACTTTTTCAAAATCTTTTTCTATGAGGATATTCTAAACCTAATGGTGGCTAAGACAAAATTGTATCCCCAAAAGTTTTTGGCCCCAAACCACACTTCATCATTTACTAACTGGAACCCTGTTGATGCAATAGAAATGATGACATTTTGGGTCCTTGTCCTTCACATGGGGTTAGTGATGAAGGCAGAACTTTGGCAATATTGGAGTGTTGATGTTTTATACACACACTTCTGCATGGCTATGACCCATTAACAATTTGAGGACATCCACAAATTTTTGCATTACAATGATAATGCATAGTGTCCTTCTCGAGATGACCCCAACTTTGACCGACTTTTCAAAGTTCAACAGGTCATCGATAACTTCAGCAGCAAGTTTGCTGAGGTGTAAGTTCCCCAAAGGGACATCTGCATGGATGAGTCCCTAATATATTTCAAGGGGAGGCTCAAGTTCTGGCAATACATGCCCAGTAAGAGGGTCAGGCACGGAATTAAACCCTAAAAGCTGTGCAAGAGTACCTCAGGGTGCACCCACAGGTTTAGGGTTTATGAAGGTGTAAGGGGGTGAGATATAATGTCTTTCTTGCTTCCCTTCCCTCTGATTGTCTCCCGGTTCTTGATGCTTACAATTATGTTTTATGATAATTGCTTGCGGTACTGCTACATATATAACTATGTATTACCGCTCATCGTTTATGGTATTGCCACATGTACTGTATGTGTTACCATTTTATAGAAAACGGTAATATATTGCCTTGTGTTCCTCTATTATAGTAATGCATATATTATGTGTCTGTTGTGCATGTACAGTTAGGGAAAGTTAGTGCATCCTTTTGGGGACAATAGAGGAGGGCACTTTACTATATAGTTTACATAGTCATGGGTAAGTGTAGTTCTGTTGTGGGCAACTAGATGGGGGCATACTAGTGGGCTCTATAGGTATAGCTGATAGGACATTCATAGAGGGTTATGTGTAGGAAGTGCTGCCTGGTAGTAAGCGGGGACCTCGTAGGAAGTTAGGTCAGATGGGGCCAGGGTGCCCTAGTGTCCACATGGGCTATAGGCCCGGACAGCTTGGCAGCCACGCAACATTCAAGTGCTGCAGCCCACGTTACCCACGGCCACTGTGGGCCAGTACAGAAACAGAAAGATGTGGTAACTTGTCACCTGGGCCGATGCCTTTAGGGAAGGAGTCGGCTGGACAGCTGAGGTGAAGGAAGCTGGGACTTTGACGAGATCGGTACAGATGGGCCGGATGCTTTAACAGAGGCAACCAAACCTGGTGACTGATGATTTCGAGTCTGGGGTGAAACAGGCAGAAGGAATTGTCATCATGACAAGGTTATGCCAGGAAGGAACTGAGAAGCAGTCTAGGATAGTCTGGTCCGGGCATGTACCACTCAGAATTAACAGCCAGAAAGGGAAAGATGAGGATGCACGCAAATGTCACCATGTACCAACTGTGGATGTAACGTGTGAAATACTCAGTAAAGAAAGTGTTAAAGTTGACTCGGACTGTGTCTCCATTGCTGGGGGTCGCCTGGAAGAGGGACCATTATCGCCTGGGAAGTGCCCAAAGGAAGCTGGAGATGCAGGTATGCAGAAGAGAAGAGTACATTTTTCTGTAGGGGAAGGACTGGACATGGATATAACAATTGTTCAGGTCATGACTACAGTCCTGGCCCTCCCTTACACTTGGCGTAGTCAGCAGGATGCAACTACCTCGCCATGCAGAGAACCCACAGCAAGAAGTGATGAAGAAGATGCATGTGCGACTGCTGTGCCCCTGGAAGATGACTGGGAGAATCAACCGTCAGCTGTTATCATTGAAGAAGAAATTGTGCAAGAAACCTTGGATTTGCCTAATACCAATTTTGTGACAATTGGTGAAGAAAACAACAACGAGAACCGCGTCCTTCGTGGGCATGGCCATCACTTATTGGTGCCAAAACCTGCCTGTCAGTATGCCCTGGTCTGCCCTTGGTGGGTGCGGATGAAGACAAGAAGACCTCGCCCCTTGCTATCAAACAGCCATAGAGGGGAGGAGCAGCTGGAGGCAATCTCATCTGGAAGCGGGTGGGCCCGGAGGGAACATGTTACATATGGCCACGCCTATCAGGATTGGCTGCAGAAGGCTGACGAAATGGAGAAACGGAAGCCGGCAAGCCAATGGAGAACAGAGCTCGCCCTGGCAGAGTCCGCGGTCTCCCAATCCCCGGAACCAAGGGCTGAGGTGTTACGCCTCATGGAATTCTGGCGTATGGCGACGGTGTGAAGGAAGAGCATAGCTGTGGGGCCAGGGTGTACAGGATGTACTACTGAAAGGTGGTGAGTGTGCCTCGGGTGCCCCAGCTCCGACTCCATAGGGTCCACCCCTTCCTCGTATGCTTCCGAAAGCAGTTCTCGGAATGTGCCGCTCAGTCTCCAGGCGCAGGGGACCGCGACTGAGGCTAATGCCAGCACATCAGTGGGCGTTTCCTGTGTTGTACAGACAGAAGAACATCCACTCCTGCCCACGTCTCCGCTTTATGGTGCTGTCGCTGTCCTGCCCAGATGGATCCTGAAGTCCGCAGATGCAGGATCGTCGTCAGCCCGTACCAGGGCATGGAAACCGAGAAAACACATGGATGATATGGGCCTCTTTCCAGAGTCCTACAGGCCCCACCATCGGCTGACACCTGGAGATCTGATGGTGCTGCGGTGGCACTATCCACATCCTCTGCGGCTGCAGAGATGAAATCTGAGAGAGCGACACGCGGTGTGTGTCGTTGAAATTGACGGATCATCATGTGTTATGCCTGTTGCATTTTGTTTCCCACAATGGGACTGCTTCATGTCCCTGTGGACACTATGGCCCTAGAAGAAGTTTTCTCCCTGCTTACGGTTAGCGGAAGTGGTTCAGACTTTGGCGGCTCTGAAGTTAAGCGTTGTCTGCGATATATGTTTATGGCCTAGAGGACTGCGAGCTAGGCAGAAGATATGGAGCCTATGGACTCGCTTTGTTTTTTGTTGTGCTTGTTGCGCCCATTCTGCTGGAAACAGGAGTGACTGTCTCCTTAACTGGAGACCTCTGGAAAGTCTGTACTCTCCTCAAGGGAAGGGGGAGCACCTCTCCTAGGACTGCTTATCGTTAAATCCTGGAGGACTGGGAACCAGGAATGTTACCTCTACGCCATGGACTGCGGTGTGTACCGGATGCAGCTTATGTTAAGCCAAATGATTTGCGGGTTTCATTATTACGAGTTTATGCATCATGCCTTGGTCGAGGACGACCAAGTCCAAGGAAAGGAAAAGTGTAAGGGGGTGAGATATAATGTCTTTCTTGCTGGAGGTCGCCTGGAAGAGAAACCGTTATTGCCTGGGAAGTGCCCAGAGGAATCTGAAGCTGGAGATGCAAGTATTCAGAAGAGAAGATTTTTCTGTAGGGGAAGGACTGGACGTGGATATAGCAATTGTTCAGGTCACGACTATAGTCCTGGCCCTCCCTTACAAAGGCAAGGACACGCGGAGTCATCCAACCCCCTGAATGCACCACTGTCCTGGGAGTGAGTGGGACAATTGTGTAGGATTTGGTGCACCCACAGCTGGATCAAGGTTATCACCTCTACGAAGATAACTTTTATACCAGCATCCCACTCTTCAAGTCCCTCTCTGCGTGACCTACAGCAGCTTGCCGTACATTCCACAAAAATCAGAGAGGCCTCCCTAAGACGCTAATTGCACAGCTGTTCAGAAAGTGTGAGAGTAGAGCCCAGATAGTTATCAAAACCCTAATATTTGGAAGTCAGGAAGGGGAATGACCGAGTACTTCTGGAACTTATTAAGGTGCCTGTATCAAAAAAAAAAAAGAAGGTGCCTGTATTAAACCAGGGCACTATTTACCAGGTGAAGTCCCTCAAACCACAAAGAAAGGAAGATCGCAAAAGAGGTTCTAACTGCGGTACAGAAGGGGGACACGCAAGGGCACCACTTAGCAATGCGACAGCTGCCCCAAAAAACCTGGCCTGTGTATAAAAGAATGCTTCAAACTGTACCCAACTTCTATGGACTACTAAATTCATTTCTGACATACACAACTCACGTATGCCCAGCTGATGCACTCTACACAACTCACATATACCTACCTGATGCACTCCACACAGCTGACATGTGCCAAACTGATGCATTCTACATAACTTACATAAGCCAACCTGATGCACTCAATGTACAGAGGTGAAGATATAGCCATGTAAATATTGTTATGATGTATTAACTGTGTTCCTTACATGTCTGTGTGCAGTATATATGTCATGTGTGTGTTTGCAGCTGCATGACAATAGTTAGAGTTAGTTGTAGTACCATTAAGGGACATTAGATGGGGGCACCGAGCATAACTGAGGGAACCTGTGGAGAGGGTTAAGTGAGAGGAGTGGCTAGACAGGAGAAAAAGAAGATAGTTTTCCCTCCATGAGGAGTTGAGCTGGGGGGAGCTATACTGGAAAGGAGTGAAGCACAGCGAATGCCTACAGCAGTAGCCTGTACGTAGTGGTACTGGAGGTCTTGCAGTTAGAGACTGAGAACTGTAGGACTAGGGAGATGGAAGAAGGAGTCTCTTTGGTCAAGTCAGCTAGCAAAGAAGAGCTGAAGTGATAACCAAGCCAGTCTATTGAAACCAGCCTGTGTCTGGAGTTGTGCAAGCCAGGGAGGTCTGTGAGTGAGCCCCCTGTGGAAGTAGCAGCTGGAGTACGGGAACTTTGTGAAGAGTCTAGTGAGCTGCGAATCTAGAACATGAATAGGAGCAAAAGTGCTGTAAAGGGGAGAGCTGCAACGGATAAATTAGGTACCTTCGTGGGCTGAAGTTGGTCTCAGGAAGAAGGGAAGTAGTTCCGTGTTCATCGTGCTCCATGTGACGTGTCAGCTTGTCTGTGTGGTTCATACGTGTGAAGTGAAGGAAGAAGTGACGTACTGCTGGAGATGAAGATGTATTGCTGTTATCGAGTAAAGAGTCCTGTAGCCATTGTGGATATGCTGTGCCCTGAAGAGAATAAAGCAGAGTTGTTAAAAGTTGTTTCCAGCCTATGTCTGCTGTCACTTGGGTCCCCAAAGTGAACAGCATACGGGTGATGAAACAGCGTCCAACACAGTGAGTACTGGAACGACCGCAGAAGCTACCCCCCGGCGGCAGCATTATTACATCTACACAACTCACGTTTTCCCACTGGATGCACTCTACACAACTCACATATGTGTAAGGTAACAAGCAGGAATGCGGGATGCAGTGACGGGATGCAGGCAGAGCCAGGGATAACAGGTTTATTTACAGGGGAATACTCCACGCAGGGAGGTAAAAGGTTAAACAATATAAATGACAACGGATTTTGCAAGGTGACGTACAATGGAACAGTAACGGCAGTTTAGTAGCAAGCGTGTTAGGAAGTCTTAAATCTGCAGCTTGCATACTCAACTGGCACAATGTCCTTTCCAGTGGGGCCAAGTAAATGACAATACCCCGTCTACTGATGACAGTGGTCAGTCTCCGGTACCTTCCACTGCCCCTAGTCCATATACTGTAATGGCTGAACAACGGTAAGGGCCACAGTCCTTTACAAGCCCAGAGTGGCTCTGAAAGTATATGAAGGCCAAGTCAAGTCACAAGTGTCTGGGGCCGAGATTTACTGGCACAGTCAGGGTGTAGGTTACGGTCACGCTACTGGTCCCTTTCAGGCGGCACATGCACGATACTCACGATACTGAAATGTCTGGCTCCTGGCTTTAAGTCGGTCACCGGGCACACACTGACCATCTCTCTCTCTGGTCCCCGTGGTTGGCGGTGGGGCGACAGCGGTCGCTGGTCTGTGTGGGGCTGGTGCTCCCCGGATGGAGCACTCCTCTCTCTCTCGCTGCTGCAACACCCGGCTCAGCTCTGCTACGTGTGTACGGCTCTGCATGGCTCTGCTCTTCTCTGCTGACATGGCTCTGCACATCTCTGCTCTGCACGGTTCTCTCTGCAGGCGATGGGGGTTATTCTATATGGCCCATTGCCACACCGGTACTCTCTGGTGGGGGAAGCAAAGCTTGCTGCTCACCTCTCTGTGCGCTGCTCTCTGCCGGCGCCAGACTGTTACGCTTCGCGCGCTTTTTCCTTTTATGCCTCTGCTGCTGCACGCGCTTTTTTGGCTCTCCCTGCCCCTCCTGTCCTCAGGAAGGTCCTCTTCACTCGAGCTTCCCCCAGACAGCAAGGGAAGGTCCGTCCCACTCAGGCTTCTCCCCCGGAAACAGAGGATGCAGCCCTCCTAGTTCTGGACCCAGAATACAGGTACCCACAGTCCGGTCTATCTCCTTGAATATGCCTACATCATGCACTCTACACAACGTACGCATAATAAAATTGTCATACCTGGAAAACTCTAGATCAATTCCAACATAGGGTCACTTTTTGGGGGGTTTCAACTGTTTAGGCATTTCAGAGGCTCTCATCATGCTGCTGACTTCACTGCCGCACCACATAGGAGAAGTAAGTGCTCACTAGTGGGGCTGAAGAAACCTGGAACTTTATTGTAGGGGGTTAATGTGAAAGCAAAATATGGTGGGTACGTTATTCCAGGGAGAGGTAGAGGGGGGGAAGTATATAGAAGTGAAGGGGCCAAAGACAGAGAGTCTGGTGGTAAACTGAAAAAGGGGGAGTAATATGGAGAGAGGTATCATGGAGTGGAGTGTGAACATAAGAACAGCATGAAGAAGACACAGTTATGAGGAGTGTGAACTATGGAGAGAACAGTAGGAATAGTAGATAGTACAGAAAGGCCACATAGGTGTAATAGTGTGAGGCAACAGTGTGAAAAGGAGGCAGTATGGAGATGGGAAAAGCATGAAGAGAAACAATGGAGAGGTGAAAGTATGACGTGGGGACAATGTGACGGTTATAGTTCATATTAACTATTAGCACAGTGTGAGGGTCACATTTTGTTCAGAGAACACATGGAGGGGCAATTCAGTTACATATTCAGGGGCACAGCATATTGCAGATTTGTTTATGCATTGGTGATTATGATAATGTTATTTTTAAGGGCACCTTGTCGGGATGTGCTGCAGAAGACCAGTAAACATGGTAGTCTGCAGAGACAAGCTGTGGATGTGAAAAGTCATCATGGCACCTAGACAAGTTAGAGAAGAAAAGAAAGAGAATGATTCCAATTAGAGAAGACGTCAACTATAAAGTATCTTGGTGTAACTGTTATTTGTGATGCTGTCAGTGTCTAATCAGTACTGTGGTGCAGCCTGATGATAGTTGATAGGAATATCTCACAGCATCTCCTTACCATTGGTAAGCACATTGTTAGGAACGGTGGAACGCACTAAATAAAAATAAATAATAAAGTGCGTTCGCCGCTCGGGGTCCATCGTGCAGTAGGTGTTACACCGCTGCTAGGTAATGACAGATGAGCAATATGGCGGTATAATGCGCACGGGTTCAACTTCACACGAAGTGCGCAAAGCGGGCTCTTTTCACACACAGAGGCGCCGCAACAAAAACATACAAAAACACTGAGCCTGTTAGTGTCACAGACCACAGGGAAATGCACACATGGTATCAGGTCACAGGAGCAGGACCCAAGGCAGAGGAGCTGCGTCCGTCTAGACTTACCGAGTGTGCGGCGTCACTACTGCGGACGCCAAGGAGGGCTGCAACTGCAGCACGGCGGAGGACACTGCCGTTAGTCGACAAAGCTAGGAAGCAGGCGCAATGTCGGACGCTAGAGAAGAGGTGCGGTGTGCACAGTGGCCTAAGGCTTGCCACTGACTGGCGCTGACTGCTGCACTAATTCCCTATCCACATGCGTAATATCAGAGGGAAGGGGTTTCAAATGAGGCAGTCACCAGAGTCATACATCCGTCACCATTCACACACTTAGCTTGAAAAGTCTATACTAACGCATGGCTGACCGGTCATGCGCGTTTTTTATAGCCGTGCGGGACCTTCCAGATCTCTGAAATGGACCAATGAGATCTGGAGCAGGACCTGGGCACAAGACTCCCATCTCCAATGGGAGATCTGTGGCGCCCCCAGGAGTATGGTCGTCACATTGGCATTACCTTCCTCCTAGGGAGTGTGATGTCATGCTTAGAAGCAATAAAGGATCTCTCTGGCAGTTAACCACAACACACAACACAGCTCCCACTCCAGGCCAGCAGAGGGAGCTCTGAACCCAAAAGCCGGGGGAAGAGCTGATCTCTGGGGGCCAGGAAGGGGAAATTTGGTTAGTTCGTGTGAGGAGGGCAACGTGTGTACATGTGAGGAGAAGAGCTGGGGGATTGAGCAGAGAGTTCAGGCTCATTCCCAGCTATAGCGCATGATCTTGAGCCCGGTCTCCAAGGCTGTACGAACACTGATGGTCCTGCAACAGAAAGCGGAGGAATAGGAAGCTGCAGATGCTCTATTCCCACATAAGACTCGGAGGCACAACAGCGACGTGTGAGCCAGAAGAGGAAGGCTACAGCTGTCTGCCATATGAGGGAGTTCTAAAGAGAATAAGCAAGTGGAACTTCAGTGTAACACAGTACTGCAAGTACCTAAAAATAAGCCCTAGGAAGGAGACTACACAACCCATCTGCATAGAGAGATTCCTAAGTTGCTTCAAGGCTTGCCAGCTCCTGTGCCATCTGTAATCTGGACCCTGGACTGCATTTGCCAAGCAAAGTAAAGGTAAAGAAACTGCACCCTGTTGTGTCCTTGCCTTCTTCCTGCAACCCCATCAGCACTGCTTCATCCCTGTGTCAGGCACTGCACCCTCTTCCTCCACACCTATCCTCACTGCCCTGGGACTACAGCCCTACCTGTGGAGGGCCACACCATCATTGCTGCACTACACCATCTGTCCCAGAGGATCTGCATGCAGCGTCGGCTTAGCATCTCCGTTGCCGAGCACCACAGGTGGCGTCACGAATCATTCACTAATAAACTTTAATCATCATCCACACATTTAACATTCCCCCTTTTACAATGGACACCCAGGGCCACGGACCGGGTCACCGCTACTGTGACACTTCCCTCTAAGATGCTGGCCCGGTACCGAGTACCCCACAGCCCTGGGAGGGCGATCCATTTTGGCGTCACAAACAGGATTTATTGAGCCTGGTGTCCCCGGGTCCTGTGTGCTAGAGACTGTGTTTTGTGCCATAGACTATTTGTGCAATTGCCGCCATTACCCCGCTGCTTGGCGCGCGCGGGAAGCCAAAGGGGTGGGCCGCCGTGGGAGGAGCCAGCCGAAAAGTGCAAAAAAGTAAAGTGCTGTGCGGGAAGATGCCAGCGTGCGGGAAGTGAGAAGCAGAGGCCTGCAGTCCCCCAATCATCCAGCCTGCAGAGTGGCAGCCGGTAAGCCAGCGCAACCCAGGGCCTGGCCAAACGTTAACTAGGGGGGAAAGAGAATGTCTGAAGCAGGAGCAGACGCAGCGGCGGACGCCACTGCTGGGTCGCCCTCACACCCAGGGCAGCGGGCTACCCGGTACCGGGCCGGTGTCAGGGGGAATGTGTCACAGCAGCAGTGACCCGGTCCGTGGCCCTGGGCGCCAAATATCAATGGCGGTGATGTTAATAGTGTTATAGTTTATTTGAATAGTTTGTGACGCCACCTGTGGTGTTTGGCAAGGGAGATGTTAAGCCAACGCTGCATGCAGATCCACTGGGACTGATGGTGTGGTGCAGCAAAGATGGTGTAGCTCCCCACAGGTGGAGCTGTAGTCCCAGGGCAGTGTAGGTGCAATGGACGAGGAGAGGCGCAGAATGGTATAGATGCTGTTACCCAGATGTAGCGGTGCTGGAGGGGTTAGCGATGAATGAATGGAGGACACCAGGGCTTGTAGTTTCAACGCTTTACTCACAGTTCTTGGTAACCACTGGTGCCCGCCTCCGTGCCGTGTCCTCTGGGGTAGAGACTCAATCAACCTCCCGGGCAAGTCAGGGTTCTCCTCTCCAACACTCCACCAACATGTGCCTTTCCTGAACGACTCCTCTATTGCGCCTTTTAGTGTGAAGAACTCCAGTACCGTTGTTCCCTGAAGTTCCTCCTGTCAGATGTTCCTAGAACCTTACTTGTATGACAGACAGCTGTAGCCCGATCAGGGACCTCCTGGATCCCGGCTCTCTATCCGTGTTGCTGTTGTGTCCCAAGTCTTAGATGGGAGTAGTGCATTTACAGCCAACTACAACACCGGTGTCTGCTGCAGAACCATAAGTGCCCATACAACCTCGGGGATCGGGCCCCGACCTTGCGCTGAGAACCTATAGGCAGGGTTCCTCTTCCAACCCACAACTCCTCTCTGTTCTCCTACTCCTTCGTTCTGCGCTGTTCCTTCTCTCTCTTATGAAAGCTTAGGTTGCAGGTCTACATCTTTCTCCTTCTCTTCTCTTTCCCGTGCCAGCTGGCTCAGATCACTGAGGCAGCTGCAGCACTCTCTCTAAACTGAACTCAAACGGAAATCAAAGCTAATTTCAGAACAGAACTCCTCTCGCCTGACCTCCTGTCAGACTGACCTGTAATTCTAAACCTTCCCACTCTTTTATATGGATCTCCACTCCACCCGCCTCCCAGCACATCTTGTGTTACGAAGCAAGGAATCACCAGAGGTGCTCTGCTACCCTCTAGGCATGAGCCGTAATGTGATCAGTGCTGAACTATCCTGTGTGTGGGATGCAGGTGTTGGAGTGTGGAAAGGAGTTCCCAACTTACCTAGTTGGTGGGGCACTACACCTTAGGAGAAGGTGCAGTACCTCTGTGGCGACTGAGCCTCAGGGGCGCCACACTGCAAACCCCACAGTGCCACAAGCTGCAGGGCCAGCGCAGCTGCGGCTCCCATAGCGCCGCTGCATCCAGCAGCCAGCGCTGCCTCCAGAGCACCGCAAGAATCAGTGCCCACCGCAGCAGTCCCCATAATGCCGCTGTCCATACCTTATATACCGGGAGCGGCCTGGCTACCGCAGTACTCACCGGAGTCACATACCCTGAGTGAATTTAAAGAGAGACTGTGCAGTTTGTTTGAGGTGTATCCTCTGTCTGAAAGCCAGAAAGTGAACATCCTTATTGGGCAGCTAACTGGTGCAGCGCAAAGGGAAGTAAAAGCCTGGCAGGACACTGATAAAGAGACTGTTAAAAAGATCCTGGCTAAGCTAAGAAGCACCTTTGACACCCGCACTGCAGCTGAAATAAAGATGAGATTCTTTGGGTGTAAGCAAAGGGTGCAGGACAGTATACGGGACTATGCTCTTAACCTGCAGAAGGCGCTGCGAGCCATCAAGCAGATTGATCCAGACAGTGTGAAAGATGGAGACAGACTGTTAAAGGAGCAATTTATTGAGGGCATCCTATCCAGTACCCACAGAGCACAGCTGCGCATCATTGCCCTACTGAACCCTGACCTAGACTTTGCAGACTTCAAAGACAGGGCTATCCGGGTGCTGCATGAACCAAATGTCAGCCGTCCAGCGCCCCCTAGGCGCCCAGCGATCACGTACCATCAAGAAGCAGCATCTTTCCCTCTCAGCCCTGTGGAGGCTCATGCACAGACTCTGGACAAAGACCCATCTGCCGAACTGCATCTTCAGGTCCAGGAGCGGACCAAGAATATGGCTGCACTTGCCAAACCTGTGCAGTCCCTGCAGCTGTCATCCAAGGAGAAGATCCAGCTGGCCTCCAGTCCAGAGGATGTCCCATGGCTAGGGAAGAAGAGGATCCCGCCACGCTGAGGGAGAGACAATGATCGCTATGACCAGAACGGACGTCCCATCTGTCGTCGCTGCTGAAAGGCAGGCCACATCGCAAGATTCTGCCACCCTGGGGCAGAGGGACAACCCCCAGGAGTAGGACCACAAGGCCCAAGGAACTGGCGAGCCAAGTATGTTGGAGGGCGACCGGTCCTCCCAGTGGTGATTGATGGCATCCCCATGAACTCTTTGCTGGACACTGGCTCTCAGGTGACAACTATGCCATATATCCTTTACAATTGGTATTGGGTTGACTCTGAACTTACCCGTGGCCCAAGTGATAAACTGACAGTAGTTGCCAGCAATGGTCAGTCTTTGCCGCAAGTAGGATGTAAAGAGATTACTATTAAAGTGGGGCGAGTAGAGTTAAAATCTCAAGGTCTGATAGTTGTAGACATTGATCGACGAGAATGTAACCCAATGATGACCCTAGGTACTATTGTGATTGAAAATTGTCTTGCCGAGGTTATTGTTTTGTTGCAACAGGTGGCTGAGACTGCTGGTTCCAGTGAACAACGAGTCCTGCAGAAGGAGATCAAGGCCCTGATGCAAAGACAGCAGGTAGAACTGTCTGGCAGAGAAATTGGCAGTGTCAGAGTGAGTGATCCTTTCCCCATTGCGATGCCCCCAGATGTGAAATGTTAATTTGGCGTCGGGCAGCCATAGGCCTCAGAGGAAAAGATTACCAAGCATTGGTAGAGCCAGTGTACTCTGATAGCCGGCCCACTGTCCTGACAGCCAGAGGGGTAGTTGATGTTCGCAAAGGGAGAGTACCTGTACACCTCTTGAATTGTGGGGAGGAGGAGGCCACAATACCTCGGTATGCCACAGTTGCTAAGCTGCTTACTGTCAGTAACAACGCAATACAGGCAGCAGAGCCCTTGGTCTCATCCGACCAGGTGGAGGACAATGGCTCTGTAAAGCAGCTGGAGGAGTGGTGTCAGCAGCTGCAGGTGGGAACTGACTCCACCCCTTCATACCAAAAGAATGGGGTTTACCAAGTGACTCAGGAGTATGAGCGGGTATTCAGTAAACACCCTCTAGACTTTGGGAAGGCAAAAGGGGTTCAGCACCATATCCCCACTGGAGATCATTCACCCATTAAAGAAAGGTACCGGCCTATACCCCCAACACAATATCAATGTGCCAAAAGTATGTTGCGGGAAATGAAGGAGGCTGGTGTGATCAGAGACAGTTGTAGCCCCTGGGCAGCCCCAATAGTCTTTGTGAAAAAGAAAGATGGTACCATGAGAATGTGTGTTGATTACAGAAAAATTAACAGCATTACACATAAGGATGCCTACCCATTACCCAGAATTGAAGTCATTAGCTGCACTTAAAACTGCTACCTATTTTTCCACCTTAGATCTCACTAGTGGGTATTGGCAGGTTCCCGTGGCAGAGGCAGACAAGGAGAAAACAGCGTTTACTACACCAATGGGTCTCTGTGAGTTCAACTACATGCCGTTCGAGCTCTGCACTGCCCTTGGGACATTTCAGCGGCTAATGGAGTGCTGTCTTGGACACAAGAACTTTGAGACAGTCCTGTTGTACCTTGATGATGTCATTGTTTTCTCCAAGACTTATGAAGACCATCTGAAGCACCTGGCTGAGGTGTTTGAAGCCTTGTCCAACTTTGGCTTGAAAGTGAAGGCTTCCAAATGCCACCTTCTGAAGCCCAAGGTACAGTACCTCGGTCATGTAGTGAGTGCAGAAGGTGTGGCACCAGATCCAGACAAAGTCACTGTCATCCGGGACTGGCAGAAGCCCAGCAACCTCCATGAAGTACATCAATTCCTCGGGTTGGTAGGCTACTACTGAAAGTTCATCAAAGGCTTCATTGAAATAGCCATGCCTATGCAAAATCTTCTGGTGGGCCAGCCCAAGAAAGCCAGAAAGAATAGTCCTACATTTGAATGGAATGAGGAACTGGAGAGGTCCTTCACTCGATTGAAGATGGCTCTCACAGGAGATGAAGTTCTGGCCTACCCAGATTATGACCAACCATTTGTTCTGTATACTGATGCCAGCAACTTGGGACTGGGAGCAGTACTGTCACAGGTACAGAATTGCAAAGAAAGAGTGATCTCCTATGCCAGCAGGAAGCTTCGTCCCACTGAAAGGATCCCTGACAACTACAATTACTTCAAACTGGAGTTCCTCGCCATAATCTGGGCTGCGACTGAATGATTCAAGCATTACCTAGCTTCAGCCAAGTTTACCATCTTCACGGACAACAACGCGTTGACTCACTTGGAAACTGACAAACTAGGTGCACTGGAGCAGCGATGGATGGCCCGGCTGTCTAACTATGAATTTACCATCAAGTACCGAGCGGGGCACAAGAATGCCAATGCTGATGTGCTGTCCAGAATGCCCAATCTGCCAGATGCAGGAGAAGACCCTGAGGCACTCGAAGAAATAGAGTTACCTGCCTTCCACCGGCCAATTGCGGCCCAACGTGCCCAAGGAGTGAGAAACAGATGATCTATCGTGAAAGAGGCCACCCTAAATCCATTGCCTCATCATGACTGGGCAGAAACGCAGGATAGCGACCCCGCAGTCCGCCTGGTAAAGGAGGTACTGTCACAAGCTGACTCACACTCAAGTCCAGATGCTCCTGAAGAAGCCCAGCAGTTGTGGAAGGAAAGAGGCAGGCTCTTCCTCTATGAGGGAAAGCTGTGCCGGAGGAGTATCAATGCCCGCACTCATGAGTTGATCTGGCAGGTGGTAGTCCCAAAGAGGGAGGCATCAATGGTCTTGGAAGCATACCACAATGGAGCTGGACACTTCGGATGGAAGAAGTTGGAAGCCTTGCTCCGGGAGAGATTCCACTGGGCTGGTATGAGGAAGGCCATTGAAAATTGGTGCCGGGAGTGTGGACAATGCAACCTGCGCAGGAAGGACCGTAACAGCCAGTGAGCTCCTTTGCAGCCAATAATAACCAAACAACCCCTTGAGTTGGTTGCCCTGGACCATGTGAAGCTGGTTCCATGCCGTTCAGGCTACATTTATGCTCTTACCATCGTTGACCACTACTCGAGATTCCTGGTAGTCGTGTCTGTCAAGGATCAAACAGCCAGGACAGCAGCCAGAGCATTCCAACAGCACTTTTGTCGACCACACGGATATCCCGAGCGAGTGCTTACAGATCAAGGTCCAGCTTTTGAGGCGGAAGTGTTCCAGGAATTCTGTAACTTGTACGGTTGCAAGAAGATCAGGACAACACCGTACCATCCACAGACCAATGGCATGTGTGAAAAGATGAATCAAGTGGTAATCGATCTACTAAAGACCTTGCCTTTGGAAGAGAGAAATCTGTGGCCAGAGAAGTTGCCAGATCTGGTAGACCTCTGCAATCACATTCCTGTGAATTCCACCAACTGCACTCCAGCCTACCTAATGAGAGCAAGGCCTGGCAAGCTGCCTATTGATTTGGATATGGGAGTCCTGACACCTGAGGTAACATCACCAGATGCTGACTGGGATACGGAGCGGCAGCAACAGTACCGTAGAGTACAAGAGTGTGTAGAAAAGAGTCTAGCTCAGGCGAGACAAAAACAAGAAAAGAACTACAATCAACATGCCCCTGCAGTTCCCTTGTCACCAGGAGAACAAGTCCTAAAGAGGAAAAGAAGGATGCATAAATTGGATGACCAATGGGAAGCTGAACCTTACACCGTCTCACCATCAAACTTTGACAACACCAAAGTGTGCGTTATCAGCAAGGATGGAGGAGAAACCTCATCAGCAGTATCGAGGAATCATCTGAAACTGTGCACTGAACAGCTAAAGGAAAGGATGGGAGAACAAAACAACTTTCAACCCCTAGAAGAGGAAGAAAAGGTCAACACTGTACTCGGAGAATTCCCTGCAAATTGGACAAGAATGGATCAAGCCATCGTAGTTCCTGTCCTAATCTTTCCCTGCCTACTGCAATGAAGTAGCAGAGACTCAAGAAAACTCTGAAAATCAGGAAGTTCAGGCAGCGGATGTTACACCAGCAGTGGAGCCAGAGAACCTTTGCCCTGCCAGTGGTGAATCTGTCATGCCCATGGTGAGTCTAAGAGTTCACAGACAGTTACTACCCAGTTTACCCACACCAGCACTACGTAGGTCTGTCCGTAGTACCCAAGGTATTCCACCCCTAAGGTTCCGCATATAGATACGTTTTGTAAACGTTAATCTGTAAATATGCAACGTTTCAAGTTTTGTACCTACAGAGACTCTGTAAGACTTTTTGGATATTTTCTTTTGTTTCAATGGACAGCTGGACCACAGGACTATGTGTGGTCAAAACTCTACTAGTAAATAGCTTGCCAACTGCTCAGGAAATGGACCATTGACATTGACGAATGGACTAATCGTCATCAGGACTATTTTTGAGCTTTGGTTTCTGTATTTTTCATTTTTTTGAAGTCTTGTTATATTTATAATTGTTTATATGTTTTACATGTTTTCTCTTCACTCCGGGAGTACTGAATTGCACTAGGGGGAATGTGGCCCCCCAGGAGTATGGTCGCCACAGTGGCATTACCTTCCTCCTAGGGAGTGTGATGTCATGCTTAGAAGCAATAAAGGGTCTCTCTGGCAGTTAACCACAACACACAACACAGCTCCCACTCCAGGCCAGCAGAGGGATGTCTGAACCCAAAAATCGGGGGAAGAGCTGAACTCTGGGGGCCAGGAAGGGGAAATTTGGTTAGTTCATGTGAGGAGGGCAACGTGTGTGGACGTGAGGAGAAGAGCTGGGGGATTGAGCAGAGAGTTCAGGCTCATTCCCAGCTATAGCGCATGATCTGGAGCCCGGTCTCCAAGGCTGTACGGACACTGATGGTCCTGCAACAGAAACCGGAGGAATAGGAAGCTGTAGATGCTCTATTCCCACATAAGACTCGGAGGCACAACAGCGACGTGTGAGCCAGAAGAGGAAGGCTACAGCTGTCTGCCATATGAGGGAGTTCTAAAGAGAATAAGCAAGTGGAACTTCAGTTTATCACAGTACTGCAAGTACCTAAAAATAAGCGCTAGGAAGGAGACTACACAACCCATCTGCATAGAGAGATTCCTAAGTTGCTTCAAGGCTAGCCAGCTCCTGTGCCATCTGTAATCTGGACCCTGGACTGCATTTGCCAAGCAAAGTAAAGGTAAAGAAACTGCACCCTGTTGTGTCCTTGCCTTCTTCCTGCAACCCCCGTCAACACTGCTTCATCCCTGTGCCAGGCACTGAACCCTCTTCCTCCACACCTATTCTCACTGCCCTGGGACTACAGCCCTACCTGTGCCACACAATCATTGCTGCACTACACCATCTGTCCCAGAGGATCTGCTTGTAGCGTCGGCTTAATATCTCCCTTGCCGAACACCACAGGTGGCGTCACAAATCATTCACTAATAAACTTTAATCATCATCCACACATTTAACATTCCCCCTTTTACAATGGACGCCCAGGGCCACGGACCGGGTCACCGCTACTGTGACACTTCCCTCTGAGATACCGGCCTGGTACCGAGTACCCCACAGCCCTGGGAGGGCGATCCAGATCGTCTTGTTCGCATGCCCAGTAGGAGCACAGAGGAACTTAGTCTCTGGAGCGGTCTGCTGCAAAGTAATCCTCTCTGCAGTAGATAGACAGCAGGAGACCCCAGAATGTGAGGCTCTGGATTCCTGCAGAGCAGATGCAGCAACCTGATGCCTAACACACATACTGGGAGTTATATGTTTATGCAATACAAATATTTATGACATGGGTTGATCTGATATTGCATTTAATTGATAAAATAAAATCACAGTGATTGCATCTTGAGGGTAATATACAAAAGACAAAAAACTGACTGGCACTTCCAGACTAGTGTGAATAGGTGCATACCAGGAGGAGCTACCTCCGCATACAATACACAAAATAAGGTTGCACTCTATCATGCTAAAGCATGTCAATATAGAATATAAGAAACTTGAACAGCAATACAGCTTTGAGGCCATCTTGACGTTGGTTGATGGGTATATATAATTTGGCCAAGTTATATGCTAAGCGTCTCATATTTTTTCTTAATATTCCATAGCTGTATTGCTGTTCAAGTTTCTTATATTATATATTGATATGCTTTAGCATGATAGAGTGCAACCTTATTTTGTGCATTGTATATGGAGGTAGCTCCACCTGGTATGCACCTATTCACACTAGTCTGGATGTGCCAGTCAGTTTTTTGTCTTTTGTATATTAGCCTACTGACCGAGCACTCCGCCTTCCACCAGGTGGTGATTTTAACTACAGCAGGTCCCTACTTACCCATAAATGCAGGCATTACTGACAGAGGTGTCCACATTCACCCAGGAATTCAGACATCAGCCTTAGAGAGGTATTCACACAGTGTAGGTACCCATCAGATTTTGAGGCCACCTTGACGTTGGTTTATGGGCAGATATAATTTGGCCAAGTTATATGCTAAGCATCTCATATTTTTTCTTAATATTCCATAGCTGTATTGCTGTTCAAGTTTCTTATATTCTATATTGACATGCTTTAGCATGATAGAGTGCAACCTTATTTTGTGTATTGCATCTTGAGGGTGTTCAGAGCCCGGAAACGCCTTGTCAAGGTGTGGAAGATGGAAAAAAAAGAGACTCCAGCTCTACGAACTGTGATTCTATATTCAACTTATTTAATTGATAAACTTCATGATTAAGGGTGTGCAGAAACCTGAAACACGTTGATAGGGGTCATATGAATTTGTGTCGCTGACTGTATATGTCCTACGAATTGCTTATGTGAATAAAGAATCACAGTTTATGGAGCTGGAGTCTCTTTATTTTGCAATGCATTTGATCGCTGCGGTAATCTTGGTGCTGTATTCATGTACTGATGGTGGTTATGGTGCTGTTTTCTTGTACTGATGATAGTTTTGGTACTGTATTCATGGACTGAAGGTGGTACTAGTGATATATGCATGTACTGATGATTCTTCTAGTGCTGTTTTCATGTACTTATGATGGTTCTGGTTCTGTTTTCATGTACTGATGAAGGTTCTGGTGTTGTATTAATGTACTGATGGTCATTCTGGTGATTTATTCATGAGTTGATGATTGTTCTGGCAATCTATTCGAGCACTGATGTTGGTTCTGGTGCCGTATTCATATATTGATAGTGATTCTGGTGCTGTATTCATGTACTGATAATGGTTCTGGTGCTCTATACCTTCATATTAGAAGGTATTTTTTCCTATATACTACAATACTGTAGTATATAGCTTAAGTGATCAAATGATCACAGGTTCAAGTCCCCTAAGGAAACTAAATATAAATGAATGCATACCATTAAATAAAAATCCCCAAATCTGTTATGAAAATGTGTTTATTCACTGCAGGCTGTTATTGCACTTTCAGTTCAGTTCGCCTCAGGCAGCAGAAATGCTAGAATCATCCCTGCTATGGACTATAATAATGTCAGTATGTAAGTATGTAAGTCCTGAACCCACTGCAGACATTTGCTGCATTTGTATGGTAAAAGTGTAATAAGGTGCAGGAGATGAGTATGTCACCACGGAACAGACAGACCAACAGTTAAAGGGAGTTTTATTTACAGGGGATAACACTGACAAAATGAACAGTGTAAATATGAATATTATGAAAACAAGTTAAGAAAGCAGACAAAAAGCATCAACAGTATTAAACAGTAATACGGGTAATTTTCCTATGGAGAAACTTATCAGTCTGAAGGGGTCTTGATTGAAGGGTCACTCTTCTCACACGTTGGCGCGGAATCACCAGCAGTGCTTGTCGTCTGAAGTACTCTGGATCCTGTGCCTTTAACAATGTCCAGCCAAGATATGAGGGGTTACTGCGGAAGCTATATAATCCGCAATCTCTCGGATAACTCTCTTCTCGACCCCTTACAATCTGGTTTCCGCTCTTTACACTCTACTGAAACTGCCCTCACTAAAGTCTCTAATGATCTAATAACAGCTAAATCGAAAGGTCATTGCTCCCTGCTGATTTTCCAGGATCTCTCTGCCGCATTTGACACTGTGGATCACCAGCTCCTCCTCACTATGCTCTGCTCTATAGGCCTCAAGGACACAGCCCTCTCCTGGTTCTCCTCCTACCTCTCTGACCGCTCCTTCACTGTATCTTTTTCCGGCTCCTCTTCCTCTCCTCGTCCCCTTACTATCGGGGTCCCGCAGGGCTCAGTCCTAGGCCCCCTCCTCTTCTCTTTATACACTGCCCCTATTGGACAAACAATCAGCAGATTTGGGTTCCAGTATCATCTCTATGCCGATGACACCCAATTATACACTTCTTCCCCTGACATCACCCCTACCCTAATTCAAAATACCAAGGATTGTCTGTCTGCTGTCTCTAGCATCATGTCCTCCCTCTATCTGAAACTAAATCTCTCCAAAACTGAACTTCTTGTGTTTCTCCCCTCTACTAACCTCACTCTACCTAACATCGAAATAACCCTGGAGGGTTCAACCATAACTCCCAAGCAGCATGCCCGCTGTCTTGGGGTCATGTTCGACACTGAACTTTCCTTTACTCCCTACATCCGATCACTCAGTCGCTCTTGTCACCTGCATCTTAAAAACATCTCCAGAATCCGACCTTTTCTCACTTTTGAAACTGCTAAGACTCTTACTGTCGCTCTTATTCATTCTCGTCTGGACTACTGCAACTCTCTTCTGATTGGTCTCCCTCTTACCAAACTTTCTCCTCTCCAAACCATCTTGAACGCGGTAGCCAGGGTCATATTTCTGTCCAGCCGCTTCACCGATGCCTCCATCTTGTGCCAGTCATTACACTGGCTACCTATTCGCTACAGGGTCCAGTATAAACTCATCTCTCTCACCCACAAAGCTCTCCACTGTTCTGCACCGCCTTATATCTCCTCTCTCATCTCTGTCTATCGCCCTACACGTGCCCTCCGTTCTACAAATGACCTAAGACTAACATCCCCCGTAATCCGAACCTCGCACCTCCGTCTCCAAGACTTCTCTCGTGCTGCTCCAGCTCTCTGGAATGCACTTCCCCAGACGATCAGACTGATACCTAGCCCTGACCTATTCAAGCGCGCTTTGAAAACCCATCTCTTCAAACAAGCCTACTACATCAACTACTCAGCAAACTAACTTTGCCCTGTTCCCTCCTTCCAAATATTATTCTGAATCTGCACCCTACTACTCATCCGTCTCCACACCCTCCATGCACACGATAACTGCACTTGATACTTGTCTATTGCACTTAAACACACGGGCTGATGACCGGATCATGCAGCTTTATATGAAAATCCCTATTTATTATAATTGCCAGACCTGAATTAACAAGCACTTCTCACCTACTGTGTCCCCCCATTTCCTTGTAGATTGTAAGCTTGCGAGCAGGGACCTCACTCCTAATGTCACTGTTTGAATTGTCTTAACTTGTATTGAATTTATTGTCTGTACATGTCCCCGCTTAATTGTAAAGTGCTGCGGAATATGTTGGCGCTATATAAATAAAAATTATTATTATTATTATTATTATTAAGCCAGAGGGGTATGAGACAAGCGATATCCCCTATGCTTCAGGTCCTTCTTTCCTACTCCGCAGTGGTGCTTTCTCACCGGAATCAGGGGCTCTGCATAAACACCAGGGTCACCGGAACTTTGTACATGGTACAATCTCTCTAAGCAGGTCACAGCCCTGTCACTGGGCACAGTCTCTTTACAGGGAAAAGTCTTAGCACTGAGCGCAGGTCTCTGCAGGGAAAAGTCTTATTACAGGAACGAGTGCGCAACCTTCCTGACACTGCAGTACCCGGCTTCACGTACTCACGGTCTGCAGTCTTTGTGTGAGGTCTCTCTGTCTCTGGCTGTGGTACCGGAGATCTCTCTCCCGGTCTGTGTCAGCATCCTCCCCTGTCTGCTCTCTGAGCTGCTCTGAGGAAAGCCTGCACACTTTTCCCACTCAACTCCCTTCCTGTTCCTGGCTGTTGAACAGGCTGCTTTTGTGTCCACCGAGGACCCTGCTGCCCTGCTCAATGGTTCCGGGCACGGAGCAGAGGAGGCAACTCTCTCTCTCGGCTCTTCCTGCACTTCACCCCCTTACATTCCCCCTCTCTGTGAGGGTGAGAGTTTCTAAAGCTCCTGTGGACAATCTTCCAGCCTGTGACGCTCTGGAGTGGATAACGCCCGAGAGTGGACCCTCTGGGTCGCGGAACCGGAGCCCCTGGGTCGAGCGCGCCAGGTGATGACCGACCCCTATACAGGGACCGTTAGGGGCAGGACCGCAGAGGACGGAACCGCGACAGCCGGTACCGAGAGGGACGTTCAAAGGACTAAGTAGGCCCCAGGAAACTATAGAGTACCTGAGCGGGGTGGCGGGTGAGGAGGAAGCAAGGCAGCAGCCACTAGTAGAGACAGCAGGAGTGGCCTCCAGAGAAGAGGGAGTGCAAACGTGGGGACCCCAGCGGGAGATATAAGGACAAACTGGTAAGGGGCAGGGGAGCCAGGGGGCAGGAAACGGAACAGGTAAACAGAATACCAAAGGACCGGCTATGGGAGCGAGGAGAGGAATATGAGGCAGGACGAGGCGGAGGCAGACTGAGGAGAACAGGAAGGAAGACAAGCCAGAGAAACTATAGAGTAGCTATAGTGGCCTGAATAACGAGTGAGTATCACACAATCATCCGGAGTCCTCTCTGTAGAGAGAGATGAAATACCATAGGGCCAGGAAGTGATCAGCCAGCACCACCCCTAGTGACGCCCACCGCCAGCAGAAGAGGCAGAACGGGTGCGCGCCCGTGGCCTAAGGATGACGCGCAGGGTGGCAGCAGAGCGGGAGACCGGGTGAGAGGACGCGCAGATAGAGGCGCGCGGGCGGAAGGAGGCAGCGGCGGGTGCCGCCGCAGGCGAGGAAACGGCGGGCACCGCCGCCGATGTTACACAGCCCTTGTACAATTTGCTGCCTGATGATTTCATCCTGGTTGTAGCGTATGTGGGGTACACCCACCGTTGATCGTTCAGAGCGTCTTTGATCAGTAGAGGCTGTGGAATCAGTCACTGGAGGAGTGGAAGTCGAGGTTTCTTCTGTTACTTCCATAGTTTCAGGCACCAGCCTTGCTTCCGGGTTCCCTAGGAGGGGTTGAGAGTCTCTCTCATCTTCGTCATCAGCAATGGACACTGGTTCAGCTGCTGGGAGCACCGGGGCAGATGCTACCACTCGAAGATCCCGAGACAAGCAAGGATGCAGCATATTCTGATGCAGTGTACGGGTGGGAAGCTCTTCACCTGTTTCTGGTTGAATCTCATAGACGAGACCCCTACCACTGAGCTGTCGCATCACCCTATACGGCCTCTTCTCCCACCGGTACTCCAACTTGTTGTGAGGGTGCTTCTCCCTTACCAAGACTCGATCCCCAGGTTGTAGGGTTGTCCCTTCTTGGGGAGTGACCTGAGGGTGTTCCAATTCACAGAGTCGGTTTTGCACCAGCCGTTGAATGATCTGCAGCCGACGACGATGTTCTCGAACCCAGGAGTATACCCCGTCCGCGGGTAGTCCTCCTCAGGCTCCAGCGCCAATTCTGTCAGACTCCTCCCGGGGCGGCCGAAGAACAGTGAATAGGGCGTGAATCCTGTGGTACTGTGTTTACGGTTGTTGTCCGCCCACACCAATTCGGGGACAGACTCAGTCCAGCACGCTTTCTGGTCCTCTTCCAATGTCCTCAGCATCTGAATCAGGGTGCGGTTAAATCTTTAACAAGCCCCGTTCCCCTGTGGATGGTAAGGGGTGGTCTGGGACTTATCAATTTTGTACAGCTGATGCAACTCTTCCATCACCTTCCCAAGGAAACTGGCTCCTTGATCAGAATGGATATGCTTGGGACACCCGTACACCTGGATGAAGTGTTTGCAGAAGGCATAGGCCGCAGACTCGGCAGTCTGGTCCCGAGTGGGCGTTACTACGGCAAATTTGAAAAAGTGGTCGATCATCACTAGGCAAAGCTCGTAGCCTTGATGCGCTGGTCCAATCATCAAGTAGTCTATGGCCAGTAGTTCCATGGGGCCAGAGGATCTCACCGTCTCTGTGGGAGTTCGCTGCTCCAGTGGCTTGACTAGTTCACAATTCCGGCACTGCTGGCATACTCTCTCCACGATGTTCCTCAAGTGGGGGTGGTAGAATAAGCGTTGCAGCCACTGGAATGTTTTTTCTGGCCCGAAGTGTGCTCCTTTCTCATGCGCCTCCTTAGCCACCTGTTCTACCGAGAATGAGGGGATGATCATCTGCCAAATGAGATTAAGTTCTGATTTTGGGTACACCTTCCTGTACAGGATACCATCCTGCAACTGTAGCTGTTCCCACTGACGCAGCATCCGAAACATCTCAGGGGACATAGATATCCTCTCACTCTGACTAGGCACTTGTCCGGATACGAGCCACCGCCTCAGGTGAGCTATCTCCTGGTCTTCCTGCTGCATTTGGACCCACTCATCACGGGGTTGCTCCAGCAAACTCTCCTGTGTCCTTTCCTGAACTGTTTACCGCGTCGCTGCCATCGTCCTGGCAGTCCCTCCAAATTCTGGGACCTCTACAGCACCCATCTCTTCGTCCCGACTGGGCGCTGGTTTATGATAGTTCACTCGAGAAAGGGCATCAGCATGAGTATTCTCCACTCCCCTCTTGTAGGAGATCTTGTAATGAAATTTTGCCATTCGTGCTACCCAATGTTGCTCTAGGGCCCCTAGCTCTGCTGTTTTGAGGTGAGCCAACGCATTGTTATCCGTACGCGCACGTGGACTTCCGAGCCGGCCAGATACTCTGCGAACTTCTCAGTCATTGCCCACACCAGCGCCAACAACTCCAGCTTGAATGAGCTGTAATTATCTGGATTTCTTTCTGAGTCATGTAAGGAGCAGCTGGCATATGCTATGACACGCTCCTTCCCGTCCTGCATCTGTGAAAGTACTGCCCCGAGCCCCTGTAGGCTTCCACCGGTATGTAAGATTAACGGCTGTGTGAAGTCAGCATAGGCCAACACAGGGGCCTCTGTCAGGGCTTTCTTCAAGGCTTTAAATGCTTTCTCCTGGTGTTCTCCCCACTGTATGTTCCTGTTTTTCGCACATGAGTGTACTCCTTTCAACAATTCCAGGAGGGGATTTGTGATGCGGGTAAAGTCTTTTACAAAGCACAGGAAGTACCCTGTGAGTCCCAGGAATGCTCGCACATCCTTCACAGTTTTTGGGGTTGGCCACTCCTGCATTGCAGCGATTTTCTCCTGAGAGGGCCTTACTCCTTCAGCAGAGACAACATGCCCCAAATAGTCAATCTGAGTCCAGAAGAGGTGGCATTTCTGGGGTTTCACCTTCAGCCCATACTTTTGTAGCCAACTCAGAATTTGTTCCAGTCTTTGTAGATGTTCATCAATGGTGGGAGCAAAGATGATGATATCGTCTAGATAAATCAGAGTGGCTTCAAAGTTCAAGTTTCCCAGACATCTCTCCATGAGGTGTTGAAACTTTCCCGGAGCATTGGCTAGCCCGAAGGGCATGCGGTCGAACTCCTATAATCCCATCGGAAGAATGAAAACTGTCTTGGCCCGATCTTGTTCAGGCATTGGTACTTGCCAGTATCCGCTGGCCAGGTCTAGTGTGGAAAAGTACTGGGCATTTCCCAGTGCCGACAGGGACTCCTCTATCCTTGGCAGTGGATACGAGTCTCGCACCGTACAGGCGTTAAGCCAGCGGTAATTCACACAGAAGCGTAAGATTCCATCCTTTCTTACTAAGACAATGGGGGGCAGCCCACGGGTTCTGGCTCTCACAGATCACTCCCTTTTTCAACAGCTACGACAGCATCCCCTTTACCTCCTGATACATTTGTGGGGGTATCTGGTGATACCGTTCCCGTATTGGTGCCGCATCCCTAGTGGGCATCTCGTGGGTGATAGCCGTCGTGCGCCCAAAATCATCTTCATCTTTTGCGAACACCTCCTGTTATTTTCCTAACAAGGCTTCCACCCGAGGAACTTGCTGAGAGGGCAATTCTGAGAGTTCTGCCCCCATGTGCTCTAGTATCTGTCGGCCTTCTTGCAGCAACCTGGGATCTGGGGTGGCCTCTGCCTTTACAGTCACCAGCCACGGGTCTTCTGGCTTTGCAGTCAGCTGTACTGTTTCAGATGGTACCAGCTCGTCCGGCACACCCAGGATGTAGGCCACTTCACCCCTGGGGGGCAGAGTCACGTCAGTCTCTCCTAAATTCACACAGCGCTTTGCAGGGTTCCACTTGTACCTCCACTCCCTCTAGGGGAATACACACTAGGACAGGAAGGGGGAGCACGGTCTGTCCAGGGGGCAACACTCGATTTAAAGGATCGGGGGTGATGATCTTGCCAAGTTCTTTCCCGCTGCTGCATATTTCCCGGACCTGAGCTGTCCGTATCAGCTGCTGAAAGACCCTCTTCTGTGGGGTCTGGTTGCTCGATTGTCGCAGGAATTGGTTTGGGGACTCATTGAGAGGAATACTCCTGAGGTCTTTAAGCACGTTCAACCCAGGGTATGATCCTTAGTGGCTTCTCCGTATACCAGCACTACTCCTTTTCTCCCCACATCTTTTCCACAGACTTCTATGTTCAGCTATACCACCCCAGTGATGGGCAAATGGTTGGCCACAGAGCCTCCGTGAAGTGTCTGCAAAAAAAAATTTTCGGGCATGGTGGTCGCTTGCTAACCGGTGTCTATCAGGCACCGCACAGCTCTCCCATTGATTTCGGCCCAGACCAGGGGGCACGTGGAAACAAGGCTGGTTGGAGTCTTATCACTCCTCCTCTGCTCTTCACGCTCCGGGCGGTGTCCCTCGTGCTCAGAGCCACCTAGTTTAATGGCGGCCGTGGGGATGGTCGGCTCCGCTGGGGACACCACTGGGCAATATGACCGGGCTCTCCACAAGTATAGCATGTGAGGGGATGTCTCCTCTGGGTAGCTGCAACTTCTCTTCAGGGAACAGCTCCTCTATCTCGCACCAGTGGACCGGGCCTCTCTGCCTGGGTCATCCTTGAAGCCGCCATTTCTTCACGGAACTGGCTGATCTCCATTCTCAGGTCTTCTACCCATCGGGGGACTTTGTCTGCGGTGGTGGTTCCCTCCCCGCTCCGCAACTTTCCCACTGGCCCTGTCACGTCCTGTTCCTGCTCGCACGTGCGTGCCTCACTACCAACTTCAGAGAAGGTCATGTCTGGCTTTACCCACAGGCACTCTCGCATAGCCTGCTTCATCATTCCATCACGCAGCCCCGTCACCATCTAATCTCTGAGCACCACATCTACTGACCCTTTGCCTGCCCCGTCCTTCCGTTTAATAGCAGTATGGAGCTCTTGTAGAGCGTTCATAAACTGAGTCACGGTCTCCCCCTCGCTTTGTACCCGGTGGAACTGTCGCATACGGTGTTCCCCTACGTCAGTGGGGTCCCCATGTATCTCCTCCAGTATACGCAGCACCTTGTCCAGAGTGTTTTTTTTCCCGAGGGGGCCTATGCATGACAGAGTCCCATGCCTCCCCCTCTAAGGCCATCAATGTTATCTCTGCCTCTAATACTGGTGCCAGGGGGTGCATCCGCAACAGCCCCTGAATTCTCTCCGTCCAGTTCCACAACATCACATTGTTCCCAGTAAACCTCGGCAGATTATTCAACATGGCTCCCAGGGAAATGCTAGTTCTGGGGCCTTCCCTGACTGCTTGGTCCGCCCCTTCCACGCCTTCGTGTGACATCCTGCCAGCTGCACCAAATGTCATAAGGTGCAGGAGATGAGTATGTCACCACGGAACAGACAGACCAACAGTTAAAACCTCCCTGGTTTATTTACAGGGGATAACACTGACAAAATGAACAGTGTAAATATGAATATTATGAAAACGAGTTAAGCAAGCAGACAAAAAGCATCAACAGTATTAAACAGTAATACGGGTAATTTTCCTATGGAGAAACTTAAACAGTAATACGGGTAATTTTCCTATGGAGAAACTTATCAGTCTGAAGGGGTCTTGATTGAAGGGTCACTCTTCTCCCACGTTGGTGCTGAATCACCAGCAGCGCATGTCCAGCCGAGATATGAGGGGTTACTGGGGGAGCCAGAGGAGTATGAGACAAGCGATATCCCCTATGCTCCAGGTCCTTCTTTCCTACTCTGCAGCGGGCTTTCTCACCGGAATCGGGCTCTGCATAAACACCAGGGTCACCAGAACTTCGTGCGTGGTACAGTCTCTCTAAGCAGGTCACAGCCCTGTCACTGAGCGCAGTCTCTTTGCAGGGAAAAGTCTTATTATAGGGACAAGTGCGCAATCTTCCTGACACTGCAGTACCCGGCTTCACGTACTCACAGTCTACAGTCTTTGTGTGAGGTCTCTCTGTCTTGGCTGTGGTACTGGAGATCTCTCTCTCTGCCGGTCTGTGTCAGCGTCCTTCCCTGTCTGCTGTCTGCACTGCTCTGAGGAAAGCCTGTGCACTTTTCCCCTCTCAGCTCTCCTCCCTTCCTGTTTCTGGGTGCTGAACAGGCTGCTTTTGCGTCCCCCGAGGAACCTGCTGCCCTGCTCAATGGTTCCGGGCACGGAGCAGAGGAGGCAACTCTCTCGGCTCTTCCTTCACTTCACCCCCTTACATATGCCATGAATGTTTAATTGGTGGTTGTCCAATGACTGGAATCCCCATAACTGGCACCAATGTTTATCTTAAGAACAGGTTTGTCAGCCCTCTCCCTCCTGGCCATGCATGCAAGGACATTTTCCATTGCAGTGAGTGGGCAACATGAAGATTGCCTAGCATGCATTCTTGGGTCAGACATTCAATCGATCAGAAATGTATGTAACCAACATGCCTTCAATGTCTTGAGTAGGAAAACAGACTTTGCATGTACAATATGGTTTATACAATGTTTTAAATAAGCACATTAGGATTTGCACTAGATAAGGCTGATCAAGCAGTCACAAAAGCCCCTTTTTGTCTAAAACTGGCACAGCTAATTCTTACTACTGATAGCTAAAATCAGAGCACAAAAAATTCCAGTGAGGCGAGAATGAAGGAGACATGTGATCCCAACAACGTGATTCATTAAGCATTGAATTCCATAAATAATTCTCCACCTCCCCCATCTCCTTCTTACACTGTCTACAGAGGTTGAACTTTAACCACCTCCCAGCCACAGCCAAAACCATTAAAATGTCTTAGGATAGATGCTGGAAATAGTGCTTGATGTATGAAACATTTGGAGCTTGCATTGCTAGTGCTCACAAATAGAACTCACGAAAAGTAAAAGATAATTTGGTAACATGGCTGCTCTCCCCCTCAGCTGTAGAGGACATCCATTGGCTTTGCTCAAGATGCACAGCTGCAGTTGCTTACACCATAACAATAGCATACCGCAAACTAAATAGGCAAACTTTTCCTTACGTGTTAAAGGGTAAATCTGCTTCAGATGAAAAACATTTTAAAGCCATTGGAAAAGTTGTCTATTACATTTCCACCAGATTATTCTTTTCATTTTTAGGTAAGCTATATATCTCCACTATGTACCACCCTTGATTTGTGACTAGGCCTTGGCACTTTTTGCATTTAGATGTTCACCACTCCAGTAAACAATATTGCCAAGCAAGACCTGGAACAACATGGGGAGTCGAATGAGAAAATAGCCTCTCTAGAGTATAAGGAGTGGGACACTTCTGAGGAACCTGTTGGGTTTGTAGGCGACGCCATCCCAAAGGGGAGTCAAAATGGGCTTAATAATTGTAAATACAACCCTGTTACAGGCAATAACTGGGCAGTTACACATCTGTCCGAGGTATCCTTGGCTCTGCTTCCTTCACCTCCGTGAACTGCCCTCTGTTGTGCTCCATGTCAGGTTTTGCAGGTTGACCAGTGTGGATTAGTGACTTCATCCCCCAAAACTTACTTACCACTAGTGTTGAGCATTCCGATACCGCAAGTATCGGGTATCGGCCGATACTTGCTGTATCGGAATTCCGATACCGACTTCCGATATTTTTTCAATATCGGAAGTCGGCATCGGAATCGGAAGTTCAAAGTTGATTGACAGCCTGACGTCATCATGATGCGCGGTGTGTGCGCATCATGATGCGCCGTCATTTCGGGCCTTCCGGGGGTCTCTGCCAGCCTGCCGGGGGGCTGTGCCGGCCTGCCGGGGGGCTTTGTGGACTGCCCGGGGTCTGTGCCGGCCTGCCGGTGGTCTGTGCACCCTGTGGGGGTCTGTACCGGCCTGCCGGGGGGCTGTGCCGGCCTGCCGGTGGTCTGTGCACCCTGTGGGGGTCTGTACCGGCCTGCCGGGGGGCTGTGCCGGCCTGCCGGTGGTCTGTGCACCCTGTGGGGGTCTGTGCCGGCCTGCCGGGGGGCTGTGCCGGCCTGCCGGGGGGCTGTGCTGATGTCCGGGGGTCTGTGCAAGCATCGTCCGATGGGACTACAAGTCCCATCTGGCGATGCCTGCTACCATGACAGTGATTGACACATTAGCCAATGATGGGACAGTAGTAGTCCCATCATCCGGCTAATGTGTTAAATGTTAAAAAAAAAAAAAAATACTACATACATACTACATGCATGCTACATACATACTACATGCTACATACATACTACATACATACTACATACATACTACATATATACTACATGCATGCTACATACATACTACATATATACTACATGCATGCTACATACATACTGCATGCTACATACATACTACATACATACTACATACCTACTACATACATGCTACATACATACTACATATATACTACATGCATGCTACGTACATACTGCATGCTACATACATACTACATGCTACATACATACTACATACATACTACATACATGCTACATACATACTACATATATACTACATGCATGCTACATACATACTGCATGCTACATACATACTACATACATACTACATGCATGCTACATACATACTACATGCTACATACATACTACATACATACTACATACATACTACATACATACCACATATATACTACATACATACTACATACATACTACATACATAACACATATATACTACATACATACTACATACATACTACATACATACTACATATATACTACATATATACTACATGCATGCTACATACATACTACATACATACTACATGCTACATATATACTAAATACATACTACATACATACTACATGCATGCTACATACATACTACATGCTACATACATACTACATACATACTACATACATACTACATACATGCTACATACATACTACATATATACTACATGCATGCTACATACATACTGCATGCTACATACATACTACATACATACTACATGCATGCTACATACATACTACATGCTACATACATACTACATACATACTACATACATACCACATATATACTACATACATACTACATACATACTACATACATAACACATATATACTACATACATACTACATACATACTACATATATACTACATATATACTACATGCATGCTACATACATACTACATACATACTACATGCTACATATATACTACATACATACTACATACATACTACATACATACTACATGCATGCTACATACATACTACATTCTACATACATACTACATACATACTACATACATACTACATACATACTACATACATGCTACATACATACTACATATATACTACATGCATGCTACATACATACTGCATGCTACATACATACTACATACATACTACATACATACCACATATATACTACATACATACCACATACATACTACATACATAACACATATATACTACATACATACTACATACATACTACATACATACTACATGCATGCTACATACATACTACATGCTACATACATACTACATATATACTACATGCATGCTACATACATACTGCATGCTACATGCATGCTACATACATACTACATACATACTACATGCTACATACATACCACATATATACTACATACATACTACATACAATACATTCATACAATACATACATAGACATACAGTACATATAACATAGAGTAACATACTTACCAATACTTGTCACATTGTTCCCCGAAGCCATTGTCTTTTACGGAATAAATATTAACATAACAAACCACAAAAATACTCACCCACGATCCGAAGCAGTCCACGAGTGTGTCCAACGACGATCTTGGGTAGAGAACTGCAGCATCAGCTGTTGCTGCCGTTCTCTACGGGCTGCAGGAATCCAATGACGGAAGGTAGGTATCCTTCCGCACTGTATTCCTCCGCCACTTAAAAAAAAAAAAGTCCCTAGTCTCACTTTATGCCATTGCTGTGTGGGAAAGTATTGGTAAGTATGTTACTCTATGTTATATGTACTGTATGTCTATGTATGTATTGTATGAATGTATTGTATGTAGTATGTATGTAGTATATATGTGGTATGTATGTAGCATGTAGTATGTATGTAGTATGTATGTAGCATGCATGTAGCATGCAGTATGTATGTAGCATGCATGTAGTATATATGTAGTATGTATGTAGCATGTAGTATGTATGTAGTATGTATGTAGTATGTATGTGGTATGTATGTAGCATGTAGCATGCATGTAGTATGTATGTAGTATATATGTGGTATGTATGTAGCATGTAGTATGTATGTAGCATGCATGTAGTATGTATGTAGCATATATGTAGTATGTATGTAGCATGTAGTATGTATGTAGTATGTATGTAGTATGTATGTAGCATGTAGTATGTATGTAGCATGCATGTAGTATATATGTAGTATGTATGTAGCATTCAGTATGTATGTAGCATGCATGTAGTATATATGTAGTATGTATGTAGCATATATGTAGTATGTATGTAGTATGTATGTAGCATGCATGTAGTATATATGTAGTATGTATGTAGCATATATGTAGTATGTATGTAGCATGTAGTATATATGTAGTATGCATGTTGCATGCATGTAGTATATATGTAGTATGCATGTTGCATGCATGTAGTATATATGTAGTATGTATGTTGCATGTAGTATATATGTAGTATGTATGTTGCATGTAGTATATATGTAGTATGAATGTAGCATGTATGTAGTATGTAGTATGAATGTAGCATGTATGTAGTATGCATGTTGTATGTATGTAGCATGTAATTTTATTTTTTTTTTGTACATTCAACACATTAGCCGGATGATGGGACTACTACTGTCCCATCATTGGCTAATGTGTCAATCACTGTCATGGTAGCAGGCATCGCCCGATGGGACTTGTAGTCCCATCGGACGATGCCTGCACAGACCCCCGAAGCCTGCACAGCCCACCGAAGCCTGCACAGCCCCCCTGGCAGGCCGGCACAGCCCCCCGGCAGGCCGGCACAGCCCACCGGAGCCTGCACAGCCCCCCTGGCAGGCCGGCACAGCCCCCCGGCAGGCCGGCACAGACCACCGGAGCCTGCACAGACCCCCTGGCAGGCCGGCACAGCCCCCCCGAAAGGCCCGTACAGACCCCAGAGAGGCTGTACAAGGGAAAAACAGGATTTTTCTTATTCCGATACCGGAAGTCCCATAGACTTGAATGGGACTTCCGGTATCGGAATCGGCGATACCGATACTTTTTTTTAATATCGGCCGATCCATTCCGATCCGATACTTTGAAGTATCGGACGGTATCGCTCAACTCTACTTACCACATAATAGGACTTAGTTTTGTGATTGAGACTCAAGACCTTTGATTGCTGTACTCCACCTTCTGTGCACACCATGTTTTAACTTGCGCCAAGCCCTGCTTGGTTCCGCTTCATACATTACCTGCTCCCAATATACCTCCTAAGCCCTTGCTTCCCATGTGTCTTTCTGCTTGCTGCACCAACACCTGGGGTCCATGTACCCACATGGACCTTAGGCTTAGAGGATGCTCCTCACCTGTTGAGCCCAAACATGGGCCTGCTGGTTCTGTGTGACCCATTGACCAACTGTGGCCTGAAAACAACTGGTGACTAGTTTGTAGCAGAATACATTGTTACAGTACATTAGAATGTATATCTTGATGGGCTGATGCCTTTTGTACTGATATAATAATGTGAATCAATTAATGCAAATCTTTTCTTTTCACAGACTTTTTATTACACAGGTGTAATCAGCCTTTAAGGGATTGTAATCTCAGGATAATCACTATTCTAGATGCAGACGTGCTGACAATCAGGCCCAACAGTTACAACCTCAAGGCTATATCTTGGAGAAGCTACAGGTGGCCACATGTGTGTAGCAATACATGGCAATATCTAGTCATAGTCTGTCCTTACTAGGTAGATGCCACTCTAGGCAAGGTCTCTCTCCCCTCAATTAAGGCCTCATTCAGACAACAATGATTATTTTCTTATGTAAAAACATGGGCAATTTTTAATCAGTGTTTATGATCTGATTTTCATCCCTGCTTTTAATCCAAATTTTATCAGTATTTGGTCAGTATTTCAGCTTTTTATCATCAGTGTTTCTTCAGTGATTTTCTTCTATGAAAAAATAATTTGACATATTGCAAAACTTCTCAATGCAATGTTAATCACTGACAGCACATGAATAGCACATGGATGGCAGTCCATGCTGTCTAAGATTTTTCATGGCTCCATGGACTCATGTGGGTCAATTTGATCTGAGGCTTGAATCAAAAATAGACATGGATGTCTCTGTAATATTTTTAAAGACACACAGTCTGTAAAAAAACATGGATGTGGGAATAGTTCCATAGATTTTTTCTGAGTACATGTTCTGTCATAGATAGAAGGAAGTACATGATGAACAAATGCCTGAATGAGGCCTAATAAATACAGGGGGCATATGCATGTACATGTATACAAATTTCTTATACATCTTCTACATATATTCTCTTTTTTCCCCGTTCCTTCCTTTCACACTTTTTTCACAATATTCCCAATATACTTCTTTGATCTGATTATTTATTGCCTTTAGTGACAATATTATTAATTGGCTTTTGCTCCTCACTTATGTCTTGAGTCTATACATCTGCATTGAAATATTTCACTTGCTTCACCAATTATATTACCGAAAAAAAAACCTAAACACTTGCAATTAACTTTATCTAGCTCTGACTAAATTTCAACCAACTACCAGTATTTTCTTCCTAAATCACATGATTTAACAAAATCTCGTGACTCTAGGGGTCACGTGATCGGGACTTTCCTATGACGTTATCGGATCATGTGACTTAACCTTGTTACATGATTGGATCGATCTGCTCACGCTACCAAGCGTTCAGGTCCTCGGCGACATCTGCTAGCTGGGGGCTCTTCCGGACATGTGACTGATGATGTGGTGGCGATGGGCGGCGCTCTCAGCATGACTTGGGTGAGTTCGTGTGTTCATGCGGTACTGATTGGCTCTCCCCCCTTCCGGTCATGTGGTCATTGTCAAACTAACAGCGTAAACATCCTTGAGCGGTAATATCAAGAACTTAATGTGCCTTATGGGGATTGTTTAACTCTTTTCTGATTGGTTGGTGACACCATAAATAGATACCTGACCAGCATCTCATCACCCTTGGGATGAAACATTTCAATGTGAAATGCGCGTCGGGTGTCGTGGACGCTCGGACTGCCTTATTTATAAGGTAATGAATAAGTAACTTCTCTTTTCATTAGGCAGCTAGTAGGTATTTTTACAACTGTGTCTGCTTAGCTAGATACTATCCATTAGCCATAGATAGCTATGTATACCATGCTGTTACATGATGTATACTTTTTATTTATTATGTGATATCAGTGTGGTACTCGATAAGGTATACATGAGTGGTATATTCCGACACATATATATTTACCTTTCGTTACCAGAATGCTTGTCTATACCTTATATGACTTATGGATATTTATCTGATGTTATTTATACATAGCAGGGCATACTGTGCTGCTACTTGTAAGTTAATTATAATCTGCACATGCCTGTAAGCTGAATTTTTCTGCTTATACATACCTTCTCTGCTATCTTCATTTGACAAATTGTATTGTCTAAAAGATCAAGTGTAATTTTAGTTGGTCTTCAACAATATGGTCCTGGCCTCCCTCCCATTCACCTCATCTGTGGTATCTTCAGTTTTTTACATGCATTATGTCAATTTGTGACTTGTTTTTATGATCTTTTCAATAAAATGTAGTTTTTTGGTCTGCAATGCAAAGTCATTTCTTTTTGGTATTTATATTACTTATACTTTGAGACCCCAAGTTTATGATTTAATAAAAGTTAGCAAATTGCCTCTTTAGCAAGGAAGTGCACTTGAACTCTAGTGCCACCTATAGGAAGTAGCGAATCCTAAAAGTCAATATGGCTTATAAGCCTCCTTATACTGGCATGCCAGGCATGTCACTCTCCACAAGGAGAAATGCTACCCCTTAGATCCCATGACAAAAGTTAACAAGCTAGTAAAGTACTGAGTCAAACATCTACAGTGGGAAAATAAGTATTTGAGACAATGCCGATTTTGCAAGTTTTCCCACCTACGAAGAATGAAGAGGTCTGTAATTTTTATCGTAGGTGCACTTCAACTTTGAGAGACAGAATCTAAAAATATAAACCAGAAAATCACATTGTATGATTTCTAAATAATTCAATTGCATTTTATTGCATGAAATAAGTATTTGATACAATAGAAAAACCAAACTTAATATTTGGTACAGAAACCTTTGTTTGCAGTTAGAGGTCAGACGTTTCCTGAAGTTGTTCACCAAGTTTGCATACACTGCAGCAGAGATTTTGGCCCACTGCTCCATACAGATCTTTCAGGTTTCAGGGCTGTCGCTGGGTAGCATTGAGTTTCAGCTCCAACCAAAGATTTTCTATGGGGTTCAGGTCTGGAGACTGACTAGGCCCCTCCAGGACCTTGAAATGCTTCTTACGGAGCATTAGAGACCTTCATCTTGTGTAGGTGGGAAAACTTGCCAAATCAGCAGTGTATCATATTCTTATTTTCCCCACGGTAAATGCCTAGGTGGGTTTCTTTTCCTTTCCTTTCTTTTGGGGGCAAAGGAAAGTTACAAAATTTTCTGTGCACCTCAAAGGAGAGATGTCATCTAAGTTATTGACACCCAGGCTGGGTTGAGACAAGAAATTCAAGAAGCAATAGCATTTGCAATTCTAAGGATAATTGCTCAATTTATTTACCTCTCTAATTAACAACACAAATATCAGTCATTTTAAGTATAATCATTCTAAGTCATTAACTATATCTTTAGTGTTGATAATGTGACATTTTTAGGCTATTAGAGGCTGGGGGACTACCCCTGGTCCAGAGGGCTTGCATGACAAGTGGTGCGTTTATGAACATTTGTGCTGGAGAAAATACGCCCCTTCCAGAGGTTGAGGTTGTAAAGCTCTTCTGAGCCAAGACTGGTGTCAGATAAGAGGTTAATATTTTTGCCTCCTCGCCTGGCTGTCTGGCTTTTTGCATTCTCTGGAGTTCTGTCTTTCAGCCTCAAATTCCTCCTGAATCCTCATGTCTCACACAGATATGGTGCAGGATTTATTTGCCTCAGTGTCCTTATCCTAAAGATATCCCTAGACTCATAAATTGGGAAGGGCTGATGGGAAGGTTGGTGCATGTCCAAGTGTAAATTCCTCCGTGGCTTTTTTCTTACACTACACATTACAATGATAAGAAGATTAACAGTGAAAATATCAGGCTGAGAAACATTAAAGGGTTACATAGAGAACACTAAATAATATTTTAAGTATTTCTCCAGTTCTGCATTTTTAAGTGGTTCTCTTGTATAATATGTGTGTAAATCAACAAGAAGTACCAGCAGTCAAAAATCCATAAAAGGTAATATTTTATTGGTAATGCTGATAAAATATGGACAATACAGTACATGGAATTAGGGGGAGTAAAAGAGTGAGCGTGCCTAATGGCAAAAAGGTCGAATACCCCACCAACACATCCCCAGGGTAATTAGCCTTATAAACTGATGTAAGAAATGACAAGCCTATATAGGAAGTCAAAGAGACTATGTTATAATAACAGTAGCCGATTACTATATCAAAAAAATCATCTCATAGCAAGTGATAATAGTTGAAATTGGACACTGAGGAAACTCCCTGACATGGCACAGGAGAAACCATCCTGGAGCAAATGCTCATAATAAATTCAATATACAGCAAGTCATTGTTGTTAAGGTGTCATTACCTGGGAGCAGTGGAGGCAGTGATGTCAACCTGTCCCCGACGCGCGTTACGGAGCACACAGCTCCTTCCTCAGGGGGCGCGCTCACTCTTTTACTCCCCCTAATTCCATGTACTGTATTGTCCATATTTTATCAGCATTGCCAATAAAATATTACCTTTTATGGATTTTTGACTGCTTGTGCTTCTTGTTGATTTTCAGTAAAAATTGCAGTTATCCAGGTATAGTCCTTTTCTTATGCATATGTGGTTAACCATTCCTTTTGATCCATTTGGTTATGTGATTTACAATATCTTTGGTTTCCACATATACTATGTCTACTACAATTTTATTATATAATATGTGTGTGAAGATTTTCTAATTGTCCTACCAATTCTTAATGTTGAGTTTCCTCCATTTGTATTTTACAAAATAATTCTGCATATAGGAAAAAATATTTTACTACTGTCTTATGTTGATGTATTGTACATACAGGAGAGGGGCCCTTGTAGTGAAATCATACGTGTACATGTGAGGGTCGTGTAATGTCCTTTGCAGAGCTGAAATCCTGGGATGAGTGACCTTCAATTAATTACCCCTTACTTGGGGTGTACTTCACAGATCCACATTGATATTGTGTGACCCTGTGTTTTGGCAGATACTGTACATCACGCTTTAAGTCGGCCATACACTTTGGATGGCTGTTGGCCAAACAATGCTTTGGCCTCTTCTTTGGACCAATAGTCATATTGGCCGTCTCATGCACATACAGGAGCACTCGGATGAACGAGCCTTCTCTACAGTATGAAATGCCACCAACAGAAATCTCTGGAGAGAATAAAGCAATCAGCAGTCCAAAAATGGACATCCTCAATCAACATCTCCCTCTACGATCTGTTTTCCGGTGCCCCTATACACATTGGATTACTGGCGGAACCTATTGATATCAGAAAATTTGCCCAACACGCGCTGTCTCACGGCTAACATGCAATCTCTGCATGTATTTGACTGTTGAACAGCCGCTAAACATGCAGCCGCGGGGACTCGAACATTCTTTTCGAGCACGCCGAAGACAGTCGGTTACCACCCAAGCATACAGGTAGTGGTACACTCCTAAGATTGAAGTAAGGAAAGTAGAATAATCCATCTCTCACAAAAAATACGATAAAAGCATTCTTTAACGATGATTCAATAAATAATATACGTTAGAAGGCATTGTTGTGCATAGCCCCTAAAAGAGAGGGGTGAAAGTAAAATTAACTGACCGCATTTGAAACACGATGTGTGTTCTTAAACTCAGTACTCACACAGCAGTGTACTTACAATTGCTCATTTTGTCTTTTTACACAGCTAATTCTTCTCTTTGGTCTGTTCAGTGTAGAAACCTGAAGTCTCGTGTCCTTGCATAAATAATTCCCTCTTTATCTCCTGACCCTGCTGCTCCCTCCTACCCCTTCCATTGACTTTTGCAGTGACTCATGACTCATACAGGGAAAATTAGATGGATTCAGCTTGTCAGCTTTTAATCACATGTCCTAGACCTAATGGAAAAGATAAGAATCAACTGAGTAGCTGAGTAAAATGAGCAATTGTAAGTACACAGTGCTATATAATATGATGACTGCAATATAATAAGAGAATAAAAATTTTGATGGGAGATGAGTGCTTCATTAAGTCCCACTCACTGCACCTTCCAATGGGCACTCAATGAAGAAATTATATGTGTGTTTCCAATTATTGCAACTAAAATAAAGCACATGATACAGTGGTGATAATAATTAGTGCTCAGGGGTTTGTAAGGCAGCTGCTTTCTCATCCGTGCGATAATTAGGCATTGACCCAAGAAAGTTCAAGACAAATGTTTTCCTTTTCAAACTTACAAAATAAATGCAGAACTTTTATCCTCCAGTTCACAACTGGAACGTCTGTATCAGTCCATTGCCCTGGACAACTCCACCACCCTATAATCCATAGAAACCTAAAGAAATGAACTGAGCTACAAACTAGTGTGAATGCAGCATGTAAGTGCACGTTCATACTGGCCACTGAACAGAAAAAAACAGAGACAGAAACATAATAAGTAAATAAATAAATGGTAATAGTGCATGAAAATAATATAGGGTACTTACTTAGTTAACATAATTTTGACCAAACTTAACTAGGAACCCTGTATTACTTGCATCCACTATTGCTGTTTATTTACTGCAGGGTATTTACTCATTATGTTATAGTTTTTGTTTTTTTCCTATAATCCATAGGTGCAGTAAAGTCTTGTCTACAGTCTGGTCTGTGTTTCATCTCACACCTACAGACATAAACACAACCCTCCTGCTCGGCTCCTTGCAAACCAACAACTGGGCCACCCAAACCTTACCTGAAAGTTTTAATGCGAACCGTGGACATGGGCCACTCCCAAGACCAAGAATGTAGGGAGAGATCCGTTTCACTACCATCCTACAGATATCTCCAAAAATAACAGCCCGTGTCAGGTTATCTTAAATCTGACGTGGTCAAATAGTTTGACTAAATCCACTCTCTCTTTTATTCTCATTGTAGCCACAGCTGTGGTTGTAATTACAGTGCACTCCAGTAGGTTTAGTATGCTTCTGTGTACATCCTGGAGGACACATAACCAGCCAACCCTTGTATAGGATTCCCGTCACTGCCTCACAGGTTCCACAACACAATGTTATCAATCTGACCATATTCTAGAAAGGACAACCTGTATTTTTGACTTTCTTAAATTACGTCACATTTCTTATAGCTCTTGTGTTTGTTTGTTTGTGCAATTCCTGGACTCGGGGAATGTTCTCTGAAGGTTGGCTGTAACTAGATTAATCTAATGTTATTTTACACCCAGTTCTTCTGTGTTTGTAATTCCGCCAAACCTGATGTTCCCAAGGAAGGTCAGTCATGGACTAAAGTGAACATGTACTGGTTTTATGTGAAATCCTGTTTAGATCTTGTTCAAAATGATATGTGTCAAGAGGTGTGTTAATAATCCAAGTGTTTAGAGGAATGTCTGAAAATCACACCCAATTTATTACAGAATCACAGCATTTTTGTACTGCTACATCTGAATGTCTGGCAGATGAGGATAATGCTTTGGGCATATTTGTATAGACATGTTGAACTTTTTTTTATTATGGATAATCAAGAATAATGGCCTCTAAGACTTTTTTATTGTGAATTTTCTGCTATCATATGACAAACACGTATTTTATTTCAAGAAAAATCTCCTTTCCTTTCACTGAAAGGAAACTGTTCAGAATATGCTTTATAGGTCTTCTCATGCGGATAAGTATCAGACTCACAGGCATAACTACTGTCCCCAATGCAAAATCTGCAACAGCACCACCCAACTACCATGTGCCATGTATAATATTGGTGTCTTTTGTTGTGGCATAGAGACCTCTAGACTTCCTCAAGTACCAGAGCCTGAGTACAAGTGATAATATTGTGACGCTGAAGTTGAGGATGCAAAAGGAAATAAACTATTTGATTAATCACAGGAAGGCAACAAGCTTGACACTGATGCTCAATGAAGGCACAATGCTTGGTGGTTATACTTAAATGAAACATAGTTCTTAAACAGGAGAAAATGTAACACAACAGTCCAGTTTCTCAAAAATTTCCTTGCAGTGTAATAATATAAGCTGGCCCAAGCTCCTCATTAAGACTGGCATTGTTCACACCAATGTAAGAAAGTGGACAAGAGAGAAGATGAGTATAGTTGATGCCTAGCTGAGTAGCTGAAAGCAAACACCTGTATCTGCTGGTTGAAAGTGAAAGTAAAGAAAGCAATACAGTAGTAGGAACCTAATAGTGGGAACTGTTATGAATGAGTCACCGAGGAGGAAAAAACAAAAAGCAAGCTAAGCCCAGAAAACCAGAGAGGTTGGTAACTAATGGATTGCAGACCCCTGATCCTATCCACAACAACTAGCAGTAGCCGTGGAACGTGCCTACGGTGGTCCTAGACGCCTCGTCATGGCCGGAGAACTAAATAAGCTTAAAGAAAGAAAGGGAAAATCTAAACTGCCCCAGAGCAGACCCCAAAGCAATAGACAGCCCCCAACATGTATTGTCGGTGAAACAAGATGAAAATACAGACACAGGTAGAAAGATAGGCTGAGCAAACGATGGGGCCCTCGCTAACTAGAAAGGACAGGAAAGAAAAGCTGCTGTCTGCAATCACGCAAAAAACCTTGCCAAAAAAAATGTCCAACACGTCTGATAGATAAAGGCCCTGAAGTCGCTAGACTTCAAAATCACTATATCCGCACTCAGGTATATTCTGAAGACAGAGCAAAAGAGATCAACTGATCAGAGACAAAATGGGGATTCAGCCCAGTCCCAGCCAGGGCTGGCTGAACACAAAAACTAAGTAAACCTGACAAAAACTCATATGAACAATAGCAGAGAAAACTTGGCTTTAGGAAGGCAGGAACCAAACTGGAAACCAGGAGCCACAGTCAGGAAAAATCACCAGCAAGAAACTAGGGAGTCGGCTGCCTTAAATCCAATCAGAAACTCCTGATGTCCAATCGCAGTCCTCTTCCTCAGGTGGCAGGTCTCTGCCATTTAGATCAGCTTCATTACCTCCCTTCACCAACAGAGGGAGTCCAGATAGAGAACTCACTACTCCTCTGTCAGCACAGCCAGCTCCACAACCCTCACTAGAAGCCAGAGGCAAACCCGAAAATGAGCTCACAACAGGGAACCTATTTTCCGACAGGAAGAGTTTAAAGACAACACCAGGTCAGGTGACACCTGTGAAGTAGTTACTAATTATAAATGACAGAGCCAAGAAGAGATAGTTGACACCAGAACCTGTATCAGAACAGGTTGCGTGGCTGCTAGACCAGCTTACAGCCATCATTGCCATAGAAGTATCCGAGAGCGATCAGATGCCGGAGAAGGCCTGAGCTGTGAGGAAGATCCGTACCCCGCATCAGTAGAAGACTGTAACCAGCTCCAGTAAAACATCCATAAGCAGCACAAGTAGAAGATTCATACCCCAAGCCAGTTAAAGATCCATAAGCAGCGCCAGTAGAAAACCGTGATAAGGCCAGAACAAGGCTCAGGAGACAATCCGGCTGCAGCAGAGGACCATTCCTCAGGGCTGTTACTTCCATCAAAGATGTACGGTACAGGATTTGGACTGGGGCCGTGCTTCAGGGTATGGAGATAGACGGTGCAGCGGCACCCTGTATACCCAGTGACTCGCATAACTAGGACTTGCGGCCTAGCAGGAAATACCGGTGACTCCCGCTAGGATTAGAGGTGTTTATAGAGAATACGACACGGATGGGCCTAGTACTGAGAGTGATGCCCGTGATGTTGAGACATAAAGGCATTAACGGTTGTTTAGCTACCAGGTAACAAGAACAGTGTATGTAATAGAACGTTGCATAGATATTGTATTTAGTTTTCATTATTGTGTAATAATATGCTGCAGTAACCCTGTTACTGCTACCTGCAATATACGGTAGAGCTGATTTATATATATATACTTATAAATGGATTTTCCTTTTTGTGCTAGCTAAATAAATAGTGTCCATTAAATACCACTGTCTACTCATTGTCTGCACTGTTGCATTCAAGTAACCTGCTTACATTTGGTGTAGTCAGCAGGATGCAACACTCAAGCGCAGAAATGGCGGATCAGTCGCTAACTGAGACCACAGGGGGAAGCCTTCCCTTCGGAGCTATGCTCAACAACATAGCAAAATTTACTGGTGGCAATTTAATGATGTGGGACTGGGTTGAACATCTAAAAAGTATTTTATGTATGCACCCTATGACACCTGCCTTACAGGCAGAGATAGCACTCCTGACTTAGGATGAATGGGTCGCCCTCCCAGGGCTGTGGGGTACTCGGTACCGGGCCGGTCTCTCAGAGGGGATTGTCACAGCAGCGGTGACCCAGTTCGTGGCCCTGGGCGCCCATGTAAGAGGGGTTGAGTTGGGAATAAAGTTTATAAGTGATTCGTGACGCCACCTGTAGTGTTCGGCAAGGGAGGTGTTAAGCCGATGCTGCAGATAGATCCTCTGGGACAGATGGTGTTGCAGCAATGATGTTGTAGCCCTCCACAGGTAGGGCTGTTGGTCCCAGCGCAGTGTAGCGGAATTTTTATGAAGAGGGTGCAGTGTTTGGCACAGAGATGTAGCAGTGCTGAGGATGTTGCAGGAAGGAGGCAAGGACACAACAGGGTGCAGTTTCTTTACCTTTACTTGGCAAACGCAGTCCAGCTTCCTGATTACATATGGCACAGGAGCAGGCTAGCCTGGAAGCAACTCAGGAATCTATCAGATGGGTTGTGTAGTCTCCTTCCTAGTGGTGGCTTGAGGTACATGCAGTACAGTGTTACACTGAAGTTCCTCCTTCTTATTGTCTCTTAGAACTACCTTGTATGGCAGACAGCTGTAACCCTCTATCTCTCTTGGCTCACCCGTCGCTGTTGTGCCTCCGAGTCTTAGTTGGGAATAGAGCATTTACAGCTTCCTATTCCTCTGGTTTCTGTTGCAGGACCTTCAGTATCCATACAACCGTGGAGACCAGGCTCCAGATCATGCGTCTCACTGGGAGGGAGCTCTCTTTCCTCAGCTCAACCTCCAGCTTCTCTCCACATGTCTACACACGTGGCCCTCCTTACACTAACTAACTAATTCCCCTTCTGGCCCTCAGAGCGCGCTCCTCCCCCAATCCTGGTTCAGAGCTCCTTCTGCTGGCCTGTAAGGGGAACTGTGTTGCATGAAAATGATTAACTGTCAGAGAGACCCTTCCTTGCCTCCAAGCATGACATCACCCTCCCTGGAGGAAGGCAATGCTATTGTGGCGACCATACTCCTGGGGGCGCCACATTCCCCCCTAGTGCAAGTCAGCACTCCTGGGCTGATAAAAGAAAACATGAATAACATATAAACATGTAAACAGTATGATGGTTGCAAGCTTTTGAAAAATTAAAAATGTACAAAAACCAAATGCTCCAAAAATAGTCCTATGATGATAAGTCCAAGCATCAATGTCCATGGTCCATTCCTGGGCAAATGGTGAACTATTTACAAGGTTGGTGACCACACAAGTCCTGTGGTACAATGTCCATAAAACGAAACTGGCAAATTCAAGGGAAACTCTTACAGATTACCTGTAGGCACAAAACTTGAGAACAGTTACGTATATACACAATTTCAACATTCACATAAACTTAGCTAGATACGATATCTGATGCATGGTATACTGTTATGAATGGGTCACCGAGGAGAAAAAAGCAACACACGCTAAGTCTCAGAAAACCAGAGAGGTTGGTAATTATGCAGATTGCAGATCCCTGTTCTTAACACACAACTAGCAGCAGTCGTGGAGCGTGCCTACGATGGTCCTGGATGCCTCGTCACAACCGGAGAGCTAAATAAGCCTAAAGTAAGAAAAGAGGAAAACTATCTCCCCCAGACCAGACCCCAAAGGAAAGACAGCCCCCCACATGTATTGACGGTGAAGCAAGATGAAAACACAAACAAAGGCAGAAAAATAGGCTGAGCAAACGATGGGGTCAAACTAACTTGAAAGGACAGAAAAGGAAAGATACTGTCTGCAGTCTGCCAAAAAACCCTACCCAAAATAATGTCCAACACTTCTGATAACAAAATTAACCCAGAAGTCACTAGACTTCTCCCTCTATATCAGCACTCTGAAATATTCTGAGACAGAGCAAAAAAGAGGCCAATCTAATAAAGGACAAAAAGGCAAATTGGCAAATACAGATAAATAAGAGTGGAAGTTCAGCACATCCCAGCCGGACTGGCTGACCACAAAAAAACTGAGTTGACCAACAAGAGCAAGTGTGAACATTAGCAAAAACAAACTTAACTTGAGAAGACTGGAGCAGAGCTGAAGTCCAAGACCTGAGAAGCAGACTGAATCACCAGCAACTGGATAGGGCGTCAGCTGTCTTATATCCAGTCTGATACTCCAGAGATCCAATCATTATCCTCCTTGTCAGGTGGCAGACCATTACCAATTAAACCAACCTCACTACCTCCTGTCACCACCAGAGGGAGAACGGAAGAACTCCCAGCTGGTGGAGCAGAAAATGAGCTCATAACAGTATACCTTGTGTAGTACGGGTAGACCTGCATAACACTGGTGTGACTGGGGATATTACTGGTTGTCTAGTGCTAACTGCTGGTGTAGTTAAACTTGGTAGTATTCTCCTACTGACTCTTAGTCTCACCATGGGTATGACAGATTCACCCTTGGCAGGGCGAGGGTTCTCTGGCTCCACTGCTGGTATGGCATCTGCTACCTGAACTTCTTGATTTTCAGAGTTCTCAGGAGTAACTTCTTCTTGTACTACCAGTTGGGGAAATGTCAACACTGGCACCACTATAGCATCATTTACTTTAGTCCAATTTGCAGGGAATTCTCCAAGTGCGGTGCTCACCTTTTCTTCTTCTATGGGTTGGACGTTATTTTGTTCTTCCATTCTTTCTCTTAACTGATCAGGGCATAATTTCAAATGATCCCTTGATAATGCTGCTGAGGTTTCTCCTCCATCTTTACTAACAAGGCACACTTTGGTGTTGTCAAAGTTTGAGGGTAGAATGGTATAGGGTTCAGCTTCCCATTGGTCATCCAATTTATGCAGTCTTCTTTTCCTCTTGAGGACTTGTTCTCCTGGTAACAAGGGAACCGCAGGTGCATGCTGATTGTAGTTTCTCTCTTGTTTTTGTCTTGACTTAGCTAGACTCTTTTCCACACATTCTTGTACTCTTCTGTACTGTTGCTGCCTCTCTGTATCCCAGTCAGCATCTGGTGATGTTACTTCAGGTGTCAGGACTCCCATGTGCAAATCAATAGGCAGCTTACCAGGCCTTGCTCTCATTAGGTAGGCTGGAGTGCAGTTGGTGGAATTCACAGGAAAGTGGTTGTAGAGGTCTACCAGATCTGGCAATTTTTCTGGCCACAGATTCCTCTCTTTCAAAGGCAAGGTCTTCAGCAGGTCGATCACCACCTGGTTCATCTTCTCACACATGCCATTGGTCTGTGGATGGTATGGTGTTGTCTGGATCTTCTTACAACCATACAAGTTACAGAATTCCTGGAACACTTCTGTCTCAAAAGCGGGACCTTGATCTGTAAGCACTTGCTTAGGATACCCATGTGGTCTACAGAAGTGCTGTTGAAAGGCTCTGGCTGCTGTCCTGGCTGTTTGATCTTTGACAGGCACAAATACCAGGAATCTTGAGTAGTGGTCCACGATGGTAAGAGCATAGATGCAGCCCGACCGGCTTGGGACCAACTTCACATGGTCCAGGGCAACCAACTCGAGTGGCTGCTTGGTCACTATTGGCTGCAGAGGAGCTCTCTGGCTGTTTCGATCCTTTCTGCGCAGGTTACATTGTCCACACTCCCGTCACCACTTTTCAATGGCTTTCCTCATACCAGCCCAGTAGAATCTCTCCCGGAGCAATGCTTCCAACTTCTTCCATCCGAAGTGTCCAGCTCCATTGCGGTATGTTTCCAAGACCATTGATGCCTCTCTCTTTGGGACTACCACTTGCCAGACCAGCTCATGAGTGCAGGCATTGATACTCCTCCGACACAGCTTTCCTGCATAGATGAACAGCCGACCACTTTCCTTCCACAACTGCTGGGTTTTTTCAGGAGCATCCGACTCTGGGAGTGAGTCAGCTTGTGACAGTAGCTCCTTCACCAGGCGGACTGTGGGGTCATTATCCTGAGTTTCTGCCCAGTCTTGATCGGGCAATGGATTTAGGGTGACCTTTTTCAAGCCAGACCGTCTGTTCCTCACTCCTTGGGCACGTTGGGCAGCAGTTGGCCGGTGGAAGGGAGGTAACTCTATTTCTTCAAGAGCCTCAGGGTCTTTTCCTGCATCTGGCAGATCGGGCATTCTGGACAGCGTATCAGCATTGGCATTCTTGTGCCCTGCCCGGTACTTGATGGTAAACTCATAGTTAGACAGTCGGGCAATCCATCGCTGTTCCAGTGCACCTAGTTTTGCAGTGTCCAAGTGAGTCAACGGGTTGTTGTCCGTGAAGATGGTAAACTTGGCTGAAGCTAGGTAATGCTTGAATCTTTCAGTCACAGCCCTGACTATGGTGAGGAACTCCAGCTTGAAGGAACTGTAGTTGTCTGGGTTCCTTTCAGTGGGACAAAGCTTCCTGCTGGCGTAGGAGATCACCCTTTCTTTGCCATTCTGTACCTGTGACAGTACTGCTCCAAGTCCCACGTTGCTGGCATCAGTATACCACACAAAAGGTTTGTGATAATCTGGGTAGGCCAGAACTTCATCTCCTGTGAGAGCCATCTTCAGTCGGGTGAAGGACCTCTCCAACTCCTCAGTCAATTCAAATGTGGAATTCTTCTGTTTGGCTTTCTTGGGCTGCCCCACCAGAAGATTTTGCATAGGAGTGGCTATTTCAGTGAAGCCTTTGATGAACCTTCGGTAGTAGCCTACCAACCCGAGGAATTGGCGTACCTCATGGAGGTTGCTGGGCTTTGGCCAGTCCCGGATGACTGTGACTTTGTCCGGATCTGGTGCCACACCTTCTGCACTCACTACATGACCGAGGTACTGTACCTTGGGCTTCAGGAGGTGGCATTTGGAAGGCTTCACCTTCAGGCCGAAGTTGGACAAAGCTTCAAACACCTCAGCCAGGTGCTCCAGATGGTCTTCATAAGTCTTGGAGAAAACAATGACATCATCAAGGTGCAACAGGACTGTCTCAAAGTTCATGTGTCCCAGGCAGCACTCCATCAGCCGTTGAAAAGTTCCTGGGGCAGTGCAGAGCCTGAATGGCATATAGTTGAACTCACAGAGACCCATTGGGGTGGTAAATGCTGCTTTCTCCTTTTCTGCCTCTGCCACGGGAACCTGCCAATACCCACTAGAGAGATCTAAGGTAGAAAAGTAGGTAGCAGTTTTAAGTGCAGCTAATGACTCTTCAATTCTGGGTAATGAGTAGGCATCTTTATGTGTAATGCTGTTAATTTTCCTGTAATCAACACACATTCTCATGGTACGATCCTTTTTCTTTACAAAAACTATTGGAGCTGCCCAGGGGCTACAACTGTCTCTGATCACCCCTGCTTCCTTCATCTCACTCAACATACCTTTAGCACATTGGTATTGTATTGGGGGTATAGGCCGGTACCTTTCTTTAATGGGTGGATGATCTCCAGTGAGGATATGATGTTGAACCCCTTTTGCCTTCCCAAAATCTAGGGGGTGTTTGCTGAATACCCGCTCATACTCCTGGGTGACTCTGTAAACCCCATTTTTCTGGTATGAAGGTGTAGAGTCTGTCCCCACTTGCAGTTGCTGGCACCACTCCTCCAGCTGCTTGACAGAGCCATTGTCCTCCACCTGGTCGGATGAGACCAAGGGCTCTGCTGCCTGCATTGCATTGTTACTGACAGTGAGCAGCTTAGCACCTGTGGCATACCGAGGTATTGTGGCCTCCTCCTCCCCACAATTCAAAAGGCATACAGGTATTCTCCCTTTACGTACATCAACTACCCCTCTGGCTGTCAGGACAGTGGGCCTGCCATCAGAGTATACTGGCTCTACCAATGCCTGGTAATCTTTTCCTCTGAGGCCTATGGCTGCCCGACACCAAATTAACATTTCACATCTGGGGTGTATTGCAATGGGGAAAGCATCACTCACTCTGACGCTGCCTATTTCTCCGCCAGAGAGTTCTACCTGCTGTCTTTGCATCAGGGCCTTGATCTCCTTCTGCAGGACTCATTCACTGGAACCAGCAGTCTCAGCCACCTGTTGCAACAAGACAATAACCTCGGAAAGACAATTTTCAATTACATTTGTACCAAGAGTCATCATGGGATTACATTCACGTCAATCAATATCCACAACTATCAGACCTTGAGATTTTAACTCCACCTTCCCCACTTTAACAGTAATTTCTGTACATCCCACTTGTGGTAAAGACTGACCATTACTGGCAATTACTGTTAGTTCATCAGATGGGCCACGGGTGAGTTCAGAGTCAGCCCAATACCGCTTGTAGAGGATATAGGGCATAGTGGTCACCTGGGAGCCAGTGTCCAGCAAAGCGTTCATGAGGATGCTGTCAATTACCACAGGAAGGACCGGTCTCCCTCCCACATACTTGGCTCGCCAGTTCCTTGGGCCTTGTGGTCCTACTCCTGGGGGTTGGCGCTCTGCCCCAGGGGTTGCTCATTTAAAGGACAAAATCTTGCAAACTGACCTGCCTTGTAGCAGCGACGACAGATGGGACATCCATCCTGGTCATAGCGATCGTTGTTCCTCCCTCGGAGTGGCAGGGTTCTCCTCCTCCGGAGCCACGGGACATCCTCTGGACTGGAAGCAAGCTAGATCTTCTCCTTGGAGGACACCTGTAGGGACTGCACGGTTTTAGTAAGTGCAGCCATACCTTTGGTCAACTCCTGGACTTGAAGACGCAGCTCTTCTGTTGGATCTTTATCCAGAGTCTTTGAATCCGCCTCCACAGGGATGGAAGGGAAAGATGTTGCTTCCTGGTGGTAGGTGATCGCTGGGCGCCTAGGGGCGCTGGACGGCTGACAGTTGGTTCCTGCAGTACCAGAATAGCCCTGTCCTTGAAATCAGCAAAGTCCAGGTCAGGGTTTTGTAGGGTTATGATGCGCAGCTGCACTCTGTGGGTACTGGATAGGAGTCATTCAATGAACTGCTCTTTTAACAGTTAGTCTTCCTCTTTCACACTGTCAGGATCAATTTGCTTGACGGCTCGCAGGGCCTCCTGCAGGTTAAGAGCATAGTCCCATATGCTGTCCTGTACTTTCTGTTTACATCCAAATAACCTCATCTTGATTTCAGCGGCAGTGCGGGTGTCAAAGGTGCTCTTTAGCTTGGCCAAAATCTTTTTAACAGTCTCTTTGTCAGTATCCTGCAGGCTTTTACTTCTCTCTGTGCTGCACCTGTTAGCTGCTCAATAAGGATGTTCACCTTCTGGCTTTCAGATAGAGGATACACCTCAAACAGACTGCACAGTCTCTCTTTAAATTCACTCAGGGCATGTGACTCACCCGAGTACTGCGGTAGCCAGGCCGCTCCCGGTATGTAGGGCATAGACAGCGGCATTATGGGGATCGCTGCGGTGGGTGCTACCGGAGCCGCAGCCACGTTGGGCACTGCAGCTTGTAGTGCTGAGGGGCTGGCGGGGGCGTTCGCCGCTGCATCGGTGCTTGCTTGAGACATTCTCCTTCCCCCCTAGTGAACGGTTGCCAGACCCCGGGGTTGAGCGGCTTACCGGCTATAGGCCTCAGCTCCTCCCCTTCTCGCGCGCTGTCCTCTCTTACCGCGCGGCACTCCACTTCTTCGCGCTCTGCGGCAGGCTCCGCCCACAAAGGCCTGCTCCTTTTCCCGCGCGCGCCAATCAGCGGGATAATGGCGGCAATGGCGCCAATTTCGCACACAGTCTACAGCACACAACAGTTTCTGGCACACAGGACCCGGGGATACCGGGCTCCGTAATCCTGTTCGTGACGCCAAAATGGGTCGCCCTCCCAGGGCTGTGGGGTACTCGGTACTGGGCCGGTCTCTCAGAGGGGATTGTCACAGCAGCGGTGACCCTGTCCGTGGCCCTGGGCGCCCATGTAAGAGGGGTTGAGTTGGGAATAAAGTTTATAAGTGATTCGTGACACCACCTGTGGTGTTCGGCAAGGGAGGTGTTAAGCTGACGTTCCAGACAGATCCTCTGGGACAGATGGTGTGGTGCAGCAATGATGTTGTAGCCCTCCACAGGTAGGGCTGTTGGTCCCAGGGCAGTGTAGCGGAATGTTTAAGAAGAGGGTGCAGTGTTTGGCAAAGAGATGTAGCAGTGCTGAGGATGTTGCAGGAAGGAGGCAAGGACACAACAGGGTGCAGTTTCTTTACCTTTACTTGGCAAACGCAGTCCAGGGTCCTGATTACAGATGGCATAGGAGCAGGCTAGCCTGGAAGCAACTCAGGAATCTCTCTATCAGATGGGTTGTGTAGTCTCCTTCCTAGCGCTGGCTTGAGGTACATGCAGTACAGTGTTACACTGAAGTTCCTCCTTCTTATTGTCTCTTAGAACTACCTCATATGGCAGACAGCTGTAGCCCTCTATCTCTCTTGGCTCACCCGTCGCTGTTGTGCCTCCGAGTCTTAGTTGGGAATAGAGCATTTACAGCTTCCTATTCCTTTGGTTTCTGTTGCAGGACCCTCAGTATCCATACAACCGTGGAGACCAGGCTCCAGATCATGCGCTCTCACTGGGAGGGAGCTCTCTTTCCTCAGCTCAACCTCCAGCTTCTCTCCACACGTCTGCACATGTGGCCCTCCTCACACTAACTGACTATTCCCCTCCTGGCCCTCAGAGCGCGCTCCTCCCCCAATCCTTGTTCAGAGCTCCCTCTGCTGGCCTGTAAGGGGAACTGTGTTGCATGAAAATGATTAACTGTCAGAGAGACCCTTCCTTGCCTCCAAGCATGACATCACCCTCCCTGGAGGAAGGCAATGCCATTGTGGCGACCATACTCCTGGGTGCGCCACATGAAGAGGCCCAACAGATGGTTCTGTTCAGACAATCACAAGACCATGATACTGTAAATAAGGCGATCAAGATTTGGGAGGACATGCATGGTGACATGACCAATTTAGATAATTTGCCCATTCGCCTGTTCTGTCAGGTCCAGAGAAAGAGAGAGACGATAACCCAATATGTGATCACTCTGCAGGAGCTAACGGCTCAAATTACTAAGGCTAGGTTCACATTAGCGTTTCTGTGCACAGGGTATCATCTGCATGCGCAAACGCATGCGAAAATGCATGCAAACACGTTTACGCAGTGGTTTTATCAGCATCATCTTACGTATGATGCCAAAAAACGCTGCGTGAGCATGCGTTTGTATGTGTTTTTGCATGCGTTTGCACTGTTTCTGTGCATATTTCCAATGCTTTTGCAGTACAATTTCCTTGACACCAGACACCCAATTGGCGTATCTCACGGGATTTCTATATATATATAGTGTGGTATAGTGACCACTGTGTCCGCTAGGGGGCGCTGTGTGGGTTGTCCAGGACAGGCGTATAAGCATTTCCAGTGTCCTGATAGGAGTAGGATACTGAATGATCGTAATGTATCTCAAGGTGGGTGGCCTTGAGATGAAGACTTGTGTATGCGTTGATCAGCAGTGATACTGCTGAGGTTCCGTGTCAATGTCTTAGGGAAGTCTTCAGGTAGCTGGAGAGATAGGCGGAACCAGCTACCTACAAATCCACCCAGGGGTGTGTCTGAAAACGCTGGTAGTAAGAGACTACGTGATTGTGAAGGACTTGTGATGAGGTCAAAGCCATGTGACCCGGTGGGCGTGGCTACGGACCATATAAGGTGGCCAGGGTAGATCACATGAGTGAAATGCTGGGACCCGGTTGGTCTGTTTGGAAGGTCTCACTGGAGGATGTGTAAGCCTTCCCTAGTGCCTGTGTGCATAGTGGCTGCACATTCTGAGAGTTCCCACGGTGGCTCAGTGGTTAGCTGAGTGGGCACTAGTGGGTCCTGGGTTCGAATCCCACCAAGGACAACATCTGCAAGGAGTTTGTATGTTCTCCCCGTGTTTGCGTGGGTTTCCTCCGGGTACTCTGGTTTCCTCCCACACTCCAAAGACATACTGATAGGGAATTTAGATTGTGAGCCCCATCGGGGACAGTGATGAAAATGTGTGCAAACTGTAAAGCGCTGCGGAATATGTTAGCGCTATATAAAAATAAATATTATTATTTTTTATTATTCCCAGGGAGAGGGAATGGACGCCTGCAGCGTGGTGAAGCAACTATGAGGTAACCCAGACACAGGAGTGTTACTAAGAGACTGGGTAGCCTGTTGGCTGGATGAAGCAAAGCCTGTGTGACCACAGGGATAACAGAGCAGTACTCTGTCATGGATGCTATGCTGTTTATATGAACTTTATGTTGCTGGTTATGGTTTATGATGCCTGAATTAACCCCATGGATTGCTATTGCCAGATCTGATTATTTGGCAGCCAAGCGAGTGTCCCCAACCTTGAATGACAGTGCTATCTTACAATAGACACACTGCACAGATGAAATCCTCGTCTTTAACCGCAGTATCCAGCTGCAAGATGGATCTTAGCATGGAGAGCTTCATGATTAATCTTGATTTGTCATTGAATTGGTTGCTGTGGTTGTACCTGTATTGTTTTCTAACGTTAATAATAATAAAACCTTCACTGTAACACCCGTTATACAATACACACATATGTGCGTTTTCAAATAAAGAGATAAACACAGTGATTGTGAAAACAAAATATTTTTTATTAACAAAAAAATAATAAGTAAAAAGTGGGTTTAAGTTCAGCGGCGGGTGGAAGGTGTGACATTGTGGACCAGGGGGTTGTCGGGCTGGGATGATTGGCTAGGAGTGGCTGGGGAAGTTGTTACAGGGGAAGTGGCACTTAATTGGATGATTGGGTCAGAAATATTGGCTGCAGATGTAACATTGGGTGAAGACGACACATTAGGAGTGGAATACAAATTGGAAGAGATTGACACATTGGAAAGGAGAGAACCAAGGCAAGGTGGGGACAGACTTGAAAATGGAGACATATTGGGAGGTGAGGGAGGAGGTGGTGGGCAATGTTTCTTTCCAACTTTTCTTTTCCTGCCCGTTTTGCTGGTTCCTTGGCGTTTTGTTTTTTCCTTTTCCTGGGGTGCTTCACTTGGCTGAGTGGTGGAAGTTGAAGGCTGCATGGCTGCTGCACTCAGCTTCTTGGTGAAAGTTGAAGGCTGCATGGCTGCTGCACTCTACTGCATGGTGGAAGTTGAAGGCTGCTGCACTCGGCTATGTGATGGAGCTGGTTACTGTAGGAACAGTCTTAATGTCCAGCGGTGGTGGTGGATAGGTCACTTGCGCTGTCATTGGTTGTTGAGCAGACGGGTATCCAAGTCCTTGAGGTGTTTGGAAAGGTGCTGGAGGATTCTGCCACTGCTACTGTGCTGGCCCTTGTTGACCTGTAGGAAACAAATGTTGTGCCTGCTGCTGATATCAGGACTGCTGCAATGCCTGGCTGTAAGCAGCCTGGCAGGCCTCCATCACGTTCAGCTGGAGATCAGGCAGTAGGTTTTCCAACATGCACCGCTTGATTGAAGAAGAAAATGTTGCGCCGGTCTCTGAAGGTCGACTTCCTGGTGGTCAATATGTCTGTGGACTTCCTGGAAAAGTGTGTTCACCTGAGTGAACCCACTATCCAGTCTTCCTAAAACCACTTCATCCCATCCCGGAAGATAGAGCCTAAGTGAATAAACTCGGGCATGACTGGCCTCTCCCAGGCCCTCTGCCTCTGACGAGAAGACCCAACAAAACCAGTGGCAGAGGACTGGGAGAGGGGAAAACCAGATGGACCGGCTGCCTGTTCCCCAGCCTGTGAAGCCTGCCTGGTTGCTCCATCGCAGGTGGATGATTGGGAATGGACCTCTTCGTTGGCTGGTCGATGAGGGTCCGCTCCAACTGAGGACGATCCAGGTTATGTTATGCTGCTCCAGGTTCTGTGTGGAAAATAAAAGAAAAACATTAGTAAAAAAAATTGTATAGTTTATATAATAGTAAGACAACACTATAGATACTCACGTTTGCTGAGCAAGCGCAGGCCTCAGAAATTAAAGTTGACGATGGTAGTTATATTTTCTGAGCATTGGCGCAGCACCACTTCAAACCTGAATCTCCTCCCTGATGTCCTTATTGAAGTGATCCTTCACCGAACGCCAACGGACTTTTATTTTCTTCACTGTGAAGGGGAAAAAAGGAAAAAATTAATTGTAAAACAATGCACCTACATTAAGAGGTTCACAGCTGTGTCAGACCACATTGTAATACTTACGAAAATCCTTTCTGGCATGTAGCGTGGCACGGTCCCATTCAGCCAACAGCGATTTTGCCACTTCCCAAAGTCGTCGAATCCATGTTGAGTCAGAATTATTACGATTACGGAGGTCCCACAATGCTGCTCGCTCTTGCACAGATTGAATGAGTTGGTCATTATCTATCTCTGGTAGTGGAACCTATAGATTAAAAAAATAAAGAATTTGTAAGTACAACTGAAAACAAATTCCATTACAACTCTGATAATGAAAAGGCTACTTACACCCCGTCTTTAAGCCTCCTCAGAAACTTGAGGCCGACGACCCTGGGACGATTCATTCTCACTTGACTGCTCCTGCTCTTCCGCACTGCAAGGTACCTGTAAAGAAAATACATGATTTACCACATGTATAGTATTGCCAGTCAATACATACCAATCAGTATATCAAATGTGATTACATATTCAGTGTCGTGTCCATTCTGGGAAACTTCACTGGAGGACATGTTGGATCTGAAATGTAAAGTGCTGCGGAATATGTCGGCGCCATAGAAATAAAATTATTATTATTATTATTATTATTATTATTATGAGCAGGCAGCAGTCAAGTGAAACACTACAGAAAAGAACAGAGGAGAAAAATTAAACTTGTTAAGAGCCAAACAAAAAAAAATTAAAAAATATTAAAAACTCAATGGACACCAATACTTACATTACAGGCAGTTGTCCAACAGCACAGCAGTCAGGCAGCACAGAACAGGGACAGCAGCACAGCATCGGGAAGGCAGCACAGCACCAGGATAGCAGCACAGCACCAAAACAGCAGCACAGCATCAGGACAGCAGCACAACACCGGGACGGAGAAATCCTGGACAGGAGAAATGAGGGTCAGTACCACAGCACCAGAACAGAGAAATCCTGGACAGGAGAACTGAAGGGCCAATACCACACCTCGGGAACAAAGAAATACTTGACAGGAGAACTGAAGGGCCAATACCACACCACTGGAACAGAGAAATCCTGGACAGGAGAACTGAAGGGCCAATACCACACCACTGGAACAGAGAAATCCTGGACAGGAGAACTGAAGGGCCAATACCACACCACTGGAACAGAGAAATCCTGGACAGGAGAACTGAAGGGCCAATACCACACCACTGGAACAGAGAAATCCTGGACAGGAGAACTGAAGGGCCAATACCACACCACTGGAACAAAGAAATCCTGGACAGGAGAACTGAAGGGCCAATACCACACCACTGGAACAAAGAAATCCTGGACAGGAGAAGCAAGCCACAACAGTAGTCCGGGACCGGAGCAGCAACCAGTCTACAAGGAACAGAAAAAAAATTAGTACAGAGTACAGACTGCAGAGACAGACAGACATTTTCAAAGCTTCTATACTTACATAGGCAGTCTTGTGCTCACATTCAGAGTCTGGAGAGTAATGGCCTTGCATTGTCCACACTTCCTTTTATACAGCTGACAATTAAAATCACTTTCTGGACCTGCCCATTCTGACGTACGCATGCGTATAGAACGCATGCGTACACATGTACTTGCGTACCAATGCGTTCCAATAGACAGAAATGCGTTGTTTTGACGCACTAATCTGCATGCACAAGACTACACAAGTGACACTTCAAAAAAAGCAACATGTTGTGTTCGCCGAATGCCACAAAGCAATGCAGGCGTACGCAAATGCATGCAAACGCATGTCCCTGCGTACACAATGTTAAATATATGTACGCGTCACGCATGCAGATCTATGCGGATCATACGCTGCGCACAGAAATGTTAAAGTGAAACAAGCCTAAGAAAACTGTTGGTGAATATAAAGGACTAGGTTCCGTGGATGAAGTATTAAGAGACCAACTGGTTGTGGGCCTAGAGATACTTGCCTGAAACAGGCCCTGAAGGAATATCTGCTTTACCATCCCAACATGAGCTTCCACGAGGTCGGCGTAGAGGCTAGAGTCCAGGAACAAGAGGCTAAGATGGTGTCTGTTATGGTCCGAAGGCAGGAAGTAACCACCTCAAGGGAGCCCAATGCTGAGCCAGACTGGGCCTGTGAATTATGGCAGGAAATGCAAGAAATCAAAGGAGAGCTACGGAGCATAAGAAAACCCCTGCTGCTACTCCAGAACTAAATACTGTACCCCGGAATGAGAAGTACCCCCCTCTTGGAGTACAGAGATACAGGCTTAAGCACCCACCAGACAAGCACAGAATTGAACTTGGGACTTGTAGAGGAATGGGATACATGTCAAGGCGTTCTCCCATGGGAGAGAATCAGCAGCGACCAGCCGGTAAACTAAAGCGCCCCACGGTCAGGCAGCACACTACAGGGCTAGATCATGCCAGACAGAGGACTGAAGACTCCGACAACATTGTTTCTGAGAGTCCCACTATGTGGGCTGAATTAAATGGACAGAAAATTTGTGGCTTAATGGTTACTGGATCCCAGGTTACAAAAATGCAAGAAGTATATTCAGCACTTTCCAAATGTTGCCCAATCCGGGGGGGGGGGCAATTACTCTATTAATGTCCCCCTAAAAACCAGCCCATAAAATAACTTAACCTTCGCAACACTTACTGTGCTGGAGAAAATACAACTCTGGATTTTATATCACTGATGCCATTAGGTGTAGTGAAGCATATCTCCCCTCTATTACATTACCAGTGACTCTGTCACACTACTTACAAGTGCTGTGCACCTCATTTTGGCTCATAGGAAATCTTACTCCAGTCAGAGTCTGGAATAAAATTTGTGGTGTAAGTTATGCTACAACTGATCATGAATTAGATGGGCACGCATTGCTTCTTTAGAGCTGACCAAAACTGTTAAAAAAAAACCACTGAAAGTGACAACATTTTTGCGGAATTCGTGTTGCGCCAAAATGTAGCATCTTTTTATAGTGTTTTATGTTCTGGCATCAACACCTTAATGAATTGGGGTCATAATTTCTGAAAGCCCCATTCAGTTGATAAGAACAAATTCAGTAATTTCTGCAACAATTGTGCCACATATGAACACAGCCTCATGTCTAAAAATCCCTTTACTCAATAATTGTCATTAAAGGGGTTGTCCGGGTTTTTCACATAATCTCAGTGCATATCTGGGCTGCAGAATGCTGACAATAAGTAATTTACCTTTTGTGGCCAGTTTGCAGGGTTTCCAAGATATCAACTCTTGCTTGTAAGAAAAACGTCCAGGGGGGTGTGTTCTGGCATTGAAATGAGAACTGGTCGTTTCCTCCTACTCTACTAAAAACCTGCCCTCTATAGCAACAACCCCACCCTCCATAGCAACAGGCCCTCCCCGACCACATGAAGAAGCCTATTCCTCCGCACACAGTAACAAATCCTCCCCCTCTAGCAGCCTCAGTGCAGAGAGCAGACCACCTAGCTGCTCCTCCCCCAGACACACGCTGAACAGTGATCTATGGAAAGTGAAACTATTGCGGATGAAACGACCAGTTCTCATTTCAATGCCAGAACACACACCCCCTGGATGTTTTTCTTACAAGCAAGAGATGATATTTAGCAAACCCTGCAAACTGGTCACAGAAAGTAAATTACTTATTGTCAGCATTCTGCATCCCAGATATGCACTGAGATTATGTGAAAAGCCCGGACAACCCCTTTAAGTGTGTCATCGATAGCAGTTCTATAGAAATGCACCAGATAAAATAAATGTTAGTACTTATGAAGGTCAACGTGATGGATGGCTGTGCAGCCTTTATCTGTGCTGTGCATTATAAATGGTGAGTACCTGGCATTTAGGAGACATACTGGGCATACACTTAATGGTTGTGCAACACATGTAACTAATAGTTCTGTACTGGTGTCACAATCAGATCATTCCTTCTTCCTCTTCTCTTTCCAGCTCCGGATTCTTTGCATATAAACAGTAAACAGTTCTCTCTTCCCCTCACATATTTCACATACTTGTGGCTATTTTTTTCACTCTTCCCAGAATTCAAGAAAGGCTTGATTTTCCTTGTCACTTCTTTGGACCAATCTCTACTATTCTTTCCCATAACCTTAACGACCTTGAATGATTCTGACGAGGAGAAGCACTGTCCAGTATCTTCTTTTATCTTGCATTCCAGTACCAGAATAATGAGAATAATATCTCTTGTCCTGTTGTTAGGCTGTGACCCTCCATAGAAAGTTGCCTCACATGCACTGCTGTAAGCATAACCCCTCCGATACTCCCACCATTGGAAACCAGGAGTATTTACTTAAGGATAAACCATGGAGAATGTGGGATGAAATTGCTAGATGGTAATTCATTAGTCTATCCTAGCCTACATACTAATAAAATTATATTATATATTATTGGGGAAGACATATGGGTGGATCCAAAAGAAAGAAGTACCAAAGAAACATTGATAACACTGTGTTACCAAGGTTTTGTTCCTCGGACAATTTTGAGTGTTCCTGATAGATTTCTTTCATGCTGATTTCAGAAATGACTTAAGATTTCTCCTATCATGTAACGTTTTTGAGAAATGATACAACACATTATAATATTCTGTTATAATTCTAAAAACTCGTATATGAATGAACTTTTTCTGAAACAGTATATTTTGAATTTTCCACTGAAATAACATAAATCGCTGATCCACACATATGCAAGCACTTATTATGCGAATTCCGCACAGGCGCAGTGAATCATTCGGCTGATCATGTACGGAGCATTCCAGATCTCCTTGGCAGGGGAGGAATCAAAAGACAATACTGAAATACTTAGAGCATGGCTGAATGGATCATGACCTTCAATGCCGTTCGCTGTCCCAATGATATTGAGAGAGCAGAGATCATATAACAGATTGCTACTTCTGCCTTACAAATGTAACAGGATATTCAGCAAAGAGCAAGAAATCAATAGAATATCCTAATCTTCCTTCAGCCATAAGACCAGTGCCACACGATGAAAGTCTTCGTGTTCCAAAGCTGCCTAAAGTATGGACAATGGAGGATGACGAAGATGAACTAACAATGTCAGTGGAAAATGAAACTGCTGCAGACCTAGACTTTGAGCCTTCTACATCTAATCCACATCTGTTCAGTCAAGCTGATCTGAGTGACTTGGTCAGAGATTTGAAATTGACAAAGAGACAGGTAGAATTAGTGGGATCAAGGTTAAAGGAACGGAATCTCTTATTACCAGGAACAAGAGTTTCTGTTTTTCGAAGTCATCAAGAAGACCTTAATCAATTTTTCAACCATGTTGACAGTTTAACCTTTTGCAACGACGTCTTGGGGTTGTTTGGTACCAGCTCTTGGATGCGAACATGACCCGAAGGAATGGCGACTGTTCATTGACTCATCAGTTTTAAGTCTGAAGGCTGTTTTACTACACAACGGAAATATCTATCCTTCTATATCGATTGGACCTGCCGTACACATGAAAGAAACGTATGAGAATATGGAGTTACTGTTGACCCACATTAATTATAGAAATTATAACTGGAACATATGTGGTTATCTAAAAGTTGTTGCACTTCTTATTGGACTGCAGCTTGAATATACCAAGTATTGTTGTTTTATTTGTGAGTGGGACAGTCGTGCACGAGAAATGCACTATTTCAGAAAGGACTGGCCTCTCCACGAAAACCTGGTTTCTGGACAGAAGAATGTTAAACATAATCCTTTTGATGATCCAGCAAAGAAATTTCTCCCTTCTTTGCATATTAAACTTGGGCTTATGAAGAATTTTGTCAAAGCAATGAACAAAGAATCGGAAGCCTTTTCTTACTTGCGGCAGAAATTTCTAAGAATAAATGATGCACAGATTAAAGAAGGTATTTTTATTGACCCACAGATCAGAGATATAATGAATGACAGTAGATTTGATGGTCTTGTGCAAGGTGCTGAACAAGTGGCATGGAGAGCCTTTAAAGATGTGACCTTCAACTTCCTTGGCAAAAACAGGGCACTGAACTTTGAACAACTCGTGGACAACATGCTCACAGCATATCATTTAATGAAATGCAACATGTCACTAAAAATGTATTTTCTGCATTCTCACTTGGACTTTTTTCCAGCCAATCTTGGAGCCTTTAGCGATGAGCACGGTGAAAGATTTCACCAAGACATTGCGCTGATGGAGAAAAGGTGCCAGGGAAAGTGGAGTACGTCAATGCTGACTGACTATTGCTGGAATCTTATTCGAGAAGCATCTCACATGGATTAAAAATGAAAGTCGTCTGCAAAACACTTTTGAACAATTGCTTTTGCTACTGACATTGATACACATGTATGTACTGTAGTGTCTCAGACGTCGTAATGTAGACTATAAACTGTTGTTAAACCTTACGTGATACAGACTTTTGGAGCACATATTCGTGTTCAGCATATCAAAATCTATAAGATACAATAAAATTTTCTAAGGGGAGAAGAACCTCCCTGAAATTTGTTGTGCAGGTGTAAGTCTTCCTTCTCTTGAAACAAAAATGATTGGGCATTGGAATGCAACTTGTCAGATCCTAACCTACCCCGACATCATCTTGCCTCAAACATTTGGCTGGAATTGCAGAAATCCATGGCTTTGAACATTTTTTATCTAACGTATGTAGCATCTTTTATGCATTATCATTGTTCTTTATGTTTAGAGCATCATTGATTCCATGGTGCTGGACATGAGAAGGGGTTACATACAGTGTCGGACTGAGGTGCCAAAGGCTCACCAGAAACATCAACTCCAGGGACCCACTTTTCAGCTAGATGCAAATATGACTTTCTCATTCACAAAATTCTATAGCAATAAATTGAGTTGATTGTTAAATTAATAAGATGCCACCTTTGTCTGTATATGGTGAATGAAGTGTATTGTGCCAAGCACTGCTCATACAGTGGTTGCTCACTCCTGCATAGGGGCCCACCGGAGGATTCTCCTATTCTCCCGTGGGCCAGTCCAAGCCTGGTTAGATGCAAGATACATATATAAACTACAGTGAATGAACTAATAGTGACTGACTGATACAGAGGGGAGAGGGCCTTGTCCTTGCGGGTTTATGTAAGGGATTGAGTAAAATATCCCTTTAATGCCACCTCCCTATAAGGAGTTCTAATAGTCGTATATATATTGTAACTCATGTACAGTTCTTATGATATTTCGGTACTGCTACTACCTCCTGTTCATTGGGACTGCAACATTATGTGTTACCACGATGTAATATATTGTGTTATATTGTATGCCGTATATTAATTTATTAATTCTTAGATTAGGGTAAACCAGTGCATCCTTTGGGTTCAATAGTGGAGGGCACTGTTAGTATATAGTTCCATAGACTGGGTAAGCGTAGTTCTGTTGTGGGCCATTAGATGGGGGTAAACTAGTGGGCCTTGTTAGGTATAGTTGATAGGTGGTTCACAATAGGGTTAATTGTAGGAGGAGCTGCTATGAGTTAAGCTAGTGTAGGTTATAGGAATATTTCAGGAGGGCGAGCACGCCCGACATGCCCACAAGGGCTCTAAGCCCAGGACGCCATAGCAGATGCGCAACGTTTTTTGGAGAAGCAGAAAAGCAGTGAAATATGAAGTGCACTACAAACAGAGCTTTTTCTTTGTGTTATTTTTCTAGTCTTATTTGGGGGTCAGTGGTGCTTTTTCAAACCACAGAATGATCTGGGTATCTTGAATTTTTTTATGTTTTCATGTAGGATTCGAATATGTAGGATTTGTACAATGTAACGTACTGATAAAACACCACCAAAAATGCTTGCAACAATGCACACTACAAAAAATTTTTGGAAATCCATAGCTTTTATTGCTAATGTTAATAAATGCTACAGAAATAGGGCGTGAAGGAGATTTTAAAGAATTTTTTTAACCATCCCACCGTAGAGGCAAAACTCATAAGGACTTTTCAGACATTTTAATTTATTGTGGTCAGCACAGATTCTCAGCAGCATCGGCAATGTGAAAGTGGGCATGCCGTCTCTAAGGATTGATCCAACAGTCACCAATGGTCAAGAAACATAGACTGTAACGAATGGAAGCGGAGGTAGAGATGGTGAAGTTCACATTCGTTTTTTATTTTTAAAGTGGAACCTCGGGACCACGGTCCAAGGGGCTCTGAAGGGGGCGTGACTAGTGAGCCCCGGGTACCCGTAGCAAAGCCCCTCAGACTGGACCAGAATGGAATACCCGGAGGACACAGGTGCTACCTCCAGTTAGACCCCGGACACGTAGCAGCTGTCCCAGCGGGACCAAAAGGGAAACCAGAAGTTACAGCAGAGTCCGTAATGAGATGGGTCCTGGATCTGGGTAGTTGGTAAGTAGTCGGTTCCAGTGACCTTCACTCAGTCCTCGGACTCGTATAGCTGTTGGTGGAACGGGATGGCTTTCGCCCAGATGGTTGCAGATATAACCAGGAACATCAGGATACTGATACTCTGTGGAGACAGATATCATTGGAGAATGCACAGAGACTGCAGACGCAGTGCAGACAGGTTAGCAAGAGAACCGGATGTAGCAATGATTGATACTCGTTGCTCTAGTGCTCTCCCTATGGAGGAGAGGCCAGAAATAGCAGCCAGTGCGCTGCCATTGGTTAATTTGTTCTTTTTGAAAAATGCACGCTGTCCCTTTAAGAAGGCAGGAGAGTATGCGGGCGTGCCCTAATAGCTTTAGTTACAGATCTGCCGACAGGATGCCAGGAGGTGGAGGCAGGGGAGAGACCTGAATGCTGAGTAGCCGCATGAGACACAGAGGAGGCCGGCTGCTGCCTAAGGACAGCGTGCGAGGCACAAGGTGAGTGCCCAGAATGGGGGGCGGTGGCAGACCTGGACGCAGCTCCAGGACAGGGACCAGGTGTAACAGTGGCAGACATGGGCGCCGTGCCAGGACAGGGACCCGGTGTAACATAGACGTTGGGTTTATGAAAGGTTTATTTCACTGGAACGCAAATATCAATGAATCATTTTATTCGGTTTCCTATGACCTGTGTGCCCATATAAAGGGTTCATCCTACTCACAGATTCACATGAACTCTTCCACAATCCATTTTGAGTGGCCTCCATGAAACTTTCTATATGACATCAATCCATTTAGGTTGCAAGTTGCACAAAGATCATTACAATCTGACAGCTGATGTGACCACATGTGTGATAAATTCTCATAAGCCGAGCGTAAAGACTAAAACCACTGTGATTATATTTGTAGAGTCTAACAGTCTTCCAGAATATGAAGCTACCCATGATACTAACAGAAGGACACAAGCCCTGATAGTAGTAGCTAATCATATATAACAAGCTTCAATAAAGTACTATGTGATGGGTAATAAAATGACCAAGTATCTCTATGTACCAAAATGATGCACCGTATGGCAGATATACTGGTGTATTTCCTACGACATCAGGAGACATTACCAGTAAGGCCATGTTCACACATTCAGTGTTTGGTTAAAATTTTGTCTCGGTATTTGTAGCCAAAACCCGGAGTGGGTGATAAATACAGAAGTGGTGACATGTCTCTATAATACTTTACCTCTGATTGTTCCACTCCTGGTTTTGGCTACAAATACTGATGTAAAATACTGACCAAATACTGAACGTGTGACCGTGGCCTTATGGTTTCCCTCCACGGCGGTAATAACGCAAATTCCCATTCTGCACAGGCAATGCTGTAATCCTGTTTATGAATAAGAAATATCACTTTGAAACGTGTCAACCAAGATATTAAATTTCTCTTGGAACTTTCTCCTCGGACATTGTATTCATCCATTGTAGAATGTGAATTTTTCCATGGAATTACCATATGTTTTAATCAATGGAAATAAACATTTGGGATTTTATTTGAAGTGCTGGATCTACCCCCTTCTTTCTCTTTATGGACTGTAATCATGTTTGCTGGTGGTCAATCCCACGATCTACCTGCGACTTCTATTTCAGAGCCTGGTCTATGCCCCTCTTTTAGGTGCCTCATGTATGTAAGATTTTGAGAAAATTAGATTAATTCCAATTCCAAGCCATATTATCAAACTCAAGTTTATCAGTCAGTAAGGCTGGGATCACAGCAGTGTGTATCCTCTCATCCGAGAGAATCGGGTCAATTATGCAAAATACACTCTGATCAAACTCTGGTCAATGTCAGTAGTCAATAGTGTGATCCGATTCTTTCGGATGAGAAGATGGAGAAAAAAACATCTCCATGTCCTCCATTATGTCAGTCCGTGGAAATCGGTCTGCATTCTTATGTCATCCGAGCGCAGTCCAATGTTTTTCAGTCCAATGTTTTTTACCGACTCATTGAGTTGCTTGGCCAAGTGTGATCTGAATAACTGATCAGACTTGGACATGCGGTGATATTTTTCATTGGATCGGTTTGGACCAAGGAAAAAATTGGATATTTGCACAGCCCCCTAATTTAAAATTGGTCCAAGTGTGATCTGATGTTTTGCTGGATCGCACTGAGACCAAAAACACAGCCATGTGCACAAGCCATAATACAGATCTATGTGACCCAGGGCATACACACTGTGTGCCGTGATTTTCCCTTATAGAAACACATCACAGGCTGCAGCTGACCCATTGGCTGTTCAATAAGCTCTAGAATAATCATCTCATGGTTGTCTATGACAGGTGTGCATTATTATATATATAGTGTGTACTAATGGAAATGAATATTTTAATTATAAACAGTTGCAAATTAATATTCTGATAGCGCTACACTCGTTGTCTACATTGAAGTATGCCACCTTTTATGGCAAGTCCGTGAAGAGATAATAAACGTTCTGATGAAATACTACATGTTGCATACTATATCTATGCACAGTACGTCATTGAAATGCTTTTCCATCGACATTATTGAGCCTTGACTGTCCACATTCCCTCAATACTTTCATTGTAATAGTCTCTAGACTGACTCATATAATCTACAACAGGTATGAAGATATAGACAGACATTAGAGATGTGACTCAGGGTGGAAGGGGATGTGCCAATATTGCACCTCATAACCCCAAACTCTGTTATACCATGACTTCATAAGTCTCATGATCTAACTCATTAATGACCTACATTCTTTTCTTTACTCACCTTCTTATGTAATACACCAAGACATAGAGGAGCAGAACTGTCATCTCCACATCCATGATTACTGAAAGTTTCTTCTGTTAATATCATCGCAATTATAAAATTATAAAGTGCATTAAACAGGTCATGCTGGGTTATAGAAGACATGTAATGTCTAATAAAGTGTCTGATACAAATAAAGATGGCTTTTATTTTCCAAGCAATTTTTTATTTTATAAAAAAAAAGCCTCCCATTAGTCAGCTATAATCAAGAGAAAAACCTGGGATAAAGTATCAAATTTCCCTGCAGCTCCCCCACAAGTGAGAATAAGCATTACACAGTGTCACGCGGCAGAGAGGAGCCAGAAGACCGCAGTATCTGATTTCTCTTACTCCTGCACTGATTAGAAGCACTTTATCTTCATACTAAATGGTGTAAGTTTCTTTTAGCAGTGCAGGGGTTAATCTGCTCAGTTAAGAGCTCCTGGAAACTTTCCTGGGTTTAGGCTCTCAGCTGTGCACTGCTAGCCAATCCCATCTCCTATGTTCTGCCCATTCATGTGCAGCAAGTATTCTCATAAGTGCTGTACCAGCTTTTACCATTAGATGTCATTAGTTGTTCCCCTTTTTTGTCTGTTCTTGGATTTAGGAACCTCTCCCTTTAATAGCTTGTTCTGTTTAGACCTGCCCCTTCAGTTTTCCCCGGGCCAGAAAACTTGTAGCAATTTTCTTCCCGGATCTCTGAGTTACATACACACATGCTCCTGCAAATCACTGCTTCTGTTAAGCGGATTCCGGTGAGGGTTTAATACAGTTATGTGTTTGTGCAATGTATCTGTATAAGCTAGCCATCATGCAGCCACCGTGCAGTGTCTTATGAGAGAGGTATATGGTGAATGTATTTTCTAGCTAGTTGTAATGCTCTTTGCACTGCATGTTAGATAGATGCATCTTTGTTTAGGGTAGTGCAATGCTGCAGCCTAAGTTTGCTTAGTTATCCCTCTTAACGGCATTATGTGTTGTATTGTGCAACCTCTGTAATACTCCTGTTACTGATGTAATAGCACCCTGTATTATTGCCTTTTACTGATGTAATAGCACCTTGTATTATTGCTGTTGTTTTGCTATCTGCCAGTACTGATATACTGTACTGTCTGTTTCTTTGTAGTTTTTACCCGATCTCATCCACTATATCATCCGATTTTATCCACTATTTCATCTGATCACAACCACTATATCATCCGATCTCATCCACTATATCATCCGATCTCATCCACTATATCATCCGATCTCATCCACTATATCATCCGATATCATCCACCATTGTTGTTCTCCGTTACTAAGTTCATCATCATCTCAATAAACATAGACTTAAGCACCCATGGAGTCTTTTTACTGGGAGTGGATGAAGGGTTGAGCCATATGCTGGAATCCACACAGCGTCATATGTGGAAGAAGGCAGAGCATCCTTTATAATCTGGGCCCTGGTTAGCACTCATTGTCAGAGGTAGCTTTGGTGGCATGGCTGGGGGTTGTTGGTGTTTTTTATTGGAGAAGGCATTTGGTGGATTTATCAGTGAATGTTGCTAGGTTTTTGAGTGTGTGAAAATTCCCTTTCTTCGCCTACTTTTGTTTAACCCCATCCTCCCCTCCCCGGTGCATTCCTCTGTTATCTGTGTGACTATATTTGCATGTTTGGTATTTTTCGTTATTCCTGTTCGTATTACCTTGTTAGTCTGGTTGGTTTATTATGGTGCACTACTACTTCCCTCTTCCCTGGGTGGCGGAAGGGTACTGACTGAGAGGGCGGATTCTAGAGCTAAGGCAAGGTAGGTGGTCCCAGTGTCTTCACCACCAGAAGTAATCTGGGAAACAGGGTGAACTAGGGCACCTCTAGTGTTAGGGACAGGGAAGGAGCCCCTGGTCCTGGGACACCTGACAACAGAGCTGTGACACACAGTTAATTTATTATCGGTATGTAGTGCCTGGACTAACCAGGTCCTCCAGAGCCAGAGAAACTTTTTTTGTCAGGGTCCTGACAGCGCCGGCGTACAGCCTCCGCTAAGCATGGACTCACCCGCACCGTAGGTACCCCTGGGGACAAGAACAGCCAGAAAATAAAGATGCACAGGACCTGAATGTAGAAGTTTAGCAAGCCGGCACAGGACCTACGGTCAAATGAACGGTCATGTGACTGCAAGGGGGCGGGGCTTAGCATCCTGCTTTCAAAGAAGGTAGAAAACTCAAAGTCGGGCAAAGCGGGGGTCATGCACAGTACAGGCAAGCGAGGTACAGGAGGGATAAACAGACGGGATGTCAGACAAAGCCAAAGGTCCTACACAAGATATCAGTAAAGTACCAGGGATGAGACAGAACGGATAGTCAGGGCCAAGCAGAGATCAAAACCAAACAGACATAGAAGGTACCAAGCAGAATCCAAAGCAATATCCAGAGAACAGACCGAGTCATACACAGAGAATCATGCAACCAGAACACAGCACTAACACACTCAGGGGCCACCACACAATGCCAAGGGCGAAAGTATAACTGACGGGGGATGGGAGCTTCCTGAGGCTATAAGAAGCCCCCACAGAACCAATGACAGGCCACTATAATAGGTCCCAGGTGTGCAGGTGAGAGTCTGCACTGAGGTCAGAACATTAACCCCAGCAGTGCCGGTCACCCAGCACTGGTATCATGATAATACCCCCCTCTCAACGGGGGGCCTCTGGACCCCCAGGCTTGCCCGGGTATCTAGCATGGAAAGCCCGAACCAGACGATCCACATGCATCAACAGGGCCGGCACCCAGGACCTGTCCTCCGGCTCATACCCCTTCCAATGAACTAGGTACTGTACTGACCGCCGTACCAACCTAGAATCTACAATGTGACCAATCTCATATTCCACATGTCCGTCAACCGAAACCGGAGGAGCAGCGGTCTCGGATTCTCCCCGGACTGCTTCAAACGGTTTGAGTAGAGATCTATGGAAGACGTTAGGGATCTTGAAAGAGGGTGGAAGGAACAGCCTGTACACTACTGGGTTGATTTTTTCCACAATCTTGTACGGGCCAATGAATTTGGGGCCCAACTTGGCTGACGGAATCTTTAACTTAATGTTTCGCGTGGAGAGCCAAACTTTCTCTCCAACCTGAAACATGGGACCAGGTGTTCGTTTCCTGTCCGCCAAAAACTTATACCTGCCTTGAGACCTAGATATACGCCGCTGGACTTCTGCCCATGTATCTTTTAACTGCTGCACAGAGTCCTCAGCCCCGGGGCACCCCGTATCCAGACGAGAAAACTCACCAAAATGAGGACTGAACCCATAGTTGATCAAGAAAGGGGACATACCAGTGGATTGACTCACCCGACTATTGAAAGCAAATTCAGCCAACGGCAGTATATCACACCAGTCATTCTGTCTAGCAGAAGTCAGACATCTGAGGATCTCTTCCAGAGACTGATTAGTGCGTTCCGTCTGACCATTACTCTCAGGATGGTATGCAGACTAAAAGGACAGAAATATCCCTAATTTTTTGCAGAAAGCATGCCAAAACTTAGCCACAAACTGCACACCACGATCAGACACCACATTCAGGGGTACCCCATGCAAGTGGACCACATGCTGCACAAACAATCTGGATAAGATCTCAGCAGAAGGTAATGCGGACATGGGTACAAAATGAGCCTGCTTTGAAAATCTGTCCACCACTACCCATACCACCATATTACCCCTGGAAGAGGGAAGATTGGTAATAAAATCCATGGACAGATGGGTCCACGGTCTTTCGGGAACTTCCAAGGGCATCAGCTCCCCCGCCGGCCGGCTATGGGAGCTTTTAGAACGAGCACAGACCCCACAACCAGAAATGAATTTCCTTATATCAGAACCAAGGGTAGGCCACCAGAAGATCCTAGCCACTGCCAGTCGCGTGGCTGATATACCAGGGTGAGCACACAACTTGGATTCGTGGAACTCTTGCAAGAGTTTAAATCGAAGTTGCTCTGGGACAAACAACTTGCCCCCTGGCTTGGCCACAGGAGCCAGCGACTGGGCCCCCTCAATTTCCCGTTCCAATTCAGATCCATGCTAACACCACCCCAGGGAGGACGGTGGCTCAGGTGCAGACACAGGAAAACTACGAGATAAGGCGTCAGCCTTGACATTCTTTGACCCTGGACGGAATGTAATAGTAAACTGGAAACGAGAAAAAAAAAGTGACCAACGGGCCTGTCTGGGCGTTAATCTTTTAGCAGACTCAATGTTTGACAAATTTTTGTGATCAGTGATCACAATAACCGGGTGACTGGCCCCCTCCAAAAAGTGCCTCCATTCCTCAAACGCCAACTTGACCGCAAGAAGCTCTCTATTGCCTACATCATAATTTCTTTCAGCAGCAGAGAACTTCCTGGAAAAGAAAGCACATGGCCTGAGGTTGGCTAGAGTGGCAGACCCTTGGGATAACACTGCCCCCACACCCACCTCAGAGGCATCCACCTCCACCACAAAAGGTTTGGAAGGATCTGGCTGTACCAAGACAGGAGCAGACATAAAACATTTTTTCAGCATCGCAAAGGCCTCTTTTGCAAGTGAGGACCAATTTCTCACATCCGCACCTTTGCATGTTAGATCCGTGAGAGGTTTGACCACTTGCGGAAACCCCTGGATAAATTTGCGGTAATAATTGGCGAACCCCAAGAAGCGCTGAAGACCCTTAAGATCTCGAGGTTGCACCCTATCGGCAATGGCCTGCACCTTCTTGGGGTCCATGCGAAAACCCTCACCGGATACAATTAATCCCAAAAAAGACAATTCTTGCACACAGAATACACATTTCTCCAATTTGGCATACAGATGATTTTCTCTCAGTCTTTGGAGAACAGTTCGTACATGTTCCAAACGAGAATGCTTGTCGGAGGAGTTTATCAAAATATCATCTAAGTAGATAACGGCAAAACGACCAATGAGATCCGAGAATACCACGTTGATGAAATTCTGAAATATGGCGGGGGCGTTGGTAAGACCAAACGGTATGACTAAATTTTCAAACAGTCCCTCGGTCGTGAGGAACGCGGTTTTCCATTCATCCCCCTCTCTGACCTTTATCAAATTATATGCCCCCCGAAGATCCAGTTTAGAAAACCACTTTGCCCCTGATAGTTGGTTACACAAATCGGGAATCAACGGAAGGGGGTACGTATTCCGTACCGTAATCTGATTAAGCTCCCGAAAATCGAGACAGGGACGTAACCCGCCTTTTTTTTTCTTTACAAAAAAGAAACCTGCCGCCACAGGTGAGACTGAAGGACGTATGTGTCCTTTGCGCAGACTTTCAGCAATGTACTCCTTCATAGCCAAGCGCTCAGGACCGGACAAATTAAACAGACGGGCTTTAGGTAATTTAGCCCCCGGGACTAGCTCAATAGCGCAGTCAAAGGGTCTATGTGGCGGTAATGTCTCGGCCTTGCTTTCGGAGAATACATCTTCGAAGTCCTTCAGGCATTCCGGAATACCTTCCAGCTCGACAGATGATACAGACACACATTTATCAGGTTCAACCAGCAGTGCGGATTTATCACATAACTTAAAATCATTAAAACCCCATTGAACAATCTCCCCCGTTTTCCAGTTAATAACTGGGTTATGACATTGTTACCAGGGCATGCCCAACACCAACCCTGCAGGTAGATTGTCCAGAACAAAACAACTTAGGTTTTCCACATGAGTAGTGCCCACTCTGAGCGAAAACAAGTCAGACATAAAGAGAATTCCCTCCTTAGTGAGGGGAGAGGAGTCAATGGCCATCACCTTGATCGGAACCTTGAGCCTAACTGTCCCTATCTTACAGTGTGTGACCAATTGGGAGTCAATGAGGTTAATAGATGATCCGCAGTCCACGAAGGCTGTAGAGGAAAAAGAACTACCGTCCACAAACAGTTCCACATGCAGTAACACTTTAGAAAACGAGGAAAAGGGTACCTGAGGGTCTCAGTAGTCTCCCCGTTGACTGCCCAGACCTAGTCGTTTCCCGCCGACCGGGTTGAAGACGGGCAATCAGGACACTCCCTTTTCCAATGTCCCATTTTACCGCAGTAAAAACATAACTGCTTGTCCTTCCGGTGTTTCCTCTCTGTATCCTTCAGGGAGAGGGCGCCTACATCCATGAGCTCAGGGGCAGTCTCTTTTCCACTGGTGAACGATGGAGTTTCCACCTGCATCACCCCTCTGGCACGCAGCCTGCGGTCCATCCGGATGGCCTGGGTCATGACGTCCTCGAGAGAGTCAGGTGGGGGATGTAACGCCAAGGCATCCTGCAGCCGCTCGGACAAGCCTCTGCGAAAGAGTCCTCGGAGTGCGGCGTCGTTTCAAGAGACCTCTGTGGCCCAGCGGTGGAATTCAGTACAAAACCACTCAGCCGAGTGTTTCCCCTGACAGACGCTCATCACCATGTCCTCTGCCAATCGCACTCGGTCAGGCTCATCATAAAGGTGCCCGAGGGCCTCAAAGAATGCATTCACAGACACTCTCTCAGGGGCAGTTGGAGGAAGGAAGAAAGCCCAAGCTTGTGGGGACCCTCTTAACAGAGACATAATGACCTCAACCCTCTGACTTTCATCCCCAGAGGAACATGGTCTCAAACTAAAAAAAAGTTTGCACCCCTCCATGAAGACCCTGAACTCCTTTTTGTTTCCAGTAAAAAAGTCAGGCAGTTTAACAGGTGGTTCTGGGGACACCAAAACAACATCACTCGCCCCAGCCCCCAGAGACCCAGCAGCTAGAGCTCCCCGCACTGTTTCAGAAACCTGCTGCTGAGAACGAGCAAGACCTTGCAGCTCCAGGGATAAACCCTGAAACATTTGACTCAGACTTTTCATCTGGTCAGCCAGAGACTGTATGGGATCCATAACTCTCTGCATAAAAAATCCCCAAAAAACTTAATGGTCAGTTATAATGTCAGTGTCCTGACAGCGCCGGCGTACAGCCTCCGCTAAGCATGGACTCACCCGCACCGTAGGGACCCCTGGGGACAAGAACAGCCAGAAAATAAAGATGCACAGGACCTGAATGTAGAAGTTTAGCAAGCCGGCACAGGACCTACGGTCAAATGAACGGTCATGTGACTGCAAGGGGGCCTGCTTTCAAAGAAGGTAGAAAACTCAAAGTCAGGCAAAGCGGGGGTCATGCACAGTACAGGCAAGTGAGGTACAGGAGGGATAAACAGACGGGAGGTCGGACAATGCCAAAGGTCCTACACAAGATATCAGTAAAGTACCAGGGATGAGACAGAACAGATAGTAAGGGCCAAGCAGAGATCAAAACCAAACAGACATAGAAGGTACCAAGCAGAATCCAAAGCAATATCCAGGGAACAGACCGAGTCATACACAGAGAATCATGCAACCAGAACACAGCACTAACACACTCAGGGGTCACCACACAATGCCAAGGGCGAAAGTATAACTGACGGGGGATGGGAGCTTCCTGAGGCTATAAGAAGCCTCCCCAGAACCAATGAGAGGCCACCATAATAGGTCCCAGGTGTGCAGGTGAGAGTCTGCACTGAGGTCAGAACATTAACCCCAGCAATGCCGGTCACCCAGCACTGGTATCATGACATTTTTTAACTGCTTTCAGCCAACCTCTTTACCAATTCTTTCTCTCTAAGGGCTTGTTCACATGCTACTTTTTTGCTGCCTATGTTTTCCTTGCAAATTTGAACCAAAGCATTCTTTTAAATCTGTTGTATGTCAATTTTATGACATTTTTTAACCATCTCAAATTAGTTGAAAAGAATGCAAGTAAAATGCGTCCAAATGCACATATTTTACGCAGTATTCTACTGCCAACGATCTGGTTCTTGGTGCAGAAAAATCAGCTCCAAATGTGCCAATTGGGGTTTTGCTAACTGGGGTTTTTAAACAGGCAATAACTTACAAGATGTAAAGCAATCCTATAATATAGGAAATGTACTAAGGGTTGTGAAAACTACTATAGAATTTTGTTTCACCTTTTGGTTGCTGGGGTCAAGGATTGATGTTTTTACTTAAAGGGATGTTAGAAAGCTTGAAAGTTTCCTCATATCCACAAAATGGGCAGATGACCATTTTCTCCACATCCAAAAAAATGGGTCCGATTATGCTAAGCACACTCTTTTCAGAGTTTGATCAGAGTGGGATTTTGTCAGAGGTGTAGAGAAAAATAAAGTTTCTCCACCTTTTCTATTGTCCGTCCGTGAACATTTTCCATGGACCCATAGAGTTGAATTGGCGAGTGCCATCTGACTCATGGTGGGAAATCATGCTTGCCGTGTTTTTTTCCTCGGACCACTAAATAATCAATGGAGAATATGAAAGAGGTTTTTCCCTCATTATCCAAAACTCTTCTAATCAGGCATTTCCAAATCGTTTTTCTATAATAGACAGCAAGACATTTTTACGTCTATACTTAAATAGTATAAAGATCAATAAAACATGGCATATGTCATAATGCTCAGGCGAAATAGAATATTTTCAAAGTGTTGGCAGAATGAGAAATATGCCATGTCTGGCTGTGACCAGTTACTGTGGTTTGCTAGAAATGTGGCTTACTCAGATCTTCCAGAACAAGCAGCTCAATTGAAGGAAATATGGTCAATAGAAAAAGCGATCTACCACTGATCCATGAGAGTTAAGCCGGTATCAGAAGCATAAGAGTGGCAAAGACTTGGCATGGCTGCAGGTGCATGCTAACTGCTGTGATAGATAGTAAGTGGGAGGGAATATATACAGATTTATACATAATGGAGCCTGGGCTTACAGTAGTTGATAGGTCTTAACTTTAAGCTGCCGATGCAAAGCCAGCACATGGTATTAGTAGGTTACATCCATATGTTCCTACTGAATATCTATGAGTATGAGTAGTAACGCAGCTTTGGTCAGTCACCTCCACTCTTCTCAGAAATCTTTCCATGGGGTTGTAAAATTTGGCCACATTTCTAAGCTTTAGGGCAGATGGTGGGTGATGCATATCCAGCGTTGCTGAAAGGTGAGCCAAGAGTCAGTGGAGAAAACCATGATCAGCAGAAGACTTCATCCACTATATGTTAATGCTCAAAAATTAGAAATCTCCTCCCTATCTGGCCAAACAAGTCTACTTCACCACCCTAAAGTACAAGCCCCGGTCACCAACATCAGCGCTCACAATTTGCCCACATATTTCCTAGACAAAATCAACCATGTCCGTCAGGACATTTTTGCACAGTCTCCTCAGAGCCTGGATCTTTGTCCCTCCCACACCTCAAGCTCACTTTCCACCTTCAAGCCTGTCACAGAAAAAGTTAACATTTACCTTGCTTCTTCTTGCTCTACCACCTGCACCAGTGACCCTATTCCCCCACATCTCCTCCAGTCTCTCTCCCCACTTGTCGCTACCTACATAACTAAAATAGTTATTCTCTCTCTTTCCCTCTTCATTTAAGCACGCTGTCATAGGTTTACTTAAAAAAATCTCTCGACCAGAACTGCACTGCTAACTACAGATCTGTCTCGAATCTCCAATTCATTTCTAAACCCCTGGAATACTTGGCCACTCTCAGCTGATCCAATATCTCTCAGATAACTCTATTCTTGACCCTTTACAATCTGGCTTCTGCTCTTTACATTTTACTTAAGCTGCCATACTAAAGTCTAGAATGGTCTACTAACAATTAAATGTAATCATAGAATCATAGAATCATAGAATCGTAGAGTTGGAAGGGACCTCCTGGGCCATCTGGTCCAACCCCCTGCTCAAAGCAGGATTCGCTAAATCATCCCAGTCAGATGTCTGTCCAGCCTCTGTTTGAAGACTTCCATTGAAGAAGAACTCACCACTTCTCGTGGCAGCCTGTTCCACTCATTGATCACTCTAACTGTCAAAAAGTTTTTTCTAATATCTAATCTGTGTCTCCTCCCATTCAGTTTCATCCCATTGCTTCTTTCCTTGTGCAAATGAGAATAAAGTTGATCCTTCTACAATGTGACAGCCCTTTAGATATTTGTAGACAGCTATTAAGTCTCCTCTCAGTCTTCTCTTTTGCAAACTAAACATTCCCAAATCCTGCAACCTTTCCTCATAAGACAGGGTTTGCAGACCGGTCACCATTCTGGTCGCTCTTTTCTGAACTTGCTCCAGTTTGTTGATGTCTTTTTTAAAATGTGGTGCCCAAAACTGGACACAATATTCCAGATGAGGTCTGACCAAAGAGGAGTAGAGTGTCATGGTATGCCTAGGTTACTTTAGGCAAAAACCCCGGGACCCTGCGATGTCCCTCAGACTAGGGGAACCCTGTCTGTCCCTCTACCCAGGGTTTACACTGAAGGTGTGCCTGCCTGAGCCTCCACCCTGTCCCTGTCTCCTGTCCAGCCCTAAGCTGAACCCACCACCCTCCACCCAGTGAGGGGACCAGACACCAGACCCCACAAATACGTATGGACAGGGGTAAAAGAAACACCACACAGTTAATACACAAGGGAATACAATAATGTGCAAGGACAACCAAATATATATATAACAGATTGGAGAAAGAACCACTGAGGGATATACTGCACCAGATATCAGACGCTCCAACACCACCACTACTGACCGGTATTGCTAGCACTAGGCTAAAGCTATAGTCGGCGACGCTCATAGTCAGGACGAACTATTTAAAGACCAAGGGCGTGGCCCAGCCCTCAGCCAGCATGACAACCTGGTTAACCCTATCCCGACTGGAACAGAATACCCAACAGGGTATTACCGCTGTCTGCCGGACACCCTGGTGTGAACAGTGTCCGACATGACAGTACCCCGCCTTCTACGAGGGACCTCCGGAACCTCACCATGTCGAGGACCTGGCTTGTCCGGATGGCGACGATGGAACATAGTAACCAGTCGATCAGCATGAATGTCAGAGGCCGGCACCCATGTCCTCTCCTCAGGACCATAGCCACGCCAGTGGACCAGGTACTGTAGAGTGCGACGCACAACCCTAGAGTCCACCACTTTGGACACCTCAAATTCCAACGCGCCATCCACCAAGACGGGAGGTGGTGGCCCGGGGGAACCATCCACCAAACCCACGACCTTCTTTAGCAATGCTTTGTGAAATACATTATGAATCTTATACACAGCCGGCAACTCCAAACGAAATGCCACTGGGTTGATCACTGCGGAGATTCTAAATGGGCCAATGAACCTGGGACCCAACTTAAGTGACGGTATCTTGAGCTTAATGTTCCTAGTAGATAACCACACCCAATCACCCACACACAGGTCCGGACCTGGCACACGTCTGCAGTCAGCCACCCGTTTGTACCTGGAACCCACCTTCAACAAGCGCTGCTTGACTCTCCTCCAAACAGACGACAATTGAGCTCCCAACTGGTCCTCCTCAGGGACGCCAACTGAGCACCCCTGACGCAAGGTGCAAAATTGAGGATGTTGACCATACACACAAAAAAAAGGAGATTCCCCAGACGATTCCTGGCAATGGTTGTTTATTGCGAATTCTGCCAGAGGAAGAAACGCTGACCATTCTTCCTGATTGTCGGAAATAAAGCAGCGCAAGTATTGCTCCAGGTTTTGGTTCATCCGCTCAGTCTGTCCATTCGACTGAGGGTGGAAAGCCGATGAATGAGATAATTTGATTCCAAGGCGAGAACAAAAAGCTCTCCAAAACTTTGCCACAAACTGCGTACCTCGATCAGACACAATGTCAGACGGGACACCATGAAGTCTGACCACCTCGCGAATAAATATCTGAGCAAGAGTCTTAGCATTGGGCAAAGACGGTAAAGCAACGAAATGTGACATTTTGGAGAACCTATCAACAATTACCAAAATGACCGAGTTCCCTGCCGAGGCGGGCAAGTCAGTAATAAAATCCATGGAAATCTCAGTCCATGGCTTACTGGGCACCCCGAGAGGCTGCAAGCTACCAGCGGGACGGGAACGAGGAGTCTTGGCCCGTGCGCACGTGGTACAGGCAGCCACATATGAGGCCACATCCTGCCGGATTTTAGGCCACCAAAAACGACGCGATACCAGTTCCAGAGTGCTCTTAACCCCTGGATGACCTGCCAGTACTGTGTCGTGATGTTCGCCCAACACTCTAGAGCGTAGATGTAGCGGCACAAAAGATTTATTAGCAGGTAACCCCGGCGGTACCACCTCCTGAGCCTCGGCAATCTCTGCCTCAATCTCTGTCGTGATGGCAGATACCACCACACCCTTTTGGAGAATAGGCACCGGCTCTTCACATAACTCTCCACCAGGAAAACACCTGGATAAAGCGTCTGCCTTAACATTCTTCGACCCAGGTCGATAGGTAACAATGAAGTTGAACCGGGTGAAGAATAATGCCTAGCGAGCCTGTCTGGAGGACAGGCGCTTAGCAGATTCTAAATAAAGCAAATTCTTATGGTCGGTTATCACAGTAATCTGATGAACAGCCCCCTCCAAGAAGTGTCGCCACTCCTCAAATGCCAATTTGATGGCCAATAGTTCCCTGTTGCCAATATCATAATTACGCTCCGCAGGCGACAGCTTCTTGGAGAAGAAGGCACACGGATGCAACTTGGCCCAAGAAGGGCCCTGAGACAGTACAGCCCCCACTCCAACCTCCGACGCATCCACCTCCACGACAAACGGTAAGGAGACATCGGGCTGCACCAGAATGGGCGCTGAGGCAAAACTATTCTTGAGGAATTCAAACGCCTGTACCGCAGGCTCAGACCAGTCAGAAAAGTCGGTACCCTTCTTAGTCATGTCAGTCAGTGGTTTGGCAATCATAGAGAAGTTCTTAATAAATTTCCTATAGTAATTGGAGAAGCCAAGAAATCGCTGAAGCGCCTTAAGATTATCAGGCCGATCCCAATGTAGTACCGCCTGCACCTTTGCGGTGTCCATCTTAAAACCTGAGGCGGAGATTATATAACCCAAGAACGGTAGCTCCTGTACGAAAAACACACATTTTTCAAGCTTGACATAGAGCCTGTTCTCTCTGAGCAACTGCAGAACCTGTCTAACATGCTCTATATGTGTATCATGGTCGCGAGAGAAAATGAGGATGTCGTCAAGATAAATTATAACAAACCTCCCCAACAACTGAGAGAAGACATCATTAATGAAGTGTTGAAAGACCGCCGGTGCCATAGTCAACCCAAACGGCATTACCAAACTCTCAAAGTGACCCTCAGGGGTATTGAACGCTGTCTTCCACTCATCCCCCTGACGGACTCTTATAGATTGTACGCCCCCCTGAGGTCCAGTTTGGAGAACCACCTGGCACCAACCACTTGGTTGAATAAATCGGGTATAAGTGGCATAGGGTAAGGATCACGGACCGTAATCTGGTTGAGCTCTCTGAAATCCAGACACGGGCGTAAACCGCCATCCTTCTTTTTAACAAAGAAGAAGCCAGCAGCCAGAGGAGAAGAGGAAGGTCTAATATGACCCTTGCTCAGGCTATCCGCAATGTATTCCTTGAGAGCTAGCCTCTCGGGACCTGAGATATTAAACATTCTAGCTTTAGGTAACTTGGCCCCTGGTTTCAACCTAATAGCACAGTCATAGGGGCGATGCGGTGGTAGTTCCGAACAACCCTTCTCAGAAAATACATCCGCATAATCCAGCAACGGCTCCGGGATACTGGGGGTCAAAGCAGAAATACATGTAGCCAGGCACCTCTCCTGACACTCCCTGCTCCACTGAATTATGTCCTGGGTCTTCCAATCAATAACAGGATTATGCATTGACAACCATGGAAAGCCCAGAACCATCTGAGCCGGTAAGTTACTAAGCACCTTACAAGTTACCCGCTCTGAGTGTAATACTCCGATGTGGAGTTGTATATCCAACACACACTCTGTGATCTCCCCTTGAGACAACGGGGAAGCATTGATGGTAACCACCCGGATGGGGTTCGGCAATTTCTCCACCGGAAATCCCGCTGTATGCGCGAACCTCTCATCAATGAGATTGGCAGCTGAGCCACTATCAATAAATACTGTAATAGAGAGCATTTGCCCCCCAAGTACCACCCTAGCAGGGAGCATACACTGGGAAACCATGTCGGAGGATACACAAAGGCTCAGACTAGACTCCGCCAAACCCTCTGAGCCTATCAGTTTTCCGCCGGCGCGCCCTTCTTAGGTACCAGGGGGCAAGCGTTAATAAAATGTCCTCCTTTGCCACAAAAAAAACAGAGCCCCTGCCTTCTGTGCCAAGGACGTTTAGGCTTGTTACTCGGTGACTGTGCTATACCAGCGATCTGCATGGGTTCCACGGATTCACCCGCGGCAACCTCACCGACCACTCCCCCACCTCCCGGAGGCAACGAAACCAGCGCCCCCTGACGGAGACGTCGGTCGATGCGTACTACAAGTGCCATCGCAGCCTCCAGAGAGGCGGGAGTCTCGTACATTAGGAGAGTCTGTTTAACCCTTCCAGAAACCCCATGCAAAAATTGACTTCTAAGCGCAGGGTCATTCCACTGCGTGTCCACCGCCCAGCGCCGGAATTCCGTGCAGTAATCCTCAGCTGGTCGATCACCCTGTAGCAGTGAGCGTATCTTAGACTCTGCTAAGTTTAATCTATCCGGATCGTCATAGATCAAACCCAGAGCAGAGAAAAAAAAATCTACAGATTCAAATGCCTGTGAGTCTGAAGGGAGTGAAAAGGCCCAGGCCTGTGGATCACCACTCAGCAAAGAAATCACCAAGCCCACGCGTTGAGCCTCATTACCTGAGGAATGTGGACGCATACGGAAATACAATTTGCATGATTCACGAAAAACCGTGAACTTACCACGATCACCAGCAAATCGTTCAGGAAGGGGAAACTTTGGCTCAGCTGCCCTGGCTGCAGCCTCAGCAGGTACTGCAGGAGCTGACAGGCCTTGTTGCTGGACCGCCCCCCTGAGTTCAGTGACCTGTATGGATAGAGCCTCCAGCTGCTTGGTTAGGGAAAGTATAGGATCCATAGTAGGTAACCCCTATATTCCCTATCTATACCTTTTTTTTTTTTTTTCTTCTCACTTTATTATTTGGGCCGACTATAATGTCATGGTATGCCTAGGTTACTTTAGGCAAAAACCCCGGGACCCTGCGATGTCCCTCAGACTAGGGGAACCCTGTCTGTCCCTCTACCCAGGGTTTACACTGAAGGTGTGCCTGCCTGAGCCTCCACCCTGTCCCTGTCTCCTGTCCAGCCCTAAGCTGAACCCACCACCCTCCACCCAGTGAGGGGACCAGACACCAGACCCCACAAATACGTATGGACAGGGGTAAAAGAAACACCACACAGTTAATACACAAGGGAATACAATAATGTGCAAGGACAACCAAATATATATATAACAGATTGGAGAAAGAACCACTGAGGGATATACTGCACCAGATATCAGACGCTCCAACACCACCACTACTGACCGGTATTGCTAGCACTAGGCTAAAGCTATAGTCGGCGACGCTCATAGTCAGGACGAACTATTTAAAGACCAAGGGCGTGGCCCAGCCCTCAGCCAGCATGACAACCTGGTTAACCCTATCCCGACTGGAACAGAATACCCAACAGGGTATTACCGCTGTCTGCCGGACACCCTGGTGTGAACAGTGTCCGACATGACATAGAGGGAAATAATGACTTCACGTGATCTAGACTGTATGCTTCTGTTAATACATCCTAAAATTGCATTTGCCTTTTTTGCTGCTGCATCACACTGTTGACTCATATTCAGTCTGTGATCTATTAGTATACCCAAGTCTTTTTCACATGTGCTGTCACTTAGCCCTATTCCTCCCATTCTATATATGCTTTTTTCATTTTTATTGCCCAGATGTAGTACTTTGCATTTCTCCCTGTTAAAAACCATTCTGTTAGTTGCTGCCCACTTCTCCAGTTTATTTAAATCTTTTTGAATCCTCTCTCTCTCTTCTCTAGTATTAGCTATCCCTCCTAGCTTTGTGTCATCAGCAAATTTAATCAGTTTACCCTCAATTCCTTCATCTAAATCGTTGATAAAGATGTTGAACAATACAGGGCCCAGGACAGAGCCCTGTGGTACCCCACTTGAGACATTCTTCCAACTGGATGTGCAGCCATTTACGACCACTCTTTGGGTCCGATCACTAAGCCAGTTATGAATCCACCTAACAGTTGCCTTGTCCATTCCATACATTTTTTCAATAAGGATTGTATGAGAGACTTTGTCAAATGCTTTGCTGAAGTCAAGATATACTATATCTACAGCATTTCCTTGATCCACCCAATCAGTGATACCATCATAGAAGGAAATTAAGTTAGTCTGACATGACTTATTAGTTACAAACCCATGCTGACTCTGTTTAATCACTTCATTCTTATCCAGGTATTGACATACATGTTGTTTAATAATTTGTTCAAAGATCTTTCCTGGTATAGAAGTCAGACTCACCGGCCTATAGTTGCCTGGGTCCACCTTCTTCCCCTTTTTGAAGATAGGAACAACATTTGCTCTTCTCCAGTCTTCTGGCACTTCTCCTGTTCTCCAAGAATTTTCAAAGATTATGGAGAGGGGTTCAAAAATTTCTTCTGCTATCTCCTTCAGTACTCTGGGGTGTAATTCATCTGGACCTGGAGACTTGAATTCATTTAGGTTAGCTAAGTGTTTCCTCACTATCTTTCTGTTTATAGATATCCTGGATTCTTCTATTCCCTTAATAGGACAGTGAATAACAGTTGATCTTGCATTTCCTTTCTGAGAGAAAACAGATGCAAAATAGGAATTTAAAAGTTCAGCCTTCTCAACATCCTGTCTTACCATTTCATCATTTTCATCCTGTAAAAATCCTATAGCATCTTTGACTTTTCTTTTACTTTTGACATATCCCCAAAATCCTTTATTATTGCTTTTGACATCTCTTGCAAGCCTCAGTTCATTTTCAGCTTTAGATAATCTGATTTGTGCCCTGCAGGTTCTGCAGACAGCATTATATTCTTCTTTAGATATGCCTCCCTCATTCCATTTTATAAACATTTTTTTCTTCCTTTTTAGCATGTGCTTAAGTTCTGTGTTCATCCATCTTGGTTTCCTTAAATGCTTCCTATTCTTCCCTCTTTTCGGAATTGTTAACAACTGTGCTTTGAGAATTTCATTTTTCAAGATTTCCCATCCTTCCTGGACATTTTTGTCTTTAAGGATATCCAGCCATTGGATCCCTCCAATTCTCTTTCTGAATCCCTTAAAATCTGCCTTTCTGAAATCTAACCTTGACGTCTGAGTCTTCACAGGTCTTCCGCCTCTAGTTATCCAAAATTCTAAAATAGCATGGTCGCTACCTCCTAGGGTCCCAGCCACTTTTACCTCCTCAACCATTTCCTCCCTGTTTATAAGGATTAGATCCAAGGTAGCAGTTCCCCTTGTTTTCTCCCTTACCTTTTGGAAGATAAAGTTGTCAGCAAGAGAGGATAAGAATTTCCTTGACCTGTTAGTTTTGCCTGAGAGAGATTCCCAACAAATGTCTGGATAGTTGAAATCTCCCATGACAACTATGTCATATTTTTTGGAGAACTTGGCCACTTCGCCTTGCTGATTCTCATGGATCTCTCTGCAGCATTTGACACTGTGGATCACCAGATCATCTTCCCCATGCTCCACTCTATCAGCCTCAAGGACACCGTACTCTCTTGTTTCTCCTGCTATCTTTTTGACCGCTCCTTCACTGTATCTTTTGCTGGCTCTTACTCCTCTCCTCTTCTGTTGGGGTTCCCCAAGGTTCACTCCTAGGCCTCCTCCTCTTTTCTCTATACACTGTCCCAATTGGACAAACCATCAGCAGATTTGGTTTGCAGTATCACCTCTATGTGGATGCCACCCAATTATACACCTGTTGTCCTGGCATTACTCCTACCTCTACCTTCATACAAAATACCAGGGATTGTCTGTCTGCTGTCCCTATTATCATGTCCTTAATTCATCTGAAATGAAATCTCTCCAAAACTGAACTTCTTGTGTTTTCTCCCTCTAGTAACTAACCTGATATTGCAATTGCCTTTAATACCTCAACCATAACTCCCAAGCAGCACACTCACTGTCTTGGGGTTATATTTAGCACAAAACATTCTCCCCTTCAATCCATCTTGAATGCGGCAGCCAGGGATGTATTTCTGTCAAGCCACTACACTGATGCCACAACCCTGTGCCAACAATTGCATTGGATGACCATTCACTTCAGAATGCAATATAAACTTATCTCTCTCATCCACAAGGCCCACCACACTTCTGGACCACCCTATATTTCCTCCTTCATCTCTGTCTAACACCCTACATGCTAATGATCTAAGAATAACATTTTCCTTAATCCGAACCTCTGACCTCCATCTCCAAGACTTCTCTAGTGCTTCGCCGCTTTTCTGGAAAGCACTACCCTGGATAATCTGACTAATATCTAGCCACCACATCTCTAACCATGTTCCCTCTTTCTAAATTTTACTCAGAACTTGGTCCCTCCTATTCATCTGTGTATACTTCTTCCTTGCACCAAAGAGCACTTCGCAACTGTACCTAGACAGATTCTAATAAAGTGATTACAAACTTTCATAACTTGCCATGCTGAACAAAAGGACTTTGCAAATAAATGGAAGTTTAGTTACTCTACAGGTATGTTCTGGTGTTTGTGCCTTCTTTCTTGTATGCACTGTGCTTTTTATATTAAAGCTAAGACTTTATATATACTGTATATATTATACAGTTTACTACTGGTGTTGTGTAGATTTACCGTATATGTTTACTTTGCCTTTTATATGTTTACTTTGACTCTGTATTGGAAGTTTGATCTGCATTAAACCTACAGATGTAACCCCAGAATTGTTTTCCAGATAAATTTCCAGATACATTTCCTATAATTAAATGGGAGAAATGCCAGGAATTTAGCTCATGAGCATCTCAGCAATGTTTTTCGATTGACAGTCAACCTAATTCTGCTTACATGACTCCGATTTCTGTCCAGGACACAGAGCCAGAGGTTAGTCATCGGTATATCGTGCCTTGTTAATATCAGGCTATTTTTAATCCACAGGTTTGAAGAAATCACATTCTGTTCCGGGGTATATTTGCATTCTTGGAGGAAAAAACGCTGCGTGATTTGTAAGAGTTGAGGATTCATCTCCCATATATGTTCAGAATAAGGTCTGCTGCTTGTAAAGGCAATATGAACTGTGGTGTAGTGACCACTGTGTCTGCTAGAGGGCACTGTGTGGATGTCCGAGGAGAGAGGATGAATGGCATGAATGAATGACGTTATGTATCTCAAGGTGGGTGGCCTTGAGATGGAGACTGATGTGTGTATTGATCAGCAGTGATATTGCTGAGGTGTGGTTTCAATGTGTCAGGGAGAAGTCTCCAGGTAACTAGGGAGACAGACGGAGCTAGTTACCTACAAACCCACCCAGGGGGTGTGTTTAGTACACTATAGTAAAAGACTGTGAGTGTGTGAAGGACCTATGATGAGGTCATAGCCATGTGACCCGGTGGGCGTGGCTACAGACCATATATGATGGCCAGGGTAGGTCACAGGTGGTGAATGTTGGGACCCGGTTGGTCCAGTGTGGAAGGTCCCGCTGAGATGGAGCTTCCTGGCTAACAGCCTGTGAAGTGGCTGTAGTGAATGGCTGCACGTGTCTGAGAGTTCCCAGGGGAGGGAATGAACATCTGCAGTAAGCTGAAGCAGCCATGAGGAAACCCGGACGTGGGTGAGATAAGTGAGGCTAAGAGAGCCTGTATGCTGGACATTGTACAACAGGGTTTACAGAGTGAAGCTCTGTCATGGACGTTCTGCTGTTTATATGAAGTTTTGTTGCTGCTGTGGTTTATGATGTTGAATAAACCGCATGGACTATGCTTGTTTTATGGAAAACCCATGCCGGATCTGGTTTTGTGGCTGCCAAGCGAGTATCCCCTACCCCAATGACAGCGCTACCTCACAGAACATATATATATATATATATATATATATATATATATATATATATATGTCTGAACATGCCAAATAGCACAAAAATGTATTTGATTAAAATTAAAAGTTTTACTAGATATAGTTAAAAAATATAAAAAATAGACAAAAGATATTCAAGGTTGGAGAGTATGACAGAGAATAATTAACATGATACATGTGTACAATTGATACAAGGTAGAAACAACCATACACACATACAGGTGCCTCTCACAAAATTAGAATATCATCAAAAAGTTAATTTATTTCAGGTCTTCAATACAAAAAGTGAAACTCCTATAATAATAATAATAAATTTTATTTTTATAGCGCCGACATATTCCGCAGCACTTTACATTTCAGAGGGGATTTGTACAGACAATAGACATTACAGCATAACAATAATCACATACAGTAGATTATAACAAATACCAAGAGGAGGGCTCCTATATCATATAGAGTCATTACACACAGAGTGATCTACTTCACGTGTTTATTTCTGTTAATGTTGATGATTATGGCTTACAGCCAATGAAAACCCAAAAGTCATTATCTCAGTAAATTAGAATAATTAATAAAAAACACCTGTAAAGGCTTCCTGAGCGTTTAAAAATGTCCCTTAGTCTGTTTCAGTAGGTTCCGCAATCATGGGGAAGACTGCGGACTTGACAGATGTCCAGAAGGCAGTCATTGACACACTCCACAAGGAGGGTAAGCCACAAAAGGTCATTGCTAAAGAAGCTGGCTGTTCACAGTGTGCTGTATCCAAGCATATTAATGGAAAGTTGAGTGGAAGGAAAAAGTGTGGTAGAAAAAGGTGCACAAGCAACCGGGATAACCGCAGCCCTGAAAGGATTGTTAAGAAAAGGCCATTCAAAAATTTGAGGGTGATTCACAAGGAGTGGACTGCTGCTGGAGTCATTGCTTCAAGAGCCACCACACACATATATAATAATTATAATAATCTTTATTTTTATATAGCGCTAAAATATTCCACAGCGCTTTACAGTTTGCACACATTATCTATGACTCCCATAGATAACCTAATATAAGCATACAGTGGCAGAGGGAGTTCTCACCCGACACTGAAAGAACCGCAACCAATGTTAATAACTGAAGGATGCCTGTAATGTGACCAAAATACAATGTGGTTTTATGCATAAAGTCACCAGTGCATACGGCATGCAAAGATAGGCCGGGTGTCAAATCGAACGATTTGGGAATCATACAGTATTGTATTGTTATTATCGTTGTGCTGCTCTTTGATTGCTATGTAACGAGGTTTGCCCTTTTAGAAGTCAGTCCTCTCCCTGTAGCTCTGATGTCAGTAGCCCCGCCCTTCTTCTTCCTCATTCTGTATGTCAGCCATCTTAACAAGCTCATGTGTCTGCATCTCTGGTTCATAATAAGCTCTCGTTACCTACTTTAATTGCCCACAACTACAAGAATTCAGCTGGAAAATAAACCATCTTCTGGAAACTTTACACTCGCCTCTGCAGTCTAGTCCAGCTATCTGATGAAATCACTTAGTGAGTAACGGTGCATAGCGAGCCACAGAGATAGTCTCTCAAGCGCGTACACACTCAGCCTAGTTATGGAGTCAGTCACTACAGGGAGCATGTATGGGAGTCCTGAAGAAGGAGTCTGAAACGTGTTCACAATAAGCCAGCATATTATATCCGATTGTGGATGTCATCTTTCCAGGAAGCGCAGAATGCTTCCATTGCCCTGGCAAATTTTTCAAGAATACAGGGAGTGGTACACATGGGCGCTATAGAGTGGAAGAACATCAGCAGGTAAGTAATTATCAGCCTTGGTCCAAGTTTTGTATGATATTGATGACCTACCCTAAAGATACCCAAAGTCCAGCTCCAGGTAGCATTTGGCAGTAAAGCTTTTAAAAGGATTCAACAGCTATTGAGACATGGATTTTCAACGTAAGTACACCAGCTTCAACGGGCCTTAGTAATCCAGAAAACAAAAAAGTAGTTTCTTTTATAAAATCTGAGGTGATATATGATTTAAAGTGAATATCCACTTTTGAATGGCACGCTATTTTCAATATGTTGCGATTAAGACCTTTCGGTTGGAACATTTCAACAAATATGTATTGCCACGATGCCCATTGAATTTTAATGGATATTAAATAAAAGATTATTTTCCTTTACACTGGATTTTGCAGCCAATTTTTCTTGTTTTGGATGTCATTTTTACATTGAACTAACATTTACTGAATCATTTCATAATTTATTTTTGTACCAAATCCCCCATCTAAACATAATTAAATCAGAAGATTCTAGCGGTTAAAGGCCACAAATAGATTTAGGATCTCACTGCATACTTAGTTATCATCGACTTCAGTGTATTCACAGTATACAGTAAGCTCCCCCTAGTGGTGGCTGCAGGAAGACTAAGTTGCTGCATTGAACTTTATAAAAGGAAAAATGATGCTCTGTAACTATAAAAAAAGACAGCGTCAATAGTAACATGGAAGTCGCTGACAATCAAGTCATTAACACTGTTTGAAAAGGGCATAAAGTGCTCTCTTTTAACAACCCCTTTTAAAAGGAATCTGTCAGCATGATTCTGCTATGCAATCTGAGGGCAGCATGAGGTAGGAGACGAGAAACAGATTTTAGGGATGTATCACTTATTAGGCTGTTTGCTGCTTTCTCACCAGGAAATCAGACAATAGACAGTGTACATAGAAAGCTGTGGTGTGGGTGGGGGCAGCTTGGTGTGGGCAGGGATAGTTGTAGAGTGGGCAGAGTCTAGCTTTCTGAGCTCTGCAATATGCTACATCTAAGAACTCTGTGTCACAACTGCTGCACCGAGTAAACTAAGTGTTACATCGCTGAAATCAGGGGCTCTTTTTGCTATATTATGCTGCTTTCAGATGAGGTAGCAAAAACCTGCTGACAGATTCCCTTTAAGTGCCATTCCAATTCAAAGTTAGAAATGTTCAGGAAAACCTCAGTCACATATTTTAAGATTACCTCAAAGAGGTTTGACAAAGTTAACTAATGGAAAATATGATCTAGCCGACAGTGAATGTTGCAAACAGGCAGTTTCCATGTCCAAAGTAAAACCTGCACGGGTAACATAGCTACATTAATGGCTCCTTTTTATGATACTGAGAATGGTGACATTTATAGGAGGCCAATTCTGCACTACAGGGAGACTTGTCTTTCCTCTGGGTGCAAATGTTTGTGCTGCACAATTTACTTTTCATTATGTTGTGTTTAATACAGTCATAAGACAGCCCTTTTGGAAACTTTTATGTTACTTAATAAAAATAATAATAATCTTTATTTATATGGTGCTAATATATTCTGCAGCACTTTACAATTCAATATTTCATATACAACAGTCATAGCAAACTTATTGATAATAATTAATGCATAGAAAATGACGACCCTGCCTGTAAGAGCTTACAATCAGCAATGAGCAGGGGGTGACAAAGTACAGGTGCATATATTCATGAAAAGACCAATTCATCGATTATAAAGTGCATGTGCAAAAAAGGGTATATTTAATGAATATAGGCAGACAAAACAATGCTAGAAATTCAGGAGCTGAATACATAATCTCCCTTGTAAAGTATAGTGCTTCTGATTAGCATAAACAGGTGGGAGATGAAAGAGTCAAGCCCTGTGCTAAAACATAGCATTGGATGAACTGAGTAGTGGAGATAAAATAAATGCCATCAACACTGATTGTGGGTACAAAAAAGCATGGGCAGAAGTCCCTAAGAGGGTGACTTACTAAATAAGATGCAGGATCTGAGCCGCGTCCTTCAACCCCGACGCACGATTCGTCCACACTTCACGCTCCTGAAGAAGTGTCATTTCTCCATCTCCTCTGCCTCTGGTGTCAGCTTATATCGCACCGCACTTGGGTGACGCCTTAACATGACTTCCAGGTACACATGAATTGACCAATTTGGGCGCTAAGCATTCTCAATTTTTCATATTTTTAGTTCAGTAATGCAATTCAACTTTCATATTTCATGTTTGCATGCTATAACACTACAGAGTGCTGCCTTGTTTGTTTGATTGTATATGAGTTGGCGACTCTAGGTAGGCACCTGTTCATACCTAATTCATGTTTGGATGTAATGGTCAGTTTTTTTATGTGTATGCATTGGCTTTCTGACTGAACACTCTGCCTCTTAGCCTCAGGCGTTTTTAATCACAGCAGGATAATTACCCCTCCACAGAGATATATGGAGCACCCCCTAGGGCCATGGGTTACTCAGTACCGGGCCGGTAACTTAAAGAGATGTGTCACAGTGGCAGCAGTGACCCAGTCAGTGGCCCTGGGCATCCAATGGCAGGGGAAATATTTACAAGGAAGATAAGAGTTTGTAATAAAATGTTCATGATGCCACCTGTGGTTTCTGGTCAGAGGTGACCAGCGCTGCAGTGCAGATCCTCTGGGACTGATGGTGTGATGCAGTAGAGTTGGAATAGCTCTCCACAGGCATACTGCTACCGATCCCTCCACCCGGCAAGGAGCAAGCCTCGCGGACAGTATGGTCGCTGTACCGTGCCTCTAGGATCCCTTCCCTCTTCAGGGAGCTTCCTTCAGTCTTTGCCTTCCCAGCAGCTCCTCTGACCATGAGCTGCTTCACACACGTCCTTCCACTTCCTCCCTTCTGGGAAGACTCCTCAGTAAGCTCTATTCTCCCACTCTCATCCTACAAGATCCACCCACCTCCCAACACCCTTTAACACCCAGACAGAGTTGAGCTCATCCTCCTGTAGGGTACATCCAGATGCCCTGCTGCTATAGGGTGTGTGTTGGGTGCAGGTATTAGAGTACTGTCAGGTGCCTCCACCTTACCTGGGAAGTGGGATACCACACCGCTGGTTGAGGTGCAGTACCTCTGTGGCGACTGAACCCTCAGGGGTGCCACATATAGACTTTAGTCTAAGAGTGAATTCACATTAGGTTCCTATAGAGTTGTAGACTGTCTAAGTGAGGATTGGCATTGTTAGGTCCTGGAAAACGAGAATTGCCTTAACATGGCTGACAGGTATGAATTGGCCAATTTGTGCACTAAGCATTCTCAATTTTTCATATTTCTAGTGCAGTAATGCAATTCACCTTTCATATTTCATGTTTGCCTGCTATAGCGCTACAGAGTGCTGCCTTGTTTGTTTGATTGGTCCCTCAACCCGGAGGCGCGTTTCGTACACACGTCACATCCCCTGAAGAAGTGTAGTAATTTGTCCATCTCCTCTGCTGCCGGCGTCAGCGTATATCGCACCGCACTTGGGTGATATCCAAGTGCTGTACGCTGTGTCACTTGCACCCATAGACTTAATTGGGTGCGAGAGCACCGAGACTCGGCCAAGTCTCACTGCCAATCGCAGCATGCTGTAATTGTTCTCTCATGCTGATTTGGCATGAGAAAATAATCGCAGACGTGAGCTGCCCCATAGAGTGACACAGGGCCGAGTGCTATGAGATGTTTTATCTCATAGCAATCAGCCGTGTTGTATGGTAGTGCGACTCCACCCTTACACTTTTCTTCTGATTGTTCCTCTCCTAGTTTTGGCTTACAGATACTTAGATTATAAACTCACCAAATACTGAGAGAATTTCCAAAAAATCCGCTTTTTGTAGAATGCGGATTTTTTGTTACATTTGAGTAGAATTCAATGCGACTCGAATAAATTTGCTCATCTCCCTTCATCAATGTATAATTCCTGGACAACCCCATTAATAAAATGTTCTGTGCACACCTATGACATGCAATGATAAGGTAACATTAGTCCTTTTGTATAATCTAGATTATATTTTCGGATTTTAGGATTAGCCGTTGCATCATTTGAAATTCCAAAACCTGCATAATAGTTTCACTGATGTGTAGTTGTGACATCCCATATCTCGGCTGCGAGAGGAGTCATTCTCTGTAAAAAGGGATCATTAATAGATCACCAAAATGAATCCCCAGGAATCTCTCTTATTACCTGTCAGACACAAATATCTCCCTGCTTTGACGGATTGTTCGTTCCCTCACGTACCATTAGTAAGTTATTGTTATGATTAATGGTAGCAAACATTCCTGAAATATTTCCAAGACTTCCCACTACCATTAATAACGCCATAATCACCCGTCTCGGTGAGCAGTGTCGGAGTGAACACATTGACCTGGATTGGTATCTTATTCAGTTTGCAGGAATGGATTTTTCTCTGGACTGACCGCTATGAGAAAGGTGCTGATTCCAGGCCCAGGTATTTCAGCTTTGGGCTGGGCTCGGCTTTATTAGGCTGGCCTGGGACATTGTTAAAATGCAACACATTCCTTCACTGGATTCTTTTATTGCTTCTGCAAACATGATAGCCGAGCAAGTTTGCTAACCTATTCACATATCCCTGGCCTCCTAAAGAGCTATTCCAGGAGGTCCCCATACAAGGCCTTGCGGAGATCACTGGGTAAGGCTACTTTCACACTAGCGTCGTGTGACGGACGTCGCACTGCGTCGTGCCGACATACCGTCGCACGTTGTGAAAGTTTTGCACAACGGGGGCAGCGGATGCAGTTTTTCAACGCATCCGCTGCCCCATTGTAATGTCCAGGGAGGAGGGGGCGGAGTTTCGGCCGCGCATGCGCGCTCGAAAATGGCGGACACGACGCACACAAAAACGTTACATGTAACGTTTTTGTGTGCGTCGCGGCCGCCAAAACACGACGCATCCGTCGCACGTGTGGCCATACGTCGCAATGCGTCGCTAATGCAAGTCTATGGAGAAAAAACGCATCCTGCGGGCAACTTTGCAGGATGCGTTTTTTCTCCAAAACGACGCATTGCGACATACGTCGGCCGATGCTAGTGTGAAAGTAGCCTAAGACATTGTGTGGAGGGCCCGTTCTCCAATTCTTTTAGGAGGAAGGACATGAGAATGGCTTAGAGAAAAAACAAGACTGCAAAAAAATCATGCATGAAACCATAATATACGAAGAGTGCAAATTGTAGTACAATAATAACTCTGGGGCAAATTAAGAAAAAGTTAACAGAAAAACTGGTCAGTTTTCTTGCATGCAAAGAAAAAAAAAAGAAAAACCTGATGGAGGGTTCTCCAGCTTCTAGCAACCAGACAGTGAAAAATGGACTGCACTAGGATGCCATCAGAGTGCTTCACAAGCTTTAGGCTAAGGTCACACGACTGTTTTTCTCTCATCCGAGAAAATTAGACCGATAATGCTCATCACACTCTGATCAGACTGTGCTCCAACTTTCTCAGAGGTGGAGAAAACAAAAAAAAAAGTTTCTCCACCTTCTCTATGATGTCCGTCTATGAAAATCGGACCGCAGACAGATATCATCTGAGTGCGGTCCGTTTTTTCCAAGGACTCCGTTTAATGGGAGAGTATCATCTTAGAGGCAAATTGTGCATGCTGCGTTTTTTTTTGTGGACGAACTCAGTCTGAGGGAAAAAAATCAGACACTTGCACGGCCTTATAGAATAACATGGCGATGAGCACGATCTGTGAAAACCACAGATAGCACTCCTCCGATTCTTATGGTCATGTGCACGAGCCCAATCATGTACCCAGAGATTTGCATGGTCAAGTTTGACACATGATATGTGAATTTTTTTTTTTTGTAAACAATTGGTACGCAAAAAAACCCCGGCATGTGAGTACCCCCATGTACCACCATCTGACGTGTTCTATCTGTGAAAAACATAATATGATCATGTATGTGAAAAATGGATGTCTGAATGAAAATAAGGGTATGTGAGGTTTTTGAAATAGTGAAAAACAATGAGTTTTTCAAACAAAAACTTCTTCAGGAAATATTGAGGGGCACTTCATCGGCGTATTTTAGTCCTTAAGTGTTTTTTTTCTTACCATTTTGTTAACATTTTCTGAAGTGTTTTGTTCACTTTTCTTCATTTTTTAAAATGTTTTTTTAAGTGTTTTGTGGTGAGGTGGGTTGTGCTGCCATAAATAAAGATCCTTTTGAAAACAATGGTTTTTATTCCACGACGCGTTTCGACACTGGCCTGGTATACCAACTGGTTTTTATGCTTAAGAGCTGGTATGTCACTCTCCACAAGGAGAAAACTTATGCCAAGTTCACACGTAGCGGAATTAGCTTGCAAAATGCTAGCGTTTTCCTAGCGATCTGTAGCATCGCTTGGAGAACTGATTGACAGGTTGACCACACTTGTCAAACATAGTGTTTGACAAGTGATAAATTGTAAAAAATAATAAAAAAAATAAAAAGCGTACGTTCTCGTGGGATCGCGACGTCTCGCGGTAATTTGCGATGATGTCGCGCGAATGACCGCGAGACTTCGCTATCCCGCAAGAACAGACATCATCGCGGGCATTTTCGCAAAGGATTACTGGTAACGAGAGTGTGGAGAGAGGCGGGAAGGCTGCGCTGGACGTCGGAAGGTAAGAATAAAACCATTTTTTATTTTAAATTCTATTTTTTACAGGGATATGGTACCCAAAGCCCGGAGGACAGTCTCCTCTCCTCCGGACCGTGGGTACCATCCGCAATTGTTTTGCTTACTTTTCGCATGGTGTACACAGCCACATGCGGGAAGTAAGCAGAACAATGCATTCCTATGGGTGCGGGATCGCCGCGATTCCGAAAAATTAATGAGCATGCTGCGTTTTTTACCACGAAGCGATTCCGCCGCGGTAAAAACAGCAGCATTAGCACAGCATTGCGGAATCCAATAGGAATGCATGGGATTCTTATTTTTCGCGGCAAAATCGTGCGGTTAAAACCGTCGCGGAAATGCGAAAAAAACGCCACGTGTGAACTCAGCCTTACCCCTTAAACCTCAGTCCAGAGCCTCTCACCTAGCCAAATCAGTTCTCATACTTTGCACTGACGAGTGCCAATATCCCGAAGCACCGTATCTGCAAACTGAGATTCTGATTTGGCTTTTATCCTAAGTCATATTACAAGACTCGTTAATGGGTTGATTGTGACTTGTAGGATCGCTACTACCAACGTGTGGCACTATAGAGTTCAAGTCCTCTTCCTCTCTGAAGAGGCAATTTGCATACGCTTAAGAAAGACATTGCTCATGTGTCAAGAATAAAAAACGCTATTCCATTATTGGCAACGGGACCTTTATTTTCGTTCGAAGACCTTTTTGAGGCATTTGGAGGTACAATATGGCTGCATAGACCGATGTGGGTGCTGTATTACGTTTGTGAATGAGCCCTAAGGAATGTAGGCAAAGTAAAGTAAGCAAGGTCACTTTTTTCCAAGAGCATTTTCTTCATATTGACAGGTGTATCTGCACAGAGTTACTCAGACACAGCTCAGAAGGGATTCAGGTATATAAAAGCATGTATAAATACCAATATGATTATGTAGGACCTGGAGTGTTGCACCTTCAGGGCTTTCACAATCTTCATGAAAAAAGTATTTAAGAGGAGAGCTGCTGAGCGCTTTACTGCCCCGGTTTGCATGCTGTTGCTCATCACTTGTGCATTCCGGAGGTGTGGGAAAATTTTCTGTAAAGTACATTTTACAAGCTTGGGCGTATATCCCAAGTAACCTGGAATCCAAGCAGCTATAAGGATTGGGAGGCGGCTCCTCCCGTGCTCCTTATGTAATAAGGCACTACTTGGATTGTGTCGCTTCTTATGTCATGATATCTTTGTTACTTCATCATCCAAGGCTATGAACTTTTAACACGCTCCAGAATTCAGCCTCTCCTTGGCATGCCAATGACTACATCTAAATTGCAGGTCTCATTTTATTAATGTCTTTATAGTAAATGGTCTGTTCAAGTGACATTATGACACTATTTCATTTGAATAAGTCAATATAATTAATATGGGTTCCTATAATACATGCAAGAGCTAATACTAGGCTAAATGCTGAGGAGCTTATTTTTTTGCCATGCAAGAAAATCAGATACACTTAACATTGTTTTGGATGGTGACATTCTTATCTTTTGAGTCCTCATCATACACCTTTAAAAATTTGTCAAATTTTTTAATCACGAACTAATAAAATTTATATTTTATGATCAATATGAACAGTACTCCAGTACTATTTTTTCTTGGGGCTTAATGTTCCGATCTTTTGTGGGCACCATAGAAATACGTGCTGTCATGCTAAGGTCAGGAGAGTCAATGGTCAGTCTTAGAATTTTATAATACGGATCAGTGTACTGCAAGAAAAGATGGCATTGCGCTCTGACCAATGTTAATAAATGAGTCAGTGCTCATTTTTGAGTTTTTTTCTCACCTTGAATTGGACTGAGGAAAAATTTGTGTGTCATCCAATTTTTAATCACACATCTCAAAGGAAACCTGACATTTCATCAGTCAAGTACAGTAAATTCACAGCCCGAACCACCAGAATAGACAGATATATAGAATAGATATGTAGAATAGATTAGATGCCATGTGGAAATTTAATGTCACAAGCCCCTTAAATATAATAAACTAGCACCCTTTGGTGCCTTTCATGTGGCACTAAAGGGTGATGTAGTGTACCCCTATTTTTAAAAGCCAGCTAAGGGAAAGTAGACAGCTGCAGACTCATATTATCAGGCTAGAAAGAGAGAGATATGATAGGCATTGGATTTCTGCATTTACTCCACAGGGATACAGACCCTCACATTCTGCAGTCTCCTGCTGTTTATCTACTGCAGAGGAGATTGCAGAGGAGATTGCCTTGCAGCAAATCTCTCCTGAGGCTAAGTCCTTCTGTCCTCATACTGAGCATGCTCATGGGACGATCTCCCATTGGAGATCGGGAGTCATGTGCTCAGGTCCCACTCCAGATCTCATTGGTCCATCTCAGAGATCTGGAAGCTTGCAGAAGGTCCCGCCATGCGCTAGTATAGACTTACTTGCTGCTGTGTGTATGAGGACGGATGTATGATTCTGGTGAATGACTCATTACAAAACCCCTTCCCTCTGATATTACGTATGTGGTTAGGGACTGAGTTAGAATTAGTGCCAGCGCTCCTCTGCTGCAACATCCACAGCTGCTAGCGTCCAACATTGCGCTTGCACCTCAGCCTTGACGTTTAGCGGCAGTGTCCACGCCACGCTGCAGTAACAGTCCCCTATGCGTCCGCAGTTGCGATGCTCTGCACATGGTAGGTCTAGACGGACATAGTGCCGCCATCTTGGGCTACTCCTGTGACCTGATACCGTGTGTGCGCTTTTACTGAGTACTGTGACCTCAACAGGCTCAGTCTTTTGTGTTTGTACTTATTTGGCATCTCTGTGAATTAACTGAGATTTCTCTGCGCACCTGGGTGAAGTTTAACCCTGTGCGCATTTCCGCCATATTGGTCCTGCCACCACTTAGCAGCGGTTATATCACCTACTGCACGGTGGACCCCGAGCAGCGAGCACACTTTATTATTATTTTTATTTAGTGCGTTCCGCCTTTCCTAACAAGATAATCAACCTATTCATAACAGATCACTACTGTCTGCTTTGCCTTTGCTGGTTATCAAAAATGGGGGGACCCTAAAAAAATGACATGTGGGTCCCCTCCATTTTTGATAAATAGCAAAGGCAAAGTCAGCTGTAAGCTGATATTAAATTGATGGGAAGGTCCATGGTTACTTTGCCCTTCCCAGCCTAATATGCCAGCCCTCATCCCTCCCAGAATTGGTGCATCCATTAGCTGAGCCAATTCTAGCGCTTTGCCTCAGCTCTTCCCGATAGCCCTGGTGCGGTGGCAATTGGAGAAATAATTTATGGATTTGATGTCAGCTTTGTAATCTCAGTTGGCTTCAAGCCCAGGGGTTGGTAATGGAGAGGCATCTATCAGACACCTCCATTACTAACCCAGTAATCAAAAATAAAAACACATGCAAAAATTTTATTTTTAAAAATAGTTCCCGACTGTAGCCCCTTTTCACCAAATTTATTAAAAAAATAAATAAATAGAAAACCTTCCAGTCCAGGGATTCCGACAAAGTCAACCGATTCCGAAATAGTCACTAAATTGGAACCTGAAACCTGTCATTTATTCTATCTATCTAAACTATCTATCTATCTATCCCATATGTATCTATCTATCCCTTTATTACAAGATTGCTTTATTGGTTTGCAACCTAGCTTTAAATTAATGGGAGAATTACAGCATGTAAGAGATTATGTGAAAAACACATTGCATACAGATGTCATCCGGATGATAGTTGAGAAAAATCGTATTGTACTCGCATTACACTCTTAATACTTTTCTGGATCAACATTGGACTGATTTGTTATACACTAGTGTGACTCGTCACACTACCGTATAACACAGCTGTGTGCTATGTGATAAAACATTGCACAGCACTCGGCCCAGTGTTACTCTATGGGGCAGCTGAGATCTGCAATTATTTTCTCATGCTGAATCGGTATTCTGCAATTGGCACCGAGACTAGGCCGAGTGAGTCTTTGCTCACTCACAACGACAGCGGCGGAGATGGAGAAGTTACTTTCTCCATCTCCTCAGCTGTGTGAGCTGATCGGAGCACAGTAGCATGACACTCGGAACATAGCAGAGCAGGAGCCGAGGGTCATTGGCATATCGCATCGGATGTCATACGCTGGTGTGACTCCAGCCGTAAGGTTATGATCAGCTTGTGGATTTCTGCCAACCCTATTCAGATAAATAGAACAGTCGCAGAAATGTAAGCCATAAATCAACCATGTGTGAATATTACCTACTATACACCATTGCAAATGCTATATGTCTTCTCCTAAATTGTCTAGTGTTTATATGGGTATGGCCAGATGATGTGGCAGTGGTACAGTTTACAGTGGGCTGCGTGAGACCAAGACTCTGTCCATTGTAATGACGAATGACCACATGTTTATGTTTCACAGTGACAGGCCTTTGGATGGGAGAGCTTCGGGACCACTACCATCGTACTGTGATGTAGTGCCTACTGTGTGTGTTGGGAAACACTCGCTTGGCAGTGGATTAACGTAGTCAGGCATGGTTTTCCACACAAAACAGTCCATAGGGTTTATTTAAACATGATAAACTGCACCGTAAGCCAGGTTGCACATCACCAGTTTACACACAGTCCATTACATCAATACGTGTGGCTTTACAAAGCATTCACTAATCACGTCGGACTCTCTCCAGCCACCGGGTGACCGCACAGTTCAGTAACTGACCTTTGTCAGTGCACATGGTTCTTTCCCCATACCTGGGGTTACCTCTCAGGAGCTCCTGCTACACAGGCTGACTCCTTGTCAGTCCAAGGTCCTCAACAGGACAGCGTCTTTCTCAGTGTGGGGCCGTCCCAGGCTCTGCCCACACATGTTGCCTGTCCGGGTGCTATTCAGGACGCTCGTCCAACACCCAGGCCACCAGGTCCAAGGTCTCACCACGTGCTCCAGGAATTCGATCCTACTACCAGGATCTTCCAATACAGACCTTCCAGGACATTGCACCCTGAACCATTCAGGTACACACTCTCTCCATGTGACCAGACCTCAGGCACATTATATGGCTGTAACCACCCCATGGATGGGCGGTACATGTGTGGTTAGTTTATTCCCGCCCAGCTCTGTGACTAACCCTATAAGCCCCCTTATAAGTAAACACAACAGACACTTGTAGAACTATAAGTCCCAGCATAACCATATCATTTTAGGCTTACAGCGCAGAGAACCTCGGCGACACATACCGACCATTTACAATAATGCCAGACCCTAATTCACCATCATAATTATGCCTCCAAGCATATCCTGAAGCGCACACACAGCGCCCCCTAGCTGTAACAGAGGTTACTGCATCACAGTACTATCTCACCATGCCATCACTGTGTTTCTCCTGCTGGTCCACTCTTTTTGCCTCTCCAGTTCAGCACCATAAAATTCAAACCAGACTATGTAATTCTAGTCTAATGAGGTAAATCCAGCACATTTAATGTAAAAGGCTACAAGCGTAGGCTCCAAACCAAGGTGTACAAGTAGGAACAATTCTGCACTTTGAAAAGATTCAAAATATTATCTGATTTACAAGTGAGGCAATCCACCTTTAGTGTGGTATTTGGTTTACAAATAATGGACCTTCCTCAGATACAATGTCATGAATAACAGGTATTAGAGAGAGTCCAACATTGCATGTGTTCTGAACGGAAGAGAGGACTAAGCCACTGCCAGACTCCATTGAGGATGGTATGTCTCTCCAAAAAAGCAAAAGGATTGTACTGTACATACTAAAATCCAACAGCCTGATCTTGACACCATCTTGAATATTAGATGGACGTATGGTCCTGCCAAAATTATTGGATATGGTTGACATTAATCTAATGTGCATTCCCAGATTTAGAGACAGGCCTGCTTTTTTCCCTAGCGACCAGATTTTTCAGTTGTGTCTCAGGCAATGTGCCCAGTCAGCCAAGAAAGAAAAACAAATATAGGAGATGCAAGAATGATGCGCTGCTGGTAAGTGAGGATAGCCAGAGAGTCCAGAGGATTGTAGAATAATTGCGGTTTTATTCTCAATGTGTTTCAAAGTATCTATAACTTCTTCATCAGGAGAAACCACAGAAACCATACACAGAGCAGATAACTAACTTAAATAGGCTAAAAATTAAAAAAAAAAGAGGCACCAAAAGAAAAACGCCCAATAGGAGGTGTGAACGGTTTATCCTCTGTCAGTACAGATAGCTCTGAATGGTGGGGAAAAAAAGCAGAGATAATCAAAAAATAACCTATTTAATATATGTAAAACTTAAATAAATAGCTAAGTGGCAAAAGGAAATAGAAGGAACAAAGGGTGTTATGAAAAAAAGAATAAAGATTAGTTTAATACATCAATAGCAATAAATATTCTGTTTTGAGCCCTCTCAAGGTGAGCATAGCCGCATAATATAGCATTGTTGTCTGGATAACGCCCTATTGTGCTTGTTTGTCCCCCCAGCTCTCTCTGTCAGCCAAGTGGTCATAGAACCTCCTCTAGTTCACAATGAACAGAGCATTTAGTTGACGTCCTGAAGTTAAGGGGCCAGTCCTGGTGGCACGACCTTTCAACAAAACGATTATTTACATATGTATAATACAGTATATACAGGGTGGGCCATTTTTATGGATACACCTAAATAAAATGGGAATGGTTGGTGATATCTACTTCCTGTTTGTGGCACATTAGCATATGGGAGGGGGAAAACTTTTCAAGATGGGTGGTGACCATGGCAGGCATTTTTGAAGTTGGTCATTTTGAATCCAACTTTATTTTTTCCAAAGGGAAGAGGGTCATGTGACACATCAAACCTATTGAGAATTTCACAAGAAAAACAATGGTGTGCTTGGTTTAAACATAACTTTATTCTTTCATGAGTTATTTACAAGTTTATGACCACTTATAAAATGTGTTCAAAGTGCTGCCCATTGTGTTGGATTGTCAATGCAACCCACTTCTCCAACTCTTGACACACTGATTGTTAGGTGTCAGATTCCTGGCACTGCACAGCGGGAGTCCAGAGCCAGCCATCCTGCGGTCTCCCATTCTTCCTCGACCGCTCAGGGTGTTGCTCAGCAAACACAGCGAGCCAGGCTTGCTGCTTAGACTCGCTCTGACAGCCTGGATGTTGCTGCCACCTCTGGTGCAGCAATAGCAGCGCAACCTGCTCTGCAGGGAACTGCTCCTGAGGCTAAGTCCTCATGCCGTGCTACTGGGCATGCCCGCAACTTGACCTCTCACTGGAGAGCAGGGGTCACATGCTCAGGTCCTACGTCGGATCTGATTGGTCCTTCCCAAGCTAATGGAAGGTCCCGGAAGCGCATCGCTATAAAAAGCCCGCATGGCGGCTCGGCGATGCGCTAGTGTAGCATATTATGCTGTGTGTGTATGGTGACGGATGTGTGGACTGGTGACTGACGCATTATGAAACCCCTTCCCTCGGATATTACGAATGGTGACAGAGAGTTGGATAGTCAGTCTCAGCTTGTGGCAAGCTACACGCCACGTGATCCTCGCCTACACTAGCGTCCGTCAGCGCCCGTGTCTCATCGCCGACGTCTGCGGCTTTACTTGCCGCTGCGCTGCACTAACCGCAGCTACTCTTGGTCGCTGTTGCGACGCCACACGCAGGCCTCTGTGACATTAACAGAACCGCGTCTCGGCATCACATTGCCTCTTGCGACTCTGTGCCAGAACAGAGCCATCCTTAGCGTTCGGGTGATGTTAACCCGAGCGCACTACCTCATTGATTAGGTGCATCTGCCATTGTTCAGCAGCGGTCTTGTCACCTACCGCACGGTGGACTCCGGGCGGCGAACGCACCTCCTGTTATTTTATATTTGGTGCGTTCCGCCGTCCTAACACTGATAGCAACACCGCAGAAAAAATGCTAGTCTAAGGGGGTCAGATTCCTTGTAGGAATGCTCGGACCTGACAATCATAATGTGGTGATGCACCATCTAACTGGAAAAACTCAGGGAACGTGCCATCTTCAGTGCATAAAAAGGGCAACACATCATCATGTAGCAATTTCAGATATCCAGTGGCATTGAGGTTTCTATTGATGAAGAATGGCCCCACTATCTTTGTACCCCATATACCACACCATGCCATCAATTATGGGTGTCAGGTCCGAGCATTCCTACATGAACAGTATCCTGGAAAGTGGATTGGTCATCGAGGGCCAGCCGAATGGCCAGCAAGGTCTCCCGATCTGACCCCCTTAGACTTTTATCTTTGGGGTCATCTGAAGGCAATTGTCCATGCTGTGAAGATACGAGATGTGCAGCATCTGAAACAATGGATACTGGAAGCCTGTGCTAGCATTTATTCTGCATTGTGGCTATCAGTGTGTCAAGAGTGGGAGAAGAGGGTCGCATTTGTAGGGTCGGTGGTGGGGTGCCGAGCTGGGGGGGGTGGTCCTACTTTTATACCGCGCAGAGATGACAACAGAGACACGATGGAGGCAGATTCTGGGTGCAACAGGTCCAAGTTTATTTCTTCACTTGCCGTCCGACTGACGGCACACCTCGCGGCCCTCCATTTCCAGAGCCGCTTCTCACACCGTACACTGGAGACGTGTCTGCACACACCGTCCCCTCCTTTACTGTCGACGCTCCTGACAGTTCCGTCACTGTGGCCGCCTTAGGCCCATTAACCAACAGCGCTTCTACTGCTCAGTCGTCGTGTCACATACGGTGTCTTACACCCAGTACCTCGTCTCAACTGCGGTCCTTTCCTGTCAGGACCACCCCCCTGACGTCCTCTCTCCTCAGTCCCCCTGGTCTGGATTCTCCTCAGAGTGCACAGACTGTCGTAGTCCTCCTGTCACTTGAGCTCCCCCTGGGGACTGGAACCTTCTGGAACCCTCCCTCAGAATTTATAACTTCCCCGGTTCCTTGAAACTGTCACTAACTGTCACCACGCCCCCCATGACCAACGGTTTCTAAAGCCCTAAGCTGCTGTAAAGTCCTTTGCTCACACTCCACCCTGCCATCTAATGGTCATCCCAAGGTACTGCACGTCCACTACACTTTTCTAGTTGTTTCCCCACTGTAATCACTGTCTCCTACCTACACTGTGCAAACCTATCTTTCTTCACTCTGACTAGTCCGTCCGTCCGTCAGGTCACCTTCCCTACACTCTCCCTTCCTTTGTCCATTGTCGTCCTCGACAATCGTCATCCCTGCCTTCGTCGTTCTGAATCTACACCTACGTTCTGTTGTCGGACCAGAAGTTGAGCCAAACCCACTATCCGCGGGGGCCGAACCATACTGGGAGCACTATGCTCTGAGCAGCCTACTGCTACTCACCAGCGCGCACGCCACATGACAACGCCTTTCAAATTGGGCAAGGTACACCCGTATTCTCTCTACGGCGTGTATCTTTCCCCTACTCTCCCCTACTGTTACCTTTCACTATCCGGTACGCCATGATCGAGGCCACTCACCTACCAGATCATTGCCGGCGCCCGCCTTTCCTTCTTCAGGGGTGTCCGTGGTGTCGGGGACCTGACCTAGGACGGCTGTCTTTCTCACATCTTCCCATTCATTTTCCTTCTTTCAATTACATGTCATGGTCGGCGTCCCGGTCTCCCAGACCTCAACTCTTAGATCCTTACCGGATCTCACACTTTCCTTTGGTCCCGCAGACCTTCCCTTAACCCGGACCTGTTGCATTTTACTTTGCATATTATACATCATACAACTTTATAATAGCACAAGTACCCCATTTTTTATAATTTTTTTTTTCATTTTCTCTTGCTTTTAAAACCAAAATATAACATAACATTGCATTTCCTCTTTCTTCCTCCCCCCCTTCCTTGGACCTGGACACTCCTCCACTTTTCCGTATCCCCGTTCTGTCAGGTAAACATATTTTCGTATATAAAGAACATAGAAAGAAGAAAGAAAGAGAGAGAGAAAATAGTTGCATCAGTTAAACAACAACAAAACTTTTTTCTAAATGCAACTGTCCTTATAATCTGCACAACGGTGCATCGAACTCCTGACAGTCTATACCACTCTCAATGGACAGAGGTGAGGGCTCCACGGGGATACTGAGGGTGTCCATTCAAGTCCTCTTCTTTTCCATGACGGCCTCTCCTTGAGTGTGGAGCAGGTTCCACACTTCCTGCTCCCGGGCCTTTTTCTTCCTGATCACCTCCGCTTCCCACACGGAGGGAACAGCACGGGCCCTGGAGTCCGGTGGGCGGGACTCCACTGAAAAAGACCGCAAGACAGAAACGGCCGAAGATTTCTGCGGCCCAGCAGCCGCTGGGGTCAGGTGGCAAATGGGGACAACCGGGTCCTCAGGGGCTGGAATCACAGGGCCCGCTAAATCGGTCGCAGCCGACTCCAGCAGCGGCATAACCGCGGCCTCAGGACAGGCCGCATCCACTACTTCCAACGGAGTCGGAGTAACGGCCGATTTCAACAATGCAGCTGCTATTAGCAGGGAAAGCGCAGCAGCATCTTCTTTGGGTGAGCTCTGCACTGGTGACTCCGGGCGGGGTAGTTCGGGGACATGAGCGGGGACCTCGCTCAGCTCTACATACACCACGGGGCCCGTGGTAACTAGGCCTTCCGGTGCGCAGGGGGCCGCGTGCTGCAGCAGAATGGTGGGGGCCGCTTGCGGAGGCACTGGTAGGGCCGGGGGTACTCTCACCTTCCCTGGCGCTGCGGCCTCCGTTCCATCATCACGCAGTTTCCCCCGCAGCCTCCGTTCCTTGCTCCACTGTCCTGCGGGCCTTCCCTCCGGACTCGGGGGCTCCGCTGAGAAGTCCTCTGCTGGTATTGGTGGCAGCCGTTCTCGCTGACTCCCCTCAGGCTCCGCTCCCCGGCTCAGCATCCCGCTGCCTGCCCGTAAATCTGAAGATGACTTCTGGTGCAGCTCCATCTCTCGCCGCCATTGCCACTCTAGGCGGCCGATGCCCCGACACCCGCAGCGTCTCATACCGTCCGTTGGGCAGCACTCGAATGGCGTCAGACAGCCGCAGCCAAGTTTTTCTTCTGTGCCACTCCTCCTGCTGGGTGGGGCGTTGGCAGACCTTTCCATCCATCTGCCAGGGTCCAATATATGGAAACGTCGGTCTCCGGGCATATATTGCTTCCTTTTGGGGTACGTTGGAGGGGGTCCCAGTCCATTCTGAACAACTGCAAACACCCGGACCTCTCCTCTGCGCTGAAGTAATACCGCCATCTTGGGCAGAATCAGCTACTGCCTTGGATCCTCTGCAAGCAACACAGATCCGACACAGCGTCCCAATTTGTAATCCACAGGTCAGTAATTGGTAGTCCACAGGTGTTTATAATCCGAAATAAAGCAGTCCAAGTTTTCCTCAGTCCTTCAGTTGCAGGCCTGCCGCAGAAGATAGCGTATTAGCGGCGGCGATCCTGCCGACTACGCCAAATGTAGGGTCGGTGGTGGGGTGCCGAGCTGGGGGGGTGGTCCTACTTTTATACCGCGCAGAGATGACAACAGAGACACGATGGAGGCAGATTCTGGGTGCAACAGGTCCAAGTTTATTTCTTCACTTGCCGTCCGACTGACGGCACACCTCGCGGCCCTCCATTTCCAGAGCCGCTTCTCACACCGTACACTGGAGACGTGTCTGCACACACCGTCCCCTCCTTTACTGTCGACGCTCCTGACAGTTCCGTCACTGTGGCCGCCTTAGGCCCATTAACCAACAGCGCTTCTACTGCTCAGTCGTCGTGTCACATACGGTGTCTTACACCCAGTACCTCGTCTCAACTGCGGTCCTTTCCTGTCAGGACCACCCCCCTGACGTCCTCTCTCCTCAGTCCCCCTGGTCTGGATTCTCCTCAGAGTGCACAGACTGTCGTAGTCCTCCTGTCACTTGAGCTCCCCCTGGGGACTGGAACCTTCTGGAACCCTCCCTCAGAATTTATAACTTCCCCGGTTCCTTGAAACTGTCACTAACTGTCACCACGCCCCCCATGACCAACGGTTTCTAAAGCCCTAAGCTGCTGTAAAGTCCTTTGCTCACACTCCACCCTGCCATCTAATGGTCATCCCAAGGTACTGCACGTCCACTACACTTTTCTAGTTGTTTCCCCACTGTAATCACTGTCTCCTACCTACACTGTGCAAACCTATCTTTCTTCACTCTGACTAGTCCGTCCGTCCGTCAGGTCACCTTCCCTACACATTAACAATCCAACACAATAGGTAGCACTTTGAACACATTTTATAAGTGATCATAAATGTGTAAATAACTCATGAAAGAATAAAGTTACATTAAAACCAAGCACACTATTGTTTTTCCCGGTCTTCTATACCACATTCCACGGTTTGGGAACCTACCGGAGGCACCTCCATCACTGGCTGTGCTAGCATTTTCTCTAAACCTTGTGGAAACATCATAGTAATCACTAGTGTAATCCCTGTACACAACAGCTATGAGCACAATAGGCTTGGTAGGTCCTTGTGCCATTCCTACTAGACATCAGGCTGTATAATATGGTACACAAATATGGTTTATATAGTAAAATTTCCTTCATTTCAGCTTGTTCTGGGCTATAGGAATTGTACACTTGACAGTGCACCAAACATTGACGGATGATGCACGTAGCAATCCACAGCTGACTATATATGTATACTGCCTGAGAGCACTACCTTGACCCAACTTATCTCTTTAGTCAACATAGCTGGAGGTGTCCAGTCCAAGGACCTTGCTTTACTCTCAGAACAGTATGTGCAGTATTTGACCTTCTGCCACCGGCCTTATTATGCTGCTAACAGTGTGAGCTATGTGCGGTATTTATTTGGTGTTCCTGTATTTAGACTTTATGCGCTGCTGTGTGTATTTTGTGTCATATCATGTCAACCTTTCTAATCTAGAATTATTACTATTATTTTCTAAGTTCCTTACACATCACATCGTCCTGGGCTGTGGAACCATGAAACATATTACCTGAGTTGAAGAAAGAAATGTATGGAGAAAATATCTGACAATAACTACTGTAATCTATCAAATACATTTGCTGAGCTTTACACCTTTCTGAGGCTTTGCCTCATATGTGGTGGCCATGCTTTCCATGCCTTAAGGAATTTATCCATTGGGTTCATTGCGTATGACAGGGTGAGAGCGCGATTAAAAGCCCTTTGACATTTGCCATAGTTGTAAAGAACGTTTACCATCTCACCCCTTTTACTGATGGACTGTTCACATCCCATAGATGAGCTCCATTAGGTTTAGGCCTAGGTTATGTCTTGTTCAGAAATATCAGGGGAGAATATGTCATATTTGAAGGTTTTGTCTAGTTTTCTTATAACCTGATGGGGGGTCCCACGTCAGGATGTGACACATCTATAGAAATATCCCAGGTACATCTCTTGTTCTGTAGGACCCAGCAGAACATTCAGCCAAGACCCAATGGTCTCACTAGGTTGTGGGCCATGCTTCATCTTCCCTGTGCTCATACTGCAGGTGCATAGATCATTTTCTGCCAGGTTCCTCAACTATCGCTCAGTAAGGAGGTTCTTCTAACAAAAAGAAATTGCACAAACTGAATAGACCCTTTATATTTTCTCATTTTCTAGTGACAAAGGACAATACAACAATTTATGGAGTAGTTTAATATCTGGAAAGCAATTTAGGAAATGGTTGGAGCCTTGAAAACTGTACTTCAATATTTCCAAATCCCATCTAGACAGAAACAATAATCTGTACAGTTACTGTTAAACTTGCATCTTGTAAAGACCCTGTACATCACTAGGATATGTCATAAATAATATGATGATCTCCAGGGGCCTGACCTCTGAGACCTTTGTGTCTACCGAGTGCTCCTAGAATTGCCCTCAGCTCAACTGAAATGAGTCATGAAGCTTTAGGCCATGGGCACACGTTGAGTATTTGGTCAGTTTTTCACCTCAGTATTTGTAAGCCAAAACCAGGAGTCGGTGAAAAATACAGAAGTGGTGACGTTTTCCTATTATCATTGCATGTCACAGATGTACGGTAATATTTTACTAATTGGGTTGTCCAAGAATTATACATTGATGAATAGAGGTGAGCAAATTTATTTGAGTCAAACTGAATTCTACAAAAAAATTTAAAAAATCCTTATTCCTTAAAATGTGGATTTTATGCAATTTTCTCTGTTTTGGTCAAAACAAAAGTTCCACAAACCTCTAAAAGGTTTATCCGTCAACATTAGGCCACGTTCACAAGATCAGCATTTGAACAGTATTTTACCTCTGTATTTGTAAGCCAAAATGAGGAGTGGAACAATCGGAGAAAAATTATAGCAGAAACATGTCACCACTTCTGTTTTTATCACCCACTCCTGGTTTTGGCTTACAAATAATGATGCGAAATACTGACCAAATACTGAACGCGTGAGGATTTGTTGGTGAAAATTATAGCATATAATTGCGATTTGCCATAATTCACTATGGTGTAAAGATCCCTTTAAGGGTACAGCATTGGCCATAATAACATATGAAAAAGTCTGAAGTACTAGAATTATTAGTATAAGGGCCTCATTTCCACACATTAGTTCAGTTGGGTCCGGTCAGTTTGTTTTATGCCTGAATAGGACACAGGTGGTACACAGTGCACTGGTACCACGTCCATGTTGTTTTATGGCTTTCACTCTAAAACCAAGTGTAGCAACTGATCCAACAGATGAATGAAAATGATCACATAGAAATCTATGGGATCACTTCTGGCATGGGTTTTCTGTTGGGGAGAAAAAAGCTGCACATCTTGATAAATGGGAAAAAAATCCCAAAATGTGGGAGTGTAAGGATACTATTCCTTTGCTTGCTCTCTTAATATTTTCATAATAATCTGGTGGCACTGCTACATGTCATCATGAATTATCACCCAGAATCAATGGTAATGCCACACTGTTATATGTTAGGCGTCAGGCTCCTGCAACTGCACAGCAGGATTCCAGAGCCTTGCATTCAGCAGTCTCCCATTCTCCACCAACTGCTCAGGAGCCTGCACAGCAATCCCAGCAATCCAGATGCCCTGCTCAGACCAGCTCTGTGGGTCTGGCTGTTGCTGCCACCTCTGGGCCAGCAATAGCAGCGCAGGCGGCTCAGCAGCAAGCTACTTCAGAGGCTAAGTCCTCAACTCGCGCTACTGGGCATGCTCACGAGACGATCTCCCATTGGAGATCGGGAGTCACATGCTCAGGTCCTTCTCGTGATCTGATTGGTCCATCTCAGGGATCTGGAAGCTTCCGGAAGGTCCCAGCTATAAAAGGTTCGCATGGCCGCTCGGCCATGCGCTAGTATAAACTCTACTTGCTACATGGGTGAATGATGACGGATGCATGAACCTGCGAATGACTCATTAAGACTCCCCTCCCTCTGATATTACGTGTGTAGATAGGGACTTAGTCATAGAGTCAGCGTCAGTCAGTGGCACGCTACAGGCCACAGTGCATATCATCACCTAACTAGCGTCCGACAGTGAGCCCGTCCTGGGTACTGTCGCATAGCGGCTGTGTCAGTAGCCGCGCTGCAGTCTGCAGCACCTGTGGGCGTCTGCGGTAGTGACGCCGCACGCACGGTAGGTCTAGACGGACTCTGTCCCTCTGCCTTGGGCCCAGCTTCTGTGACCATATACCGTGCGTGCATTTCTCAGACCTGTGAGTCCAACAGGCTCAGTACTTATGTTTATGTCTAAGGCATCTCTGTGAAGCTAACAGAGTACGCCCAGTGCACACCGGGTGTCATTCAACCCGTGTGCGATATACCGCCATATTGTGCGTCTGCCATTATAAAGCAGCAGTTTAACACCTCTGCACGGTGGACCCCGGCCGGCGAACGCACTTTCTATTATTTTATATTTAGTGCATTCCGCCATCCCTAACATTATACTAGCACCAGGGTCTGGCTAGTAATGCGGACCTGCAGCAGCTACGGCAGTACATTCGGCAGCTGGAGGGCAGGTTGGTGGCTATCGAGAGCTCCACCTCAGCTGCGAATGCTACAGTGGCCACTGCCCAAGCAGACGCAGAGGCTGTCTCACGCGTGCCCACACCCACGCCTGTGCCGACTTTGTCCCGCCTCTCGTTGCCCGATAAATTTTCTGGTGACAGCGCCTTCTGCAGGGGTTTCGTGGGCCAGTGCTCTATCCAGCTGTAGCTACTAGCCGTGCGATTTCCTACAGAGCGGGCTAAGGTGGGGGTTTATCGTCTCCCTCTTGTCGGGCAGGGCGTTAGAATGGGCCATGCCGCTGTGGGAGCGTGGTGACCCCACGGTACTGAGCACCGCTCAGTTTCTAACCTCTCTAAAACAGGTCTTTTTGGGACCACGGGTCACTCACGACACCTCTCTCCAGCTATTAGCTTTAACACAGGGCTCCCTCTCGGTCAGCCATTACGCCGTCCGTTTTCAGACAATGGTTTCCGAGTTGGAGTGGCCTGATAAGGCACTCATCCCTGTGTTCTGGAGGGGTTTGGCGGAGCATGTCAAAGATGCTTTAGCTACCAGGGAGGTTCCTATAACTCTGGAGGAGCTGATTGCTATCTCGACCCGCATTGATCTCCAGTATACTGGGTGCGGGTTGGAGCGAGCTCAATCCAGACAGAAGGTTAGGTTGGCTCCAACCTTCTCTGTACCTCTTGTACCCACGGAGGTGTCTCGCACTGGTCCCAAGTCGAGTCCGGCACGAAGCTTCACACGCTGTTACCAGTGTCGACAGTTTGGTCACCCGGCTAACAGGTGCCAGCAGTGCTCGAAAAAACGAGCACGTACCATGGTAGTAGGTGGGGGTCTACCTGATATGAAACCATTTTCATCCAAACCAGTATTCCAAGGGACGTTAGATAGCAGTGCTTCCACCTGGGAGGTAGAGGTCACAGTGGATTCCGAGGCAGAAGGAAATTTCATGTCCTCGTCCTTCGCCCAGAAGCACGCTATTCCGGTACTACTGCCCCATCCCATGACCATCAGGGTGGTTAATGGTGCGCCTTTACTGTATCAGGTTACCCACCAGACAGCACCTCTTGGTCTCTCAATCGCACCATCTCACCACGAGATCTTGTCCCTGTTCATTTTACCAGATGGCATCGACCAAGTGCTTCTGGGAGTTCCGTGGCTCCGTTTTCATTCCCCTCATATAGATTGGTCTTCGGGGAGTATACTGGGTTGGAGCAAAGACTGTGAAGGAAGGTGCATGAAGGGTAGTGTTCAAGTAGCCTTCACGGAAGTGCCCGCGGATCTTTCCGCGCTTCCTAGACACTACTGGTGTTAGGAATCTGGTGTCTACAATACCTATGCAGGAACACAGATCCTCACATTTGTCTCCAGAGGCTGTCCTTCATCCCTTCTTCTGAGCATGCTCATGGGATGAGCTCCCATTGTACTTCAGGAGTCAGGTGCTCAGGTCCTGCTCCGGATTCCATTGGTTATGCTCAGGGCTCTGGAGATTTCCGGCAGGTCCCGTACGCTATAAAAAGTGCGCATGGCCATTCCGCCATGCGCTTGTATTTTTCATACTGCTGCTGTGTGTATGGTGATGGATGCTTGGACTGGTGGATGACTTATTATGAAACCCCTTCCCTCTGACATTACGAGTGAGTGATTGGGCAGCCGCCAGTAGCAGCGCTAGCGCCAGCGCGCTCCAGCCATACCTTTTGCAGCAGCTAAGCGTCCTGCATTGCGCCAGCGTTCTTGCAGCGCCTTGCTTGCGGCTCTGTTCACGCCACACTGCGGTTGCAGCCTCCCGGGTGTTCGCAGTTGCGACACCTTGTACCTTAAGTTTTACGGTAGGTCTAGAGGGGATAGTCCTGGTGTGTAAGGCTATTTCTGTGACCTTTAATACCGTGTCCACATCGCTGAAGTCTGTGACCCTAAACAGATTCAGCGGTATTTATGTTTTGTTAGCAGCTCTGTGCATATAACAGAGTCTGCTTTGGTGCACTGACTGCAGCTATAGTCCTGTGCACATCACCTCCTGAGTGCCCTGCCTCTTTCAGCAGCGGTATTGTCATCTACCGCACGGTGGACCCCGAGCGGTGAACGCACTTTATTTTAATTTTATTTAGTGCGTTCCACCGCTCATAACAACTGGCAGTACGTGGACGTCTTCTCCAAAAAATCTGCGGAGACGCTTCCGCCGCACCGTCCTTATGATTGTCCGATAGACCTATTGCCAGGCGCGGAACCTCCTAGAGGCCGCGTGTATCCTCTGTCTCTCCCGGAGACGGAGGCTATCTCACAATATATTTGGGAGAACCTGGCAAGAGGGTTTATCAGAAAATCGGTGTCGCCGGCTCGTGCAGGGTTCTTCTTCGTGCAGAAGAAGAGTGGAGAGTTGCGCCCCTGTATTGACTACAGAGGTCTCAACGCCATTACAGTGAAAAACAAATACCCTCTCCCTTTGATCTCTCAGTTGTTCGACAGGCTGCAGGGGCCCAGATCTTTACGAAATTGGATCTACGGGGGGGCGTACAACCTGATCCGCATACGCGAAGGAGACGAGTGGAAGACAGCCTTTAATACCAGGGATGGCCACTATGATTATCTGGTCTTGCCCTTCAGCCTCTGTAATGCGCCTGCTATCTTCCAGGACTTTGTAAATGACGTCTTTCGTGATATGCTCTCTACCTCGGTGGTGGTCATCTATCTGGATGACATCCTCATCTTTTCTCCAGATTTGACCTCCCACCAGAGAGACGTCTGCAAGGTCTCCGACCGTTTGCGGGCAAATTCTCTCTTTGCCAAGCTGGAGAAGTGCCAGTTTGAGCAGGTGTCCTTGCCGTTCCTGGGCTATATCATCTTGTCCCAGGGTTTGGCTATGGATCCTGCCAAATTGCAAGCGGTAATGGACTGGCAGGAGCCCCATTCTCTGAAAGCGGTGCAGTGCTTTTTGGGGTTCGTTAACTATTACCGCAAATTCATTCCTCACTTCTCCACACTGGTAGCTCCTTTGGTTGCTCTCACCAAGAAAGGAGCCAATCCTAAAGTTTGGTCAGAGCAGGTCTCCATGGCCTTTTCGTCTCTGAAAACCCATTTTGCTGGCACTCCCATCCTCCACCGTCCCAATGTGGATAAACCCTTCGGGGACAGGGAGTTGCTGGCCATGAAATTGACCTTTTCCAAGTGGAGGCATCTCCTGGAGGGAGCCCAGTTTCCCTTCCAGGTGTACACTGATCTTAAAAACCTGGTCTATTTACAAACGGCCCAGCGCTTGAACTCTCGTCAAGCTAGGTGGTCGCTCTTTTTCTCCCGCTTCCGCTTCACCTTGCACTATCTGTCTGGAGCGAAGAATGTCCGTGCGGATCCTCTCTCTCGCTCGGTGGTCTCAGCGGAGGAAGAGGAGGCTGAGCCTCGGCTAATTATCTCCTCTGAGAGCCTGAGGACCGTGGCCCCGGTCGCTCTTGAGGCAGTACCGCCGGGAAAGACCTTTGTCCCTCCTCGCCTGCGACCAGAGGTCCTCGCGTGGGCACATGCGTCCAGAGTGGGTGGTCACTTTGGCAATAAGCGTACCACAGAACTTCTGTCAAGGTCTTATTGGTGGCTGCACATGGTTTGGGACACTAAAGAGTAAATTCAGGCATGCGTCTCTTGTGCTCGGAACAGGTCATCTAGACAGAGGCCGGCTGGGTTACTGTATCTCTTGCCGGTGGCAGGCAGACCCTGGGAGATGGTCGGCATGGATTTTGTGGTCAGCCTGCCCAAATCTGGTGGCAGCATGGTCATTTGGGTGGTCACCGATCATTTTTCTAAAATGGTGCATCTGGTGCCACTCGCACGGCTGCCTTCCGCTCGTGGTCTCGCCGCACTGTTCATAAAGCACGTATTTCGTTTGCACGGTATGCCAGACAAAATAGTCAGTGACCGAGGTCCTCAGTTTGCATCTCAATTTTGGAGGGAGCTCTGCAGTCTACTCAGTATCGAGCTCAATTTGTCCTCCGCATATCATCCTGAGATGAACGGGTTGGTTGAGAGAGCCAAACAAACCCTGGTCACATACCTGCGACATTTTGTCTCTGCCAAGCAGGATTACTGGGCATCCTTACTACTGTTGGCTGACTTTGCCCTAAATAACGCAGTGGCTGATGCCACTGGTCAGACGCCGTTCCTTCTTAATTACCGCCAGCATCCGCGCGTCCCCATCCCGATGCCAGTGTTTTCCACTGATTCCAGGGTGGCAGACTGGGCTGTGGAGGCTCGTGACATTTGGGATCTCACCCAGGATGCTATTCGAGCCTCTAAAGAGAGAATGAGAGCGTCCGCCGACAAACATCGGTGCCCCGTTCCAACTTTTGCCCCTGGCGACTTGGTGTGGCTCTCTGCCCGAAATATCAGGCTGTGGGCTGAGTCCTCCAAGTTCACTCCGCGATACATTGGTCCCTTCAAAGTCCTTGAGCGGATCAACTCAGTGGTCTACCGTCTGGCTCTTCCACCACACTTGGCCATCTCTGACGTCTTCCACATGTCCCTTGTCAAGCCTGTTCCCATGGTCCGGTTTTCTGAGTCATCTGCCCGGACATCAGACTTGTCTTCGGACGAGTTTGAAGTCAACGCCATTGTGGGACGCAGGATTGTGCGTGGCAAAAAATTTTATTTGGTGGACTAAAAGGGTCATGGTCCAGAGGCCCGGACCTGGGAACCAGTGGAGAACATCCACACCCCGCTCCTAATTGTGGCATTTGAGCATAGTGAGGCTCAGAGGCGAGTGGGCCCTAGGAGGAGGGTAATGTTAGGCATCGGGTTCCTGCAACTGCACAGCAGGATTTCAGAGCCTTGCATTCAGCGGTCTCCCATTCTCCACCGACCGCTCAGGAGACTGCACAGCAATCCCTGCATTCCAGATGCCCTGCTCAGACCATCTCTGTGGGTCTGGCTGTTGCTGCAACCTCTGGGCCAGCAATAGCAGCGCAGGCGGCTCAGCAGCAAGCTACTTCAGAGGCGAAGTCCTCAACTCGCGCTACTGGGCGTGCTCACGAGACGATCTCCCATTGGAGATCGGGAGTCACATGCTCAGGTCCTTCTCGTGATCTGATTGGTCCATCTCAGGGATCTGGAAGCTTCTGGAAGGTCCCGGCTATGAAAGGTTTGCATGGCCGCTCGGCCATACGCTAGTATAGACTCTACTTGCTACATGGGCGAATGATGACGGATGCATGAACCTGCGAATGACTCATTAAGACTCCCCTCCCTCTGATATTATGTGTGTGGATAGGGACTTAGTCATAGTCAGCGCCAGTCAGTGGCACCCTACAGGTCACAGAGCATATCATCACCTAACTAGCGTGCGAAGAGTGTGCCCCTCCTGGGTACTGTCACATAGTGGCTGTGTCAGTAGCCGCTCTGCAGTCTGCAGCACCTGTGGGCATCCGCGGTAGTGACGCCACACGCAGGGTAGGTCAAGACGGACTCTGTTCCTCTGCCTTGGGCCCAGCTCCTGTGACCTTATACCGTGCGTGCATTTCTCTGAGACCTGTGAGTCCAACAGGCTCAGTACTTATCATAGAATTATAGAATTGTAGAGTTGGAAGGGACCTCCTGGGCCATCTGGTCCAACCCCCTGCTCAAAGCAGGATTCCCTAAATCATCCCAGTCAGATGTCTGTCCAGCCTCTGTTTGAAGACTTCCATTGAAGGAGAACTCACCACTTCTCGTGGCAGCCTGTTCCACTCATTGATCACTCTAACTGTCAAAAAGTTTTTTCTAATATCTAATCTGTGTCTCCTCCCATTCAGTTTCATCCCATTGCTTCTAGTCTTTCCTTGTGCAAATGAGAATAAAGTTGATCCTTCTACAATGTGACAGCCCTTTAGATATTTGTAGACAGCTATTAAGTCTCCTCTCAGTCTTCTCTTTTGCAAACTAAACATTCCCAAATCCTGCAACCTTTCCTCATAAGACAGGGTTTGCAGACCGGTCACCATTCTGGTCGCTCTTTTCTGAACTTTCTCCAGTTTGTTGATGTCTTTTTTAAAATGTGGTGCCCAAAACTGGACACAATATTCCAGATGAGGTCTGACCAAAGAGGAGTAGAGGGAAATAATGACTTCACGTGATCTAGACTGTATGCTTCTGTTAATACATCCTAGAATTGCATTTGCCTTTTTTGCTGCTGCATCACACTGTTGACTCATATTCAGTCTGTGATCTATTAGAATACCCAAGTCTTTTTCACATGTGCTGTCACTTAGCCCTATTCCTCCCATTCTGTATATGCTGTTTTCATTTTTATTGCCCAGATGTAGTACTTTGCATGTCTAAGGCGTCTCTGTGAAGCTAACAGAGTAAGCCCAGTGCACACCGGGTGTCGTTCAACCCGTGTGCGATATGCTGCCATATTGTGCGTCGGTCATTATGTAGCAGCAGTTTAACACCTCTGCATGGTGGACCCCCGGCGAGCACACTTTCTATTATTTTATATTTAGTGCGTTCCGCCGTCCCTAACAGTTATATGTGTTATCATTTGCTGTAAATATGTTGTGTTTCATTGTATAATGCTATGTTTTAGATAGGGAAAGTGTAGTGCACCCTTTGGACACTAGAGGGGGGCACTTTAGTACATAGAGCTCTTAGTAGGATAGGGTTAAGTGTAGGAGAGGCTGCCGAGAGTTAAGGCTATGTTAGAAGGAAGTTAGTTCAGACGGGCCCAGGGTACCCGAAGTGTCCACATGGGCTATAGGCCCAGATGGCTCGAAAACCATGCAACGTTAAGCAGAGACAGTCCAAGTTATCCACAGCTATTGCTCATCAATACATTGTGCCAAAACAGTAGAGAAGATGTGGCGACTCATAGCCTGGGTGGACGCTCTTAGGGCAAGAGTTGGACAGAGTGAGGAACAGAAGGATGCTGTAGCTTCACAGGGAGCGGTACAGGTGGGTTGGATGCTTTTCCAGAGGCAACTAAACCAGGTTGCGGATGATTTGAAGTCTGGAGTGAAACAGCCAGAAGGAATTGTCATCATGGCAAAGTTAGGCCAGGAAGAAGCTGGGAAGCAGTCTAAGATGGTCCGGTCAGGGTATGTACTGTATAGATGCATCAACAAAGTAGGGAAAGCTGAGGAAGCAAGTAAAGACGGATGTGTTATCAATGATGTGCCAACTGTGGATATATTGTGTGAAGTTGTAAGCAAAGAAACCATTCAAGTTACCATGGACTGTGTCTCAGTTACTGGAAGTTGCCTCGTAGAAGGACCATCGCTGCTTGGGAAGTGCCCTGGGGGACCCGAACCAGGAGACGCAGGTACATCGTACAGTGGATTGTATTTTTCTGTGAGGGAAGGCCTGGACACTGATGCTTTAGTGTCTCTGGCCACGACTATAGTCTTGGCCGACCCTTACAGCAGCACTACTGCAAGACGCATTAATAAATATTACTAATAAATGTGCTGCATTATTTAACGCACTATTTCAATGTCTTCTAACGATGTGTTCACACAAAGCATTTGCGATGTATTTTTTTGCAGCAATTTTCTGATTAACCATCCTAAGCCATCTACATGGGCTTGTAGGTTACAGGAAGCTTAATAAACAGTAATGATACTTTGATATCTGCAATCCGATTTCTTTTTCCAGAGAAAGCCACGTTTTTCTTATATGTAAATTACCTGTTAAGATCTATGGGCAGGACACTGATCTGCATGAGAATCTGCCTCCAGGGCTTATTTTAAATTAAAGAGGGTATTACCAGTGTGAGGCATGAAATTCTCTCATGATCACATGCTGCTCTTTCGTGAGATCAGAACTAACACAGTACAGCAGAGTTAACACAGTGCAGCAGAAGTTATCTTTGTCTCACTGCAAATATTTGCAGCAGCACTTTTCCTCTTTGTGCTTTCGGCTCTGCTGCAGAGCTGTGCCTGAGTATAACAAACACAACACAGCAGAGATGAACCTTGTCTCATTGAAAATACGTTTGTAATGATGTCAGCTCTGCTGTACTATCCTCCTCCCCCCCCCCCACACACACTGTCGGATTCTGAGATTGAAGCTAGAGCACTGATAATACACCTGCAGCTACAAATCCTTTTACTCTGAGACTTTACTTCTGTTTACTTCTGCTATACTGTGTTAGCTCTACTGCACTTTGTTAACTCTGCTACACTGTGTTAGTTATGATCTCACTGTAGAGCTGTGTCTGATTACGAGAGTAAACTGTTAGTCACCTTACATTTACAATAATCTCTGGAGGCAGATTCTCAGAGAGATCTATGTCCAGCCCATAGATCTTAACAGCTCATTTACATATAAGAAAAATGTGGATTTCTCTAGAACAATAAATCAGATGGCAGATAAAAAGGTATCATTTTATTTAGCATCCTATGACCTACATGCCTTTATAGACATCTTAGGAGGGGTCATCCTACTGGCAGAATCCCTGTAGCCTAATGTTATTATCCTGTTGTAGCTGTACTCCTCAATTTGCTGCAATTTTTCAGAAATGCAGGAAAACCACAACAGTTTTCCCAGGAATATGGAAAATAAAAACACTGCTATCTTGCTGTGATTTCACAAAAATACCAGCAAAAAAAACAAACTGTCATCAGTGCAAGACTGATGTCTAAATCCTCATGGTTTTCACGGATAGAACACTTATTCATTATAGTCACAATAATCATATGATTTTAACTGTTTGTATATCTGCAAAAAAATTATGGAAACGTGTCAATTTTTTATCTGAGTCACAGATCAAAATTACCTATACAAGCCTATGGCTCAAAGTTACTCACAGGGCACGGATTACATCATTGTGCAACCCGCATTCTGTCCTTGATTCACTGTCATGCTGTGATAGTTGGGAAGGAGCGGCCCTATACTGTCCCTGAATCTAGGGAAGCCCTAATCTATCCCTAACCCCAAGGTTACCCCTGAAGGTGGAGATGCCCGGGTCCCATGCCTCTCTGTGCTAGTTTGAAATCCTATGCAACTCCCACTCCCTCCTTCAGGGAGGAAAGGGGCAGGAGTAAAAGGGTTACACCAGCTAGGCAGACAGGGCGAAACCAAGACACAATCAAACAACAGACACACAGGATAAAATACAAAGGGAAAATGGGTACACACTAAAGAGGAATAAAAGCAAGACAAAAGATCATCAGAAGGGGAGGCTAGAGGTATTCACCACAAACCACATGCAACAATAGTGCCAAAGAAGAAAAAAAACAGCTCACCTTAATAGCCTGTGGAGCGGGAAAGCACGGAAGACATGGATTCATCATGGATAATAATGAAGAGAAAAAAATAAAGATTTTCCAGCTTCTAAAAAAATTCCAATTTATTGTAGATAAAACATGAAAAAATAGACAGTAGTTCACATGGTGTGAGATAAGGCTACACATTTCAAACAGAACACTGTTCTTTCAAGAACAGTGTTTTGTTTGAAACGCGTAGCTTTATCTCACACCATGTGAACTGCTGTCTATTTTTTCATGTTGTTTTACTACAATAAAGTGGAATTTTTTTGGAAGCTGGAAAATCTTTCTTTTTTCTCTTCACATGCAACAACCACAAGGTGGTTACAGTGACTCTCTAGAACACCTTTTCCACTGAACCCAGGAACAGGATGAAAATTCTGCTAGCATGGAGGGAAGCCAAACAAAGGTTTATATAATGGAAGGATGTGGTTCCAATAAGCAGCACCCCCAATGACCATGAGGAACTCTAAACCCTTTCAATGCCATAAGAAACCTGTTAACTCACGAATATCTGTGTAGATTTAAAGAGGACCTGTGCTCAGCTAAATACCGCGACCTTCTAATCTCAGATCTATCCTACATCGCAAAAATGTACATTATCAATATAAGGTATAGAAGAAGCTTTGACATTTTAATATATTTTTTCATATGAGAAAATCACTGATAAAACACTTATGGTAAAACTGACCAAACTTTGACACATTTCCTTTCTATGTCAGGCAAAAAAACACATAGTGATTTTTCATCTTTTAAAATTACATTTTAAAAATTACAAAGCGGAAAATGAGTTGATGCAAAAGTTTGGACACCCTTAATTGTTAATATCTAGTAGCATCCCCTTTAGAAAATGTCACAGCTTGTAAATGCATTGTTTTTTTTAGCCAAACAAGAGTTTGAGGCTTTTCCTTCAATTCTTTCTTGCAAAATTCTTCCAATTCTGACAGATTCCTGGGTCATCTTGCATCTCACTCTCCCCGAGGTTCAGATGTGATGTTGTGACACGTGAAGCCGGCGCCCAATCAGCATTGGTATCAGCTGCAGCCTGGACTTCCTCTTCATGTTCAAATTGTCCTTGTCAACACCACATGACAGCCCTGGATAGAGTGCGAAAATTGCGGGAATGGCGTTGGCATGGGAGGTGAGTATAAGCTTTATTATGTTATTGGGGCCAAATATTTCAATCAAGAAGGAGTTGTCCTAGTAGTGGACAACCCCTTTAATAATTGGGAGATGTTCTTTTCCTGAAATTCTGTACCCTTTTTTCTCCACACATACCTTTGATTATTGTGGCTAAAGAGATCTATCTTAATCTCCTTGGTCCCCAGGATTTGCTTCAAAAATGCTTCAGGCTTATTTAGGCTGTGTTCACACACAGCGTTTTTTTAGCGGTTTTTACCGCGGTTTTCACTATAAACCATTATAAAACCGCTAAAAATAAGCTGCACAGTCATTTCTATGCATTTTGCACTTTTTGTGCACATTGATGCGTTTTTTACCGCGAAAATTACGCATCGCGGTAAAAAACGCAGCATGCTCATTAATTTTGCGGATTTTTCCGCGGTTTTGGCTTCTCCCATGCGTTTAGAAACCGCTACGGTAAAAAACGCATCAAAAACGCATCAAAACCGCGCAAAAACCGCCGCGGAAAAATAGGTGCGGTTTCTGGGAAGGGATTCAGGTTTTTGTGCAGAAATTTTCTGCAACGTGTGCACTTAGCCTTAGATGTTCTTTTGTATACTTCTTATGCTGAAGTTTATGGTGATGACTGTTCTATGAAAGGCATATTTGTGAAGTTGTCTCTGAATAGTAGAACAATGTACCACAACTCCAGAATCTGCTAAATCTCTCTGAAGTTCTTTTGCAGTCAAGCAGGGTTTCTGATTTGCCTCTCTAGCAATCCTACGAGCAGCTCCCACTGAAATTTTGCTTGGTCTTCCAGACTGTATCTTGACCTCCACTGTTCCTGTTAACTGCCATTTCTTAATTACATTTCAAACGGAGGAAAGGGCAACTTTAAAATTCTTTGCTATCTTCTTAGGCTAGTTTCACACTAGCGTTTTGGAGCGCAGCGACGGCCTGCGCACGCCTCCGCCTACCGGCGCATGATGCTGCATGCGTCCTGCGTCTCCTATCTTTATCACTGGGGGCGCAGGCCGTGCGCAGTATGCGTTTGGCGGCGCATGCGTCCTTTTGACGGTGCGCCGACCTGCGCCAAACGCAACCTGCTGCAGTTTGGTAGCGCTCGGCGCACCGTCAAACAGGCGCATGCGCCGCCAAATGCATACTGCGCACGGCCTGCACCCCCAGTGATAAAGATAGGGGACGCAGGACGCATGCAGCGTCATGCGCCGGTAGGCGGAGCTACCGGCAGAAGCGCGGCAGGGGGCGGGGCTTAGCGGCGGCCGTGCGCAGGCCATCGCTGCGCTCCAAAGCGCTAGTGTGAAACTAGCCTTATAGACTTCTCCTGTTTTGTGGACTTCCACCATTTTCATTTTCAGAGTGCTAGGCAGCTGCTTAGAAAAACCCATGGCTGCTGTTTTTTGGCTCAAGGTAAGAGGAGGCTGGGTTTTTATAATGCTAGGAAATTTGCATCACCTGGTGTTTCCTAACAATGATAGTGAACAAGCCATAACCCTAATAGGCTATTTAAGGTCTAAAACCTTGGTCAAAGTTATCAGTTCACACAAGTCTCCAAGGATATCCAAACTTTTGCATTAACCAATTTCAATTTTGTAATTTTTAAAAAGCAAATGATGACAATATATATATTATATATATATATTTTTTTTTTTGCCTAAAATACAAAGGAAATGTGTCATCTTTAGCAATAGGTCATTTAGAGATTATTTAATCTTCAACTTGCTTAACTATTCACAATAACAGTAATTTTGTCCAGGAGTAATAAAACTTTTACATGCCACTGTATATATATATGGTACCAAAGTGTAATGTTTTGCCCTATGTGTGTTGGAAAACTAAAACTGCACGTCACCCTGAAAAAACACCAACCACACTGTGAAACATGGTGGTGGCAGCATCATGCTGTGGGGATGTTTTTTTTCAGCAGGGACAGGGAAGCTGGTCAGAGTTGATGGAAAGAAGGATGGAGCTAAATACAGGGTAATCCTGGAGGAAAACCTGTTAGAGACTGAAAAAGACTTGATACTGTGGTGTAGATTCACCTTCCAGCAGGATAACGACCCTAAACATACTGCCAGAGCTACAATGGAATAGTAGATCAAAGTATATTCATGTGTGTCAATGGCCCAGTCGCAGTCCAGACCTGAATCCCATTGAGAATCTGTGGCAAGACTTGAAAATTGCTGTTTACAAACGCCTCCATCCAATCTCACTGAGCTAGAGCAAGTGTGCAAAGAAAATGGGAAAATATTTCAGCCTCTAGATGTACAAAGCTGGTAGCAACAGACCCCAAAAGACTTTCAGCAGCAATTGCAAAAGGTGATCCTGCAAAGTATTGACTCAGGGGGGCTGAATACAAATGCACGTCATTATTTTCAGATTTCTATTTTTTAAATAATTAGAAAGCCAGATATCATTTCCTTTACACTTCACAAATACTTGCTACTTTGTATTTATATATTGCATAAAATCCCAATAAAATACATTTAAGTTGGGGTGCATAATGAGACGCATGAAAGCTGTGATTAAAAATCATGGTTATTCCACAAAATATTGATTTCAGAACTCTTCCTGAGTTAAAACATTAGTTTTGTTGTTTCTAAATGATTATGAACTTGTTTTCTTTGCATTATTTGAGGTCTGGAAGCACTGTTTTGTTTTGTTTTATTTAATTTTGACCATTTCTCCTTTTCAGAAAAAAAGCTAAATTTATTGCTTGCAAATTCGGAGACATGTTGTCAGAAGTTTGTAGACTAAAAGAACAATTTACATTTTACTCAAACATATACCTATAAAGAGAATAATCAGACAAACTGAACATTTGAAAGTGGTCTCTTAATTTTTGCCAGAGCTGTATATGTATGTATGTATATATATATATATATATATATATATATATATACACACACCTTCTTATTCAAAGAGTTTTCTTTATTTTCATGACTATGAAAATTGTAGATTCACTCTGAAGGCATCAAAACTATGAATTAACACATGTGGAATTATATAATTAACAAAAAAAAGTGTGAAACAACTGAACCCCATTTATAAGGCAATAAATCCCACTTATTAAACCTGACAGGGCACACCTGTGAAGTGAAAACCATTTCCGGTGACTACCTCTTGAAGCTCATCAAGAGAATGCCAAGAGTGTGCAAAGCAGTAATCAAAGCAAAAGGTGGCTACTTTGAAGAACCTAGGATATAAGACATATTTTCAGCTGTTTCACACTTTTTTGTTAATTATACAATTCCACATGTGTTAATTCATAGTTTTGATGCCTTAGAGTGAATCTACAATTTTCATAGTCATGAAAATAAAGAAAACTCTTTGAATGAGAAGGTGTGTCCAAACTTTTTGTCTGTACTGTATATATATATATATATATATATATATATATATATATATATATATACACTACCGTTCAAAAGTTTGGGGTCACCCAGACAATTTTGTGTTTTCCATGAAAACTCTTACTTTTATTAATCAAATAAGTTGCCGTATTAGTTTAAAATCTAGTCCAGACATTGACAAGGTTCGAAAAGAGATTTTTATTTGAAATAATAATTTTCTCCTTCAAACTTTGCTATCGTCAAAGAATGCTCCCTTTGCAGCAATTACAGCATTGCATACCTTTGGCATTCCAGCAGTTAATTTGCTGAGGTAATCTGGAGATATTTCACCCCATGCTTCCAGAAGCCCCTCCCACAAGTTGGTTTGGTTTGATGGGCACTTTTTGCATACCATACGGTCAAGCTGCTCCCACAACAGCTAAATGGGGTTGAGATCTGGTGACTGCGCTGGCCACTCCATTACCGATAGAATACCAGCTGCCTGCTTCTTCCCTAAATAGTTCTTGCATAATTTGGAGGTGTGTTTTGGGTCATTGTCCTGTTGTAGGATGAAATTGGCTCCAGTCAAACGCTGTCCACAGGGTATGGCATGGCGTTGCGAAATGGAGTGATAGCCTTCCTTATTCAAAATCCCTTTTACCTTGTACAAATCTCCCACTTTACCAACACCAAAGCAACCCCAGACCATCACATTATCTCTACAATGCTTGACAGATGGCGTCAGGCACTCTTTCAGCATCTTTTCAGTTGTTCTGCATCTCACAAATGTTCTTCTGTGTGATCCAAACACCTCAAATTTGGATTTGTCTGTCAATAACACTTTTTTCCAATCTTCCTCTGTCCAATGTATGTTCTTTTGCCCATATTAATCTTTTCCTTTTATTAGACAGTCTCAGATATGGCTTTTTCTTTCCCACTCTGCCCTGAAGGCCAGCATCCCGGAGTCGCCTCTTCACTGTAGACGATGACACTGGCGTTTTGCGTGTACTATTTAATGAAGCTGCCAGTTGAGGACCTGTGAGGCGTCGATTTCTCAAACTACAGACTCTAATGTACTTGTCTTGTTGCTCAGTTGTCCAGTGGGGCCTCCCACTTCTCTTTCTACTCTGGTTAGAGCCTGTTTGTGCTCGCCTCTGTAGGGAGTAGTACACACTAGAGTTGAGCGACTTTTGTTTTTTTAGGGTCGCGTTTCGTTTTGTGAAACCCGACTTTTCCAAAAGTCGGGTCGAGCAAGATCGTCCGATTATAGGGAAAAGTCGGGGTCGTCCCGAAACACGAAACCCAATGTAAGTCAATGGGGAATAAAAGTCGGCAGTGAGAGGAGGACAGGAAACACACCTACAGTGCCCATTTGAATGCCAAAAGCATCAATTCTTCTTACTTAAGTTTGTCAACCTTAATTAACTTCATAATACAAGTTATGCACTGAAAAATGGGGGTTATTTGGCTAAAGTTGTGGGGGGGGAGGGCTGGCTGCAGGTTTTCATGTGCCCTGGGCGAAAGAGCGCCCCTTTAACACATACCACAACTCATCATGCTCCGATACGGCAGATAAATAGCGGTATAGTACAATGAAAAATACCTCACTTTTTACATCTCATGACGAGGCCCATCTATTTCTCCATACAGAATCATTGGACCCATATAATGTTTGAAACAGTATATGATGAGCTCCACATAATGCTACAGTATATGTTGGTCCCCATGGATGAAGCTCCACTGTCTTATGGGCCCAAATAATGCTCCAAACATAATGGGCCCCATTTCTAATGCTCTAGTGTATAATGGGCCCTGTAAATGCTGCTCCAGTGTCTGATGTCCACCTTTGGAATGTTCCAGTGTATGGTGGGCCCCATCTATCATTCTCCAGAGTATAGTGCTCCCCAAAAATTGCTGTCCCAACATTGAAAACAATCAAATAAGTCTCCTCGCTAGGGAATCCCTGTACTTGTCTGGACAGGTGCTGTAGCTTGCTTAACAGCTCGCCAGCCGTTCTCACGCCCAGTATGGATTGCACGTGATTGCACAAAGGTTAGAAAGGGTACCGTATCCCTGGATAACATGTATGGATAGCGTACACATTCAAAATATATGTCTCAGGAGGCAGGCTCAGACGGTGTCAGGCCCAGTATGGATTGCACGTGATTGCACAAAGGTTAGAAAGGGTACCGTATCCCCGGATAACATGTATGGATAGCGTACACATTCAAAATATATGTCTCAGGAGGCAGGCTCAGACGGTGTTAGGCCCAGTATGGATTGCACGTGATTGCACAAAGGTTAGAAAGGGTACCGTATCCCCGGATAACATGTATGGATAGCGCACACATTCAAAATATATGTCTCAGGAGGCAGGCTCAGACGGTGTCAGGCACAGTATGGATTGCACGTGATTGCACAAAGGTTAGAAAGGGTACCGTATCCCCGGATAACATGTATGGATAGCATACACATTCAAAATATATGTCTCAGGAGGCAGGCTCAGACGGTGTTAGGCCCAGTATGGATTGCACGTGATTGCACAAAGGTTAGAAAGGGTACCGTATCCCCGGATAACATGTATGGATAGCGTACACATTCAAAATATATGTCTCAGGAGGCAGGCTCAGACGGTGTTAGGCCCAGTATGGATTGCACGTGATTGCACAAAGGTTAGAAAGGGTACCGTATCCCTGGATAACATGTATGGATAGCGTACACATTCAAAATATATGTCTCAGGAGGCAGGCTCAGACGGTGTCAGGCACAGTATGGATTGCACGTGATTGCACAAAGGTTAGAAAGGGTACCGTGTCCCCGGATAACATGTATGGATAGCGTACACATTCAAAATATATGTCTCAGGAGGCAGGCTCAGACAGTGCCAGGCACAGTATGGATTTGACGGCCCAGATTACACAGCGGAGGAGCAGGGAGAGGTAAAGATTGCAAATGCTGGGGCCCTGCCCAAGCAAGGGGGGCCCACTCGTGGGCGTCGGTACTGGCACTGGGCCCCTCATAGTACAGCGGTGTGTCTGACGGCGGGTGTGCACCACCACCGTCAGAGACACTTGATTGCACTATGAGGGACCCTGTGCCAGTGCCCGCGCCCAAGAGTCGGCCTACCCACCTGTCCAGGGCAACGGCACTCGCACGGTGTCGTGCGGTAGGTGGTGACCCCGGCCATGGGGGGGGAGGCAGCACAGTTAGGGAGTTTTAGAAAGTGGCATATGTTGATGTTGGACATTCAGCTGATGCAAAAGGCGAAATAGGTGAAGTACCAGGAAGAGGTGGACCAAAGCAAGCCATTTTTCTGTCACCCTATGTGTCATCAGGGGAAGGTGGGACAAAATCCTTGGAAACCCATGCGTGGTTCATTTTAATGAAGGTTAGATCATCCACATTTTGGGTTGACAGACGGGTCCTTTTTTCTGTCAGGATTGATCCAGCTGCACTGAAGACTCTTTCCGATAGCACACTTGCAGCTGGGCAAGCGAGCTCCTGTAAGGCATATTGGGCCAATTCAGGCCAGGTGTCCAGTTTAGCGGCCCAATAGTCAAAGGGGAATGACCTGTGTGGGAGAACATCGATATGGGAGGAAAAGTAGTTTGTAACCATAGTTGACAACTGCTGTCTCCTGTCACTTTCCATCGATGCAGTATTACCAGTTGTGTGAGCGGTATTTGAAAAATCAGTCCACAACATTGTCATGAAACCCCTGTCTCCAACGCCACTTCTGCTGTGTGCACCACGAACACCTCTGCCAAGCTTCCCCCGGCCCGTACGGCTCGTGTGAGAACCATCACCGCTGCTGTGTGCTGGGAATGCCTCAAGCAACCGATTTACCAGAGTTGCTTGTTTATTAGCCAATATTAGGTCAAGGTTCTCCTGTGGCATGATGTTTTGTAATTTGCCTTTATAGCGTGGATCCAGGATGCTGGCCAACCAGTAGTCGTCATCGTTCATCATTTTGGCAATGCGGGGGTCCCTTTTTAGGATCCGCAAGGCATAATCTGACATGTGGGCCAATGTTCCCGGTGTCAATGATGCACTGCGAGTGCTGGGTGGAGGAGCACTTTCTGGCAAATCCACATCCTTCCAGTCACGCACAAACCCTGTACCAGACCTTGCCACGCCAACATTTTCACTTGCCCCATGAGATGCATCCTCCTCCCCTAAGTAATCATCCCCATCATCCTCCTCCTCTTCTTCCTCCACCTCGTCCAGGAGAGGTCCCTGAGCAGACAATGGCTGAATGTCATCAAGGATTCCCTCCTCCTCTTCCTCCTCATCAACATTGGCTGCAGACGCCTGCTCCTTAAGGTGCGTCAAAGTTTGCATGAGCAGACGCATAAGTGGGATGCTCATGCTTAGGATGGCGTCGTCTGCGCTTACCAGCCGTGTGCATTCCTCAAAACACTGAAGGACTTTACAAAGGTCTTTCAGCTTCGACCACTGCACGCCTGTCAACTCCATGTCTGCTCTCAAAGTGCCTGGCCGTGTATCCTCCCACAAATGCATTATGGCCTGCCTCTGCTCGCACAGCCGCTCCACCATGTGCAGGGTGGAGTTCCACCTTGTTGCAATGTCGATAATGAGGCGGTGGTTGGGAAGGTGGAGCAATCGCTGCAGCTTCTGCATACGAACGGAGTGTACAGGCGACCGGCGGATGTGCGCGCACAGTCTTCGCACCTTCTGGAGCAGGGCTGTTAACTCCGGATAATTTTTGAGGAAGCACTGCACCACCAGGTTCAAGGTGTGAGCCAAGCAAGGTATGTGGCTGAGTTTTGAAAGGGCTATGGCTGCCACAAAATTACGGCCGTTATCACTAACTACCTTGCCTGCCTCAAGATGTACACTGCCCAGCCATGACTCAGTTTGTCGCTTCAAGTACTCGGCCAGCACCTCGGCGGTGTGTCTGTCGCCCAAACACATCATCTGCAACACAGCCTGCTGACGCTTTCCACTAGCTGCTCGATAGGGGGACACATCGTGTGCAACAGTGGCAGCTGCAGATGGAGTGCTCGTACGACTGCGCTCTGTGGACGAGCTTTCGCTTCTGGAGCAGGAGGAGGAGGAGGAGGGTCGAACGCCTACAGCCAACTGTTTCCTATACCGTGGGCTAGGCAGCACTGTCCCACCACCGCTGTCCCCTGTGGACCCTGCATCCACCACATTAACCCAGTGCGCAGTGATGGACACTTAACGGCCCTGGCCATGCCGACTGGACCATGCATCAGTTGTGAGGTGCACCTTTCCGCTCACTGACTGCTTGAGTGCATGGACAATGCGGTCTTTCACATGATGGTGGAGGGCTGGGATGGCTTTGCGAGAGAAGAAGTGGCGACTGGGTAGGTCATAGCGTGGTACTGCATAGGCCATGAGTTTGCGGAAAGCTGTGCTTTCCACCAACCGAAAGGGAATCATCTCAAACGAGATTAGTTTGGCAATGTGGGCGTTCAAACCCAGTGTACGCGGATGAGAGACTGAGTACTTTCTTGACCTACTCATATTGTCTGGGAGGGTGAGCTGGACTTGAGAGCTGCATATGGTGGAAGTAGCGGTGGACAGGGCGGACTGAGAGATGATGATGATGGTGATGGAGTTGGTGTTCTTTCTGATGGCCTAGAATCAGTCTTTCGTTGATATAACAGTGGGATTCCCTGACTGCTGTGGTCTTGCAACGACACCTCAACATTTGCTGCTGTGCTAACCGGTGGGCTTACAGTGGGGAAACAATGTAGCATTGCTGACTACCTTCGTTGTGATCAGTTGCACATGTGGCACTTGAGGTTTGGTGTTGTGTCCACGCTTGCAAGTGCATGCTGGTTAAATGTCTAAGCATGCAACTGGTATTCAAATTTTTCAGATTTTTCCCTCGGCTAAAGGTCTTTGCCCACTTCTTACAGATAACCTTGGCCTGATCATGAGGATTTTGTTCAAAAAAGTGCCACACTGCACTCTTCCTACTTTGGCAGACATTTTGCGGCCTAGCACGCTGTGATCTTTTGACCCTCTGGACAAGCTGTCCAGCAACTCTTTTGATGTTTGGAACCTGTCTTTGGAGTGCTCCGGGCCTGCCAGATAACAGCTGTTGCGATGTCGATGTCTGCTGTGGATGCTCCTCATCTGAGCTATTGGAAGCAGCACCCTCTTCCCCCAATGGATGCCAATCTGGGTCAACAACTGGGTCATCCATCACCTCCTCTTCTATGTCATGTGCACCTTTCTCTGTGTCACCGTGTATGGTGGTATAGTGTGCGGGAAGGGGCACCTGAGTCTCATCAGGGTCAAAATCTGGCTCTGTACACTGCGAGGACAATGTAGTGCTCTGAGTGAATGTACCAGCAGAATCATCCATCAGCGGCTGTGTATCAGTGCACTCCATGTCAGATTCATCTTGGCCTGGGTAATTCACCATTTCACTTGATAATCCAGGCATGGTATGTGAAAACAGCTCCATGGAGAAATCAGTAGTATGGCCTGCGTCATCCTTCAATCTTGGTTGGGGTGAAGGACACAAGGAAAGGTGTGGTTCATGAACATGAGCCTCCAATGACGACTCAGTGCTTTTACTTTTTACAACTGAAGAAGAGGAGGCGATAGAGCTGGAGGCTGAGTCAGCAATGTAAGACAAAACTTTTTCCTGATGCTCTGCCTTTAAAAGCGGTTTGCCAACTCCTAGAAAACTAAGCATTCGAGGCCTTATGTAGCCAGACGATGACGCAGGGTCAGCACCTCCTGCATTCGGTCCTATTTTGCTCTTGCCACTACCATCAGATCCACCACCAACACCATCATTACCAGCTGCCAACCCCCGCCCAATTCCACGGCCTCTTCCACCAGCCTTCCTCATTTTTGGTAGAAATGTAGACAAAATCCAACAAACTATATAGTAATGTAAAACAAGGTACAAGGTGTCTATAGGACAGGGGAGATTTAGAATTTCTGCACACACTTGTGGACAGTGGACACTTTTGGATTGTGTGAGGCCCACTGATATCTGAGCGCTATGTGACACGCTCGATGGCACAGCTGCCTGTGACCAAAGTGACGAGAGGATAATGGAGATTTTGAATCTCTGCGCACACTTTTGGACACTGGACACTTGTGGATTGTGTGAGGCCCACTGATATCTGAGCGCTATGTGACAGGCTCGATGGCACAGCTGCCTGTGACCAAAGTGACGAGAGGATAATGGAGATTTTGAATCTCTGCGCACACTTTTGGACACTGGACACTTGTGGATTGTGTGAGGCCCACTGATATCTGAGCGCTATGTGACACGCTCGATGGCACAGCTGCCTGTGACCAAAGTGACGAGAGGATAATGGAGATTTTGAATCTCTGCGCACACTTTTGGACACTGGACACTTGTGGATTGTGTGAGGCCCACTGATATCTGAGCGCTATGTGACACGCTCGATGGCACAGCTGCCTGTGACCAAAGTGACGAGAGGATAATGGAGATTTTGAATCTCTGCGCACACTTTTGGACACTGGACACTTGTGGATTGTGTGAGGCCCACTGATATCTGAGCGCTATGTGACACGCTCGATGGCACAGCTGCCTGTGACCAAAGTGACGAGAGGATAATGGAGATTTTGAATCTCTGCGCACACTTTTGGACACTGGACACTTGTGGATTGTGTGAGGCCCACTGATATCTGAGCGCTATGTGACACGCTCGATGGCACAGCTGCCTGTGACCAAAGTGACGAGAGGATAATGGAGATTTTGAATCTCTGCGCACACTTTTGGACACTGGACACTTGTGGATTGTGTGAGGCCCACTGATATCTGAGCGCTATGTGACAGGCTCGATGGCACAGCTGTGACAAAAGTGACTAGAGGACAAGGGAGATTGGATTGCTTTGAAAAAAGCAGTTTGCGGAGCAGTGGGTAAACAGCAATGCCAGTGTGTCAGGAAGCCTTAAAAGGCAGCCCAACAACCAACACCACTGATACACCACAATATAGCCTCCCCTTGCACTGCACACACAGTGACTTGTGTGTTGTGCAGGCCAAATCGCTAGCAGCAGAAGCAGTTTTTTTGTCTTCTTCCCTGCCTAACACTCTCCCTAGAGAATCAGCAGCAACCTCTCCCTATACTAAGATCGGCAGAAGTAGGATGGCGGTCGGCGTGCACGCCCTTTTATACCCCCTGTGACGCCCACCAAAGCAAGCCAATCACTTGCATGCCCTTCTGAAAGATGGTGGTGACCCGTGCCTAGGTCATCACGTTGCCCACAGTGTCCGTGGATCCTGATTGGCTGAAAAAGAGCGCAAAACAAACTTTTGAAACGCGACTTTGGCGCGTAAGTCGCCGACCTCGTGGCCGACCTCATCCTAGGGTCGGGTTTCGTTTCATGAAACCCGACTTTGCCAAAAGTCGGCGACTTTTGAATTTTTTCGACCCGTTTCGCTCAACTCTAGTACACACCATTGTAGGAAATCTTCAGTTTCTTGGCAATTTCTCACATGGAATAGCAATTATTTCTAAGAACAAGAATAGACTGTCAAGTTTCCCATGAAAATTCTTTTTTCCTGGCCATTTTGAGAGTTTAATGGAGCCAACAAATGTAATGATTCTGAATTAGCTCAAAGGAAGGTCAGGTTTATAGCTTCTCTAATCAGCCAAACTGTTTTCAGCTGTGCTAATGGAACGCCCGCCGAGCAGTGATGTACTCGGTACCGGGCCGGTATCACAGAGGGAAGTGTCACAGTAGCGGTGACCCAGTCCGTGGCCCTGGGTGTCCATGTAAAAGGGGTTAAGCGTGGCTGGTTAAAGTTTATAAGTGGATGATACGTGATGCCACCTGTGGTGCTCGGCAGTGAAGGGGTTAAGCCGACGCTGCAGGCAGATCCTCTGGGACAGATGGTATAAGGCAGCAAGATGTAATAGCTCCCCACAGGTAGAGCTGTAGTCCCAGGGCAGTGAGAATAGGTGTTGAGGAAGACTGTGCAGTGTTAGGCACAGAGATGTAGCAGTGCTAAAGGGGTTGCAGGAAGAAGTCAATGACACAACAGGGTGCAGTTTCCTTAACCTTTACTTTGCAAGTGCAGTCCAGGATCCAGATTACAGATGGAACAGGAGTTGGCCAGCCTGGAAGCAACTCAGGAATCTCTCTATGCAGATGGTGTAGTCTACTTTCTAGCGCTTATCTGAGGTACATGCAGTACTGAGTTACCCTGAAGTTCCTCTTGCTTGCTCTCTTTTAGAACCCCTTCATATGGCAGACAGCTGTAGCCTCCTTCTTCTGGCTCACACGATGCTGTTGTGCCTCCAAGTCTTATGTGGGAGCAGAGCATTTACAGCTTCCTATTCCTCCGGTTTCTGCTGCAGGAACATCAGTTTCACAAACAGCATCGGGGACCGGACCCCGGAACCATGCACCACGCTAGAAGTGAGCCTGAACTCTGCTCAATCCTCCAGCTCTTCTCCTCTCATCCACACACTTCGCCCTCCTCACACGAACTCACTAAACTTCCCCTTCCTAGCCCCCAGAGAGCAGCTCTTCCCCAGTTTTGGTTCAGAGCTCCCTCTGCTGGCCTGGAGTGGGAACTGTGCTGTGTGTTGTATTCACCAGACAGAGAGACCCTTTATTGCTTCCAAGCATGACATCACACTCACTAGGAGGAAGGTAATGCCACTGTGGTGTCCATACTCTTGGGGGCGCCACATTCCCCCCTAGTGCAATTCAGTACTCCCGGACTGAAGAAAACATGCAGAACATATTAACAAATAAACAATTGTAAATGTAACAAGATTTCAAAAATGAAAAATTACAAAAACCAAAGCTCAAAAATAGTCCTGATGACTATTAGTCTATGCGTCAATGTCCATGGTCCATTTCCTGAGCAGTTGGTAACTATGTACAAGTAGAGTTTTGACCACACATAGTCCTATTGTCCATCAAAAGCAAACTGAGATTTTTCAAAAGTCCTCACAGAGTCTCTGTAGGCACATAAACTTGAAAGTTGCATATTTACATGTACAGTTTACATTTTCTATTTGCACTTTAGTCTCTATATCTAACTGGAACCTCACCTTTTGTACTACGGGCAGATCTGCATAGCATGGGTACTTCTAATGGCTTATTTAGGTTCAGTGGGCGAGTTACTGCCGCTGGTAAACTGGGTAGTAGCCGTCAACAAACTCTTAGACTCACTGTGGGCATGACAGATTCACCACTGGCAGGGCTAGGATTCTCTGGCTCCACGCTGGTGTGGCATCCGCTGCCTGAACTTCCTGATTTTCAGAGTTGTCTTGAGTCTCTGCTACTTCAGTTGTAGTAGGCTGGGGAAAGATTAGGACAGGAACTACGATAGCTTGATCCACTCTTGTCCAGGTTGCAGGAAATTCTCTGAGTTCAGTGTTGACCTTTTCTTCTTCTTCTATGGGTTTAAGGTTGTTTTGTTCTCCCATGCTTTCCTTTAGCTGACCTTTAGCTGGTCAGGGCACAGTTTCAGATGATCCCTCGATACTGCTGATGAGGTTTCTCCTACATGCTTACTGATAAGGCACACTTTGGTGTTGTCGAAGTTTGATGGTAAGACGGTGTAGGGGTCAGCTTCCCATTGGTCATCCAATTTATGCATCCTCCTTTTCCTCTTTAGGACTTGATCTCCTGGTGACAAGGGAACTGCAGGTGCATGTTGATTGTAGTTCTTTTCTTGCTTTTGTCTCGCATGAGCTAGACTCTTTTCTATGCACTCTTGTACTCTATGGTACTGTTTCTGCTGCTCCGTATCCCAGTCAGCATCTGGTGATGTCACTTCAGGTGTCAGGACTCCCATATCCAAATCAACAGGCAGCTTGCCAGGACTTGCTCTCATTAGGTAGGCTGGAGTGCAGTTGGTGGAATTCACAGGAATGTGATTGTAGAGGTCTACCAGATCTGGCAATTTCTCTGGCCACAGATTCCTTTCTCCACAGGCAAGGTCTTCAGTAGGTCGATCACCACCTGATTCATCTTTTCACACATGCCATTGGTCTGTGGATGGTACGGTGTTGTCCTGATCTTCTTGCAACCATACAAGTTACAAGTTATCTATAAGCACTCGCTCGGGATATCCGTGTGGTCGACAAAAGTGCTGTTGGAATGCTCTGGCTGCTGTCCTGGCTGTTTGATCCTTGACAGGCACGACTACCAGGAATCTCGAGTAGTGGTCAACAATAGTAAGAGCATAAACGTAGCCTGAACGACTTGGGACCAGCTTCACATGGTCCAGGGCGACCAACTCAAGTGGTTGTTTGGTTATTATTGGCTGCAAAGGAGCTCGCTGGCTGTTACGGTCCATCCTGCGCAGGTTACATTGTCCACACTCCCGACACCAATTTTCAAAGGCCTTCCTCATACCAGCCCAGTAGAATCTCTTCCGGAGCAAGGCCTTCAACTTCTTCCATCAGAAGTGTCCAGCTCCATTGTGGTATGCTTCCAAGACCATTGATGCCTCCCTCTTTGGGACTACAACTTGCCAGACCAACTCATGAGTGCGGGCATTGATACTCCTCTGGCACAGCTTTCCCTCATAGAGGAACAGCCTGCCTCTTTCCTTCCACAACTGCTGGGTTTCTTCAGGAGCATCTGGTCCTGTGCGTGAGTCAGCTTGTGACAGTAGCTCCTTTACCATGCGGACTGCGGGGTCGCTATCCTGCATTTCTGCCCAGTCATGATGAGGCAATGGATTTAGGGTGGCCTCTTTCATGATAGACCGTCTGTTTCTCATTCCTTGGGCACGTTGGGCCGCAATTGGCCGGTGGTAGGCAGGTAACTCTATTTCTTCGAGTGCCTCAGGGTCTTCTCCTGCATCTGGCAGCTTAGGCATTCTGGACAGCGCATCAGCATTGGCATTCTTGTGCCCCGCTCGGTACTTGATGGTGAATTCATAGTTAGACATCCGGGCCATCCATCGTTGCTCTAGTGCACCTAGTTTGGTAGTTTCCAAGTGAGTCAACGGGTTGTTGTGCGTGAAGATGGTAAACTTGGCTGAAGCTAGGTAATGCTTGAATCGTTCAGTCACAGACCAGACTATGGTGAGGAACTCCAGTTTGAAGGAACTGTAGTTGTCAGGGTTCCTTTCAGTGGGACGAAGCTTCCTGCTGGCATAGAAGATCACTCTTTCTTTGCCATTCTGTACATGTGACAGTACTGCTCCCAGTCCCACGTTGCTGGCATCAGTATACAAAAAAAATGGTTGGTCATAATCTGGGTAGGCCAGAACTTCATCTCCTGTGAGAGCCATCTTCAGTCGAGTGAAAGACCTCTCCAGTTCCTCATTCCATTCAAATGTAGGACTCTTCTTTCTGGCTTTCTTGGGCTGGCCCACCAGAAGATTTTGCATAGGCGTGGCTATCTCAGTGAAGCCTTTGATGAACCTTCGGTAGTAGCCCACCAACCCGAGGAATTGACGTACCTCATGGAGGTTGCTGGGCTTCTGCCAGTCCCAGATGACAGAGACTTTGTCAGGATCTGGTGCCACACCTTCTGCACTCACTACATGACTGAGGTACTGTACCTTAGGCTTCAGGAGGTGGCATTTGGATGGCTTCCCTTTCAGGCCAAAGTTGGACAAGTCTTCAAACACCTCAGCCAGGTGCTCCAGATTGTCTTCATAAGTCTTGGAGAAAAAAATGACATCATCCAGGTACAACAGAACTGTCTCAAAGTTCTTGTGTCCAAGACAGCATACCATTAGCCGTTGAAATGTCCCTGGGGTAGTGCAGAGCCCGAAAGGCATGTAGTTGAACTCACAGAGACCCATTGGTGTAGTAAACGCTGTTTTCTCCTTGTCTGCCTCTGCCACGGGAACCTGCCAATACCCACTAGTGAGATCTAAGGAGGAAAAATAGATAGCAGTTTTAAGTGAGGCTAATGACTCCTCAATTCTGGGTAATGGGTAGGCATCCTTATGTGTAAATGCTGTTACTTTTTCGGTAATCAACACACATTCTCATGGTACCATCTTTCTTTTTCACAAAGACTATTGGAGCTGCCCAGGGGCTACAACTGTCTCTGATCACCCCAGCCTCCTTCATTTCCCGCAACATACTTTTGGCACATTGATATTGTGTTGGGGGTATAGGCCTGTACCTTTCTTTAATGGGCGGGATGATCTCCAGTGGGGATATGGTGTTGAACCCCTTTTGCCTTCCCAAAGTCTAGGGGGTGTTTACTGAAAACCCGCCCATACTCCTGAGTCACTCAGTAAACCCCACTCTTTTGGTATGAAGGGGTGGAGTCAGTCCCCACCTGCAGTTGCTGACACCACTCCTCCAGCTGCTTTACAGAGTCATTGTCCCCTGCCTGGTCGGACGAGACCAAGGGCTCTACTGCCTGTATTGCGTTGTTACTGACGGTAAGCAGTTTCAGCAGCTTAGCAACTATGGCATACCGAGGTATTGTGGACTCCTCTTCCCCACAAATCAAGAGGCGTACAGGTACTCTCCCTTTGCAGACATCAACTACCCCTCTGGCTGTCAGGACAGTGGGCCTGCTATCAGAGTACACTGGCTCTACCAATGCTTGGTAATCCTTTCCTCTGAGGCCTATGGCTGCCCGACACCAAATTAACAGTTCACATCTGGGGGGTATCGCAATGAAGAAAGAATCACTCACTCTGACGCTGCCAATTTCCCTGGCAGACAGTTCTACCTGCTGTCTTTGCATCAGGGCCTTGATCTCCTTCTACAGCACTCGTTCACTGGAACCAGCAGTCTCGGCTACCTGTTGCAACAAAACAATAACCTCGGCAAGACAATTTTCAATCACATTAGTACCTAAGGTCACCATTGGGTTAAATTCTCGTCGATCAATGTCTACAACTATCAGACCTTGAGATTTTAACTCTATTCGCCCCACTTGAATGGTAATCTCTTTACATCCTACTTGCGGCAAAGACTGACCTTTGCTGGCAACTACTGTCAGTTCATCACTTGGGCCGCGAGTAAGTTCAGAGTCAGCCCAATACCGCTTGTAAAGGATATATGGCATAGTTGTCACCTGAGAGCCAGTGTCCAGCAAAGCATTCATGGGGATGCCATCAATCACCACTGGGAGGACCGGTCGCCCTCCAACATACTTGGCTTGCCAGTTCCTTGGGCCTTGTGGTTCTACTCCTGGGGGTTGGCCCTCTGCCCCAGGGTGGCAGAATCTTGCGATGTGGCCTGCCTTGCAGCAGCGACAACAGATGGGACGTCCGTCCTGGTCATAGCGATTGTTGTCTTTCCCTTGGCGTGGCGGGATCCTCTTCTTCCATAGCCACGGGAAATCATCTGGACTGGAGGCCAGCTGGATCTTCTCCTTTGAGGACACCTGCATGGACTTCACAGTTTTGGCAAGTGCAACCATACTTTTTGCCAGCTCTTGGACCTGAAGGCGCAGTTCTGTAGATGGATCATTATCCAGAGTCTGTGCATCAGCCCCCACAGGGCTGGGAGGGAAAGATGCTGCTTCTTGGTGGAATGTGAGCGCTGGGCGCCTAGGGGGCACTGGAAGGCTGACATTTGGTTCATGCAGCACCCGATAGCCCTGTCTTTGAAGTCTGCAAAGTCTAGGTCAGGGTTTTGTAGGGCTATGATGCGCAGCTGTGCTCTGTGGGTACTGGATAGGAGTCCCTCAATAAACTGCTCCATTAACAGTCTGTCTTCATCTTTCACACTGTCTGGGTTAATCTGCTTTATGGCTCGCAGCGCCTCCTAAAGGTTAAGAGCATAGTCCTGTATACTGTCCTGCGCTCTCTGCTTACACCCAAAGAATCTCATTTTTATTTCAGTTGCAGGCGGGTGTCAAAGGTGCTTCTTACCTTAGCCAGGATCTTTTTAGCAGTCTCTTTATCAGTGTCCTGCCAGGCTTTTACTTCCCTTTGCGCTGCACCAGTTAGCTGCTCAATAAGGATGTTCACTTTCTGGCTTTCAGACAGAGGATACACCTCAAACAAACTGCACAGTCTCTCTTTAAATTCACTCAGGGTATGTGACTCCCCTGCAGGCCCGGATTGGTAATGTAACCAACCGGGCATTTTCCCGCTGAGCTGCTGTCATGTGGGCCGCTGTCATGTGGGCCGCGGGCCTGGCTGTTGCTCCTGCCGCCGGCCCTCTGCTGGCACGTCGGTTATAGTTTCCAACCCTCCTGCACTGCAGGGAGATAAGCCACCATGCCCCCCACAAACCCCATCCTCGCTGTAGCATGAAACCTCCCCCCCCGCAGCCACTCACAGCGTCGCTTGCCTGCTCTCTTCTCTGTTCACAGGACCTGTTGTTGTGAACTCATTTTCTGGTTTACCTCTGGCTTCTGATGAAGGTGGTGGAGCTGGCTGTGTTGACAGAGGAGTCGTGAGTTCTCCATCTGGGCTCCCTCTGGTGGTGACAGCAGGTAATGAAGCTGATCTAAATGGCAGAGACCTGCCACCTGAGGAGGACTGTGAGTGGACATTAGGAGTCTCTGACTGGATTTAAGACAGCCGACTCCCTAATTTTGTGCTCGTGATTTTTTCCTGCCCTGAGGTTCCGGTTTCCAGTTCTGTCCCTGCCTTCTCAAGCTAAGTGTGCTCTGCTATTTTTTCACATGATATTTGTTCTGGTTTACTCAGTTTTTGTGGTCAGCCAGCCCCTGCTGGGGCTGTGCTGAATTTCCATTCTTATGTCTGTGTTTATGATCTGTCTTCAGAATTTACCAGAGTGCTGATATAGGGAATTGAAGTCGAGCGACTTCAGGGTTTTTGTTATCAGAAAGTGATGGCCATTTTTTGGCAGGGCTTTTGTGCGTGATTGCAGACAGCATCTTTCCTTTCCTGTCCTTTCTAGTTAGTGTGGGCCCCATCCTTTGCTCAGCCTATTTTTCTATCTGTGTTTGTGTTTTCATCTTGTCTCACCGAAAATACATGTTTGGAGGCTGTCTATTGCTTTGGGGTCTGCTCTGGGGCAGTTTAGATTTCCCCTTTTCTTGCTTTAGGCTTATTTAGCTCTCCAGCTGTGACGAGGCGTCTAGGATCATCGCAGGTACGCGCCACGGCTACTGCTAGTTGTGTGGATAGGATCAGGGGTCTGCAATCCACTTAGTTACCAACCTCTCTGGTTTTCTGGGGCTTAGCTTGTTTTTGTTTGTCCTTCTCGGTGACTCATTCATAGCAGAATCACCAGTCATATCGCAGATTCTAGGGTACTCAAAAGCAGGGAAAAAAAATTGTAAAAAAAAAAAGGGTCAGAATTTTTTTTTTTTGTTATATGTATTTTTTCCTCTTTTTCTCTGGGGCCGTAGGAGGATTTTTTCCTTAATGGAGATTAAGCAATTGTCTGATCGTGTGGAGCAGCTCGCTGCTGAAGTGCGGGGAATTTCCGCCTAACTCGCTCAATCACATGCTATTGAACCAAAAATCCCTACTCCTGATGTGTTTTCTGGGGATCGGTCTAAATTTTTGAATTTTAAGAATAATTGTAAATGATTTCTTGCCTTGAAGCCTAACTCATCGGGGAGCTCTGCGCAGCAGGTTAAAATTGTCATCTCCTTACTGCGCGGCGATCCCCAGGACTGGCCGTTTTATTTGACACCTGAAAATCCTATTCTGACTAAAGTAGATGCATTTTTTCAAGCCTTGGGGTTGTTGTATGATGAACCTAATGCTATTGATCAAGCTGAGAAAGCCCTATTGGCATTGAACCAGGGTCAGGATTCTGCAGAGTTATACTGTCAAAAATTCCAAAAGTGGGCGGTCCTTACTACATGGAATGATGGTGCCTTGGCAGCTCTCTTTCGCAAGGGTTTATCAGAAACCGTAAAAGATATTATGGTGGGATTTCCTGTTCCCTCTGGTCTTGACGATTCTATGTCATTAGCCATTCAAGTTGATCGGCGTTTACGTGAACGTAATACTACACGAGAGGTGTTGCCACCTTTTCAACAAATGTCTGAACCTATGCAATGTGATAGAGTTTTGTCTAGGGTGCAACGTCAGGAGTATAGAAGGCGTAATAAGCTGTTTTTTCTGTGGCGATGCCTCTCATATTATTTCTGTCTGCCCTAAACGAGAGAAACGTTTTGCACACACATTTGCTGTGGGTGGCGTACAACCTAAGTTTCTTTTGGCAATTACTCTGATCTGCTCCTTATCCACATTTTCCGCCAAGGCTTTTGTGGATTCAGGAGCGGCTTTGAATCTGATGGATTTGGATTTTGCTAAACTTTGTGGTTTTCCCATGATACCTTTGTGGACGCCTATTCCTTTGAGGGGTATTGATGCTACTCCTTTGTTGGAGAATAAACCTCAGTTTTGGACCCAGGTGATAATGCGGGTTGCCCCAGACCACCAAGAAAATTGTAGATTTTTGGTACTGCATAATTTACATGATGCTATTGTTCTGGGTTTCCCCTGGTTTCAAATTTATAATCCAGTTTTCGATTGGAAATCTGGGTCTGTGGTGAGTTGGGGCTGTCGGTTTGTTCTTGGTGACACTCCTGTTTTCTCCACCTCTCCCCAGTCTCATGATGTTCCTGACTATTTGGCTGATTTTTATGATGTATTTAGTGAGAGTAAGTCTGCGTCCCTGCCTCCTCATAGGAGTTATGACTGTGCAATTGAGTTGAGGCCTGGGTGTAAATTTCCCAAGGGTCGGCTTTTCAACTTATCTGTACCTGAACACGAGGCTATGCATTCTTATGTTAAGGAGTCGTTGGAGAAGGGTCATATTAGACCATCTTCTTCACCCTTAGGTGCTGTTTTTTTTTTTCGTGGCTAAGAAAGATGGTTCATTAAGGCCTTGTATTGACTATCGTTCCCTTAACAAGATTACGGTTAAATATCAGTATCCGTTACCCCTGATTTCTGATTTATTCTCCAGAGTTAAAGGTGCCTGCTTGTTTACTAAGCTTGACCTCAGGGAGGCGTATAATCTTATTCGCATCAAGCATGGAGATGAATGGAAGACAGCGTTTAATACTCCGGAGGGACATTTTGAGTACATGGTGATGCCTTTTGGGCTCACTAATGCCCCTTCTGTCTTCCAATCCTTCATGAATGATATTTTCCGGGACTTTGTGGATAAGTTTTTGATCATCTATTTGGATGATATTCTGATCTTTTCAAGTGATTGGGATTCTCATGTGGAACATGTTCGGACTGTGTTCCGGATATTGAGGGAGAATTCCCTGTATGTTAAGGGATCGAAATGCCTTTTTGGTGTACAGAGGATTTCATTTTTGGGATTTATTTTGTCTCCGTCAACTATTGAAATGGACCCGGCCAAGTTACAGGCCATTTATGATTGGGTTCAGCCCACTTCTTTGAAGGCTTTCCAGAAGTTTATGGGTTTTGCTAATTTTTATCATAAATTTATAGCTAATTTTTCTGGTATTGCCAAACCACTGACTGATCTGACCAAGAAGGGCGCTGATTTGCTGAATTGGTCTCCAGAGGCTGTTTTGGCATTTCAGGAGCTGAAGCGGAGTTTCACTTCTGCTCCGGTTTTACGGCAACCTGATGTCTCACTTCCATTTCAGGTAGAGGTAGATGTTATGATTGAGTCACCGAGGAGGAAAAACAAAACACAAGCTCAGCCCAGAAAATCAGAGAGGTTGGAAACTAGCGGATTGCAGACCCCTAATCCTATAACACAACTAGCAGTAGCCATGGAGTGTTCCTACGGTGATCCTAGACACCTCGTCACAGCCGGAGATCTAAATAAGCCTAAAGAGGGAAAAGGGAAAAACTGACTGCCCCAGAGCAGAACCCAAAGCAATAGGCAGCCCCCAACATATAATGACGGTGAAACGAGATGAAAACACTAACACAGATAGAAAGATAGGTTGAGCAAACGATGGGGCCCAAGCTAACTAAAAAGGACAGGACAGAAAAGCTGCTGTCTGCAATCCGAGAAAACCCTGCTAAAAATATTACCAACACAACTGATAAGCAAAAAGGACCATGAAGTCACTAGACTTCAAACCCTATATCAGCACTCAGAATATTCTGAAAGCAGAGCAAAAGAGAACACTGATCAAGGAATAAGAATCCAGCACATCCCCGGCCGGGGATAACTGAACTCAAAAAACAAGGAAAACAAAACCAAAACTAATAAGTTCAATAGCAGAGCAAAAACTTATCTTTGGGAAGCAGGAATCAGACTGGTCTCCAAGAATCCAACAGATAAATCACCAGCCACTCAGAAGGGCGTCGGCTGCCTTATATCCAATCTGAAGTTCCTGTTACCCAGTCACAATCCACCTGATCAGGTGTTTGATTTCTTTCATCCAAATCAGCCTCACTACCTTCCTTCACCAGAAGAGGGAGATCCTCGGACACAAAAGGTGAATGCACAGATGAGCTCACAACAGGTAGATGCTTCGGAGATTGGTGCAGGAGCTGTTTTGCCCCAAAATGATCCGGTGACTTCTAAAATGAATCCCTGTGCCTTCTTTTCCCAAAAGTTCTCCCCATCTGAACACAGCTATGATGTGGGGAATCGGGAATTGTTGGCCATGAAGTGGGCATTCGAGGAGTGGAGACATTGGTTGGAGGGAGCTAGACATCAAGTTGTGGTCCTCACTGACCACAAGAATTTGATTTACCTGGAGTCGGCCAAACGCTTGAATCCTAGACAGGCTAGGTGGGCCTTGTTTTTCACGTGTTTTGATTTTGTGGTCTCCTTTCTTCTGGGCACTAAGAATGTTAAGGCAGACACCCTTTCCAGGAGTTTCTTTGCTGATTCTCCTATTGTGACCAAACCTACTACCATCCTAGGTGAGGGGGTAGTTCTTTCTGCCATCTCGCCCGATTTGAGACATGCCCTGGTAGAATTTCAGGAGGACAAACCTGAGCATTGTCCTATGGGAAAATTGTATGTTCCTGACGAGTGGAAGAAGAGAGTGATGTCTGAAGTTCATTGCTCCACGTTGGCTGGTCATCCGGGTATTTTTGGTACCAGAGATTTGGTGAGTCTGTCTTTTTGGTGGCCCGCCTTATCTCGTGATGTCAGGAATTTTGTGCAGTCTTGTGGGACTTGTTCCCGGTCTAAACCCTGTTCTCGTTCTAGTGGGTTGTTGATGCCCTTGCCAGTTGCCAAGAGGCCATGAACCCATATCTCAATGGATTTTATTTCTGATCTTCCTGTCTCTCAGAGAATGACTGTTATCTGGGTGATTTGTGATAGATTTTCTAAGATGGTCCATCTTGTACCACTCCCAAAGCTGCCATCTTCCTCAGAGTTGGTGCCCTTGTTTTTACTACAGGTGGTTCGGTTGCATGGGATTCCTGAGAACATTGTGTCGGACAGAGGAGTCCAGTTTGTCTCCAGATTTTGGAAAGCCTTTTGTTCCAAGCTGGGAATTCAGTTATCCTTCTCCTCTGCGTTTCACCCACAGACCAATGGGCAGACTGAGAGAACAAACCAGACTTTGGAGTCCTATTTGAGATGTTTTATATCTGCTGATCAGGATGATTGGGTCTCATTTTTGCCCTTGGCCGAATTCGCCCTAAATAATAGAGCTAGTTCTGCCACATTGATGTCGCCCTTTTTCTGTAACTTTGGGTTTCATCCTCGATTTTCTTCAGGGCAAGTGGAATCTTCAGCCTGCCCAGGTGTTGACACTGTGGTAGATAGAATGCAGCAGATTTGGGACCAAGTGGTGGATAAGTTGTCCCTCTCTCAAGAAAAAGCCCAGCGCTTTTCCAACCGGCATAGGACCATTGGTCCCCGGTTTAAAGTGGGTGATATGGTTTGGTTGTCGTCAAAAAATATCTCTATGAAGGTTGCGTTTCCAAAGTTCAAGCCAAGATTTATTGGGCCTTATAGGATTTTGGAGATTCTTAACCCGGTTTCTTTTCGATTGGCTCTTCCAGTTACGTTTAAGATCTATAACGTGTTTCATAAGTCTCAGTTGAAGAGGTTTGTTGAGCCAGTGGTTCCTATGGCGGCACCTCCTGACCCTGTGTTGGTTGAAGGTAATGTGGAATATGAGGTAGAGAAAATCCTGGATTCTCGTCTAGCTAGATGGAGACTCCAGTATTTGGTCATGTGGAAGGGTTATGGCCAGGAGGACAATTCTTGGGTCTCTGCCTCTGACATTCATGCCGATAGATTGGTTCGTGCTTTTCACCGGGCCCATCCTGATCGGCCTGGTGGCGTGGATGAGGGTTCGGTGACCCCTCCTCAAGGGGGGGTACTGTTGTGAACTCATTTTCTGGTTTACCTCTGGCTTCTGGTGAGGGTGGTGGAGCTGGCTGTGTTAACAGAGGAGTTGTGAGTTCTCCATCCAGGCTCCCTCTGGTGGTGACAGCAGGTAATGAAGCTGATCTAAATGGCAGAGACCTGCCACCTGAGGAGGACTGTGAGTGGACATCAGGAGTCTCTGACTGGATTTAAGACAGCCGACTCCCTAATTTTCTGCTGGTGATATTTTCCTGCCCCGAGGTTCCGGTTTCCAGTTCTGTTCCTGCCTTCTCAAGCTAAGTGTGCTCTATTTTTTCACATGAGATTTGGTCTGGTTTACTCAGTTTTTGTGGTCAGCCAGCCCCTGCTGGGGCTGTGCTGAATTTCCATTCTGATGTCTCTGTTTATGCCAGTTTGCTTTTTGTCCCTGATCAGATTGGTCGCTTTTTGCTCTGTCTTCAGAATTTACCAGAGTGCTGATATAGGGAATTGAAGTCGAGCGACTTCAGGGTTTTTGTTATCAGAAAGTGTTGGACATTTTTTGGCAGGGTTTTTGTGCGTGATTGCAGACAGCATCTTTCCTTTCCTGTCCTTTCTAGTTAGTGTGGGCTCCATCGTTTGCTCAGCCTATTTTTCTATCTGTGTTTGTGTTTTCATCTTGTCTCACCGACAATACATGTTTGGGGGCTGTTTATTGCTTTGGGGTCTGCTCTGGGGCAGTTTAGATTTCCCCTTTTCTTGCTTTAGGCTTATTTAGTTCTCCAGCTGTGACGAGGCATCTAGGATCATCGTAGGTACGCTCCACGGCTACTGCTAGTTGTGTGAATAGGATCAGGGGTCTGCAATCCACTTAGTTACCAACCTCTCTGGTTTTCTGGGGCTTAGCTTGTTTTTGTTTTTCCTCCTCGGTGACTCATTCATAACAACCTGTAATGAGGTCACAGGAGGGGAGGAGTCAGGTGTCACATGATCAAGAGCCTTTGTCCAGACCCCTGATCATGTGACCCCTGACTCTGCCCCTCCTGTGACCTCATCACAGGTCGTGTGCACTTAGCCTTGCCTCGTGGTGTCTGCAAGACTCTGCTGTGCTGTTGTCATGGTGCTGGATGAGGTAAGTATGTGTGGGGTCAGGAGGGGTTTACAGGGTAGATCTAGCAGAGCTGTGAGTGTATGAGGTGTACGGAGTGGAGCCGTGTGTGTACGAGGTGTACAGAGCGGAGCCGTGTGTGTACGAGGTGTACGGAGCGGAGCTGTGTGTACGAGGTGTACGGAGCGGAGCCGTGTGTACGAGGTGTACGGAGCGGAGCCATGTGAGTACGAGGTGTACGGAGCGGAGCCATGTGTATACGAGGTGTACGGAGCGGAGCCGTGTGTGTACGAAGTGTATGGAGAGGAGCCGTGTGTGTATGAGGTGTACGGAACAGAGCCGCGTGCACGAGGTGTATGGAGCAGAGCCGTGTGTATGAGGTGTACGGAGCGGAGCCGCACGTGTACTTGGTGTACGGAGCGGAGCTGCGTGTGTATGGGGTATACGGAGCGGAGCCGTGTGTTTACGGAGTGGAGCCATATGTGTGCGGGATGTATGGAGTGGAGCCAAGTGTGTACGAAGCACACAAAGCGAGCTTTTCCCACGGACACAGGAGTACATGGCGGAGCCCCGAGGAGCATTTTAAAACACACACATGATGTTCCACCTGAAGTGATGTGCTGGAAGCTGACCAGAAATGAGATAATTTCTTGAGGAGATTGTGACGGAACCAGGAATGCTTCAGATCCATCACCGTGTCCTCCTCCGACAGCGCAGACAGCAGGATCGCCTTGGTATCGGGGATGCCGGCCATGTGAGCGGATCATGATATGTCCTGCATCAGGAGGCTCAGGTGGGCACTACAATGGGAGCCGGGCTGCTATAGTATCTTTATAGAATCTTTCTTTATTTCTTTCTCTCTTTTTCTTTCTTTCTCTGTTCTTTCTTTCTCATTCTCTGTTATGTCTTTCCCTCATTTTCTTTCTCTCTCTCTGTTCTTTCTTTCTCTCTCTAATCTTTCATTTTTCTTTCTCTCTCTCTCTGTTCTTTCTTTCCCCTCTTTCTTTCTTTTTCTTTCCTCTCTTTCTTTCTCTCTGTTCTTTCTTTCTTTACTTCTTTCTTTCTCTCTCTGTTCTTTCTCTGTCTCACTCTGTTCTTTCTTTCTTTCCCCTCTTTCTTTCTCTTTCTTTCTCTTTTTTCTTTTTTCTCTCTCTCTCTGTTTTCTCTCTTCCTTAGTGCCAGTCAGTGTGCCCATAATGCCAGCCACTGTGCCCTCAGTACCAGTCAGTGTGATCAGCAGTGCTAAAAGGGTGCGATTAGGCGTGGACATGGGTGTGACTAGTTGAGAAATGGGTGTGGCCGGGCGTGGCCTCAAATTTGCAGCGGCGCGCTGAGCATGCCGCAGTCTTTGTCCCTCTTTCCCTTCTTCAAAAGTTAGGAGGTCTGATAGAGGCAGCTATGACCAGGGGTTCTGGTTGCCCAATGGATAGCAGTTCTGCCAGGAATTCTGTCACCGTGTGTACAAAAGGGGACAGAGCTTTGGGAGGAGTACTGTACCTAAAAGCAATAAATAGGACTGAGCTGAAATACTGGGCACAGCTCTGACTACATGTTATATAGTCGTGTTAATCTCTCACTTCTTGCAACCTACAACAGTACAAAAATATTATATAGTCACCATGTGACTAGTGGGCCTGTGTAACTTCAAATGCCAGGGCTGAATTTTAGTCCCAGTCCGGCCCTGCTCCCCTGAGTACTGCGGTAACCAGGCTGCTCCCAGTATATAGGGCATGGACAGCGGCATTATGGGGACTGCTGTGATGGGAGCTTGTTCCTGCTGCGCTCTGGAAGCGGCGCTGGCCACTGGATTCTGCAGTGCCATTGGGGCCGCAGCTGCGCTGGCCTTTGCATCTTGTGGCACTGTGGGGGGTGTGGTGGCGTTCACCGCTGCATCTTCTCTTGCCTCTGACATTCTCCTCCCCCCTAGTTAACGTTGGCCAGGCCCTGGGTTGCGCTGACCTACCAGTTGCTGCTCCGCAGGCTGGATGATCAGGGGACGCCGGGACTGCAGGCCTCTGCTTCTCACTTCCCGCGCGCTGGTCTCTTCCTGTGCAGCACTTCACTTTTCGCGCTCTCCGGCTGGCTCTGGCCACGACGGCCCACCCCTTTGGCTTCCCGCACACGCCAAGTGGCGGGGTAATGGCGCAATAGGCCTATGGCACACACAGTCTCTGGCACACAGGACCCAGGAACACTGGGCTTCTTAAATCCTGTTTGTGACGCCAAAATGGATCACCCGCCAGGGCAGTGGGGTACTCGGTACCAGGCCGGTATCTCAGAGAGAAGTGTCACAGTAGCAGTGACCTGGTCCGTGGCCCTGGTCATCCATTTAAAAGGGGTTAAGCGTGGCTGGTTAAAGTTTATAAGTGGATGATACATGACGCCACCTGTGGTGCTCGGCAATGAAGGGGTTAAGATGACGCTGCAGGCAGATCATCTGGGACAGATGGTATAAGGCAGCAAGAAGTAATAGGTCCCCACAGGTAGAGCTGTAGTCCCAGGGCAGTGAGAATAGATGTTGAGGAAGAGGGTGCAGTGTTAGGCACAGAGATGTAGCAGTGCTGAAGGGGTTGCAGGAAGAAGGCAATGACACAGCAGGGTGCAGTTTCCTTTACCTTTACTTTGCTTTGCAAGTGCAGTCCAGGATCCAGATTACAGATGGAACAGGAGTTAGCCAGCCTGGAAGCAAATCAGGAATCTCTCTATGCAGATGGATTGTGTAGTCTCCTTTCTAGCGCTTATCTGAGGTACATGCAGTACTGAGTTGCCCTGAAGTTCCTCTTGCTTGCTCTCTTTTAGAACCCCCTCATATGGCAGACAGCTGTAGCCTCCTTCTTCTGGCTCACATGATGCTGTTGTGCCTCCAAGTCTTATGTGGGAACAGAGCATTTACAGCTTCCTATCCCTCCAGTTTCTGCTGCAGGAACATCAGTTTCACAAACAGCCTCGGGGACCGGACCCCGGAACCATGTTCCAAGCTAGAAGTGAGCCTGAACTCTGCACAATCCTCCAGCTCTTCTCCTCTCGTCCACACACTTCGCCCTCCTCACACGAACTCACTAAACTTCCCCTTCCTGGCCCCCAGAGAGCAGCTCTTCCCCCAGTTTTGGTTCAGAGCTCCCTCTGCTGGCCTGGAGTGGGAACTGTGCTGTGTGTTGTATTTACCTGACAGAGAGACCCTTTATTGCTTCCAAGCATGACATCACACTCCCTAGGAGTAAGGTAATGCCACTGTGGTGTCCATACTCTTGGGGGCACCACATTAACATACTTGCACAAAGGTTTTCAAGAGTATTCTAACCATCCATTAGCCTTCTTACACAGTTAGGAAATACAAAGTACCATAAGAACACTGGAGTGATGGTTGTTGGAAATGGGCCTCTATACACCTATAAAGATATTGCATTATAAACAAGACATTTGCAGCTAGAATAGTCATTTACCACATTAACAATGTATAGAGTGCATTTCTGAATTATTTAATGTTCGCTTCATTGGAAAAAACTGTGCTTTTCTTTCAAGAATAAGGAAATTTGTAAGTGACCCTAAACTTTTGAACGGTAGTGTATATATATATATATATATATATATAGTGGTGTAGTGACCACTGTGTCCGCTAGGGGGCGCTGTATGGATGTCCCAGGAGAGTGGATGAATGGCGAAATACGGAATCACCGCTATGTATCTCAAGGTGGGTGGCCTTGAGATGGAGATTTATGTGTGTGTTAATCAGCAGTGATACTGCTGAGGTGCTGGTTCAATGTGTCAGAAACTAGTTACCTCCAAACCCACCCAGGGGGTGTGTTTATTAATGCTATTGTAAAGTGTATATATGTGTGTGAAGGACCTGTGATGAGGTCATAGCCATGTGACCCGGTGGGCATGGCTACGGACCATATAAGATGGCCATGGTAGGTCACATGAGGTGAATGCTGGGACCCGGTTGGTCCAGTGTGAAAGGTCCCGCTAGGAGAAGCATCTCCTGGCTAACAGCCTGTGGAGTGGCTATGTGTCATGGCTGACAGCGTCTGAGTGTCCCAGGAAGAGAATGGATGTCTGCAGCGTGGGGAAACAGCCATGAGGAAACCCTGATGTGGGTGAGATAATGATGAGGCTGAAGAGCCTGAGTATGGACATTGAGTAACCTGTGTGACCACAGGCTTAACCAGAGTGAAGCTATAATGGACGCTATGCTGTAATGCTGTTTATGTTGCTTCTATGGGTTTATGAAGGAGAAATAAACCGCATGGACTGTGTTATGCTTTATGAAAACCTGTGCCGGATCTGTGTTTTGTGGCTGCTGAGCGAGTATCCCCTACTTGAATGACAGTGCTACCTCACAATATATATATATATATATACTTATATAATGTGTATGTGACATACAATAGTATCTGTCATATCTAGGCTGTTGTGCCTGACGAGGCCCATTATTAACTGTTTATGTGTCTAAGTAATTGTCTAGGAACCTTGTTTCTGGCACAGTATGAACATGAGCTGACAAAATCTTTGATATCTAGGCGCAGGGTGGGCCACCAATAGGAGTGAGTGATGAGGAGAAATGTCTTCTTTATCCCGGCATGACAGGCCAATTTGGATGTGTCCCCAGAGTAACACTCTCCTCCTGTCGCCCTCCACTACCAACGTCTTGCCAGGCGGAGGGATGATCAGACTTAAGGGAGCCACAGTGATGATTTTAGAGGGGTCAATAATATGTGCTGATTCCTCCTCTATGTCAACTGACTGAAAAGACCTAGACATCGCATTTGCCTTGACATTCTTGTTGCCCGGCCGATAGTGAAGTTCGAAGTCAAAACGGGCGAAGAATAGGGACCATCTGGCCTGTCGAGGGTTGAGCCTTTGTGCAGATCGGAGATACAACAGATTCTTGTGGTCGGTGAAGATTATAAACGGATGTACAACCCCCTCGAGAAGATATCGCCATTCTTCCAGAGCCAACTTTATGTCCAACAACTCACGATCTCCAATGGTATAGTTGCATTCCAATGCAGAAAATGCTTTGGAGAAAAAGCCACAAGGAACCAACTGTACTGCAGAGGACCTTTGTGAGAGCACGGCTCCGACTCCCGTGGAGGAGGCGTCCACCTCGAGATTGAATGGTCTGTTAGTCTCCGGATGATGTAGTACTGGGGCTGCTGAGAAGGATTGCTTCAGGGCTAAGAAGGCGCTCTCCACCTCCGGAGTCCATATATTGGAACTTGCTCCTTTTCGGATGAGGGACAAGATAGGCTTGGTCAAGGAGGAAAAATGAGGAATAAATTGCCTATAATAGTTGGCGAATCCAAGGAACCATTGAATTGTTCTTACCCCGCGGGGTTGCGGCCAATTGAGGATGGCAGACACCTTCTCAGGATCCATCTCCAAGCCTGAGTCAGAGATAATATAGCCCAGAAAGGGTAAAGAGGTCTGTTCAAAGATACACTTTTCGAGCTTGGCATAGAGATGATTCTCCCTCAAATGCCGTAAGAGCAGACGGACAATCCTTCTGTGGGTCGGTAGATCCAAAGAAAAAACAAGGATGTCATCCAGCTACAACATGACACAGGAATATGGGAGATTTTGGAAAATATTGTTAACAAATTCTTGAAACACTGCTGGGGGAATTGCAGAGGTTGAACGGCATAACCAAATATTCATAATGACCGTCCCGAGTGTTAAAAGTGGTCTTCCACTCATCCCCCGAAGCAAATACGCATCAAGTTGTAGGCACCCCGAAAATCGAGTTTAGTGAAAATACGGGCCTCCCTCAAATGACCAAAGAGCTCTGGGATTAATGGCAGTGGGTACTTGTTCTTGACTGTGATGTAATTCAGACCTCTGTAGTCTATACAATGACTAAGAGAACCGTCATTCTTTTTAACGAAGAAAAATCCCGCACCTGCAGGGGATGAAGATTTCCGAATAATTCCCTTGGCCAAGTTCTCCTGGATATTTTCAGACATGGTCTGGGTATCAGCAGGAGACAACGGATAGATCCTACCCCTGGGCGGCGTGGAGCCAAAAATGAGCTCAATCGGGCAATCGTATGGACGATGCGGACGAAGATTCTCAGCCTCTTTCTTATTGAAGACATCGGCAAAGGACCAATAGGCCAAAGGTAGTCCAGCGGGAGGAGAAGAAGGCCATGTGGAGTTAACCGGATGAACAGACTGCAGACACCGTTCCTGGCAGGAGTCTACCGTCCACCGATGTAATCAAACGTGGTTTCTCCAGGGTTAGGACTGGAATCCGAAGCCTCCTAACTGCCTCAAGACTAATGAAATTGCCTGCCACGCCCGAATCCACATAAGCCACCTCAGAGTTGAGTCTCTGATTGATAATTACCAGAACAGACAAGGTCAGGGGTAGAAAGGAATCAGGAACACCTAGTGAAGCCTCTTTTACCTGTCCTAGGTGGAGGAGTTTCCCATCCTCTCTGGACAGGCACACAGCAAATGGTATGCCCTTCCGCAGTAAAAGCAAAGACCTTGGTCAAGTCTCTCCCTCTGGCGCTCTCCTCCAACCTGAGCTGATCTACTTGCATCGGTTCGGGTATGGAAGCAGAAGCAGACACCGTTGGTTGCGGACTGAATGATCTATGAACGGAAAGGCCTCCTCCCACAGAGGATTTACCCAAGCTAAGGCCTCCCCCTCCAAGTGTGAAACTACAAAGGCCACTTTGGCTCGGTCGGTGGGATATTGCAGAGGAAGGAGATCAATTGAAGGTGGCACTGGTTCAAGAATCCTCTGCAAAGTTTGGGATCACAGCTATACCTGGGTGGCTTGCCAAGACAAGGTGGAGGATGAGGCAAGGGGACATAACCAGAGTAACGGGGTGCTACCTGAACAGGAGCAGTGGCTGCGGACTGCAGATTATACAGACGGTAGTCCACAGAGGCCATATAGCTCAACATGCGAACTTGCGTATCCCGCTGTTGAGTAAGCTCCAGCTGGAGGCTAGCAAGCTGAGTTGCATTAACCAGATCTGAGGCCTGCAACGAAGTCTGATGAGACTCCATTGATTGCATAAAGGTCATGATGCGCTGTTGATTTTCGTGCAAATGTGCCAGCTCCTTCTGAGTGGAGAACGAGGCACCGGCGGGGTCCATGGCCTGATTATTCTGTGAAGCCTCGGAGAGGCGAGCTAAGTAGAATGGACCCTCTGGACTGTGGAACCGACATACCCCTGGGTGAGCTGACCTGGTGAGGACCGATCCCTATACAGGGACCTTTAGGGACAATCTCAGAAGTCTCTAATGCCACAGCAGCCGATACCAAGAGGGGCGGCTCAGGAGGTAAGTAGGTAATGAGAAGAGGAGGAGCCATAGGAAGAAGGATGACAATAGGGACACAGGAACAAGGAGCGTGGACACAGGAAGGATGGACAAGACTCAGGACGGATGGCAGCGGGAGACACTGCAACAGGACTCCAGACGGGCGACAGCGGAAGGTACTATGGAGAGAAGCTGGGTTAGAAGGAAAAGGTAAATGCTGGCAGAGACAAGAACGGGCCTGAGTTACTAAGCAGCGAACCTACTGTATATAATAATCAGGCGCCTCCACTAGGAGGAGGCAACCTAAAATACCCCAACCCTTGCCCTGATAGGCTGAATGGGACTTCCGGGTCAGGGCACCTGGTGTCCATCAGAAACTGGCGATGCACGCAGCCGTGCTCTAAGTGACCCAGAGCGCATGCGCAGGCACCAGGAACTCACGGCAGAGCGCGCGACCGGAAGATGGGGAGAAGCGCGGCGGGACCGCGCAGGAACAGCGTGCCAGGATGCTGGTGCAACAGCGGAGGAATGAGCAGCAGCAGCGGGGAACTGGGCCGCAGCAGGGGATCAGGCAGCAGCGGCAGCAGCGGAGGACCGTGTAACAGCAGCAGAGGGGATTGGGCAACAGTAGCGGTGGTAACATTTGTCATGGGGTGACTTGCCCAGTGTGACCCGACCCGACAATCGGTCGGTCACAAAAACAACCAAGACAGACAAGGGGACACTGGGGACACAATTACAACGGTGTGCCCTACAATAGGGAGCGGGGAAATGGGCACCTCCTGCACTCTCCTAAGGGAGAGCCCTGAACTCCTCACGTTCCCTATACAGGTTCTTTCAACCTGTCGCCGACCAGGATACCTAGATACCTAGGTTCCTAGGTAGCTGCACTCCCTCTGCACCAGGTAGGACCAGTCTTCGCCAAGGTTGGTTAGCAAATGACCAGTATTACCAACAGGGAGCTGCAGCAGCTGATGACCTTTTATAGGAAGGAGGGGGAGGTCACCACCTGCTGACTAATTAAACATGTAGTAACACCAGAGGCCACCGGGGGCAAAAGCCCATATTAACCCCCGAGGGCCTGAAAGGAAAATGGTTTCTATAAGGAGAATCCAGACTCTGCCACAGATCCAAAAATGGATTGTGACAGTACCCCTCCTTCAATGAGGGGCCTCTGGACCCTCAATACCGCACCTCACCAGAAAATCACCTACAGTGAGGATGCCTAGATCCACCAGAGTCCACTTCAGCAACTATCTGACTCTCGGGTTTACGGCAAACGTGGGCCGATGGAAGTGGCAATGTATGCTCCAGAGGCACAACCCACAAATCTCCAGAGCGCCGACCTGGGGAACAAGTTGTGTATGGGTATAATTGGGGGTAACTCCAGCTGGTAAGTCCCTGAGTCGAGAATGGCCGACACCCGATACGGCCCGATCACCCGAGAACTCCAGACCCCTGCAGCACACTTCCACCGGATGTTTTTGGTGGACACCCATACATACTCGTTCACACACAGGTCCGGACCTGAACATTTATTGCCACACACACATTTGCCACAAGACGGTGAACTCTTCCAGGGACTGACAACAGAGGCATCCCCCTGTGTCACCACACTCACCCCCCACCATACTCAGAGGGAACCACCAGCCTCCTCCGACCCCTCCTCCTACGAGGACTCTGCCTCTCAAGGTTGGATAATAGTGAGGCTTGAGACTTGCCCCTACTCCCTGGCAGAACCTCTGCTTTCCCCACTGGAGAAGAGGGGACGGTTGTAGAAAGACGGCAGAGACAGTAGCCCCCCAGGCAGCAGCCCTCACACAACTGATCCCAGCTGACTACTTCCCTAGACCGCCAATCTATGACCAGGTTGGGTTTTTCCAACCAAGGGAGGCCTAAAACGATAGGTGATGGCATAACCCACAAGACGTAGCATGACAGGGACTCTTCATGCTGAGTCCCTATATGCAGATGTATATTTTCTATGACTTGGGTCAACCTCTCCTGGCTCAGTGGGACAGAGTCAATGGCCTGGACGCTTAGGGGTTTGGCCAGCATCCTACACTTCAGGCCATGAGTCTGGACAAAGTGAGCATCCACCAAAATGACTCCCGTTCCACTGTCCACAAACACTGGTATGCCCTGTGGTACCCCGCCAACCACCACTTCTGCTGACAAAGTTCATTGAGAGGGCAAAATGGAGGAAATATACACTCTCTGGTCGCCTCCCTCCACACGACCAGGGGGACGCGGCTTCTTAGGTGGTACGGAAGTTTTGGCGTGAGCCGGACAGACCCTGATAAAATGACCAGTCTGCCCACAGCTAAAACATGCCCCCACACCACAATGAACTGCAGGCGGGCAGTGTGATCTCCCTCGGTAAATATTATGTGATTCTTATTGATTGCTTTTTGTTCTCTTTCTCTTTTCTTTTTTTTTTTTTACATGGATGGAATGATTTTTGTTCATTACATGGCTCTGTCTAAACACATTATTACTATTGTCTCTTTTCACCCACATATGTGTATCAGGCACATTGCCTCTTGTGTATTAAGATTCAGGTCCACTTGGCATAATTGTTCACTTTATTGTGAAATCATATATTATATATTGGCTATAGTTTGGACCTTCTTTTGGAGATAAGATACAAATAAATAAATTAAAGTAATCCAATATATCAACTTTCACACTTGCTGGGAGAAAAGAGCATTGTTGAGATTTAGTATTACTTGTTACATCATGTCCTGTATGCTTTATTTACATATGCATGCTCTTATTCCACCTGCCCACCCCCTCCATTTTGGTGTTTTTTAATTGTTTTTATCATGTACTTTGCCTTCCTGGCTTTTGTTTGATTAATAAATGTCCGTTTTGCATATCTACATCTGGCTGTGAGTGTGCTTTTTCTGTGCTTGTTTTTCTTTTTTTTTCTCCTTGGTATCTTTGGCACAGTGCTGCACCCAGCTAAGTCATTCATGTGTTAAATATTGTGGTGCCCACCTAACACACATATTCCACCAAAATGACTCCCGTTCCACTGTCCACAAGCACTGGTATGCCCTCTAGTACCCCGCCAACCACCACTTCTGCTGACAAAGTTCACTGAGAGGGCAAAATGGAGGAAAAATACACTCTCTGGTCGCCCCCCCCAACACGACCAGGGGGACGCGGCTTCTTAGGTGGTACGGAAGTTTTGGCTTGAGCCGGACAGACCCTGATAAATTGACAAGTCTGCCCACAGCTAAAACATGCCCCCAAACCACAACGAACCGCAGGCAGCACCATTGGGGACCAACTCCTCCCACTCCCTGGGCTCGTCCGACTGCACCAGAGAGTCCTCCTCCCTAGCAAGGACTACAGGGGGCATATTCGCCAAAGCCGCAAAAAACTCGTCCACCGACCATAGAGATGGTGAATCGGCCAGCAGGGAGAAGGCCCAGGATAGGGGATCACCTTTAAGGAGGGATATGATGAATCCCACCCGCTGTTCCTCACTCCCTAGTGAACGAGGGCGGAGCCTGAAGTGTAACTTGTAGGCCTCCTGAAAAAAACAAAAAATTATCTCTCCCTCCAGAAAACCTATCTGGAAGCGATGACTTGGGTTCTGGTTGAGCTTGCACCTGAGCTGAGGCCCTGATCCCCCCAACTGCTGCAGCTGCTGCTCCACCACACCACGCAGCACCCCACGCTCCTCAGTGTGAGGGTCTCCAGCAATTGGACAATGGGACACAATTACAATGGTGGGACCTAAAATAGGGAATGGGGAAGTGGGCACTTCCTGCACTCTCCTAAGGAAGAGCCCTGAACTCACCTCACGTTCCCTATACAGGTTCGTCCAACCTGTCGCCGACCAGGATACCTAGGTCCCTCACTTGCCCTGCACCTATGAAGAAAAAAAGAAGAAAATCCAGCTTATAAGCTTATGTCTCCTGTCTGAGTTGATGCAGTCCTGAGGAGCTGAATTGTTTTATATCCATGTTGGAATAAAAATTGGAAATTTTATCTTCACGAGGAGCTAGATTTTCTTCATTGAACAAGCCATACCATGATGGTGTTCCGTGCTCCGTTTGGAAGTGGGTGAGCTGGCTCTATTTCTTTATGTGCCCTGCACCTATCCCTTATTAGGGAACTGGCAAATGCGGACACTGATCCCACCGTTGTTCTAATAAGACACCAGGTAAAATAACAGACGGGGAAAAACAACCACACTTAGCTTGCTCTGCACTGGACTGGAGAGTAAGGCGCCCGAACACAGCTTCCAGCAGGAAAACCACTGCTCCAGATCAGCTGCACCCCCTCTGCACCAGGTAGGTCCAGTCTTCACCAAGGTTGGTTAGCAAATGACCAGTATGACCAACAGGGAGCTGCAGCAGCTGATGACCTTTTATAGGAAGGAGGGGGGAGGTCATCACCTGCTGACTAATTAAACATATAGTAACACCAGCGGCCACTTTGGGCAAAAACCCATATTAACTCCCGAGGGCCTGAAAGGAAAAAGGTTTCTATAAGGAGAATCCAGACTCTGCCACAGATCCAAAAATGGATTGTGACAACATTATGGCATGTGTGGGCCCTGTAACGGATTTTGCATTGGGGCTGGAGCTTCATGCTATATCTAGATCCTAAGTCTTTAATTTAGCTTTGTACCACCACATTTTAACTTCTGAGAGTATCTAGATATATGCGTACACTGCATTACATTTCCTCACCATATGCTTGTGGTAAAGTTCATCTTAAGGAATTTGTATGTTATCCTTGTATTTGCGTGGGCTTCCTCTGAGCACTTCCTAAAATCATAAAATGCAATGCTAGGTCAATTGGCAAGAAAACAGACCCTGAACTACATGTGTGTGTATCATGTAAAGATTTTAGATTTTGAGCCCACTGGGGCACGCGCTGAACTTCAGGGCTGCAGAATAGGTCAGTGCTAGGGAGAACATGTTGAAAATGGAGTATATTTAGGATAGGTAAGTGCCAACATGAGGATAGTTGTGACCATCGACCATGGAACAGGGTCTCAGCCGGGTTAAGAAGGTCTCTGGATGGCTTGTGAGTAGGGGTGGATTTAAGGACTTGGGAGGAGTATAATAAACCAATTACAGGAGTTTATGGTGCTTTTAAAGGGACTGCATGTAATGTTATCATTTGGGATAAGAGGTTTTGCTCATAAACTAAAAAGGTAAAACTCTGTATGGAGAAGCAGAAACTGTTGCAAGCTAGAGGGAGGCAAATCCTTGTATAGTGAACCCACAGAGAAAGCTGGAACTTATTTTCCAGTCATCTGGCTGCTCAATTTTTTCTCTTCCTGTCTTATTTCATTTTCTTAGAATTTCCTCTCTCCCATTACAGTCCCCCCTCACCTCCCGCCTTGCTCATATTTGGGATTACACAGTGAAAACATTTGAGGGTTTCCACGGCAATGATTTAAAAACTTCCAAAGCTTATATAACGAAACGGCAAGAAACGGGAGAGATTTCAGCAGAGGACAGGAGTGAGTGATGGCTTAGAATGGAGCGAGGGCTAAGAAAAGAGAGAGAAAATATATGGGAGAGAAGAAAATTTTCCCCTAAACATTAAAGAAAAAAAAATTATTACAATACATAAATTTTTAGTTGCCATTGAATACATTGACAACTAGTATGGCTAGGATCGGGAATATGCCCTATAGAAGAAAATGTTCCCCTAAAGTAATAAAAGAAAGTAGTAATAAAATTGTCATGCTCGGTTTGGGGATTTGATCCACTGAACTGTCGCTCCTTGGTTGGTTCCAATTTTCTTTGCACCCCCATCTTGGTTTGCTCCTCTCCAGGTGTTTTGCATTTTCCTGTTTTGGTCTGTCCTATCACATTCTGGGTTTGGTTTTATATGTTCATACTTCACTGCACTTCCTTGCTGGCTATACCTCTTCATGGACTTGGGTTTAGGAGTTCCAGCCCTTCAGGTAAGGAGTTTACCTTGAATGGAAAACACCAGTTGTATTCTTGCAGTGAGTCTATTTGTTTTCCTTTCTAGTCCCTCTTACTTTCACCTCTTTAGCCTTCTGGGAGGGTATACTTGTTCTGGTTCCTTTTAGTTCTCCTAAGCTTTCCCTCTCTACCCTATATGAATGTGTTTTAATTTTCTCACCTGGGGTTTTAGTGTATTTCTGCACAATTTCCTTTCCTCTGGTTGGTAGTGTGTTGCGACCCCCCATCTCGTACCTCAGGAGGAGCGAGAAACCCCTCAATGACCTTTAAGAGAGCCAGCTCCGAGGTGGTGTCTTTAAGTTGTGTGGCTAGGGTCTTTCAAGTCTGTACAGGGACCAGTTGGGCATAGGTGCAGCATCTCCCTGTAGGTCTTCTCTTTTTCCATTACCTGTGAGAGAGTAATTGTGTTACATTCATAACAAAAATATCAGTATATAAGCGTCCGCTAGCTGTCCACTTTTATTTCTGCTGCCTAAGTGGAGACATCATCCAGTTAACTATGGGATAAAAGCCTAATGGCAGGCTAGGAAAGGCATGCGGGAAGAGGAGAATTTCACTGAAGGCCCCTCTGCTTGCTAAACATTGGGCACCCAGGGTCGATGTTACTTTCCTCCTCATCTAATGAATGCCCTTTCTAAGGTCTTTGGAAGGAAGAGGGTACATGCTATTTTTTTCTTGGAATGGTGGCAGCAGATATACTTCAACTAATCTCATTTTTTTAGGTTTCCTCTGAGAACTTTTATGTGCCACCAATTTGTCAGCAGTGTAGGGAAAGTTAAGCCAGACCACAACGCATTACAGTTAAGAAATACATGATGGCAGTACATTTTTGTGCAGAAGCCTAGGACGCATCATTATTTTAGTGCCGTGAAAAAGCGATGCCAAGTGTGCCAAGGCTGAAGCCAAAGTCTACCAATAGTACCTTGTTAAAGGCATGAGTTTAAGTCTGAGGTTGAGAAAAACCATTTCAACATACATTTCAGAGCCAAAAACAAACCACAGAAATTGTCAGGCATGCCAGCCTTTCTGGAAAGTATCACAGAAACCTTTGTTAATCCCCAAATTTGCTACAAGGAATGTAACGATTCCCTCTTGGAAAATGCAGAAAGTCCTTACTGTACCAGTATTCTTTATGGGTGGGTGTTGTGGAACTACCAGAAAAAAAGTGTATAAAATTAGCAATAAGATTTTTCAGATGGTTTCCAAGCTAATTAAAAGGAATCTGTCATCACCAGATGCATAAATAGGGGTCAGCTCGGGGGGGATGGTTAAAATATCTAAGTGGGTCAACTATGGTGACACACTTATATTACCACCATATAGTGACCATATAGTGGGAGATACCAGTCCTACAGAACATTTAAGGGATTACAGTACAGTAATGGATGGTGACTTACAGCTAACGTTCTTTTTGATGCAGTTGTTCTCTTTTTCCCTCCCTTCCCATCTGGCCCAGACTGACATGGCAACTCCTCAAGTCGCAACTCGTTTGCAGAGATTACAATACAAACCCATCTGACTTCTCACACTTCCATCACCATCTATTCCCAAGCTGTACACACTCCTCATCCTGCTGATACCCCAATGCTGAGCCCCTGCTGCCGCATGAGTCCCTATTACTGCACCTACTGTTTGACAGTACCTCACATTATAATATCCACCACTTTACCTGTTACATAGTAATAATGCCTCCTTAGTGCCCTCTAGATGATAAAATTGCCCCCTAGAAAATATTAATCACATGTGCAAATGCCCCAGAATACAATGTCCACATTTTGTCCCTTTAACAGTCACAATACTCTGACTGTCCCTTTAACAGTCACAATACTCTGACTGTCCCTTTAACAACAATCCTCCTTAAGTGCCTACTAAACATTAAATAATGTCCACTGAGCCCCCCATTAGCTTGCAAGCTGTAATATGGCTCCCACACTTTATGAGGACCCCCACAGATGTCCCTGCAATGTATTAGAGCCCCCACACTTATGTATGAGGGCCCCAGACAGTAGTTCCCACACTGTTCGACTGCCCCCACAGTAGGCCCCAAACTGTATACTGAGCACCACATTAGCTTCCACGCTGTATAATGGCACCATGCATTAGCCTCTAAGCTGTATTATGACCACTGCATTAGCCTCCAAACTGTATAATGACCCCAATATTAGCTTCCACGCTATATAATGGCCCCCACATTAGTCCCAAAACTGTATAATTGCACCCCCATTAGCCATTAAGCTGTATAATGGGCCCCACATTAGCCCCCAAACTGTATAAGACCCCTGTATTGCCCCCAAATGGTATAATGGCCCCTGCAATAGCCCCCAAACTATATAATGGCCCCTGTATTAGCCCCCAGACTGTATAATGGCCCCTGTATTAGCCCCCAGACTGTATAATGGCTCCTGTATTAGCCCCCAAACTGTATAATGGCCCCTGTATTAGCCCTTCAAACTGTATAATAGCCACTGCATTAGCCCTCAAACTGTATAATGGCCCCCACATTAACCCCTAATCTATATAATGGCCCATGCATTAGCTCTCAAACTGTATAATAGATGACACATTAGCCCTCAAACTATAATAGACCCCACATTAGCCCTCAAACTGAATAATGGCCCCCACATTTTATAAGGGGTCCCACAGTAGTCCTTACAGTGTATATTGTATGGGGGACCCAAGACAGCTTCCCCCACACTGTTTCAGGACCTGCATTGTTTATGATAACCCTATAAATTTTAATCAAGATAAAAAAATCCTATACTCACCTAATCCAGGATCCTCATTAGTCCTCTGGCGAGGCCTGGGGCGGACCACTGCGCTGTCATCATGCCACTGTACGCACAGGATGTTGAGAGCTCGAAATCTGATGTATTGCACGTGCCAAGTCTCCTCGACTGTTCTGTGGACCCCAGGCTTAAAGTGACCTGCGGTCTATAGAATGGAGAGCGGTAGAGCAGGGAGATCATGTGCCCTTGCTCTACCGCAGAGCTTAACTGTATCAGCGTGCTGCATGGAGTCACATTAAATCTGGTGTCCTGCAGTGACACTACATCGGCCTCCTGAAGAAACATTTGGGGAAACGTGTCGAGGCCACCTTTTAGGCCACATATGGTAAGTATCTATATGTCACTTTTGGATCTGTGGCAAATTTGGCTTTTCATATTAAAACTTTTTTCCTTTCAGGCCATCGGGGGTTACTGTCAATTTTTACCCCCCGGTGGCCTGCTGGTGTAATTACATTGCTGCTGGGTTTGCTGATGTCTGTGGTAACCAATCCCACCTTCCTTCAAAGGGTCACCTGATGCATCAGCTGACTGTTGGTGATACAGGTCCTTTCTGGAGACCAACCAAGCAGGAGCAGCTCTCTGTTATACAGTCAAGTCTGGTGTATTGGAGTCTGGTTGCTGTGCTATCTGCGGTGTGGAGTTTGGAGCAGTGCTTAAGCTAAGTGCTGTACTTTTGTTATCTTGTCCTTTCTGTGTCTGTTCCCCTCCCCTTGTGTTTCTTAGCAGTAGTGGCTAGGCTACCATCCTAAGCTGGCCAGTGCACTAGCAAGGGCAGCTTAAGGTGTAGCTGAGGGATGAGGTATCCTGACGTCGGCAGGGGTAAGGACCTGCATAGGGTGATAGGTGAGAGCAGGGACAGGCTCAGGTTGGAGCTCAGGAGGTGACTGTCCCTGGTTCCCTATTGTCAGGGCCTTCCTCTCCCCTATTCCATCGGCATTGAGTTGCTGTGTTTTTTGGTTACCGACCAATCATTGGCTCCTCTCATACTGGGCCAGTCACTCCGTGACACTATATTTTCCCTACCTGTTTGCATCCTGAGATTCTGTACCCATTTAATGCTTACATGCTTTTAATGATTATTGGCATTTAATGGATCACGCTGTTATCATTGACTGACATATAGTGGTTTATTATCTTTAATGACCATTGTCAATTCATGGATTGCGCTATGTATTGTATATTGGGTGCATTTTATCAGAGACATTCATTGGCTTACATATCTCAAAGTCAGAGATACTAAGGATATAATAGGGATAGCCGTTGAGGAGCAGAGGCGCCAATATCGTTGTCTACACTAAGATGCCAACCTCCGTGGCTAGGCAAGATCAATTAATAGGCTTCCAGATAGGAACAATCTAGTCCTATTTTGTTAACTGTATGGCATAAATTAAATAGAGGGGAATATTTTGGAAAACTACTTTTGAGGCACAATGCAAAGTTTAAAAGGGAAGTAGTTCCATGTTGGAGCTCATATTTTTACTGGGATAGTTTGATGGTGCCATGTCACATTGGCAGAACCTCAGAGGTGCCAAAATAGCAGAAACTCCCATGGGTGACCCAATTTTGCAAACTATTCTTCTGAATGAATTCATCTAGGGGTGCAGTGATCATATTGACACCACATGCGTCTCACAGAATTTTATACATTGGGCAGTGAAGAAAAAATTATTTGTTTTAGCCCCAGATTTTACATTTTCACACAGGAAAACTGGTAAAAATTGTATAAAAATTTGTCCCACAATTTCTGCTAAGCTTGGTAATAACCCATATGTGGTTGTACAGTTCTGCTTAGCCACACAGTGATATTCGGGATGGAAGGAGCACTATTTGACTCTTCAAGAAGCCCCTAAGTGCCAGCAGAGCAGAATTGGAAATTATGCCCCTCTGAGAATTTATCTACAGATGTGACGATTTTGACTCCATGGGTGTTTTACAGAAACAAGCAGCAGTGGGATGTTGCTGAGTGAAAATTGCAAATCTGCCATTGTAGTGCCTGTACATTGTACTCAGCTCATTCTTCTTGGGACATGGACTCCGTAAATTAAGTGAGATCTCATTACTACAGAAATTCCAAACAAGCGGAAGATAAATATGATTTAGGCACACTGGGGCTCAGGAGAGAGAGGGGCATTTTGTCACTCCACCTGCTGCCGCGCCGTCCGCTCCCACTGCTCCTGCTCCCAAGTCCTGGCCCACTCACCTCTCCTGGCGCGCTCCCGAGGTGGGCGCATGTCACCCTGCTCCTTCACTTCCGCTCCTGAGGCCGGCCCTCGGTGCTCGTCGGGTGCGCCTGTGTATGACCCTCTGCGTCACAGGCAGAGGGTCATACACACAGAGGTAGCGCAGTACAAGAGGGACAGGCAGAACTCGTAATAGGGACAGAACCGGGTCACAAGCAAGCAAGCAAGATATCAGGCACAAGGCACACGTGCGCACGAGGTCAACTAACTCAGCCGAGGGCAGGAGTATAACTGACACCGGACCTAGGTCAAGAGAGCATTAAATAGCCGCCCTCTGCCAGAGAGAGGCAGAAACAATTAACCCCTGTCTGACCAGGACGGGCCAAAGACCAAGCCCATACTGGATCATAACAACAATGAGGCCTTGGTAGGAGCTTTTTGGCGGGGACTCTCGGGTCGAATTAAGGACGAACTGGCAGGACGGCACACTCCAACCTCTTTGGAGGCTCTAATTTCCCGGGCTACCCGCATGAACTTGCACTTCCAGGAGCATTCTTGAGAGGCTGCCAGGGATAGAAGATTTCCTCGCTTCACTCCGGCTACCCACAGCCCGCCTTGTGCGCGCCCTGCCCTGGCTTCGGCACCTTCTGCACCTGAGCCCATGCAAGTAGACCGACTCAAGCCGGTGGAGCAACGACGAAAAGAGAGGCTCACTCAGGGTCTTTACCTCTATTGCGGGAGTGCATCACACTTCTTGCGTTCCTGCCCTGAGCGTCCGGGAAATGCCTCAGCCTAGGACAGGTAAGAGAGGCCTCCCTAGGTACCTATGACTCCTCTCTACCCTTGACTCTTTCTGTTCTCTTGCATCTGGGTTCCAAGCGTTCTTCCGAGTGGGCTTACATGGATTCTGGTGCGGCTGGAAACTTCATTCAGCTTGAGGCAGTCAGGAGGCCTCGCATTCCTGTCAGGTCCCTGGAGACTCCTAGGCAGATTGCATTGGCCGTTACTCAGGTCACCGAAGAGTTGGAACTTCAGATTGGAGCCTTACATCGGGAGAGGATAGCCTTCTATGTGCTGCCTTCGTTATCACACACCATCCTCTTGGGCCTTCCTTGGTTAAGAACACACGAGCCTACTCTAGACTGGTGGTCCGGTGACATCCTGCGGTGAGGACAGTCCTGTCAGAGTAACTGTTTGCTTTCCGTCCAGCCAAGAAACTTCCCCCGACCAACGTCGGTGTCTCCAGATTTACCTTCGGCTTATTGGGCCTATGCAGATGTCTTCAGCAAGAAAGAAGCAGAGAGTCTGCCTCCGCACCGCCCATATGATTGCCCAATCGATCTTGTTCCTGGCTCCACTCCATCCCGAGGCCGGATTTATCCGGTGTCTCCATCCGAAACCCGAGCCATGGCTGAATATATTCAAGAAAATTTGGCCAAAGGCTTTATCCGCAAGTCTTCTTCACCCGCAGGTGCGGGTTTCTTTTTCGTCAAGAAGAAGGACGGGTCCCTTCGTCCCTGCATTGACTAACGAGGTCTCAACGATATTACAGTTAAAAACAAATATCCGCTTCCTCTCATCCCGGAGTTATTCGACCGTCTCCGAGGGGCGCGAATCTTTACAAATTGGATCTGCGTGGAGCCTATAATCTAATCCGTAATCGCCCTGGAGATGAGTGGAAGACTGCTTTCAACACCCGCGATGGCCACTTTAAATATCTAGTCATGCCCTTCGGGTTGTGCAACGCACCCGCCGTGTTCCAGGAATTTGTCAATGACGTGTTCTGAGATTTTCACTATTCTTGTGTGGTGGTGTACCTGGACGATATTCTGGTGTTTTCCCCGGACCTGTCTACCCACAGAAAAGACGTCCGTCAAGTGTTGTTGCGCCTGAGAGAGCATCATCTCTATGTCAAACTCGAGAAATGCGCCTTTGAACAGTCTTCTGTACCGTTTTTGGGTTACATCATTTCTGACACTGGTCTACGTATGGACCCGGGAAAAGTGTCCGCCGTACTCAACTGGCCACGCCCCCAGGGAGTAAAAGCTATCCAACGATTCCTGGGGTTCACTAATTACTACCGGCAGTTTATCCCACACTTTTCCACCCTGACCGGTCCTATCTCCGCTCTGATCCATAAGGGGACCAATCCTCTCCTCTGGTCACCTGAGGCTGAAAACACCTTCCGCTCCTTGAGACAATCCTTTGCTGTGGCTCCCATACTCCATCGCCCTGAGACCAATAAACCCTTCATTCTGGAGGTAGACGCCTCTGCCACTGGAGCCGATGCGGTACTTTCTCAGAGGTCTCCCTCTGGATGACTGGTCACCTACGGCTTCTTCTCCAAGACGTTCTCCACCTCAGAAAGGAACTATGCCATTGGTGACAGAGAGCTGCTCGCTATCATGGTGGCTTTGGAGGAGTGGCGGTACCTCCTGGAGGGAGCGGTACATCCCGTCAGGATCTACACAGACCACAAGAACCTGGCATACTTCCGGACAGCACAAAGACTTAATCCTCGACAAGCCAGGTGGTCGTTGTTCTTTGCCCGGTTTGATTTCAAACTCCAATTCCGTCCCGGCGATAAGAACGTCAAAACGGATTCTCTCTCCAGATCCTTTTTGGTCACCGACTGTGAGAAGGAGCCTTCACACATCGTGGATCCTAGCAAGGTCATTGTGGTTGCTCCTGTAAACCTGACTTCCTTGCCCCCTGGGTAAGAAGTTTGTTCGAGAGAACAATAGGAAGCCAGTCTTACATTGGGGCCATGCCTCCAAACTAGCAGATCATGTCGGTCTCAAGAAAACCCTCTCCTTCATCTGTCGTTACTATTGGTGACCCTCTCTTGCTCAAGACGTCCGAAGTTTTGTCACCTCTTGTCCATCTTGTGCCAAAAATAAGGTTCCCCGACACCTACCCACTGGCCTTCTTCACCCGCTTCCAGTTCCTTCAGCCCCCTGGCAACACATTGCTATAGACTTTATTACCGATTTGCCTTAGTCTTCGGGTCACACAGTCATCCTTGTGGTCGTGAATCGATTTTCCAAGATGGCCCATTTCATCTCCCTGCCTGGACTACCCTCTGCTCCCGAATTGGCAAGAATTTTCATTACCCATATTTTCCGGATTCACAGCTCAGCATATCGTTTCGGATAGAAGAGTCCAGTTTACTTCACGGTTTTGGCGGGCTCTGTGCAAACTGATGGATGTGACTTTGGACTTCTCCTCTGCCTACCACCCCCAAACTAACGGTCAGGCTGAACGCACGAACCAAATTCTGGTAGCCTATCTCCATCACTTCTCCAACGTTCACCAAAACGACTGGTCCCACTTGCTCTCGTGGGCCGAATTTGCCTACAACAACCACACCAGTGAGTCTTCATCTAAGTCACCTCTTTTCATCGTCTATGGGCAACATCCTAGTGTACCTCTGCCGGTACCCCCTGTCTCGGGTGTGCCGGCGGCTGATCTTCTGACTGAGGAGTTCTCCAGGGTCTGGCAGGAGACCAAATCCGCGCTTGTACGAGCACAGGACAGGATAAAGAAACACGCCGACAAAAGGCACCTGGATTCCCCGTTTTACCATCCTGGGAATAAAGTATGGCTGTCCTCCAAGTTTGTTCATCTTAAAGTTCCCTCGTATAAGCTAGGTCCTCGGTATATTGGTCCTTTTGAGGTCTTAGCTCGCATCAACGATGTTGCCTATAAGTTAAAACTCCCCGCCTCGCTACGAATTCCCAATTCTTTTCATGTTTCACTCCTGAAACCTGTCATACTCAACCAGCTCCACGCATCTGTTGGTCGCTCCCCTCAGCCAGTTTCCGCCCGGAATATCTTTGAAGTTAAAGACATTCTTGCCATGAAAAAGTCTAGAGGAAAGACCATATTCTTAATTGATTGGAAGGGTTTTGGTCCCGAAGAAAGATCTTGGGAACCCCGGCAGAACATCCAGGCCCCTTGAATTTTAGCTAGGTTCCTTGCAAGTCTAAAGAAGAGGGGGCGTAAGGAGGGGGGTACTGTCACGCCGCCTGCTGCTGCGCCGTCCGCTCCCACTGCTCCTGCTCCCGAGTCCCGGAGCACTTACCTCTCCCGGCGTGCTCCCGAGGTGGGCGCACGTCACCCTGCTCCTTCACTTCCGCTCCTGCGGCCGGTCCTCGGTGCTCGTCGAGTGCGCCTGCGCACTGCACGCCAGTGACGCTGCTACACACCTTCCCTGCTGGTGCTGCAGCCGCTCCACCCCGTCTCGGTAAACCTGGCTAACCCTGACCCGGAAGTCCTGCCAGCTGCCCTATATCAGGTAGCCTCGCCTCCTGCCCGGTGCCGGACTATCATTTGTGTTTGCACTTCTGATTCATGTCCACGCTTCCCTGCGTCCTCCCAGCCTTGCACGCTCTCCTGCGCTCTGTGCTTCTGTACCTCCTTGTAACCTCCCTGTGTTCCTTCTTAGTGCCAGTCCATTCAAGCCTTCTCCTGCTGTACCTGCTGCTACCAGCCTTGTCCGTTCCTGTCTTCAAGCCTTCTCCTGCTGTACCTGCCGCTACCAGCCTTGTCCGTTCCTGTCCTCAAGCCTTCTCCTGCTGGACCTGCCGCTGCCCTCTGTGGTCTCCGGTTGTCTTTCTCCTGCCATCTGTCCCCGGGTATCAGCTTCCGCGGCGATAGTCTCCCCTGGGCTTGCCCCAGACGCTCCCTATATAGGGGGTGGCCCACTTGGCCAGCTCGCCCAGAGGAGGTTCATCAGCGCGGTTCTGCGGGTTCACTTCTGGTTCCCCTCAGCCCTACTCATTTGGATTTGGGAGCACAGAATTCACTGGATTTCTTTGGGGGTGAGGAGCCATTTCGCTTTTCCAGAGCCTTTGTACTACAAGTAACATGGAAGTCCTCTATATTTCCATTGATGAATGTCAGACCTGAGTGGGGACTTCCTTTTTTTGTGGATTGATTTGAAGCTTTTGTTGAGAACATTTTACATAACGTTTGGGATTACATTTATCCTGCACTCTATGCTGAGCACTTTCTTTGGGGTTTCCGTCTAAATCTCCTAGTGAGGTCATTCAAATGAAACCCTTGAGGGATCCATTCACTCTAGTGAGGCAGCAGAGTTATTCTGGACTCCGTCTTGCCTCTGTTCAGCATCTAATTAGCAGAAAACTTCAAATGGTGATTAAAGAAAAACCAAAGGTATCAATGTTATCAGTATAACAGCAACATCACAGCAATGTCTTTACTTTACATTAGAAAATCATGCTGACAGGTTCTCTTTAATGATGTTGTAAGGGCTCATTCACAAAATCAAATTTTGGATGTAGAAGGGTGTTCATTTCTTATGGATCGCCCCGTGCCAGGGCTGTGGGGTACTCAGAGCCGGGCCCGGTGGATTTCAATGGGAGATGTCACGGTAGCTGTGACCCAGTCCATGGCCCTTGGCGTCCATTGTAAAAGGGGGTTAAGGGTGATGGAATAAAATTTATGAGTGAATGATTTGTGACGCCACCTGTGGTGTTCGGCAATGAAGATGTTAAGCCGACGCTGCAGACAGATCCTCTGGGACAGATGTTGTGGTGCAGCAGTGATGGTGTTGCCCTCCACAGGCAGGGCTGTAGTCCCAGGGCAGAGTAGATGAAGATGATAGGTGTTAAGGGAGAGGGTGTAGTGTCTGGCACAGAGATGTAGCAGTGCTGAGTGGGTTGGCGCAGTAATAAGCAGAGTCAGTCTGACAGAGTCAGTGGAGGAGTGAAGATCCCCTGAGTGAGATGGATGAAGGAAGTGCTGCTGCTGATCATGAACTGGCAGCACGCCCGGGAGGGGCCTGAATCATCGGTACCTCTATCACCGGTACCTTCACCATCGGTACCCGCCACCGCTGCTATCTCGCCGGTACCTTCACCCGTGGTACCCGTCGCTGTTGCACAAGATTTCCCCCCAGGCAGCACCTATGGAACCTACGGCTGCTGCCCTGTCACCGGCGGCGCCTGTCTCCATCTCCACGCTGCAATCACCGCTGAGCGCGGCCTGTCATGAGGAGTTCCCCGGAGGCCTGGAGGCTGAAGCGGAAGAAGTTGCACTCCTGCCTGGACCTGACGCGGCTGCGCAGGTCCCACCGGAGACCCCTGCGGATCCGGAGCCACCATCTTCTCCGCTGCTGCCTCCGACAGCTGACTGAACTATTCCGGTGGATGTTCCAGCTATTGACTGCCATCCCAAACCTGCACCGGAGCATCGCCAAGAGGCCCCAGGTACGTCTGCTGCCCCTGCACCTGGGAAGGCCTCAGGATGTACAGCAGCTGCAGCGTCCGGACAGGTCGTGCTGGACCTAGTCTGGGACCGGCATTCTAAACCCTGGGGGGAGACAACTGAGCCCCTGGCGGTAGTGCCCCTGTCCACAGTGGGTAGGGGTCGGCCCCAAGAGGTGGAGGAGGAAGAGGAATCCTATTGCCAGCAGACCCTCCGCCAGCTGGCAGCGGAGCAGAGAGAACGAGAGCAACGGAGACTAGCAGTGCTAGGCCCTGATATGGACCGGAAGGAGAAGGTCCGTGCCGGTCACTATGGCCCCGGGACTCAGCAGGATGGGGTCAGGTCCTCAATGTCAACCAGGAGTGGGGGTTCGGTTTCATCTCAGACCCCCAGAGGATCTCTGACCTCTTCTTTAGCAGGAGGGATGTTGAATCTCACCTCCAGAGGGGACACCCTGCTCGAGACTTGCAACCGGGAGAGTATGTTACTTTCACCCGACATGAGGGGCTAGGTGGCTGGTACGCCATGAATGTGCGCCGCATACCAGAAGATTTTATTGCGGCCTACAAAAACGAACATGCCTACGTTCCCCCGGCAGGAATACCTGCAATTTGTGGACAATCAGCAAGAAGAGGATGCCCTTCAGTTCTCCCCTGGAAGCAGCCCAAGCGACCCGCTTCCACCACCCCAGAAGGGGACCAGCATTAATAATAACTAACTAACTGTTACCCAGGAGGTATTGGCACCATTGTGCCTTCTCGTTTATCATGTTTTCTTTCTTTGGTTTTTCAGTTTTTGCCTAGTTTCTGGCATCAGGGTTATGAAAATTTGAACTGCAGAGATCATGGACAATGAGTGATCCACAAACTGTGTTTGTAAATAGTTTGCGCCTCTTGAGGTGCCCTCTCTTGGTTTTATATAGGTTTTCAATAAAGAAGAACTACCTCAAGTGGAGCATAGCTCCAACCCAAGGACACTGCAAGAAATCCCGACGGGGAGCGGTGTCCAGCACGTGCAAGAATTATTGATGTTTTAATGTGAAGTATTGTATGATGTGTCTTATAAAATGTTGATAATAATATGACAGATTAAATATAGAGCTTACCTGATAGTAGCATTTAGGTATTTGATTAGGACTTTAACAAAGATGTAAAATTTTGAATAAAGATTTGAATGCAGGTGACGAACCAGGCATCAGCGGTTGTCACCCATGGTCTAGCAGAGACAGTGAAAATGTGAAAGACAAAGAGAAGAAAAATGTGTTGATCGAACTGGTAGTGAGTTTACTTCCATAGCACTTTAAATTAGGTAATATAACTTTAAAATTAGGTAGTATATTAAGTTATAGATAGTCTGTTAAATTGTTATGCAACGTTCAAGAGTCAGTGCCTCCCACATTGGGAAGTTTAGATAAGAACTGTTCATTAAGCATTCAAAAATTTTTGTTATGTTCCTTATGATTTTTGCCTATCTTTGTTTCATTTGCAGCCCGCGGACGTGCTGTGTTTAAAGGGTGGGTATGTGGCATCCCTGAGGGTTCAGTCGCCACAGAGGTACTGCACCTCCTCCTAAGGTGTGGTACCCCACCATTCAGGTAAGGTGGAGACACCTGACCACACTCCAACACCTGCGTTCCACACAACACAGTAGTGTAGCAAAGCACCCTTTGGTGGCTCCCTGCTTGGAACACGAAGTGTGCTGGGAGGCGGGTGGAGTTTAGTTGCCACCAAAAGAGCGGGAAGAGTTTAGGATTTAGTCAGTCTGACAGAGTCAGTGGAGGAGTGAAGATCCCCTGAGTGGGATGGATGAAGGAAGTGCTGCAGCCGAACTCAGTGACCTGGGTCCGCTGGCACAGGAAAGAGACACTCAGCAGTGTGGCTCTTAGTTACCCAATATTTACGTTGGAATCTAGTGTGCACGCTGGTATCTAGGGTAAACAGCGGGTATCCAAGAGCCGCGCGGCTCTTAGATACCCGCTGTTTACATTGGAATCCAGCTTGCTTGCTGGTCCTGCTTGCTGGAGACGCTGTCTATGTGACAGCTCACCAGCGATCAGCCTAAAGATGTCCCAGCGATCCCATCCATGTCGGATCGTTGGTGGGATCGCTGGGACATCGTTATGTGTAACGGGGCCTTAAGTCTCGACCGGGCCACTGAACGGGTGCCTAAACTCAATGTGAAAGCACCCTAATTCCCCACACATCATTGGTTAACTGCTTTCTGTGTATATTGTATATTGACAGTAAGCTACTAATCAGTGCTGGGGGAGGAGTAGGTCCAGAATGCATGCAGGCACCTAGCAGTGATAATCTCCTGCTGATAAAACATTCATTGTATTGAAACAACTGCACACAGCCTAATAAATGACACATCCCTGCAATCAGTGTATCAGCCTCTACCTCATGCCACCCTCAGATTACATAGCAAAAACCTGCTGACAGATTCCCTTTAAAGTCAATCTACTGTAATGTGATATTTTTTGTGGGGGTTTTGTAGCCTTTTTCTTTGCTTTTTTTGCTGAAAAATTCTGCTGCCAGATGATATGTTAAATGAAAGTCAATTAGCAAAATGAAATACATTACTGGGTATATTGTGGATCTTTTGTGCTGTCTTTGTTCATTTTGAGTGTTTTTATCATTTTTTTTTCAATTCAGCATCCTGTATATATGCAGTTCTTGTTAATACATTTTCCCATCGACTTCTATATTGGCGAAAAAAATGCATGACAAAAAAGATTTGTGAACAATAAAAACTGAAAAAAGTGTGAAGGAATCCTAAGAGTACTTGCAAAATGGGCTCATAAAGTACCAGGAAGGTAGATGAGATTCAGAAAATGCTGTGGAGAATATTCACACAGTAAATTGGCCATCCATTCAGATTTGAAATGCGCAAAATGTCAATTTATGCTGTGAATTTTACCACGGTTTTAACATTTTGCAATGCAAAGAGTGAAATGTGTGACTTATAGGAAATGTGTAATTAAAAAAGATTTCTGTTTCTCTTCTTTTTTTTAATTTAGTACATAGAAATTGAAAGAAAAAAATTAACAAAAAAGCTTAATTTAAGTTTCTGGTCATTTTCTCATGATATTTTCCTTTTAACCATACCATTTTTGCAATTAAATTCTTTATGTGGCATTTCTGCTACAATGAAATTGCCGTAAATGCACATATCCTAAAAACTCTTTGCCATCATAGAAAGACAGTTATTGAAAACTTTTAACTCCCTTCTCCGCCCACCACTGCCCCCTCCAACCTCTCTAAGCTTCGCTGAGGACATTGGCACACACTTCAAAAATAAGATCGACCATTCAGCGCAAGTCTTTATTGTTCAACCACCACAACCCCTTTATATGCCAGAGAACGCCCTAATCCCATAACCTTCCTCTCCAAAATCACTGAAGGATAGCTTAATGGTCTCCTCTCCAAATAGCACCTCACAACCTGTGCACTCGACCCCATCCCATCCTATCTCCTCCTCAACCTCACCACCACATGTATCCCATCCTTAGCCTCTTCAATCTATCACTAATTTCTGGTACCTTCTCTTCTGCTTTCAAACATGCCCCAATCACACCTATCCTCAAAAAGCCATCCCTTGACCTGAACACTATGTCCAGCTGTCGCCCCATATCGCTGCTCCCATTTTCTTCCAAACTCTTTCAGCAGCATGTTCACACTGAACTTTCCTCTTACCTCTCACTTAACTCACTCTTCGACAACCTACAATTTGGTTTCCACTCCCACCATTCCACTGAATCTGCCCTGATCAAAATTACTAATGACTTACTTACAGCCAAAGACATCAGACAATTCTCCCCCTTCTAGACCTGTCCTCTGCTTTCAACACAGTTGACCACTGCCTCCTACTACAGATCCTTTCTTCCTTTGGCATCAAAGACCTCACCCTATCCTGGATCTCCTCATGCCTTTCCAACCACACATTCAGCGTCTCCCACTCCCACACTACCTCCTCATACCATCCTCTGCTGAAGTCCCTCAAGGCTCTGTCCTAGGACCCCTATTGTTCTCCATCTATACCCTTAGCCTAAGACAACTCATAAAGTACCATGGCTTCCGGTACCATCTGTAATAATAATGGTATGTCATTAGGGAATGATTGCTGCGCCTCCCCTTCATTCATAGGATAAAATTGAGCTCTGTGGATATTTTTTACAGATTTTCCTTGCACTCTTGCATAAAGCTGTATTACAGTGTCTGTACAGATTATGGCCAGAAGAAATGACTCCATCACTGTATTAATAGGATTGGTATAGATCCAAAAGTGATAGGACTCCCACCAATTACACAGGTACAGCAGTTCTTAGTAATATGCCATAAAATTAAAAAATAAAATTCTTGTAATTTTCACACCAAGAAGACTCCTTTAACTCCTTCTTAACATAACATGTAATATTGCGTCCTGTGTTACAGGTCCCCATGTATGAAGAGGACTCAGAAGCTAAGCTCACACCGTACTTCACAGATCCTGTTGAAGGCCGCTTTCGCCTCTATCCAAGCTCTCCTGTGAAGCTCAGCCATGGGCTGGGCTTCAAAGCATAATGTCATTTTCTCTATATACTGCAGGATCGAGTCCTCTAAAGGGACAAAAAAATTACATTAAGCCCTGTAACGACCTATGACGTATAGGTATATCATAGTTCGCCTCCCCCGTTTGATGCGGACTCCGGCGGTGAGCCCGCAACTTTACCGTCACCTGTCAGCTGATTTTATCAGGGGGTTTGGCATGACAAGTGGGGTCTGCAAGGAGACCTGTGGTTGTCATCTCCGAACTGATGACAGGTTCCCTTTAAAAACAAACAACCAAAAAGAAAATGGAATTACATTTTTATTTTCATTATTTCACAGCACTTTTAATTTTTCTTCCATTTTTCCTTTTTTTTCTAATCATTATTTGGTAAAGTGAAATGTGTCATTCAAAACTACAACTCACCATGCAAAAAAAAACAAGCCCTCATTCAGCTAAGTTGAAAGAAAAATAGAAAAGTTATGGCTGTGGGCCTCAAGGGTTAACGCATCTTAATGCATATAGCCTGCGAAAGAGTGCAAGGATCACATCATAGGGCGATCTGTATCTGAAGACCATGGTGCATGTTTGGAAGGGTGGAGGTCGTAACATGTTGGGACACTAATGTCGGTCCCCCGGTATAGGCGCTCCCTCGATGATCAAGCACATATGATGCAGTGGGTTTGCCATGTTTATTTGTATCATGTGAAAAACATTCTTTCATCAGCGGATAGATTTATTTCCTAGTTGCAGATGTTTCTGGAATGTAAATACCAAGAAGAATTTTGCCTTTTGTAACTTACATTTAACTCTTTGTGTACTCATTTATCAAGTGAAGATATTTAAGGAGGATTCCACTGTTTCCATGATATCGTATTACATAATTATACTGGTATTTTTACTTGTTTATTGGTTTTCTTGACTCTAGTTTTGAGTACTGAGTATTATCTAGGTGCCCATAGCTTTGCCGCTAAGCACTAAAATATTTCCCTTGGTTTGAGGAGCCTATTAAAATCATCAACTAGTACAATAGTGTCCCCTAGTGGAATACAAGAAAACAACCAAAAGTTCTCTTTCTCATTCATCTATGAGATTTTGGAACAATGATCGCCGAAACGTAGTAAAAAGATAAAAGTTTCTGGACTCACCGTGTATATTGCAATTTCTCCACTATTAAATGAATGACTGACACTCCACTGCTGGCCGGCATTACATAGGAAAGAACGTAGAAAAACAGCTGACATTCCCAAGAAAATTAAAAATTTGGTTTCCTTTATTCGTGCAGTCGTGAAAAAGTTACATGCAGGGATCCACATTGCACCTCTGACGCGTTCCGTCATAACACATGTCCTTAATCCTAGAGATTGTCTCCCTTGTCTCGCAACCTGTTTAAAAACCCTTATGGGCAGGCTTGGACTGGCCCACAGGAAAACAGGAGAATCCTCTGGTGGGCCGCTGTGGGCCACCACCCTCTTATATGAGTGGTACTTGGCACAATATACTTGAATCACTATGTAGAGATAAAGCCAACATCTTATTCATGTAACAATCTACCCACTTCATTGTTATATATCTGTGATTGAGGATAATGTCACATTTGTAAATAATTGAAAAGTGGGGGTTGGTTAGTGGTGGACCTTCGGCACCCCAGTCCGACACTGCTTATCAATCATATGAGATCTGAAAATTAACAGAAATTATACTATACAGAAAAACCTATTCACACTAGTGTTTTTTGGCAGGAGATGAAATATATATATATACATATATATATATATATATATATATATAGTTTTTCTGTACAGTATATTTATATGTTAATTTTAACCAAATTTGTAATGTTCTTGGAAGTGCCAGTTCTTTTTTTACTTCCTTTACGATCATCAAAACACATTTATGAAATATGGACATTGTTTAACTCTATGGCTAATTTTGTGAATAGCGAAACGTTAAGGCCAGTTTCACACTTCAGTTTTTGTCCATCAGTCAAGATCCGCCGTTTTCCTAAAAAAAACGGATCCGCCATTTTGTTTGGCGGATCCGTTTTTTTACCATTGACTTGCATTACTGGCGGATCTTGTCGGATGCCCATCCGTCGGATCCGTTTTTTTGCGGATCCGCCAATTTTTTTGCGTCCGCCGACATGCCCGGACGGAGCTTGTAATGTTTTTTGGCTGAAGGATCCGCATTATTGTACTGCGCATGCCCGGAGGAATGATCTCAACCGAAAATTTAACCCTGAAATCATTTCTGGCAGACGGTAACAATTCTCTCTCTCTCTCTCGTCCCCGACTGCGGTTCCTTTAAAATTCTTCAGCCAACGGATCTGTCAAAAAAACGATCTGCTGGCATCTGTTAACTTCAGTTACCAACGGATCCGCTTTCCGCCATTTTGGCGGATTTTAACTGACAAGAAAAAACTGAAGTGTGAAACAGGCCTAATGAATTCATTTACACTTGTTGAATGGAACATCCCAGTAGTGATTTTATTCTTCGCTGATGAAGGGGATGATGTTGTATCTCTTTTAAGAGTTCTTTCAGAATGGCCATGTGTCTCCCGAGCCCGAGCATGACATATACAGTCATATGTTAAAGTTTGGGCACCCCTATTAATGTTAACCTTTTTTCTTTATAACAATTTTGTTTTTTTGCAACAGCTATTTCAGTTTCCTATATCTAATAACTGATGGACTCAGTTATATTTCTGGATTCAAATGAGGTTTATTGTACTAACAGAAATTGTGCAATCTGCATTTAAACAAAATTTGACCGGTGCAAAAGTATGGGCACCTCAACATAAAAGTGACATTAATATTTTGTAGATTCTCCTTTTGCAAAAATAACAGCCTCTAGTCGCTTCCTGTAGCTATTAATGAGTTCCTGGATCCTGGATGAAGGTATTTGTGACCATTCCTGTTTACAAAACAATTCCAGTTCAGTTAAGTTTGATGGTCGCCGAGCATGGACAGCCCGCTTCAAATCATCCCACAGATGTTCAATGATATTCAGGTCTGGGGACTGGGATGGCCATTCCAGAACATTGTAATTGTTTCTCTGCATGAATGCCTGAGTAGATATGGAGCGGTGTTTTGGATCATTGTCTTGCTGAAATATCCATCCCCTGCATAACTTCAACTTCGTCACTGATTCTTGCACATTATTGTCAAGAATCTGCTGATACTGAGTTGAATCCATGCGACCCTCAACTTTAACAAGATTCCTGGTGCCGGCATTGGCCACACAGCCCCAAAGCATGATGGAACCTCCACCAAATTTTACTGTGGGTAGCAAGTGTTTTTCTTGGAATGCTGTGCTTTTTAGCCTCCATGCATAACGCCTTTTTGTATGACCAAACAACTCAATCTTTGTTTTATCAGTCCACAGGACCTTCTTCCAAAATGTAACTGGCTTGTCCAAATGTGCTTTTGCATACCTCAGGCGACTCTGTTTGTGGCGTGCTTGCAGAAACGGCTTCTTTCGCATCACTCTCCCATACAGCTTCTCCTAGTGCAAAGTGCGCTGTATTGTTGACCGATGCACAGTGACACCATCTGCAGCAAGATGATGCTGCAGGTCTTTGGAGGTGGTCTGTGGATTGTCCTTGACTGTTCTCACCATTCTTCTTCTCTGCCTTTTCTGATATTTTTCTTGGCCTGCCACTTCTGGGCTTAACAAGAACTGTACCTGTGTTCTTCCATTTCCTTACTATGTTCCTCACAGTGGAAACTGACAGGTTAAATCTCTGAGACAACTTTTTGTATCCTTCCCCTGAAAAGCTATGTTGAATAATCTTTGTTTTCAGATCATTTGAGAGTTGTTTTGAGGAGCCCATGATGCCACTCTTCATAGGAGAATCAAATAGGAGAACTACTTGCAAGTGGCCACCTTAAATACCTTTTCTCATGATTTGATACACCTGGCTATGAAGTTCAAAGCTCAGTGAGGTTACAAAACCAATTTAGTGCTTCAGGAAGTCAGTAAAAAGTAGTCAGGAGTGTTGAAATCAAGAAAATGATAAGGGTGCCCATACTTTTGCATCGGTCAAATTTTGTTTAAATGCAGATTGCACATTTTCTGTTAGTACAATATACCTCATTTGAATCCAGAAATATTACTGAGTCCATCAGTTATTAGATATATGAAACTGAAATAGCTGTTGCAAAAACCAAAATTGTTATAAAGAAAAAAGGTTAACATTAATAGGGGTGCCCAAACTTTAACATATGACTGTATATTTCTATGAGGCTGTCACACTCGTGGTTGGGAGGCGTGTGACCAGTCTGTGCATTGTGATCCGAGCTCAGAATGATGATCACGGACGTCTGAAAGAGCCCTTAGGGCTCGAGCAGACGACAGTTGTAATTGGACGAGTGCTAACCATGGTTTTGACGGATAGCACTCGCACCCATGTTATTTTATGGGCCATGCACAATTTGCCTCCAAGAATCGAATGGCACTTGCCTATTCAAGTCTATGGGTACGTGGAAATAATTGGACCGAAGTCGAACGACATCAGACTGCAGCCCAATTTTACTTACTTGAGACGCTTTTTTTTCTCCCTACCTCCGAAAAAAATTGGATCCCATTCTGATCAAACTCTCATCAGAGTCTGATTAGCATAATCAGATGGAAAAAAAAAATTCATCTGCACCTGCCCTAAAGGGAACCCGTTAGCACATTTTTAGATTTGGAAGTAATAATATGCCTGTATAGGCGCACGTCCTCCAAGAAATATGTTACTTTGTCTGTAGAGATCGGATATGCCAGCCATAAGAAGTCTTGCAAAGAAACCATATTCAAATCAGACCGAAAGAGCACTGGAGGAGTGGCATTCCTCTCCGATTGCTTCATCCAAGTGTACTGACACGCTCCCAATGCACTTCCAGCCTGATTTGCATATGAATTTTAGATTAGATTTTTCAAAACTGGTACTTTTGATTTTTATTAAAAAAAAGGGTATAATTTTCAATGAGGGGCAAGTGCCTACACAGCCATACTATTGTTCTATATTTAAAATATATGTTTTTACAGTAGCTTTCTGGAATTTGCAAAATTTGGGAAAAAGAGATTAAATAACATAAAATAGTAAAAACAAATAAAAAAAAACTAATACCGTATATACTCGAATATAAGCCGAGATTTTCAGCCCATTTTTTTTGGCTGAAAGTCCCCCTCTCGGCTTATATTCGAATCATATACATCGGGGGGTCGGAGGGGGAGGGGGGGCGGGGGTGTTAGGTCATACTTACCCGTCCTGACGCTGTCTCTTGAGCCCCCAGCTTCTCCGCACTCTCTCTTCCTGCCTTCAGCGGTCACGTGGTACCGCTCATTAAAACTCTTGAATATGCGCATATTCATGAGTTTTAATGAGCGGTATCACATGAACGCTGAACGCAGAAAGAGAGAGGGCGGAGAAGCTGGGGGCTCAAGCGACAGCGTCAGGACGGGTAAGTATAGCGATACTCACCTGTCCTGCGTCCATGGCTGCTTGCTGCTGTCTGTCATCGGTCAGTGACTTCAGACAGCAGAGGGCGCGGTGACGTGATTAGTGCGCGCCGCGCCCCCTGCAGTCTGAACGTCACTGACCAATGACGTGGCAGATAGCGGTGAGCAGCCATGGCCGCAGGACAGGTGAGTATCTGACACCCAGCGATGGAGAGGTGAGTATGTCATTTTTTTTATTTTTACATGCAGCAGCAGCGGCAGCACATGGGGGAATAATCTAAGGAGCTTGTTATGGGGGCAGCATATGGGGGAACAATATGGAGCTTCTTATGGGGGGCAGCATATGGGGGAATAATCTATGGAGCTTCTTATGGGGGCAGTATATGGGGGAACAATATGGAGCTTCTTATGGGGGCAGCATATGGGGGAATAATCTATGGAGCTTCTTATGGGGGCAGTATATGGGGGAACAATCTATGGAGCTGCTTATGGGGGCAGTATATGGGGGAACAATATAGAGTTTCTTATGGGGGCAGCATATGGGGGAATAATCTATGGAGCTTCTTATGGGGGCAGTATATGGGGGAACAATATAGAGCTTCTTATGGGGGCAGCATATGGGGGAATAATCTATGGAGCTTCTTATGGGGGCAGTATATGGGGGAACAATCCATGGAGCTGCTTATGGGGGCAGTATATGGGGGAACAATATAGAGCTTCTTATGGGGGCAGCATATGGGGGAATAATCTATGGAGCTTCTTATGGGGGCAGTATATGGGGGAACAATATAGAGCTTCTTATGGGGGCAGCATATGGGGGAATAATCTATGGAGCTTCTTATGGGGGCAGTATATGGGGGAACAATATAGAGCTTCTTATGGGGGCAGCATATGGGGGAATAATCTATGGAGCTTCTTATGGGGGCAGTATATGGGGGAACAATATAGAGCTTCTTATGGGGGCAGCATATGGGGGAATAATCTATGGAGCTTCTTATGGGGGAACAATATGGAGCTTCTTATGGGGCAGTATATGGGTGAACAATCAATGGAGCTTCTTATGGGGGCAGTATATGGGGGAACAATCTATGGAGCTTCTTCTGGGGACACCATATGGGGGAATAATCTATGGAACATTTTCCACCCTAGGCTTATACTCGAGTCAATAAGTTTTCCCAGTTTTTGTGGCAAAATTAGGGGGTCGGCTTATACTCGGGTCGGCTTATACTCGAGTATATACGTACCTGGAAAATCCCCCTCATGACTGCTGAAACTGATTACTGGTCTTACTGAAGGGAGGTAAACCGAGACCAACAGGATGCACTGGAGCATCACTGCTGTAGTGCTGGGAATTTATCAGGCAAGTCAAAGTGTTTTCATTACTTAATGGATTTACTCCCTTTTGACGATACTAGAAAACATTATCTAAGTTTAATTTACCTAAGTCACTATTCCTCCTTTCAGTGTGGTGAGTGACAGCTTAGCGTCCAATCTGAGGCTTGGTCTTGCTGGGCTGTGAGTGTGGTAAGTGACAGTCCAGTTGCCCAATCAGGGTCGTGGTATGCTGAATTTCCTTCAGGTGTTTCCTGTTAGGAATGATTCCCAGGCTATTTAGCTGGCTATTTGCCTCTTATCTCTGCCATTTGTAGCTCTTCTCAATTTGATGTGTGCTTGCTCTGTGCTTTGAGTTCTAGTATTTTGATCTTTGTTGACTAACCTTGGATTTTCCTTTGACCATCTTTTTTTTCTTTTCTGTTTGTTTTGATCCGCTACATTATTGGAATTCTGATCCCGGACTGTGACCTGACTATGTCTTTGCCTCAGCGCTCTGTTTTCGATGTACCCTTTTAGTTTTTACTGCAGAGTCACTAACTTCCCCTCCTCACAGTATGTCCATAAGTAGTGACTAGCGTCAGAACCAAGTGTTTTACTGTCACAGCTAGCATCTCCATTAAGAAGAGCCTGTTCACACTGCTGTCTATCCTGCCTATCTGATCTAATACTGGAGATACCAGAGATACCAGGGGGGTACCAAGGTAAGAAAAGGCTGCTGACACTGTTGCCCACTCTGTCTATCTGATCTAATAATGGAGACACCAGCGGTGCTGAAGTAAGAAGAGGCTGCTCACATTGCTGTCCTCCCTGTCTATCTGATCTAATACTGGAGATACCAGAAGTGCTGAGGTAAGAGGAGGCTGCTCACACTGCTGCCCAACCAGTTTATCTGATCTAATACTGGAGATACCAGAGAAACCAGGGGTACCAAGGTAAGAAAAGGCTGCTGACACTTGCCCACTCTATCTAATCTAATAGTGAAGATACCAGAGGTGCTGAAGTAAGAAGAGGCTGCTCACACTGCTGCCCATCCTGTATCTCTGATCTAATACTGGAGTTACCAGGAGTGCTGAGGTAAGAAGAGGCTGTTTGCACTGCTGTCCATCCTGTCTATCTGATCTAATACTGGAGATACCAGAGATACCAGGGGTACCAAGGTAAGAAAAGGCTGCTGACACTGTTGCCCACTCTGTCTATCTGATCTAATAGTTAAGATACCAGGGGTGCTGAAGTATGAAGAGGCTGCTCACACTGCTGTCTACCCTGTCTATCTGATCTAATTCTGAAGATACTAGGAGTGATGAGGTAAAAATAGGCTACTGACACTGCTGTCCACCCTGCTTTTCTAAATGTTGAGCGGCCATTATGATTGGGTCACAACAGAAGAGCTGCTATTGCACATGCTCACAGGCACCTGCCCTGCAGTGCTAACATTATAGGAGTTATATATAAGTTTCTAGCAGTGTAATATGATATTTTCATACTGTAGTGATTATCTCCCTAGTTAAAATGAGTGTGATTTGCTAATTGTAGGCAGTTCTTCTCTTTTTTTTCTATTGGAGATCTTCTTTAAGGGCAGCCAAAAATGTGCAAAATTATTTAAGACGTATACGCCGCTCAATAAATTATTTTAATACGAGATTCGGTTTACGGTAGGTAATTGTAATGTCGGTCTCTAATTAATATGGGCCTGGTTATTTTGTAAGGAACTGTTTAAAGACCGTAAAGGGCATAGAACATTTGGGTTACCCGCGTAAACAATAGGCTATATTCTAGGGGTCCCATTTGCTTTCTGAAATATTGATTCGTTGGACATTGTTTTTGGAATGATGAAGATTTACACAATATTTAGTGAAGTGCAGACATTATGATGCTGTGTGATGATATTTCCATTGTTCTTTTTTAGATCTAAAGCAAGTTTTTTCTCCTGTTATCTATCATCTGGACAGAGCAGATGTTTGCCCGTCACCATGACCTTTGCTTGTTTTTAGATAGTTAATATTATGCTAGCTGTGACATGGACCGTCCCTGACCACATTCTTTTCTCTAAAAGAATATTTCCTGTACGATGTACAGTCATAAGCAACCTGGAAGCTTTGTCCTGGGAGCACTGAGTATCATGGAGTCTTTAGTGAGTACTGCAGTACTCCCTGGGTTGATCCATGCAGTTGGTGCACATCCACCACCCCTCATACTCTACACTGCCCCCTACTGGTTATAAATTTGAAGAAACTATAGTGTTAGACTATTTGCAGTCAATAATTTCTCAAATTATACCAATGCCAACACTATATCATCAGGCTACGTCCACCGAATTTGACCATTCCTTCAATTTCTCAATCTGTTAGCTCCTTTTTCCCTTGTTTCTTCCAGACCCATTTGCACTCATTAGAGCCAAGTCTATTAACTTTCTTCTTATCGCTCCAAATCACCTGTTTCCAAACTTTTACTGTCCACTTTACTTTTTTTGCAAACTAGAGCCGACGCTTCTTATGGTGATATTGAAGTCGAGGCTTCTTCATTTTTTTTTTGAGCCCCTATTCCAGTCTTGGGTAATGTGCGTCACACGGTGCTTCCATGGAAGTCTGTCTTCTCACTATTATAAAGCATATGAGCCGGCTCCTCTGCCGAGTTTGTCGCGCCTATTCTTCCAACTGTCGTGGGATTCACATGATGCAGTTTGGCAATTTTCTTGGACCAAAGACCGCTGAGCTGGATGATGCTGCTTCTCTTCTATTGGGAAATATTCTTCATGGTGTGTTACGGGCTTGTGGAACGCGCCAAATAATAAAGATGGAATAAGGTGCTTTCGCAGCCCGGGGTCCACAGTGCAGAGATGACAAACTGCTGCTCGGTAATGGCGAACGCTATATGGAGTAGTACTAATTGACACCGGCGGGTAACCACTGACCCGGAGTGAAAGGAAGCGGGCTCTGTTACCTCACAGAGCCGCACTACCACTCAACGTAAATGCCGGAGCCTGTTAACCTCACAGGACTCGGGAAGGTGAACACTGCAACTGCGATGCCAGAACTAATAATTTAATTGCAACACGTATGCACTGCACCGGTTCAGCGGACGCCACTAACCACCCTGAGCATCGAGTTAAGCGCTTGACTTGCGCACGGCACCGCTACGAGGAACGCTGCTGCTCTTGCGGTACAGTGGTGCCTTGTGCTGAATGGCGCTATCTGGCGCTAACGCTCGTGTGGAGAGTGGGATGCTCTGTGGCACATAGAGCCAGCGCCAGTAGTGGCATAAGCTATCTCCCTAAACCCTAACTCATACACAACCGAAGGTAGGGGTTTCATAATGAGTCAGTCACCAGTCTCATACATATATCATCACACACACAACTAGCCATCAGAGTCTATACTAGCGCATGGCCGAGCGGCCATGCGACTCTTTTATAGTGGCGTCCTTTCGGGACCTTCCCAGTGGACCAATCAGAGCAGGAACGGGACCTGCCCATGTGATCTCTGACCTCCAATGAGAGGTCGTCCCACGGGCATGCTCAGTAGGCAAAATACAGGACTTAGTCCCTGGAGCGTCTGCTTGCTGCTGACTCAAACATAGTGTTACAGCAGAGCCAGAAGGAGCAACCAGATGCCTAGTATTAGCCTGGGTAAGACACCTGGAACGATGTCTCTGCGGCCGCAGAGGAATGGGAGACCACAAAAGACATGGCTTGAGATTCCCCCTGTGCAGTGGGGGAAACTTGACGCCTAACATGGTGGCTCCTCAAATCGAACCAGTAATTTTTCGCTTGGGATTGAACCTAATAATACATTGAGCTATTAGAAAAAGGGAGAACAGGTTGTAATTTGTAGTTATCAGGAAGAAAAAGATTTTTTTCTACCACCAGGAGCAAAACAGTAACAATAAGGTGACATGACAAGAATTTGCACAACTAACCATATGCTAAATAGATAAAAGTCAAATTTATGCATGATATAGTCAGGATGATGGTAGTCTCACATTTGAAGCAGTAGTGAATGGGGAGATATGGAGCCTGAAAGTCAAAAGTTCAAAACATTGTTACCCTTTTGCTTGTCACACTAACTGTGACCTCCTTTGAAGTAGGACCTCCTGCCGTGAACAGTCACTGAGTCTAAGATTCATATGCTAGGAGGTGCAGACGTACAATTCCTGAGGCAAGAGCTTCCTCTGTTCAAAGAAATTATCTCAGACTCTCTAGAGCCACTGATCAGTGATAAATATTGGGGTTTGCATAAATTGAATATTTATGGGAGATATATTTTCTGTGTTGCAGTGAACATAACGCATTTAGACTTTGCCTCATTTTTCAAGGAGAAGATTGATAACATCAGAGACAGTTTTGGTCAACAACACCCAGTGCCCTTCCTCCTACCTGCCCTCCCCTCCTTCTCCAAAACCAACTTCTCCACCATTACAGAAGATCGACTCTCCACTCTACTCTCAAGATCACATCTCACTACCTGTGCACTTGACCTGATTCCATCCCACTTCATCCCAAACCTCACCACAGTCTTCATCCCAACCCTAACCCATCTCTTCAACCTATCACTAACAACTGGTGTTTTCCCCTCAAGCTTTAAACATGCCTCAATCACACCTATCCTCAAAAAGCCCTCTCTTGACCCATCCTCTGTATCTAGCTATCGCCCTATATCACTTCTCCCCTATGCCTCAAAACTACTGGAACAACACGTCCATCTTGAACTGTCCTCCCACCTCTCTTCTTGCTCCCTCCTTGACCACTTGCAATCCGTCTTCCGGCCACACCACTCCACTGAAACTGCCCTAACTAAGGTCACCAATGACCTACTAGCCACCAAGGCTAAGCGACACTACTTTGTCCTCCTCCTCCTGGACCTGTCCTCTGCCTTTGACACAGTGGACCATTCCCTATTACTACAGACCCTCTCATCTCTTGGTATCACAGACTTGGCCCTATCTTGGATTGCATCATACCTAACAGACAGGACATTCAGCGTCTCCCACTTGCACACCACCTCCTCACTGCGCGCCCTATCTGTCGGAGTCCTGCAAGGTTCAGTCCTAAGGCGCCTGCTCTTCTCCATTTACACCTTCGGCCTCGGACAGCTTATAGAATCTCATGGCTTTCAGTATCACCTCTATGCTGATGACACACACATCTACATCTATATCACCTCCCTACTAAACAGAATCCCTCAATATCTGTCTGCTATTTCATCCTTCTTCTCCGCTAGATTTCTAAAACTTAATATGGACAAAACAGAATTAATCATCTTTTGCCCATCGCACGTGACCCCCCCATCGGCCCTATCCATTAAAGTAAATGGCTGCCCACTCTCTCCAGTCCCACAAGCTCTCTGCCTCGAGGTTATCCTTGACACTGATCTCTCTTTCAAACCACATATCCAAGCCCTTTCCACTTCCTGCCGACTTCAACTCAAAAATATTTCAAGGATCCGTACATTCCTCAACCAAGAATCTGCAAAAACCCTAGTCCATGCCCTCATCATCTCCCACCTTGACTACTGCACCCTCCTGCTCTGTGGCCTCCCCTCTAACACTCTCACACCCCTCCAATCTATTCTAAACTCTGCTGCCCGACTAATACATCTGTCCTCCTGCTATTCTCCGGCCTCTCCCCTCTGTCAATCCCTGCACTGGCTTCCCATTACCCAAAGACTCCAGTTCAAAACCCTAACCATGACATACAAAGCTATCCACAACCTGAGTCCTCCATACATCTGTGACCTCGTCTCCCGGTAATTACCTGCAGGAAACCTCCGATCCTCACAAGATCTCCTTCTGTACTCCCCTCTTATCTCCTCTTCCCACAATCGCATACAAGAGTTCTCCCACTCTACTCTGGAACTCTCTACCACAACATATCAGACTCTCGCCTACCATGGAAACCTTCAAAAAGAACCTGAAGACCTACCTCTTCCGACAAGCCTACAACCTGCAGTAACCACCAATCGACCAAACCGCTGCACGACCAGCTCTACCCTCGTCTACTGTATCCTCACCCATCCCTTTGTAGATTGTGAGCCCTCGCGGGCAGGGTCCTCTCTCATCCTGTACCAGTCATGACTTGAATTGTTTAAGATTACCGTACTTGTATGTATTATGTATACCCCTCCTCACATGTAAAGGGCCATGGAATAAATGGCGCTATTATAATAATAATAATAATAATTAGGCTGTTGCTGTAACTGGGGAACAACTTGATTCATTAGAATTTCGAGATACTTATCTCCTGTGACTGTTCCAACTGAGTTAGCTTCACTTTACACCATGTTTGATAAATCTCCCCCTTCATAACCCTATTACACATACTGTTCACACCCATTGAACCGAAACGTTGCTGCATGGGCACATAGCCATATGGGCTATTAAAAAGCACTTTATTGAAAACTAACATGGTGTGCTGCTTTCTTCTTTGACGGACTATCTGGAGGTTTGGTATGTACCTGGAGGGCCTGCACCCGAATCCTTTTTCCATTTTGTGCTGTTTTTTCAATTTTTTATATATATATATATATATATATATATATATATATATATATATATATACAGCATATGTATATATAGATAGATATACTATACATACATATAGCTTTGACAAAAATCAAATACCACTTCCAAATGTTCAGTTTGTCTGATTTTTCTTTTTATAGGTATATTTTTGAATAAAATGTAAATTGTTCTTTTAGCCTATAAACTTCTGACAACATCTCTCCAAAATTCCAAGCAATACATTTTGTTTTTTTTGTTTTTTTTTAAAAGGAGACATGGTTAAAACTAAAAAAAAGTGCTTTCAAACCTCAAATAATGCAAAGAAAACAAGTTCATAACCATTTAGAAATAACAATACTAATGTTTTAACTCAGGAAGAGTTCAGAAATCAATATTTTGTGGAACAACCATGATTTTTAGTCACAGATTTCATGTGCTTGGCATGCTTTCCACCAGTCTTTCACACGGCTTCTGGTGCAAAAATGTAAGCAGTTCTTTGTTTGATGGCTTGTGACTATCCATCATCCTCTGGATTAAATTCCAGAGGTTTTCAATGGTGTTCAGGTCTAGAGAAGGGGCTGTCCATGACAGGGTTTTGATGTGGTGGTCTCTTAATTTTTTGCCAGAACAGTGTATATATAAATGTATATATTCCATATGTTGGAATCGGTGGAGTATATACTATACGCTCACTGCACATTTCTAAATAAATAGTCTGCTAGTGGAAACAGTCGCGGCCTCATCAATCACTTGTCAGTCAAATGTGTAATTGTCCTGCCGATTGGAGGCAGCGGAGTTGCGTCACCTGACAGGTGTTTTTTTTAAAAGAAATCTGAAAACTAATATGCCAGTAGTAATCCATCACTATGCTAATGCTGGGATCCACTTCTTCTGCTTGGAAGCCATAAAGCACTCTTCACTGGTAGCCACTCTTCTGTTGTGGAACTACAAGAGACATCATATTCTGTTCACTCTAGATGTGGCATTCTGGTAATTGAAGTTCTACAACTAAGACAAGCCAGAATGCCACACAAATATGACTGTGAGGGTGACTATGCAGGTTGCCGATATGCAATAGAATAAAATATAAATGTATGGTTCTCTCCTGCAGCTCCCCACATTGTGACACCATCCTACATCTCCTCCCAACTTCCATTCTGCTAATTATTTAAGACTAGAGTTGAGCAAAAAGATTTGCAGGAATCTGGCCAAGTAGCCACACCAGTATTCCATGGCCGTCAGTCCAGAGACCTGTGAGCCTCCTACTACCTGCAGCATTCCTGTCACCTCTTCTGATCAGAAGGCCACCTGATGACATTAAGTCTTGGCGCAATGCACATATGATGGGGAATTACTCATTGGGGCTTCGGCATGCTACAGAGAGTAGGAGGTACTCAGTGCTCTGGTTGTTCGGCCAAGGACTACCTAAGTAGTCAATGGATTAAGGTTCTACAAATATTTTTGCACAACTCTTTGTAACACAAACATGCTTCCATTCTTATTTCAACGACTTTTCTTGTGCTGCACCAGAACTCTAGAATACAATACCCCAGAAAACAAAATTAATTCCCAATATTCACAGATTTAAATGTGCTCTAAAACGCATTATTTTAGGCAGGTTTATGACCTCAAGCCAATAATCTAACTTTTTCTTGCTTACTCTCTTCTGCACTTTCACTGTTTGTAACAATATCACCCAAACTTGGACCCAATATCTAGGCACGAACCACCCGAATAATTATAAAAGATGGATGGGCAACACATTACAAGCACTTTTTACCTTTTACCCAAATTTCTAATTTTGTTTGTACCCTCTAAATTGTAAAATCCTTCAGAATTTGCTGTAAAAATAAAGATTATTATTGTGAAAGAAAATATCAGTATTATGTTAAAAAACAATTATAAACGTCTACATTTCCCTGCTTCAAGCTAAATATTTATTATGCCATAAATGTATAAGAATTGGCCTCCTTCAAGGCACCATGAGCTCCAGCTAGGTTCACCCCGGCATTCTGAACTCTGTTCTTCTCTTCTGTATTGAGAACCAAATACCAGAATACCCGCTATGGATGGACACGTCACGTTATAGTCACCATGAGTGACAGACGACTCACATTTACTTACAATGGGGCCTTTCAGGTTTACATTAGGGTTATATTTATTTTTAAAGAAAATAAATTGCAGGTATTTGTTACCGGTAAAAAGGACAGATCTGCAATGGCACCTCCTATTGGAGCCTATTGGAGGCTTATATGTACTTGTGAATCTAGTCATGGTTTTCTAGTTGTTTAACATATAATTTTACTTTTGCATTACCCATACTGGCCACTAGAGGGCAATCAGAGGTGAACTGACTACAGCGGCAGGCACAACCACATGACTGTATGGTAGTAGAGATGAGAGAACGTGTTCAGAAAACGTTCCCCAATCTCAAATTCTGCACGAACGTAGCACATTCAGGTTTGTGTTCGCTTTCACAAGCATTTTTACTTAGAGTCGCAAAAGTTGGTCACAGTTCAGTAAATCATCACATTTCCACTAATTCAGGGGTGGCACGGTGGCTCAGTGGCTAGCACTGCAGCGCTGGGGTCTTGGGTTCGAATCCCACCAAGGACAATATCTGCAAGTAGTTTGTATGTTCTCCCCGTGTTTGTGTGGGTTTCCTCCTGGTTCTCCGGTTTCCTCCCACACTGCAAAGATATACAGATAGGGAATTTAGATTGTGAGTCCCAATAGGACAGTGACAATAATGTCTGTAAAGCGCTGTGGAATAAGATAGCACTATATAAGCAATACATAATAATAATTAGTTTGTATAACTTTGGCTAGAATAGTGGTGCTGGGTTATGAGCGGGGGGGGAGACCAGGTGACGTGTTTGGGGGGAGAGGGGAGAAGTTAAAGGAGCATCTGATGAGATTACAGGAGCGGCGCACACTTTTTTGCTACTTAACTTTATGTGTGTTGACGCTGGCAGCCAATCAGGGCGCAGAATCCATCCATAACGTCATGACACAAGGTCTTCTGTGATTGGTAGCCGAAGTCACATGTCCCTGGACATATAAAAAGCGGACATCTTGTTTTGCTGGCGCTATTTACTCAGTGTCACAGTGCTGAGAGGTCGCTCCTGCGCTCAGAGGTGTATCTAGGGGGTGGCAGCTGGGGCATGTGCCCGGGCGCCGCCGGCAGGGGGGCGCAGTTGGGCCACCTAACGCGGCGGTCCGCAGTGCCTCCCCTGGTGGCTGCATTCCCAGTGTTCAATTGTACTCGCATTTTACAGACACAAGTACAATTGAACCTATGACAGTAGCGACTAGAATGGAGTTTATATTTTGAGGTGATGATGTAATCAGAAGGGGCAGGGCCTCCTTCAGTCCAGTGACGCTCCCATAGCAGAAAGCTGCGTTTTGCTGAGGCTGACTGCTGAAGAAGAGAAGAGGGAAATGAGGGGCTACACTATGGAGCCATATGAGGAAAGGACCGAGAGGCTGCATCATGGAGCTGTGTGAGGAGAGGACTGAGGGGCAGTCACATCAGTCCCCATTTTAGGCCAGTAGAAATGCTGGGCTAGCCTGGACTTAGTCTTAGCAATCCCTAAGTGCCCGGCCATCGGAACATCATGTGCGATCCGCAACAACTCCCCCTGGAACGGATAGGGTACCACTAATTGTCGGTCCCTAGGCCACGTCTCTGGTAACTTTTGCTGAACCGACACCCGGTATATCCATCTCTGGTCCCAGACCATTTGCTCGAGTTCCAAGTCCGTGAACGGCTATGCCGCCTGCTCCTTTAGGGCCTTCAGGCTGTCGTCGGCTTCCAATGCTGCCTGAAACCCCTGACTAGAAGTGACATGCTACATTCTGCAAAAAACAAAGAATTGTATAAAATACTGAGGCCAAAAAACCAAGCTGTGTGCATGAGAATCCTGAAATCTCACAGACTTTGCTGGTGCTGTAAAATGCAGCTGAAAATGTGCTAAAAACGCATTAAAAAACGCTGACAAATCGTGTGTGATCATAGCCTTATAGTTTACAGCAGAGGATAACTTATACCAGATATAATCTGTATAGAATATCGACCAAAGCAAAAAATCTACTATTTACAAACATGAAACAAACCAGACAGGCCTAAATACATCTGCACTAATACAGGGTGCAGCGGACCCAAGTAAAATGGCAGCTGCACAGGTGCATAAATACCAAATGAAACAGCCAGCCTACAATCAGGGATTGGCCGTGTGATACACCAGTGCAGAAGAAATAATCCGCATGTGGCGGTGTTCGCACAGGGAGTGCAGGGCTTCTGGTTCACAACCTCTTAGTAACACCATATAGGGGGGCTGCCCAGTGCCAACTAGAATGCATCCCGTGTGAACAGAGGCCACAAGTTTGCAGAACCATTTGGGCCCAACTGCACCTTGAAAGAATTATAAAAAGTGCACAAAAAGCATATCAATATATGTAAGGTATTGGTTGATATTAAGGCCTTAATACGGAAGCTGGCAAACTGCGTCAAAGTTCCTTACACTTGCCAGTCCTACTCTAACATGAAAACCTCAAAAAGAGGAAAAAATCCTCCAAAAAATTCAGAAACAAACCAGACAGGCCTAAATACATCTGCAGCTGAAAATGTGCTACAAACACATGAAAAAAACGCTGACAAATCGTGTGTGATCATAGCCTTATAGTTTACAGCAGAGGATAACTTATACCAGATATAATCTGTATATAATATCGACCAAAGCAAAAAATCTACTATTTACAAACATGGAGAAAACGGATTCTGAAATCTTTTCCAAGACAGATTTATATACATTTCTATTATAATAAAACAGATGGGATATTTCCATTCCCCATTCTCTGCCTCATTCACCAGTTGGCAGCAAACATGGCGGCCGGCTGCTCTGATGTCACAATGCTATGCTCAGGATTAGGGGGTCACGCTCAATTGTGATGTCATAATGGCATCATGGAATGTGCTGAGGGTGTGTAATGTCTGAGCACTGTGACATCAGCGCCATTTGTAGAGTTGATGCTTTTGCTGACACTTCACGTTGGTTGTGGAAGAGCGAACTAGTTTGTGTTACACATCTGGTGATTACTTCCATTGCTACTTTTTGATCTTTGATCAGAGCACAATAACACCGGTGCCACCGGAGAGCTTAGTCCTCCAATATTCTATCAGTCAGCTTCAGGTAATTCAGTCATGAGCGCCCAAGAGCTGCGTCAGCTGATTGCCGACAATGAGGCATGGCTGCGCCGACCAGAAAATCAAGGTAAGTGATATTTGGGGGAGACAGACAATATTCCCACCCTATGGGGCTTTCTTGGGAGGCATTCTACCTGGGGTATGAAGGACCACATATCAGGACAATTTAGGTTTACCAAGTCCAAAATAAAGGCAAATCTTTCTAGGATTCCCCTTTCCCTAAACACCACAGCAGCAGATGGACCCATCACTATAGCCCAAAAGTGTTTGCTAATATTGGGAATAATTCTGATAAATTCTAATTTCTTTATAGGTCAGGCCATAATTGTCCACAGGTTGAGGTCTCATCAAAGAAACGAGGGAAGACCTTCTACCAGTTATGGACGTCAGAGAGACAGCAATGCTGTCACTGAGAGGACAGGGAGACGGGCCCAAGATCCTCCAAGGCGTAGGGGAGAAGAAGAGAGAAGAGAAAGAAGCCGCTCTCCCCTAAGACCAGCCCCTGCGGAGCCCTCCAGAACAACAGGAGAGAGCAGCAGGGAGGGTTACCATCCCCTACCACCCATTCAAGAGCAGGAAGAGGGTTTGATTACACCACCAGTGCCACAGGTGGCGCCACATGCACAAAATACACCTGTGCCAGGGAGACTGCTGAATAGGGTAGCCAGGAGACAACTGCGAATTGCAAATCTCCCAGCAAGAGATGTAACCCCAGAGGAGGAGACCCAGTCATGTGTCATCTGTATGACCGAATATGAGATTGGAGAGCAGGTCACAGTCCTTCCATGTGACCACAGCTTCCATCAGGGCTGTATTTCTAGATGGCTCTGCTCCACCCCTCACTGCCCCCTGTGCCGTACCTACTGCTTCCAATGAAGAGGTGCAGACAGTGGAAGGGACCATACTGAATTCCAGCCCCAGACTATGATATCGTCATATATTACATTCATTACAGAATATTCCTAAAATAAATAATATTTACCATCTCTATATCTGGTTGTGACTTTACTACATAGAACGATGCTACGTAACATTAGGAGCAGATAACGATAAGTGAGGGATTTACTGACTTTCTATCAGTTGGTATAGCGGTAGCGATAACAGTTAAAGGTGGAAATGGGATGTCCAGCACTTTTATATTGATGGCCAATCTTTAAGAAAGGTCATTAATGTCAGATTGATGGGGGTGCGCACCCAGTAAACCCGCCGATTAGCTGTTATTGGTGGCGGTCGGATGTGATAATTTGTGGAGCTGAACAGTACAGCTCTGATAACTGCACAGCGGCCGTAGCGGGGTACTGCAGATCCACTCTTACATATGAATAGGGGCGGGTGTGTAGTACGCGGATATGGCCACCATACAGCTGTCAGAGCTGTGCTGTTCTGCTCCGCACTGCATTGGGAACAGCTGATCGGCGGGGGTGCACCACCACCAGTTTGATATCATTGACCTATACTGGATTGGCCATGAATATAAAAGTAGTGGACAGCCCCTATAAGCTCTAGTGCCAGGAACAGAAAGCAGCACATAGCTCATTACTTGGACCAGCACACTGCTTTACACTTTAAACACTAGGTGGCGCCATATTATTTAAGAAAATGTAACTATGGATCTATTTTTTCAGAATGTGTCAAATATTGCTAATTTTTATGTAATGTGGTAAAAACCTTTTATGGCCAGGTACAGACGGCTGTAGATTCTCTCATCCAAGAGAATCAGGTCAATAATGCAAATGACACGCTGATCAAACTCTGATCATAGTGTGATCCAGTTCTCCCAGATGAGGAGAAGATGGGGAAAAAAGTTCTCCATCTCCATTCTGTCAGTTTGCTGAAATCAGACTGCAATCAGATGTCATTCGAGAGCAGTCCAATCTCTGCCCCCTTCTTGACTTGCATGGCTGAGTGCGATACGAATATCAGATCAAACTGGGCACACAGCGATTCTTCCATCAGATAATCTCTGTCCGAGGAAAAAAAAAAATCAGCCATGTGCACCCCCCATACACTAACATTGGTCCGAGTGTGATCCGATGTTTTGTCGCATCGCACTCAGACTGAAAATATGGTCATTTGTACGAGCCCTAAAGGGAACCTATTCTTAGACTTATATTGCCAGAACCACGGGCAGCATAACGCAGAGCCTGCCTGGGGAATCGCAGCCAGGTGTATCTTACTCTGAATTCCTATAGCGTTCCAGAGAAAACAGTGTGAAGATCCCACGTGAGTACAGGCGTGACCAAAGTTTAAGACTGACACAAATTTTGGTGTTCACCCAGTTTGTTGCTCTACTGTTTTTAGATCTTTAAAGATTCAGACGTCCGCACAAATAGCTCCGAGACTGCTAATGCACAGACCGGCCGCAGGTCTCTCGACCCGATCATGACGGCTTCATGGAAATACATGAGGCTGTCACACTCGAATCAGGAGAGCTACGGCTAGTCGGTGCATTTGTAAGTCATGTACCGGGGTGTGCTCCTCAGGATACAGCAAAGTCAAGAGCGAGAAAACCGACTCCTACACAGTTCACTCACTGTAAATATTATGGGACTGACTCCTCCAGAAAGTACAAGACATTCAAAACATTGGACAGACCCTCAACCGTGAGGCTGAGACCCTTGTGCTGTACAGCGTGGCGCCCAAACAATCTGTACCTGCTATACTTTCTATAAATCCACCTACTGGCGAGCCTGTCTAAACCTGTCACCCCCCTTGTACTGATGAGCGAATAGTGGAATATTCGGATTTGGGAAAATCGGCACAAATACATTCAAATATCCGTGTATTCGCACCGAATAGCGAATCCAATGCAAGTCAAAGGGAAAGACGAATATTTTTTTGCTGAGAAAAAAGCTGAAATGGATGGGAAAAGCTAAAACTAAATGGGAACAGCATGGAGAAGATGCCTGCATGCCTTTCTGACATACAGAGGGTATCTGGGAATAATGTTGTCAGACCATTGCGCCAGTTTTACAGATTTATAAGAAGACCTCCCAAACCAAACCTAAATTATTTTTAGAGGGAAAAATGCTAAGAAACATTTTTCCTTCATAATTACATGTATATGAAGCAAAAAAGACAACAAAATAAATAAAACAATTATACTTCCTGCGCTAGTGCTGGTGCTGAAAGTGAACTTGTCCTGTGTGAAATCGAACTTCCAACATCCAAGTAGATTGAGCAAAAACTGTGTGGCAGTCTCATGAAGCCCCATTAGCTACTCCAAATCGTTTGTGATAAATCTGTGTTTCATTGACAAATCAGAAGGCCAGATTTGAAAATATAAATTTCTTCTGCTAATACTATTGTCCTGAAACAATGCCACATTTTGGCAGAATAATATGTTGTGCTTCTAAAATTTTGGTCCAGGCAGGAGTCCACATTTCAAAATATAAATTATTTGTGGTAATACTGTGGTCCAGAAGTAAGGCCACATTTCTCCAGAAAAGTATTTTGTGCTGGTAATATTTTTTCCATGCATGAGTCCACATTTGAAAATAAAAATTGTTTGTGCTAATAGCATGTTCCTGAAACAAGGCCACATTTAAGTTTATAAATATGTAAGGCTATGTGCACACGGTGCGGATTCTGCTGTGGAATTTTCCGCGCAGATTTCGCTAATCTGCAGGTAAAATGACCTGCGTTTTACCTGCAGTTTTAGGGTATGTGCACACGTAGTGAAATCTGCTGCGTTGTACAGTACCTTTATTTTCAATGGAAAAAAAAACGCAGTGCACATGCTGCGGATATTTCCGCGCGGTTTTGCTGCAGTTTACAATCCGCAGCATGTCAATTGTTTGGTGCAGAAACGCTGCAGTTTTACACCTCATCCATTATGAGGTGTAAAACCGCAGGCAAAACCGCAGATAAACCGCAGGACTTCTGTCCTGCGGATTTACCTGCGGTTTTCTCTCCAAAATCCGCACACCCAAAAAACTACGTGTGCACATAGCCTTAGGCTGTGTGCACACGCTGCGGATTAGGTGCGGATTCATCCGCGCGGATTTTGTAAAATACGCAGGTGAAACCGCAGGTCAAAATAGCTGCGGTTTTACCTGCGGATTCCTCTGCGGTTTTGCCCTGCGGTTTTTCATCTCCTCAATGGAGGAGATGGCAAACCGCAGGGGATATCCGCAGAAAGAATTGACATGTCAATTCTTTCTGTGGATTGAAAACCGCAGATAATCCGCGCGGAAAATTCCGCACCATCTGCATTCCCCATAGGGAATCATGCTACTGTACACCGCAGCAAAATCCGCAGCGTGTGCACACAGCCTTAGTGCAGTTTTAGTGCAGTTTTTGTGCGGATTTCCCCTACAGTTTTCACCTGCAGACTTCTATAATGGAGCAGGTGGAAAACTGCAGCAAAACCGCACAAAAGAAGCGACATGCTGCTTCTTTTATTCCGCACCAAATCTGCACGGAAAAATCTGCAGCATGTGCATAGCGTTTTTTGTTGTACATAGCCTTTAAATGGAACTGTACATCACATGCAGTTCTGCTGCAGTTCTGCTGGGCCAAATCTGCTGCAGAACTGCACAGAATCTGCACCGTGTGCACAGGGCCTAATGCTGCTAATTTTTCTCCAGCCAGGAGTCCACATTTCTCAATCTAAATTGTTTTGACTAATAGCGTGCTACAGAAAGCAGGCTACATTTCAGTATAGAAATCCTTCGTGCTAATTGTGTGCTCCAGCCAGCTGGCCACATTTCCATGTCAGTATGGGACAGGGCCTGGGACAGAGATTAAAGCAGCATTTGTAGCTTAAACATTGATCAGTAACAGGTGGATGAATGACAAGTGTAGGCCTGGTGGTCTGAGAGCCCTGCCAAATTTAAGCAAGACGCATGAAGGAGACCCAACTTGGAGTGCAAACATTTTAAAAAATTAGGGGCAGACACAACTGAGGTGGCATTAATTTATTTTATTCATTTATTTTACTCACTTATATAGCGTCATTAATATATTAATTCCACACTGCCTAACAGACATTATCAGTTTCCCTAGAGTAGAAATAGTATAATGGGGCTCTGCTCTGACACTCCTTCCGCTACAGGCAGCCCACCAGATTGAGACCCAACTTAGAGTCTTCACATTTCATAAAATTTTGTTAACATCAGCAGCAGTAGCAACAGCAGGCACAGAAGCCACAACAAAGGTGTCACATACTGTAATAACGTGAGATCAATGCAGCACACTTAAATGACACCATCGCCTAGTCTGCCCAGTCTGTGACTGGGGTGCAAAAGTCATTGGAGGACCATGACTCGATGAAAGTTAGGTGGTCTACACTTTCAGGGGACAGGCAGATGTGCTTATCCGTCAGGACACCACCAGCAGCAATGAAGACATGTTCCGAGAGAACGCTGGCTGCTGGGAATTACAAAACCTCCAAAGCGTCACGGGCGAGCTCAGGCCGCTCTTCCATTTTTGAAGACCAAAATGCAAAAGGGTCCAAACTTCCCTGATGGCATTGATATTGAGCTCCAGATACTCCTGCACCATCCTCTCCAGTCGTTCACAACGTGTCAGACTTGTACTCTGTTCTGCTGGTGCACTGGCTGGACTTAAAAAATCTGTGAACCGACTCATAGAAATTTTTTATGTTAATTTTTAGTTATTTTACTCACTTATATAGCACCATTATGTACACGGCGCTTCACAGACATTTTTGCCACTGTCCCCATTGAGGCTCAAAATCTAAATTTCCTATCAGAATATGTTTGGAGTGTGGGAGAAATTCAGAGTAACCGGAGGAAACCCACACAAACACGGAGAGAACATATAAGCACCTTGCAGATGTTGTCCTTAGTGGGGTTTTAACCCAGAATCCCAGTGCTGCAAGGCTGCAATGCTAACCACTGAGCCACCATTCTGCCTCTGTCACTTAAACAGCTGCTGCTAATGTTTTTGCATATGACGACTCAATGATACCGAGGTTGGAAGTATATAACTGCGATGCATAATGTGTACCTGTTAAATATTAATAATTTGGTGGTTAATTTCTTATTACCCTTAGTTCTGTACATTGCTTTAGCTGACACTACATAGGCTATTTTTGTAAGCTTGGCTCATGGTAGACGACAACTCCATTTATAGAGACCACATGCTTTAAGAGACGTATATAATTCATGGCTAACTCTAGAGGGCGCTTGCTCCCTCCCCATCATGAGACACAGACGCGAGGATATCATCTCTGCACGGACATAGCATTGAATGGACAGACAGCTGATATGTAACTTTACTACGAAGAAGCTCTTAACAGAGACAGAGGCCATTTGCCATGTGGGATTCCAGAGAAAGAAGGTTACAAACTTTGCTATGAACAAGTGGACAATCTCTTTATAATCGTGCACCTATTTTTATGTTTTTCTATAATAATCTTTTCTTTGATGGAAGAATCCAAATAAACCACTACATTTTTATCTGGTAACTAGTCCTAAGTATTTTGCAAGAATACGCATTATTTTACAGTGCCTCACTGCTGTCTTGTGAAAAATCCCTCTTATGTTTGTCTACAAGCGTGTTTCTATACTCCAGCATGTGTGCATCCTTTTCAAGGGAGTGAAGCATCTGGCTAAATTTACTCTTCTATCGTGGATCTAACAGAGTGGCAAACCAGTTATCATCACTGTTTCTAACCCTAACAATACGGCCAATAATCATGTTGCAGATTAGAAGGTGCTCATGTATCGGCTGCTTCCATGAGGTCCAAGTACATGGTGTGTTCGTGGTGGGGAAAGACTTCAGCTTGCTTCCTCTGTCCTCTCCCAACAACCACGGACAACAGAGAGGGTATCATTACCAACTTCATCTCCTGACTGCTGCGTGCCCATCACCTCTTCATCCTACTCCATTTGTTCCTCGACTCCTGCACCTTTACTAACACTTTGTCTGATACCTTGAGCCACCCTCGATCACTATAATCCACCCTCCCATGGCCCCCATGCCTGTGCAATGACAGTCCAAAAGTTATAGATGTTTTTATCACTTCCGCATTCTCCTCTGCTTCTTCCTCTTCCTCTGCGAGCACCACCTCCTCCTGCAGACTATTCAAAGGGTGCTCCAGCAAGTAGATGACCAGAAAAGTGATGATTATGATGGCAACATCAGTGGTAACTAGAGTTGAGCGACTTTTGGTTTTTTAGGGTCGAGTTTCGTTTCGTGAAACCCGACTTTTCCAAAAGTCGGGTCGAGCAAGATCGGCCGATTATAGGGAAAAGTCGGGGTCGTCCCGAAACACGAAACCCAATGTAAGTCAATGGGGAATAAAAGTCGGCAGTGAGAGGAGGACAGGAAACACACCTACAGTGCCCATTTGAATGGCAAAAGCATCAATTCTTCTTACTTAAGCTTGTCAACCTTAATTAACTTCATAATACAAGTTACGCACTGAAAAATGGGGGTTATTTGGCTAAAGTTGTGGGGGGGTAGGGCTGGCTCCAGGTTTTCATGTGCCCTGGGTGAAAGAGCGCCCCTTTAACACATACCACAACTCATCATGCTCCGATACGGCAGAGAAATAGTGGTATAGTACAATGAAAAATACTTCACTTTTTACATCTCATGACGAGGCCCATCTATTTCTCCATACAGAATCATTGGTCCCATATAATGTTTGAAACAGTATATGATGAGCTCCACATAATGCTACAGTATATGTTGGTCCCCATGGATGAAGCTCCACTGTCTTATGGGCCCAAATAATGCTCCAAACATAATGGGCCCCATTTCTAATGCTCTAGTGTATAATGGGCCCTGTAAATGCTGCTCCAGTGTCTGATGTCCACCTTTGGAATGTTCCAGTGTATGGTGGGCCCCATCTATCATTCTCCAGAGTATAGTGCTCCCCAAAAATTGCTGTCCCAACATTGAAAACAATCAAATAAGTCTCCTCGCTAGGGAATCCCTGTACTAGTCTGGACTCCTCGTCGTCCCCATCTTCCATCTCACTGCACAGTATTTCAACCTTGCAAGTGCTGTGATCCTGAGCAAGCAGGGGGGGCCCACTCGTTGGCGACGGCACTGGCACAGGGCCCCTGATAGTACGGTGGTGTGTCTAATGGCGGGTGGGCCGAACCTGCACTTTCATCTGCAGCTTCCTCTTTGTCACCGTGTAAGATGGAACTGTATATGGGAAGGGTAACCTGAGTTTCATCAGGGTCAGATTCAGGCCGTGTAGCGTGCGAGGGGAATGTAGTGGTCTGGGTCAATGTACCAGCAGATTCATCGAGCAGTGGCTGGGCATCAGTGCACTTGTGTCGCCCCCCGGAGTACGGTCGCCACAGTGGCATTACCTTCCTCCTAGGGAGTGTGATGTCATGCTTGGGAGCAATGAAGGATCTCTCTAGCAGGTTAACTGATTGGGCGGCGTTATTCCCACAAGTCATGACCCTCCAAACAGCATTCATGAAGGCAAAGTCTTTGTTTTACGTGGGCAGTATGGTTGCAAAGCTGAACCTTAAAGGAATGTCCAGAAGGGCACCACCAGGAGTGGAGCCTACGGCGTAATTTGACTCAACACGGGCAACTCAACCATGCCAGCTACAGAACAGATGCACACATTGCAAGCTTAATTCCGTTAACGAACGAGACTCCGTCATGCCCCGCGGTCCGAGTCCGGCTTACTAGAGGGACACGTGAGGCTCTGGCACATGAGATTGGCCAATAACTGGTGTGTCATGCCCTTACATGTCCGTGGCTGCATGTGCGCTACACTGAAAAGGCCAGCGTTTGTCGCTTACAGGTGCAGATAACCCGCTGAACAACGTTAGTGATGGGGATCACTGATTACAATTATTACTCGCGAACGATAATTTCCCAGTAAGTGCAGGTCAACCGCAGTTTCCCGGAATTAGGCCTAACCGTCATTCCTGAAAAAATGAAAAACTTACGTGTGCAAACCACAGGTGCTGTAGCTTGCTTAACAGCTCGCCAGCCGTTCTCACGCCCAGTATGGATTACACGTGATTGCACAAAGGTGAGAAAGGGTACCGTATCCCCGGATAACATGTATGGATAGCGTACACATTCAAAAGATATGTCTATACATCAGGAGGCAGACTCAGACGGTGTTAGGCCCAGTATGGCTTGCACGTGATTGCACAAAGGTGAGAAAGGGTACCGTATCCCCGGATAACATGTATGGATAGCGTACACATTCAAAAGATATGTCTATACATCAGGAGGCAGGCTCAGACGGTGTTAGGCCCAGTATGGCTTGCATGTGATTGCACAAAGGTGAGAAAGGGTACCGTATCCCCGGATAACATGTATGGATAGCATACACATTCAAAAGATATGTCTATACATCAGGAGGCAGGCTCAGACGGTGTCAGGCACAGTATGGATTTGACGGCCCAGACTACACAGTGGAGGAGCATTGAGAGGTAAAGATTGCAAATGCTGGGGCCCTGCCCAAGCAAGGGGGGCCCACTCGTGGGCGTCGGTACTGGCACTGGGCCCCTCATAGTACGGCGGTGTGTCTGACGGCGGGTGTGCACCACCACAGTCAGAGACACTTGATTGCACTATGAGGGACCCTGTGACAGTGCCCGCGCCGAAGAGTCGGCCTACCCACCTGTCCAGGGCAACGGCACTCGCACGGTGTCGTGCGCTAGGTGGTGACCCTGGCCATGGAGGGGGGAGGCAGGACAGTTAGGGAGTTTTAGAAAGTGGCATATGTTCATGTTGGACATTCAGCTGATGCAAAAGGCGAAATAGGTCAAGTCCCAGGAAGAGGTGGACCAAAGCAAGCCATTTTTCTGTCACCCTATGTGTCATCAGGGGAAGGTGGGACAAAATCCTTGGAAACCCATGCATGGTTCATTTTAATGAAGGTTAGATCATCCACATTTTGGGTTGACAGACAGGTCCTTTTTTCTGTCAGGATTGATCCAGCTGCACTGAAGACTCTTTCCGATAGCACACTTGCAGCTGGGCAAGCGAGCTCCTGTAAGGCATATTGTGCCAATTCAGGCCAGGTGTCCAGTTTAGCGGCCCAATAGTCAAAGTGGAATGACCTGTGTGGGAGAACATCGATATGGGAGGAAAAGTAGTTTGTAACCATAGTTGACAACTGCTGTCTCCTGTCACTTTCCATCGATGCTGTATTACCAGTTGTGTGAGCGGTACTTGAAAAATCAGTCCACAACATTGTCATGAAACCCCTGTCTCCAACGCCACTTCTGCTGTGTGCACCATGAACACCTCTGCCAAGCTTCCCCCGGCCCGTACGGCTCGTGTGAGAACCATCACCGCTGCTGTGTGCTGGGAATGCCTCAAGCAACCGATTTACCAGAGTTGCTTGTTTATTAGCCAATATTAGGTCAAGGTTCTCCTGTGGCATGATATTTTGTAATTTGCCTTTATAGCGTGGATCCAGGATGCTGGCCAACCAGTAGTCGTCATCGTTCATCATTTTGGCAATGCGGGGGTCCCTTTTTAGGATCCGCAAGGCATAATCTGACATGTGGGCCAATGTTCCCGGTGTCAATGATGCACTGCGAGTGCTGGTTGGAGGAGCACTTTCTGGCAAATCCACATCCCTCCAGTCACGCACAAACCCTGTACCAGACCTTGCCACGCCAACATTTTCACTTGCCCCACGAGATGCATCCTCCTCCCCTAAGTAATCATCCCCATCATCCTCCTCCTCCTCCTCTTCCTCCAACTCGTCCAGGAGAGGTCCCTGAGCAGACAATGGCTGAATGTCATCAAGGATTCCCTCTTCCTCCTCGTCAACATTGGCTGCAGACGCCTGCTCCTTAAGGTGCGTCAAAGGTTGCATGAGCAGACGCATAAGTGGGATGCTCATGCTTAGGATGGCGTCGTCTGCGCTTACCAGCCGTGTGCATTCCTCAAAACACTGAAGGACTTTACAGAGGTCTTTCAGCTTCCACCACTGCACACCTGTCAACTCCATGTCTGCTCTCAAAGTGCCTGGCCGTGTATCCTCCCACAAATGCATTATGGCCTGCCTCTGCTCGCACAGCCGCTCCACCATGTGCAGGGTGGAGTTCCACCTTGTTGCAATGTCGATAATGAGGCGGTGGTTGGGAAGGTGGAGCAATCGCTGCAGCTTCTGCATACGAACGGAGTGTACAGGCGACCAGCGGATGTGCGCGCACAGTCTTCGCACCTTATGGAGCAGGGCTGTTAACTCCGGATAATTTTTGAGGAAGCACTGCACCACCAGGTTCAAGGTGTGAGCCAAGCAAGGTATGTGGCTGAGTTTTGAAAGGGCTATGGCTGCCACAAAATTACGGCCGTTATCACTAACTACCTTGCCTGCCTCAAGTTGTACACTGCCCAGCCATGACTCAGTTTGTCGCTTCAAGTACTCGGCCAGCACCTCGGCGGTGTGTCTGTCGCCCAAACACATCATCTGCAACACAGCCTGCTGACGCTTTCCACTAGCTGCTCGATAGGGGGACACCTCGTGTGCAACAGTGGCAGCTGCAGATGGAGTGCTCGTACGACTGCGCTCTGTGGACGAGCTTTCGCTTCTGGAGCAGGAGGAGGAGGAGGAGGAGGGTGGAACGCCTACAGCCAACTGTTTCCTATACCGTGGGCTAGGCAGCACTGTCCCACCACCACTGTCCCCTGTGGACCCTGCATCCACCACATTAACCCAGTGTGCAGTGATGGACACGTAACGGCCCTGGCCATGCCGACTGGACCATGCATCAGTTGTGAGGTGCACCTTTCCACTCACTGACTGCTTGAGTGCATGGACAATGCGGTCTTTCACATGATGGTGGAGGGCTGGGATGGCTTTGCGAGAGAAGAAGTGGCGACTGGGTAGGTCATAGCGTGGTACTGCATAGGCCATGAGTTCGCGGAAAGCTGTGCTTTCCACCAACCGATAGGGCATCATCTCAAACAAGATTAGTTTGGCAATGTGGGCGGTCAAACACAGTGTACGCGGATGAGAAACTGAGTACTTTCTTGACCTACTCATAGTGTCTGGGAGGGTGAGCTGGACTTGAGAGCTGCATATGGTGGAAGTAGCGGTGGACAGGGCGGACTGAGAGAGGGTTGATGATGGTGATGGAGTTGGTGTTCTTTCTGATGGCCTAGATTCAGTATTTCGTTGATATAACAGTGGGATTCCCTGACTGCTGTGGCCTTGCAACGACACCTCAACATTTGCTGCTGTGCTAACCGGTGGGCTTACAGTGGGGGAAACAATGTAGCGTTGCTGACTACCTTCTTTGTGATCAGTTGCACATGTGGCACTTGAGGTTTGGTGTTGTGTCCAAGCTTGCAAGTGCATGCTGGTTAAATGTCTAAGCATGCAACTGGTATTCAAATTTTTCAGATTTTTCCCTCGGCTAAAGGTCTTTGCGCACTTCTTACAGATAACCTTGGCCTGATCATGAGGATTTTGTTCAAAAAAGTGCCACACTGCACTCTTCCTACTTTGGCAGACATTTTGCGGCCTAGCACGCTGTGATCTTTTGACCCTCTGGACAAGCTCTCCAGCAACTCTTTTGATTTTTGGAACCTGTCTTTGGAGTGCTCCGGGCCTGCCAGATAACAGCTGTTGCGATGTCGATGTCTGCTGTGGATGCTCCTCATCTGAGCTATTGGAAGCAGCACCTTCTTCCCCCAATGGATGCCAATGTGGGTCAACAACTGGGTCATCCATCACCTCCTCTTCAATGTCATGTGCACCTTCCTCTGTGTCACCGTGTATGGTGGTATAGTGTGCGGGAAGGGGCACCTGAGTCTCATCAGGGTCAGAATCTGGCTCTGTACACTGCAAGGACAATGTAGTGCTCTGAGTGAATGTACCAGCAGAATCATCTATCAGCGGCTGTGCATCAGTGCACTCCATGTCAGATTCATCTTGGCCTGGGTAATTCACCATTTCACTTGATAATCCAGGCATGGTATGTGAAAACAGCTCCATGGAGTAATCAGTAGTATGGCCTGCGTCATCCTTCAATCTTGGTTGGGGTGAAGGACACAAGGAAAGGTGTGTTTCATGAACATGAGCCTCCAATGACGACTCAGTGCTTTTACTTTTTACAACTTCAGAAGAGGAGGCGATAGAGCTGGAGGCTGAGTCAGCAATGTAAGACAAAACTTTTTCCTGATGCTCTGGCGTTAAAAGCGGTTTGCCAACTCCTAGAAAACTAAGCCTTCAAAGCCTTATGGAGCCAGACGATGACGCAGGCTCAACACCTCCTGCATTCGGTCCTATTTTGCTTTTGCCACTACCATCAGATCCACCACCAACACCATCATTACCAGCTGCCAACCCCCGCCCAATTCCATGGCCTCTTCCACCAGCCTTCCTCATTTTTGGTAGAAATGTAGACAAAATCCAACAAATTATATAGTAATGTAAAACAAGGTACAAGGTGTCTATAGTACAGGCGAGATTTAGATTTTCTGCAGACACTTGTGGACACTGGACACTTGGATTGTGTGAGGCCCACTGAATATCAGAGCGCTATGTCACAGGCTCGATGCAGCAGGTGTGAAAAAAGTGACTACAGGATAAGGGAGATTTTGAATTTCTGCAGACACTTGTGGACACTGGACACTTTTGGATTGTGTGAGGCCCACTGAATATCAGAGCGCTATGTCACAGGCTCGATGGCACAGGTGTGAAAAAAGTGACTACAGGATAAGGGAGATTTTGAATTTCTGCAGACACTTGTGGACACTGGACACTTTTGGATTGTGTGAGGCCCACTGAATATCAGAGCGCTATGTCACAGGCTCGATGGCACAGGTGTGAAAAAAGTGACTACAGGATAAGGGAGATTTTGAATTTCTGCAGACACTTGTGGACACTGGACACTTGGATTGTTTGAGGCCCACTGAATATCACAGCGCTATGTCACAGGCTCGATGGCACAGGTGTGAAAAAAGTGACTTCAGGATAAGGGAGATTTTGAATTTCTGCAGACACTTGTGGACACTGGACACTTGGATTGTGTGAGGCCCACTGAATATCAGAGCGCTATGTCACAGGCTCGATGCAGCAGGTGTGAAAAAAGTGACTACAGGATAAGGGAGATTTTGAATTTCTGCAGACACTTGTGGACACTGGACACTTTTGGATTGTGTGAGGCCCACTGAATATCAGAGCGCTATGTCACAGGCTCGATGGCACAGGTGTGAAAAAAGTGACTACAGGATAAGGGAGATTTTGAATTTCTGCACACACTAGTGGACACTGGACACTTTTGGATTGTGTGAGGCCCACTGAATATCAGAGCGCTATGTCACAGGCTCGATGGCACAGGTGTGAAAAAACTACAGGATAAGGGAGATTTTGAATTTCTGCAGACACTTGTGGACACTGGACACTTGGATTGTGTGAGGCCCACTGAATATCAGAGCGCTATGTCACAGGCTCGATGCAGCAGGTGTGAAAAAAGTGACTACAGGATAAGGGAGATTTTGAATTTCTGCAGACACTTGTGGACACTGGACACTTGGATTGTGTGAGGCCCACTGAATATCACAGCGCTATGTCACAGGCTCGATGCAGCAGGTGTGAAAAAAGTGACTACAGGATAAGGGAGATTTTGAATTTCTGCAGACACTTGTGGACACTGGACACTTGGATTGTGTGAGACCCACTGAATATCAGAGCGCTATGTCACAGGCTCGATGCAGCAGGTGTGAAAAAAGTGACTACAGGATAAGGGAGATTTTGAATTTCTGCAGACACTTGTGGACACTGGACACTTTTGGATTGTGTGAGGCCCACTGAATATCAGAGCGCTATGTCACAGGCTCGATGGCACAGGTGTGAAAAAAGTGACTACAGGATAAGGGAGATTTTGAATTTCTGCAGACACTTGTGGACACTGGACACTTTTGGATTGTGTGAGGCCCACTGAATATCAGAGCGCTATGTCACAGGCTCGATGGCACAGGTGTGAAAAAAGTGAATTGTAGAATTGGGCAGAATAGGAATCTCCCTAGAGTGTAGGTCTGTAAGAACGGAACAAGTCCTCCACTTATCCTTCCACAGTGACACACAGCTTCACTGTGGCTGTGATAACAGCCGTTACACGGTACTGTGTGAGGAGCGTTCACCGCTGTATGGTGTGAATAAATGCACGCTCAGTACCTCAGCAGGACAAAAAAAAAATTGGGATTGCTTTTAAAAAAGCAGTTTGCAGAGCAGTGGGGAAACAGCAATGCAGCTGTCAGGAAGCCTTAGAAGGCAGCCTAACAACCAACACCGCTGATCCACCACAATATAGCCTCCCCTTGCACTGCACACACAGTGACTGGTGTGTTGCACAGGCAAAATCGCTAGCAGCAGAAGCAGTTTTTTTTTCTTCTTCCCTGCCTAACGCTCTCCCTACAGAATCAGCAACCTCTCCCTATGCTAAGATCGGCAGAAGTAAGATGGGGGTCGGCGTGCACACCCTTTTATAACCCCTGTGACGCCCACCAAAGCAAGCCAATCACTTGCATGCCCTTCTGAAAGATGGTGGTGACCCCTGCCTATGTCATCACGTTGCTCACAGTGTCCGTGGATCCTGATTGGCTGAAAAAGAGCGCTAAACAAACTTTTGAAACGCGACTTTGGCGCGTAAGTCGCCGACCTCGTGGCCGACCTCATCCTAGGGTCGGGTTTCGTTTCATGAAACCCGATTTTGCCAAAAGTCGGCCACTTTTGAAATTGTTCGACCCGTTTCGCTCAACTCTAGTGGTAACCATATTATTAGCCATTTCGAAAATGTCCTTCATCTGTGCCCACTTCGCAAGCATGATTTGTTACCCGTTTGTACAGCGTTGGGACAGACTATGCAAAATGTCATACTTTACCAGGGGTCATCACTGCCGCCACAGTCGCTGCAACATGTGCACAGTGTAATTCCACGGTATCGGCACATCGCATATCAACCGGTTAACCGGTAGCCTGAAAGACGTCTGTAGCAATGTAAGTCGAACAGCACAAGGGCTATTGACGCCAGAAATGAGCACACAGCGAATGTGCTTTCTGCAGCAGAGCATCCAGGCTGGGGTAGTGGCATAGAAACTGCTGTTCCACCAGGTTGAGGACGTGAACCATGCAAGGCACATGTGTGAGGTTTCCCGGCGTAGGTCCGCCACCAGGTTCGCACTGTTATTGCACACGGCCTTCTCTGACTCCAGGTTCAGTGGAGACAGCCATTGCTGTAACTCAGCCTGGATAGCTGACCACATCGCTTGAGCTGTATGACTGCGATCTCCAAAGCATATTAATTTAAACACTGCCTGATTGCGGTTTTCCCTGACTGCGCAGTATGGTGGTGGGGGGATATTCACTGCACTGTTGGAAAGTGTGTCTCATTAAGGGAGAGGTTGAGGACACAGGTGGAGGCCCTAGAGGAGGTGGAGGAGCTGGAAGCAGTGGAGGAAGTGTTACATACAGAGCTTTGTCTTGCAAGCTTGGGGATTCCAAGATTTGCTGTGTAGTGACACCTTGGTGTGTACTGGTTTAGTTCTCCAAAACTAGGTGACTAGTAGTTTACTTCTCCATCTTCTGCTGTAAAGTGGTTTAGTTATCCAACTTTAGGTATTTATTATTTAGTTTATTTCACCAAGCTATGTTGTCTAGTAGTTTAGCTCTCCTTCACATGGCATATAGTGGTTTAGTTCTCCATCCCCAAGCATCCTGCAAAACTTGGGGATTCCAAGACTTGTGGAGCAGCGCCTGCTCCTACAGCCACCAGAGTCACCCAGTGCCCAGTCAGTGAGATGTAACTACCCTGTCCATACTTGCTCGTCCAGATGTTAGTACAGGCGCAGCTTTCTAGAGAAGCAATGGTGACTGGGCAACTGGTACTGGGGGACTGCGACGGCCATCAGCTTTCGGAAACCGTCTGTATACACAAGGCGGATGTAATACTTAGGGGAAAACTACGTTAGAGAGTGGACCCTCTGGATCGCGGATCCGGAGCCCCTGGGCCGAGCACGCCAGGTGAAGACCGACCCCTATACAGGGATCGTTTGGGGCAGGACCACAGAGGACGGAGGCGCGACAGCCGGAACCAAGAGGGACGGCTCCACGGACAAAAGGACAGGGGAGGCAACGGTGCAAAAAACGAGCAGGGACCAGTGGCGCAGGAAAGAAACAATACGGGAGACAGGCAAGTGGAAAGACCAAGGCGGACTGGAGACAGAGGACGGCACCGGGGATGGAAGGCAGCGCCCAGGCAGACTGGAAGGGAAGGGAGACACGAGACAGAGGGCGACAGGGCGAGTCAGGCGGAGAGCGGTTGAGCTACAGGAGAACTGTAGAGGCCAGAGGATGCAGAAAAACTACACAATCATCAGGCGTCCTCCTAACAGCGAGGACGCCTGAAGTACAGCAACCCCCGGAAGTGCGTCACCCAGGCCCGCCCCTCAGCGCCGCCCACCGCAGGAGAGAGAGCGCGGGAGGCGGCGAGCGCGAACCAGGGGGCGGGAGCCAGGAGCCGCCGTGAGGACGAGTGGACGGCGGGCGCGTGACCGGGCGGGAGCGCGCAGGTGAGGAAACGCTGCAGCGCGCGCTGCAGCAGAAGGGGCATCGGCGGGCATAACCGCCGATGTCACAGTACCCCTCCCCTTACGCCCTCCCTTACTGAGATTGGCCAAAAACTTTTTCAGAATGCGAGGGGCGTTGATATTTTCCCGAGGCTCCCAGAACCTCTCCTCGGGGCCAAAACCCACCCAATCGATAAGAAAAAGGGTCTTACCCCGGGCTTTTTTCATAGCCAAGATGTCCTTGACCTCGAAGACGTTGTCCGAGATAGCAGGTGAGGGAGGGGCGATGGAAACTGGTTGGAACCGATTCAGGACTACGGGTTTCAAGAGCGAGACATGGAAAGCGTTGGGCACCCGGAGCGAAGCAGGCAACCTCAGTTTGTAAGCCACGGCATTAATACGTCCAATCACTTCAAACGGTCCAATGTACCGAGGACTCAGCTTATAAGAGGGAACTCTCAGACGGATATGTCGAGTTGAAAGCCAGACCTTGTCACCTGGATGGTACGGGGGCACATCCTTCCGTCTCTTGTCTGCATGTTTCTTGATTTGGTCGTTGGCACTTTTGAGAGCATCCCTGGTCTCTCTCCAAATCTGCGAGAATTCTTTAGCAAGAGAATCGGCTGCGGGTACTCCTGTAGAGGTGGAGAAAGGCAACGGAATACCTGGGTTTTGACCGGTTACCACAAAAAAAGGTGACCTGGTGGTAGATTCACTGGGATGATTATTGTGCGAGAATTCAGCCCAAGGTAAGAGCGCAACCCAGTCGTCCTGATGAGCGTTGGTGAAGTGACGTAGGAAGGTGGTTAACCCCTGATTAATTCGCTCCACTTGCCCGTTGGTCTGAGGATGATATGCGGAGGAGAAGTCGAGAGATGTACCCATAAGCCGGCAGAGTGCCCTCCAGAAGCGGGAGGTGAACTGGACCCCCCGATCCGACAGAATCCGCTGAGGAAGACCATGCAGCCTGAAGACCTGGTGGATGAAGATGTCAGCTAACTTCGGGGCGGACGGTGGTCCCGGTAAGGGAATGAAATGGGCCATTTTGGAAAAACGATCTGCCACGACTAAGATGGTGGTACATCCGGCTGAGCGGGGTAAGTCAGTCACAAAGTCCATGGCGATCTGCTGCCAGGGGGCCTCAGGAACTGGCAACGGGTGAAGAAGACCGGCGGGCAAAGTCCTAGCCACCTTATTCTGGGCACAGATTGTGCAAGAGGCCACGTAGTCCATCACATCCTGGCGAAGCGTGGGCCACCAGTAATACCGGGAAAGCAGTAAGAGAGTCTTCTTTGTCCCAACGTGTCCAGCAATTTTGGAGGAATGTCCCCAGCCCAACACCTCTATACGTCTGCTTGGAGGGACGAAGGTCTTACCGGGCGGAGGGATAGCAAAATTCACAGGAGCCACGGTGATCATCCTAGTAGGCTCGATGATATAGGATGGGACTTCATCCCTCTCTGAAGACTGCAACGACCTGGAAAGGGCATCGGCCTTGATGTTCCTATTACCCGGTCGGAAGTGAAGTTGGAAGTCAAAGCGGGAGAAATACAGGGCCCACCTGGCTTGCCGGGCATTGAGCCTTTGGGCAGACTGCAGATAGGCCAGGTTCTTGTGGTCCGTGAGGATGGTAAAGGGATGTACAGCCCCCTCGAGTAAATACCGCCATTCAGCCAAGGCCATCTTAATGGCCAGTAATTCTCGGTCTCCAATGGAGTAGTTGCACTCCGCCGGTGAAAAGACTTTAGAAAAGAAGCCGCAAGGAACCAGCCGTCCGGACGAAGCCTGCTGGGACAGGACCACCCCCGCTCCAGTGGAGGAGGCATCCACTTCCAGGACAAAGGGTCTGCTGGTCACAGGCCGATGCAAAATGGGTGCTGACGCAAAAGAACGTTTCAGAGTTTGGAAAGCGTTTTCCGCTTCAGGGGACCAGCTGTTGGGCTTCGTTCCCTTACGGGTCAGGTCCGTGATGGGTTTGGTAACCGTAGAAAAGTGAGGCACAAACTGACGGTAATAGTTTGCGAACCCAAGAAACCGCTGGATGGCCTTAATCCCCACTGGACGGGGCCACTTGAGTACCGCACCGAGTTTTTCGGGATCCATCCTTAGACCGGAGTCGGTGACGACATATCCCAAGAAGGGTAGTGACGACTGCTCAAAAAGGCATTTCTCGATCTTGGCGTAGAGTTGGTTCTCTCGAAGGCGGTGCAAGACCAAGCGTACACTTTTGCGATGAGAGGGCAGATCGGGGGAGAAAACGAGAATGTCGTCCAGGTAGATGACAACACAAGAATAGAGTAGATCCCGGAATACCTCATTGATAAATTCTTGGAACACAGCGGGGGCATTGCAAAGGCCGAATGGCATGACTAGGTATTCATAATGCCCGTCACGGGTATTGAAGGCCGTCTTCCACTCGTCCCCAGCACGGATTCGGACCAAATTGTAGGCTCCCCGCAGGTCTAACTTCGTGAAGATCCGGGCTCCTCTCAGCCGGTCAAAAAGCTCCGGAATCAACGGAAGGGGGTAACGATTTTTGATGGTGATTTTGTTCAGACCCCGGTAATCAATGCAAGGCCGCAGTGATCCATCTTTCTTCCGGACGAAGAAAAAACCCGCGCCTGCGGGAGAGGAGGACTTTCGGATAAACCCCTTGGACAGATTTTCGTGGATATATTCCGTCATGGCAGCGGTCTCGGCTGGAGAGAGAGGGTATGTTCTACCTCTGGGAGGAACCGCTCCAGGAATCAGGTCGATGGGGCAGTCATAAGGCCGGTGCGGAGGCAGGGAATCCGCCTCTTTCTTGCAGAAAACATCAGCATAGGCGTGGTATGGCACAGGAAGACCAGGGAGGTCTGTAGGCTTGAGCTGAGGATGGGAACGGACCAGGGTACGTAAACAGCTTACATGGCAGGCGTGCCCCCAGCGCAGGATCTCTCCGGAGCGCCAGTCGATAACTGGCTCATGCCGCCTAAGCCAAGGTAGCCCCAAGAGAATGGCGTGGGATAATTGAGGCAGGACATAAAAGGCAATCTTCTCAGAATGAAGTGCGCCAATTTGCAGGTTTACTTCAGTGGTTACCGTGGTGATGAGCCCAGGAAGAGGTTTGCCATCAACGGAGGTGATTGCTCGAGGGTTACTTAGGACGACCACGGGAATCTGGAGTCTGTCAACCTCCTCCTGGTGGATGAAGTTGCCTGCCGCGCCCGAGTCCACATACGCCTCCACAGAGCTACGCCCCGACCTGAAATAAGTAGAGCTGAAACAGTAAGTGGAAGAGAGGGGGTCGGATCACCTAGGGGGCCCTCTCCTACCTGGCCTAGGCGGATGCGTTTCCCGGTCTCTCAGGACAAGTGCGTATGAAGTGATTGGCCCCTCCACAATAGAGACAGAGTCCCTTGGTCATCCTCTCCTTACGCCGTTGTTCAGACAGCTTGATGCGATCTACTTGCATAGGCTCAGGGGCAGTGTTACTAGGGAGAGCAACGGTGCGCGGAATGGGAGCTTGGTATAACCTAAAGGGCCTCCTCTCCCTGGCTGACTCTCTGGCGCGTTCCTGAAAACGCAGGTCAATACGAGTAGCCAGGGAGATGAGATCTTCCAGGGTGGTGGGAAGGTCACGCCCGGCCAACTCGTCTTTGATTTTACCAGAAAGGCCTCTCCAAAACGCACCAACCAGGGCTTCGTTATTCCACCCCAGCTCCGAGGACAAGGTCCGAAAACGGATGGCGTATTGCCCTACCGTAAGGGACCCCTGGCTGAGGTTAAAAAGGGCCTCTGTAGAGGAAGCAAGGCGTCCAGGTTCATCAAAAACCTTACGGAATGTCTCCAAAAAACACTGGATGTTGGTCACCACCGGGTCATCCCTCTCCCATAACGGATTCACCCAAGCCAATGCCTCCCCCTCTAGATGGGAGATTATAAAGGCCACCTTAGCACGGTCCGTAGGATACTGTTGGGGCAACAGATCAAAGTGCAATCTGCACTGATTTAAAAATCCCCTACACAATTTTGGGTCCCCACAGTACCTGGGCGGTTTACCGAGACGGGGGGAGGAAAAGAGACGGTGTCCCGGGCTTGGGTGGAAGCGGCCGCAGAGGACTGCAAAGAAAGCAGCCGATCATCCACGGACGCCATATACCCCAAAATGTGAGACTGAGCATCGCGCTGTTGTGCGAGCTCCTGCTGGAGACTGACTAAGAGAGGTGCGTGTGCTGGGTCTGCGGTTTGAAGAGCGGAGAGTCGGGTGTCCATGGACTTCATGAACGACATGATACGGGTCTGATTCTCTCTAAGGAAAAGCAGTTCCTTTTGAGTGGCAGCCGCGGCACCGGCGGGGTCCATGGCCTGATGATACTGTAATACTTAGGGGAAAACTACGTTAGAGAGTGGACCCTCTGGATCGCGGATCCGGAGCCCCTGGGCCGAGCACGCCAGGTGAAGACCGACCCCTATACAGGGATCGTTTGGGGCAGGACCACAGAGGACGGAGGCGCGACAGCCGGAACCAAGAGGGACGGCTCCACGGACAAAAGGACAGGGGAGGCAACGGTGCGAAAAACGAGCAGGGACCAGTGGCGCAGGAAAGAAACAATACGGGAGACAGGCAAGTGGAAAGAACAAGGCGGACTGGAGACAGAGGACGGCACCGGGGATGGAAGGCAGCGCCCAGGCAGACTGGAAGGGAAGGGAGACACGAGACAGAGGGCGACAGGGCGAGTCAGGCGGAGAGCGGTTGAGCTACAGGAGAACTGTAGAGGCCAGAGGATGCAGAAAAACTACACAATCATCAGGCGTCCTCCTAACAGCGAGGACGCCTGAAGTACAGCAACCCCCGGAAGTGCGTCACCCAGGCCCGCCCCTCAGCGCCGCCCACCGCAGGAGAGAGAGCGCGGGAGGCGGCGAGCGCGAACCAGGGGGCGGGAGCCAGGAGCCGCCGTGAGGACGAGTGGACGGCGGGCGCGTGACCGGGCGGGAGCGCGCAGGTGAGGAAACGCTGCAGCGCGCGCTGCAGCAGAAGGGGCATCGGCGGGCATAACCGCCGATGTCACAGCGGAAAGCCTGCATTTCAGTGGCCAACAGATTGGAATGGCCATCCAATCATCATAGAGATCACAGGCTGGGAGTCACGCAGAACCTCTCGCAGTGATCTTTGGAGCGAAGTTTTCTAAAAACTGCGCAATGACATAATATTTCTACTCTGTGAAATTGATGACACATTCTGGGAAATGTTTGTACTCCGAGTTGGGTCTTGGTCATGTGTGTTGCCTGTAGCAGTAAGGTTCCCAGACCAGCAGGCCTGCAATTACTTTCAGTAAGCTAGCTGTGTTACTATCTTTAAATTTTTATAACATTTGTGGTCTCCCAAGCTGATATTTGTGTTATCTGAGTGTGTCTGAGCAAAAATCACATTTAAGATGTTGCATGAGGTATCAAGACTCTCAGCATAGCAGGCTTAGCCCCGTCCCTAAGTCACCTCATCTTAATTGAAACTTCAATTCCAAGCCGTAAATGCTGGCCCAGACCCTGATACCTCATGCATGGCCCATGACTGACTGCTGCTGTGCCATTATAACAGGTTCTACTGTGGGTCAATTGATCAGTCAACAACTTATGTTACTTTCCTTACATTTCTCTATCAATAGTAGTTTATAAAACTAATGTTTGTGCCATCTGAGTGTGGCTGGAAATAAATAAAATGGCGATGTTGCATGAGGTGTGTCTCCCAGCTAAGAAAACAAATTCGCAAGACGACTTCACCACAATCAAACAGGCAACACTCGATTTCAAATCTGCCCTCACCTCTGCTAAACAGGCCTTCTTCACAACCCTCGTATCTTCCCTATCTTACAACCCAAAACAGTTATTCAAAACTTTTAACTCCCTCCTCTGCCCACCACTGCCTCCTCCAACCTCCTTCAACTCTGCCGAGGACTTTGCCACACACTTCAAAAACAAGATTGACCAAACAAGGCAAGTATTCATCACTCAACCACCACAACCCCTTTGTATACCAGACCAATGCCCAAACCCCATAACCTCACTCTCCAACATCACTGAAGGGGAGCTTAATCGCCTCTTCTCCAAATCGCACCTCACAACCTGTGCACTTGACCCCATCCCATCCCACCTCCTCCCCAACCTCACCACCACACTTATCCCATCCCTAACCCACCTCTTCAACCTATCACTAACGTCCAGTACCTTCCCTTCTGCTTTCAAGCATGCCACAATCACGCCTATCCTTAAAAAGTCAACCCTCGACCCAACCGCTATGTCCAGCTATCGCCCAATATCATTGCTTCCATTCGCTTCCAAACTCCTGGAACAATCTACAATCTGGTTTCCGCCCCCATCACTCCACTGAGACAGCCCTGACCAAAATTACTAATGACCTACTTACAGCCAAATCAAATGGACAATACTCTATACTCCTGCTTCTAGACCTGTCCGCTGCATTTGACACAGTTGACCACTGCCTCCTACTACAGACCCTCTCCTCCTTCAGCATCAAAGGCCTTGCCCTATCCTGGATCTCCTCATACCTTTCCAACCACACATTCAGCGTCTCCCACACCACCTCCTCATCCCACCCTCTCTCTGTTGGAGTCCCCCAAGGCTCTGTTTTAGGACCCCTACTCTTCTCAATCTATACACTTGGTCTGGGGCAACTCATAAAGTCCCACGGATTCCACTACCACCTTTATGCTGATGACACTCAGATCTACCTCTCTGGCCCAGACGTCACCACTCTGCTGGCCAGAATCCCAGAGTGTCTATCAGCCATATCCTCCTTCTTCTCCTCTCGCTTCCTCAAACTCAATGAAGACAAATCTGAACTCATCATCTTTCCTCCATCTCACAGATCTTCTTTACCCGACCTAGCTATAACAATTAATGACATCACTCTTTCCCCAGTACCAGAAGTCCGTTTCCTCGGAGTAACCTTTGACTCTGCCCTGTCCTTCAAACCGCACATCCAAGCTCTTTCTACCTCCTGTCGCCTCCAGCTCAAAAATATTTCCAGAATCTGTCCTTTCCTCAACCCTCAATCTACTAAAATGCTTTTGCATGCCCTCATCATCTCCCGCCTCGACTACTGCAACATCCTTTTCTGTGGTCTCCCTGCTAACACCCTCGCACCTCTCCAGTCCATTCTTAACTCTGCTGCCCGACTAATTCATCTCTCTCCTCGCTACTCCTCCGCTTCTCCCCTCTGCAAATCTCTTCACTGGCTCCCATTCCCTCAGCGTATCCAGTTCAAATTGCTAATTCTGACCTACAAGGCCATCTATAACCTGTCTCCCCCATATGTCTCTGAACTAATCTCCCGATACATTCCCTCACGTAATCTCCGGTCCTCCCAAGACCTCCTTCTCTCCTCCACACTTATTCGCTCCTCACCCAACCGCCTCCAAGACTTCTCCCGAATAGCCTCTATTCTCTGGAATTCTTTGCCCCAACAAGTCCGACTATCAACCACTTTTGGAAACTTCAGACGGAACCTGAAAACCTACCTCTTCAAGAAAGCCTACAGCCTGCAATGACTCTGCTAGCTCCTTCTCTCTCACCACTACCGGTGATATCACCTCAACCAACACCAGAACTGCTGCAACCCACCAACCTACTGTCTCCTTCCCCACCATCCTGTAGCATGTAAGCCCGAAAGGGCAGGGTCCTCTCTCCCCTCTGTATCAGTCTGTCATTGTTAGTTTGTTTACTGTAAGTGATATCTGTAATTTGTATGTAACCCCTTCTCATGTACAGCATCATGGAACCAATGGTGCTATATAAATAAATAATAATAATAATGGTTTTCTAGTTGTTTAACATATAATTTCACTTTTGCATTACCCATACTGGCCACTAGAGGGCAATCAGAGGTGAACTGACTACAGCGGCAGGCACAACCACATGACTGTATGGTAGTAGAGATGAGAGAACGTGTTCAGAAAACGTTCCCCAATCTCAAATTCTGCACGAACGTAGCACATTCAGATTTGTGTTCGCTTTCACAAGCATTTTTACTCAGTCACAAAAGTTGGTCACAGTTCAGTAAATCATCACATTTCCACTAATTCAGGGGTGGCACGGTGGCTCAGTGGCTAGCACTGCAGCGCTGGGGTCTTGGGTTCGAATCCCACCAAGGACAATATCTGCAAGTAGTTTGTATGTTCTCCCCGTGTTTGTGTGGGTCTCCTCCTGGTTCTCCGGTTTCCTCCCACACTGCAAAGATATACAGATAGGGAATTTAGATTGTGAGTCCCAATAGGACAGTGACAATAATGTCTGTAAAGCGCTGTGGAATAAGATAGCACTATATAAGCAATACATTATAATAATTAGTTTGTATAACTTTGGCTAGAATAGTGGTGCTGGGTTATGAGCGGGGGGGAGACCAGGTGACGTGTTTGGGGGGAGAGGGGAGAAGTTAAAGGAGCATCTGATGAGATTACAGGAGCGGCGCACACTTTTTTGCTACTTAACTTTATGTGTGTTGACGCTGGCAGCCAATCAGGGCGCAGAAACCATCCATAACGTCATGACACAAGGTCTTCTGTGATTGGTAGCTGAAATCACATGTCCCTGGCCATATAAAAAGCGGACATCTTGTTTTGCTGGCGCTATTTACTCAGTGTGGATGGCAGCTGGGGCATGTGCCCGGGCGCCGCCGGCAGAGGGGCACAGTTGGGCCACCTAATGCGGCGGTCCGCAGTGCCTCCCCTGGTGGCTGCATTCCCAGTGTTCAATTGTACTCGCATTTTGCAGACACAAGTACAATTGAACCTATGACAGTAGCGACTAGAATGGAGTTTATTTTTTGAGGCGATGATGTAATCAGAAGGGGCAGGGCCTCCTTCAGTCCAGTGACGCTCCCATAGCAGAAAGCTGCGTTTTGCTGAGGCTGACTGCTGAAGAAGAGAAGAGGGAAATGAGGGGCTACACTATGGAGCCATATGAGGAAAGGACCGAGAGGCTGCATCATGGAGCTGTGTGAGGAGAGGACTGAGGGGCAGTCACATCAGTCCCCATTTTAGGCCAGTAGAAATGCTGGGCTAGCCTGGCCTTAGTCTTAGCAATCCCTAAGTGCCCGGCCATCGGAACATCATGTGCGGTCCGCAACAACTCCCCCTGGAACGGATAGGGTACCACTAATTGTCGGTCCCTAGGCCACGTCTCTGGTAACTCTTGCTGAACCGACACCCGGTATATCCATCTCTGGTCCCAGACCATTTGCTCGAGTTCCGAGTCCGTGAACGGCTATGCCGCCTGCTCCTTTAGGGCCTTCAGGCTGTCGTCGGCTTCCAATGCTGCCTGTCCCCTGACTAGAAGTGACATGCTACATTCTGCAAAAACCAAAGAATTGTATAAAATACTGAGGCCAAAAAACCAAGCTGTGTGCATGAGAATCCTGAAATCTCACAGACTTTGCTGGTGCTGAAAAATGCAGCTGAAAATGTGCTAAGAACGCATTAAAAAACGCTGACAAATCGTGTGTGATCATAACCTTATAGTTTACAGCAGAGGATAACTTATACCAGATATAATCTGTATAGAATATCGACCAAAGCAAAAAATCTACTATTTACAAACATGAAACAAACCAGACAGGCCTAAATACATCTGCACTAATCCAGGGTGCAGCGGACCCAATTAAAATGGCAGCTGCACAGGTGCATAAATACCAAATGAAACAGTCAGCCTACAATCAGGGATTGGCCGTGTGATACACCAGTGCAGAAGAAATAATCCGCATGTGGCGGTGTTCGCACAGGGAATGCAGGGCTTCTGGTTCACAACCTCTTAGTAACACCATATAGGGGGGCTGCCCAGTGCAAACTAGAATGCATCCCGTGTGAACAGAGGCCACAAGTTTGCAGAACCATTTGGGCCCAACTGCACCCTGAAAGAAATATAAAAAGTGCACAAAAAACATATCAATATATGTAAGGTATTGGTTGATATTAAGGCCTTAATACGGAAGCTGGCAAACTGCGTCAAAGTTCCTTACACTTGCCAGTCCTACTCTAACATGAAAACCTCAAAAGAGGAAAAAATCCTCCAAAAAATTCTGAAACAAACCAGACAGGCCTAAATACATCTGCAGCTGAAAATGTGCTACAAACACATGAAAAAAACGCTGACAAATCGTGTGTGATCATAGCCTTATAGTTTACAGCAGAGGATAACTTATACCAGATATAATCTGTATATAATATCGACCAAAGCAAAAAATCTACTATTTACAAACATGGAGAAAACGGATTCTGAAATCTTTTCCAAGACAGATTTATATACATTTCTATTATATTAAAACAGATGTGATATTTCCATTCCCCATTCTCTGCCTCATTCACCAGTTGGCAGAAAACATGGCGGCCGGCTGCTCTGATGTCACAATGCTATGCTCAGGATTAGGGGGTCACGCTCAATTGTGATGTCATAATGGCATCATGGAATGTGCTGAGGGTGTGTAATGTCTGAGCACTGTGACATCAGCGCCATTTGTAGAGTTGATGCTTTTGCTGACACTTCACGTTGGTTGTGGAAGAGCGAACTAGTTTGTGTTACACATCTGGTGATTACTTCCATTGCTACTTTTTGATCTTTGATCAGAGCACAATAACACCGGTGCCACCGGAGAGCTTAGTCCTCCAATATTCTACCAGTCATGAGCGCCCGAGAGCTGCGTCAGCTGATTGCCGACAATGAGGCATGGCTGTGCCGACCAGAAAATCAAGGTAAGTGATATTTGGGGGAGATATATAATATTCCCACCCTATGGGGCTTTCTTGGGAGGCATTCTACCTGGGGTATGATGGACAGTTTAGGTTTACAAGTCCAAAATAAAGGCAATTCTTTCTAGGATTCCCCTTTCCCTAAACACCACAGTAGCAGATGGACCCATCACTACAGCCCAAAAGTGTTTGCTAAAATTGGGAATAATTCTGATAAATTCTCATTTCTTTATAGGTCAGGCCATAATTGTCCACAGGTTGAGGTCTCATCAAACAAACGAGGAAAGACCTTCTACCAGTTATGGACATCAGAGAGACAGCAATGCTGTCACTGAGAGGACAAGGAGACGGGCCCGAGATCCTCCAAGGAGTAGGGGAGAAGAAGAGAGAAGAGAAAGAAGCCGCTCTCCCCTAAGACCAGCCCCTGCGGAGCCCTCCAGAACAACAGGAGAGAGCAGCAGGGATGGTTACCGTCCCCTACCACCCATTCAAGAGCAGGAAGAGGGTTTGAATACACCACCAGTGCCACAGGTGGTGCCACCTGCACAAAATATACCTGTGCCAGGGAGACTGCTGAATAGGGTAGCCAGGAGACAACTGCGAATTGCAAATCTCCCAGCAAGAGATGTAACCCCAGAGGAGGAGACCCGGTCATGTGTCATCTGTATGACCGAATATGAGATTGGAGAGCAGGTCACAGTCCTTCCATGTGACCACAGCTTCCATCAGAGCTGTATTTCTAGATGGCTCTGCTCCACCCCCCACTGCCCCCTGTGTCGCACCTACTGCTTCCAATGAAGCACCAGGTTCATGGTGCAGACAGTGGAAGGGACCATACTGAATTCCAGCCCCAGACTATGATATCGTCATATATTACATTCATTACAGAATATTCCTAAAATAAATAATATTTTCCATCTCTATATCTGGTTGTGACTTTACTACATAGAATGATGCTACGTAACAATAGGAGCAGATAACGATAAGTGAGGGATTTACTGACTTTCTATCAGTTGGTATAGAGGTAGCGATAACAGTTAAAGGGGGAAAGGGGATGTCCAGCACTTTTATATTGATGGCCAATCATTAAGAAAGGTCATTAATGTCAGATTGATGGGGGTGCGACACCCAGTAAACCCGCCGATCAGCTGATATTGGTGGCGGTCGGATGTGATAATTTGTGGAGCTGAACAGTACAGCTCTGATAACTGCACAGCGGCCGTAGCGGGGTACTGCAGATCCACTCTTACATATGAATAGGGGCGGGTGTGTAGTACGCGGATATGGCCACCATACAGCTGTCAGAGCTGTGCTGTTCTGCTCCGCACTGCACTGGGAACAGCTGATCGGCGGGGGTGCTCCACCACCAGTTTGATATCATTGACCTATACTGGATTGGCCATGAATACAAAAGTAGTGGACAGCCCCTATAAGCTCTAGTGCCAGGAACAGAAAGTAGCACATAGCTCATTACTTGGACCCGCACACTGCTTTACACTTTAAACACTAGGTGGCGCCATATTATTTAAGAAAATGTAACTATGGATCTATTTTTTCAGAATGTGTCAAATATTGCTAATTTTTATGTAATGTGGTAAAAACCTTTTATGTCCAGGTACAGACGGCTGTAGATTCTCTCATCCAAGAGAATCCATTCTGTCAGTCTGCTAAAATCAGACTGCAATCAGATGTCATTCGAGATCAGTCCAATGTCTGCCCCCTTCTTGACTTGCATGGCTGAGTGCTATACGAATATCAGATGAAACTGGGCACACAGCGATTCTTCCATCAGACAATCTCTGTCCGAGGAAAAAAAAAATCAGCCATGTGCACCCCCCATACACTACTAATATTGGTCCGAGTGTGATACGATGTTTTGTCGCATCGCACTCAGACTGAAAATATGGTCATGTGTACGAGCCCTAAAGGAAACCTATTCTTAGACTTATATTGCCAGAACCACGGGCAGCATAACGCAGAGCCTGCCTGGGGAATCGCAGCCAGGTATATCTTACTCTGAATTCCTGTAGCGTTCCAGAGAAAGTGTGAAGATCAAACGTGAGTAGAGGCGTGACCAAAGTTTAAGACTGACACAAATTTTGGTCTTCACCCAGTTTGTTGCTCTACTGTTTTTAGATCTTTAAAGATTCAGACGTCCGCACAAATTGCTCCGAGACTGCTAATGCACAGACCGGCCGCAGGTCTCTCGACCCGATCATGACGGCTTCATGGAAATAAATGAGGCTGTCACACTTGAATCAGGAGAGCTACGGCTAGTCGGTGCATTTGTAAGTCATGTACCGGGGTGTGCTCCTCAGGATACAGCAAAGTCAAGAGCGAGAAAACCGACTCCTACACAGTTCACTCACCGTAAATATTATGGGACTGACTCAACCAGAAAGTACAAGACATTCAAAACATTGGACAGACCCTCAACCGTGAGGCTGAGACCCTTGTGCTGTACAGCGTGGCGCCCAATCTGTACCTGCTATACTTTCTATAAATCCACCTACTGGCGAGCCTGTCTAAACCTGTTACCCCCTTGTACTGATGAGCGAATAGTGGAATATTCGGATTTGGGAAAATTGGCACAAATACATTCAAATATCCGTGTATTCGCACCGAATAGCGGATCCAATGCAAGTCAAAGGGAAAGACGAATATTTTTTTGCTGAGAAAAAAGCTGAAATGGATGGGAAAAGCTAAAACTAAATGGGAACAGCATGGAGAAGATGCCTGCATGCCTTTCTGACATACACAGGGTGTTATGATTGAGTCACCGTAGGAGGCAGACACAAAAATAGAAGCTACGTCCAGAAAACCAGAGAAGTTGGCAACTATCAGATTGCAGACCCCTGAACCTATCAACACAACTAGCAGTAGCCGTGGGGGGTTCCTACGATGCCCTAGACCCCTCGATCACAGCCGGAGAGCTAAATAGCCTAAAGACAGAAAAGGAAATCTAAACTGCCCCAGAGCAGACCCCAAAGTAAAAGGCAGCCCCCAACATATAATGACGGTGAAGCAAGATGAAAAAACAATCACACAGATAGAAAGATAGGCTGAGCAAACGATGGGGCCCAAGCTAACTAAACAGAACAGGAAAGGAAGGTTGCTCTCTGCAATCTGCCAAAACCCTATCAAAGACATAAGTCAACAAGCTGATATGGAAAAAGACCCTGAAGCAGCTAGGCTTCAAAAACTAAATCAGCGCTCAGGAATTTTCAGAAGACAGAGCTAAAGGAATTCAGCACACCCCAGAAGGGAATGGCAGAAATCCAGAAAAACAAAGCAAAACAAAGTCAAAACACAAATGCAAAAAGCCGAGCAGAAAACTTAGCTTTAGAAGAGCAGGAATTCAGACTGGTCTCCAAGGATCCCACAGAGAAATCACCCGCAGGGCAGAAGGGCGTCGGCAGCCTTATATCCAGTCAGTAACTCCACTCAGCCAGTCATCATCATCAGACTCAGGTGTTTGATAATCAGGCTCACTACCTTTCTTTACCAGAAGAGGGAGTTCCTCGGGCCTCAGTAGTGAAGGGGAAAATGAACTCACAACACAGGGTATCTGGGAATAATGTTGTCAGACCATTGCGCCAGTTTTACAGATTTATAAGAAGACCTACCAAACCAAACCTAAATTATTTTTAGAGGGAAAAATGCTAACAAACATTTTTCCTTCATAATTACATGTATATAATGCAAAAAAGACAAAAAAAATAAATAAAACAATTATACTTCCTGCGCTAGTTCTGGTGCTGAAAGTGAACTTGTCCTGTGTGAAATCGAACTTCCAACATCCAAGTAGATTGAGCAAAAACTGTGTGGCAGTCTCATGAAGCCCCATTAGCTACTCCAAATCGTTTGTGATAAATCTGTGTTTCATTGACAAATCAGAAGGCCAGATTTGAAAATATAAATTTCTTCTGCTAATACTGTTGTTCTGAAACAATGCCACATTTTGGCAGAATAATATGTTGTGCTTCTAAAATTTTGGTCCAGGCAGGAGTCCACATTTCAAAATATTATTTGTGGTAATACTGTGGTCCAGAAGTAAGGCCACATTTCTCCAGAAAAGTATTTTGTGCTGGTAATATTTTTTCCATGCATGAGTCCACAATTGAAAATAAAAATTGTTTGTGCTAATAGCATGTTCCTGAAACAAGGCCACATTTAAGTTTATAAATATGTAAGGCTATGTGCACACGGTGCGGATTCTGCTGTGGAAATTTCCGCGCAGATTTCGCTAATCTGCAGGTAAAATGACCTGCGTTTTACCTGCAGTTTTAGGGTATGTGCACACGTAGTGAAATCTGCTGCGATGTACAGTACCTTTATTTTCAATGGAAAAAAAAACACAGTGCACATGCTGCGGATATTTCCGCGCGGTTTTGCTGCAGTTTACAATCCGCAGCATGTCAATTGTTTGGTGCAGAAACGCTGCAGTTTTACACCTCATCCATTATGAGGTGTAAAACCGCAGGCAAAACTGCAGATAAACCGCAGGACTTTCGTCCTGCGGATTTACCTGTGGTTTTCTCTCCAAAATCCGCACACCCAAAAAACTGCGTGTGCACATAGCCTTAGCGCAGTTTTAGTGCAGAATTACTGCAGTTTTTGTGCGGATTTCCCCTACAGTTTTCACCTGCAGATTTCTATAATGGAGCAGGTGGAAAACTGCAGCAAAACCGCACAAAAGAAGCGATATGCTGCTTCTTTTATTCCGCACCAAATCTGCGCGGAAAAATCTGCAGCATGTGCACAGCGTTTTTTGTTGTACATAGCCTTTAAATGGTACTGTACATCACGTGCAGTTCTGCTGCAGTTCTGCTGCAGTTCTGCTGGGCCAAATCTGCTGCAGAACTGCACAGAATCTGCACCGTGTGCACAGGGCCTAATGCTGCTAATTTTTCTCCAGCCAGGAGTCCACATTTCTCAATCTAAATTGTTTTGACTAATAGCGTGCTACAGAAAGCAGGCTACGTTTCAGTATAGAAATCCTTCGTGCTAATTGTGTGCTCCAGCCAGCTGGCCACATTTCCATGTCAGTATGGGACAGGGCCTGGGAAAGAGATTAAAGCAGCATTTGTAGCTTAAACATTGATCAGTAACAGGTGGATGAGTGACAAGTGTAGGCCTGGTGGTCTGAGAGCCCTGCCAAATTTAAGCAAGACACATGAAGGAGACCCAATTTGGAGTGCAAACATTTTAAAAAATTAGGGGCAGACACCACTGAAGTGGCATTAATTTATTTTATTCATTTATTTTACTCACTTATATAGCGTCATTAATATATTAATTCCACAGTGCTTTACAGACATTATCAGTTTCCCTAGAGTAGAAATAGTATAATGGGGCTCTGCTCTGACACTCCTTCCGCTACAGGCAGCCCACCAGATTGAGACCCAACTTAGAGTCTTCACATTTCATAAAATTTTGTTAACATCAGCAGCAGTAGCAACAGCAGGCACAGAAGCCACAACAAAGGTGTCACATACTGTAATAACGTGAGATCAATGCAGCACACTAAAATGACACCATTGCCTAGTCTGCCCAGTCTGTGACTGGGGGTGCAAAAGTCATTGGAGGACCATGACTCGTTCATCTTGATGAAAGTTAGGTGGTCTACACTTTCAGGGGACAGGCAGATGTGCTTATCCGTCAGGACACCACCAGCAGCAATGAAGACATGTTCCGAGAGAACGCTGGCTGCTGGGCATTACAAAACCTCCAAAGCGTCATGGGCGAGCTCAGGCCGCTCTTACATTTTTGAAGACCAAAATGCAAAAGGGTCCAAACTTCCCTGATGGCATTGCTATTGAGCTCCAGATACTACTGCACCATCCTCTCCAGTTGTTCACAACGTGTCAGACTTGTACTCTGTTCTGCTGGTGCACTGGCTGGACTTAAAAAATCTGTGAACCGACTCATAGAAATTTTTTATGTTAATTTTTAGTTATTTTACTCACTTATATAGCACCATTACGTACACGGCGCTTCACAGACATTTTCGCCACTGTCCCCATTGAGGCTCAAAATCTAAATTTCCTATCAGAATATGTTTGGAGTGTGGGAGAAATTCAGAGTAACCGGAGGAAACCCACACAAACACGGAGAGAACATATAAGCACCTTGCAGATGTTGTCCTTAGTGGGGTTTTAACCCAGAATCCCAGTGCTGCAAGGCTGCAATGCTAACCACTGAGCCACCATTCTGCCTCTGTCACTTACACAGCTGCTGCTAATGTTTTTGCATATGACGACTCAGTGATACCGAGGTTGGAAGTATATAACTGTGATGCATAATGTGTGCCTGTTAAATATTAATAATTTGGTGGTTAATTTCTTATTACACTTAGTTCTGTACATTGCTTTAGCTGACACTACATAGGCTATTTTTGTAAGCTTGGCTCATGGTAGATGACAACTCCATTTATAGAGACCACATGCTTTAAGAGACGTATATAATTCATGGCTAACTCTAGAGGGCGCTTGCTCCCTCCCCATCATGAGACACAGACGCGAGGATGTCATCTCTGCACGGACATAGCATTGAATGGACAGACAGCTGATATGTAACTTTACTACGTAAGAAGCTCTTAACAGAGACAGAGGCCATTTGCCATGTGGGATTCCAGAGAAAGAAGGTTACAAACTTTGCTATGAACAAATGGACAATCTCTTTATAATAGTGCACCTATTTTTATGTTTTTCTGTAATAATCTTTTCTTTGATGGAAGAATCCAAATAAACCACTACATTTTTATCTGGTAACTAGTCCTAAGTATTTTGCAAGAATGTGCATTATTTTACATTGGAGAGCCAGCCAGATCTGAATTTTTGTACTTTTTTGCGGATTTCCCTCACCTTGCCCAAAAGGGGGATTGAACTTTGCTAACGTCAGTCATATGTGCAAGTTATCAGGAACTCTACTACTCACAAGAATCAGACAGAACCTAGAAGTGAGGACTAAGAATTGCCAGATGGATTGAGAAGTACTACAAGTGCCAGACGTGCTGAAGCCAGACATGTGAAGACAAGTGCCCAGCGTTGTCCATCAAAGGAACTACAAGCTGAGACATTTCAAGGTAAGAAAAATAAAATGGATGTCATTAATTCTCTTTCTAAGCAGAGTAAACTGAAATTTAAGTCTGTAGACGAGTCTAATTTAGACGTATTATGGCTCAGCTTATATGCAGAATGTGAGATGGAAAATCAGAAGTTAGATTCTAAGCTTTTCAATAGAGAAAGAGATAAATTAAAAAATATTCTACAGATTGTATATATATTTCATAGATCTGTGTCAGAGAAATCCAAAAATGATTGTTGTGATGTTCCCGAGATTGGCTTTAAAGTTAGGAAAATTGAACAAGACTGTAATCAAGTGTCTATAGCCGCCATTCAAGGTGACCTTGCAGATGTGGAACAAGATGGAGAAGTAGGAGGAAACTTCAGAACTAACGTAGATGCCGTACAAGGGAAAGACGTACCACTAAAAATAGACGACTCACAGGCCCAAATCCGAAATAAAGTAAGAAAAAATTTGCTAAAAATATGCAAAATCATTCCTGCATATGATAACAAAATCCATGTTTGTAGAAACTCTGAGGTTTTTGAAAGTTGTGTTGATAAATTTGATTTATCTAACGAGGAGAAGAATCAGTTGTTCAAAATGTGGATCCCTGTAAATTTTGCTAGGAGATTATCTTTAAAGATATCTGGTGAAACACATGAGAACTTAAATGATAAAGACAGATTAAAAGTTTTGATTTTTTTTGTGCATCAAATGAAAATTATCCAGATATTGATATTCTTCAAAAATTAAGGATTGGTCGGAAGGAATGCACTTATACATTTATGTCCATATTTGACCGCTTGTACAGAATGCTCTTTGAAAATGTCAAAACACAGTCCCTGATAAAGACTTTTCTAACCAAATTTTCGTTTTTAAATCCTGCATCTCGTGTTATTGCGTCACAAAAAGATTCTTTACTGGAATGTGCGCAATCCCTTGATTTTGCCAGAAAACATGAGAATCGTGAAAGGAAAGAAAATCGTGCTAATTTTGTGAAGACAGGCAGAGTTAAATCTTATCAGAAGCCTGTATTAGCAAAGCCTTCTAAATTGAGTTTTCCCCCAAATCAAATCTATGAAGAACGAAGAAAATCACATATTTGTTATAAGCCATATGGAATGATGCAAAGGATCACCGAAAAAATACAGATTGAGTTAAGAAAAATGATGAGTTTTGATCTTCCTTCTGTAAAAAAGATGGCCGAATTTGACAGACAGAAGCAGGTGGTGAGTGACATCAGTGACTTTGAGCTGAAGGGTCCATCGGAGCAGCTCAGAAAATCCGTTAACTTCAAAGTAGCAAGAATATTTAAAGACATTTTTTACAGGGAAAGAGTGGGTTTAGGAATTGGCTAAAATGTAATTATATGTTGTATAAAAGTGTTATACAATGTATTAGTCAGTTATATGTAATTATTATATAGAGTATAATTCTGTAGTTCTATAGTTTTGTAGATATACATATTCATACAGTATAGAGTGTTTGTAGGAGTAGAGATTGTAGAACTGTATTTTACAGTATATATAGAGTGTTTGTAGGAGTAGAGATTGTAGAACTGTATTTTTTAGTGAAAATTAAAATCTACATCAGTAATAATATTTAGAATTATGAATATGATATTAACCTTATCTTTTATTTTTCCTTAGAATTTTCATTTCAAAGCAGGACTTAATCGGGAAAAATTCTCTTACAAGGATTTATGCCTTTATTTACACAGGAAGTTGCAATAATTGCATGATTTTATATATTTAACACTTAAAAGAAAATAACTAACTGCATTTTAAATCTGTGTGTATGCCTTTACTGCTGGCATGACATACTAACACAGCATGTGAAATTTGAACTTTGTTCTAGTAATAAGTATACCAGTATACTATGTCCCTGTAGCCTTTCTCAGCTTTTGCAAAACAATGGAATTTTTTTCGTAGGCCTAAAGTTTCAAGTATAGCTATACAACATATATTTATGTCATGTGTATTTGGGGAATATTCAAAGGAATATTAAGACACTAAATGTAATAGTTTACAATGCATTGATAATTAGGATAATTTGGGTTAAAATATGTGTATTCATCACACCTTCGTATGTGGGGTAGTTTGGTTTAAACTTATATGTGACACAGTCTGAATGACAGTGACAGATGCGTGTATGAGCAGCTGCTTAGGAGTAATGTGATACGTTTGTTGTATGTGAGGCCTCAGGATTCTGAATGCAAGAGGAAAAAAACCCAAAAGCCTTTATTTTTAGGAGAAATATGCAGATCAGTTAAATTATTAGAATATTAGGATATATAATGAAATATTATCTACACAACATATATTTCTATATTTTTATAGTTCTTTAGTAATTTCTTGATTTAGTTAATTGTGGATAAGTGCAAAGTGCAATCGCACATCAAAATGGTTTATGAAGAGAATCTACATTTAAATTAATTTTCCAAAGGATAATTTTATGATATTCAAATTAATTTTAATGGTTACACATCTTCAGACAACAATGGTATAAGTATTGGGGATAATAACATTAAGTATTATAAAGAGTCATTTCTTTACACTAAGAGGAGTATTATATGCAAAGTTGCATAATTTGAATATTTTGGTAACACAAGTTTATGACAATTATGAAATAATCCAGATCATGGAAATATTAAGGGTATATGTTACTGAGGACATAACTACTCTGCATTTGGTATCAACATAAAGGCCTTATTTTTTATTCTTAATTTTAATTTTCAATTTTTTAATCTATTTTTATTTTAATTCTTAAATTTTTATTTTTTCTTTCATCAATATTTAATAAAGTCATATTTACTATAGAATATTGCTTCAGTAAATATAGCAATGATATGGTTCTATTACAAAGGAAAATGTTTCACTTCTGAGTTATATGCAACAATTCTTTTATTCATTCATTCGCTCACTCATATATTCTTATTTTGGTTCATGGCTATGCATTCCTACATATTATTAGTATAATAAATATATTCCTTATTAATAAAGATGAAAACACTGGTTACATAAAACACATTGACACCTATGGGTTGAAAAAGGTAATTACACCTATGACATAAAAAAAAATGTTCTATCACATGAAGAATATGGATACTAATGTATTATAACTTATTATTGGTTCATTATTTCAATCATTGAAATCCATATATGGTACAAATTCTGATAATAATTATATGGATATTACTGGTTGCTATGGTACTCTGTGATATTATGGGTTAGGAAAATTACCAGATTTGGTATAGAATAGGGAATGAAGACTTCAAGCAAGATACTGAAATTACGTTAATAAAGACTTCTTATATTTCTAAATTGATTCTTATCAGTTGCAAGAAGAAGAATGCCGCTATCCAGAAGTCCCAGAAGGTAACAAAGCTATGATTACTGAGTAAGACTGTGTTACTTACAAATGCAGAATTCACCACTGTCAATTACAAGTGCAGTATCCACCACTGATAGTCACAATTAAAGTGTCTAACCTGACAACCAGAGGACGATGATCATACGATGCTGATGTAGAGACCGGTGGAAGGCTGGGGCAGAGGGTAGCGTGCTGTGGTATTTAGGTGGTGTGGCTGGTAGGCGGCGGAGGTGTGCTGTACTCACAGGAATGGGGGGTGACCCGCTTCTTGACGTCAACAGGCACGAGACAGAGGCAGGAATTGTATTCAACAGGTTTGCTTTTATTGGCCGCCCTCACGACGACCAGAACAAAACACGACAGATGTTTCACACTGTTATCCTCCTGCAGACAGGCCCGGGTAACTTCACTTGTACACTTTCTCCATCAGGCGTACTTCGTGGCTCTATCCGCCGTGGCTGCCCTAGGCCAATCCACCACGGCGTTTCACCTTACAAAGTCTACCAATAATCCAGGTCTTCACAGGCCGTCTCTGCCTGTGACCAATGTCCTATAGGGTCACCCCCCATGACCGTTTCCACTGTTCAAAGTCTCTAAGGGGTCTCCTTTGTGTGACAGACTCTCCTAACCTGTGAGCTCCCCTGGCTGACTGTAGCTTCTGGAAGCTTACCTCAGTATTTATTCAGACAGACCAGGTAGCCCCACCCTCTGTCATCTGACAGTCACCTCTGCCCAATCAGAGTCACCTTGACCTCTGGCAGTCATGTAACACTCAAATGACAGTTACATAATCACTGCCATCGGCGCTCTCCAGTGACCTCTGATGGGCAGACTGCCAACATGACACCTGCTGTCAAACTCTCTGTCTCCTATCACAGACAGAACCGTACCCAGCTCAACCTCCCAACACTGAGATGAACTGTGTTATCATGTTCTTATCAAGTTCCAGAGGTTTCAATCACCTGTAAAGCTTTAATGAAGGCTGGTGAACAATGAAGGTAATTGTCAGGAAGCTACAACCCTGACATGTGTCCTGTGCATTAGGACTAAGGACTGGTAATGGTGCTATGTTTAGCAAGGAAGAGTCATTTTAACCCTTGCTTTGCTGACCAAAGACGTCACACCTGTTCAAAGACCAGTGCCGATGGAGGATTCCAGAATATCCAAGGCGAGCCAATTTAAGTCCAGGTTTTTAAAGGTGACACTGCACAGATATTAAAGCTGCATTTCATCTATAGACTTTGTTTTCTTATCAACATTTGAATTTATGGACTTTGATTTTATACACAACACGATTTCTACAACATCTATATGCTATAGAAAAACTGTGTTTTTAAAAGAATCAAGAAGAAGACAGAAGACATCAAAATGAAGACCAGATGACATCAGATGATGATGACTGGACCTGAGATGCTTCAATTTAGACTTAGGGAAGTATAATTATACATATTTTATATGAATATTGTTCACGGCTTACCATAACATGAATTCACATCATTAAGTGCGTATAACAATAATCTGATATTATTATTCTTATTGAGATTAAATTATTTTGTCAAAGAAGAAGAAAAGAAAAAAGAAGATCTTGTTATATTTTGAGGGTTCCAGTTAATGTCTGTCTCCCTCAAAAGGGGGAATTCAGTGATACCGAGGTTGGAAGTATATAACTGCGATGCATAATGTGTGCCTGTTAAATATTAATAATTTGGTGGTTAATTTCTTATTACACTTAGTTCTGTACATTGCTTTAGCTGACACTACATAGGCTATTTTTGTAAGCTTGGCTCATGGTAGACGACAACTCCATTTATAGAGACCACGTGCTTTAAGAGATGTATATAATTCATGGCTAACTCTAGAGGGCGTTTGCTCCCTCCCCATCATGAGACACAGACGCGAGGATGTCATCTCTGCACGGACATAGCATTGAATGGACAGACAGCTGATATGTAACTTTACTACGTAAGAAGCTCTTAACAGAGACAGAGGCCATTTGCCATGTGGGATTCCAGAGAAAGAAGGTTACAAACTTTGCTATGAACAAATGGACAATCTCTTTATAATCGTGCACCTATTTTTATGTTTTTCTGTAATAATCTTTTCTTTGATGGAAGAATCCAAATAAACCACTACATTTTTATCTGGTAACTAGTCCTAAGTATTTTGCAAGAATACGCATTATTTTACAGTGCCTCACTGCTGTCTTGTGAAAAATCTCTCTTACGGTTGTCTACAAGCGTGTTTCGATACTCCAGCATGTGCGCATCCTTTTCAAGGGAGTGAAGCATCTGGCTAAATTTACTCTTCTATCGTGGATCTAACAGAGTGGCAAACCAGTTATCATCACTGTTTCTAACCCTAACAATACGGCCAATAATCATGTTGCAGATTAGAAGGTGCTCATGTATCGGCTGCTTCCATGAGGTCCAAGTACATGGTGTGTTCGTGGTGGGGAAAGACTTGCTTCCTCTGTCCTCTCCCAACAACCACGGACAACAGAGAGGGTATCATTACCAACTTCATCTCCTGACTGCTGCGTGCCCATCACCTCTTCCTCTTCATCCTACTCCATTTGTTCCTCAACTCCTGCACCTTTACTAACACTTTGTCTGATACCTTGAGCCACCCTCGATCACTATAATCCACCCTCCCATGGCCCCCATGCCTGTGCAATGACAGTCCAAAAGTTATAGATTTTTTTTATCACTTCCGCATTCTCCTCTGCTTCTTCCTCTTCCTCTGCGAGCACCACCTCCTCCTGCAGACTATTCAAAGGGTGCTCCAGCATGTAGATGACCAGAAAAGTGATGATTATGATGGCAACATGAGTGGTAACCATATTAGTAGCCATTTCGAAAATGTCCTTCATCTGTGCCCACTTCGCAAGCATGATTTGTTACCCGTTTGTACAGCGTTGGGACAGACTATGCAAAATGTCATACTTTACCCGGGGTCATCACTGCCGCCACAGTCGAACAGCACAAGGGCTATTGAGGCCAGAAATGAGCACACAGCGAATGTGCTTTCTGCAGCAGAGCATCCAGGCTGGGGTAGTGGCATAGAAACTGCTGTTCCACCAGGTTGAGGACGTGAACCATGCAAGGCACATGTGTGAGGTTGCCCGGCATAGGTCGGCCACCAGGTTCGCACTGTTATTGCACACGGCCTTCTCTGACTTCAGGTTCAGTGGAGACAGCCATTGCTGTAACTCAGCCTGGATAGCTGACCACATCGCTTGAGCTGTATGACTGCGATCTCCAAAGCATATTAATTTAAACACTGCCTGATTGCGGTTTTCCCTGACTGCGCAGTACGGTGGTGGGGGGATATTCACTGCACTGTTGGAAAGTGTGTCTCATTAAGGGAGAGGTTGAGGACACAGGTGGAGGCCCTAGAGGAGGTGGAGGAGCTGGAAGCAGTGGAGGAAGTGTTACATACAGAGCTTTGTCCTGCAAGCTTGGGGATTCCAAGATTTGCTGTGTAGTGACACCTTGGTGTGTACTGGTTTAGTTCTCCAAAACTAGGTGACTAGTAGATTACTTCTCGATCTTCTGCTGCAAAGTGGTTTAGTTATCCAACTTTAGGTATTTATTATTTAGTTTATTTCACCAAGCTATGTTGTCTAGTAGTTTAGCTCTCCTTCATATGGCATATATGGTTTAGTTCTCCATCCCCAAGCATCCTGCAAACCTTGGGGATTCCAAGACTTGTGGAGCAGCGCCTGCTCCTACAGCCACCAGAGTCACCCAGTGCCCAGTCAGTGAGATGTAACTACCCTGTCCATACTTGCTCGTCCAGATGTTAGTGCAGGCGCAGCTTTCTAGAGAAGTAATGGTGACTGGGCAACTGGTACTGGGGGACTGCGATGGCCATCAGCTTTCAGAAACCGTCTGTATACACAAGGCGGAAAGCCTGCAGTTCAGTGGCCAACAGATTGGAAAGGCCATCCAATCATCATACAGATCACAGGCTGGGAGTCACGCAGAACCTCTCGCAGTGATCTTTGGAGCGAAGTTTTCTAAAAACTGCGCAATGACATAATATTTCTACTCTGTGAAATTGATGACACATTCTGGGAAATGTTTGTACTCCGAGTTGGGTCTTGGTCATGTGTGTTGCCTGTAGCAGTAAGGTTCCCAGACCAGCAGGCCTGCAATTACTTTCAGTAAGCTAGCTGTGTTACTATCTTTAAATTTTTATAACATTTGTGGTCTCCCAAGCTGATATTTGTGTTATCTGAGTATGTCTGAGCAAAAATCACGTTTAAGATGTTGCATGAGGTATCAAGACTCTCAGCATAGCAGGCTTAGCCCCGTCCCTAAGTCACCTCATCTTAATTGAAACTTCAATTCCAAGCCGTAAATGCTGGCCCAGACCCTGATACCTCATGCATGGCCCATGACTGACTGCTGCTGTGCCATTATAACAGGTTCTACTGTGGGTCAATTGATCAGTCAACAACTTATGTTACTTTCCTTACAATTCTCTATCAATAGTAGTTTATAAAACTAATGTTTGTGCCATCTGAGTGTGGCTGGAAATAAAAAAAAATGGCGATGTTGCATGAGGTGTGTCTCCCAGCTAAGAAAACAAATTCGCAAGACGACTTCACCACAATCAAACAGGCAACACTCGATTTCAAATCTGCCCTCACCTCTGCTAAACAGGCCTACTTCACAACCTTCGTATCTTCCCTATCTTACAACCCAAAACAGTTATTCAAAACTTTTAACTCCCTCCTCCGCCCACCACTGCCTCCTCCAACCTCCCTCATCTTTGCCGAGGACTTTGCCACACACTTCAAAAACAAGATTGACCAAACAAGGCAAGTATTCATCACTCAACCACCACAACCCCTTTGTATACCAGATCAATGCCCAAACCCCATAACCTCACTCTCCAACATCACTGAAGGGGAGCTTAATCGCCTCTTCTCCAAATCGCACCTCACAACCTGTGCACTTGACCCCATCCCATCCCACCTCCTCCCCAACCTCACCACCACACTTATCCCATCCCTAACCCACCTCTTCAACCTATCACTAACGTCCAGTACCTTCCCTTCTGCTTTCAAGCATGCCACAATCACGCCTATCCTTAAAAAGCCAACCCTCGACCCAACCGCTATGTCCAGCTATCGCCCAATATCATTGCTTCCATTCGCTTCCAAACTCCTGGAACAGCATGTCCATGCTGAACTTTCCTCCCACCTATCATCTAACTTGCTTTTTGACAATCTACAATCTGGTTTCCGCCCCCATCACTCCACTGAGACAGCCCTGACCAAAATTACTAATGACCTACTTACAGCCAAATCAAATGGACAATACTCTATACTCCTGCTTCTAGACCTGTCCGCTGCATTTGACACAGTTGACCACTGCCTCCTACTACAGACCCTCTCCTCCTTCGGCATCAAAGGCCTTGCCCTATCCTGGATCTCCTCATACCTTTCCAACCGCACATTCAGCGTCTCCCACACCACCTCCTCATCCCACCCTCTCTCTGTTGGAGTTCTCCAAGGCTCTGTTTTAGGACCCCTACTCTTCTCAATCTATACACTTGGTCTGGGGCAACTCATAAAGTCCCACGGATTCCACTACCACCTTTATGCTGATGACACTCAGATCTACCTCTCTGGCCCAGACGTCACCACTCTGCTGGCCAGAATCCCAGAGTGTTTATCAGCCATATCCTCCTTCTTCTCCTCTCGCTTCCTCAAACTCAATGAAGACAAATCTGAACTCATCATCTTTCCTCCATCTCACAGATCTTCTTTACCCGACCTAGCTATAACAATTAATGACATCACTCTTTCCCCAGTACCAGAAGTCCGCTGCCTCGGAGTAACCTTTGACTCTGCCCTGTCCTTCAAACCACACATCCAAGCTCTTTCTACCTCCTGTCGCCTCCAGCTCAAAAATATTTCCAGAATCTGTCCTTTCCTCAACCCTCAATCTACTAAAATGCTTTTGCATGCCCTCATCATCTCCCGCCTCGACTACTGCAACATCCTTTTCTGTGGTCTCCCTGCTAACACCCTCGCACCTCTCCAGTCCATCCTTAACTCTGCTGCCCGACTAATTCATCTCTCTCCTCGCTACTCCTCCGCTTCTCCCCTCTGCAAATCTCTTCACTGGCTCCCATTCCCTCAGCGTATCCAGTTCAAATTACTAATTCTGACCTACAAGGCCATCTATAACCTGTCTCCCCCATATGTCTCTGAACTAATCTCCCAATACATTCCCTCACGTAATCTCCGGTCCTCCCAAGACCTCCTTCTCTCCTCCACACTTATTCGCTCCTCACCCAACCGCCTCCAAGACTTCTCCCGAATAGCCTCTATTCTCTGGAATTCTTTGCCCCAACAAGTCCGACTATCAACCACTTTTGGAAACTTCAGACGGGACCTGAAAACCCACCTCTTCAAGAAAGCCTACAGCCTGCAATGACCCTGCTAGCTCCTTCTCTCTCACCACTACCGGTGATATCACGTCAACCAACACCGGAACTGCTGCAACCCACCAACCTACTGTCTCCTTCCCCACCATCCTGTAGCATGTAAGCACGAAAGGGCAGGGTCCTCTCTCCCCTCTGTATCAGTCTGTCATTGTTAGTTTGTTTACTGTAAGTGATATCTGTAATTTGTATGTAACCCCTTCTCATGTACAGCATCATGGAACCAATGGTGCTATATAAATAAATAATAATAATAATGGTTTTCTAGTTGTTTAACATATAATTTCACTTTTGCATTACCCATACTGGCCACTAGAGGGCAATCAGAGGTGAACTGACTACAGCGGCAGGCACAACCACATGACTGTATGGTAGTAGAGATGAGAGAACGTGTTCAGAAAACGTTCCCCAATCTCAAATTCTGCACGAACGTAGCACATTCAGATTTGTGTTCGCTTTCACAAGCATTTTTACTCAGAGTCACAAAAGTTGGTCACAGTTCAGTAAATCATCACATTTCCACTAATTCAGGGGTGGCACGGTGGCTCAGTGGCTAGCACTGCAGCGCTGGGGTCTTGGGTTCGAATCCCACCAAGGACAATATCTGCAAGTAGTTTGTATGTTCTCCCCGTGTTTGTGTGGGTTTCCTCCTGGTTCTCCGGTTTCCTCCCACACTGCAAAGATATACAGATAGGGAATTTAGATTGTGAGTCCCAATAGGACAGTGACAATAATGTCTGTAAAGCGCTGTGGAATAAGATAGCACTATATAAGCAATACATAATAATAATTAGTTTGTATAACTTTGGCTAGAATAGTGGTGCTGGGTTATGAGCGGGGGGGAGACCAGGTGACGTGTTTGGGGGGAGAGGGGAGAAGTTAAAGGAGCATCTGATGAGATTACAGGAGCGGCGCACACTTTTTTGCTACTTAACTTTATGTGTGTTGAGGCTGGCAGCCAATCAGGGCGCAGAAACCATCCATAACGTCATGACACAAGGTCTTCTGTGATTGGTAGCTGAAATCACATGTCCCTGGCCATATAAAAAGCGGACATCTTGTTTTGCTGGCGCTATTTACTCAGTGTCACAGTGCTGAGAGGTCGCTCCTGCACTCAGAGGTGTATCTAGGGGATGGCGGCTGGGGCATGTGCCCGGGCGCCGCCGGCAGGGGGGCACAGTTGGGCCACCTAATGCGGCGGTCCGCAGTGCCTCCCCTGGTGGCTGCATTCCCAGTGATCAATTGTACTCGCATTTTACAGACACAAGTACAATTGAACCTATGACAGTAGCGACTAGAATGGAGTTTATATTTTGAGGCGATGATGTAATCAGAAGGGGCAGGGCCTCCTTCAGTCCAGTGACGCTCCCATAGTAGAAAGCTGCGTTTTGCTGAGGCTGACTGCTGAAGAAGAGAAGAGGGAAATGAGGGGCTACACTATGGAGCCATATGAGGAGAGGACCGAGAGGCTGCACCATGGAGCTGTGTGAGGAGAGGACTGAGGGGCAGTCACATCAGTCCCCATTTTAGGCCAGTAGAAATGCTGGGCTAGCCTGGACTTAGTCTTAGCAATCCCTAAGTGCCTGGCCATCGGAACATCATGTGCGATCCGCAACAACTCCCCCTGGAACGGATAGGGTACCACTAATTGTCGGTCCCTAGGCCACGTCTCTGGTAACTCTTGCTGAACCGACACCCGGTATATCCATCTCTGGTCCCAGACCATTTGCTCGAGTTCCGAGTCCGTGAACGGCTATGCCGCCTGCTCCTTTAGGGCCTTCAGGCTGTCATCGGCTTCCAATGCTGCCTGTCTCCTGACTAGAAGTGACATGCTACATTCTGCAAAAACAAAAGAATTGTATAAAATACTGAGGCCAAAAAACCAAGCTGTGTGCATGAGAATCCTGAAATCTCACAGACTTTGCTGGTGCTGTAAAATGCAGCTGAAAATGTGCTAAAAACGCATTAAAAAACGCTGACAAATCGTGTGTGATCATAGCCTTATAGATTACAGCAGAGGATAACTTATACCAGATATAATCTGTATAGAATATCGACCAAAGCAAAAAATCTACTATTTACAAACATGAAACAAACCAGACAGGCCTAAATACATCTGCACTAATACAGGGTGCAAAATACAATAACCAAGGTATATATGAGCATTTTATATGTAAAATCATAACACACTGGTGCTCAGGTATAGAACAATCATGGATCAGTCGCTGCTATACATTAAACATGGTTGTGGAGACCACAAAAATACGACCAAAAGATCCTTTATCATCATATATATATTTCTTTATTAGAAAGGACACAAAAGGACAAGAAGGCGGACATGTGCAAATTGCAGACTAAAGTGCAGACAGTGCCTAAAGACACCCTGGACCACCACCAGCCACAGAGGAAAGGTAGAAAGATATACAAATCTATTATTCAAGAGGCATATGGTATATTAAAGGGAAACAGAGGCCAAGATTAAAAATATATGGCAGAGCTACACCAAAGAAGCCTATATCACCTCAAAAAGAGGTGCCGGATGTAGATGAATGTCCATAATTATGCATATAGAAAGAGCCACCATGCCCTCATGTACTGACTATAACATATGGTGTGCTCAAATAGACCTCATACCAACTGTTGCCATAAGCCCACATACTAATTAACAGGGAAAGAAATCCTTCCCACCAAAGGGCTTGACTATTACCCATCCAAAGGGGTTAAAAAACCCCAAACCAACATTACCTCAACAGGATCCTCAAATGACCAGGTGGTCCAGGTGTCACCCCAACGCGCGTTTCGGAGCCGTTTGCTCCTTCCTCAGGAAGGGGGCTGCCCAGTGCCAACTAGAATCCCGTGTGAACAGAAGCCACAAATTTGCAGAACCATTTGGGCCCAACTGCACCCTGAACGAAATATAAAAAGTGCACAAAAAACATATCAATATATGTAAGGTATTGGTTGATATTAAGGCCTTAATACGGAAGCTGGCAAACTGCGTCAAAGTTCCTTACACTTGCCAATCCTACTCTAACATGAAAACCTCAAAAAGAGGAAAAAATCCTCCAAAAAATTCTGAAACAAACCAGACAGGCCTAAATACATCTGCAGCTGAAAAAGTGCTACAAACACATGAAAAAAACGCTGACAAAACGTGTGCGATCATAGCCTTATAGTTTACAGCAGAGGATAACTTATACCAGATATAATCTGTATATAATATCGACCAAAGCAAAAAATCTACTATTTACAAACATGGAGAAAACGGATTCTGAAATCTTTTCCAAGACAGATTTATATACATTCCTATTATAATAAAACAGATGGGATATTTCCATTCCCCATTCTCTGCCTCATTCACCAGTTGGCAGCAAACATGGCGGCCGGCTGCTCTGATGTCACAATGCTATGCTCAGGATTAGCGGGTCACGCTCAATTGTGATGTCATAATGGCATCATGGAATGTGCTGAGGGTGTGTAATGTCTGAGCACTGTGACATCAGCGCCATTTGTAGAGTTGATGCTTTTGCTGACACTTCACGTTGGTTGTGGAAGAGCGAACTAGTTTGTGTTACACATCTGGTGATTACTTCCATTGCTACTTTTTGATCTTTGATCAGAGCACAATAACACCGGTGCCACCGGAGAGCTTAGTCCTCCAATATTCTACCAGCCAGCTTCAGGTTATTCAGTCAAGAGCGCCCGAGAGCTGCGTCAGCTGATTGCCGACAATGAGGCATGGCTGCGCCGACCAGAAAATCAAGGTAAGTGATATTTGGGGGAGACAGGCAATATTCCCACCCTATGGGGCTTTCTTGGGAGGCATTCTACCTGGGGTATGATGGACCACATATCAGGAGAGTTTAGGTTAGCCAAGTCCAAAATAAAGGCAATTCGTTCTAGGATTCCCCTTTCCATAAACACCACAGTAGCAGATGGACCCATCACTACAGCCCAAAAGTGTTTGCTAAAATTGGGAATAATTCTGATAAATTCTCATTTCTTTATAGGTCAGGCCATAATTGTCCACAGGTTGAGGTCTCATCAAAGAAACGAGGAAAGACCTTCTACCAGTTATGGACATCAGAGAGACAGCAATGCTGTCACTGAGAGGACAGGGAGACGGGCCCGAGATCCTCCAAGGCGTAGGGGAGAAGAAGAGAGAAGAGAAAGAAGCCGCTCTCCCCTAAGACCAGCCCCTGCGGAGCCCTCCAGAACAACAGGAGAGAGCAGCAGGGATGGTTACCGTCCCCTACCACCCATTCAAGAGCAGGAAGAGGGTTTGATTACACCACCAGTGCCACAGGTGGTGCCACCTGCACAAAATACACCTGTGCCAGGGAGACTGCTGAATAGGGTAGCCAGGAGACAACTGCGAATTGCAAATCTCCCAGCAAGAGATGTAACCCCAGAGGAGGAGACCCGGTCATGTGTCATCTGTATGACCGAATATGAGATCGGAGAGCAGGTCACAGTCCTTCCATGTGACCACAGCTTCCATCAGGGCTGTATTTCTAGATGGCTCTGCTCCACCCCCCACTGCCCCCTGTGTCGCACCTACTGCTTCCAATGAAGCACCAGGTTCATGGTGCAGACAGTGGAAGAGACCGTACTGAATTCCAGCTCCAGACTATGATATCGTCATATATTACATTCATTACAGAATATTCCTAAAATAAATAATATTTTCCATCTCTATATCTGGTTGTGACTTTACTACATAGAACGATGCTACGTAACATTAGGAGCAGATAACGATAAGTGAGGGATTTACTGACTTTCTATCAGTTGGTATAGCGGTAGCGATAACAGTTAAAGGGGGAAAGGGGATGTCCAGCACTTTTATATTGATGGCCAATCATTAAGAAAGGTCATTAATGTCAGATTGATGGGGGTGCGACACCCAGTAAACCCGCCGATCAGCTGATATTGGTGGCGGTCGGATGTGATAATTTGTGGAGCTGAACAGTACAGCTCTGATAACTGCACAGCGGCCGTAGCGGGGTACTGCAGATCCACTCTTACATATGAATAGGGGCGGGTGTGTAGTACGCGGATATGGCCACCATACAGCTGTCAGAGCTGTGCTGTTCTGCTCCGCACTGCATTGGGAACAGCTGATCGGCGGGGGTGCACCACCACCAGTTTGATATCATTGACCTATACTGGATTGGCCATGAATATAAAAGTAGTGGACAGCCCCTATAAGCTCTAGTGCCAGGAACAGAAAGCAGCACATAGCTCATTACTTGGACCAGCACACTGCTTTACACTTTAAACACTAGGTGGCGCCATATTATTTAAGAAAATGTAACTATGGATCTATTTTTTCAGAATGTGTCAAATATTGCTAATTTTTATGTAATGTGGTAAAAACCTTTTATGGCCAGGTACAGACGGCTGTAGATTCTCTCATCCAAGAGAATCAGGTCAATAATGCAAATGACACGCTGATCAAACTCTGATCATAGTGTGATCCAATTCTCCCAGATGAGGAGAAGATGGGGAAAAAAAGTTCTCCATCTCCATTCTGTCAGTCTGCTGAAATCAGACTGCAATCAGATGTCATTCGAGATCAGTCCAATGTCTGCCCCCTTCTTGACTTGCATGGCTGAGTGCGATACGAATATCAGATCAAACTGGGCACACAGCGATTCTTCCATCAGACAATCTCTGTCCGAGGAAAAAAAAAATCAGCCATGTGCACCCCCCATACACTACTAATATTGGTCCGAGTGTGATCCGATGTTTTGTCGCATCGCACTCAGACTGAAAATATGGTCATTTGTACGAGCCCTAAAGGGAACCTATTCTTAGACTTATATTGCCAGAACCACGGGCAGCATAACGCAGAGCCTGCCTGGGGAATCGCAGCCAGGTATATCTTACTCTGAATTCCTGTAGCGTTTTAGAGAAAGTGTGAAGATCCCACGTGAGTACAGGCGTGACCAAAGTTTAAGACTGACACAAATTTTGGTCTTCACCTAGTTTGTTGCTCTACTGTTTTTAGATCTTTAAAGGCTCATTCAGACGTCCGCACAAATTGCTCCGAGACTGCTAATGCACAGACCGGCCGCAGGTCTCTCGACCCGATCATGATGGCTTCATGGAAATACATGAGGCTGTCACACTTGAATCAGGAGAGCTACGGCTAGTCGGTGCATTTGTAAGTCATGTACCGGGGTGTGCTCCTCAGGATACAGCAAAGTCAAGAGCGAGAAAACCGACTCCTACACAGTTCACTCACCGTAAATATTATGGGACTGACTCAACCAGAAAGTACAAGACATTCAAAACATTGGACAGACCCTCAACCATGAGGCTGAGACCCTTGTGCTGTACAGCGTGGCGCCCAATCTGTACCTGCTATACTTTCTATAAATCCACCTACTGGCGAGCCTGTCTAAACCTGTTACCCCCTTGTACTGATGAGCGAATAGTGGAATATTCGGATTTGGGAAAATTGGCACAAATACATTCAAATATTCGTGTATTCGCACCGAATAGCGGATCCAATGCAAGTCAAAGGGAAAGACGAATATTTTTTTGCTGAGAAAAAAGCTGAAATGGATGGGAAAAGCTAAAACTAAATGGGAACAGCATGGAGAAGATGCCTGCATGCCTTTCTGACATACACAGGGTGTTATGATTGAGTCACCGTAGGAGGCAGACACAAAAATAGAAGCTACGTCCAGAAAACCAGAGAAGTTGGCAACTATCAGATTGCAGACCCCTGAACCTATCAACACAACTAGCAGTAGCCGTGGGGGGTTCCTATGATGCCCTAGACCCCTCGATCACAGCCGGAGAGCTAAATAGCCTAAAGACAGAAAAGGAAATCTAAACTGCCCCAGAGCAGACCCCAAAGTAAAAGGCATCCCCCAACATATAATGACGGTGAAGCAAGATGAAAAAACACTCACACAGATAGAGAGATAGGCTGAGTAAACGATGGGGTCCAAGCTAACTAAACAGAACAGGAAAGGAAGGCTGCTGTCTGCAATCTGCCAAAACCCTATCAAAGACATAAGCCAACAAGCTGATATGGAAAAAGACCCTGAAGCAGCTAGGCTTCAAAAACTAAATCAGCACTCAGGAATTTTCAGAAGACAGAGCTAAAGGAATTCAGCACACCCCAGAAGGGAATGGCAGAAATCCAGAAAAACAAAGCAAAACAAAGTCAAAGCACAAATGCAAAAAGCCGAGCAGAAAACTTAGCTTTAGAAGAGCAGGAATTCAGACTGGTCTCCAAGGATCCCACAGAGAAATCACCCGCAGGGCAGAAGGGCGTCGGCAGCCTTATATCCAGTCAGTAACTCCACTCAGCCAGTCATCATCATCAGACTCAGGTGTTTGATAATCAGGCTCACTACCTTTCTTTACCAGAAGAGGGAGTTCCTCGGGCCTCAGTAGTGAAGGGGAAAATGAACTCACAACACAGGGTATCTGGGAATAATGTTGTCAGACCATTGCGCCAGTTTTACAGATTTATAAGAAGACCTACCAAACCAAACCTAAATTATTTTTAGAGGGAAAAATGCTAAGAAACATTTTTCCTTCATAATTACATGTATATAATGCAAAAAAGACAAAAAAAATAAATAAAACAATTATACTTCCTGCGCTAGTGCTGATGCTGAAAGTGAACTTGTCCTGTGTGAAATCGAACTTCCAACATCCAAGTAGATTGAGCAAAAACTGTGTGGCAGTCTCATGAAGCCCCATTAGCTACTCCAAATCGTTTGTGATAAATCTGTGTTTCATTGACAAATCAGAAGGCCAGATTTGAAAATATAAATTTCTTCTGCTAATACTGTTGTTCTGAAACAATGCCACATTTTGGCAGAATAATATGTTGTGCTTCTAAAATTTTGGTCCAGGCAGGAGTCCACATTTCAAAATATTATTTGTGGTAATACTGTGGTCCAGAAGTAAGGCCACATTTCTCCAGAAAAGTATTTTGTGCTGGTAATATTTTTTCCATGCATGAGTCCACAATTGAAAATAAAAATTGTTTGTGCTAATAGCATGTTCCTGAAACAAGGCCACATTTAAGTTTATAAATATGTAAGGCTATGTGCACACGGTGCGGATTCTGCTGTGGAAATTTCCGCGCAGATTTCGCTAATCTGCAGGTAAAATGACCTGCGTTTTACCTGCAGTTTTAGGGTATGTGCACACGTAGTGAAATCTGCTGCGTTGTACAGTACCTTTATTTTCAATGGAAAAAAAAACGCAGTGCACATGCTGCGGATATTTCCGCGCGGTTTTGCTGCGGTTTACAATCCGCAGCATGTCAATTGTTTGGTGCAGAAACGCTGCAGTTTTACACCTCATCCATTATGAGGTGTAAAACCGCAGGCAAAACTGCAGATAAACCACAGGACTTTTGTCCTGCGGATTTACCTGCGGTTTTCTCTCCAAAATCCGCACACCCAAAAAACTGCGTGTGCACATAGCCTTAGTGCAGTTTTAGTGCAGAATTACTGCAGATTTAGTGCAGTTTTTGTGCGGATTTCCCCTACAGTTTTCACCTGCAGATTTCTATAATGGAGCAGGTGGAAAACTGCAGCAAAACCGCACAAAAGAAGCGACATGCTGCTTCTTTTATTCCGCACCAAATCTGCGCGGAAAAATCTGCAGCATGTGCATAGCGTTTTTTGTTGTACATAGCCTTTAAGTGGTACTGTACATCACGTGCAATTCTGCTGCAGTTCTGCTGGGCCAAATCTGCTGCAGAACTGCACAGAATCTGCACCGTGTGCACAGGGCCTAATGCTGCTAATTTTTCTCCAGCCAGGAGTCCACATTTCTCAATCTAAATTGTTTTGACTAATAGCGTGCTACAGAAAGCAGGCTACATTTCAGTATAAAAATCCTTTGTGCTAATTGCGTGCTCCAGCCAGCTGGCCACATTTCCATTTCAGTATGGGACAGGGCCTGGGAAAGAGATTAAAGCAGCATTTGTAGCTTAAACATTGATCAGTAACAGGTGGATGAGTGACAAGTGTAGGCCTGGTGGTCTGAGAGCTCTGACAAATTTAAGCAAGACGCATGAAGGAGACCCAACTTGGAGTGCAAACATTTTAAAAAATTAGGGGCAGACACAACTGAAGTGGCATTAATTTATTTTATTCATTTATTTTACTCACTTATATAGCGTCATTAATATATTAATTCCACAGTGCTTTACAGACATTATCAATTTCCCTAGAGTAGAAATAGTATAATGGGGCTCTGCTCTGACACTCCTTCCGCTACAGGCAGCCCACCAGATTGAGACCCAACTTAGAGTCTTCACATTTCATAAAATTTTTGTAACATCAGCAGCAGTATCAACAGCAGGCACAGAAGCCACAACAAAGGTGTCACATACTGTAATAACGTGAGATCAATGCAGCACACTAAAATGACACCATCGCCTAGTCTGCCCAATCTGTGACTGGGGTGCAAAAGTCATTGGAGGACCATGACTCGTTCATCTTGATGAAAGTTAGGTGGTCTACACTTTCAGGGGACAGGCAGATGTGCTTATCCGCAGGACACCACCAGCAGCAATGAAGACATGTTCCGAGAGAACGCTGGCTGCTGGGAATTACAAAACCTCCAAAGCGTGACGGGCGAGCTCAGGCCGCTCTTCCATTTTTGAAGACCAAAATGCAAAAGGGTCCAAACTTCCCTGATGGCATTGATATTGAGCTCAAGATACTCCTGCACCATCCTCTCCAGTCGTTCACAACGTGTCAGACTTGTACTCTGTTCTGCTGGTGCACTGGCTGGACTTAAAAAATCTGTGAACCGACTCATAGAAATTTTTTTTGTTAATTTTTAGTTATTTTACTCACTTATATAGCAACATTACGTACACGGCGCTTCACAGACATTTTCGCCACTGTCCCCATTGAGGCTCAAAATCTAAATTTCCTATCAGAATATGTTTGGAGTGTGGGAGAAATTCAGAGTAACCGGAGGAAACCCACACAAACACGGAGAGAACATATAAGCACCTTGCAGATGTTGTCCTTAGTGGGGTTTTAACCCAGAATCCCAGTGCTGCAAGGCTGCAATGCTAACCACTGAGCCACCATTCTGCCTCTGTCACTTACACAGCTGCTGCTAATGTTTTTGCATATGACGACTCAATGATACCGAGGTTGGAAGTATATAACTGCGATGCATAATGTGTGCCTCACTGCTGTCTTGTGAAAAATCACTCTTACGGTTGTCTACAAGCGTGTTTCGATACTCCAGCATGTGCGCATCCTTTTCAAGGGAGTGAAGCATCTGGCTAAATTTACTCTTCTATCGTGGATCTAACAGAGTGGCAAACCAGTTATCATCACTGTTTCTAACCCTAACAATACGGCCAATAATCATGTTGCAGATTAGAAGGTGCTCATGTATCGGCTGCTTCCATGAGGTCCAAGTACATGGTGTGTTCGTGGTGGGGAAAGACTTCAGCTTGCTTCCTCCGTCCTCTTCCAACAACCACGGACAACAGAGAGGGTATCATTACCAACTTCATCTCCTGACTGCTGCGTGCCCATCACCTCTTCCTCTTCATCCTACTCCATTTGTTCCTCGACTCCTGCACCTTTACTAACACTTTGTCTGATACCTTGAGCCACCCTCGATCGCTATAATCCACCCTCCCATGGCCTCCATGCCTGTGCAATGACAGTCCAAAAGTTATAGATGTTTTTTATCACTTCCGCATTCTCCTCTGCTTCTTCCTCTTCCTCTGCGAGCACCACCTCCTCCTGCAGACTATTCAAAGGGTGCTCCAGCATGTAGATGACCAGAAAAGTGATGCTTATGATGGCAACATCAGTGGTAACCATATTAGTAGCCATTTCGAAAATGTCCTTCATCTGTGCCCACTTCGCAAGCATGATTTGTTACCCGTTTGTACAGCGTTGGGACAGACCATGCAAAATGTCATACTTTACCAGGGGTCATCACTGCCGCCACAGTCGCTGCAACATGTGCACAGTGTAATTCCACGGTATCGGCACATCGCATATCAACCGGTTAACCGGTAGCCTGAAAGACGTCTGTAGCAATGTAAGTCGAACAGCACAAGGGCTATTGACGCCAGAAATGAGCACACAGCGAATGTGCTTTCTGCAGCAGAGCATCCAGGCTGGGGTAGTGGCATAGAAACTGCTGTTCCACCAGGTTGAGGCAGTCACGCAGAACCTCTCGCAGTGATCTTTGGAGCAAAGTTTTCTAAAAACTGCGCAATGACATAATATTTCTACTCTGTGAAATTGATGACACATTCTGGGAAATGTTTGTACTCCGAGTTGGGTCTTGGTCATGTGTGTTGCCTGTAGCAGTAAGGTTCCCAGACCAGCAGGCCTGCAATTACTTTCAGTAAGCTATCTGTGTTACTATCTTTAAATTTTTATAACATTTGTGGTCTACCAAGCTGATATTTGTGTTATCTGAGTGTGTCTGAGCAAAAATCACGTTTAAGATGTTGCATGAGGTATCAAGACTCTCAGCATAGCAGGCTTAGCCCAGTCCCTAAGTCACCTCATCTTAATTGAAACTTCAATTCCAAGCCGTAAATGCTGGCCCAGACCCTGATACCTCATGCATGGCCCATGACTGACTGCTGCTGTGCCATTATAACAGGTTCTACTGTGGGTCAATTGATCAGTCAACAACTTATGTTACTTTCCTTACAATTCTCTATCAATAGTAGTTTATAAAACTAATGTTTGTGCCATCTGAGTGTGGCTGGAAATAAAAAAAAATGGCGATGTTGCATGAGGTGTGTCTGTTAAATTATTGATATTAAATTATTTTGTCAAAGAAGAAGAAAAAAGATCTCATTATATTTTGAGGGTTCCAATTAATGTCTGTCTCCCTCAAAAGGGGGAATTGTTAAATATTAATAATTCGTTAAATATTTCTTATTACACCCAGTTCTGTACATTGCTAGCTAAAATGACATAGGCTATTTTTAAGCTTGGCTCATGGTAGAAAGACAGCTCCATATATGTAGAGACCACGTGCTTCAAGAGACGTATATAATTCATGGCTAACTCTAGAGGTCGCTGAATCCTTCCCTCACCATCATGAGACACAGACACAAGATGACATAACTGAACAACTGGTATGTTACTTTACTACAAAGAAGCCTAAGAGAGACAGAGGCCATTTGCCATGTGGATCTCAGAAGAAGAATACATGTCGCTTTTGCAATAACTAATGGACAATCTCTCTTTCATCTATTTTTTATGTTTTTCTGTAATAATCTTTTACTTTGATGGAAGAATCCAAATAAACCACTATATTTTTATCCGGTAATTAGTCCTGAGTATTTTACAGGATAAGCATTATTTTACAGTGTCTCCCAGCTAAGAATGCTTACACGGCTCCCTTAACCACTAGGTCCTCATAAAAACTTTAATTCCAAGCTGTAAATGCTGGGACAAGACCCAGTTACCTCATGCATGGCCCATGGCTGATTGTTTGTGTGCATTTATAACAGGTTCTACTGTGGGTCACTTGATCATTCAATTACCTGTGTTACTATTCTTACATTTTTCTTTCAATAGTACTCTATGAAAAGACCTGTAAATTCTGAGTCAGGCCCTGATAACTCATGCAAGGCCCATGGTTGACTGCTGCTGTGCTATTTGCAAATTTCTACTGTGGGTCAATTTATGTCACTTTTCCTGGTGTCTACCCCTAATTTTAGCTGTTTGGGAAGCTTTTTGTCACCCCTCAAGGTGTTGTCTATGTGGCGCCCCTGAGGCTCTGTCACCACAGAGGTACTGCACCTTCTCCTAAGGTGTAGTGCCCCACCATCCAGGTAAGGTGGGAACTCCTTGCCACACTCCAACATCTGCATCCCACACACATGATAGTTTAGCAGGGTCACATTGCAGCTTTAGGCTCGGGGTGTGTAGCAGAGCACCTTTCGTGGAACCCTGCTTCGTAACACGAGATGTGCTGGGAGGTGGGTGGAGTTAGTATAAAAAGAAGGGGAAAGATAGGAGTTGAGTTCAGGAGAGTCTGACAGAAGGTCAGTCTGGGGTGAGTCCCAGAGGTCCCTGGAAGAAGGGATGGAGGAAGAAGTGCTGCAGCTGCCTCAGTGACCTGAGCCAGCTGGCACGGGAAAGGAAAGAGAAAGAGAGACGTAGAAATGTAACCTGCATTTCCATAAGAGAGAGAAAGACAAGTACGGAACGAAGTGGAAGGAGAACAGAGAGGAGGGGTGGGTTGGATAGGAACCCTGCCTATAGGTTCTCAGCGCAAGGCTGGGGCCCGGTCCCCGAGGTTGTACGGACACTTATGGTTCTGCAGCAGACACCGGTGGAGTAGTTGGCTGTAAATGCACTACTCCCATCAAAGACTTGGGACACAACAGCAAACTGATAGAGAGCCGGGATTCAGGAGAAGGGAGTCCCCGAAGTAGGCTACAGCTGTCTGTCATACAAGTGAGAGTTGTTAGGAACATCTGACAGGAGGAACTTCAGAGAACCACGGTACTGGAGCTCTTCATATTAAAAGGCGCAATAGAGGAGTCGTTCAAGAAGGCACATGATGGCGGAGTGCTGGCGGGGAGAGTCCTATCTTACCTGGAGGTTGGCTGGGCCTCTGCCCCGGAGGACACGGTACCGAAGCAGGCAACTGTGTGCACTACGAACTGTGAGTAAAGCTTTGAAACTGCAAGCTTTGGTGTCCTCCATTCATTCCCGCATCAGCACCGCTACATTTGAGTATCAACATCTACACCATCCGGTGCCCCTACTCCTTCATCGCACCTACACTGCCCTGGGACTACAGCTCTACCTGTGGGGGGCTATACCATCTTTGCTGCATCACACCATCAGTCCCAGTGAATCTGCACGCAGCGTTGGCTTACCATCTTTAATTGCCAAACACCACGGGTGGCGTCACAAACTTTTCATATAAATAAACATCACCGCTATTGATATTGGGCTCCAGGGCCACGGACTGGGTCACCGCTGCAGTGACACCACATCATCCCCCTGACACCGGTCCGGTACCGAGTACCCCACAGCCCTGGGAGGGCGACCCATCTATGCATTTGGTTTTGCCTCCCATGGAATCTAATGGGGTTTGGGTACGTTCTTCGAACCGTTTGGCAAATGGTTCGGCGAACTGTGGTCCGTTTGGCGAATCCGATCCGAACTTTGAAAGGTTCACTCTTCTCTAATGACTAGTCACAGATTCCATTTACATAGTAATATAGTAACATAGTGTTAGGGCTAGCGGAATGCACTGAGAACAAAAGAGATGGAATCAAGATGCATTCGCAGCCTGGGGTCCACCATGCAGAGATGTTACCTGCTGCTCGGTAATGACGGAGGATATTCGGCAGCTAATAAATGAATACCCTGACTAGGGTAAGGAAAGTGCTAGAGTGCGCACGGCGTCGCACAGGCGGATGAAGTCACTTAGGTGCCTTGTGCTGAATGGTACAATATGGCGCTAAGAGAGGTGCTGTGAATTGGAAGCACTGTGGCACTAGACTTAGCCACTACAAGGCGCTGACTCTGACTCTAATAGCCCTATAACATGCGTATCCAAGTGAGGGGAGTCATGATAAGTCAGTCACCAGATACATGCATCCATCATCACTCACACAAAATATAATAAGAGTCTATACTAGCGCATGGCCGAGCGGCCATGCAAACCTTTTATAGCAACGTCCTTCCGGGACCTTCCCAATGGTCCAATCCGAGCCGCTTGAGGACCTGAGAATGTGACCTCCGACCTCCAATGAGAGGACGTCCCATGGGCATGCTCAGTAGGCTACAAAAAGGACTTAGACTCTGGAGCTGCTCGCTGCTGACTAGTGCGGATTTCTAAAGCTGTACCAGAGGTGGCAGCAGTCACCAACCTAACAGCACTAGCTTGAGCAAGATGCTGGGAATGATGTCTTAGCTGAGCAGCCTCATCTGCGGTTGGGACTGAATGGGAGACTGCAGGAGGCAAGGCTCGGGATTCTTCCTGTGCAGAGGCAGGAACCTGACGCTTAACACATAGTTAGAAAGGCTGAAAAAAGACGTTTGTCCATCCAGTTCAGTCTGTATTCTATCAGAATAAATCCCCAGATCTACGTCCTTCTAAAGAACCTAATAACTGTAAGATACAATTCTGTTACGCTCCAGGAAGACAACCAGGCCTCTCTTGAACCCCTCAACTGTGTTCGCCATCACCACCTCCTCAGGCAAGTAATTCCAGATTCTCACTGCCCTAACAGTAAAGAATTCTCTTCTGTGTTGGTGAAAAAACCTTCTCTCCTCCAGACACAGAGAATGCCCCCTTGTGACCCTCACATTCCTTGGTATAAACAGATCCTCATAGAGATATTTGTATTGTCCCCTTATACATAGTTATTAGATCGCCCCTCAGTCATCTTTTTTCTAGACTAAATAATATTAATTTTGCTAATCTCTTTGGGTATTGTAGTTCCCCGATCCCCTTTATTAATTTTCTTGCCCTCCTTTGTACTCTCTCTAGTTCCATTATATCCTTCCTGAGCACCGGTGCCCAAAACTGTACACAGTACTCTGTGTCCCCATTGTGGCATATGTCCATAATCCCAAGCATAACGGGATCCAGACGCATGCGTCGATGGGGCCATAAACTGTAATGGTGACAGCAGAGTGAGAGTACACTCTGCTGTGCGTCATTTTTGGGAGGTTATGCCTACTGGAGGCGGACACTCAGACGTAGTAGACTGCAATTGAGTGTCTGCCTCCTGTTGGTGTTTAGGCCTGAAAAAAGTGCACAGCAGAGCACACGTTCGCTCTGCTGTCAACACTACGGTCCCTTGCCTTGTTGGTGCATGCATCTTGACTCTGAGAGTAGTAGTGAAGTGGTGTTTCTCGTATAGACTGCTGCTGCACCCGTTGAAGCAAACAGAACGGCTCATTAAAATAATTGCGAGGCAAAAAATAAGAAAAAAATGTAGCGTTGGGCGCTGTCATGATGAAGACAAGGAGGAGAAGGTGTATAAAGACCACTAACATTTATTAAAAGACAATACCGGGTTTCAAAATCGATCTGATTTCTCCCTCAGGCCTGTGTGTTGGGCTCTCCATGTATGTGCTGTGACTATGACACAGCCATGACACATGCAGCTGCGGCGCGATCCAGTTAGCCGGGTTCCCGCTGTAGCTTATTTGGCAAGCGCTATACTTGCCGAATAAGCGGGGAACCGAAGATATTCGCTCAACTCTAATCTTGCCCTCTACTGCAGGCAATGGACCCAGAAGCAGGTTATACATGTCAATACAGATACACTGTGTATAACAATGCATTTCTATGGTCCCTGTATACTGAGATGAAGAAAAAAATGTTTTGTGTGTCTATAAAAGTAGCAAAAATAGTAAGAAATTACAAAAATGTTATTTTTTTTTCTCAGTGAGTCTGTCCTAGTATTTGAACCCATAACCTTAACGGCAGGAGCTGAAGCTGCTGAGCCACAGTCTTTAATGATGAAAAGTGAGAATTTTGTGTATATCATCATAGTCAGATTACATAGAGACATATTGTACACAGCAAAGTATTTCTCTTCTACAGGAAGAATAATATTTTTTTTCATCCTATAAAATTACCAACAAATAATAATGAAAAACACGTCATAAACTCATAATGAAAAAAATAACGTCATGTTTATTATTTAAAAAAAGCATTAGAAATCACAAATCAGCAAATAACATGAACATATGTGTGTCCCTGTGATCGTAATGACCGCACAACACAGCGATCAGATTATTTATGGGAATTGGTAAATGGCCTTCATTTTTTGCTCTATTAAATCCATAAAAAATGTAATAAAACTGTAATGCTGAGACCATAGCGTAAGTGTTATGTTCTTTCTGATTTTTTCTTCAGGTGTCCAAAAAAAGCAATAACAAGCTCCTCTGATTATGATGTGTTTGCTGCGTTTCTTTTATGCGTTTTTCCGCTTATTTAATGCGATTTGCTACAGATATGAATCAAGAGTTTTCTACGCTTTTAAAATAACACAAAAAAGCTTTAATTCTGCGCTTAAAAATGCAAGTGTTTTTTTTATGCATTTTTTTTTTCAGAAGAAGCCAATGGAGAAAAAGTGCACCAAAACCTCAGAGTTCAGAAGCGTCTTCAGACTGCAGAGATTTCATGGAGTCATGGCAACTTTGCTTGGAAATTTAGACTTTGCACTTTTGGTGCTTTTTTCTTTTATCTATAGATGCTTCTATGTGGTGAGTAAAAAAAAAACATGCAAAAAAAACTGCAGTTACTTTTTTAAATGCAGAATCAAAGCTTTTCTGTACTATAAAAAAACATTAAAAATGCAGCCTCACATCTGCACCAAAAATGCATTAAATAAGGGTGAGAAGATTGTTGTAGTGTGGTTTGGTGAGGATCCTGCAGAAAAACAAAAAACACATTATTTCTGCACCATATGAACACAGCCTTATGGTCACAAAAAAGTCAGATGTGGTATAACGAAGCTGCATAAAGATGAGAAAGTTCTGGCGGCTTCGACTGTGAATGAAGGAACAAAAAATAAATCTACAGGTCCCAACTAGAGATGAGCAGGACGCACAGATGACGTCGCTCCAGCCCTGGGTGAGCAAACGCTGCGCCAGGGACGCCGGAAGGTTGGAGATTTGCGGACTCCCATCCAGGTACCACTGACCTGGACCGGAGTCCAGTGAATCCATCCGTTCATCTCTAGTCCCAAAAAATGATGAGGTACACGTCACTCTGTTGTAGATGGTGCACAGAGAAGGATACCACTCCTTGTATCACAATAGATTCAAAAATCCGGCACTCAAAAACTCTATGCAAATTGATTTATTAAACAGCGAAAAATCCTAATATCTTCTGACGTTTCGGGCTATGACTCAGACCTTCCTCAGTCCAGAGGTATGGGAAAATAGAAGAACATGAACATGAATAGCATATGCTTTTTGTAGAAATGGGGATAGAATGTCCTAAGGAGGCGCTTCCTTAGGGCATCCTACAGTATGCCCATTTCTACATGCAGCATGTGCTACTCATTTAAACTAATGGGAACATTCCCAACTTACCACTAAGGGCTCATACTCACTGGCGATGAAATCAGACGAAGGCAATCTGATAAAAAATCGGATTGCACTCGGACCAATGTTATTCCATAGGTGACATCTCATTTGCAATTTTTTTCTCAGTTGAAATCGGACTGAGAAAAATTTCGCAGAATGCTGCGTATTTATGCAATTCTCGAATGAGACTCGCCAATGCAAGTCAATGGGTGCGAGGAAAAAACGGACAAAAAACGGACAATCCTTTTTCCATGGATATATTACCATTCTGTGTCACAGAACACTGTAAATGGTCCTGTAAATGACTGTAGAAAAATAGTTGTCTAGAAAAAAAAACGCATGGCATATAGATGAAAAACGGATGGTGCGATTAAAAATTGCATACAAAACACATGACAATCGCATAGTTTTGGTTCTTTTTTTTCCGTCCAGAAAACGGACCGTTTTTTTTCTCGCAAATGGGTATGAGCCCTACAGTTGTGGCCAAAAGTATTGACACCCCTGCAATTCTGTCAGATAATACTCAGTTTCTTCCTGAAAATGATTGCAAACACAAATTCTTTGGTATTATTATCTTCATTTAATTTGTCTTAAATGAAAAAACACAAAAAGAATTGTCCTAAAGCCAAATTGGATATAATTCCACACCAAACATAAAAAAGAGGGTGGACAAAAGTATGGGCACTGTTCAAAAAATCATGTGATGCTTCTCTAATTTGTGTAATTAACAGCACCTGTAACTTACCTGTGGCACCTAACAGGTGTTGGCAATAACTAAATCACACTTGCAGCCAGTTGACATGGATCAAAGTTGACTCAACCTCTGTCCTGTGTCCTTGTGTGTACCACATTGAGCATGGAGAAAAGAAAGAAGACCAAAGAACTGTCTGAGGACTTGAGAAACCAAATTGTGAGGAAGCATGAGCAATCTCAAGGCTACAAGTCCATCTCCAAAGACCTGAATGTTCCTGTGTCTACCGTGTGCAGTGTCCACTGGCGTAGCGTGGGGGGGGCGGGGGGGGCGGTCCGCCCCAGGCGGCATGTGTGTGGGGGCGGCGCGGCAGCAGCAATTCCACCCTGCAGTGCAGTGCAGCAGCGGGCAGGGAGCGATGCGATCACGGCAGCTCCGCTGCCTGCAAGAGTGAATAGCAGGAGCGGAGCTGCAATGGTCCGTCCTGCTTCCTGCCCGGAGGCCGCGCTTCCTGTTTCACACAGAGGAGCGCCGCTGAGTGACGTCATCATTCAGCGGCCGCTGCTGTGTGAGGGAGGAAGCGCGGGCGATGCTGCGGACAGGTGAGAGGAGAGAGGTGGTGTCTTGTGTGTATGTATGTATGTATGTCTATGTGTGTGTGTGTCTGTGTGTATGATGGAGCAGGCAATGATGGGAGTGATGGTCTAGAAGGCAATGATGGGGTGATGGAGCAGACAATGATGGGGTGATGGAGCAGGCAATGATGGGGTGATGGAGCAGGCAATGATGGGGTGATGGAGCAGACAATGATGGGGTGATGGAGCAGGCAATGAGGGGAGTGATGGGGGTGATGGAGCAGGCAGTGATGGGGTGATGGAGCAGACAATGATGGGAGTGATGGGGTGATGAAGCAGGCAGTGATGGGGTGATGGAGAAGGCAGTGATGGGGTGATGGAGCAGGCAATGATGGGGGTGATGAAGCAGGCAATGATGGGGTGATGGAGCAGACAATGATGGGAGTGATGGGGTGATGGAGCAGGCAATGATGGGAGTGATGGGGAGAAGGCACAGTGATGGGGTGATGGAGAAGGCAGTGATGGGGAGAAGACAATGATGGGGTGATGGTCGAGAGGGCAATGATGGGGTGGTGGGTGAGAATGCAATGATGGTGGTGGTGGAAAGGGCAATAAATGGGGGTGGTGGAGGAGGAGGAAATGATGGAGGTGGTGGAATGGGCAATGATGGGAGTGGTGGGGGAGAAAGCAAAGATAGTGGTGGAGAAGAAAATGATGGAGGTGGGGGAGAGGACAATAATGGGATGCGAGGGGAGGAGGACAATGAGGGGTGTGGGGGATTGGGATGGGAGGAAGGGGGACTTATAATGGCCTTAGGAACAGGGGGAGGTGGAGGAAGACATTATCGTTTATTATGTCTAACACAGTCCCTTAGTATATAGTGTACTCACTAATTCTGTATAACACCATCCTTAGTTACATAGTTTCCTCTTTTATTATGTATAACACCGCCCCTTATTACCTACCATCCTCTCTAGTTATATATGGTGCCGTCCCTTATTATATAGCTTCCTCTGCTGTTATGTATAGTGCTGTCTCTTACATAGTGTATTTTTGTTATTTTTGTTATTCACAGCGCCCTCTTTTATTACATGGTCCCCTCTCTTGTTAGATATAAAATGACTGCTGATCGAGGAGCCGGTGACCAGACGACCAGTCCATCAGCTCCTCCATTAGAAAGGAAGCTTTCCCATGCTCCATCAGCCATCATTGCATTATACAGCTAACAAGACAGGACGGTATGTAATAAAAAACAGGGCTCTATATAATCCAATATGTAAGGGACAGAACTGTACATAACAAGAGAAGGCACTGTGTATGGGACAGCAATATACATAATAAAGGAGACTATGTAATATATACCTGTATGTGTGTGTGTGGCTATATAATATCAATAATCTATCTATCTATATATATATATACACACACACACGTAGCTTTGACGCCATAAAAGGAGGGGGGCCCGGACACATTTCTTGCACAGGGACCCCAAGCTGTCAGTGTCCGCCCCCTGTCCGCCAAAATAATTTGTACTTTCTGGTTTTTTTTCTGTCACATTATTAAAAATTATTATTAAAAAAAGCCATTAGGTCTTCATCCAGCATCATCAAGCTAATACATACATATATATAGAGAACTGCAAGAAGTTGAAAGTCTAGAAATTTAGAAATAATAGCAGAGTTAGTAGCAGACTAAAAATTAGATCTTTGAGTGTAGTGTGGGCTCTTCGGATGCTTCCGAATTATCAACGACCAAAGGGGCGGCAAATTTTTCGACCGCCCCGGGCGCCACAAACAGTTGCTACGCCACTGGCAGTGTCATCAAGAAGTTTAAAGCCCATGTCACTGTGGCTAACCTCCCTAGATGTGGACGGAAAAGAAAAATTGACAAGAGATTTCAATGCAAGATTGTGCGGATATTGGATAAAGAACCTCAACTAACATCCAAACAAGTTCAAGCTGCCCTGCAGTCCGAGGGTACAACAGTGTCAACCCGTACTATCCGTCGGCATCTGAATGAAAAGGGACTGTATGGTAGGAGACCCAGGAAGACCCCACTTCTTACCCCGAGACATAAAAAAGCCAGGCTGGAGTTTGCCAAAACTTACCTGAAAAAGCTTAAACGTTTTGGAAGAATGTTCTCTGGTCAGATGAGACAAAAGTAGAGCTTTTTGGGCAAAGGCATCAACATAGAGTTTACAAGAGAAAAAAAGAGGCATTCAAAGAAAAGAACACGGTCCCTACAGTCAAACATGGCGGAGGTTCCCTGATGTTTTGGGGTTGCTTTGCTGCCTCTGGCACTGGACTGCTTGACTGTGAGCATGGCATTATGATGTCAGAAGACTACCAACAAATTTTGCAGCATAATGTAGGGCCCAGTGTGAGAAAGCTGGGTCTCCCTCAGAGGTCATGGGACTTCCAGCAGGACAATGACCCAAAACACACTTCAAAAAGCACTAGAAAATGGTTTGAGACTTCTAAGCACTGGAGACTTCTAAGGTGGCCAGCAATGAGTCCAGACCTGAATCCCATAGAACACCTGTGGAGAGATCTAAAAATGGCAGTTTGGAGAAGGCACGTTCAAATATCAGGGACCTGGAGCAGTTTGCCAAAGAAGAATGGTCTAAAATTCCAGCAGAGCATTGTAAGAAACTCACTGATGGTTACCGGAAGCGGTTGGTCGCAGTTATTTTGGCTAAAGGTTGTGCAACCAAGTATTAGGCTGAGGGTGCCAATACTTTTGTCTGGCCCATTTTTGGAGTTTTGTGTGAAATGATCAATGTTTTGCTTTTTGCTTCATTCTCTTTTGTGTTTTTTCATTTATGACAAATTAAATGAAGATAATAATACCAAAGAATTTGTGTTTGCAATCATTTTCAGGAAGAAACTGAGTATTATCTGACAGAATTGCAGGGGTGTCAATACTTTTGGCCACAACTGTAAATGCCGGAGCCTGTTTAAGCTCACAGAACTCAGCCCCAAGGACACGGGGTCAGAGTCCCTCTAGACCTACTAAGCGTGCGGAATCGCACCTTCAGACGCCACTAATGGACGCTGGCTACCGTGGAGTGCCAACCACGTGCACCGTGGCATTCAGACAAAGCCACCAGTGGACGCTGATGCCAGTCTCTGACTCTGCCTCCTACCTGCACCTAAGCCTGGGTGCTTAACAGGCTAGGCTACACAACAAATGCGTACCAAGGGTAGGGGTTTCATAATGAGTCATTCACCAGAGACATTCATACATGAATACAACCCTCACTCCACATGGTCTGTAATCCACTTCTATATTTGCACATGGCCAGGCGGCCATGCAAACCTTTTATAGTTGCAGCCTTCCGGGACCTTCCTGGAAGTCCAATCGGAGCAGCAACAGGACCTGAGCATGTGACCTCCGACCTCCAATGAGAGGTCGCCTCACGGGCATGCTCAGTAGGAGAAAAGCAGGACTTAGTGCCAGGAGCGTCTGCTCGCCACTGACTCATGCATGGTACAATAGCTGAGCCTGGAGGAGCAACCAGACGCCTAGCATTAGCCGGGGCAAGAGACTGGGACCGACATCTCTGCTGAGCTCGAACCTCTGCGGCCGCAGAAGAATGGGAGACCACAGAGGACACGGCTTGAGATTCCCCCTGTGCAGTGGGGGAAACTCGATGCCTAACATTACCCCCCCTCCTAGGGCCCCCCCCCTTGGACCTCGCTTTGCTCAAAAGCCGCAATGAGCTGAGGAGCACAAATGTGTTCCCAGGTTCTGTCCTCTGGACCATGACCCTTCCAGTCCACCATGTAGTACTTTTTACCTTGCATCATCTTGCACCCAACAATGGCGTTCATCCGTAGATGAGCCCGATGTCCTGGCAGATGACTCGGAAAACCGGGACATGTGAACAGGTTTTAGGAGGGACACATGAAAGGTATCGGTGATACCAAGGCATGGAGGTAGAGCCAGGCGATATACCACAGGGTTAACCTGCTCCAGGACCTTGAAGGGACCTATAAAGCGAGGCACAAACTTAGTGGACTTAACTCGCAGGTGATATTACAGGAGGAGAGCCACATTAGGTCACCAGGAGCGAAGGTCAGAGCGGGGCGCCGGTGATTATCGGCGGAAACCTTCATTCTCTCCTTGGACGCCTGGATGGCATCCTGTGTGCGGTCCCAAATGTCACGTGCCTCCGCCACCCTAGAGTCGGTAGAAGGTACGGGCATTGGCACAGGAACCTGTGGATGCTGGCCGTAGTTAAGGAGAAATGGAGTTTGTCCGGTGGAGTCGGCTACGGCGTTGTTAAGCACAAACTCTGCCCACGGTAGCAAGGACGCCCAGTCATCCTGCCTGGCCGAAACAAATTGTCACAGGTACATGACCAGGGTCTGGTTGGCCCTCTCTACCAACCCATTCGTCTCGGGATGGTAAGCTGAAGAGAGATTCAGCTCAATGCTGAGTAGCCGACAAAGCTCTTTCCAGAATCGAGACACAAACTGGGGACCCTGATCGCTGACAATTTTGCCTGGCATACCGTGTAGGTGGAAAACATGCTTTATAAACAACGCCGCCAAGGCCCGTGCAGAAGGTACCCGAGGGAGAGGCACCAGGTGCACCATTTTGGAGAAATGGTCAGTGACTACCCAGGAAACGGTGCAGCCACGAGACTTGGGTAAGCCCACCACGAAGTCCATCTCGACCATCTCCTAGGGCCTGTCTGCCACCGGCAGAGGGTAAAGTAACCCAGCAGGCCGTTGCCGAGGAGAACGATTCTTGGCGCAGGAAACACACACCCGAATATAATTTCTGATGTCACGTGCCATATGCGGCCACCAGTACGTCCTCGCCAGGAGCTTAGATGTCGTCTTGGTCAAAAAATGTCCACCCACCCTGGACGAGTGAGCCCAAGAGAGAACCTCCGGTCGCAAATTAGGTGTAACGAAAGTCTTGCTCGGGGGCACAGACTCTAGCGAAACCGGGGCCACAGTTTTCAGGCTCTCTGAAAGGACAATTAACCGACACTCCTCCTCCTCTGATGACACTATGGAGCGGGAGAGAGCGTCGGTCTGAATGTTCTTCTCCCCAGACAGAAAATGGAGGGTGAAATGGAACCAGGAGAAGAACAGGGACCATCTAGTCTGGCCAGAATATAGCCGCTGGGCGGTTTGTAAATAAACCAAATTTTTGTGGTCAGTGTAGACTTGGAAGGGATAGCGAGCCCCCTCCAGGAGGTGTCTCCATTCAGAAAAGGCCAACTTCATGACTAGCAACTCCCTGTCCCCGATGGAATAGTTCCTCTCCGCCGGTGAGAAGGTCTTAGAAAAGAAGAAGCAAGGATGCTTCCGACCTTGAGCATCCTTTTGGAACAGGACTGCTCCAGCACCGACGGACGAGGCATCCACCTCCAAAATAATTTATCTACATCGTGGCAATGTAAAATGGGAGCGCTAGCGAACTGAGACTTGATGGAGAGGAAGGCCTTGGAGACCTCCTCTGACCACAATTTAGGATTCGCTCGCTTCTTGGTGAGGGCAACCAAGGGAGCTACCAAAGTTGAGACGTGGGGAATGAATTGGCGGTAGTAGTTAATAAATCCCATAAAGCGCTGCACCGCTTTGAGGGAATGAGGCTCCTGCCAATCCATCACCACCTGTAGCTTGGCAGGATCCATGGCCAATCCCTGGGCGGAGATGATATAGCCCAGGAAAGGCAAGGACTCCTGCTCAAACACACACTTCTCCAACTTGGCGTAAAGGGAGTTTTCCCGTAGGTCGAAGACCTTGCAAACATCTCTCCGGTGGGAATCTATATCTGGAGAGTAGATGAGGATATCATCCAGATAGACTACAACCGAGGTGGTGAGCATAACCCGGAAGATGTCGTTCACAAAGTCTTGGAAGACAGCAGGAGCATTACAGAGCCCGAAGGGCATCACTAGATATTCATAGTGCCCATCCCTGGTGTTAAATGCCGTCTTCCATTCGTCCCCCTCACAGATACGAATCAGGTTGTAAGCACCCCGCAGATCTAGCTTAGTGAAAACCCTCGCTCCCTGCAACCTATCAAAAAGCTCCAATATCAGGGGCAGAGGGTACTTGTTCTTAACGGTGATGGCGTTAAGACCCCTATAGTCTATGCATGGACGTGGTTCTCCATTCTTCTTCTGCACGAAGAAAAACCCCGCCCCTGCAGGTGACACTGACTTCCTGATAAAGCCTCTTGCCAGATTCTCCCTGATGTATTGAGACATTGCCTCTGTCTCCGGGAGAGAGAGAGGATAAACTCGACCTCGGGGAGGCTCAGCACCTAGCAAGAGGTCAATAGGGCAGTCATAGGGGCGGTGAGGCGGAAGCGTCTCCGCAGACTTCTTGGAGAACACGTCCACATAGAGCTAATAGTGTTTGGGGAGAGAGGAAAGATCTGCGGGTACCTCTGTAGTAGCAACCTGAACACACTCCCTCAGACATCTACCCTCACAGATTTTACTCCATCCCAGAATTCTCCCTGAGGACCACTCTATATGAGGGGAGTGGTAACGTAGCAAAGGCATCTCTAAGAGAACCTCATCAATTCCCTCGGGAATAACTAGCAGGGAGATGATCTCCTGATGGGTTGGAGACATGGATAATGTAAATGGGATGGTCTGATGAGCAATCTGTGAGGGTAGGGTCGACCCATTTACCACCCGTATGGTCACTGGCTTGGCGAGCGTCACCAGTGGAATTGCGTGCCGTCGGGCGAGGGTCGAAGACATAAAGTTGCCCTCCACCTCAGAATCCTCGCAAAGCTCTACCACATGGATGGATGGGCCAATACTGATTGTCCACCTAAAGGTGAGATTGGAAGAAGGTGTCGCTGCGTCTAGTGATCCAGCTCCTAGAGACACTAAACGAGCACGTTCTTCCGAACGCTGAGGACATCTGGAGGCGAGATGTCCTAACTGCCGACAGATGTGACAGACCATGCGTGCACAAGTGGTCCGGGACTTAGAACCCGCTCGAGACACCTCCATGGCCCCATGCGACTCGGACGCCTGAACCGGAGACTCCATAGGTTTGGCGAAGGTGGGAGCCAGCCTAAAACTCTGCCTACACTGGGCTCGCGCCAACCTACACTGGCGGGAATCTCCCTAGTGACCAGGGCGTCCTTCACATGGTCAGCCAGTACTCTCCAAAATACCGTAATGAAGACTTTCTCCGGCCACTCCAGCTCAGAAGCTAGATTGCGAAAGTGGATGGCATAATGGAGGACCATGGACGAGCCCTGTGTCGATGTCAACAGTTGGAGCGCCGTATCATAGGTGACTCGAAGTCCCAAAAAGACCTGTTTCAGAGTGCTCAGGAACCGTGTAGCACTCTGCACCACATGATCGTCGCGCTCCCACAGTGGTGTGGCGTACTCCAACGTCCTGTTCGACAGGAGGGATATAAAGAATCCCACCTTGGCCTGCTCTGAGGGGAAATGTGCAGCCAGAAGCTCAAGGTGTATAGAACACTGGCTCACAAATCCCCTACATGACTGGCTATCACCAGAGAACTTATCTGGCAACGGGAGGTGGGTTAAGGTCGGAACAGGAGTGGCAGTGGACAAACTAGCTGCAGCTATGCTAGCGGCCTGAACAGCTACTGCGGTAACATCCACGGCTGAGGTTGTACGCTCAAGAGCCGCCAACCTACCCTCCAGCTGCTGGATGTACTGCTGCAATCGCTTTTCGTCCGCCATTACTAGCCAGGCCCTGGCGCTAATATAGTGTTAGGGCTGGTGGAACGCATCAAATAATAAAAGATGATAATAAGGTGCGTTCGCAGCCCGGGGTCCACCATGCAGAGATGGTAAACTGCTGCTTGGTAATGGCAGATGCTATATGACGGTATAAAGTAAGACCACACGCGGGCTGACGTCACTCGGTGTGTACAGGAGCGGACTTTGTTACCTCACAGAGCTACACTACTGCGGAACATAAATGCCGGAGCCTGTTTAAGCTCACAGAGCTCAGCAAGGAAGCGCTCAGTAAACGGTCACAGAACTCAGCCCCAAGGACACGGGGTCAGAGGCCCTCTAAACCAGAGTTCCCCAACTCCAGTCCTCAAGGCCCACCAACAGATCATGTTTTCAGGATTTCCTTAGTATTGCGCAGGTGATAATTGCTTCACCTGTACAATACAAAGGAAATCCTGAAAACATGATCTGTTGGTGGGCCTTGAGGACTGGAGTTGGGGAACCCTGCTTTAGACCTACTAAGCGTGCAGTGCCGCACCTGCGGACGCCACTAATGGACGCTGGCTACTGTGGAGTGCCAACCACGTGCACCGTGGCATACAAATCCACCAGTGGATGCTGATGCCATTCTCTAACTCTGCCTCCTATCTACACCTAGGCCTGGGCGCTTAACAGGCTAGGCTACACAACACATGCATACCAAGGGTAGGGGTTTCATAATGAGTCATTCACCAGAGACATTCATACATGCATACAACACTCACTCCACATGGTCTATAATCCTTTTCTATATTAGCACATGGCCAGGTGGCCATGCGAACCTTTTATAGTTGCAGCCTTCCGGGACCTTCCTGGAGGTCCAATCAGAGTAGCAACAGGACCTGAGCATGTGACCTCCGACCTCCAATGTGAGGTCGTCCCACGGGCATGCTCAGTAGGAGAAAAGCAGAACTTAGTCCCAGGAGCGTCTGCTCGCCGCTGACTCATGCATGGTGGAAGAGCTGAGCCTGGAGGAGCAACCAGACGCCTAGCATTAGCCTGGGCAAGATGCTGGGACCAACGTCTCTGCTGAGCAGGAACCTCTGCGGCTGAAGAATAGGAGACCGCAGAGAACACGGCTTGAGATTCCCCCTGTGCAGTGGGGGAAACTCCATGCCTAACACATGACCTGTCTGTTTGTTCTTCATAAGTTGTGAGGTTTGGGTTTGCCGTATGTGTATATATATAGTGAAAAAAAGCTAGAAATGTTCTGCCCCCACCACAAAATGAGTAAAGGAATATTTTACCTGAGGAGGTCACCCAACATATTGTTTGGTGTGAAACATGACAGTAAAAACTAGAAAATAACCAGTGTCAAAAATACCATACATAAATCAACGCCTCATCCTTATATGTATTGCTGCTGAAAAGTGGAGGGGCAAAAATGAAAAAAAAAAAAAAAAAAAAAAGAGCTAGTCCTTACAGGATTATTCAGATTATGAGCCCCTCTGAGGACAGGAGCTAATGTACATGGTGCCAAACCCTGTACACAGAGAACACCTCAATTCTGTGTTGTTGTTTCTAAATCTTATTACTTCTGTTATAAATAAAGTTTGTTTAAAAAAATTAAAAAGAAGACAATAAACAGAATCCATCCAGAAGAGGGCGCATGGGACCCACAGAGGACGACGGCGGCTTGGAAGAGACAAAATAGTACAGCGTTTAGAACGGAGTGAGGACAGACAGCGCATGCGTGTAGTGGATTGTATACTCCGTGAGGGAGACCGAGCGCGCCAGGGTCGTGAATCGTGTCCGTGGTGTGGTGTTTTCGACGGCAGGACAGACAGCGTGTACAGGGATGGTCCGAGGCACCAATTCCTCTCAGCACGGGCTGTGAGAGACATGCTGCCCGGGGCCCCGGTCCCCCCGGGGTGGATGAGGAGATGGGGGAGGCAGCCGGGCCCCGGGCTGTGGTGTCCGTCCCTGCTGCTGCTACTTGCCGTTCTCCTTGGAGTCAGTGAGGCTCAGTCGGGGCCCGGGAGCGGCGGAGAGCCCGGCCTAAACGTGTACATGAGCGAGGAGGAGGTGCGGCGGCTGATCGGTGAGTGCGGCGGGGCGGGGAGAACCGGAGCACAGGCCATTGTCCGGGGAAGAGGCCGGTGATAGGGTGCAGGGTACACTGGGGCCACGGCCATTGTCCGGGGAAGAGCCCGGTGATAGGGTGCAGGGTACACGGGTGGCACGGCCATTGTCGGGGGCAGAGCCCGGTGATAGGGTGCAGGGTACACCGGGGCCACGGCCATTGTCCGGGGAAGGGCCCGGTGATAGGGTGCAGGGTACACCTGGGCCACAGCCATTGTCCGGGGAAGGGCCCGGTGATAGGGTGCAGGGTACACCGGGGCCACGGCCATTGTCGGGGGCAGAGCCCGGTGATAGGGTGCAGGGTACACCGGGGCCACGGCCATTGTCGGGGGCAGAGCCCGGTGATAGGGTGCAGGGTACACCGGGGCCACGGCCATTGTCGGGGGCAGAGCCCGGTGATAGGGTGCAGGGTACACCGGGGCCACGGCCATTGTCGGGGGCAGAGCCCGGTGATAGGGTGCAGGGTACACCGGGGCCACGGCCATTGTCCGGGGAAGGGCCCGGTGATAGGGTGCAGGGTACACCGGGGCCACGGCCATTGTCCGGGGAAGAGACCGGTGATAGGGTGCAGGGTACACCGGTGCCACGGCCATTGTCCGGGGCAGAGACCGGTGATAGGGTGCAGGGTACACCGGTGCCACGGCCATTGTCCGGGGCAGAGCCCGGTGATAGGGTGCAGGGTACACCGGTGCCACGGCCATTGTCCGGGGCAGAGCCCGGTGATAGGGTGCAGGGTACACCGGTGCCACGGCCATTGTCCGGGGCAGAGCCCGGTGATAGGGTGCAGGGTACACTGGTACCGTGGCCATTGTCCGGCGCAGAGCCCGGTAATTGGGCAGAAGATACACTGTTACCCCGCCCATTTTTGGGGGCAGAGCTCTGTATACACCAGTACCACTGCCATTGTCTGGGGGGCAGAGCCCGGTGATAGGGTGCATCGGTACCGTGGCCATTGTCCGGCGCAGAGCTCGATAATTGGGCAGAGGATACACTGTTACCCCAGCCATTGTCTGGGGCAGAGCCCGGTATACACCGGTACCACAGCCATTGTCCGGAACAGAACTCTGTAGTGGGGCACAGGATATATTGGTACCACGGCCATTGTCCGGGACAGAACTCTGTAGTGGGGCACAGGATATATTGGTACCACGGCCATTGTCCGGAGCAGAGACTGGTAATAGGACACTGGTACTATGGTCATTGTTCTGCCACTAGTATCAGGTTCTGGGGAACACAGATGGCACCGAATGCCACTGGCTCAATCCTTATATCATGTATCTGTTGTGCTTGTGGAGATTTGTACTTATTAAAGGGAATCTGTCACCCTTTTTTTCGATTATGAGCTGCCGACACCAACATCAGAGGCTTATCTACAGCATTCAGTAATGTTGTAGATAAGCCCCCGATGTAACCTGAAAGATAAGAAAAAAGAGTTGGATTATACTCACCCCGGCGTCCGGTAGGTGTTGCCGTCCGGTCAGGCGCCTCCCATCTTCATGCGATGCCATCCTCTTCTTTCCTTCCTGTCGTGGCTCCTACGCATTCGCACTGCTCTGCCCTGTTGAGGGCAGAGCACAGTTCTGCAGTGCGCAGGCACTGGGAGAGGTCCGGCGCCTGCGCACTGCGGTATTCTGCTCTGCCCTCAACAGGGCAGAGCAATGTGAATGCGCCGGAGTCACGACAGTAGGAAAGACGAGGACTGCATAGTATGAAGATGGGAGGCGCCGGACCGCAACACCCATCGGACCGGATTGGATGCCGGGGTGAGTATAATCTAACGTGTTTTTCTCATCTTTCAGGTTCCATCGGGGGGCTTATCTACAACATTACAGAATGCTGTAGATAAGCCTCTGATGTCGCTGCCGGCAGCTCATAGTCGAAAAAAGGGGTGACAGATTCCCTTTTAGCTGATGACTACAGCCGACTGAACAGCAACATTTTTATGACTTTCGATGGCAAGAAAATGGAAGTTGTAGTCAGAGGTGTCTTCTCCCTGTTGGCTAAGGTTACAAGATGATGTGCATGTGTTTTGGGCCTCTGATCAGTGCCATCTGTAGAGTGTAAATGTCTGGGCCACTGGACTTGTGAGTTGGTTGGATTACACAAAAGTCTCTGTGCTAGTGAATTTGGTTGCCCATATGGGACACAAGGGCACAATAGAGCAAGTTGTCTGGTTGGGCCCGCAGTCTATAATACTTGGTGGAGAGCAATTGGATACAGGATCCACCTTTACGAATTGGCCTCCCCGTCACTCGACTATCCCCTCTCCAGTCCATACTTAATGCAGCGGCCAGGATCGTCCATCTGGGTAATCGGTACTCGGACGCGTCCGCTCTTCGCCAGTCCTTACATTGGCTGCCCATTCATTATAGGATCCAATTCAAAGTACTTGTTCTCACCCACAAAGCTCTCCACAGTGCAGCACCCCCTTACATCTCTTCTCTCATTTCTGTCTATCGGCCTAGCCGATCGCTGCGCTCTGCAAACGACTTTCGACTAAACTCTGCACTAATCCGTACCTCCCACTCCCGACTCCAAGACTTCTCCCGTGCTGCTCCTATCCTCTGGAATGCTCTACCCCAAGAAATCAGGACTATCCACAATTTGCATAGTTTTAGGCGCTCCCTCAAAACACACCTGTTCAGAGCGGCCTATCACATTCACTAATCAAAGTCATTCTCTGTGTAAGTGTGCGTGTGTAGCCCACTCACGATCTCCATCCATCCTTCACTCCCGCAAGATGGCTGGACCTTCATTGTAAATACACCATTGTAAATACACACCTGTACTCTGTATCTCCCTCACCTCATTGTAGATTGTACGCTCTCACGAGCAGGGTCGTCTTATTTCGTCTTATTTTGCTTTAATTATTGTATTGTTAGCGTTGTTACTTATGACTTGTGTTTTGAAACTGTTAAACTGTAAAGCGCTGCGGAATATGTTGGCGCTATATAAATAAAGATTATTATTATTATTATTTACGAATGTGCAGTCACATAGATATAATTGGTGCTGCCACCACTTTATTTTTCTGACTGATTTGCATGGAATGTACTAATGTAGTTGTGCCAGAATCCTAAGTTGAGCTCCTTCTTTTTCTGGTTGCAAATCATTGTAGAATAACTTATTATTGTTTTGTGCTAAAGAAAACAGAAGTTTGACAGAGTTGTGCAAAAAGGATTTGCAGGATCCTGATCGTTAGTATGTGGCGACGGAACCAGAGCCCTGAGATCCTTTATTGCGCCTTCCCTGCCAAGTAATGCACGCGGAGCGACGTCATGTGTGTCATGCTACATGGATAACGCTGCACAATTCCTACTGAGCCAACAAGGCTGCTTGTATGTATTGTATGTCACACGGGAGCCAACGAGGCTGCTTGTACGTCACACGGGAGCCTACGAGGCTGCTGTCTTTATTTGTGGGATGGGGAGCACAGAGCACACTGATTCCGCCCACAAAGAACGTCCTGATGCTGACACTCCTCTCTATCATCCGTTGGGAGGCCTCCTTACACATTAGATGCTTAGCTGATCTCGCTGATATCTGGCGCTCAGTTGGCTTTTATCTAATGTGCATGAGGTCCCCCTTTCCGAAATTCTCAGTGTTTTATGGAAAAAAAAGCAAAGCGCGCTTTTGAGACGATCCTCACATACAGTGCATTGCGAAAGTATTGCCCCCCCCCAGAACTTTTCAACCTTTTCCTACATATCATGCTTCAAACAATGATAAAAAATGTACATTTTTAGTGAAGAATCAACAAGTGGGACACAATTGTGAAGTTGAGCGAAATTTATTGGTTATTTTACATTTCTGTGGAAATTCATAAACTAAAAAGTGGGGCGTGCAATATTATTCGGACCCTTTAACTTAATACTTTGTTGCGCCACCTTTTGCTGCGATTAAAGCTGCAAGTCACTTGGGGTATGTCTCTCTCAGTTTTGTACATCGAGAGACTGAAATTCTTGCCCATTCTTCCTTGGCAAACAGCTCGAGCTCAGTGAGGTTTGATGGAGATCGTTTGTGAACAGCAGTTTTCAGTTCTTTCCACAGATTCTCGATTGGATTCAGGTCTGGACTTTGACTTGACCATTCTGACTCCTGGACCTGGATACGTTTATTTGTGAACCATTCCATTGTAGATTTTGCTTTATGTTTGGGATCATTGTCTTGTTGGAAAACAAATCTCCGACCCAGTCTCAGGTTTTTTGCAGACTCCAACAGGTTTTCTTCAATAATGGTCCTGTATTTGGCTCCATCCATCTTCCCATCAATTTTAACCATCTTCCCTGTCCCTGCTGAAGAAAAGCAGGCCCAAACCATGATGCTGCCACCACCACCATGTTTGACAGTGGGGATGGTGTGTTCAGGGTGATGAGCTGTGTTGCCTTTACGCCAAACATATCGTTTGGCATTGTTGCCAAAAAGTTCGATTTTGGTTTCATCTGACCAGAGCACCTTCTTCCACCTGTTTGGTGTGTCTCCCAGGTGGCTTGTTGCAAACTTTAAATGACACTTTTTGTGGATATCTTTGAGAAATGGCTTTCTTCTTGCCACTCTTCCATAAAGGCCAGATTTGTGCAGTGTACGACTGATTGTTGTCCTATGGAAGACTGTCCCACCTCAGCTGTAGATCTCTGCAGTTCATCCAGAGTGATCATGGGCCTCTTGGCTGCATCTCTGATTAGTATTCTCCTTGTTTGGAATGAAAGTTTAGAGGGACGGCCGGTCTTGGTAGATCTGCAGTGGTATGATACTTCTTCCATTTCAATATGATCGCTTGCACAGTGCTCCTTGGGATGTTTAAAGTTTTGGAAATCATTTTGTATCCAAATCCGGCTTTAAACTTCTCCACAACAGTATCACGGACCTGCCTGTTGTATTCCTTGGTCTTCATGAAGCTCTCTGTGCATCAAACAGAACCCTGAGACGATCACAGAGCAGGTGCATTTATACGGACACTTGATTACACACAGGTTGATTATATTTATCATTATTAGTCATTTAGGACAACATTAGATCATTCAGAGATCCACAATGAACTTCTGGAATGAGTTTGCTGCACTGAAAGTAAAGGGGCCGAATAATATTGCACGCCCCACTTTTCAGTTTTTGAATTTCCACAAAAAAGTAAAATCAATAAATTTTGTTCAACTTCACAATTGTGTCCCACTTGTTGATTCTTCACCAAAAATTTACATTTGGTATCTTTATGTTTGAAGCATGATATGTGGGAAAAGGTTGAAAAGTTCCAGGGGGCCGAATACTTTCGCAATGCACTGTATTGACAATGATGTAAGCTTAGTGTGTCTATAGGGCTGCTGTTTAATGGTGTTTTATTAGCCAGTGCTGTACCAACCGTATATGTCAGCATAATGTGAAAGAAAGGTATGGAATAGAGTAGTGGGGTACACCACGTCATAGAGCGGTGTACAGTAAAAATGTGCACCATAGTGGAGTAAAAAAATATAGGGGGCCCATGATGAACATATCTGTATGCTGTGCCTTTGCTTTGGCCTATTCTGGGCAGAGGTCTCTTTTGTCTGTGTGCGCGCCAATCTCGATATCCCTTCTGATGCTGTGTCCGTATCCAGGGGTGGTGCTGGTGGTGGGGCTCTTAGATAACAGTAGATGCTGCAGTGATGAAACCGATGACTTGGAAGTGACGTGATTCAGTCCTGTGATCTCAGATTTTGAGCGGTGGTGAGCGCTGCTGTGCGAGGATCGCTTTTTTCGTTTGTTCACAATCATGTTGTAGAGCACGAGACTATTACAAGGAGCTGCAGGGACCCCTGGATAAGTGAGGCCCCCCTCCACTCTGCAGTACATGTACATCTGTTATCACACATTGAGCGTTCTTGGTCCGGTGTGTCCTGCTGACTTTCTATTTGTCTCACTGGAGTCGACAGTGTTACGTTCAGAGATCTTTAGACAGTAGTGTTTGCTGCTCTTTACATTCATCTTCCAAAATCAAAAAAAGGCACATATGGAATTTAAAGGGGTTGTCCACTTTATAACTTATACTTAAAGGGGTTGTCCACAAATGGACAACCCCTTATTAAAGGGAATCTGTCATCCCCTGGGACACTTTTGAGCTATCACTATGAGAATACAGGTAATAGAAATGTTAATCTGGTCTTATCTGTATGCCTCATAGTTGCTGTCTAGATGTGGAGAAATAGACTTTATTTCAATATGCTAATGATTTCTTCCAGGTTCTGGAGCCTGGGTGTGTAGAATAAATCCCTGCCTCCGCTCTTCATTATACTATTACCGTCCTCCCATGCTGACATGTGACGTGCAATTGTGGCTCCGGAATCTCTCACATGTGCCCTGCATTCGTTCGACAATCTGTACCTCTTCCTTCTTTAGTCCGTATATTCAGCGTTCTTGTGCGCCTGCAGACCATAGAAAGAAGATTCCCTTTAATAAATGTCCCCAGATTCCAGAGTACCGTGCTCAGCTATCTTCAGCAGGGGTGGGGGGACATAGAAAACTGGCCTGTCCTAGCTTTTGGTAGGGGTCTTGGTGTTTGGACCTCGCACTAACCTAAAAGTTATCAGCTGTCCTGTTAATATGAATTGGCGTCTTACCAGAATAGCTCTGCGCTTGTCATCTAGAGTATCTAATCCAAGCAGCCTTTGGTCGCTCGGGTTTGGCGCTGCTTTATGACCTGGAGTTTTCAGCGAGGTCGATATTGGGATAATGTAATTCTGTTTAGACCAAAGCTCTCGAGTTGGGGCGAGTATCCATGCAGCCCGGGCCTGGTAATATAAACTTGTATTTCTTCATGACATAATTTAACCTCTCCATGTCTGGATCAGGTCAATTATAGCTTTGTAAACAGATTTGTAAAACGTGTCGAGTCTTGGGTTTTACCAGAGAACATTCGATATACCGTAGTTGCAACTATTTTTGTTGATGATAATAAATGTGACAGCTTTCCTGGTGTCGCGCACCTCCATCTGGCTGGGTCTGTTAGGGTGTGTTCACACGTTGCGGATTTTTCTGTGGATCCGCAGCGGATTTGGCCCTGCGGATCCTCAGCAGTTTTCCATGCGGTTTACAGTACCATGTAAACCTATGGAAAACCAAATCTGCTGTGCACATGCTGCGGAAAATTCCGCGCAGATTTGCTGTGGTTTATTTTCCTCAGCATGTCAATTTTTTTTTTTTTTTTTTTTTTTGCGGAACCGCCGCTCCGGTTTCCAATCTAGGACATACAAAATCAATCAATGTGTTTTCTGGGAAGAGATGCGGATTCTCTGCAGAAAACTGCAGGCTAATCCGCAACGTGTGCACATGGAGAAAAAAATGCTGAAAGCCTTGACCAATTCATTTCTATGACAATTCCACTTTACTGTTCCTGTGAGTTTTTCCTAAGCAGGTTTTGTACATGCCTTGTGGTAAGAAAAAAAAATGCTTGTCCTTCTTTACAGAATGAAACCTCTCAAAACTAGAGATTCAAAAGTCTGGAAAAAACACTCAAAAATCACTTCTGCAAAAAAATAAAACTCCCCCATAAACTCCCCAAAGAAAGTGTTTTCCTGAAGCCGTTTCCACTAGACAATGCAATTTGTTGCTTTTGACGCCCACGTACTGTAAATTCTCCGCCTGACACAAACTGGAACCAGAATACCACAGTGTGTCCTGAAGGTGCTCGCTGTGGTTGCGATCAGTTCTCTGGAGAGACCAGGCATTATTATTTTTTTTTTTTTTTTTTTTAATAACTTAACGTGATAATTTTGCTAAAACGAGAAAAAGTTTGATGCAATCTTGAGACTATTTTATCATGTCACATTGAAATCCCAGATGATAAAAAGTATAACTAGCAGCTTAAATCACTTTTTATATATTATACAAACTATGGCTATGTTCACACGCTGCTTTTTTGGTGCTTTTTTTTATTTCTGCAGGCAAAAACTGCTCTCTTGGCAGTAAGAAAGTTTGTGGGGAAAAAAGCAGGTTTTGCTTAGTTTTTGCTGCGTCATTTTTGCAGTGTTTGGTCTCTTGTGCATTCTGATAGTTTTGTGCCCCCCCCCACCCCCCAAAAAAAACAAACTAAAAAATAAAAAAAAAATCTGATCCTACTTCATCAGGTTTTGGCACCAAAACACAGCAAAACTTGATACTTGCATTCTTTCAGTGTTTTGTTTTGTTTTTTTCCTGCCACCTATTACTTTCAGTGCGTGATATACGCTGAAAGAGGTTCCATGCTCCTTTCTGCAAAACCTCAGTACGAAATACTGAGGGCCAAAATAAATCACGCTGTATGCATGGGGTTTCTGAGACCTCATAGACCTAGCTGGTACTGTAAAACGCAGCTAAAATTTGCATAAAAAACACGTATGTATGAACATGGCGTTAAACATGTTGCCGATCATTGGGAGACCAGGTACTGGGGGCTTTCAACGATTGCTCAAAATACTGCATTAACGTGTGTGTGCACAGTAGTGTATGGCTACAATGCAGGTGCAGGAGTCCATACGTCCTTCTGTTTGCAGAACTGTGTGTGTCGCTTCTATTTGATTTACTCAAAGTTGGTTGAAATGATAGCTTATTCCCTGTGTAGACTGAAGCCGCAGCACAGAACAAGCTTCATCGTTGGCACTGATCATTGAGGGGTAATACAGTCACTTGGCATCCGGCATCCAGGAGACAGGCAGCTGGTGAACGTGGCTCGTCTTCCCGGAGAACACGCGTCCAGTACGGGTTGCTCCAGCCAATGCTGTGCTCTGCCCGAGAACACGGTACTTGTAGTTCTTTTAGATGCAGTCAGGGTTGCCATTCCCCCCCCCCCCCCCCCCCATACACTTAATGTTCTGTGTTGTAGACTAGGCAACGTGTGATCATTGTTTAGTTGTGTCAGAATAATGTTTTTGAAAGAGGAGCACGGTGTGGCCACAGTTGGCTTCTCTTCAATTAGTGGTGAAAGCTGACAATGAATTGAGGCTTGCAAGAGATGTCAAAAGCAATAATAAAGGATTTTGGGGATATGTCAAAAGTAAAAGAAAAGTCAAAGATGCTATAGGATTTTTACAGGATGAAAATGATGAAATGGTAAGACAGGATGTTGAGAAGGCCGAACTTTTAAATTCCTATTTTGCATCTGTTTTCTCTCAGAAAGGAAATGTAACATCAACTGTTCTTCACTGTCCTATTAAGGGAATAGAAGAATCCAGGATATCTATAAACAGAAAGATAGTGAGGAAACACTTAGCTAACCTAAATGAATTCAAGTCTCCAGGTCCAGATGAATTACACCCCAGAGTACTGAAGGAGATAGCAGAAGAAATGTTTGAACCCCTCTCCATAATCTTTGAAAATTCTTGGAGAACAGGAGAAGTCCCAGAAGATTGGAGAAGAGCAAATGTTGTTCCTATCTTCAAAAAGGGGAAGAAGGTGGACCCAGGCAACTATAGGCCGGTGAGTCTGACTTCTATACCAGGAAAGATCTTTGAACAAATTATTAAACAACATGTATGTCAGTACCTGGATAAGAATTAATTGATTAAACAGAGTCAGCATGGGTTTGTAACTAATAAGTCATGTCAGACTAACTTAATTTCCTTCTATGACGGAATCACTGATTGGGTGGATCAAGGAAATGCTGTAGATATAGTATATCTTGACTTCAGCAAAGCATTTGACAAAGTAACTCATACAGTCCTTATTGAAAAAATGACTAAGTATGGAATGGACAAGGCAACTGTTAGGTGGATTCATAACTGGCTTAGTGATCGGACCCAAAGAGTGGTCGTAAATGGCTGCACATCCAGTTGGAAAAATGTCTCAAGTGGGGTACCACAGGGCTCTGTCCTGGGCCCTGTATTGTTCAACATCTTTATCAACGATTTAGATGAAGGAATTGAGGGTAAACTGATTAAATTTGCTGATGACACAAAGCTAGGAGGGATAGCTAATACTAGAGAAGAGAGAGAGAGGATTCAAAAAGATATAAATAAACTGGAGAAGTGGGCAGCAACTAACAGAATGGTTTTTAACAGGGAAAAATGCAAAGTTCTACATCTGGGCAATAAAAATGAAAAAAGCATATACAGAATGGGAGGAATAGGGCTAAGTGACAGCACATGTGAAAAGGATTTGGGTATACTAATAGATCACAGACTGAATATGAGTCAACAGTGTGATGCAGCAGCAAAAAAGGCAAATGCAATTCTAGGATGTATTAACAGAAGCATACAGTCTAGATCACGTGAAGTCATTGTTTCCCTCTACTCCTCTTTGGACAGACCTCATCTGGAATATTGTGTCCAGTTTTGGGCACCACATTTAAAAAAAAAAAATCAAAAAACTGGAGCAAGTTCAGAAAAGAGCAACCAGAATGGTGACCGGTCTGCAAACCCTGTCTTATGAGGAAAGGTTGCAGGATTTGGGAATGTTAAGTTTGCAAAAAGCGAAGACTGAGAGGAGACTTAATAGCTGTCTACAAATATCTCAAGGGCTGTCACATTGTAGAAGGATCAACTTTATTCTCATTTGCACAAGGAAAGACTAGAAGCAACGGGATGAAACTGAATGGGAGGAGACACAGATTAGATATTAGAAAAAACTTTTTGACAGTTAGAGTGATCAATGAGTGGAACAAGCTGCCACGAGAAGTGGTGAGTTCTCCTTCAATGGAAGTCTTCAAACAGAGGCTGGACAGATATCTGTCTGGGATGATTTGGCGAATCCTGCTTTGAGCAGGGGGTTGGACCAGATGGCCCAGGAGGTCCCTTCCAACTCTATGATTCTATGATTTATTGATTGACCATTTTACCATTTCTTCCTGAAAGATAAGACAAAGTTAACAACCAGCATGGCAGCATTTACCTTTTTTTTTATTTTTTTAAATTTTTTTATTTATTTACCAAAATGGCTTCCTTAATAATTAGCAATCAACTTTCGTTCAATACAAATGTAGATGGAGTTTTTCAGGAAATCGATATTGGTGATTAATATCAGATGAGTGGGAGTTTGGCTCCTGTCACCCCATAATTAAATTATTAAAGCGGCCGCAGCGCAGCACAACTGGCATAGCGGTCTATAATCGGTGACCATTAATAGCGCTCTGACATTCTAGTGAAACGCATCGCTGCTGGTTTGTTGCCAATTCAATCAGCTGATCTGTTGGCATGCTGAGACGCAAACCCCCCGATATAGGTAATCAGTATCAGAGTGCCAGAAATCCCCTTTTAATGTATATGGTAAATGGTAGTAGCCTTGTAATTAGTGACATAACTATATGCTCAGAATGAGCAGTTCTGTTTTTATTTCTGTCTATATATTACTAAAGTCCTGTTCACACTGGGCTACTGCAGATTCTAGGATTCAGGGCTGCAGAAAAGCAATGTGAATAGGACCTTAGCAGTACTGCGAAGATTATTGTGCGAGGATCTGCAACCTTAAGGGTATGTGCACACGTTGTGGATTTTGCCCTGCGGATCCGCAGCAGTTTTCCATGCGGTGTACAGTACCATGTAAACCTATGGAAAACCAAATCCGCTGTGCAAAATTCCACGCAGATTTGCTGTGGTTTATTTTCTGCAGCATGTCAATTCTTTGTGCGAAATCTGCAGCGTTTTTTCACCTCTTCCATTATAGGAATCCGCAGGTGTAAAAATGCAGGTGAAATCCGCAGTAAATCTGCAATAAATCCGCAGGTAAAGCATAGGTCATTTTACCTGCAGATTTAGCAAAATCGGCACGGAATAATCCGCAGCCAAATCCGCAACGTGTGCACATAGCTTTAGGCTGCATTCACACGATGAGTATATGGCGCCTTTTTTGATGCTGCAGATTTTCTGCACCAATTAGCCAATTTAGACTACATGCTTTTCTATTGTTTTTAGTGATATTTCAGTTGCTTGGTTTTTTTTCATCTGTAGATTGTCTTATTTAAAAAAAAAAAAAAAGTCAAATTTTAGATGAAACTTTATTTTGGATACTTCCTATTGTCAGATTTACACACTGCTTTGTTAAAACTTTGATAGTTATGTACAGATTACGTGAGTAGTTCCTATGTTTTCCATCTGAATATGCATTAAGAAAACATACGGTACATTTTTTTAATCTGCTGATTTTACTCATCTCATTGAAATGTATGGGGAAAATCTGCATATAAAAATCCTTCTATTTACCACAAGATAAATTGATATGTTGCTTAAAAAAGTGCCCCGCGGGTCCATTTACGCCACATTGAAAAGCAGCACAATGGGCTTGTTACTCCTAGAAATCCCATGCACTTTGCTGGCACTGGAATACACAGCATACAACATATGCAGCAGAAAATTGCACCAAATACTAAACCTTGCACTCCCGACACTGCAAAGTGCAGTACCACTCTGATCATGCTGCTCTGCAGGCATGCTGGGAGTTGTAGTGCACTGGCTGCTGCATATGTTTCTTTATGGTATTTGCAGTATTGGGTCATCATCTGCTATAAAAACTAACTGTGGGGAAAAATGTCCTGCTTATTTTCCCACTTTGACTGATATCTCATCGTGGTGTGAATCTTGCGTGGACTGACGAGCTAAACGGGCGCCATGAGTTTCTGATGGTTCTTGGAAGATCAGGACCAGGGTTGGACATGGTGCTCATACATATTAGATTATTTTTGGCTTATAAGGTACGGTAAGTTCACACTCAGTTTTTAAGCACTTTTTTTTCTGCAGGAAAGAAGCAGCAGAAAAAAAGGATATTTTTCTTTTTTATGCGTTTTTTGTGTGTGGTTCGCTGCGGTTTTGGCATGCTAGATTTGTCTCTTGTGCATGCTGACAAAGTTTATTGTTTGAAAAAAGGCTTATTCTATAGAATTAGGTTTTGGCACAAAAAATGCAGCAAAACCTGATGACTGCTGTTTTGGTGTGTTTTTTTTTCACCACCCATTCATTTCACTGGTGAAAAATGCTGAAAGAAGTGACATGCTCCATTGTGCAAAAAACCATGTGAAGCACAAAATCTTGATGACAAAAAACCGAGCTGTGTGCATGAGATTTCTGAAATCTCAGACTTTGTTGGTACTGTAAAACGCAGCTGAAAATCAGCATAAAAACGCCGAAAAAAGATCCAAAAACTCCTAGTGTGAACTTAGCCTTAAACCTGCTGATGTCAACGGCACCAGATGGCCAAGTGATATGTATGCATGTGTCCCAAAGCTCCCCAATGACGGGAAGGAAGGGTCGCACATGTTGGAATTCTTCATGCCCAATTGTTTGTGCTTTGGGTAGATAAGCCTCCACCAGAGATGTCTGGCAGCGGTTTGTTCTTTCTACACATTGAACATGTGTATGGGGGGGCGGTGTAGGGGTAGAGAGGAGCAATGAGTACCTAAAGTGTCTACATATTGGGGGATGTTTCTGGTCCTCCGGTCCGTGTGTCTTCAGATTGGCAGCAGTTACTCTGCACAGCATATGCTGGTTGCGGTGCGGCGTACGCTTTGACATTTCCCCTGATGACACTGCTTCACAGCAGCGATGCGTGTGGGCTTTATTCACACTGACATAATACTGCTTGGCATATTGGATTCCACATCTATTGCTTTCATGTATTAGTGGTATGCCCTTCTTATTCCTTTTTGCATTTTTTTTTCTCATCACACATCCATTCCCCTTTGGGGCTGATTTGCTGCACTGTGTTCACATATTTTATGGGCGTTCTGTAAATTTGTGTGCTGCACCTCTTTATTGGGGACCATTAGCATTACTGTTTTGGCTTCTGTTTGTCAGCTTTGTGCTGCGTTACCTTTTGTATAAGGCTAGGTTCACATTACGTTAAGCAGCCTGTTCAGCGCATCGTGTTGACGGGCTGCGTTAACGGTATAGCGCGATCGCGTTATGCTATACCCACAAGTGCTGATGATTCATCTGTGCTAGCGGTGACGGAGCCTGAGACGCTGCAGCCCGCGTCCGAGGCTCTGTCAGTGAATGACGGCACATCGTGAACGCGTGCCGCTTTACGGCATTCGTCGCGATGCGCCCGACAATGGGGCCGAATGGCAGTGTTAACGGACTGCGTTACACCGCGGTGTAACGCAGTCCATCTAACGGACTGGCTAAACGTAATGTGAACCCAGCCTACTTCACCTTATTGTAGGTGTTGTTTTTGCATGTGTTTTTTGAGGTTTATACCTTTTGGTATTATGTATTTATTATACTGTATCTTTACACCTTGTTGCTATATTTGCCAGCAGTCTTTGGGGATACTTTGGATTTTAAATTTGTTTTTATTGATGTTTTTTTTGTTTAAATATATAATGTGTACATATATTTGTTTTACCACCGGAGTGCTTATCATTAGGTAATATCTTTTTTGTTAATTACAGATTAGTGTGCGGAGTGACAGGGGCAGGATCTCTTTGTCCAGCCCTTTTTCAGGCATATTGTGGGACATTAATGGCCGGGGCTTGTGTACACCTCAGGTTTGAGATCGCTCATCTGTTCTGACATAATTGACGTGTAAGATTTATGGAGCTTGCTTTGTAAACAATGGTGGAGGAGCATGGCCTTGTTGTGCCTGGGGGCGCAGTGTGGAGGAAGGAGATTTGTTTCCTTAGGTGAGGTTACACATGTAGTAGGTTTTCCAGGGCTGCTCCTCATGAGATGACTCTCCTATACAGTAATTGATGACATGTGGTCTGGGACTATTGTGCAACTACGACTCCTGTCATGTCCTCATCCTGCACCGCACAGACGGGGCTCTGCCAGAGGCTGCGATATTGAATTCAGTAACATGAGCCATTTATTAGCCGCTTTCAGTGGGAAATCTTAGTTTTTTTTCCTTCAGTGTCACGTTTTTAGTAAGCACAAAAGATTCCCTTTCCACAATATCCGGCCTACAGAAAGGGGAATGGTGTACGGGCCGTTTTTCAGGTCGGACTTGCTGGTCTCCAGTCATGGTGTCCTCTGGGGTTATTTTACTGCCTCATTCTCCTCTAGCAAAGCAGGATTAAGACCTCGTCGGTTTCCCTTCCGTCCATTTGCCAAGTTGCTGTCCAATGTCTGTGGGATCTGTTATGTGCCCACGATCGGAAACTGCGGTGGTTTTGCCGCTGCATAATGTTGCCTTACCCTGATCTGCTTTGCGGAGTGGTTTGTCAATGATCTATGTGAGTGACAGTCATCTCCTGCCATTGCTCGCCAACAGTGCGGGTGGTGAGTGTAGGGTTCCTAGAAATACCACACTGAGAACTTCGTCACTTACGTGTTTCTTGTGTCTTTCACCCTTAAATGTCCGTCTTATAACTGGAATTTTCTTAGCCATTGGTTGCCCTCCGCTGCCCCACACATTACTGTGCAGCAGGTAAAGTACCCGGGCACTGCAGCATCACGGGGGCAAGCCCTTGGCTTCGGGGACTTCTGTAAACTTGAGAGATATATTCATACACACACATACGGAGTGGATTCTCCTGCTTGCTTAGTTCACAAATTGTATAAATGTAAGGATTCAGCCTAGAATTGAAATGTAATTGTGGCTTTATGAGCATTCACACTCTTTTTATATCCATGAGAAATGGAACATTCTTTTTCTAGCCCATATGCGTTGCTTCCTTGTTTTGTATTTTATCTATTCTCCGTTGGCTGTTAACAATGGATCCGTGAAACTTCGATTAAGTACAATGTATGTTTTCAGCAGATCATCCCTTTTATATGGTTTGCAAAACAGATGAAAATAGTCCATGCCCCGAGTGTCTCCGATCGGACTGACGACCGCTTTTAACATTGTGTATAGATCAATTACACTGTTTGTTTCAACACATGGTGGTGTGAGCGTAGCCTAGGCTTAGGCATTAGGCTCATGCACGCTCTTCAGCTGTGTTTTATGTGGATATGCCATAATTGACTAATAAATGCCGGTCCCACCTATGGTCTCCAGAATACAGGGCCCCCCACTCCCATTAAGACAGCTGTTTGTGGTTTTACTTAAGGCATATTTAATCAAGCTGATAATTGGTAATAAGCTTTCATTGGAAATCTTGTTTGCTGGTTATTGGCTTGTGCAAGCATGCCTCTCGGCAGCATATCGCCCCCGTGTACACAGGACCATGTGCTGCTGCTGCTAATATGCTATGCGCACAGAACAATCATATTGACACTCGTTCTGTGTGCATAGACTTCTGCTCGGTTTGTCTAAACAGGCTACTAAAAGAGTCCCTGTAGTCTTGAATATATCAGATTGGCGGGATTTGACGTCCATGGTCAGCTTGTCTAACTCCCTGTACCCTCCGCCTGGATGCCATGTTTTGGACTGTTTGCAGTAGCGGTTTACAGAGGAGGGACGCGCATTTCCATTATTCTGGGGGTAGTGACATAAATGTCTAAGATGGGACTATCCCTATTAAGCCATGTTCCTATCAAGTAGGACTGCTCTGATATATGCTGTCAGAATTTTTTTTTTTCTTTTCCTGACAGATTTTCTATTATGTCATGTTATTCATTAGTCTAGTTTCAGCATGATTGGCCCCTACATGACTCATGTACCATAAAATGACTCTGAATGAGAACATCTGCCAATTAGCTGCATGTTCGGCTGATCTAAGGCCTTGTTCACATGTGATTGTCACGTACGTGCTCTACGCTTTTTTTTTTTTTTCTTCACAACTAATGTACAGACTAGCTATACTCAGTGGCCTCTTTTTACCTTTTTGAGGCTGTTGTGATTTGTGAAAAAAAAATGCCAATTTAAGTGAATGGAGCCATGAAAAGTATATACCGTACCATGAGTTCAAAAAAATGAAACCTATCTGGTATTGCCGCACCTATAAAAGTCCAATTTATGAATTTAATTATCCTGAATGGAAGAGGTGGAAAAATAAAAATTCACGATTTGCTTCTTTTTTGGTCACTGCATGTGGTCCAAAAATACAATTAAAACATTGTACGTACGCCGGCTCATTACGCAAAAAATAAGCCATTGGCAGAAAAAATAGAAATGGTCACAGATCTCAGAAAATGGGAACACAATCCAAAAATGGTTTTAATTACTAAAAAAAAGTGTCATGGTCCTCTACTCTTGTAAAGAGAACTTGTCTTTGTGAAAAAACGCTATTTACCCGAGGATATACAGTTAGGGCTCATGCAGATGTCCGTGGATTTCGGTCCGATCGTGGACTGCCCGCCGATCTCCTGACCCGAGCATGATAGTTTCATAGAAGTATATGAAATTTTAATGCTCCAGTTTGGAAACCTGCGGCCAGTCCGTGATCAGACCGAAAGCCACGGATGTCTGCATGGGTCGTTAATCTGCAGATAAATAGCATTACAATGCTGCCGTCCTAAAAGTGCAGCTATTGGGAGAAAAATGACTTTCTTCCCTCCCATGAGCCACTGGCTTTCAGTCATGGGGGGCATGTGCAGAGTGGCTACTGTCTCTGTTCACTGTACTGTAAGCGGTGGCTATAAGCACGACCTGGGGCTTTGATCTCTCTTTGCAGAGAACGCTGTTACTCAGTCTCAGGGTGTGCGTACATTATAGCGAACAGTGACTAGCCGCTCTGTGCATGCCTCCATGACTGAAAGCCGGCGGCTTCCTGGCGGAGATGTCTTCAGTAAGGTGGCCGTGCAGCATTGCTGTAATGCTATTCACCTGCAGATTAAGTCTAGTTAAATAGCGTTTCACAAGGTCACAAGTTCACTTTAAATGAGTAGAGGGCCATTACAAACCCTTTTTTTTTTTTTTTTTTTTTTTTTTTTTTTTTTTTTTAAATGGCTCAGGTAGCTTGTTTAAAAGGGCCCTAAAAAGTTATCAAACTCTGCCCCATCTGTACGTGATTTTTTTTTTCTTCATCTTCCTAGTGTTACCTCCTGCTCAGACACCCCTCAGCACATTTCCCTTTGATTCTGGGCTCAGTAAATGACTTGCACCCATAAACCCGAACATCTGCTCCCTTGCACAACATTCCTATATTCCTACAGTATCTACATTGTTTTATGGGCCTTGTATCCGAGCCAGAGTGTGCTGCGATCTGCATAGGATATTGGATAATAGAAAGGCCGCTCGCTCACGTGTTCTGTACTAGACCCTCACTAATGTGATTACTCCAGCCTCCAGTGATCTGTCATTTCACTTCCTTTGTTGCACCCCCCTCCCACCCATAGTTCAGTGAAGGGATAATGCAGGAAATCTGTTTGGGTCTTAAGAAATATATATGTATGTTTTTTTCTGTACCAAGTGTGATTCTGCACTCTCCAGCTCAATGTCTGAGTTTTATTGTGAACTTGGCACTCATACTTCAAAGAGAACTGAAACCTCCCTGATAAATCTGGTTAACCACAAGGCCAGAGGAGACGGCGTTTCTCCTGCAGCACATTGCTTAGTGTTGACTAATGTGCTGTATGCAGCGTGCAGAGCCACGTTCTGTAACGGAGCGTTAATGTGAGTGCGGGGTGTATCCCATTGCATTCGCCTCATAAGTGTTACCCGTTTCATTCTTGATTCCAGATGGCAGTGCCCAAGTCCACGCCAAGTGTGCCCTCTTATGTCACTAAAGTGGGTTTCACGCAATTTTTGAAAAATTTTTCGATGTGAAATTATCTTGGTGCTTTTTTAATTTTCCGGACACGTTTTTGTCCATGTTGGCGCTTACAATCCTTATTGTATTTGTTTTTCTCGTAAGAAGAAACCTTTTCATAGCTTCTACTCCTTTAACAGTAAAATATGGACAGTACATGACGTCTTTGTGGTATCCATTTTATTTACCGCTGGGCAATTGACTTTTATTGGCCAGTTTGATCTACAAGCATCAAAACAAGGACACGAATATTTCTTTTTTCAGAATTTCGATCCATGAAAAAAGCTTCGTTCATTGTAATGTATCCATGATCTATCTGCAAAAATGCGGGATAGCACATGTACCATAAAAAAACTGTCTCTTTCACACACCAGTTTATCAGGTTTTCTCAGACATGGAGGGAGAACATTTGAATAAAAATCGGACGTGTCTCAGATTCTTTCCGCAGACCACTCGGTCCAAGGAAACGATTGGACATGTGCACCATATAATATAAGTACAATTGCTATTTGTGAAGACCACGGAAAGTACTCATACAAGAAAATCAGTCACGTCCACAAGCCATAAGGCTGGATATTATCTCAGTAGCCTGAATTGATATTGTATATGATGGTAAAAGAACACTATAGTGTTACATGAGGTTTCGTTTAGTCCACAGTTAAAGCGAATATCCTCACATTTTTACATGTGTAAGTGGTGGTATGGCCTTATAGGCGCTTGCGCCCTAATAATAATGATACCTTTTTGATAGAGATCCGATGCGTCAATCATGTGAAATTGAGCATAGAAACCATATGCAAATTGGGAGGGAAGAGCACTAGGGGGGGCGTGTCGGGACGAGAGAGCATGCGGGGGGAGTGTCAGGACGGGAGAGCATGCGGGGGGGGAGTGTCGAGACGGCAGAGCACTGGGGGGGGACGGAACATGCCCCCAGTGCATGTCGATGAACCAGTGCATATGGATTGATACATCCGAGGGATTCCCTTCTCTTTGCATTTGGCTTCTATGCAGGATTTCTCATGCCTGACACATTGTATCTCCACAAAGAGAGTTGAGCGAATTTGTTAGGATTCATTCGCTGTATCTGAATTACCCATATTCGTGCCATATTGGTACCCTATTTGTGCCAAATTTATGTTTAATGATCGGTTCGGAACATATTCGGTAATTTCTACTCCTGTTAACTTTAATGATGTTCGGCTGGGTTCGACGAATAGTACAAAAACAATATTCGTTGCCAATTATATTCGGACCCAAATCCAAACAAATTCGCTCAACACTATCGGCAGACACCTACACTATCTGTCACACCACTACTTTAATAAGTAAAACCCTGCTGACATGTTCATGTTAAACCTTGGACTAAATAAAGCCTGATGTTTTGCTGGAAATCTGGAGCTTCTTGTTCTTTTGTGGCAACGTTTAGTTTGGTCCCATTACCCTGTGCCTCTTAGGTCATATTTGGACCATTGAGGAGAGTCCTGGCACAGCGCCGGTGTCTGTGTGGGTGACATTTTGCTGTGTAACCAGGGTTTCTCAGTATAATAGACCTGTGTGTTTTCAATCTTCATGCAAATCCTTCATTGCTGTGATGTCAGTTTTTCTCTTGTACCCTCCTTATTCACCTCTGATCATTCTAGTATTTTCTAATAAATTATATTACATAAAATAATAAACCATTATATATGCCATCCTAGCTGCTATCACCGCATCCCCCCCCTCTTCTGTGACGCTGTCATGGTTGTACATTACATTAGACTTTGGACTGTAACTGCATGGATGTGTCTCTTAAAGGGTTTGTACCGTAAACAATATTTACACTCCAAACTGTTGAAGGGGTTGTCCAGGAGAACTTTGCGCAGGGGTCTGGATATGTGAAACGTTACAAACTTAGTTCTACTTGCCTGCTCACACCTGGGATCCAGCACAAGCCACTCCATGGTCCTCACAGAAATAGGAAGTGGTTCCACCAGCCGTTGGATCCCTACAGCCTGTGATTGGCTGCAGCGGTCAACTGACTTCAGCAACCTCTCATTGGATGTTTTTTGATGATATGCACTCCAAAATCAGAAAAAACTAGGCCACGAGCTTCACAGGTGGACTGCACGTCACGTTGTTGTATACTGTGTGCACCAGTGGGTGTAATGCTATGTAAATACTTTGGTCATGAAATGAACATTTTGTCATTTTCAAGTGTCTGACAACATGATCGGGCAGTCATGTACAAAAAGTATAAGGCTACGTGCGCATGTTGAGTATTTGCTTGCAGAAATGTCTACAAGGTTTCTGCATCTCTTGGCAGGAAAAACGCTGACAAAAAAATCACTCATTTATGGTGCGTTTTTGCATACGTTTGTGCACAGCAATGAAGGCATTTTTGAGCTAAATCAGGGGTCCCCAACCGGTAGCTCGGGAGCCACATGTGGCTCGCGGTCCCATGAATTGTGGCTCGTGACTGTCTGCCAGCTTGGTGCATTAGGTCCAGGTATAGCAAACAGGTATGAAGAGTACATCTCAAAACGATGAATTTTGTGAGTAGCCCTGCACCAAAGTGCAGATCTGGATGCACTTTTACTGGTCTTATGGGTTTAGATTTGTTTTAGGTATGGTATGCTGGAGGATTGTGGGAGCTGGATGTGGCTCGCGACCCTCTCTCAGTGCTGAATGTGGCTCTCAAGGTCAGAAAGGTTGGGGACCACTGAGCTATATAAAAATATTTAAAAAAAAAAAAAAAGTTTTGTGATTTATGGCTACTTTCACACTTGCGTTTTTTTGCGCTGCGTGCGCAGTGCAAATGCGCATAAACGCATCATGTGGTTTTAATGCGTTTTCTTGTTTTTTGCGCATGGTGTTTACAAAAAATGCATGCGTTTTTAAACGCTGACGTGTGCATGACCATTCAATGTGCATGCGTTTTTTTGAGACTGGTCGGACGCACCAAAAACAGGTTGCATTTTGTGCGCCTGGGCGCGCACTACAAAAAAACGCATGCGCGTACTAACGCATGACAATGTGCACCCATGTTAAATATAAGAAAACATGCATGTATGCGCAAAAACGCAGCGCAAAAAAACACAAGTGTGAAACCAGCATAATTTCTTGGTTCAACACCACCTTTTTCATGCTGATGCAGTGACATCAGGGTGATGGGATTAGGGCTTGGTGTCAGCAGCTGTCATTGACATCTAGCCCTAGTCTAAAGGTACTGTCACACTTAGCGATGTACCAGCGATCCCGACCAGCGATATGACGCGGTCAGGATCACTGGCACATCGCTAAGTGGTCGCTAGTGAGCTGCCACACAGGCAGATCTCACCAGCGACATCGCAGGGGTCGGGGGTCGCTACTTACCTGTCAGACGAGGCGATCCAGACGTCCTCCCGCCCGCCTCCACGCGTCGCTCGTCACAGCAGGAAGCTGACGACGAGAAACAGTCCAGGACGTTCTCGCGCTATCAGCGGTAACCAGCGGGGGAGCGGTCGGAGGTAAGTATCAGACATAGCGATATCGTCACAAAAACCAGTGACGTTATAGCGATATTGCTAGCGGTATCGCTTAGTGTGACAGGCCCTTTAGTAATGAAAAGGTGTCAGCCCGACACCCTCATTACTAAGCCGATAAATAAACACAAAAACACACATTGTCACCAGAAGCAAAGTACATAGGCTGTAACTAGACAGCAACAGTTAATTTTAAAGAAAAAAAATGTGTGGGCTCCAGCATAATTTTAATAACCAGCAGATGGAAAGCTGAGGGCTGATATTAATCTGAGAAGGAGCCAATAGCCATAAAGGTTCCCAGGCTATTGCTCATAGCGGTTTGCTTAGCCTTTACTGGCTAGTTAACAGGGGAACCCCAGAAAAAATTTGACATAAGGCCCCCCTATAAAATCTAACCAGCAAAGGCTAGGCAGACAGCGGCTTCCTGATATTAGTGGCCTGTTATTTTATTTATAAAGCACCATTGGTTCCATGGTGCTGTACATGAGAAGGGGTAACATACAAATTACAGATATCACTTAAAGTAAACAAACTAACAATCACAGACTGATATAGAGGGGAGAGAGGACCCTGCCCTTTTGGGGTTACATGCTACATGATAGTGGGGAAGGAGACAGTAGGTTGGGGGGTTGCAGCAGCTCCAGTGATGGTGAGGAGGCAGCGGGGATCATTGCAGGCTGTAGGCTTTCCTGAAGAGGTGGGTTTTCAGGTTCCGTCTGAAGGATCCGAGTGTGGTTGATAGCCGGACGTGTTGGGGCAGGGAATTCCAGAGGATGGGGGATATTTGGGAGAAGTCTTGGAGGCGGTTGGGTGAGGAGCAAATAAGTGTGGAGGAGAGAAGGAGATCTTGGGCGGACCGGAGATTACGTAAGGGAAGGTATCGGGAGATTAGTTCAGAGATGTATGGAGGAGACAGGTTGTAGATGGCCTTTTAGGTCAGTATTAGTAATTTGAATTGGATACGCTGAGGGAATGGGAGCCAGTGAAGAGATTTGCAGAGGAGAGAGATGAATTAGTCGGCGGCAGAGTTGAGGATGGACTGGAGAGGTGCAAGGGTGTTAGCAGGGAGGTCGCAGAAAAGGATGTTGCAGAAGTCGAGGCAGGAGATGATGAGGGCATGCACAAGTAATTTAGTAGATTGAGGGTTGAGGAAGGGACGGATTTTGGAAATATTTTTGAGCTGGAGGCGACAGGAGGTAGAGAGAGCTTGGATGTGCGGTTTGAAGGACAGGGCAGAGTCAAGGGTTACTCCGAGGCAGCAGACCTCCGGTACGGGGGAAAGCGTGATGTCGTCAATTGTTATAGAAAGGTAGGGTAAGGAAGATCTGTGAGATGGGTGGGAAAGATGATTAGTTCAGATTTGTCCACATTGAGTTTGAGGAAGCGAGAGGAGATGGAGGAGGATATGGCTGATAGACACTCTGGGATTCTGGAGAGCACAGAGGAGACGTCTGGGCCAGAGTGGTAGATCTGAGTATCGTTGGCATAAAGGTGGTACTGGAATTCGTGGGACTTTGAGTTGCCCCAGGCCAAGTGTGTAGATTGAGAAGAGCAGGGGTCCTAGAACAGAGCCTTGGGGGACTCCAACAGAGAGAGGGTGGGATGAGGAGGTAGTGTGGGAGATGCTGAATGTGCGGTTGGAAAGGTATGAGGATATCCAGGATAGGGCGAGGTCTTTGATGCCAAGGGAGGAGAGGATCTGTAGTAGGAGGCAGTGTTCAACTGTGTCGAAAGTAGAGGACAGGTCTAGAAGGGGGATTATAGAGTACTGTCCGTTAGCTTTGGCTGTAAGTAGGTCGTTGGTAATTTTGGTCAGGGCTGTCTCAGTGAAATGATGGGGGCGGAAGCTAGATTGTCGTGTCAAAGAGCAAGTTAGATGAGAGGTGGGAGGAAAGCCTAGGAAGGGGCCATGAAAATTGGCCCTCCCAGACTAAACCATCAGCTCTCAGCCACCCCAGATAAGGCGCATCAATAAGATGCGCCAAATCTCGTGCTTAGCCTCGCTCTTCCCACTTGCACTGTAGCGGTGGCAAATGGAGTTCATATTTGTGGGGTTGATGTCACCATTGTATTGTCAGGTGACATCAAGCACACAGGTTAGTAATGGAGAGGCGTCTATAAGACACCTATCCATTGGTAACCCCATAGTGATGGTGTATAAAAACACAGACAGACAGAATAAAGTCCTTTATTTGAAATAATGACACTCCTTTTAATAACCTTAGTTAAACCATACTCACCGAACGCCTAATCATAGAATCGTAGAGTTGGAAGGGACCTCCTGGGCCATCTGGTCCAACCCCCTGCTCAAAGCAGGATTCGCTAAATCTTCCCAGACAGATGTCTATCCAGCCTCTGTTTGAAGACTTCTATTGAAGGAGAACTCACCACCTCTCATGGCAGCCTGTTCCACTCATTGATCACTCTAACTGTCAAAAAGTTTTTTCTAATATCTAATCTGTGTCTCCTCCCATTCAGTTTCATCCCATTGCTTCTAGTCTTTCCTTGAGCAAATGAGAATAAAGATGATCCTTCTACAATGTGACAGCCCTTGAGATATTTGTAGACAGCTATTAAGTCTCCTCTCAGTCTTCTCTTCTGCAAGCTGAACATTCCCAAATCCTGCAACCTTTCCTCATGAGACAGGGTTTGCAGACCGGTCACCATTCTGGTCGCTTTTTTCTGAACTTGCTCCAGTTTGTTGATATCTTTTTTTAAAATGTGGTGTCCAAAACTAGACACAGTATTCCAGATGAGGTCTGACCAAAGAGGAGTAGAGGGAAATAATGACTTCACGTGATCTAGACTGTATGCTTCTGTTTATACATCCTAGAATTGCATTTACCTTTTTTTGCTGCTGCATCACACTGTTGACTCTTATTCAGTCTGTGATCCATTAGTATACCCAAGTCTTTTTCACATGTGCTGTTGCTTAACCGTATTCCTCCCATTTTGTATATGCTTTTTTCATTTTTATTGCCAAAATGTAGTACTTTGCATTTTTCCCTGTTAAAAACCTTTCTTTTAGTTGCCAACGTCTCCTGCAACAAAAATGTTACAGCCGATAAGAACCACCGCGCCTGTGTTTCCCACGCTGTCACACAGATGACAGCATGGGAAACGCCATTGGAAGACTGTAAGACGCAAAACAAAACTCGGCAAATACGCAAACATTTTTATACCTGTGTTTTTGCTGCGGACTAGACTGACTCAATTGAAGTCAATTGGTGCAGATACACTGCATAAACACAAATAGAATTGACATTCTGCAGAATAAAACACACTGCAAATACGAACAGAAATTTACTGATCAGGTGCACAACACTTCAGGATTGTCATTGAATAAGCTTGCGTAAGGACTCCATAGTGTTTTTGGCCCATTTCCGCGCTTAAGAAAACGTATCAAAAACGCACAGTGTGCACATAGCCTAACACTGATCATTGAGACCGTTACGATTTTGGATAATGTGGCTTGACTCCGTGTTCCATACCGGTCCAGGGCCATTGTTGGGTAGGAGCCATCCCAAAAGTGACCACAAAGCTGGAATCAGACCGTTCTTTATCATTTATTGTCTGATTTAACATGAAGGCTTTCATTTCAATTTGGGACTGGAGAACTTAGAATATCATCCCCAGATGGTTATTCCCTCTACAGCAAACTGTACCGTTGGCATCATGTTTTTCAGAAGAAATAATTTTCCTGGCACTGGCCAAATTCCGAACATGATGTGTGAAATGAGCCGTAGTCTGTGAAGCGCGGGTTATCATGTCAGAGAATGCATTTGCACCGTCGCCCAGCCCAGTGGACCACTACTCCAGCTTAATTTCCATGTACACTGACCAATTCCAGCCCAGAAATCTACACCAGTCTGTTGTCATGTGCTTTAATATGTTTCCCACGGGCCGACAAAAATGAGTACAGGACGATCCTCATTACAATTATTTTGTCGTCCTCCCTCACCCCCCATGTGTCCTATACTTTAAATAGAGCTGGTTTATTTTTTTATACTTCCTGGTATTTGGCTTTGACAAAATTTTGATGTCCCGTACTTATCTCCAGCTTAAATGCGTTTTTAATGTGTTTCCTGATCTGATGCAAGTCTATGGAGAAAATCCACACAGAAACCTCAGTGTATCCACAAGCGAAATTGACGTTGCAGATTTGAAACACGCAAAATATATCAGGTAACGCAGAGTAGAAAATTCTGTGGGCCTGAGATTTGTATTAAGTCCTATCCACATTGCTGAAACTATAAGATGCTGCGTTTATTTTTAGCAAAAATACACTGTCAAAAAAGCACCAAAAGCTCATGGTGGGAAAGTAACCTCAGGAGGAACATCTTGGGAACATAGCCTTTGGGGTCCAGTGCTGCCTACAAGAATAATTTTTTTTTAAGTTGCAGTATAAGGCTGTGTGCACACACAGCATTATTTTAGCGGATAAATCCGCTATAAAAACGCTAAAAATAAGCTTCCCATTCATTTCTATGTATTTTGCAATTTCTGTGCATATTGATGCATTTTTTACCGCGAAGAAAACGCTTTGCTGTAAACGCAGCATGCTCATTAATTTCGCGGATTTTTCCGCATTTCTGGCTAGTTCTATGTGTCAGGAACCGCGCGGAAAAAAAAGCATAAACGCGCTTTTTTTGCGCAAAAACCGTGCGGGAAACGCAGAAAAAAACCCACGGTTTCTGGGATGGGAGTCAGGTTTTTAAGCAGAAATTTTCTGCTACGTGTGCACATAGCCTGAACGTCCTGATCAACACATGAAGATGCTTTTTTATGGCGAAACGTTTACACTAGCGAGTGATTTTGACAGAGATGCAGACACTTTACTATTTCTATTTGCACCAGAATTTAGGCACATGCATGTTGTGTGCCACATTTATCAAGTGTTTTCAATACTTTGTATATATTTTGAGGTGAAAATTTTTTTTTAAAAAGTTGGCGTGGATAATGGTACAATTACAGCGGGAGAGAATTTATAATCAATGTCTTCATCATGCAGGAACTGCTGACACACGCCAGCCACATGAGGCCTAGCATTGTCATGCATCAGAAGGAACCCAGGGCCCACTGCACCTGCATATGGTCTTACCCTGTCTGCCATTAGGTACTGGGATGAGATCCTCAGACCAACTGTATCTCCGGTGAGCAAATGGAGGGCTGTGCTGCCCTCCAGAGAAATACCTCTCCACACCATTACTGACCCACTGGCAAGCCGGTCACGCTGGAGAATGTTGCAGGCAGCAGAAGGTTCTCCATGGTGTCTCTAGACTCACGTCTGTCACATAGTGTGAACCTGCTCTTATCCATGAAGAGCACAGGGTGCCAATGTTGGTGTTCTCTGGCAAATGCCAATCGCCCTGCACAGTGTTGGACTGTAAGCACAACACCCACTTGTGAATATCGGACCCTCATACCAGCCTTATGGAGGTCATTTTGCAGGGCTCTGGCACTGTTCCTGCTGCTGGGTTGTTGCTCTCATTCGTCCCCCTCCACATCTCCTGCTGTGCTGGCATGTCTCCTGTTATCCGCCCCATGCTCAGGACACTGTGCTGACACAGCTACTGTACAGTACTACTAGGGGTGAGAGCAATCACAAAATGCAAAAGTGACCAAAACAACCAAAAAAGGATGAGAACAGATAAATGGACTGTGGTCACCCCCTGTAGAACCACTCCTTTATAGGGGTTATCGTGCTAATTGCCTATCATTTCTACCTGTTGTCTGTTCCATTTGCACAACAGCAGGAGAAATTGATTCACAATTTCACAGAAGTGATTGACTTGGAGTTACATTGTGTTGTTTAAGTGTTCCCTTTATTTTTTGAGCAGTGTATGTTTCTATATCGATCATTTTATCTGTTTAGCTATTACTTTCATTTGATATTAATATATATCGTATTTTTCAGATTATAAGAAGCACACTTTTTTCCCCCCCAAATTTGGGGGAGAATGGGGTCGTCTTATAATGCATATATACCTTACCTGTACCTTTGCTGCAGGCTGGGATGAGGGGGGTGTCCAGCGCTGCTGCAGGTGTCCAGTGGTGCTATGGGGGTGTTCGGCGCTGCGGGTGTCTCCAGCGGTGCTGCTGCGGGTGTCTCCTACTCTGCTGGGGCTCTGCCAACATTTTGTGAAAGGCCAGAGCTCGCCGCAGTTCCATGGTTTCCTGTGCAGTGGACTCCAGGAGGACAATGGCCGCTGGGGGGCGGCGCATGCGCAGATGGAGATCTCGGCAGATGAGATCTCAGCGCCGAGACACCCGCAGCAGCATAGGGCAGCACTGACGGACACCCCTTGCAGCAGCACCAGACACCCACGACACACATCGGAACACCCCCTCATCTCAGCCTGCTGCATCACCCCACTCCTGCCTCCTCCAGAAGTGACCTTGGGACCCCGCTTCACCGCAGCCACAACCCCCGGTCAGCAGTAAGACACATGGATTATAAGAAGCACCACCAGTTTATGTAAAAAATTTTTTCCTATTTTTCTCCTCTTTGTGGTGCGTCTCCTATTTGGGGTGTGTCTTATAATCTGAAAAATACGGTAAATATGAAGAAATCAGTGGTTGTGCTCTTACTCCACATCCATGTCTCGTGGGTGGATTATGGAGGCCGTGCTTTTTCTGTCTTTGCTATAATATAGCAACACGACTGGCGATCCATACCAGTGTGTATATGTGATCCATGCGTCTTCAGTGGGTACTGTTCTTTATCACAGACTGACTCTAGTGAATGTTGGCAGCGTGACTAGAGCTGGACTGTAGACCCTCCTCCTCCATGTAAGACTCATGTGAAATATGGAGACTTTTTCCGTCTTGTCAGCGTCATGTACCAGCTGCTTCATTGTTCTGGCAGCATTGTGACCCTGAGCCGTAGCCGTGTATTACTTTTGTATTTTTGCCTTCTGGCTAAATTGTCCATCACAATGTTTTAGGGATGTGAAATAACATGTAAATGGTTGGGTGGTGTACTGTGTGCAATGCCTTTCTTATTAAAGGCATTATCTTAAGAGCACCCTTGTGTATGCGCCCTGTTACAGCATATGGAAATTATACAGGGAGGCCCAAAGCTTGGGCCCCACTCAGTGAGCCGCTGAATAACTGCACCTGGTGGAGTGGGACCATCCGTGTGTAACATGGACCACCTTTTTATACGAATGGCTGCATTTATGACTTCATTAGCCTGTGGAGACTGCGTATGCGTGTATATATATCTGTCTGTGTCTTCCCCTGCTGTCAGCTGCTGATTACTGTGTTATGCCTGACTTGTGGGGCAGAAAGCCTTGATATTATCTGCTCTGTAGAGATCTGTCTGTGAGGACAGTGACTGATCATGTGTGACCACTTCCCTCAATTCTTTTCTATTGAACAAGCTGAACTTGACTAGTCGGCACGTGACTGCAAGTGTATGCAATCGCATGTATATGGTCACATGACTGCCCGCTCATACCCGTAATACCGGAGTACTGTGAGAGCCTGCGCACCCCACACACTGTCACTATTCAATAGTCTGCAGACTTTTGTCCCAAGCCTGGAGAACTCCTTTAATTACTGAAATGTATACATAAAAACCTTACAAATTTGGTGTCGCCGTAATTGTACTGACCTGAATAATCATATTGCATGGTAATTTTTCTGCAAAAAAACAAAGTTGAGTTTTCACCTAAATTTGAATTTTTGAATGGCTACGACGTTGGAAAAATAAAGTAAATGTTATGGCTTGTGGAAAAGAGGGAGGAAAATATGAAAGTGCAAAAATGACAACTGACCCTGGCAGGAAGGGGTTAATGGTGGCTCCTTGTATATTAGGTGAGCGCGATCTGTGTGTGTGTGTGTGTGGCGTGATGTCGGTGTGTGTGTGTGGCGTGATGTCGGTGTGTGTGTGTGGCGCGTGATGTCGGTGTGTGTGTGTGGGGCGTGATGTCGGTGTGTGTGTGTGGGGCGTGATGTCGGTGTGTGTGTGGGGCGTGATGTCGGTGTGTGTGTGGGGCGTGATGTCGGTGTGTGTGTGGGGCGTGATGTCGGTGTGTGTGTGGGGCGTGATGTCGGTGTGTGTGTGGGGCGTGATGTCGGTGTGTGTGTGGGGCGTGATGTCGGTGTGTGTGTGGGGCGTGATGTCGGTGTGTGTGTGGGGCGTGATGTCGGTGTGTGTGTGGGGCGTGATGGTGTGTGTGTGGGGCGTGATGTCGGTGTGTGTGTGTGTGTGGGGCGTGATGTCGGTGTGTGTGTGTGTGGGGCGTGATGTCGGTGTGTGTGTGTGTGGGGCGTGATGTCGGTGTGTGTGTGGGGCGTGATGTCGGTGTGTGTGTGGGGCGTGATGTCGGTGTGTGTGTGGGGCGTGATGTCGCTGTGTGTGTGGGGCGTGATGTCGCTGTGTGTGTGGGGCGTGATGTCGCTGTGTGTGTGGGGCGTGATGTCGCTGTGTGTGTGGGGCGTGATGTCGCTGTGTGTGTGGGGCGTGATGTCGCTGTGTGTGGGGCGTGATGTCGCTGTGTGTGTGGGGCGTGATGTCGCTGTGTGTGTGGGGCGTGGCGTCGGTGTGTGTGTGTGTGGCGTCGGTGTGTGTGTGTGTGGCGTGATGTCGGTGTGTGTGTGTGGCGTGATGTCGGTGTGTGTGTGTGTGGCGTGACGTCGGTGTGTGTGTGGCGTGATGTCGGTGTGTGTGTGTGTGTGTGGCGTGATGTCGGGGTGTGTGTGTGGCGTGATGTCGGGGTGTGTGTGTGGCGTGATGTCGGGGTGTGTGTGTGTGGCGTGATGTCGGGGGGTGTGTGTGTGGCGTGATGTCGGGGGGTGTGTGTGTGGCGTGATGTCGGGGGGTGTGTGTGTGGCGTGATGTCGGGGGGTGTGTGTGTGGCGTGATGTCGGGGGGTGTGTGTGTGGCGCGCGATCTTCTTGTGTGTGGCGTGGCCTCAGACTGACAGTGGTTACTGCTTCAGAAGTGACCATGCCAGAGATAAATCAGTAGTAAATGCCGTATTGGTGATCTGCCCAGGACGTGGATCAAGATTCTGGTTATATGTCGGCATTATTCCATGTGTGGGGCTGCACAGAAAGGATTTGGTGTCTTTAATTATGGGCACTATTAATGTGAACCATACTCGGGCCGAATTTAATAAATCCACTCTGCTTTCTCCAAGCTGCTTTTCGGTGAATCATTTAATAGCAGTTTCATAGCTTCCTGCTCAGAAGAGACATTTGTTAAATGCCTTAGACTACAACACTGAAATCCGAGAGGAAGATGGTTTTCCTACACACACAGGCTCCTGCCCTCATCTTTCAATCACCACATGTTTCTGGGGGGTTAGGGAGGGGGGCGCTGCCTATTTCTGACATATGAGCTATTTTGTTTAAATATAGGATCATTCGGGACAGAGAATAAAATCTGTTTTGTTTTTTTTGAGGCTGTTAAAGAGGAAGAATGGTTTTGTATAATCCAGTTTTTAGCCTGCACAAAATAATTTTTTTTTTAATGGTTTGGATCCCCAGCATTATTAGCACCTGTATTACTACAATTGTGGCTGTACCGACCTGTGTTCAACTCAGAAAACCTGTCTGTGCCTATAGAATGTCTTCTCTGCAGATAGGGCTTGGTGCACATTAAAGGGTTTGTGCACTACTAGGACAACCCCTTCTTGACCAAAATGTTTGGCTCCCATAACTTAAAGCTTATACTCACAACCTGTGCCGGCGCCGTTACCACAGTGTGTACACTCACAGTCCTGGGTCTTTCGTTCGGTGTTACGCGAGGCCCCGGTGCCCAATCAACGCTAATGTCACTGTCCCCGCCTTCCAAGAAATTGAACATCAAGAGTAATTCCGGGCTGCAGCTGGTCTTCCTTTTTATGCTCAATTCGACAGGAGGCGGGGACAGTGAGACCTGTGCTGATTGGGTGCTGGGATCACGTGTTACAACAGCAGCCCATGGGAGAGCGAGTGCCGACACCGCGGCAATGGCTCCGGCACGGGAGTATAAGCTTTTTTTACTTTATCGTGTCCAAGTGTGGGGTATGAGAAGTTGTCCAAGTAGTGGACGACGACGTCTTTTAATGCAGTGCTTTGTTTTGAGCACTGTTTCAAAGTTTGTCTAAGCAGGCTGGAAGCACCTGAGGTGGGCAAATCGCAAATTAGTTGGGTAGACTTAAGGCCCTGTTACATTTAGCGATGCACCAGCGATCCCGATCACGATACGACCCGGTCAGGATCGCTGGTGCATCGCTAAATGGTCGCTAGTGAGCTGTCACACAGGCAGATCTTACTAGCGATGCTCGGCGGTCGTTACTCACCTGTCAGACGCGGCGAGGGGTGACGTCTTCTGCCTGCATCCATAGCTCGCTCGTCGGTGCCAGCAGGAAGCCAACGACGAGAAATGGGCCAGGCCAATCTCGCACAATCAGTGATAGCCAGCGGGGGGCAGGTCAGAGGTAAGTGTCACATGTAGTGATATCGCTGCTGCGTCACAAAATCGGTGACGCTTTAGTGATATCGCTATGTGAAACTGGCCCATTAAAAATGTATTGTTAGGTAGAGTCAAAGTTACATGGTGCCTCATTGACGAGCACTATGTCAGGGTTCCTGTCGAAATTTCAAAAAAACTAGATTCACGGATACCCCAGTATAGCCTTAATGGAGCCACTTGCATGAATGAAGCTGACGGAGTCACTGAGGGCTTCCTATATGACGAGCGCTATGTACGTTTTGACCCTCAGCTAGCCTAATGATCTTTTTTTATTTTAAGTGTACCTGACTTATGAGCCCTTGGCCCCCCTCAGGCCTGCTTAGACGGACCGATAGTCCGAAACAATGGTTCTCACAAACTCTCATCCCCCAGTTATTTTCCAGTGTGAATGGGGCCCGCACAGTGCAGATACAGTTTCACTTGCAGGTTGTGCAGAGATGTTGAGTATTTGGTGCCCTTCGACACGCTCCATTGTGTCTCCGTATGACTTAATATCACACATACTGTGTTTTCAGATGCAAGATTCTTGTTACTCATAAAGGAATAGGCAAGCTTAGTCATTTTTCGCTTTTGTAAATTGGTGCTTATGTTTTTCATGCATTGCTTAGCAATGAAGCAGTAGTCCAACAAGCAATTCGTCACAGAAGACACCTAATAAAGGAAGACTTATTTGCCATGCTTACTGACTGCTACCAAAGGCATAAGCAACCAGGAGATCACCCGCTGAGTCAGGCAGTATGTTACTGTGGGCAAGAATGAGGTGAAACACAATCCCGAATCCACACCTGCCGTCATACTGGATATTTGCAAGTGACAGTATCGCCATTCTTTCACTGATGCCTTTTGAGTGCAATGGTCAGGTGACCATAGTGTTCTGTCATCAGAGAAACCTCTAATGACGTGCTGTTCTAGTCACATGACTGCTACAGCCAATCACAGGCCTTAACGATCACCAGAGCGGCTGTTTCCAAACTGGTGACAGTAGTTGAGTACATATTGCCATCCATTCTCCTAGTAATGGTTTCGTTATGTAATCTGCTGTCCACTGCAAGTTGTGAATGGGAAACCATCTCCTGTAGCAGGAACCCCTAGATTTATTATACGAGGCAACTATCTTTTTGCATCTGCTTCCCTGTCTGTCACATTGCAAAGAGCAGTAATGGAGGCAATACATGCTCTGAAGTGAGGAATAGGGAGTTCCAGCACCTATAGTGCATGCAGAATGCTGATGAACCATTGCCTGCTAAAAAAAAAAAAACAAGTGTTTTTATGTTAATTCATAGAGTATGAGAATCGTGATGTCTCCTGGATAAATTACACCCACTATGGGCACCAAATACCGTTTTAAGTTGTTGTATTGGACAGGGTCGCTATGCCATGCTTTTTAGTTTGATTTAGAATTAAATTTACGTGAAAATTCCCTTCGTCACTGATCGCCATAGGAAAAAAAATTTAACACTAACAATTTTTAGTCTATGGATCCTTAAAGGTACATGGTCCCTGGAGCTTTCCAAATGCTGTTATGTAGTTGCAGTCTCCCTTCCCCTGGAGATGCACCCTATATTATCTCCTCCTGACACCCTGATTTACAGTCCGTCCTGCTGGCATTTATTTCAGCTCTCCGGCTTCTTCCCACACATTGAGGAATTCTCTCTAATCACAAGTGTCACTATATATCACACCAAGAGCACAAGTGGTGGAGGCTCCTGTGGGAATGAAACCGAAACCTTTCTTTCCCACCTTGTAATTTTAGTGAAATTCATTTGCCCAGTTATAAAATCCAGATTGTCCGGCGTGCTGGAGAGATCCACAACATATCAATTTATGGTGCAGAAATCGCACTAAGGCCGGGGTCACACTTGCGAGTGCAATGCGATAAACTTGCGCGAGTCTCTCACCTCAATACCCGGCACTGCCGCCGGTGGTTCGGACCGGAGCGTTCAGCTGCATAGAAAGACATGCAGCTGCACACTCTGGTCCCGAATGCCGGCGGCAGTGCCGGGTATTGAGACGAGAGACTCGCATTGCACTCTCAAGTGTGACCCCGGCCTTAAAAGGTGAAAACCAATGTGAAGACTGAAATGTGTGGAAAATCCTTTACAGGGAGGGGAGAGAAGTCTTGTGTGCACATGCCCTTAAAGGAGCAATATTCACCTCACCAATTCCCCGCAGTCGGAGTCCCCGCTGGTCTCCTACCTGACCCGACGCGCAAGAAATGCTATGACTTGATGCCGAACCAATCACTGGCTTGGGCGGATCCGCTTTGTGGCCACTGATTGGTTGAGCAGGCAGAAAGTGGATCCTAGCGGGAACCTGGAAGAAACTAACGAATGCAGCTGAGGGTTTTATGCGTCTTCTATTTGTAGTTTTTTTTTCGATCATGATTGGATGCAATCCTTCTGGATTGACAGGAGCAAATATCTTTTTAGTTAGGTGCGACCTTTTCTGTGTCAAGGTTTTTAGGTGTTTTTTTTTTCTTTCCTCCTCTCTGCAGTCTACTTCAGTAAGACACGTCTGTAACCTAAGTTTAATAAAACAAAAAGCTCTTCAGATTGCAGGCCGCCGTGCTGCCGATCCCATCTGGGAACCTGTAAAATAAACTGTCAAAATCTCTAAAATGTCTTTGTTTAGAAATGAGTGAGAGGGGATTGTGCGGTTTCCGGTAATAAAGCACTGCACTCCCTCTAATATATAGTAGTCTGCCTCTGGATCCCTGGCGGGGGGGGGGGTGCAGTGTATTGTGTGGGTATTCATTAAGACTTTCTGGTAAACTATATTTTGGTTGACTTTACATTCTGCCGGTCGTTCTCACAGGGGTTAAATGGCTTCCTTACATCAGCATGGACTTGGGGAGTTAGTAAGAAATCTTGTGCTGTTTTTACTACAGGTGAAATAAGAGAAGGACCTGCAATATTATAAATGGTTCTGACTACAGATCGGTTGGGAAATGGATATTTGTTAGGCTACTTTCACACATCAGGTTTTCGGCGTCAGGTGCGATCCGGCGTCGTGCCGGAACGCCGGATCCGGCAAATGTTTTGTAAAACCTGATGTGCCGGATCCGTTTTTCTGCCGGATCCGTCTTGTTCTTGACAGAAAAAACCGGATCCGTCTCATCCGGTTCATCCGTTTTTCTATCCGTTTTTCGACGGATTACGCCGGATCCGGTTTTTAAAATTGACCCTTGTGGCCTTCCGAACGGGATTGGCTACTGGAAAACTATATATAGCGTGTTCCTACAGCCCTTCTTTGACAGGTTGGAGAGGAGAAAGTGCAGGTTGGAGAGAAGAGCAAGTTACTGGCGAAGATGGATGTTGTGATTGGAAATATTTTGAAGAATTTGGCGGATTTTATAGCGGAGGCGAATCGTTTGAGGGTGATTGTTCTGGAGAAGGAGAGAGCGAGACAGCAGCGCATCAGGCATCGTAGACGACGTTTGTGGATCCACCCCATCACAGCCAAGAGAATGACGCGTGGGGTCTATTCTACACTCTGCATGGACCTTCGACGAAACCCGGATAAATTTTTTGGATATGTTCGGATGAAAATGGAGAATTTTGATTACTTGGTGGAGCGCATTGCACACCTCATAAGAAAAGCGGACACCTATTGCCGCTTCTCTGTTTCACCCGCAGAGCGTCTGATGGTGACTTTAAGGTAAGCCACATTTATTGGATATGCTCGCATCAGAGCACACTTTCACTGCAATCTTGTTGGTGGTAGTTTGTATCTCCAAGTGTTATAGCTGAGTTTTGGTATGTAATGCTGTGATTTAAAACTAATTTATTGTTTTTTAATTCCCCACAGATTTCTTGCAACTGGAGAATCCCTTTCGTCACTGCATTTCCAGTACAGACTCGGGATTTCCACCATATCTGGAATAGTGAAGTACACATGCCGTGCACTGTGGGACTCCTTAGCTGAAGAGTTTTTACCAGAGCCCACAACAGAGAGGTGGATTGAAATTGCTGACAAGTTTCAACAGATATGTCAGTTTCCCAACTGCTTAGGCGCTGTGGACGGGAAACATATCCGCATTGTAAAGCCAGCCGGATCGGGATCGGAATATTGCAATTACAAGAAATATTTTTCAATTGTCCTCATGGCCATCGCTGACGCGGAATACAAATTTATTGCTGTTGATATTGGGGCCTATGGCCGCTCCAATGACTCTCAAGTTTTCAAACTGTCTGCCATGGGGCGTAAACTGTATGAAAACACCTTCCAGTTCCCACCACCTAGACCGCTGCCGCAAACATCTGGTCCACCTATGCCATTTGTCTGTGTAGGGGATGAAGCCTTCCAGCTGTCAGAACACCTTTTGAAACCGTACTCTAGCAGAGGATTGACAAGACCAAAACGCATTTTTAATTACCGCCTCACAAGAGCAAGAAGAATGGTTGAATGTACCTTTGGTATTCTGACAGCCAAATGGCGGGTCCTATTGACTGCGATCAACCTCAAGACAGAAATTGTTGACGAGGTGATCAAAGCTTGCGTGGTACTCCACAATTTTGTTATCTGCAAGGAACCCATTTCCATTGAGGACACCTCTGAAGAAACCACCTTGCAAGATTACCATGACATTACCACTAGAAGTTCGGTGTCGGTTTCAGTAATGAGGGACAATTTTGCACTATACTTTGTCACCTCAAGGCAGAGTACACTGGCAGGATGACAGAGTGTGAAAGATTTGTGCCCAACCAAACTTGTGTACCTTCTGCACCAACAGTATATACCTTTGCCAACCAAAGTTGGCTATCTTGTCATGGTCTCTATTTTTAGCTTTAGGCCACAGGTGTGTACCTGGTTGTGTTTTATGCAAAGTATTTCACCTTTTAACAAAAGTTGTGTACATTGTTAGGAAATCACCAACAATAAACACAACTTTTTAGGTGAAATACTTTGCTTCAAACACAACCAGGAACACAACTGTGGCAAAAAGCTAAAATTTACCCACAGTTATATACCTGGTTTTGAATACCTTTTTACCTTTTAAATACCCTGTATTTAACCTTTTTTTTAAACATTTTTCGCCGCAGAAAGAAATGACAGACAACCAGTGTAAACAATAATTTAACTTTTATTTAAAATATTTTTTTTTTGTAAACTGTTTTTAAAGTTAAAAAACTTTTTTAATAAAGGTTTGAAAAAAAACTGGGCATTTTTATTACAAAACACACATTACAAATCTGTGTAGTGTGGGGTGGAAATACTGCTGGAGGGGCTGCGGGACACTTCGACACTGGGAGTGTGGAGAGAGGACTGGGATCGTGGTGGGGAAGGAACAGTTAGAGGTGATGGTGTGGAAAAAGCTACAGAATGGGTGGACATGTGGGAGGCAGAAGAGGTGGTGGGCGGTGGAGTGGAGGGTTGGGCAGGGACTGTAGGAGCAGATGATGTTGATGGAAAGTTGTATGGGGAAGGAGTTTGGTACGGGGCAGGTTGCTGGAAGTGGGGAGATGTCTGGTACTGGGGAGGTTGCTGGTACTGGGGAGGTTGCTGGTATGTAATAGGAGGGGGAGGATGGAAAGTGGCTGGAGGGGGTGCAGATGTAATAGGAGGGGGAGGATGGAAAGTGGCTGGAGGGGGTGCAGATGTAATAGGAGGGGGAGGATGGAAAGTGGCTGGAGGGGGTGCAGGTGGAGGAACTACAGTGGTGGGAGGTGGAGGTTGGGAGGTACCCTGCTGTAGAGTACCGTGGCACGAATGCATTACATGCATCTGCTGGGTAGGAGATAGTGTTGCCATGCGCTCCACAACAGACCTGAAAAAGGTGTGGTTTGGCGAAGATCTTGCTTCTGAATGCATGGTTTGCAGAAGTGTCTTCACCTCCAGAATGCTGGAGTTGATCTGCTGAAAGCAGGTTGAAACTCAACCTCTCCAAAACTGAACTTCTGCTCCCGCCGTCTACTAACCTCCCTAAATCTGACATTTCCTTCTCCGTGGGTGGTACCACAATAACACCCCGGCAGCAGGTGCGCTGTCTGGGTGTTATGTTTGACACCAATCTCTCCTTTACATCCCATATACAATCCCTTGCCCGCTCTTGCCGCTTACACCTAAAGAACATCTCTAGAATCCGCCCTTTTCTCACTATGGAAACAACAAAAACCCTCACTGTTGCATTGATCCACTCTCACCTGGATTACTGCAACGCTCTATTAATTGGCCTCCCCGTCACTCAACTATCCCCTCTCCAGTCCATACTCAATGCAGCAGCCAGGATCGTCCATCTGGGTAATCGGTACTCGGACACGTCCGCTCTTCGCCAGTCCTTACATTGGCTGCCCATTCATTATAGGATCCAATTCAAAGTACTTGTTCTCACCCACAAAGCTCTCCACAGTGCGGCACCCCCTTACATCTCTTCTCTCATTTCTGTCTATCGGCCTAGCCGATCGCTGCGCTCTGCAAACGACTTTCGACTAACCTCTGCACTAATCCGTACCTCCCACTCCCGACTCCAAGACTTCTCCCGTGCTGCTCCTATCCTCTGGAATGCTCTACCCCAAGAAATCAGGACTATCCACAATTTGCATAGTTTTAGGCGCTCCCTCAAAACACACCTGTTCAGAGCGGCCTATCACATTCACTAATCAAAGTCATTCTCTGTGTAAGTGTGCGTGTGTAGCCCACTCACGATCTCCATCCATCCTTCACTCCCGCAAGATGGCTGGACCTTCATTGTAAATACACCATTGTAAATACACACCTGTACTCTGTATCTCCCTCACCTCATTGTAGATTGTAAGCTCTCACGAGCAGGGTCGTCTTATTTCGTCTTATTTTGCTTTAATTATTGTATTGTTAGCGTTGTTACTTATGACTTGTGTTTTGAAACTGTTAAACTGTAAAGCGCTGCGGAATATGTTGGCGCTATATAAATAAAGATTATTATTATATTATTATTAAAGCCTGCGGAGATTTGCTCTGACAAGACTTTTAGACAGTTCTGGAAAGATGCATTCAGATGCAAGAACTCTGGCGCATAACTCTTTTCCTGATCCCTCTGCCGCTGTCGCCCAGTACCCGCAGGTGTACTAGAGGTGGCAGGGGCAGAAGGGTGGGGTAAAGGGAAAGCGATCTCCTCACCAGCAGCTTCATGTAATGTAGGCGGCCACGATGCTCCTGTGCTGGTGGATGGGACAGATGGGTCGAATGTGTGGGAAGGTGCAGATGTACCGGGGCGGTCGAAGTGTCCCTCGGTGCCGGTCTCCTCAGGGATCGCCTCAGAAGGGTCCAATCGTGCAGGCTCCCGAGTGCTGCTCACCGTGCTGTGGAATAAAGAGAAAAAAAACCAATTAAAATACTGACATGGTATGGCCCTGGCTGAAAAAAAAAAGTTACATCTAAACATTTTTTTGTCACATGTGGTGTGTAATATTTACCTTCTGGTGAGCATTGTCTCCCGGAGGAACGACAGGGCTCGTGCGTACTTGTACTTGCTCCTGCGTCCTCCAGATCCACTCGGGGCCCGCATCTCTTTATTGAACTCCTTCTTGAAACGATCCCTCACAGACCGCCACCGCTTCACAATTCTCTCCCCTGAAACGAGAAAGGACAAAGTGGTTAGTATACAACATCAGTGTTTCCCAAACTCCAGTCCTCATGGTCCCCAGGGGTCATGTTTTCAGGATTTCCAAAGTAAATAGAAATCCTGAACACATGATCCGTGGGGACGACGAGGACTGGAGTTCGGGAAACACTGGTTTAAATCAAGCAACCGGTACTGTATATACTTACGCTCTTTAATCTGGGCCCGAGCTTCGAGGTCCTCCCAGCGGTCCACAAGGAGCGAACAGATTTCCTCCCAGAGTCGTCGGGTAACGATAAGGTCAGCGTGGCGTCGGTCAGCCATATTCCAGAGCGGCTCCCTTTCTCTGATGAAATCGATGAGGCGGTCCACATCAATCCCTCCATCCTCACCGTCAGAGTCGGGAGCACGCTGTGAAGGCTGTTAAAGAAAAAGACAAAAATAACATAATTAGCCTCCACAAAAGAAATGAAATAAAAAGTGCAAAAAAACAAAGCAAAAATATTTATACTTACACGCTGGTGACCGCCGCGTTGCTGTCGCCGACGACCCTGGGAGGCACTGCGAGGACCTCTTGGCCGAGCACCAGATTGGGAAGACTAGAGAAGAAAACAAAAAATGTTATGTCTTTGGATGTAGGCATTTGTTTGCTGTGTGTGGTCTGCAGAACATTGTATTCTATGTGTTGTGTGTAGTGTGATGTTGTGTTTCTGCGTTTGATGCAAAAAACTTACCAATTGTGAGCCCACTCCAAGTGTCTGTCCACCCCTTCCTTCTGGGAGCTCCTCTTCATCTTGTGATTCCTGTTTTGAAATAAAAGGCAATGAATAGACATATATTACAGAGATGATGGATTTTGGAAATAAAAACTTACCGTCAAACGCTGAGGATGCGAGGGAGGGCTCCCAGAAGAAGATGTGCTGTCTTCCTCATGGCCAGACTCCATGGCTGTGGGTGGTGTTCCTGCTGCTGCCATTGCTGCTGCTGCTGCTGCATCTATTGGGCGGCTGTTGAATAAAGAGAAACAAAGGGCCAATGAATATCTTGATATTCCATAGCCCTAGTTTGGAGGAATGGGGGATTTGATAATTACCGTCTCTCATCTGCTGCTGGACTCCCCTCCCGTTGTTCAGCATGCTGCTCCATTTGGGGTGGTGCTGATGGTGCTGCTGCTGCAGATGTCTGCTGCCTTCTCCTGCTCCTGGTTCTTGGCTTGGGTGGCTGAGGGTCCCACTGTCTTGCTTTTATATATGTCTTGTGGGCAGAGCTACTGAGCATGCTCAGACCAAAAAAACTGGATCAGGCGCATTGCGGCGCTCATAGGCTTTCATTGTATGAAAAAGCCGGACACGCCGGATCCGGCGTGTCCGGCTTTTTCGCCGGAGACAAAAAACGTTACAGTAGCCGTTTTTTCCAGACGCCGGATCACGTCACATTGCCGGATCCGGCGAAAATCGGATGAAACGCATGGCCATCCGGCTCGATCCGGCTCAAATGCAAGTCAATGGGGGGGAAACCGGATCCGGTTTTTGTCAAAAGCGCCGGATCGCGCCTGACGGCGAAAACCTGATGTGTGAAAGAGGCCTTAGAGACCACTGGGCTAAGTGCACACTTGCAGAAAATCTTCTGCACAAAAACCTGAATCCCTTCCCAGAAACCGCACCTATTTTTCCTCGGCGGTTTTTGTGCGTTTTTGATGCGTTTTTTACCGCAGCGGTTTCTAAAAGCATGGGAGAAGCCTAAACCGCGGAAAAAAACGCAAAATTAATGTGCATGCTGCGGTTTTTTCACGGTAAAAAACGCATCAATGTGCACAAAAAGTGCAAAATGCATAGAAATGACTGTGCACCTTATTTTTAGCGGTTTTATAGCGGTTTTATAGTAAAAACCGCTAAAAAAACGCTGTGTGTGAACACAGCCTAAAGCCTGAAATGTGCATGCGTGGCTTATAAACGTGGCCCTACTCTCGCTCCGTACACATTAGTTTGAGCGCCATATGTACCATGTTTAAATGAATGTCTTTTTATATTGTCCCTTCCCTCATCCATATAGAATACAAAACTAAGAAAAATAATTTGTATTATGGAAGCCATATGACCGAGGCATTCACTCTTTGCTCCTGATACCTCCTTCATTAGGGGTAGTACTGAGCCCCTTAATGCCATGTATATGAGGGCTAAGGGAGCACACGCAGATCCCTGAATAGGGCCGGTTTCAGCCACGTGACATTCACGGGCCGAGTGCTGATGCTATCCATGTGCTGTCTGTCATTTGTTTTCACATAGATATAGACTTGTATGGGGAATTTTGATCCAATCTGGGGATTAAAACCTTTCTCCTTGATTTTGTTTCTTTGTTGTTTTTTTTTTTTTTTTTAATGTATACAAACAGCCTACAAAAAACTCAGACATGTGAACCGCTCCATAGATTATTATGGGTATATGCTCTCTGTGAAAATCCCTGAACACGGATGTGAATCGCAGAGGAATGAATGAGGCCTAGTCCAGATGTGGACAATACTTAAAGGGTCTCTGTACTCTGGGGTTGTATGGGTGTGTTTTTTTTTTTTTATTTTAAATTCTATTTATTTATTTTTTTGCTACGGTAAAATGTTATGATTGAGGCTTGGAGACACCTGTACGTTTTATCCGGGGCTCAATGTGTGGAGCTCTCGTTTTGTCTGCAGAGGAAACCTCTTATATCCAAGGAATCGATGACCACATCTCTCGATCCTATAAAGATAAGAACCTCTTATTCTGTTTCTCATGCAGTCATCCATCTTGCCTTTTTTGGCGTCTAGACTTGGCAAAATTTAAGCTGATGTGATGTTTGTGCTGTGGGCCGGTCAGAATATGTCCGTAGCACTGCAGGAAAGTACGGTATTTGTGAGGCTGCTGAGATCTCCCATCTGTCTGTGACAGTTACTGTTCCCAAGCTGACCTGCACATTCTCCGGAGACAAGTGTGCAGATATGGGTCCTGTCAGCTTAATGCGTCCTCTTTTTAGGGCCCCAAATGTCCGTGATGCAGAAGAAAAGTCCCCCCCCCAAAAAACCCAATCCTAATATCTATGGATGGACTGAAAATGTAGAAACCAAGCAAACGTGCAGCACTGAGCAATATGCTATAATGATGTGATGGTGAGGATGAGGCCGTCCTCAGGCTCCTTGTGAGTGTTTGATGTAGAAGGACCTCATCTATGGAGAAAGTATGGAAAGAAGGACGAGCTCACTTTTTCAGTCCATATGAAATATTTCATCAAGGCTGAACCTGACCACACAAGATGCAGTCATCTCACTTAACCTGAAGGTCAAACTACAAGAATAGTCCAGTGTTGTCACTTCTGGTGACATGCGGGGTCAATCGTCTGTTATCTGGAGACTGTGCTAAAGACCCTCAGTGTGGCCCCCAGACTGAGAGTCACAGTGGGATAACACGAGTCACATCTGACAGGCAAAAGCCAGAATATGAAGTACTCGGCCCCCATAACTGATATAAATATATTTCTTTATTTGTAAGGCAAAAGAACTACTGAAAGAGTTTTGAGAGTTGTAATAAACGGGTTTTTGTTTGGACAGAATCTGCACCGGTTTTATGATGGTTATCTCATTCCTTGCAATCAGAGTTTGAAAAAGACCCCTAACGTAGGGCTGATACGTTAGAGAAGTATTTTTTTTTTTTTTTTTTGTGACTGCCTGACAAAGAAATCTATTCCTTTCAAATCTGAGCGCCAAGTACTTCATATTCTGGTTGATATGGAGTGGAACCATTACTCAAGCACCAATATTTGAGTGCCGTACATCCATTACTAGGCAAGGGCCATAGAAATTATGCTTGTGACTTAGTTGTTGGCTAGGTGTCCAGCCTCATTGGGTGCATTTCTTGCAGATTCTGTCCAAACAAAAACCCGTTAAGTTCAAGTCTCGGAATTTTTTCAGTTGTTCATCTGGTGCTGACTGAAAAACCAGCATAGCAAAAAAAAAAGTAACCGGTGTGTCACTACTGATGTGGAGGCCGTGTCCAGTAGCCAAGTGTGGAAGAGCCCCCAACAATGCAGCAGAGAGCCGAGGGTCAGCGGCAGATTCTTGACACACAAAGCTCACTCTTGGGGGGGAGATTCACAACAGTAAGTTCTTTCCAGTTGCAGTCTGTGCAAAAACGGACCGCACTCTGACCAATGTCACTTAACAGGGCAGTTCAAATAAGCCGTTTATATATTTGTATTTTCACTGACCGAATCTGCGTGAGACTTGCCCATTCAAGTCTATATGTGCACAAAAAAGCCCAGATGCCGTGCAGAGACACCGTGTAGTATCCGTCTTCTATTTATTCATGGACACATTGCAATTCTGTGATATGGGAAACTGTAAATTATTAATAGCTGCTCCGGTAAAAAAACAAAACAAATTGTATATGGGTGAAAAAGAATTATCTGAGTTTTCTGGATGATCCTGATGATGATGATTCTTTTTCCTACGGCTTGTGAACTTAGCCTTGGGGAACGTCGACACATTTTCTCTCATGTTGAGGTTGTGTGGGGTGATTTGTTTGGGTTGCTTTTTCCCCACTTATCCACCCCTGCCCCCCTCCCCCTTTTTTTTTTCTTAACATTTTTGCAATGCTGTCGTGTAAATTTTGCCCTCTCGGGTATGGTTCCGATGATGACATTTTGGTGTTTTTTTTACGCCTTTTAATTTCACTGTGCGAAAAAAACCAACATATCGTCTTAGCGGTCCAGAAAGGTAGATGGGCTTTATAGAACTTTTATGCCCACTATGTGTTTTTGGGTTTTTTTTGTTTGCTTTTTTGCAGTAAACTGACCTGTGGTGGATTTTGAAATCTGCAACATGCCAATTTGTCTCGCAGCTATGCTGAGTTTTATGTGCGGCTTTTCTCCATACAATAGCATTAGTTGCGGAAAATCCAGGTAAAAAAAATGCACATGCTTTACTTTATTGCTTTCCACTGCAAAAATGTGCCAAAAATTGTGTGTAATCCACACATGACTGTATGAGTAAGGTTTTGTCAAAACCAAATATCAAAAAGTATAAAAAACAAAGCTGCTTTATTTAAAACATGAAACCAAAGGAGACAAAACCGCAGCATCAAAAACGGGATAGAAAGGCATGTAAAAAAAAAAAAAAAAATGAAAGAATACTACCTAATTTAGTTGATGGGTGCAGAATATCGGCAACATCAAGTACTAATCTCTTGGGAACTAGTACTTGGCCATTGGGTTCTTTAAGTGCCAACATGGTGCAAGATTTTAATAAATCCAACGCACATGGCTCCAAAAATATATGCAGCGTAAATTAAAAAGAAGCTGTGGGTTCGAGATCCTCATCATGCCAATTGATGCCGCTGTCATGGCGTATTTCACCCTTTCTAATGCAAAGGGTGTAGTGCGCAATTGTTTTTGCACCCGTATCAAGATCAGCAGATCTGCTCCAGAGACGTTGCGTGGAACGTAGCATTGCGGGCTTTCCGATGGTAACTTACAGCTGCAGATTTAATTGCTGTGCATCACAAAGGATGAAATCCACAGAAGTATCTGTGGAAATACTGTAATATCTCAAAGCCTTGAAAGGAGGTTGCTGAATCTGGGGGAAAAAAAAGAAAAATTAAGGCATGAATGGGCTTAAAATACAAACCGGTAGCATATGCGCCTTCCAGCCGTCCTAGAGGTGTGCACAGTCTCTGGAAGCACGGCCTGCCTGACTCAGGAGTGCAGCTTGTGTTTAGAAGTGCAGTCATAAAATGTTAGTCACCCGATCACTGCAGCCAGTCACAGGTTTCAGCAGTCCTTCTGTTAGGGGCCCGGAAGCTGAGTAGACCACTTTTTTTTTTTAATTTTCAGCCCAGCCATGCCTTAATTTATTTATTTCTATATCGAACAACCACTTAATGGTGCCCCATACAGCTGATATAGCTGGGTTAGAAACCAGCTTCCAGGATCATCTGATTAAAATCCAAAACTTTATTGAAGAAAAAATATACATATAAAACAGTTGCCACTAAAATAGCACAGTGACGTAAGATAAACGCATTTCAGATAGTGTATGTGATGGCAGAGCGCGACTGCGAACCCTATAGCCCCCATACACTTGAGCCCTTGGTTCCTTGTCTGTTCTAGAATTGATATTCTAGGTTTCCTATTAGAGGTGCACCCTATCCCACCCCCTACCCCTGAGGCATCTTTGAAACTCCACTGCAGATTTGCCACTTTACTTTAGGAGTGGTAATATCCACAATTATTATCCACAGAAGAATAATGGTTGTAGCTTGACACTTGTGAAGCCTTTGGACCCCGGCCGATATGGTTTGTACATTAGTATGCAGGCGAAACGCTTCACATTTTCCTACTAATGTAGACTTGGCACCTGCTGTGCTGGCTGATGAACCTTGAGCAGGAACATCACTCTGTTGGTAAACGCTTGTGCTTGAGGAAGAAATGAATGTGCGCCACACGTAGGCTTCATCTGACAACCTGCACTCTGGTGGACATTGACAAAGGCCAAACCGGGGAAATGTGGTCATGGGGACTTCATCTAAACCAAATGCTTCAGCAATGCAGTCAGCAAAATAGGTTTTCTCCACCGCAGGCTGATTTCCTCCATGGTGTCTAGACATGAAAAATAAATTAAATGTCCTGCTAAAAATCTCTTGTCATGTTTGTGCGGTCAGACTCATTCTTTGCCATATTTTACTTGAACTCTTTGCCCTCATCCTGAGCAGATGATTGAGAACTAATGAGGAGTCTGGGTCGGCCATGAGCTATAGCTGCGCCTCCCCTAAACTTTTCTTCTTTGTGTTATAATGGCTATTTGTCTTCTGTTTGAATGGTTATCTCTATGTTCATATTATCTGACATTTGGAGAATATATATATCTAATATATATTTGCCTTAAATTGTCCGTCATCCATTTCCGTCTGAATGTCCTCGAATCCCATAATTCACCGCGCTGACCGGAAGTACGCCGACCGCCATATTGGAATACCCAAGTGATGGGTATTCCAATATGGCACCCGGTGGTGGTACCTAGGGACTTCCGCAGTACCACCAGCGGGACACCCACGCCGGACCCTCCCCAGGACCCCTGCCAGGACCCGCTGTCGCCTGACTACAGTCATTGGATCTCGCCGCTGCCTGCCCACCCACCTCCGTGCAGTCACAGCCGGCAGGAAAGACGGTGGTTTGCGGCCTGTGCTGGAGATGTGGTGCAGCGCCACCAGAGGGCGTCCACACCCCATCTCCAGCACAGGCCGCAAGCTGCGGTCTTTCCTGCCGGCTGTGACTGCACGGAGTTGGGTGGGCAGGCAGCGGCGGGACACACACCCCACACACACACTTCCCTCCCGATGCGATGGCATCGGGCACACCTCTAGTATATTATATCCAAATAAGCATGCATTTCTCAATATCTGACATGAAATCAGAATAAACCTTTCCCGATTTAGGTCAGTTAGGATTACCAGAATTATTTGCCAATAATGAGAGAGAGAATGTTTTAAGGCATATGTATTGCAAAGTCAAAAGTTTACATACATTTCATTAGTATTTGGTACCATTGCCCTTTAACTGAATGGCTTGGGTCAAATATTTGGGATATGCTTCCACAAGCTTCTCACAATTGTGGGTCGGAGTTTGGGCCCATTCCTCCTGACAAAACTGGTGTAACTGATCCAGGTTTGTAGGTCACCTTGCTCGCACCTATATTTTCAGCTTTGCCCATAACTTTTCAATAGGATTGAGATCAGAGCTGTGTGATGGTCGCTCCAAAACATTGACTTTGTTATCCTTCCTTAAGCCACTTTACCATTTTGGCAGTATGCTTCGGGTCATTGTCCATTTGGAAGACCCATTTCTGCCTAAGCTTTAACTTCCTGGCTGATGTCTTGAGATATTGCTTCAGTATTGCCACATAATCTTCTTTCTCATGATGCCAGTTGGGATGTTGTTGTAAGGCTATGTGCCCACGTTGCAGAAATGCTGCGGAATTGTCCGCAACTCCCCACCGTGGGTAAAACGCATGCACAGTTCGCATGCGTTTTCCCACAAAACCCAAGCATTTTGCAAGCGTATTTAGCTTGCAGAATGCTAGCGCTTTACCAAGCGATTTGATGCATTGCTTGGAAAAGTCAAGCAAAGTACCAACTTTTTACTATTGCCTATGCAGCATCAATAGTAAAAGATAAAATGTTAACAATAAAAAATATTTAAAAAAATATGGATATACTTACTCTCTGTTGGCCCCCGGAGTCCTCCCGGCCCTCAGCGACGCTGCCGAAAAGTTCCGTTCCCAGGGATGCATTGCGAGAATCACCTCAGATAACGTAGCAGTCATGTGACCGTGACGTCATCTGGGGTGATTCGCGCAATGCATCCCTGGGAACGGAAGTTGCTGGCAGCGCCACGTGCACCGCTGAGGATTCCAGGGGCCAACAGAGGGTAAGTATATCCCTATTATTTTTATTCTATTTTTTAAAGGAATATGGTACCCAGGGCATGGAGGAGAGTCTCTTCTCCAGACCCTGGGTACCATCCGCACATGAAGTGCTCACTTTACGTATGGTGGGCATAGCCACATGCTTAAAGTGAGCGTTTCAATGCAATCCCATGGCGGCGGAATCGACGCGATTCCGCAAAATTAATGACATGCTGCGTATTTTACTGCTATGCGATTCCACAGCGGATAAATCTGTAGCATAGGCACAGCAACTGCGGAATCCCATAGGATTGCATGGGAATGCACTTTGATAGTGTTTTTTAAGCATTTCCACTGCGGCAGAAATGCTTAAAAAACGCAACGTGTGCACACAGTCTTAGGCTTCCAAGCTTCTCCCTTCCTCCAAACGTAACAATTGTCATTATGCCGAAAAAGTTAAATTTTAGTTTCAGCAGACCACAGGACATGTCTCCAAAAATTAAGGGCTTTGTTCCTATGTGTATTTACAAACATTGATCTGGCTTTCTTATATTTCTTTTGAATCTTACCAGCGTCTGCCATCATCTTCACAAGGTCTTTTTTGCTTTTGTACTTGGGTTGATATGCACATGACGTTCATCTCTGGGACACAGAACCTGTCTCCTTCCTGAGCTGAAATTGTACCCAAGGATGAGCCAGACTTATGCAAGTCCACATTTCTCTTCCTGATATCTTGGCTGATTTCTTGACTTTCCCTCAGGTGTGTCTGTAATTACCGTAACTCAAATTGGTGCCAAAAAATTTCCTTCCAAACACATGACCTCATGATATGGGCAGTTCAGATTTGTTTAAAGGCATAGTAATCTTAGTGTATGTAAACTTTTGACTTTGCAGTAAGTAATAAAAATGCCTTAAAACATTCTCTCTCATTCTGGGATTTGGCAAATATTAATAATTATGGTAATCCTAACTGACCTAAGACGAGAGAGGTTTATTCTGATTTCATGTCAGATATTGAGAAAAACATGCAGATGTGTCTTTTTATATAGTGTAAACTTCCGGTTTCATCTGTGTGTATGTATAACAGTAAGATATATGTATAACTTTTTTTTTTCTTTTTTCCTTCACCGGTTTCTGCTGTATAATGATAGCAGATGGCGAATAACACCAGCCTTCGAGAAACTGTACATGGGAGAACGGACCATTGTTCATCATTGTGCTGGAACAGGTTTATCGGTGTTTGGCCTGTGCAGCTGTATAGACCATCAGTGATTTTCTGATTTTCATATTCCCATTCACCCCCCCCCCCCCAAAAAAAAAAAAAAAAAAAATTCAGTTTCTCCTTCCGATTTCAACGATAGAAACTGCAGCACATGTGCAATCCGTGTGCTGACGGTAATTTTCATGGTCCATAGACTTGCACTGGTGGTTTTATTCTGTGACTTGGGTCAAGAGATTATTTTTGGTGGGTTATTTTTTTTTTTTGTTTCAGGCCTGTACAGCAGTACAAACTACAGAGGACATGTAGTATGTCCGTAAAAATCTTTATAAGAACATGTGCGATTGAGGCCTTAAGGATCTCGCACTGCTGAGTTCCTAAATGCCCCTTCCCCTCTCTGGGGGATTCTGCCTGTCCGATATCCATGACCTGATATAACTTGTCTGGAGGATCACTGGAGTGTTATTGCTCGGTGGGGACGCTGATTTTCTTCTGTCAGCAGTGCACATTACTCCCACAGCGTCTCCTGCCTAATAAGGCCGTTAGGCTTTGTGAAGCCGTCATGTTTTCTGCATCACATCGGGCGAGGTCTTGTAAACTCACTAAAGCATCTCCTGCAATTTGTTAGCTTTTTTTGTTTTGACTGCGTTGTGGCTCATTTACATGGGCAGATGTGCCCGAAAGATGCACCCATGAGCGATACAGCTAGTAGATCAACACTAGTGCTCAGTCACTATGGAAGTGAGTAGGATCTGAGCTGCAGAACCTGAGAACAGCCATTACAGTGCATGGAGCAGTGCTGCCCACTCAGTATCTGTGGGGGGGGGCTGGGGGTCTGACCCACCACCAATCTGATGTTCATAGCCAATCCTAATGGGCAATGAGTTTGTAAGATCTGTGCAACCACTTTAAAGAGGACCCGTCACCAGCTAAAAAGTGTCAATTTTCTGTTCTTAATTTATTCAAATGTATTGTTAATCCTCCATATGGTTCTAAAGACTTGGGCATTTTAATTTAGCGCTAATTCTTATGGTTTTTATGAAGGGGGCACGCGGCTCCGTGGAGCCTCTTGGGCACGCGGCTCGGAGGAGCCTCTTGGGCATTGACCCTCTTTACATCTAGAATTGCATTTTCCCTTCATGGTTGGGTTAGATGCTTTTTCTTTTAACATGTCAAAGACCGAATTGATCACCCTTGAGTGAAGTAAGATAATCCTAATCTCTGTAGCAGATATGATTTTTCACTATAGGAACACGTGTTGGAAAAGTTGATCCCCTGACAGTGCAAAAAGTTTTGTGAAACAAGATGTCATATAATTTCTGTGAAGGTTTTGCTGCTTTTCATAGCTACATGTTTCCCGTATAAGTCCGTATCCCGATCTGCTCATATCTTTAGTGGCCGTCGAATAAATTGATGGGTCTCTGATGTCAGTTTTCTGGAAGTAGAGCTACACTTTAAAGGGACTCTGTCGGCAGGTTTTGGCTACGTCGACTGAGAGCAGCCTGATGTAGGGTCTGAGACCCTGATTCCAGGAATATGCTACTTACTTGGCTGCTTTCTGTCATTTTGATACAATCCCCGTTTTCTCTGCTGCAGAATTTGCAGTTTTCTAATACTGAGCGCTGTATATCCCGCCCACACCACTGGCAGTTTTCTCACTTTGGCTGCTTTCTGTGTTCACTGTGCAATCAGTGGTGAAGTTGTGGTTGGACTAGGAGGCACAAAGCAACTTGTCCTGTAGTGAGATATTTCTGCTGATAAAACACTGATTTTATTGTACCGGCAGCAGACAGCTCAGTAAGTGACACATCACTGTACTCAGGGTCTCGGCCTCTACATCACGCTGCACTCGGATTACATAACACAAACCTGCTGACAGATTCCCTGTAAGCATAATAATTTGTCGGTCTATGTCTGGCTTTAGTAACGGCAGCGTATGGCTTGGCCTGGCAATTTTGCCTGGGGATTTATAGTGGAGAATGCTATAAATTTAGTCTGATGTTGGGTTTTTCTAGGATTAGACCTGAAATAAATTGAGTTTTCCATAATTAAAAACAAACAGATGTATCCCCTTGGCAGCTTCCCTGACAGCTGTGGCAGCGTTGCATTGGGGCGAGTTTTTGTAGCCAAGTCTGGGCAGAAGTTATCCTGTAGCCCAGTCCTGGATCAGCGAGGATTCGGAGGTCACTGTGAGCAGTTCATCCCCGCCTGACCTCTGCTAATACAAACACTCCTTTCTCAGGCCAAGCCATGTAATCCCGATTGTCCTAACACTATCAATCCAGAATACCAAGCGTGCAGCAGCCGGAGGAAAGCTGCTGCCCATGTGAGCGGATACATGAGGTGCGGGGATGGTGTGCCCTCGTGGTGCTGCTCATAAGAAAAGCCTGACTTCCTGCCATGAAATCAATCTCATTTGGGTTACTTCAGGAAACAGATTTCTGCTTAATCCATTCAACACGTTCTTCCCTAGTTTGACTGTAATTTGTTTAGTCGGGTTCATAATGAAAAGCACTGGCTATTTGTATCCATATTATTACCGTTTCCATTCTAGGATCATTTCCGTCAGAATATGTGCGATCCTAGACTCCTGCTGCTCATTACTGTAGGATCTGTGATATCTGCACACCGGAGAGGAGAGAATCGCTTCAGTGTCGCTCTCCAGTTTGTAGTCCGATGGCCTGAAACGGGCCGAGCATAGTGGGGGGCCTTCCAAATTGGGTGGCCTGGCGGGATGGTGGGCGTACTCATTATATAGAAGTAGGTTGATGGTTCAACAAATGTTTGTTTTCCTACATGCTCCATTATGTGCATCGTGTCTCCTCCAGAAGGAAGAAGCCCCTCTCTCTTCCGGCATTGGGTTGCCTGTAGCGGACACTAGCCTTCTTTTGTGCGTGCTTTGTCCGACCCATTGGATCTCCACAAGGAGAACCTTACCTTTTTCTATTTACTCTGTCATTATCCTTACTCCTCTGAGCCGTCTAGATGGCCTGGATGGCGCTGGCCTTCTAATACTGCCCTGTGACCCTGGCCCACAGTCTCCATTTTACCATAAGAAGGAATGTGGGCCACTTGCAGTTTCCGGTGTGATTTGTGAAAACGCACAACAAAAACTGATTTTGCCAGCGTTATGAAAACGTGACCAAACTGGTGTGACCTTTTCCATTTAAAGGATTATTCCCATCTTCATTAAAGGTGTTGTCGGATAATGCTTGTAAACATAAGCACTTTAGATATCTTTCATATTAAAATACGACCGTCTTTAAGATGTTAGCATTTAGTTTGTTGCCGAATGCCTAGGAGCCCGACCACCTCTGCTGTCTAGCTGGTAAGCCATGCACTGTAGCTGGCTGAGATTAGGGGCCAGTGATCCTGGCAGCTTCTATACAGTACTTACCAGATCAATAGAAAAGAGCTTGTGAGCGCTGCGCATGTTCTGATGTCCAGCAGCAGCGTTCGGTCTCCAAGGCCACGAGCTGTAAACAAAAGTTTTACTATCTGAAGAATGGCTGAATATAAACTGTAATATTGCTTGTATTTACAGGCACTATCTGACATGGGCATCAATGACTGCCGGGCACCGTGCCAGCTTACCCTTGTGTAGGATTCCTTTTGGGAACCCTTTCATCTCCGCAGATCTGTATGGACTTGTCTCTTAGGACCTTTCTCCCTGGTGCACTATCCCTTCTCAGTGCCATCTTTTCAGTTATCAAGCATGATGGTGAAAGCGTCTTCAGCCAGTAATATGGCAGGTCATCAGGTGCCAGGAGCTGGCACAAAGCTCACGCTGCCTGGGTCTCTGTATAAGGCCGGGTCATAGACACTTTTATTATGGCTTCTGCTTATGATGTCACCATATCTGACAGACCCTACTGACGGATAAAAGGCTCAGCCGTTCTTTCTGGGGCTTGAATATTTTTGATAGCACAAAAATATGGTGCTCAAGTAATGGTACGGTTCACAGTAAGGAGAGAAGCCACAGGGAACAACTAAACACCAATGTGTGCAGAACCTGAGCAGATGGCGTGTGCCCACCACATTGTGTGGCTGCACTAGCTCCGGACATGGTCATTGCTGTTGCGTCACTCGTTACCTTGGCTGGCAGGATCGGGCTTATCGTATGGTGTAAGGGTATGTGCCGATGATCGGGAACTGGCAGCGTTTTGGATCCAGCGCGTGAATCTGCGTGTGTCCACTGGACCGTGTGGCCTGCCCGCATCCAATACATTTCTATTAGTGAAACTTCTCTTGTGGAGACTAGTGGTCTGTAAAGACGTGCCGTATGCCTGTCTGCGCGGGAGATACGCGGCGTCTCTGGACGCAGTGTGGACATGAGTTTTCTTGAAATCCCCTCCACTATGCTGTAATATCTGGGACACCGCGGAGGACGCAGCTTCCAACCTGCAGCGTTTACAGATCGTCTGCACATACCCTAACCCGTCAGTGGGGCAGACTTATTAATTCTAACTTCAGGACAGTGTATTCCTGCCGTATGACACATTGTGGGGAACCAATCCTAGTCTAGTTTACAGCCTCTATTAGTTGCTTTAGTTTGCCTCTGAATTTTCTGCAGGGTGTCACATGCCAACCTGTGACCTTAGTGGGGCTATGCCCTTTATGCCAATGTAAGTCTATATGGTGGGAAAGCTTTCTGGCATATACCTCTGATGGGAAGCTGGAAGGCAGTGTGCACAGAGCCTAAACGTAGTGACCATTACTGTGTATGTACACTGCCTGAGAACCAACACTCGCACACCCTCACCCACGCTGCGCACACTCGCACACGCTACACCCTCACCCACGCTGCACACACTCGCACAAGCCTTGCTCACGCCACGCACACTCACACCTAGTCCCAGAGACCTGACAGACATGATGGATGTGCAGACACAGCTCTTCTGTGCGGTGTGTGGAGTAATAATGTTTCCCAGGCCCTGAGGTTGTGCCCACACAATGCCACCTGAGAGTTGTATTGTTGCCAGCAAGCTCTGCTCGGGAGGAATAAGTGCTTTCTTTAATTGGCCCAATTCGTCTCAGTCTTTCTTTTGTGCTGCGGCTGAATAGACGCATCAGTCAGAGGGTTACTGTGTAAAACGTATGACAGTGATTGAGGACAAGCAAGAGCTGGAGACCCTCATCAATATGTCAAAGATGGTGGGACGGTCTAGGGCTAGGGTGACCTGTTTGTAGTGTAAGGCGAGTGCCTCTGGACTCCCCCTTTATATATGTAGTGCTATCCGTGTGAACGCCTCTGCGTATTATGGCTGGCGTACACTCACGTATATGTCGCATGCATCCATTAGGCTCTGTACGCCCTGCAGGAGTCGGGCTGACCTCTATACGCTGACGCCTGGCTGTGCTGTGACACCTGTGATGGCAGCAATGTGCAATTTACGCTTTTGTAACTATATACAGAGACATTTTTATTTTCCACTTACTGTGTAAGCGTAAATTCAGATGCTGCAGTTTTTTATATTTTGCCTAAAATCTCCCAGCAGCATACATCCCATATCCCAATGTCTGCATGTGGCGTTATACATGTGTGCTGGTGTTGGGCAGCGATGAGATTATGGCATGGCCTGTAATCCGCTGTCTTGTTTGCTTTCATGATTTGTGACTTTCTGCGACATCCGGCTGCTGTACACATAATCGTCCTGGGCAGCACTGATGTAACCTGCAGCTGCTGATGGTGGGGCTGTAGCCACCAGATCTGTATGGCAAATGGTGGCTGGCATTTCCCCTTCATCTGGGGGAGCAGTGAGTCTGGTGACCTAGCCCTGGCCGGGTGCGTAGCATAGTAACATAGTTCTTAAGGTTGAAGGAAGACTTCAAGTCCATCTAGTTCAACCCATAACCCATCCTAACCTGCCCTAACATGTTGATCCAGAGGAAGGCAAAAAAACCCATGTGGCAAACAGTAAGCTTCACATTGGGGAAAAACATTCCTTCCAGACTCCACACACGGCAATCAGACTAGCTCCCTGGATCAACGCAATATTAAGGAAACTAGTGTATATACCCTGTAATATTATACTTTTCAAGAAAGGCATCCAGTCCCTTCTTAAATTTTATTAGGGAATCACTCATTACGTCTTATGGCAGAGAGTTCCATAGTCTCACTGCTCTTTACAGTAAAGAATCCGCGTCTGTGATTATGCTTAAACCTTCTTTCCTCCAGACATAGAGGATGCCCCCTTGTCCCCGTCACAGGTCTAAGAGTAAAAAGATCATTAGAAAGGTCTCTGTACTGTCCCCGCATATATTTATACATTGTAATCATATCACCCCTAAGCCTTCGATTCTCCAAACTAAATAACCCCAAGTGTAATAACCTGTCTTGGTTTTGCAGACCCCCCAGTTCCCTAATAACATTGGTCACTCTTCTCTGCACCCGCTCCTGTTCAGCTATGTCTTTCTTATACACCGGAGACCAGAACTGTACACAGTATTCTAAGTGTGGTCTCACTAGTGACTTATATAGAGGTAAAATTATGTTCTCCTCATGAGCATCTATACCTCTTTTAATGCATCCCATTATTTTATTTGCCTTTGCAGCAGCTGCCTGACACTGGCCACTAAATGTGAGTTTGTCGTCCACCCATACACCCAGGTCTTTTTCAGTGACAGTTTTGCCCAGTGTTTTACAATTAAGCACATAATTATACATCTTGTTTGTTCTACCCAAGTGCATGACCTTACATTTATCCCCATTAAAGCTCATTTGCCATTTATCAGCCCAAGCTTCTAGTTTACATAAATCCTCCTGTAATATAACATTGTCCTCCTGTAGCTCTGGCCAGGTGCGTATCACTGGGGCGCTTGTGCTGTTATTTGGCCAGTATTGAGTATATTTTGGTTTTGGGTTTTGTTGCTCCATTAATAATCTCTTCTCTTTCTTTCATTTAGGATTGGATGCGGAGCTTTACTATGTCAGGAACGATATCGTCAATCATTATGCCCTTTCCTTTAACCTGCTCGTTCCCACCGAGACCAGCAGCCTCCACTTCAGCTGGCACTCCAAATCTAAGGTGCGTTGGTAATGCTTCCTTTTTTCTTCTATCTTGGAAACTTCAAGCAAAATGCTCCTGCCTCCATGTGTTAACATTAGCCATCACAGGGGATCAACCAGTCATCTCGTGTGTGTATAGTGTCCAATGTCTCATCTATGCAGCATAGCCCTCCAATCAAGGCTGGGTGTACCTGGTGATGTGCGTCACGAGGCAGCAATTCTCATTCGGTTCGCACAGATGGTCACCTCTCTGCCCGCCTGGCGGGGTGGACGCGCGCCTGCCCCCTTGCTGTGGTGCAGCTAATTTAAAAAAAAGAGAAATCTTTTAATTTGGATTGACGTCTATGGAATGTCACTTTTGGATACACAGTCGACAGGTCGCACCTCAGTAAATGGTTAGGTGTGATGTGGCCGTGTGACGCCACAATCTGTGTGCAGCGACGTGGCCTCAGTGCAGCCCAGAGTACATGGAGCAGGAGGACTCCATTACTGTCTGCAGCACATTCAGCAGTGTGACTCAGGTTATATCTAGGCAGAATACCTTTCTGAACTCTCGGGAAGTCGCGTGACCATCAATTATCGGCTCTGTTGGTTGTAACCAAGCTTTCTTTGAAACGGATAAGCCCCTAAATCACTAAATCCCATTTCTCCCACCTACCAGAGAATACCTGAATGAGTGCAGAAACACTGTGCTACTTATTGGCTTGTCTCCTAATTTCTCTGGGTTTTCCCATGCGGCTCCTCACCACACGTAAGCCCGGTCGCCCATGTCTGCTTGCCGGCAGGTCTAGACAGCGCTCCTCTTTTCGGCTATTGACATTCCTCCCCCATCCGTGCTCGGCACATTTCCAGGCTCTGGGTGGCTTGTTTCACAGCGGATTCCTTCTTACTGCGGTGTTGGCTTCCTCTGAGCATTGGCCTTTTCTGGCTAATATAGGTGTATGGTTGCCTCTCACTTATGCCGAATCCTCTCATAGCCTGCCCCGTGTATTACTCCGAGAGGATACTGCAGGTATCCACATGTTTTCCTCATATCAGTGCCATGTTCTAATGTTTTCTTCATTAATCTTTTTCTTGCTAAGCAACTCTGCTCCACATGGCCATTTTCACCGCTCGGTCTAGGTGTGGGGAGGAAAACTACACCAACTTGTTACTGCAAATCGGTGCATTTATCATATTGTTATGGGGGTTGTCTGGTCACACATAACATTCACCTGGCCATAGGGTAAGCCATAATTATGGGATCAGTGGGGATCCTACTCCTGTCACACCACCGACCAGCTATTTCTCTGGCTGCCCCATTTCAAACTTCTGGCATTAATTGCTTTGAAAAGTTGTTGATTTTTACAAACTTGAATGAAAATGTTGCATGTATTGGCATTCTCATGCTAGTTTTGGCGGGATGGGATGAGGCGAGAGATCGACTGGAGTAAGATTTCTGGCATGGACTCCTGATTTGTTATCAGGAGTGTACCTCTTAATGAATGGGAAGCCCTGACTCCATCATGCCCCTTTATAAAAACGGTCATCGAGAATATTGCTGGTGTCGATGATTCAGGCCTATGCAGAGCGTAGCTCTGTGTGATGTGAAGCAGCCGCTGCCGGGTCCTGGACAGCGGCTCCCATTCAGAAGAACGGCGATGTCCTGCTTGACCCGTCAATGAGCACATCTGGGGTCTGACATGTAACGGCTGAGCGGCCCGGGGGTCTTGCATCCGCTATGGCTAGGTCATTGATATAAAGTGACCAGTCCCTTTATCCCCTCTATTCAGGCCATCTTTAATTTCTAACATTTTGGGGGTTTTTTTACTCCCAATTTTCCAAGATCCATGTGGTGTGTTGTATCCCCCCCCCCCCCCTCCAAGAGCTGTGTGAGAGCGGGCTTTTGTGCGACAGGCAAATGTTATTATTGATCCCATTCAGGGCAACATTCATGTTTTTCACCAATGTTTATTGCTTTGATTTTTGTGATTTCCTCTTCAGGTTGAGTACAAACTGGGATTTCAGGTGAACAATTCCTTAGCAATGGACCTACCACAGACCAATATTTCGCTGCAGGGGGACGTGCCTCGCTCCTTGTCAGGTAAATGGCTTCTTTGGGTACAGTTTGTTCTGATTATAACCAGCATTGGATATAAAGCAATGAAATGACCGCGACTGTGGGAATGTATCCCATCCACTGGCACTAGGCGCACGGAGGCATTGAGGAGTATCCTGCACTGCAGCACCACCTAGTGGTGATAAGTGGTGACTACAGAGGAGGTTTATGATCATATTACAATTACATTTGTCCTTTTCTGAGCTGCATAAAAATGAGACTAATTACTACCAGCGCGCCCTTCATATATCATCATACACAGAAGTTTTACATGTTGGCTTTATAATGCACAAAATATGCCTTATCCAGTGAGATGTGGGTAGACGGGCTATTGCAGTTTAAAGCGATAGCCGTAATAGAAAAAGCCCTTAGTGGTATTATTATGCAATGCTTGTTCTAATAGGCAAATCTGTTTTCTGGTATTTGAAATTTTGTTCATGCTGTGGGCTAGGAACAAGACCAGGAACCTGCTGAGTGACGCCCCACAGATCTATTCTTGCTGCGCCCACCCCCCCCACCCCCCCATGGAGCTGCTCTCGTTGAAGCCCCCCCCCCCACGGAGCCGCTCTTGCTGCGCCCCACCCCATGGAGCCACTCTTGCTGCTCCCCCTCTTTTCCCCCACCAATCTGAGGGTAGTGGTACAGCATCCTGCGTACTGGACAGGCTCGTCAGGGCTGTGCTCACAGGAGCCATTGTGCTCTGCAAAATCACACACTCCTTGGGTTTTATTCTGGCGTCAGTTTTTTTTTTTTCTACATAGGAGGGTGATCTGTGGTTTTCATGGTGTAAGGTACACTGTACACTCCACAATTACAGCCATAGTAATCCAAACATGACTGAAAAGTGCTGGAAGGCAGACACCGTGGAAAAAATTCTGTACATCCCAGCATACACCTGTAACTCAAGAGCTGGAATCCTGACTTCTGCTAGATACAAGAATGTCAGTCAAAAAAACTAACCTCTGTGTCGCATGCTGGAAATGAAATCTGCTACAAACATAAATATCTTTATCTATGGCTTACTATAAAGTGTTCTAAGCCTTTTCCTTCACAAATGACTGCTAGTTGCAGATTTTCTGTGCAAAACCAAACCACGACAATGCCATGTGAACATCGCCCAGCACAATGCTTTCCTAATGTGGTCCATTATAAAATATGTGGACATTTCACCTTGGTCCCAGTGCAGCCTTGAAGACTATTTTTGTTTTCTAATGGACTTAAGAATTTCTTACAGGACCACCCTAGTTTTTTTTTAATCTTTTTTTTTTGCTTGCCTCCTCTGTTAGCCATCAGTAATATGTCGACAGTTTTTGTACCGAATACCAGTTGCCGTCTTCTACTGTTTCCAGCGCAGCCCCAATCCTCTTGCCTCACATGATCGCAGGCAGGTGTGACCAGCCGGCTCACAAAGCGTCCTCTGTGTGGACCACAAGACACTTTCTCATTGTAAGTGTATGAGACTCAGAATAACCCCCCCCCCATAGACTTACACTAAGGCTGCGTGCCCACGTTGCGTTTTTTTAAGCGTTTCCGCAGGGTTTGTGCCGGCTCAGATGCTTCAGAAACACTTGAAAGAAGCTTCCCATTAAATTGCATGCATTTTTGGCTTTTTGTGCCAGTGCATGCGTTTTTAAATGCGTAGAAAACGCTTAGCGGCTGAAAACGCAGCATGCTCATTAATTTCCGCATAGCTGCGTGTTTTTAGCCATTTCCTATGTTCCCAGAAACCGCACGGAAAAAACGCGTCAAAAACGAACGATTTTTGTGCAAAAACGCGTGGAAATAAAACGTGCGGTTTCTGGGAAGAAGTCCGGTTTTCTAAGCGTTTAAAAACGCTAATGTGAGCACATAGCCTAAGAAAGGAACTAATGGTTCGCGGAGTGAGCCAGCAAGAAAGAGCTGTGGTCACATGATGCAGGAGCGGACTGGAGCAGCGCTGGAAACGGCAGCAAGACGGCAGCTGGAAGTATTCCAGTGCACGCAATCTACACACATTATTGATTACTTATAAAGGGTGCAATTTTAAAATAACAAAAACACTGGATTGGTCTTTGGTCAGAAGAATATAATGGATGCTCCTGCTTTTAAAATACTAGTTTCTTTGTTGTACCAGGTTTTTAAAGTATTCTGATTGAATAAATTGTGTGCAGATAATTCTGTTACAAACAGGTTTTGGCGCCCCCAAGTGTTGTCAGAATGTCATTCTGCTGCTTCATGCCCTGATGGTCACACATGCTGAGTAGCTTGATGCCATCGCCTGGCAATGGCATACCTATGGTGGAGTGATGCCAGCCATTAAGTAGAGGCTTCTTGTCACCAGCACTGGACACGGGAGGTGGACATTGAGAGGACAGTAACCGAGCAGAAGAGGGCGCTATAAGAAGGATCAAGCAGTATCCCAAACACTGGGACAGATTGCTTTTAAAGGGAATCTGACTTTTGATACTTGCTGCACAAACCAGGACAGCGTCTGGCTGTATAATTTCTGCCACGCTGCGGCATTTCAGAGACATACATATAAAAGTTATACATAGGCCAAGCTGCTCGGGTGACTGTACTCAAAAGGGTCCGTCACCCCTTTTACACACAGGGAGAGACCAGTCCCTCATGGGGAGCAGGGCGTCTAAATGTAAAGTTTCCTCTGAAGCGATCCAGCGTTTTGGAGTGAGACATGCCTGTGTACCTCTGAGTATAGCTCACGACACTCCGGATAGGTGGTGTACTAGTGGTGTCCTACCACTTATAGCAGGACAAGGCCCGCCGTCGTTAAATCGAAGGGTTATTTGTGTTTTATGTAACATTTTCGGTCAATGACTTGGACCTTCTTGAGATACAGATTGCATTTAGTTGGATTGCAAATAAATATCACCTCAATTTAACTAGTGTCTTGTCCTACAGATCTGCCTGCATTCCCAGAAGAGATGCCGCCACGGCCTGCTCTAGGGGCGGGCCTGCCTGCTCTGGGGGCGGGCCTGTAGTTCAGGCAGCAATTATCATCTGTCAGGTTCTCATTAAGCGTGTCTAGACCTGGGTAACTTTTTTGATATAATGTAGTTCCATCGCAGTCCTTTAGATTGGTACAGGTCGTGGTCCTGAGTTTCCCGTTATCCCTCATGCCACGGGGCAGAATGACTTACTCTATGCGCAGGCATACCGGAGTATGTAACTCTCTGCTTCCATTCACTTCTGAGCGCTGCAGCCTGGCGAACTGGCGACGTCTGCCCAACTGCTTGTGCGATTGATGGTGCTTGCATCTTTGCACCCCACCACCGGTTTACAGGGTGGTTGTGGGGGGATTGAACACCTTTTTGGGGCATTTTTTTCCAATTTGGTGTAATTAGAAATGCACCATTTGGCTTTTACAGACTGTTTCTCGCACATCGCTGGCTGCAGTTACCACAGACTCCCGCTGAGCCTTATGATAGAAGAGCTTGTCACTCCTCTTTTTTTTTTTTTTTTTTCTGAGCTCCCTTCAGCTGATTTATGTTCACCTCAACTTTGATGTGGTCTATGGTCATAAGTCCTCTGAGAGGAGCTCCGAAAAAGACGGATGATAATTTTATCAGAACTGGCTTACTGATGGGCTCTCAGTTTGATCATTTTGCAGCCAACGCTTGCAATGCAGGACAGAAGCTATAGGAGGCAAACCATGCAAAATATTTAACAACAATTGCAAACATTATTTTTAGGCCTAAAATAGTTGTGTCCAGAACCTTCTAAAGGGAATTTGTCAGCAGGTTTTACTTTGTAATCTGAGAGCAGACTGATGTAGGGGCAGAGACACTGATTCCAGGGATGTGTCACTTCGCTGCTTGGAATTTCAGTAAAATCAGTATTTTGGCAGGAGAATATCACTAGAGGACTAGTCATCTTGTGCCATGTAGTCCTCTTGTGCCATGTAGTCCTTCCTCCTGCTTGGTGTCACCAAATTCCCACCGCTAACTGGCTGCTTTCTGCCTATGCACAGTGTACACACACAACTTTGAATCGTGGGTGGGGTTTACACAGGGCTCAGCATTCAGAGAACTGCTAGATCTGCAGCAGAGAAAACAAGCATTTTATCAGAACTTCAGCAAGCAGCCCAGTAAGTGACACATAGCTGAAATCAAAGTCTCTATCCATAAACCATGCAAAAACAAAGCAAATTTTTAAAAATATTGAATGACCTGCCTCCTGAGGTTGGATCTTTGTCTTTGGACTCCGCTGTCCCCAACATGGACATGAGGTTTCTATTTTACTGCTCCTGATAGGGGGTCTCCAGCAGGTGAGAGGGGCCGACCGTAGCGTGTTATTCACACCAGGTATTGTCCAGCGGTGGGAATTCATCACAATGTGCATGTGTCCAGGCAAGACTTGTGGAAGGGTCAGAGAGCCCTCCTTAACACGTCTGACTCCTCGGGTTCCTCAGATCATTTTCCTCTCCTGTAATGTGTACCTCTAAGTGTAGATCATGGCACTCCGGATAGCTGGTGCACTAGTGGTGTCCTACCACTTATAGTAGGACTGGGCACGCCGTCGTTAAATCGAAGAGATTTGTGTTTTACACTGGTGGCAGCGCGGGTCCCGAGTGCCCTCAGTTCTGTGCCTGTATCAGTAACACCAGCCCTCGGCGTGCCCGGGTGTTGTACGCAGCCCACTCACTTCTGACATTAATCATTTTTGCATCTGTTTTTCTTGGCAGTGTTCAGAGTTGATCTTTTCTGCTCTGGGAAAATGGAGATGGAGGTCATGCTCGTCATGCAGCTCAACATAACCATCAGCTCTGCCAAAAACATCACAGTCCTGAATTTCAAACGGAGGAAAATGTGCTACAGAAGTAAGTGTGACTCTCTGGGGGGCGCCGCACACACTGGCCGCAGACACTTATGGGTGTGGGAAATTGTATTCTCAAAAGTAAAGATTTTACTGCCCTTACACGATGAAACGGCAACCTGCCAGAGTGGTAGCGGCTAAATCACCGATCGCAGCGCCAAACTACAACTCTCAGCAGGCTCTGTTGGCTGCCACAGATGATTTATTCTGCTTGCTTATGTAGCGCCATCATATTCTGTCGTGCTGTTTAGGAGCCATCATCATGGTCCTCATTGGGCTCACAATCTAGATCACCCATCAGTATGTCTTTTGAGTGTGGGAACAAACTGGAGAACCCGGAGGAAACCCACACAAACACGGGGAGAACATACCAACTCCTTGCAGATGTCCTTGGTGAGATTTCAACACAAGAGCCCAGCGCTGCAAGGTTAACCACTGAGCCACCATACAGTGCTAACCACTGAGCCACCGTGCTGCCCTGGGGAAAGGGGGGGGGGTAAGCACCCAAATCATTATTGCATTTTCACCTCTTTCTCTTGTTTTGTTGTGTTTTGCTTCTAATAATTTTAATTTGCACCTTTTTTTTAACCTGTTCCCGACTGGGCGACTATTCGTTTTTGCACTTTTATTTTTTTCCTCCTCTTCGAAAAGCCATAACCACCTTCTTCTTCTTTTTTTTTTTTTTTTTTTTTTATATATTTATGTTGACACAGCTATGTGAGGGCTCGTTTTTTTGCAGGACAAGTTGTGCTTTTCAATGGCACCATCTTTTTTTATCATGTGACGTGCAGGAAAAAAAAATCCAAGTGCAACAAAATGGCAAAAAAAAACCCCCAATCCCGCTATTGTTTTTTTTTTTTTTTTGTTTGTTTATGAAGTGGTAGAAATGTATTATTCTCCAGGTTAGTGTGATTACATGGATAACAAATCTGCTTTTTTTTAATATATATTCAGAGCTGAAACATTTTAAATTTTTGGGTAATGAATCTTCAGGGCTCAATTTTTGCGCTTCGAGCCAACACTGTTACTTATGCCATTTTGGGGTAGATGCAATGATTTGATCGCCTCTTATAGCATTTTTGTGCTTTGTTGCAGCGGCCAAAGAACGCCCAATTCTGGCTTTTTTTTTTTTGTTTTATCACACCAATTACATTTCAGGTTAATTCACTTGATAGTTTAATGAATCAGACTCTTGCATACGTAGTGATACCATGTTTTTTTTTTTTGGTTTTTTTTTTTTGGTTTTTTTTTTAAATCTCCTATGAACACCTGTAGCGGGCTTGCTTTGCCAGGAGTACCGTCATGACGAGCAGAGGGGTCTTGAGCAAACCTCTGGCTGTCATAGCAATCCACCTGTGCTCGGCAGCCTCAGGCTTTCAGTCATAGAGGTGTGGCTCGTGCAGCTTCAGTCACCACTTAGTCCATAGTGAGACGCAGCTTTAAACCTCGCCCTAGCACTGACTGACAGCCGGCTCTACAGTTCATCAGCTCCAGCCTCACCTCATGTGATTGAAAGTCAGAGGCTGCAAGTTAACTTTAATCCTGGTAGTCGGGCTTTCAGTGCGGATGCCAGACAGCTTCAGAATTCTATAAAACCTGCAGATTAATCCTATATCTGCCGATTAATACAGTTTTTTTTGTTGTTTTGTTTTACACATGACATGTTCCCTTTTAAAATGGTTCTATAACTAAATAGTCTCTTTAAACCTGATGATGCTAGTATAATTACTTTAAAAAGGCATGTGAGTGTAAATGTATGATCCTGATAATAGATTGAGTTCAGCTAAAGAGTAAGAGAAGGTCATGAGTCCTGCTGTGTTCAGACTGCACCCATGCAGCCTGACTGGCAACTTGTACTGAGCTTTGTGAGATCTCAGCAGGAAGGAGGGACACTGAGGAGCTGTCAGTCAGGCTAGCTGGGTGGAGATTGAGAATAAACTTTCAACTATTATACAGAGCATATAAATAACATGGGGTACTTGGCAAGCACTGTTTTTGATCAGTAGAAGTGTAAAAGCCATGCCACCAGCGCCAAGGTGTACCCAGCCGGAATAGTTAGGCTATGGGCACACGTTGCGGATTTGTCGCGTTTCTTCCGCTCGGAAATGCTCCAAAAATGCAAGCGATATTAATCAATGGCATTCCTGAATTGTTGTGCACATGCTGTGGAAATTTCCATCCTTATTTGCAGCATTTTATTTTCCAGGACGTCCTAGCCTGACAGCACCATGGGATTGACCTTTCATCCTTATAGGGACAGGAAATACACGAGAGGTTAAAAGGTCCCCTCCCACACCACACTCCAGTGTTTTTCCTGTCCCTGTAAGGACAGGCACGAGAGCGCCGCAGCGGCGGCGGCAGGAGAAGCAGAAGACAATGACAACTTGCCGGGGCTAGGAGGTTCGGGGTCCCAAATGCCAACTCCTCCGGTCGGACGGTGCGCGCGGCACCCCCCTAAGGGGGGTTTCCCGCCTGCGGTCCCGTGGAGCGTCGCTCCGGGACGATGTATCGCTCCCCCCAGCGCGACTCCCGCCAGAGCCGGCGGTGGCGTCACTTCTGGGCGCCGGGTATGACGACTTCCGGTCAGGAGGTCCTGCGTCGTCAGGATGAAGTGTCATGGACGGGAGAAGCGTTTCCAGCACAAGATAAGGTAGTATAAGAGAGCGGGGGAAAGCGGGGGCAGCGGTACAGACCTGTGGTCCTTTTAGCGCTGCCATCATGGACGGAGAACACGGGCGAAGGAACGATCAGCCAGACCCAGCGTCCGTGAGTAGGGGGCATGGCGGGCTGTGATTTCAAAGACAGGAGCTGTTAGTAAAACGGACTCATGTTCTTTGTTAGGACAAGGCGGCGCCGACCCCGGCGGCAGCAGCATCTAGGGGATCAGGCAAGCCCAAATGCCCCATCTGTGCCAGCAAGCTGCCGAGCACATGGAAGAAGCCATTATGTGAGGACTGCACCCTGCGGATCATCAGAGGCGAGCAGGCCACGTTCCTCACGGAGATGCGCACAGTGGTCAAGAGAAGAGGTCCAGGCCTCCGTCTCTGCATGGCTACCCACGCAGTCTGCCGACCGGTCTCAATCCAAAAGACCAAGATGGGAGTCCGACCAGTCTTCAGAGGAGGAGATACGGGGTACGGATTCGGAGGAAGAAGGCGAGATCACCTCTGAACCCCTGGAGACATGGAAAAAGTGCCTCTTCACATCAGAGAATACGGACGAGCTCCTCAGGGCAGTGAGGAGTACGATGCAGATCGAGGAAGCCCCGAAGGAGCAATCCATTCAGGACGCGATGTTCGGGGGGCTAAGAGCCGGGGTCCGTCAGGTCTTCCCAGTCAATGACCATATCCGGGCAATGATCCTGGAAGAATGGGAGGATTCCGAGAAAAGACTGACTGTGCCACGAGACTTTAAACTGCGACTTCCATTTAACCCGGAAGACATCAACACTTGGGATGAGGTGCCTAAGATCGATTCCCAGGTGGCTAAGGTGTCGAGGAAGACCTGAATTCCCTTTGAGGACTCTTCCAGTCTCAAAGAACCCATGGACAAAAAGGCCGACGTGCTCTTAAAGAGGGCTTGGGAGGCCTCAGCGGCGGTGATGAAAGCAAACATAGCCGCCACTTCAGTCGCTAGGTCCATGCATCTATGGATCGACCAGATGGAACAACAATTAAAGGAAAAAAACCCTAGGGGTGATATCCTTGAGAGCATTTCCCTGTTAAAGTTCGCGACTGGTTTTCTGGCAGATGCTTCGGCGGAATCTGTAAGATTTGCGGCCGGGAATAACTCTTTATCCAACGCGGCCCGTCGAGCCATATGGATGAAAACCTGGTCGGGGGACTACCAGTCTAAAAATAAATTATGTTCCTTACCTTTCTCGGGGGGGGGGGGGGGGGGGGAAAGTATTTGGGCCGGCTTTAGATAAGATTCTAGAGAGTGCCTCTGACGACAAAAGAGGGTTTCCAGAGGAGAAACCAAGAAAGCAGTTTTCCTTTCAGAGATTCCGTCCTTACCAAAGGCAGGAATATAGAGGGAAGGGGAAATCTCCTCGCTGGGAATATTCAGGGGGGGGGGGGGGGAAGTAGGGCTCCCCCGTCTCGTTCCGGGCAAAGTTCCAGAAGCAGAAGACGATGACGCCATACCTGTAGGGGGGCGTCTCAGACACTTTGCGGGGGCTTGGTGACTCATCTCCCAAAACCCATGGGTCCTCAATACAATCTCCCAGGGTTATTCCCTCGAATTTACAAAAACCCCCCCAACACGATTCGTGGTTACAGAACCCCGTTCCAGAGCCCTGATAGATCCTATATGGGCCGAAATAGGAGACCTATTAAAGACCGAGGTAGTGGTTCCTGTCCCAGAAGCGGAGAGATGTCAGGGGCACTATTCAACTCTCTTCATGATAAAAAAAACCGTCGGGAGAAAACCGAACCATTATAAATTTAAAACCATTAAATCAATGGGTTCGGTACAAGAGATTCCAAATGGAATCCCTGAAGACCGCCATCCCGCTAATAGACCAGAACGCTTCCATGTGCACTATAGACTTAAAAAGTGCGTATTATCATGTGCCCATCCATCCTCAATCTCAGAGGTTCCTACGCTTCGCTCTAAAGAAAGGCGGCAGATACTACCACTTTCAGTTTCAGGCCCTTCCGTTCGGCTTGGCGCCAGCACCTCAAGTTTTTACGAAACTGGTCGCCGAAGTCGTGGCAAATTTAAGACAGGAAGGTATAATCATTGTGCCTTATCTAGACGACTTTTTGGTAATCTCCCGTACAGCGGAGGAGTTAAGGGAACAACTCATTTCAGTAATTTCCAGGCTCGAGAGCCTAGGTTGGATCCTAAACAGAGAAAAGTCAGATCTACGGCCCAGTTCTCAGAAGAAATTCCTGGGGGTCATGTTGGACTCCAGAAGAAGAATCTCACTCTTACCCGAAGAGAAGAAAGAACCCATCATGGACAAGGTTCGTCAGCTCGGTCAGCACCAGGTTTCAATAAGGACCGCGATGAAGATTCTGGGCACCCTAACCGCATTCATACCCTGCGTTATGTGGAGCCAGGCCCACACAAGAATCCTGCAGAGGGAGCTCCTGTCAAGATGGGACAAACGACAGTCCTCACTGGACAAGAAGTTCCGGCCGTCTCCAGCTTTGAGATTATCCCTGAAATGGTGGACCAACCACAGAAATATCAGCCAGGGAGTTCCTTGGATCCTGTCTCCATGTGTGACCATCACCACGGATGCCAGCAGAGAAGGATGGGGAGCCCACCTAGAGGGAAGATACCTACAAGGAACATGGCCCAAGAACATCAGCTTACAGTCCTCGAACTACCGAGAACTACGAGCAGTTTGGGAAACGCTGAAGAGAAACAAGTTATGCCTACAGAACCAGCATATAAAGATCATGTCGGACAACGTGACCACAGTAGCCTTCCTACGCCACCAAGGGGTCCAAGGCACGGGAGGCTTCAGGATCTAGCAGCTCGCATCCTCACCTGGGCAGAAAACAACACTCGCTCCTTGTCAGCAGTACACCTGGAAGGCTCCCAAAACAATATAGCCAACTACTTAAGCAGGCAAAAAGTCCGGGCCACCGAGTGGGAGCTAAAAGAGGAGATCTTCAGGGACTTGTGGCATCGCTGGGGGACACCCCAACTGGACCTCTTCGCGACGAGAAGAAACGCCAAGCTGAAGAGGTTCTACTCCCTCAATCCGGCGGACCATCCGGAAGAGATCGACGCCCTGAACCAGAGCTGGAGAGGGGGACTACTATACGGGTTCCCCCCTATCGCCATAATACCAAGGGTTCTCAGAAAGATCCAGGAGGAGGGAGCTCGGGTGATGCTAATCGTACCCTTTTGGCCCCGGCGGAGTTGGTTTCCCCTCCTCAAGAAGATGGCTCAGAAGGGACCACTCCATCTACCAACGTCGTCGGACCTACTTGCCCAGTTCAACACCCAAACCCAGGAAGCTTGCAACTAGCAGCATGAATCCTGAGAGGGACATCCTGAAGTCCAGTGGCCTCTCGGACCAAGTGATCTCTACATTACAGGCCAGCCGTAAACCTGTTACGCGGGCAATATATCGTAAGATCTGGAAGAGGTTCTGCTCAGAAAGTGGTAGTGCCCCTTTAGACCTGTCTCGGCCAAATATCCCTCAAATCCTAGATTTCCTACAGGCAGGATTTGATAAGGGCCTTAAGTACCTTCTTCAATTTCTCCCTATCCTCCCATCCATGGATAGCGCGATTTACCAAAGCCACCCAGAGGTTAAGACCCACATTGAGAAGGACTGTCCCCCCGTGGGACCTAAATCTAGTACTCAACTCTCTGTGTAGACCCCCTTATGAGCCAATATCAGAGATAGACATTACAAAGCTCACACCAAAAAAACGTATTTTTGGTAGCGATCACTTCAGCCAAGCGCTTAGGCGAGATCCAGGCCCTCTCAGTCCAGAATCCCTACATTCAGATCTTTGAGGATCACATAGTGCTCAAGCTAGACCCGAGGTTCCTCCCGAAGGTAGCGTCTCCGCAAAATCTAAACCAGGAGATAATCCTACCCTCATTTTGTCCAGCCCCAAAGAATGATAAAAACTGTTCCATTCTCTGGATGTTAGACGTGCAGTCATCCACTACCTAGAGGTCACCCGGGATTGGCGACAGGACACAAAACTATGTATCCAGTACGGCGGTAAAAATAAGGGTAAAAGCGCAGCTGCACAGACCCTGGCAAGGTGGATTAAGGCAATTATCACCTCGGCGTACGAGGCCGAAGGTTTTCCTATACCTGTAGGACTTAGGGCCCATTCCACCAGGGCAATAGCGACATCATGGGCAGAGAGGGCGGGAGCCTCAGTAGATCAAATATGCAGGGCTGCCGCCTGGTCTACACCGAACACTTTCTGTAGACAATATAAGTTGGACACTTTGACAGCTAGCCAGTCGACCTTCGGTCGTAGAGTGCTACAGGCAGTAGTCCCACCCTAAGCGAATTCCTACTTTGGTATTCCCCATGGTGCTGTCAGGATAGGACGTCCTGGAAAACGGAGATTAGACCTACCGGTAATGTTATTTCCAGGAGTCCATCCTGACAGCACTGGTAGTTCCCTCCCCAGGATTTGTATTGGTGTCAAAATGCTTGTACTAAATCTCAATAAATTTTAATTGCATCCATACTGGTGTGGGAGGGGACCTTTTAACCTCTCGTGTATTTCCTGTCCCTATAAAGATGAAAGGTCAACCCCATGGTGCTGTCAGGATGGACTCCTGGAAATAACATTACCGGTAGGTCTAATCTCCGTTTTCCGCAGCATGCCAATTTTTTTTGCTTTTCTGCACCCATTGACTTCCATTGAGTCAGTCAAATCTGCAGCAAAGCTGCAGGTGTAAAAAGTTTTGCGGATTTGCTGCCAAAAACGCTGCAGAAAAGGAAATGTCAGAAGGAGGAAGAGTGTGTGCGCGGAAAGTGTGTGTGTGCGAGCGTGTTTGTTTGCAGGTGTGTGTGGGTGTCTGTGGCTGTGTGCGTTAACACTACTGCCGATACTGTCGGTCACAGCGCTGTGGGATCATGATGACAAATGTTGGTGTGATTTCACATCTGACTGACCCACAGCAGTGACCTGCGGTAAAAAAGCAGGCGTGGGCTGTTGAGACAACTGCTCCCATCGGGCTATGTCTGCTGTCACTGGTAAGTGACAGCAGGTGCCACTGATGGGAGAAGTGGTCTCATCTGCCGGCGCCTGTGCTCACAGGTAAAATAGAAAAAAAAATAAAAAAAATAAAATTACATACATATTCACATAAAAATAAAAGCCCATTATACTCGCCTCACACCAAATCCCCGGCTCCCTCATCTGCTCTACCTGGTCTCCGGTAATATACTGGGGGAGCGATCACCTCCTGTCAGTGTGTCACCGAGCCGCCGTGAGTTCACCGGAGTACATCAGCTCCTGTGCTCTCACTTAGGTGACCACTGCGTGGGAAAGTTCTCACACTGTGGTAGTGCTGTAAGTGATGAACTCCTGTGAACTCTCACGGCAGTGCAGTGATACACTGCAGGAGCGATTACCTCCTGTCAGTGTATCGCCTAAGGCCGGGTAGAGCAGTCACATTTCCCGATGTGACTGTTCTACACGTGAGATCATCGTGGGACACTTGGTAAATGGACTACGTCGGACAGGGAGTATTATATGTTGATTTATGATTTTATTTTTGTTGCAGGAGACAATGGAGTTTGTGTGATTATTTCAAATAAAGGACTTTATTTTGGCCGTGCGTTTATCTAATATATAAAGCTCAAGTGTGTGTGAAGTATGTCCGGGATTGGCATCCGCACCGTCGCAGCTACAGCCACAAAATTTGTCAGTCACACGTCTGGACCCCGAGAGCGTCCTAGACTATGTTGTGAGGCAAAATTTGAACCCCGCGCGTCCCAATTCACCAAACAATTTTGCCCCTATCTACATAATGGGGAAAAAGTGTGTGTGTCAAGCCCCGCCCCTCGTTATGATGTCATAATGGTTGCCATGGCGACGCTGATGTTGTCATAGGTTGCAAGCCCCGCCGCTCATTATGTCATAATGGTTGACTATGGGATGGAGGATGTGTGATGGGTATATGGGCACTGGACTATGGGATGGAGGATGTGTATGACGGGTATATGGGCACGGGACTATGGGATGAAGGATGTGTGATGGGTATATGGGCACTGGACTATGGGATGGAGGATATGTATGACGGGTATATGGGCACGGGACTATGGGATGGCGGATATGTATGATGGGTATACGGGCACGGGACTATGAGATGGAGGATATGTATGATGGGTTTATGGGCACGGGACTATGGGATGGAGGATAATTATAATTTGCTATAACTAACCACAGTTAGTTACTCTGCCCGGGCAGCGCCGGGCTCTTCAGCTAGTTTACCATATAACTATAGGATTCGTAATGGATAGGTGTCTTATAGACGCTTCTCCAATACTAAGCTGTGGGCTTGATGTCACCTGACATTACAAAGGTGACATCAACCCCTCAAATATGAACCCCACTTGCCACCGCTACAGGTCAAGATGGAAGAACGAGACTAAGTGCCAGAATTGGCGCAACTATAAGGGCGGCTGAGAGCTGATGTTTTTAACTTGGGGAGGTTCCAATATCCATGGCCCCTTCCCATGCTATTAATATGAGCCCACAGCTGTCTGCCTAGCCTTTCTTGTTCGATTTTATAAGGGAAACCCATGTCAATTTTTTTTTCTGGGGTTCCTCTGTAAACTAGCCAGTAAAGGCTAAGCAAACATCTGTGAGTTGATATTAATAGCCTGGGAACCTTTATGACTATTGGCTCCTTCCAGCTTCGGACTGGAACACCTTGGGCTCACCAGTGAAAATCATTCTTGGAGCCCACTCTGTAGCTACATAGAAATAAGTAGAAGACCACCAATTGTGCGGTAAAACATGCTAATATCCGGGTATAATATAAGGTAGTACACTTATTATGTAGCAGGAATTGGGGTAACCTCCCTCATAGAAGACAAAGCAGCCCCTTCATATGCTATAATGCAGCCCCCTCATAGAATATAATGTAGACCTGTCATAGAATATAGTGCAGCCATCTCATAGAATATAATGCTGCCCCCCCCCCTCATAGGGTATAATGCTGCCCCCCTCATAGGGTATAATGCTGCAGAGTTAGAGAGGCAGAGTTAGAGAGGCAGAGTTAGAGAGGCAGAGTTAGAGAGGCAGAGTTAGAGAGGCAGAGTTAGAGAGGCAGAGTTAGAGAGGCAGAGTTAGAGAGGCAGGGATATGGGATGAATGGATAGATATAGATAGAAGATAGAGATATAGATGATGGATAAATAGAGATAGATAGCTATAGAGAGAGAGAGAGAGAGAGATAGAGATAGATGATAGATATAGAGATATATAGAAAAGACAGATAACAGCACAAACTTGAGCAGATTGTGGGTGCAATGCTTCCTGAGTAATGCGGTTGTCCAACGCAAAATATAAATGGAAAAAATCAGGCAGCACTCCAGTTCAAGGAAAAATTGTGGACTTTAATCCAGCACTAAGTGGTGCAACGTTCCGACCTCAGCACTGTCTTTGTCAAGCAATAGATAGAGAGAGAGATATAAATGGATAATAGATGATAGATAGATATAGAGATAGAAGATAATGGATAGAGAGAGAGATATAGATAGAGGAGATAGGTATAGATAGATATAGAGAAATAAAAAGAAAAAAAAAACAATACTTACCTCTCCTCCTCGCTCCCACGCTGATTCCGGCAGCGGCTCTTCGTCAGTGGGAGCTACTCTGCCGTCTGCCAGACATACAGCAGGTGTGCGATGAAGTGACGTCATCGTGCATCGGCTGCGTGTCAGAAGCAGAGGGGACTGATGGGAGAGAGAGCGTCATTCTCTGGTTCTCCGGTGGGCCAGTCCGACCCTGGCTCCTTCCCAGAATATTAACATCAGCCATCGGCTTTACCTCTGCTGGTTATGAAAATTACGCTGGAGCCCACGCAATTTAAAAAACAAAAATATTTTGAAAAATAAACATTGCGTTTCACGCCGATTTCGAGTGTTCGTGTGTATTTAACTCTTCAACTGTTCATTTCTAAACCTCGGGCTTGGTATTACTTATATATGTATGTGTGTGTGTATATATATATAATTATTCACTTATATTTGTTTTGTGTGTATAAACATTATATTTGAACATGGTATGTAATGATATTATGGTCTTCAATGTAGAATGGAAAAGAGGTTGAACAAGGAAATGACATCACAATTTTTTTTTAAATATATGTTTAGCTTGCAAAAACATATACAAATCTGCATGAAAATCCGCATTAAAACTGCATGGAATATCAGCTGTGTTTTCTGCCATGAGAGCAAGTCCACAATGTGCGCTCATAGCCTAAGTGTTTACCGTGTAGCCTATGTTATTTATATGCATTATTGCTTTTTTCTTATAGTGGGGTATATGTTTAGTTTGTTTCTATCTTCAGTTTTATCTGTTTAGTGGCCTGTGTGAACAGGCTCCTAGACATTGCGTGTGTATCGTTTTATACTGCTTGGATTTGTTTTCTGTAATCTGCGGGCAGCAGCATGATGTAGGGGCAGAGCGCCTGATCCCAGCGATGGTGGCACCTCCCCATCTGAGTGCTTGCTGTGCAGTATGGGATTATGTTCATTACTACATCTGATGACTTTTTTTTTTTTCCCCCACAGAGATTGAGCCTGAAGTGAAACCTCCTATATCTTTAGACAGAAACAGCTCCAGAATTCAGTGTAAGTCCCTGTGTGTCCTCCATCCTAAGAGCCGCAGTGTGCAGTCCTATCACTTACCGCTTGTACGCCGGCGGGGTATCATGGCTCCGTACATCTGCTGAGCTGTGAGGGCCAGTAGGATGGCTCACTACAGAACATATTACTTCTGGAGCTTCTTTTCTTATTGATCTGTTATTCCTCCTAGAAAGTATTTAACAAATTGCAACTGGGTGTTACCATTCACCTTGTCAGAGGCCCTGTCCCTGTAGATTGATTGATTGATTGATTGATTGATTGATTTGACCATGTCAGACTCTAGGGACACGCTTCTAAGACTGTTTTCCGTGTATTCATACATTTCCAGGAGGAGTAACAGAGGAACAGCACAATGCGAGGTACTAAGAAAAGATTCCCCAGATTTGTGAAATTATGGGAAAATGGCAGCTCTACACTATGGGCCTTGTGTGTCCTGGGAATGACGGATATTCTACTTTTCCTCCTGAATCTTCTTCTTTTTTCAGTTGACCCTGTGAATGTCGCCCCGACCACCTCCACGCGTGTTTTCTATATCAGTGTTGGTGTTTGCTGCGCAGTTATTTTCCTGGTGGCGATTATCCTGGCCGTGCTGCATCTTCACAGCATGAAGCGAGTGGAGCTGGATGACAGGTAAGACTTTGGCCTCTAGATGGCGCCACTCACTGACTAATGGTGTTATTTACTCCAAAATTAGAGCTCTTAGTCAAATGTTTACTAGTTTGGTCAAGTATTTAGCTTAAAAGTCACTAGTCCTCATTTGCTTATATAATATGAACGGGAGCCTGACAGCCGGGCGGCTCCGTGGGTCCATGGAAGCCCTGACAGCCGGGCGGCTCCGGGGGGTCCATGGGAGCCCTGACAGCCGGGTGGCTCTGGGGGGTCCATGGGAGCCCTGACAGCCGGGTGGCTCTGGGGGGTCCATGGGAGCCCTGACAGCCGGGTGGCTCTGGGGGGTCCATGGGAGCCCTGACAGCCGGGTGGCTCTGGGGGGTCCATGGGAGCCCTGACGGCCGGGTGGCTCTGGGGGGTCCATGGGAGCCCTGACGGCCAGGCGGCTCCGTGGGTCCATGGGAGCCCTGACGGCCGGGCGGCTCCGGGGGTCCATGGGAGCCCTGACGGCCGGGCGGCTCCGGGGGTCCATGGGAGCCCTGACGGCCGGGCGGCTCCGGGGGTCCCTGGGAGCCCTGACGGCCGGGCGGCTCCGGGGGTCCCTGGGAGCCCTGACGGCCGGGCGGCTCCGGGGGTCCCTGGGAGCCCTGACGGCCGGGCGGCTCCGTGGGCCCATGGGAGCCCTGACGGCCGGGCGGCTCCGTGGGCCCATGGGAGCCCTGACGGCCGGGCGGCTCCGTGGGCCCATGGGAGCCCAGACGGCCAGGCGGCTCCGTGGGCCCATGGGAGCCCTGACGGCCGGGCGGCTCCGTGGGTGGGTCCATGGGAGCCCTGACGGCCGGGCGGCTCCGTGGGTCCATGGGAGCCCTGACGGCCGGGCGACTCTGGGGGTCCCGTCATTTGTGTTTTAGTGCCTCCATAATTTATTCTAATTCAGGAAGAGACGTAGGAGCAGTATATACCAGACTGACGAGATGTAGACAGAGCAAGAAAAGGTCAGGATCCTCTTCTCCAGATCCCAGACTGTGATCCCCTTCCTGTCCTCGGCTCCCTGATGAGCAGCTCAGGAGCACATAGCGCTGCTCTGGCAAGGAAGATGCATGTGTAAGGTTTGCTAATTGAGGAGACATTGGCGTTGAAAAAACAGAGAAAAGCTGCAGTAAAGGTTACTATGGTGTGAAAACAGGCCTGCTACTTCAGGACGATCTTGTCCACGCCGAGGCTCCGGCAGCGCTGCATAGCGTGTATAGGCTTTGCTCAACTCCTTGTATAAGTAATGTGCAATAATTCCCATGTATCTGATGGACTGATGTGATGCCTTCTGCTTTCAGTATGAGTGACAGCGGCAGCTCCCAGGGGCTCTCCCAGCCGTCGACCCAGACCACGCAGTACCTCCGAGCAGACACCCCGAACAACGCCACGCCAGTCACCAGTAAGAGCTCACTGTACCCTCCGAGCCCTCCGCACAGTACGTGTGGGGGGACGGACATTTTTGCATGTCTGCATTATGGCTGCTTGTAGTAGGGGGGAATTTTCTGAGCAATTTACATTAGATTTGTTTCCAGATGCCCTAGTGCATAGTGTGCACGGCAGGAGTGGTGTTTACGGCACAAGCCGGGCTCCGTGTAAGGCGCTGTTCACATTTGTGTGTCTACATAGGAAGCACAAGTCAGAAACAGGTGCAATTGTGTGCCTCGCTTAGAATTTGCCGGATACATAATTATGCCTGTATACCATCAGGAAAATGTATGTTGTAGACACAGTGACACAGAATACTGTTTCAATAAGTCTCCCTTTTATTATTTTTACAAATCAAGAGATTTTTTTTTTATTAATCCATGGATCCCTTTCTTTATGCCTCTGAATTTTTTTTTTTTTTTTGCAATTCAGGCTTACAGATTGCTCTACATAAATGTGAACCCCGTCTTGCATGACCCCCTTTCTTTTTCCATGGCCAGTATCTAGAATCAGCCAGCTATCTCCGATATTGCGCTTGTATGTAATTTTTTTGATACTATATACGGAGTTTGAGGTTTTAATATCTTGAAGTTCCTAGCAGCAACACGTAGCTCAAAGTTAAAGGGTTTTTGTGACTTTAAAATGTTATTTTTTACACCGTGGATTGATTGGACGTGTGCTTGCCACTCCAGAGGTCTCTGCTTGTAGTCACACCTCCCGAGACCTCCAGAGCGGCCCACGCTGGATTTGCAGGTGCCCTGGAAAGCGAGTATGCCAGCTCCATTTATTTTTAATTTTAAAAATAAAACCAAGTTACTATTGGACAACACTGAATGACAGTAGTCTGGAGTGGCTAAGAGGTCAGCGGTGAGTCTTCCTAGGATGGCTAAGGGGTTAATGATGATATCCCTTGTGGATGGTGCTTTGCTTGGAGGTTAATACATTTTTGTCCCTGGTGGTCTAGACTCGGCCGGGGAACATGGGACCAGCGGCGCAGGAACGGCACGGAATTTAAACGGTGAGTATGTGACGTTGTGTGTGTTTGAAAAAAATGTCAACCTGATCCTGTGTTATGGAAAAGAAAGGAGTCATTTCATGCTAAACGTATAGACTATGCGTGTGCTCTCTGCGCAGTGCGTCCTAGTCTTGTGTTTTAGAGCTATTTTCACCAGCAGGTGGCAGTGCTGATCACCACATTCTCTGTGTTGCAGTATAGTGACCACTTGGGTTTTTAACATTTTTCTTTACTTTTTTCTTAATATCTTTAAAACTAATGGTGCATGGTTTTCTCATGTTAACAGTCTTTTTTAACTTTTTTTCTTCATTTTCTTTATATAAAAAAAAACCAAAAAAAAAAAAAAAAAACCTGATCCCTGCCCAGGCTCGTCTGTGATATCCATTTGCCCTTAACCCCTTCCCGGCATGGTGATTTTCTATTTTGTAGTGCTTTTCTCTTTTCCTCTCAATCCAAGAGCCATATATTTTTGTGCTGACACAGCTGTACGGGATGGTAACTTATTTTCAGGACACGTTGTACTTTCGCATCATGGAATTTATTATGTGATGTTCTCAAAAGCGAAGAAAAAAAATCCAAGTGCATCAAAATTGCAAAAAAAAAGTGCAAGTCCACAATTGTCTTTTGGGTTTTGTTTCTGTAGCTCTCATTATATGGTGAATTGATTCTCCAGGTCACTACAGTCACGGTGGGGTCGATGCAATGTTTCATTCACCATGTATTTTCTGGTGATGTGGCCAAAATGTTCAATTCTGGCGGTATTGTTGTTTGTTTTCTCATTACAGTGTTTACCAACTGGGTTGATTAACTTTTTATTTTGCTAAATTCGACTTCCATGGTCATAGAAATACCACATAAGTGGATTATTTTTCTAAATTTTTAATGGAAAGGGGGTGATTCTGAGTTTTTTTTTTAAACATTTATTTTTCATATTGTTAATGTTTTTGTTATATTTGTTAGATTTTTTTTAATGAAAAATCAAGGATTACTCATAGACTGTAAGTTTGCGAGCAGTGCCCTCCTCTTGGTATCTGTTTTGATCTGTGTTTATTGCTCTTCTGTAATGTCTATCGTCTGGACAAGTCCCCTCTATAATGTAAAGTGCTGCAGAGAATATGTTGGCGCTATAGAAATAAAATTATTATATTTATTATGGCCAGCCACAGGTTGGCTGTCACAGGATTACAGTCGTGACAGAAGTTGGGATCTCTGGCAGGTTAGAACAGCGCCCCCACAGGCTGCACACTGTAAATGCTGCTGTCACAGAGTGATGGCGACATTTAACAGGCTGATGGCTGCAGGCGAAGCCCCAGTTCCCTGGCGGCTGTTAGAGGCAGATGATGGCTGAATATCATATAATCCGCCTGCAAAGCTGTACCTCGGAGTCAGGGAGCCGTCCGTGTTGGGCAAAGTTATACAAGGCTTATTTTCGAGATGACTAGTAGAGTTGCAGCAGATGGCACAGTGAGGTCATCAAAGCCACAGCAAGACGTTCAGCGAATGACACCCCGCTGGAATCAGGGTCCCTGCCCCCACTATATGCTTCTTTCAGAAGCCGGGGGATGTTTTTCCTTTATACTTTGTCTTGCTTTTAGTGAAGTAATCCACCAAGTAAGTTACATGTTCCCTTTCTGTCGCGGAGGAATGACTGAAATGTTGAGTGCTAGACATATTGATCAAGAAAAATCTGGCTACCGCACATTAGTGTTTGTCCTTGACGTCGCTCGCCTCTGATGTGAGGTTAGAGATGGGGGGGGGGGGGGGGGAAAGCATTTCTAAAATTTTTACATCTCTGAGAGGGGATGTTTAACCCTTTGAGGACTGTTTATTCAGTCTACTTGGTTTCAGTTTAAAGCTTTGGGAAAAATACGTCCCTTGGACCTCAGAGAGTGATTTTCGTCTTCATAGATGGATATTGTTGGATGGGGGTCCTAAAAACTGGTTGTGTTTTTTTGTGATGTACTGCTGATGAAAACTTGCAGCCATTTTTGAAATACTACCACTCTTGGTTACAGCTCATTGCCTAGGTTACCGACTACTGCTGCTGTCTTGCTTGTAAGCACGGCACTGAGGCTTCAAAGCAGCGCTCAATGTAAAGGAGCTTGAAAGCACCGCCATGGTTGTGGTCCAGCTGACTCCAAAGCAACTAATGTTTTTTTATGTTTAAGGTGCCACGATGGCAGTCATTCTTAGGATTGTCCATTGATCCCACTTTTAACATTTAAGGTGTTTTCCTCTTCACTGCACCAGCTCCGCATCTCATTCATTCTCAAGATCAAGGGGGACCCAGAACTCAATCCCCCACTGATCATAACATAGTGCCATATCCCAAAAAGCCATGAAATGCTGTTTTCAATATTACAGTGCAATAAAAATATAAAAAAAAAGCTATACATGGATAGCGGGACCTTGTCATGTGATGGATGTGGCTGAATGAATCAGCGCATTGCCTATTGCCATGTGTGGGACTGATCACAGCCGGGGTATTCATATTGCTATCGTTTGCCTCCGTTGGCTCCTCAGGTTATCCAACGCTGCGGATCGAGAAGAATGACCTTAAAAGTGTCACCCTCCAGGAAGCAAAAGCCAAGGTGAAGGACATCGCCATCTCCAGAGAAAGAGTGACTCTTAAAGATGTCCTGCAGGAAGGTACGAAATCACTTCTTCATTGTACGTTCCTTCTAGCGTTCAGTTCTGGTAATGGATTGCCACTCACGGAGCGAGGGGAGATATAGAGAAATGTTGGAAAATTTTATTACGTTTTTCAGCCGGAAGGTTTCAAGTGGGATGATGCCTTCATGGGTAAGGGGGGATACAGCCGGCGTGACGTTATGGGCTGCAGCCGGTGGGGTTGGGAGGGGGGCTGCAGTCGGTGGGGTTGGTAGGGGGCTGCAGCCGGGCGTGACTTGGGGGCTGCAGCCAGTGGGGTTGGGAGGGGGGCTGCAGTCGGTGGGGTTGGTAGGGGGCTGCAGCCGGGCGTGACTTGGGGGCTGCAGCCAGTGGGGTTGGGAGGGGGGCTGCAGTCGGTGGAGGCTGCAGAGTTTTCTCATTATCACTTTTGATTGAGTGAAGGCTGACACTTTAAGCTGGTGAAGAACCAAAGCTTCTCCCGGAGCTGATGCAGATTCCCAGTGGAGGGTCTGTACTATTGTTGGAGAAAATTACATTTGTGGTGATACAAAGAAGCATTACCAATAGTTTTAACCCCTTGGCACCATTGTAAGTGTTTGTTACTTGTGCTCAGGCACTATTTCCAGCCTGGAACTGCCTGTTATTAGGCTTTGTGCACACGTTGAGTAAATAGATGCAGACATTTCTACACCATTTCTGCATTTTTTTTACAGAAAAAACACAGCAGCAAAAACGCGCGTTTTTGCTGCTGTGTTTTTGCACTGTGGTTTTGACTGATTTGCGTGAAGTCATTGTTTTCTGTTGTTTTTTTTTTTCTTTGTGTTGTTTTTTAATCTGTAGCCGGGGACTAAGGTTTTTTGAAACCAGAGAACTCTTATAATGCTCATGATTTGTAGGTATTTGTGTTCTTCACTTTTGCCATCTTTGCGTTTCTCAGGCGTACTTAACCACCTTGAGAGCATTCTGGCCATTAACACGACTTATTGCAATTTCCCTTTCACGTGTTTATGATACTCTGAGGGAATGAATCGGATATAAAACAATTCCTGCCAATTAACCATGGCCACATAAATGACTGATTCCCGCAACACGCTCCGATCTGATAAGAGCGCTTCCTCGCTGTAATTAGTCATATTACAGAGCAATTTATCTTGGCAGTCGTTGATTGTTTTATTCCTTATCGGGCTCAGGAACCATCGTTAAGGAACCAAGTACAGGCTCTCGTAAGGAATAGCATAACGGATATTGCCACAGTATAATGGCTACCATAATATGATCTCTGGGACCCTGCTGATATGTGCAATGACCGTTAGGAGAGCTTTGGATTTTTTTTTCTTCATACTTGGCTCCATTGGATTGTAATTAGTGATGAGCGAATATGTTCGGAAAATGATTGCCAAACATGGTGAATATGGCACATTCGGATTCGTGATCATAAATCCGAGCAAAATTTCATAAAATCGGTAATAAATCTGTAACATTCATTAAAAGTGCAGGAAAGTATTTGCTTTGCCACCAAAATATTTTCCGCACTTTTTAGCAATGATAATGATGGTGTATCATGAGTGTTTGATGAGGGGAAGGGGTTTGCAGAGCCCAGAGGCGCAGTATTATTGTAAGCACAACAGTCATTTTTTTTTCCCCCTAACTTTGTGTGTGCCCATTGCGGCTAGCCAATCAGGATGCAGGAAACACCAACAATGTCCTGACACAACGGCTTGTGTCATTGGCTGCTGAAATCACATGGCCCTCTCCATATAAATAGCGGACATCTTGTTTTAGCGCCATTTTGACACTGATACAGCGCAGAGAGACTGCTCCTGACGCTGGCACTGTTAGCAGCAAGACTTTAGCTAGTTAGGCGGTTGCATATCGGTCAGATAGTGTAGATATAGTGTGTGTTTACAGTGTGGCTTTAACATTTACCTTTTCTTGGGGGTGACATTACTGAGGGTCTCAGACAAAGCCACCAGGGCACATGTCCTACAAGTGTGTTGTGCACCGCTTCTATAGTGTTCCATGCACAAGTATAGCATATTAAATAATATTTCAGTAGGTAAATGTGGAAAAACCTGCTGTATCCACATTTCAGCTACTTAGATAGGTGGTTGTATATCAGTCAGATACTGTAGGCAGCTAGTGTCCAGTGTGGCTGTAAAATTTACCTTCCAGCACTTTGTTTCTTTTTTGGTCATACTGATGTCCACAAAGCCAGCAGGGCATGTATTGTGCACTGCTTCTATTGTGCTCCGTGGATAGCAGTCTAAGGGTCCCGTTTCACATAGCGACGCTCCAGCGATCCCAACAACGATACGACCTGGTAAGGATCGCTGGTACGTTGCTACATGGTCGCTAGTATGGTGTCAAGCAGGCAGATCTATTCAACGACGCAGCAACGATACGGCAAGCCGTATAACGACCTCGGCGGTCCTTGGGACCTTGTCACACAGCGGCTATTCTGACGATTCACGCCTGCGTCCCTGAGTTCTGCGTCGCCAACGAGGTCGCTTGTCGGCGTCAAACACAGCGATGCGTGCTGGTCAGTGGGACACCGACGATCAAAAAATGGCCCAGGACATTCGAGCACAATCGGCGATATCCATTGGGGGGGCAGTTGCCACTATGTGTCACAGGTAGCGAGGTCGCTGTTGCATCTCAAAATCTGTGATGTTTCAGAGATCTCGCTAACGATCTCGTTATGTGAGACGGGGCCTTAATTCACATGTAGCTAGTGAAAAAATATTAAACAGCCTGCTGTATCCCACCTTGTCATTTGGTGCTGTGGTGATCTAAAACTGTCCGCAGACCTGAGGCACATAAATAAAAAGTTATAATTTTTTCTGTTGCTAAATGTGAAACAGCTTGCTCTATTCCGCGTTGTCATTTTGTGGCGGTGATATGAACCTGTCTGCAGACCTAAGGCACATTTAAAAAAAAAAAAAAAAAAAAAATATAATTTTTCAGTTGCAAAAAGCTAGACATCCCACCATATCACACTTTGTCATTTGGTTGGGTTGAAATTAAGCTGTAGAGGCCTGATCCAGAGGCCACAAACAAATTATTCTTATAGCGCCATTTATTCCATGGCACTTTACTTGTGAAATTCTTCTGTTATTAACGTCATATAGTAGGGGACCTGACTTTAAAATAGATTGCAGCATCTGATGTATTATAGAGACCTGATCCTTGGTCCAAAAAAATTACTTCTGTAATTTTTTTTTTTAATACACATCTTTATTGAACAGTAAGTAGTGTACAAAAATGTTCAAAAGCATCAGAGAAGATCCGGCAAATAGATTTTTACAGTATTTTAAACATTAGAAGACACACCTGCATCTTCATAAAAACACATCAATCAAGCCCAACAGGAGTTCTGCCATCAAATTGCTCTCTCATGTACCAGTCTGTAATTTGGAAGCAACCATGAATCGCCTGGCGTATAGATGATGTCTAGGCATTAATAAAGGAATACCATGTAAGGAAAAACCATCTAGTGTATTTTTCTTTATTCAGTATGGACTCTATCCGGTCCATCTTGAAGACGTAGGCTACCTTCGTAGCAATTAAGCTCAAAGGAGGAGTATTATCCTGTGCCCATAGATGAAGATACTTTTGCAGGTGGCTGCCGCCCAAACAAATAGAATAAGATAAGATAATCCTTTAATAGTCCCACCATGGGAAATTCAGAGCATTACAGCAGCAAGGCAGGAACAAGTACAGATACAGATGCATAAAGGCATTACATTGACAGTAGGTAGGTACATAGACGAAAAAAAAAAAGATAACCGGACTATCACAACTTTTGGATCTATCAGTTCACTGTTTGGGTCGTTCTCCGTTTTGGACAGTGCTGGTTATACAACCTAACTGCAGCAGGAAGGAAGGACTTTCGATAGCGCTCCCTCTCACATTTAGGATGAAGTAGCCGTTCACTGACAGTACTGCACATCTTTGTCACGGTCTCATGCATGGGATGGGAATCATTCTGTACCATGTAGCTCACCTTGGCCAGTATCCTCCTGTCGCCTACTTCCTGAACTGGATCAAGGGGGCATCCCAGGACAGAGCTGGCCCTTCTAATCAGTTTGTCCAGCCTATTCCTGTCCCTGGTTGATATGCCACTACCCCAGCACGCCACACCAAAGAAGATGACTGATGCCACAACACAGTTGAAGAAGGATGCAAGGAGTGCCCCTCTAACTCCGAAGGCTCTCAGCCTTCTGAGCAGATAAAGCCTGCTGTGGCCCTTCCTGTACACTGCATCCAAGTGATGGGCCCAGTCAAGCTTATTATTGAGGATCACACAAGGTACTTATAGGTGTCGACTATCTCAATGTCATTTCCCTGAATGTTCACCACTACTGGTGGATTTTTTCCCTTGCGAAAGTCCACCACCAATTCCTTGGTCTTCCCGGAATTAATCCTAAGGTGGTTCCTCTGACACCACTCCACAAAAGCTTGGTTAGTATCTCTGTACTCTTTCATCTCCTCCTGTGATGAGGCCTACTATTGCAGAGTCATCAGAATACTTATGCAAGTAGCAGCTAGATGAGTTGCACTTAAAATCCGCAGTGTACAGTGTGAAGAGAAAAGGGGCAAGAACTGTACCTTGAGGTTGCCCCTGTATTGCAGATCACCATGTCTGACACACTGTCCCAAACCTTTACAAACTGAGGTCGGTTCGTGAGGTAGTTAAGGATCCAGGTGGAGAGTTGGAGGTCCACGCCAACAAGGCCCAGCTTGTCTCTCAGTAGACCTGGCTGTATGGTATTAAAAGCACTAGAGAAATCAAAGAACATTATTCTCACAGTGTTCCCAGGTTTCTCCAGGTGAGAGAGAGTCCTATCTAGAAGATGGATAATGGCATCATCCACACCAATGCCCGGCCTGTAGGCAAACTGGAGAGGGTCCATATCCGAGCTCACTAGAAGACGGAGACGTGTGAGAACCAATCTCTCTAGTACCTTCATCAGGTATGATGTCAATGCTACAGGTCTATAGTCATTAAGGTCTTTCGGATAAGGTTTCTTCGGAACTGGTACTAGAATGATAATGTCTGTAAAAGCGCCGTGGAATTAATGGCGCTAGATACTGTAAATGACTAAAAATGAATAAGTAAATGCGGCGCTGCTGAACAGAGAGCCTAACCAACTGATCTTGAGGGAGAATGTTGAATATGGCCCACTCCGGAGAAAAAGAAATAGATACACCAAATGTATTAGTGAGATTTTGAAAGAGTGTATCCCAAACCTTCCATATTTTTGTGCAGTCCCGGTCGCAATGAAAAATATCGGCTGGAGAATGTAAGCATTTAGGGCAGGGAAAATCATCTGAGGGGGACATTTTAGATTTATCCTCTGGGGAGAAATATGCTCAATGAAATATCTTGAGTCATGGTTGTGTAGCTATCATACGGTAACATAGAGTTAATACATAATGTGACTTTCAAGAGGTCTTTGACCTGACAGTCAGTTCAGATACCCATTTTCCTGGGCCCGGTGAAGAGTCAGACCACTGTATAGAAGGTTTCTGTGACTTGTGTATATTTAAGACTCAAAGAATAATGGAGCATGTGAGCTTTAATGGAAACTAAGTTTAGAGGGTGTGCTCTAACTGTCAGAAAGTGACTGGCCCAGTGTGACATGACCCACCAATTGGTCGGTCACTAAATGGCAAAACAAAAAACACACCAGAGGAACTTTAACAATGGTGGGCCCTGCGATAGGGAACGGGGAAATGGACACCTCCTGCACTCACCTGAGGATGTACCCTGATCTCCCTATCGTCCCTATACAGGTTTTTTCAACCCGTCGCCAAGCAGAATACCTAAACCCTCACTTGCCCTGCTCCTATTCCTAAGAAGGGAATTGGCAAGTGAAGACACTGGTCCCACCGCTGCACTAAGACAACACAAGGTAAGGTTAGACAAACACCACAGGGATTTGGAAACATAAAAACAACACTGAGCTTTCTCTGCTGCAATGCACCGCACAGCAGAGTAAGGGACCAGATCACAGCATTCAGCTGAAGCACCAGTGCACCAGCATCCTCCTGTCTTCAGCACAGTTGGTATCCAAAAGGACCTGTGTCACCAACAGTCAGCTGATGCATCAGGTGACCTATTAAAGGAAGGTGGGAGTGGTCCCCACCTGCATCAGAAAACCCAGCAGCAGTGCAATTACACCAGCAGGGGCAAAAACTGACATTAACCCCCGATGGCCTGAAAGAAAAAAGTTTTAATAAGAAAACTCCCACAGATCCAAAAATGGATTGTGAAACTAACATTGTCCTGTATGTCCCACAGTACTGAGCCTACATAATGTCTAATTTGAGTAATAGTAAAGTTATCTTCCACCAAGATCGGGTATATAAAGACAGTGTCTTCCAAAGTGAGAGGACACCGATTTTCTGCTAGCATATCACAAACCAATCGACAACCATTATTCTCAAGCACACGATAGATGGGAGGTGGGCTGCCCTGTAGAAAGGAGGGATTGCCTCGGAAGGGAAGAAACACTGAGATATGGGGGTCAAGTCCACTAAATTCGTCTAGCATGGCGCCTTCCCAAGATTACTGACCACAATAGGGGATTAACCCTAACCTTCATTGGGACCTCGGCTTGTCTTAAGTTAAGCAGAGCAGGGAGACTAAAAGGTCTACACATCGCCTCATCACTTGGAGCATTGATGAAGCGGGTGAAGGCATAGATCCTGCCAGGGAATGACGGAAGGCAGCCGCTATACTATGTAGGCGTATATTAGGGAGATTAAGGCCACCCAAGGATTTAGTTTGTTGCAACAAAAAAAACCTAAAAATACTAATTCTTGAGCCCCAAATAAATTGGTGGAAGACTTTTGTCAAAAGCCTGTCATCAGCTTTAGATAGTAGAACCGGCAACGTCTGTAAGGGAAAAAGTATTTTAGGGAAAGTGATCGTTTTAATCAGATGGGCCTTGCCCGCAAAGGACAATTTACCGTATATACTCTTGTATAAGCCAACCCCCCCCCCCACCCCAATTTTGCCACAAAAAACTGGGAAAAATTATTGACTCGTGTATAAGCCGAGGGTGGAATCTATAGACTATGCCCCCATATGCTGCTCCATAGAATATGCCCCCATATGCTGCTCCATGGAATATGCCCCCATATGTTGCAAAAAAAAAAAAAAAAGCCATACTCTTCTCTCTTGGGTCCATCGCCGCTGTCTGCGCTTCTTGTGTCAGTGACTGTTCAGCCAGCAGAGGGGCGGCGCGCACTAATCACGTCACCGCGCCCCCAGCTGCCTAAACGTCACTGACACAGGATGCAGCAGAGACAGCGGTGAGCAGCGATGGATTGGGGGACAGGTGAATATCTCTATACTCACCCATCCTGCCGCGGTCTCCCTTCCTGTCTTCAGCGGTCACATGGTACCGCTCATTACCACTCATGAATATGCGCATATTCATGAGTGGTAATGAGCGGCACCACGTGACCACTGAAGACCGGAAGGGAGACAGTGGCTATCATGAGTAAAATATCAGCAAATGCCAATGTGTTAAGCTTGTGGTGGCCGATCTCAATAAACCCCAAAGGAAGGGATCACATCTTCAGGTATCTTATCAAGTGGTCCAGAGCAATATTAAATAACAGAGGTGACGGGGGACCCCGAAGATGGAAAAAGAGGTTGACTGAATACCATTAAGCCAAATCGAAGATTGGGGGTTGGTGTAAATTGTACTTACAAAGTTAAAGGTAAAGCCAAACAATCTATACTTAAGGGTTTGAATGAGGTGAGACCAGGACACTCGATCAAAAGCTTTATCAGCATCAAGTCTGAACAGTATATGCTGCTTGGCTTTAGCCTAGTAACTATGTGTAACGACAGCCAATGCCATCCTAACATTGTAAGTGATAGACCGACCATGGACAAAACTAATAATAACAGAAGTAACGTCATACAGTAAGGGACCGGACTTGAAAAATAGTTTGTAGCATCTGTGTTAGAGGCCTGATCCTTGGTCCAAAGAGAAAAATCTTTTTTTCTGTGACTAGCGTGATACAGCACGCCATATTTCAACTTTGAATTTACTGTTGCTGAAATTCAGCTGTTAGCAAAGGTGGTGCAGAGTTTAAAATCTAATTTTTGGTTGCTAATACTGTGCTCTTACCACACTATCTCTGAGCAATATGACTGGGAAAAAGTGAGGCCGTTGTGGAAGGGGAATTAGGCTTGGTGTTCAAGGTGTACATGAGGTAGGTGATAATAAATCCAAACCGAACAAGGAAGCATAAGCAATAGAGTAAAATTAATTCATCTTTATTGAAAACATACAAATAAAAATATTAAAATATGATACAAATGCAATGACGTACTGCCCAATAGGGTAATAGACCCATCAAGTAATCAACTAGTGTCTTTGTGAAAGCTATAAATTGCCAAAAATGTCAGAATGGTAAATGCTTTAATCCCAAATATAGAACCCAAACCAGGTTACAGTAAGAAAACAGATATAGATTAATAGCAGTTAAATCTTGCTGGCAGATAGTCAGGAGCAAGTCCCCATAGTGTTAATAACCATAAGCAATGTGTTCAAGAAATCAAAGGGATAAATACTAGTACTGTTGAAAAAACTGTCCAAAGTTTCTAAATCACTGGGCACAAAAGGAAACACACCTATCCAAAGAATACAATGAGCTGCATGATCTAAATAAATAGTATCTAAAAAGACTACTGAATAATGTGTGAGACACCATATGCATATATTAAAAGGGCCAACACCTCAGGCATAAGACATGGCCTCCAGGGTGTCAAACTGACAAGGTAATACCCATAGTAGTATGTGCTAAGTGTAACAGCATTTAACATATGTTAAAGAAGCAAATAACTCTAACAAAGCAGCATGTATAAGCAGCAGCAGGCAAATAGCAGTAAGACAAAAGTGACAATAGTGCATAAAGGGTATATGACCTTATAGGCAGTGCAGATCCCCGACGCGCGTTATAGTGCCATAAATCGGTTGTGTTTGGCACTTCTGCCGACAGACCGGGTGTGACGTCACCGCTGATCCACACTCCCATTCGACAAGTCAGGATGAAGGGGCAGAGTCAGCAGCAACACAGACTCGTCTCCATGGAGAAACACAGCCAGGAGTCAGGGGAAGCGCTCACCGCGAGTGAGTGCAGGGGCTGCAAAATGTCCATGTCTCTTAGCAGAGCATGTCAATATCACGGACATGATAAAAATCAGCACAATGTGGCATATTTAAAGTGTGTATATAAATGAAATGCATAAAAAGAATCTGTGCATGTCAAAAACTGCAGAGTGTGTATGAAGCATATGTAATGCTATCGCAATTAGATAAATCTTCCTTTCTTACTGTAACCTGGTTCGGGTTCTATATTTGGGATTAAAGCATTTACCTTTCTGACATTTTTGGAAATTTATAGCTTTCACAAAGATACTAGTTGATTACTTGATGGGTTTATTACCCTATTGGGCAGTACTTCATTGCATTTGAATCTCATATTTTAATTTTATTTGTATGTGTTCAATAAAGATGAATTAATTTTACTCTATTGCTTATGCTTCCTTGTTCGGTTTGTATTTGTTTGTATTTGGGAAGTGCCATTAATCTAGGCTAATTATTTGTAGGTTTTGAGGTAGGTGATAATGTTGGTGAAAGCACTCGTGAAGCAAAGACAACTGCAACTTATGTTACTGGACAGGCTACATCACTACCTTTCTTTGGCAGACTCCTTGTCGATGATGCCCAGAAAAAGCATGTACTCGAGTGGATTGCAATTGCAGCTTCAAGTGACCTCTCCTACTCTTCCTCCACCTCAACATCACACCAAGTACAGTCCATGGAGGTGGCACCCAAATTCCCCTTGCTTCCCCCCTCATCCCAACTATCCAAATGTTCAACTGACTGCACGAAACCACAGATGAATGAGTCTGAAGAGCTGTTCACACATTCTATGCCATGTTCATCAGAAGTTTACTCAAAATGAGGAAATCTGCCCCAAAGACCAAAAAGTTTTTAGCTTGGATCCGGGGCAGGAAGACGTAGGGTCCCAACAGCATTCTGACCCATGTCATCAGACGTTAACCCTGGGGGGGCAGGTGTTCTTGATGAGACTCAGATATCTGAGGCTTACGCGGACTGTACTGTGCTGTCAGGGCAAGAAGAGGAGGAGGGTGACTCCAATGGCCAGGAATGTAATAACACAGAGGATGATGATGTATTGGATCCCAGTTGACGTGAAAATAGAGGCTCACAGCTGAGTAGGTCATCTGAAGAGGAAGGCAAGGAGGTTACATTGTGCCGTCCGTTGCAGACACGTAGGGATGCAGCCACGATGAGCAATGCATCCTCAGCCACAACTGTGCCTCTGACCAGCAGCGTCCTCGGGTTTACAGCTCGCAGGGGTGGCAAGGGTTGCCTAGCTTGGGCCTTTTTTGACACTGCAAAGGATGAGCCATCTGTGCAAAAGGAAAAAATCGAGTCTAGGTAAAAACTGCAATAATTTTGACTACTACATGTTTGAACCTTCACATGGACAATCAACATGCTTTAGTGTGGAAATCCCACTGTGCAAAAATGTGGACCAGCAGACATCAACCACCCTCAGCCACCCCATCAATTGCAACTGCTGCTTCTTCCTCCTCCTCTGTTACCATGCCAACTATTGAGACTCGGGTCTTTGACCGTAGAACCTCGTTCTTTACCCGATTGAGTCGCGCTGACTGAGAGGCCGCCTTTAGCTGTAACAGAAGCGGACATGCCTGCTGTTTTTGACCGATCTCAGAGAACGATCACACCACAAGTTTCTCAATCCACAGTAACATCTTCGCCTGCACCTCTCTCACGGTCCAGCAGTTTGTCTGGTTCACCGTACTCCGCCCTTTCACAGCACTGTAGCTAGCCCATGGTTCTGCAGTTGTGGTCACGGAAAAGATGGTTTCCTCCTACGCATGACAAAGCTAAGAGGTTGAACTCCACCATCTCCAATTTGTTAGCCGCAGAAATGCTTCCTTTCCGCCTGGTGGATACCGACTGTTTCCGTAAGCTGATGGCCATCGCAGTCCCCCAGTACCAATTACCCAGTTGCCATTATTTTTCTAAGAAAGCTGTGCCTGTGCTACACCAGTATGTAGCAGACAACGTCACCTATTCCTTGACAAAATCTCTGTTTGCTAGGGTGCATTTCACCACAGACACTTGAGTGAGTAAGCATGGCCAAAGGCGTTGCATCTCGCTGACTGGCCTCTGGGTGACTCTGGTGGCTGTGGGGGCAGGCGCTGGAATCCCCAAGGCTTGCAGGCCAAACCTCTACATTTAACACTTCATCCACTGCTTCTGCCTCCTCTAGGGCCTCCACCTGCACCCTCAACCTCTGCCTTTACAAGACACGCATTCCAACAGTGCATAGCGAACCCACACCACCTCTGTACTGTGCAGCCAGGGCTCACCGCACTCTTAAAATTGATATGACTTGGAGATCGCAGTCATACAGCTGAAGAGTTGTGGACAGCTATCCAGGCTGAGATAGATATCAAAGAACTTGGCACTCAAAATGGTGAAAAAAGTGATTCCATTTATTGGCATCCAGATAACATTAAACGTTTTCGGCCCAATACTGGACCTTCATCAGAGTTTCTCAAAGGAATTGCTGTGAAATTATATACAAGAAAAAAACAATATCATAGAAAACTTAAATATCACATGAAGCACATCGAATTAGGAAATTTAGGCAAAGAAAACACAGTCTGTCAAATCAGCGTCTAGTAGAACATGGACTCTTGAGAGTGATCCCCAGGAATACGCAATCTGTTTTTCTCTGTGAGGAAAATATGTGTATAGACCGGTATTAAGGAAAAGAATAAACCAACCATTGAATAATGCTTAGTGTTACTAAAGAAAAGACTGAAGTTGCGCAAGGATATGAGTGCTCCTTAGAACCGGGTGCAGATTGTGCCTACACGAAACATGGTAGTGCTTATTATATGGGTGATTTGGGTGCGCTGGTCGTCCTGAGAGGAAACAAAAAACAGAGAGAGATGAAGTCACATGATAAATATTACTATACATATGTAGTGATTGTCCTTATGGAGGGAATGCCCAGATGCGACGTCTTAAGAACTATATAGGAAATTAGAAAATCACTATTGAATTACCTGGATGCTGTTTTGATAGGCAGAAAGTGATAAATAGCGCTTCAGTGTGGCGACATGCGTCGCTAAGGGATAAGCGCTGCACTAAAAGGAGGGGGAATAAACTGAGTGGCCATAACTATAAGTCAATGAGTATGTTGTGTGGGTCCCCGGTATTTACCTGTAATGGTGGCTCCTTGGATGTGCGGTGTGCACCACTGTGAATGGAGGACGCCATGACACAGTGAGCGCTTCCGGGTTTATAACCCGGCTGGGACATCCCCCTGAGCCGCGTCATAGCGGTCACATGATAAGGAAGCATCGCATCAGCGCTGTATATGAGACAAGCGCTGAATGAACTGCGCATGTCAGTGAGAACGCGTCATAGCGGTCATGTGACCGTGGTGTCAGCGTCAATGTAAACAAACCGGGCTCACAAGGGTCACCCTGTTGAATAGAGTATATATGTTAGCCGGGGAGGTAATATGTTAGGGAACCATTGCACCTATATTGTGTTTGTGATGGCCACTGTTAATGTATAAGGGGTGTGTATATAGAATCCCTCCTGGAAGAGATGTATTCAGGAATTAGCATGTGGACACATTATTGTTTGTATATAAAGTAGGACTCGTGTGAACAGAGCAGGGGTATTTAAATCCCCCTATTTCTGAAAAAAAGGTTATTATATACATAAACATTGATAAATATGGTATGAAATCCATATGTAAATGTATAAACTGTGAGTAGTTAGAGGACCAGCTATAAGAAAAAGGTTGGTGAAACATATACTATACCGATTAAAACAGAGGTGCCCAGTGGGGAAGTGAAGAGGAGGCTTAACGATTCTATTCAAAAAGAAGAGAAATTGTTAACGCCTAAAGAAAAAACCAAATACATATGTTAGACAGAAATAGTACAATAAACAAATGGATGATGGAGAACACCCCCGTATCACAGGAAACTTAGTGTATCGTAGTCTCTGTTCAGTCCTTTAGGCTCCATTGTCTGGAGCGTAAAAATCCAATAGGCTTCCCTTCTTTTCAGGGTTTTAGTCCTGTCATAACCCTCCTGTTAGGTTCAATCTGTTCCAACACCTAGAACTTTAACTGAGAGATATTATGTCCCTTGTCGAGGAAGTGGTGTGGTAAAGGGAGATGAGTTCTCTTACACCTGATGTTTGATTTATGTTGAGATATTCTGTCCTTAACCATTTGTGTTGTCTCACCTACGTATGCTAGACCACACGGACACTTTATCAAATAGATAACATATGTGGATTCACAGGTATAGAATCCTGTCACCCGAAACGCTTTTCCAGTCTGAGGGTGATCCGTGTCGGATAATGGTGCGAACCTGGTGGTGGCCCTATGGCGAAGCAAGCTCACACGCGTGCCTTGCATGGCTCATGTCCTCAGCATTTTCTCAGCCACTATCCTGGCTTGGGTGAGCTTCTCCAGAAAGCACGTAAGCTGTGGGCTCGTTTCCGCCGTTCACACCCCTCTGCTCATCAACTTGCATCGATACAGAGGTATTTGCCCATGCCAGTTAACAGGTTGATATGTGATGTGCTGACACGGTGGAATTCCACTCTGCACATTTTGCAGCGACTGTGGCAGCAGCATTGAGCCCTGACGCAGTATGGCCCAGCCTCCTGACGAAGCTGTTTAGGGCGAAACGTACGTCGAGGTTGCGGGGTGGGACTCCTGCAGGGGCACCTACCTTTTGCTGTCAGCACCATGACTTCAGGTATAATACTTCACCCTCATTTGTGGGTAAGCTTAGATAGTTTATTTGGGCTGTTTGTTAGACATGTGTCTGGACTGATCATTAGCCATTCAGTGGTAGTGTTATTTATACTATTATTCTATTATTATTTTACAAGGACTATGCAGTCCAGACATATGTATATCTACTTTTGACTAATACTGGTGCCTAACGTTCTTTGTAACTGGAATAGAGGTGGTATATTTAGACACTTATATTGTTAAAGCACCTTCTATAACATATAGTCAGTTGCTGATTTATTTGAACCTTTAGCCATTTCTAGGTGTTCATCGTTCAGTGAGTCCCTCATGGGTTCTGTGATGAGGTTTCACGCTGTGTATCAATTCTCACAATAAAATATTTTTCTGTTATGACTTATCATAGACAATGTTAGTATTTTACTAAATAAATTTTGTATTGAATCAAAAAATCTTTTATGGTGATCTCATTTCTATATAGTTATATCTATTTAATAGAATATGTGCTCACATTTTGGTTGTATGTTATACACATGATTGTGTTTATGAAGCTACAGCTTCAATTTTAGAGGATTAGCTTGTTGGTGCAAAATCGATAGAGGTATTTGCCCATGCCAGTTAACAGGTTATGTGATGTGCTGACACGGTGGAATTCCCCTCTGCACATTTTGCAGCGACTGTGGCAGCAGCAATGAGCCCTGACGCAGTATGGCCCAGGCTATATGACATGACAACGTAGTACGGAGGTGGCGCATATCACATTTACAGAGTGGGCACAGATTAAGGACCTCTGCACCTTTCTGCACAGTTTTGAAATGGCTAATATAATGGTTAGCACTGACGATGCCATCATCAGCATCACTATTCCGGTCATCTATATGCTGGAGCAGGCTTTGAATAGCTTGCGGGAGGAGATGGTGGTCCCAGAAGAAGAGGAGGAAGCAAAGGAGGCTGTGGAAGGGATAACATTGTCTCGAAGTTGACGACTGTCCTCACACAAGCGGGTGCCAAGGGAGGGGTGGAGTACTGCGATCGAGGGGGGCTGGTGATAACAGACAAACTGTTATCGAAGGTGCAAGATACGAGGAATAAATGGTGGAGGAAGAGGTGATGGGCGAGCAACTGTCAGAGGAAGTGGATAATTCTCCCCTCTCTGTTCGTGGTTGGCGGGAGAGGACGGAGGAAATGAGCCTCATTGTTACCCAGCCACCAACACAGCATGGGCTTGGACCTCATGGTAGAACCCAGCATATGAGTGCCTTCTTGCTGTACTATCTGCAATATGATCCCCGTATAGTTATGATTAGGAATAATGCTGACTACTGGGTTGCCACTTAATTAGATTTATGTTATAAAACCAAATTTTGCCAGATTCCCGCTCTAGAGAGGGACCTGCGAATGCTGGAGTATCGAAACACACTTTTATACAACCTTAAGAGAGCATTTCCTCAAGACCGCAGTGAAGTACACAGTTTGCATCGCAGCTGTAGACATCCAACCTCTGGCCTGTCAGCTTGTCAATTCCAAACATTAGCAGCAGCAGTGGTGGAAGTGGAAAAAGTAATTTCTGTGAGTCCTTTGACACATTTTTTTAGACCAACTTGTGCACCAGTGCAACAGAGTCCAAGCCTTACACGTGGTTAACGAATGGAGAGGATGGTGCAGGATTATCTAGAACTAAATATTAATACCATCAGGGAGGGTTTAGACCCATTAACATTTTGGTCTTCCAAAATGGATGAGTGGCCTGAGCTCGTCTCACATGTCTTTGAGGTGCTCGGCAGCCAGCGTTCTCTCAGAACGTGTCTTCAGTGATGCTGGTGGTGTCCTGATGGTGTCCTGATGGATAAGCGCATCTGGCTGTCCCTTGAAAGAGATGACCACCTAACTTTCAGTAAGATGAGCAAGTCCTCCAAGGATCTCCAAGGACTTTTGCACCCCAGTTGCAGACTGTAAAGACTAGATTAGATGATATTGCATTTTTTAGTGTGATGCATTCATGTCACGTAACTGCACTCTGTGATATCTTTAGTGTGGCTTCTGTGCCTGCTATCGCTGCTGCTAACACAAATTTGTGGAAATGTCAACAGTCATGGTTGGTCTACATCTGCTGGGTTAGCTGTAGTGGAAGACGTGTCTGTCCCAATTATACTATTTCTATTCTTGTGAAAGTTATTCCACTTCCCTGATGTCAGGCCCTCATTTTTTAAAATGTGAACAATCCCAAATTGGGTGTCCATCTGCTGGATTGGGTGTAGTGAAAGACCTGTCGGTCCCCATTATACTATTTCTACTGTGATGAAATTGATGCCACTTTTGTGGTGTCTGACAGTAATTTTTGGAAATGTTAACACTCCTGGTTGGGTCTCCTTAATGCATGTTGCCCGTAGCAGTCGCTTCCGACACAGTCAGGCCTCCCTCCTTGGACTCAACTATCCGTCTTACTATCCTTAAATTTTTCTGACAAAGTAGTCTAGAATACTGATATTTGTGCCACCTGAGTGTGACTCAGCATGAAAGCCGGTAGAGGTGTTGCATGTAGTATCAAGGCTCCAGGCAAAGGTGCCTACACCGATCCCTCACCCACCTCGTTTACTGTGACGTTCATTGGAAAGCTGTAAATGCTGTCCCAGACCCCGATGCCTCATGCCTGGCTGATTACTGCCGTTCCATGCTGCAATTAGTACTGTGGGTGAAATGAGGCCACTTTCCTGGTGTCTGTCCCTCATTTTGATGTGTTGTAGCAGCATTTGGGGCCAGTTCTAAGGTGTTGTGCATGCATTTGTTTTTGCCTCCCATTGACTATAATGGTGTTCGGTAATGTTCAGCAAATATTCGATGAATTAATCAGCGAACGTAATCCGAATCGAATATTGAAATATTCTCTCATCTCTAATTGTGATCCTGTTGTATGGACCGACTGATCACCAGGTATAAAACTCCTATATAAGAGAGTTTGCTTGCTCTGCTCCAGCCCCATATCTATAAGGCCATGTTCACATGGTCAGTATTTGACATCCATACTGTAAGCCAAAACCAGGAGTGGGTGATAATTCAGAAGTGGTGACGTGTTTCTATTATACTTTTCCTCTGACTGTGCCACTCCTAATTTTGGCTTACAAATACTCATGTAAAATACTGACCAAATACTGAACTCGTAAACGCAGCTTAAAAGGTCTATGCCCCGGAAAAGTGTCCTGCATGTGAACACTTCTGGGGCATAGACCGCGCTGAAAAATACTGGCTCATGCGCACAACCGGTAAGCGCAAGCGCGGTAAACTACGGCATCTGTGATATTCACAGATGAAGATTACGTTCAGTAAGCCGACGAAGGGGGGGGGGGGGGGGAGAAGGCGAATAAGCCCTGCCCATCAGACTGGACCGCAGCGATTTTCCATACACCTCCACCAAGATAAAATGGATATTTTAGCATCAAAGGTGCAGGGTCGGGGGGGAATCAAAAGTCCTAATAGAATCCTTATGGGACGCACAATTGGGTGATATCTTTACATGATATCACTAAAAATGGGTGACAAGTATCCCTTTAAGGCCGCAGCCTCCGTAGGGCCACTTGCTTAGCTGGACTGACCACACTTTCATGCGCACAGAACGATGATTAGAATGCTTGTTCTTTGTGCATAGAAATTTTTGTTCTCAGCAGCACATCTTCTGTATAAAAGGGAAGATGTACTGCCAAGAACGATTATTTTTATCCATGCTTTAAAAATCCCCTTTTCATCCAATGTACAAACATTTTTATTTTCTTTTTGTTCATTGGGAGATTGCTGAACTATTAAGCTGATAATTGGCTTGTGGAAATGGAACCCTACGACTCGTTGCAGGCGTCCTCACCACCTCCGGATTCATGAATTTGCATGAGTTTTCATCCGGCATTTTAGCGATGTCCTGACCTATAACAAACATGTCCTTTATAGTCTGCAGTTTGGACGTCTTGTACTTGAGAAATCTTTCCCGGCTGTTATCTCTGTTTAACTACTATCATGGAAAGCTTGGCTCTCCTATTGTTACATGTGATATTTTCACAAGTCCTGCTGTCCCAGCCTTCCTGACGGCAGTGAGAGTGCCTCTTGGATAAGAGTCCACTTGGCAATGAGATCACATCCTTTTTTTGTCTCTAGATGCGTAGTGGGCAACATGGAGGGAAAAAAAAGCTATACTCTGCTTGTAATGTACATGTAGCGCAGAGACTTCAGAAAATCCCACCCGTTAGTCTTCACCTCCTGGTTTTTTGTTGCTGGCAGCTGTGGTTATCTTTTTGTTTTTAAGAGTCCTTGTCATTTAAAAAAAAAAAAAAGTTGATTTCTAGATAAATGCGGAAGTAATAATTAGTGTTGTCCCTTCTATTATAAATGAAATGAAGGGGCAGTACTATGCGGCTGTGCTGTCTTTGGGGAGGTGAGATTGGCGGTGTACGTCTGGCTTAAGGCCCCGTCTCACATAGCGAGATCGCTGAAGCGTCACCAATTTTGTGACGCAACAGCGACCTCGCCAGCGATCTCATTACGTGTGACACTTAGCAGCGACCAGGCCCCTGCTGCGATGTCGCTGATTGTGCTCTCATGTCCTGGGCCATTTTTAGATTATTGGTGTCCCGCTGGCCAGCGTGCATCACTGTGTTTGACACTGACGAGCGACCTCGTTAGCGACTCAGAAGTCATGGACGCAGGCGTGAGTCGTCAGAATTGCTGCTGTGTGATAAGGTCCTAATCACCGCCGAGGTCGTTATACTGATCGCTGGATCGTTGCTGCGTTGTTGGGTAAATCTGTCTGTTTGACAGCTTATTAGCGACCATTTAGCGACGCACCAGCGATCCTTACCAGGTCATATCGTCGGGATCGCAGGTGCGTCGCTAAGTGTAACGGTACCCTTAGACCTTCACAGTCAAAGGGCTCCGTTATATAGGAACTGTTCTATCAACATATTTTGCATAAATAGTATAAGAAAATGATGCAATATGTCTGATCAGATGCTTCTTTCAACACTTTTGAGCCACGTTCCACCTGCCATCCAGGACTCATCATCTTCTCTGAAGATTGCTGAATTCCCTTGCTCAAGTCAAGATGGTCTCCCAGCTTCGTCAGGTTACAGAAATTACTGAAGCCTATGGAGAGGGGAGGCACAGGCAGATTCTGCTGCTGATTTCTAGTCCGTGTTTCCCAGAGTTGGATGCACAGCTACACATCTCGATAGTTTAGTATATTATAATGTATAATGTCATCCATACTGCTAGTTGTTATGTACACAAAGCAAGGAGACCCTCAGGTCTCTGTGTACTAAGTGATCATAGCAGCTAGTCTCCTCTCACTAGCTCAGAGACATCTGAAAACTACTGTGGAGCCAGCAGAGGAGAAAACTGGTGAAAAAATGATGTATACAAGTCTTATAATAGCCAAATATAGTGTTACTCCTCGTGTACACAGCATATGCGGAAAAGTTACCTGAAATTGCAGGCACGGTGTACGTGTTTTTGCCCCTTTAGCCCATCGATCGCAGGGAAGGAGCTGGATAGCCATCTCACACCCAAGACATCCCCCAATCAAAATGTTACCGAGCACCTGAAGAACTCGCAGCATTTGCAGCTTTCCTGATGGATGATGGGCTGGGCAGAATTGTGCCATTTTTGCCCCCTAACATTGAGGCGTTGTGCTATGTGTATTGCATAGCGCAGGGTGTGAGGTTGGCATTGCGTTATGTTATGCAAGTTGACGTGTGCTGTGATCGTATATCCGTACAAGTAACGCACGGTGTCCGTAGAACAATGCAGAGTTTACTCTGACTTGCATCATTTATGGCATGTCGTTAAGTCCAGCCGAGTCTCGGCTTGTTCTGGGCTATCCTGCTTACGCATGCACACAAATCAGATGAATTGTGCGGCTCTTCAGGGATTTTTTTTGTTGTTGTTGAACGAAGCATTTCAGGAAAGGTTTGGGGGATTTCACATATAATATTTTACATATGATTACATTCATATTTACACATGATTACATTTATATTTACACGTGATTATTCTTTATGTACATCATTTATGGACAGAAGTTCAGTCCTGGCAATATTCAGAGTTATCTTTCTTTCTTTGTTTTTTATTTGTTTGCTTCTGCGTCATCTAATGAAGAAGCTCTGTTCCCCCCTCCTGACATATATTTTTATAAATCCTTCTCTTTTCACGTAGAATGAATTTGTAGTATCTTTCCTAAGTACTTTTTACATCTGTTGTCCTCCTGGAAATGAATAAATTGACAACGGCCGCTCCATCCAGCGCCCCCCTGGCCGCTCCGTCCAGCGCCCCCCTGGCCGCTCCGTCCAGCGCCCCCCTGGCCGCTCCGTCCAGCGCCCCCCTGGCCGCTCCGTCCAGCGCCCCCCTGGCCGCTCCGTCCAGCGCCCCCCTGGCCGCTCCGTCCAGCGCCCCCCTGGCCACAGACCTGTGCCTACAGACATTCAGAAGGAGTCATCGCATTGGGACTTACACCAATGTAACACTTATCACGTCTCCAGCGAAGGTGGATATCCAGTGCATGGGCGGTTATTTATTACTGGAATATTCCTTTAAGATTGGTAAAAGTTGATAATGAATTGAAAGTTTAAATGCAAAGTAAAATCAGTCCAATGCTCATTGGTATCTGCAGGCAGACAGAATTGCAGATGTCACTTTGTGTTTTGTTGTGAGGATGTGTCATTGCCGCATTCTTTTATTTCTAGGTTATTGATATTTGTACATTTTAGTAGTGTTTTTATCATTCTTTTTCTGAATATTTTTTTTTCTCCCCAGGGACATTTGGTCGAATATTCCACGGCATTTTGGTGGACGACAAGGATCCAAGCAAAGAGAAGCCCATGTTTGTAAAAACTGTGAAAGGTGGGTCGCTGCTCCTGAATCATGCCTGAGTACTGATAATTGACTTAACAGATTTTCCAGATCAATTGAAGTTTGCGAACAGATTCCCTCGTGCTCAGTATGTGAATTTCCACGCACTTTGGTTATAATTCACGCACTTTGGTTGTAATTCACACACTGGCGGACAAAAGCAGAAAGGGGCCCCTGTGCAAAAACAATAGATGGGCCATTTTGAGCCCTAGAGATCCTAAAAATTCACCTGCCTTGGAGCTACAAACGGGCCCCTTTACCTCTTCGGCCCCTGCACCAATGATTCGTCCATCCCTGAATTCACATTTATACCATTTTGCTGTATTATACAGTCGTGGCCAAAAGTGTCGGCACCCTTGAAATTGTTCTAGAAAATGAAGTGTTTCTCCCAGAATATTATCGCAATGACACGTTTTGTTGTACATGTTTATTTCCCTTGTGTTTATATTAAAACATGAAAAGAAAAAGGAAAATTGGACATAACTTCACACGAAATCAAATCTCCCAAATTAGGAGAAATGGGGTCAATCTGCACTTCTGATAGGATCCAAAGGAATAATCCTGCAAACACGATAGCAGGAATGAAGTTTATTAACCTGTGTCGTGATGAGCTCGGTTCAGGGTTAGTTTGTAGTCTGTAACCATAGATGCACCCAGTCCCGCAGATGAGCTGTGTACAGAAAACCAGAGGAAGTTTTCAATCCGGGTTAGCTACGTTTATTAATTTGGATATTTTCGATGCAATGTAAATCATACAAGTAACTATAAATTATGTATTTATAGGCCATGTATCTCTGATGGTACAGGACCTGATGGCTTCTGGAGTTATCACAGGTCTCTAGGGTTTTTTTTTTTTTCTTCCCTTCTATGTTCGTGTTTCTGCAGACCTCTCAGTTAGAAGTTCAGCCAAAATGTTAGAAAAACGTTGTACATGTCCTGTCTTAAAAAGCCTGCTGAGTGCACGGGCTAATCCAGCCTCGGTAAACACATCATTTACTTAAAAACAAGCCGGAGGCAACATTTGGTTCTGACATATTTACTTTCCTCGGGTTTCTTCACTTTGAATGAACAGTGTAGGGTTATTTTGGCAGCGAGAATGAAGCCAATGTTTTCATTGCAGGAACTATGAAAAGCTGGAAGTCTCAGGCCTGGGATATGTCAGTGCGGGAGTGGGATACAGATTTACTCGGCGTAGACCGCTGCTGAGCTGTGATACTAAAGGGGGTTTTACACTAAGCGATATCGCTAGCAATATCGCTATAACGTCACCGGTTTTGTGACGTTATAGCGATATTGCTAGCGATATCGCTTTGTGTGATACTTACCTCCGACCAGCTCCCCCGCTGTCCATCGCTGATCGCGCGGCTCCATTTCTCGTCGTCAGCTTCCTGCTGTGTGAGACGAGCAACGCTGGACGCGGGCGGGAGGACGTCAGGATCGCTGTGTGTGAAAGGTAAGTATCGTCCGCTGTATCACTGCTGCATCGCTGTGAGATCTTCCTGTGTGGAAGCTCACTAGCGATCATTTAGCGATGCACCAGCGATCCTGACCGGGTCGGATCGCTCGTCGGATCGCTGGTGCATCGCTAAATGTAAAAGGGCCTTAAGACTTGGATTTTCTGAACTTCACATTTTCTCATATCAGGATTTTATCCATCAAGACAGATCACTTGCGTAACTCTGAGCTCCACCGAAGCCTCTTAGGCCGGGATCACACATGCGAAAAATACAACCGAGTCTCACATGTTAATAGCCGTCACTCGGGAGAGGAGCGTGCGGCCGCATAGCAATACATGGAGCCGCACGCTCCACTCCTGAATGCCGCCGGCAGTGTCTGGTATTAACATGCGAGACTCTGCCGTGTTCCTCGCATGTGTGATCCCAGCCTTAAGGTACTGTCACACTTAGCGATGTACCAGCGATCCCAACCAGCGATATGACGCGGTCAGGATCGCTGGTACATCGCTAAGTGGTCGTTAATGAGCTGCCACACAGGCAGATCTCACCAGCGACATCGCAGGGGTCGGGGGGTCGCTACTTACCTGTCAGACGAGGCGATCCTGACATCCTCCCGCCTGCGTCCACGCGTTGCTAGTCTCCGCAGCAGGAAGCCCCAGCAGGAAGCTGACGTCACACGTTATAGCGATATTGCTAGCGATATCACTTAGTGTGACAGTACCTTTACAGTGAGAATTTTTTTTTAATTATAATTATCATTGGTGGGTATCTGACACCCAGCGTCTCCACCATCAGCTGCCATGAGCGTAAGCAGCAGCCTAATTACATATTAAACAGCTGCTGCAATGCACCGCTCCATTCAGTGCAGAGAAGCTGCTGCTGTTTGTTTGGGGGTGGCAGGTTTCTGACCCCTTTCTATCTGATAATGACCGATTCTGACGCTAGGTATCAATTGTATATGCCTGGAAAGCCCCTTTAATGTTTTAAGAAAGATTAAAAAAAAACCTTTTGAGCTGGACACAAATATCGCAGACTATCCAGGTTCATGGGTCAGTCCTCTCGGATCATATTATTTGGATTGATGCTTCTGCTGATAATATTGGTGCTGCTTATTTTTCTTGTGTTTTTTTTTTTTTTTTTTTTTTTGCATTTTTAATAGTATTTTTAGAAATAAGCGCATGTCGTCTTTAATGGGAGCCCCAAAAATATGTATTCAACACCAATACACTGTCCATCACATTAAGCCGTATTTCTACCATTGCAATTTGTTTTCATTTGGAGCTTTAGAAATCAGTTTGATTTATGGGATATTTCATCTTCTGAGGTTTTCCTTGGTATATGTATTCTTTAAAGGGAATCTGTAAGCAGGTTTTTGCTATATAATCTCAGAGCAGCATTCTGTGGAGCAAGAATGCGTGATTCTAGTGATATGTCACTTATTAGGCTGTGTTGTAGTTTCCATACAATCAGTGTGTTATCATCCGGAGATTATCACTTTGGGGACTAGGTCTCACGTGCAGAGCAGTCAGGCTGATCTGTGTAACCCCGCCCCTATCTGATTGGCTCCTTGCTGACAATATACACAGGAAGCTGTCAGTCCGTGATGTGGGTGGGTTACACATAGCTCAGCATTCTGACCCCTGCTACATCTACAGCAGGGAAAACAGTGGTTCTATCCAAACTACAGCAAGCAGCCCAGTAAGTGATATGTCGCTGGCATTGGGATATCTCTCCCTATATCGTGCAGCTCTCAGATTATGTAGTAGAAACCTGATGACAGATTCCCTTTAATGGGTTAGTCCCAGAATTGTGTTTCCACTATCCATAGTATAGGAGAGAACTTGTTATGGGCAGGGACTCCTATTGATCCCAAAAACGGGCTTTGCTCCATTGAACGGGGGAGAAGTTTGCATACTCAACCTTCGCTCTGCTCCTTTTGTATGGGACTGCCAGAGACTGGGCTACAGCTCTCATGGGGTCAGTCAAGCAGAACTAGGCAAGGAGAAATGGGAAGGAGCCTCTTCTCCCTGTGCACGGTGTGGTTTGCAAGGTCAAACATGGCTTTCTGCAGTGAGGAAGCGTATGTGAATTTCATGCAGATTGACAAGTTCCTATTAACTTGTGCTTGTGCAGTTCAGACTTGTCCCAGAACCACTGGGCCTCACACATAACAAAACTGTTGTTCTTCCCTTTTTACTTCATAATGTCCCGGTTTTAGGCATTACGCCCTTTCTATTTCATGTCCCTTTGAGAATTGTCTTTCCGTTCCATTGTTGCGTGGTATTATGCAGGACTCTGGGTAATGTTCTTCTAGATTGCCAGATTAGTACACTTTGGTTTGCGTGTTACTTAAGGACCCTTTGTCCCAATGGGAGAACCTCATTAGTAAGGCGGCATTCAAAATCATTTATTTTTTTTTTGTTTAATTTTTTTTTTTTAACCTATCCGTCTCTCTTTATAAATGTTCTCATAATCAGAATGCGCCATGTAAATTTATAGGGCATTGTGCCGTGTCTGAATGGCATCTCTGCGTGCGTGGAGAAAAAGAAGGAAATAATATTGATAAGAACATACAATACGGATGCTGGAACTGTACACTCCGATAAGATTTGCGTTTCCTCATACAGTCTCGCAGAACGGCAATCCGCCGCTCCAGAATCCAAGAAAAATAAATCTCGCCGTTTTACGTGTACGGCGAGGAAACAATGGGAAGGAGAAGTGTTGGAGGTGACAGATTCCTGCTTATCAATAATGTTCCAGTGGAAGGAAGGCCGCAGACTGAAGTTACGGGGAGGGGAAGCAAGGGGAATAAAGCTTTCCCCGTCCACTCCTGCTGCTTTCTATTAGTATTTCAGGCTGGAGAATCTGCAGCAGTTTATTACAGACTCTGTTCATGTAAGCCATAGAAGCCTCTGAAAGAAGAGGGGAAAAAAACCTCTTTGTACCGATCTTGCCATCAAAAGTTCTACCCTCTGCCATTCAATCACTGCCCAGTTTATGCGACATAAAGGGAATATATTACTTTTATTGTTTTGTAATAAATCTTATCTAGGGAAAGGCATTCTGATTTTTTTTTTTTCTTTTTTTGTATTCTGATTGTATATTTTTTTTTTTTTTTTTTTCGATTATTATTATTGTATTTTTTCTGAGTTTCTGTTAGGAGAGAGATACTTTCTATAAGGCTACTATGACACCCCCGAGTGCTGTCCAATTTAACTTTTTTTTTTAAATCTAGAGTGGCTGTATTTAGACATCCTTTTAAAATGACGGATCTGAAAGTTGCATCCGTGAGACTCAAAGCGGGTCCTAATCTGATCTGATTTTCAGTTATTCAAGTCTGTAAGAATCCATGAGACAAGGACGCAAGTCAGTAGGCTTCTGATTTCCTCCCATTTGGCACCCGTATCTCCCAGACCTGTTGTTCCATGATAAATTAGAATAAAGACATGACCTTCAGTGAAGAATGGTGGAAGCCACTAGGATGACACCTTAAAAGCAACATTCTTTTCTCCCGGATGGTAACGCAAACGGCTGTGTGTATCTAGGCTAGGGCACGTAGACATTAACAGACAGGATCTGATTAGTTAGTTATCGTCCACATATGTGCAAGTAGTTACAGCACTCACCAAAAATAAAACCCCAACTTTATTCCATAGATTAATCCATGCACAGGCAGCAGCAGTCCTCCAGCCACAACACTGTGCAGAACCTTGTGTATGGTATGGAGCAAACCAAAATGAATCACTAAGGAGTTGCAGACTCCATTTTTTTTCTCATTTTAATAGTGGAGATGGATTTAAGCACAAAAATATTGGAAAGCCAGATCCCAAATGTGGCTCAGAAGGAAGTAAGGCTCTTTTGGATGGTGCAGTTGCTGGAACACTGCTCCTTCCCGTGGCAGTCTATGTATTTATCCATGGAATAAAGTTTGGATTTTATTAGGCTGTGTTCACACACAGCGTTTTTTTTAGCGGTATTTTTAGCGAATTTTCCAATAAAACCGCTAAAATTAAGCTTCCCATTCATTTCTATGCATTTTGCACTTTGTGCATACTGATACTTTTTTTACCGCGAAAAAAACGCTTTGCGGTAAACGCAGCATGCTCATTAATTTCGCGGATTTTTCCGCGTTTCTGGCTATTTCTATGCGTTTTGAAAACGCGCGGGAAAAAAACGCATAAAAACCGCTCATTTTTTGTGCAAAACCCGCGCGAAAAACGCGCGGTTTCTGGGAAGGGAGTCAGGTTTTCAGCAGAAATTTTCTGCTATGTGTGCACATAGCCTTACGGTGGGTGTCATACCAACTTCTGTGGATATTTCCTGAACTGTGCTGTTTGGTGTTAAGCATCACTGTATTGCATTGCAATGTTCTTAGCCTTATACTGTGCATTAAATCCTGTGTTCAAGTGTCTAGAAATGATCTGTGAGAATGGATCCAGCAGCAATCCATTGTCAAAAGAAGTTGTGCAGACTCAGCTTTTTAGTCCGTTATTAAAACTTTGATCACTGCTGAATCCGTTTTTTAACATTGAAGTCTGTGGACAATGGATATATGTTAATTAGCCATCCATTGTGTTCCATTTGTAACGGATCCAGTAAGCAAAAAAGCAGATCCTTTACAAATAAAAGAAAAACTGCTGGCTAATTAATGGATCTGTTTTCCATAGACTTCAATTTAAGAAAAAAAGTACCAGATCCAGCAGAGCCGACTAAAGTGTCGGCACAACTTTTTTTTGTCAAGAGATTGCTGCTGGATCCGTTCTAACCATTGCTAAACGTGAACATACCCCAAAACTGAATTTGGAATATAGTGCCAATTATTTCTTTGCCAAACTGATTAGAGCCTTCAGTCCTGCTCTGTAATCTGTGCAGAGGTCCTTGTGCAGGGAGGCAGTGAGCTGCGACCATCAACTTTTGTGAATGCTGACATTCGCCTTTCATTGATCCAATCTGTATAAATAGCAAAACTGTTTTTCATCTACAGAACCGTAATGCTAGCCTAGTATTGGACTTAGTATCCAGAAGGAAAATCAAGCCTACTGTTGGCGGTATTAGTCTGGAGGATTTTCTGAAATGTATGCCACTATGCAGAGGCTTCTATAGGTTTAATCTTTAATTCCTCTTCGTAGAACAGTGTGGTTGACCTTTTTTTTTTTTTTTTTTTAACTAATATATTAAAAATCAAAAAGGGTATAGTGACTTAAAACAGTGTAGTGAAGGCCAAAGGGACACCCTTCTGGTGAATGATAACTGCTACATCCCGTAAGCCTTCTCAGTACATACTGTGGTCGCGCGCTGAGGACACACTGCGGACCGAGCCTCTTATGCTGCTGAGATGTGAAGTCCTGATAACTTCTGTCCTATTTTTACGATCTCATTTTCTACCATTACAGTCCCTGTGGTGACCACAACCTTGTGCTGGCTGTTGGTGTCACCTGTAGTAAAATATCCTCTTGCCAGGAGCTCCATAGCAGCCAAATAGAATTCATTCACAGTACCACTGCCCTTGCTTTTCTCTCATTACAGTTAGCAGTGATCTTCTGTGAAGAAGGGGAGTAAAAAAAGGATCAATTTGTATGTAGCTAGTGACTGTAACCCCGGAGCAGTAACCAGTCCTCATTCCTCCACCAAAGTATTAGGTAAACATGCAAGGTACAAATGCCAGCACGTCCCTTGCTTTGCTCACTTGAGACTCTCTTAGGTGAAGTTTTGCTTGCTCAGTCTTGTGTTCTCCTTTCAAGAAAAGATCAAAGAGAAGATCTGTCCTCCAAATACTGTCCTTGTGTTTCTAAGCTGTCATTTGATTACATTAAATCAGCTAGGAATCACACTGTCATTATGCCGTATACATCTGTGCTCCATCCTTAACCAGGTAAAGAAATATACAGTTGAAACCTGAAGTTTACATATACTGTATAAAAAGACACATCTGCGTGTTGTTCTCAATATCTGACATCAAATCAAAATAAACCTTTCCCGTTTTAGGTCAGTTAGGATTACCATAAACTATTTGCCAAATGCCAGAATAATGACAGAGAATGTTTTAAGTCATTTTTATTACTTACTGCAAAGTCAAAAGTTTACATACATTTCATTAGTATTTGGTACCACTGCCCTTAAACTGAATGACTTGGGTCAAACGTTTGGGATATCCTTCCACAAGCTTCTTACAATAGTTGGTGGGAATTTGGACCCATTCCTCCTGACAAAATTGGTGTAACTGATCCAGGTTTGTAGGTCTCCTTGCTCACACCAGCCTTTTCAGCTTTACCTATAAATTTTCAATAGGATTGAGATAAGGGCTATGTGATGGCCGCTCCAAAACATTCTATGATGCTGTATATCTGCCCCCGGTCTGCCATGAAAGATGAGAAAAATAAGTTTAATGATTCTTTAGGGGGGGGGGGGGCAGTCCGGTCCAATGGGTGTCGCAGGTTCGGGTCCGGTGCCTCCCATGCAGTGCCACCCTCCTGTTGGTTTATCGCTCCCCGGTATCGTGCTCCTGCGCAGGTTTACTTCTCAGAACAAAGTATTGCAGTGCGCAGGCACCTGGAAAGGTCAGAGAGGCCCAGCACCTGCCTCAGCAGGGAGGATACGTACGCCTGCGCAGGAGCGCAATGCCGGGTAGTGATGAAGCAACAGGAGGGCGGCATCGCAAGAAGATGGGAGGCGCCAGACCCGGACCTGCGTCACCCATCGGACCGTACCGTCCCTTCCCGTGGTGAGTATAATAAAACTTATTTTTCTTATCATTCAGGTTTGACCGGGGGCTTACCTACAGCATTATAGAATGCTGTGTAGATAAGCCCCGAAAGGCAGTGGCCGTATCTTATATCAGCCAAAACTGCTGACAGGTTCGCTTTAAGCCACTTTGTTACCATTTTGGTAGTATGCTTCGGGTCATTGTCCATTTGGAACATCCATTGCCGCCCAAGCTTTAACTTCCTGGCTGATGTCTTGAGATGTTGCTTCAGTATTGCCACATAATCTTCTTTTCTCATGATGCCATCAATTTTGTGAAGTGCCCCAGTTCCTCCTGCAGCAAAGTAACCCCACAACATGATGCTGCCACCCCTGTGTTTCACAGTTGGGATGGTGTTTTTAGGCTTCTAAGCTTCTCCCTTCTTCCTCCAAACGTAACGATGATCATTATGCCATAAAAGTTATATTTTAGTTTCATGAGATCACAGGACATGTCTCCAAAAATTAAGGTCTTTGTTCCTATGTGTATTTGCAAATATTAATCTGGCTTTTTTATGTTTCTTTTGGAGTAATGGCTTCTTCCTGGCAGAGTGGCATTTCAGCCCATTTTAATGCAGTACTCATTTCACTGTGGATATTGACACAATCTTTCCAGCATCCTCCATCATCTTCACAAGGTCTTTTGCTTTTGTCCTTGGGTTGATATTCACATGTCGGACCTAAGCATGATCATCTCTAGGATACAGAACCCATCTCCTTCCTGAGTTGAAATTGTACTCAACAATGAGCCAGATTTGTGCAAGTCCACAATTCTCTTCCTGATATCTTAGCTGATTTCTTTAGACTTTCCCATGATGCTACACAAAGAAGCAGTGTGTTTCAGGTGTGCATTAAAATACATCCACAGGCGTGTCTCCAATTAACTCGGATGTTCCTGAAAAAAAACTATCAGAAGCATCCAAACACATGACCTCATCATATGGGCAGTCCAGAATTGTTTAAAGGCATAGTAATCGTGGAGTATATACATTTTTTAATTTGTCGTAAGTAATAAAAATTCCTTAAAACATTCTCGCTCATTATTCTGGCATTTGGCAAATATTAATAATTAAGGTAATGCTAATTGCCCTAACACAGGAAAGGTTTTTTCTGATTTCATGTCAGATAAGGAGAAAAACCTGCAGACGTGTCTTTTTATATAGTGTATGTAAACTTCTGGTATCAACTGTATATCGCAGATGTAGAAGTAGAGCTTCAAGTGGGTACTGAGCACCAGACTACGGTCTCTCATACATAGTCCTGGGGATTTTTTATGCCATGTGTGAATGACATTATGTAAACTCTGTAAAATCAGAGGTGTATTACATTTGCAGTTAATACATCACTTTCAATTACAGACTGAAATTCTGCAGCATTTCTGGCACATTTGAACAACAGCTCTTGGTTCTCCTGAATGAGTTGGAAGCATCTGAAGTGGTTTTATAGTTGGCTTATACTATTACATGTTATATGTAAAAAGTAGACATAAATCACATAGAACAGATTTGTGAAAGACCAGGAGGGTTACCTGTTATTACTATATACCAGTGTGTCAGACTATTGATTAAATGTAGTGATGGCAGGATCAAGTTTAATGTGGGTTAATGCAGACATGCCGGTGGTGGTTATACAGTACGTGGGATGTAATGCAGACATACCAATGGTTATAGTGTATGTGGGATGTAATGCAGACATACCAGTGGTTATAGTGTATGTGGGATGTAATGCAGATATACCAGTGGTTATAGTGTATGTGGGATGTAATGCAGACATACCAGTGGTTATAGTGTATGTGGGATGTAATGCAGACATACCTGTGGTTATAGTGTATGTGGGATGTAATGCAGACATACCAGTGGTTATAGTGTATGTGGGATGTAATGCAGACATACCAGTGGTTATAGTGTATTTGGGATGTAATGCAGACATACCAGTGGTTATAGTGTATGTGGGATGTAATGCAGACATACCAGTGGTTATAGTGTATGTGGGATGTAATGCAGACATACCAGTGGTTATAGTGTATGTGGGATGTAATGCAGACATACCAGTGGTTATAGTGTATTTGGGATGTAATGCAGACATACCAGTGGTTATAGTGTATGTGGGATGTAATGCAGACATACCAGTAGTTATAGTGTATTTGGGATGTAATGCAGACATACCAGTGGTTATAGTGTATGTGGGATGTAATGCAGACATACCCGTAGTTATAGTGTATGTGGGATGTAATGCAGACATACCAGTGGTTATAGTGTATGTGGGATGTAATGCAGATATACCAGTGGTTATAGTGTATGTGGGATGTAATGCAGACATACCAGTGGTTATAGTGTATGTGGGATGTAATGCAGACATACCAGTGGTTATAGTGTATGTGGGATGTAATGCAGACATACCAGTGGTTATAGTGTATGTGGGATGTAATGCAGACATACCAGTGGTTATAGTGTATGTGGGATGTAATGCAGACATACCAGTGGTGGTTATATGGTACGTGGGATGTAATGCAGGCAATCGAGGCTGTGGTGTCGGTAAGCCAAACCTCCCAACTCAATTTCCCTGACTCCCGACTTCACAACACAGCCTCACTACTGAGCATGGACATAAAGTGCAGCACAGATTAATGTCCAATAAAAGCCTAGATCCTTCGATCAGGAACAGACATTTAGCTTTTTTTTAGCTTGCAGAAGAGAAGACTGAGAGGCGACTTAATAGCTGTCTACAAATATCTCAAGGGCTGTCACATTGTAGAAGGATCATCTTTATTCTCATTTGCACAAGGAAAGACTAGAAGCAACGGGATGAAACTGAATGGGAGGAGACACAGATTAGATATTAGAAAAAACTTTTTGACAGAGTGATCAATGAGTGGAACAGGCTGCCACGAGAGGTGGTGAGTTCTCCTTCAATAGAACTCTTCAAACAGGCTGGACAGACATCTGACTGAGATGGTTTAGTGAATCCTGCTTTGAGCATGGGGTTGGACCAGATGTCCCAGGAGGTCCCTTCCAACTCTACGATTCTATGATTCTAGGACATTTCATTACTTTCCCAAATTTCCCAAAATGAAAAAATTTACTCTGCGCGTCTCCCCGCTGCGCGTCTCCCCGCTGCCCTGCCGCTTCGTAGACTCTTACAGCACAAAATGTTGAGCGACTGCATGCCGTCGCTGAGAGCGGGCACACGAGGTCAGCATTATTACTCTTACTGACCATTAGTTTGCTCCACTGTGGATTGGCAACTTCATGTCTGTGATCCTGATCATTTCTAGCCATAAAGTATTGCAGATCTATGTTGACAAGTAGTCGCTGTTAGATGTTTTCTGTAATCTTTCCTTGTCTCGTTTTGTTCTTGCTTTTAGATCAAGCATCTGAAGCTCAGATCACAATGATGCTCACCGAGAGCTGCAAGTTGAGGGGTTTGCACCACAGGTAAGTGCCGGGATCCTGAAATTCCTATACTTGTAGTTTTTGTTCTTGGAGCTTTTGACTTTGTTTTTTAGAAGCAACATTGTAATTGATTATTTCACATGTGACTCCATATTACAACCGGAGACTAATACTATGTGCATGGAATTCAATGTACAGTAAATCCTTTATACGTCTTATGTAGTAGAATGGAGTTGTTCTCCAAATTGTGTGACTTTTCAGCATATCCTCCTCTAAATACCACTTAAATCGACTGTGAAAGTTACAAAGCATTCAGGCTTTATCGATCAGTGTGTGTACTTCTTATTTGGTGAGTAATGCTCTTTGTAAGAGGGGAGGGTTATAAGTGATCGGAGTAGCTCTATGCCTTTGGAAAGTGTGTGCTACCCACAAAGATTCTTTGTGCACCAGCTCTAGTTCCTAGAATACATCCATGCCGCACACCGGGACCGGAATATCCATACTGCTCTCTGGCGGGTGGTGCTGTTTTCTTTCTCTTGTTTTTCCTTTCGCGTTTATTATAACAATTGAGCACAGTGATCTTGGTGCAGGCTGGATTTTTGCTGCACCACGGTAGGCGACGTTTGCTGCTGCCACAACATTGGCGGAAGAACCTTCTGTTGCACCAGGTTGTGCTATAAGGAGGGATAGTGCTCTATGCTGTTGGCCTGATTTCATGTAGTCAGTCATGGCCTGAATTTTAATTTTCACAAAATTTTGTAAATACATAAAAAACCTGTACTTCACTCACTTTCCCTGGTCCAACGCTGAGTCTCTGTCGCTGCTCACACTGTCTATTATCAATCCATGACCTCAATCGCTCTAGTCAAGTAAGTGGCATGAGCCGCTCAGAGCTGTTGCACTTAGTTATTGGCTGCAGTGCTGTTAATGTGGTGTCGGTGCAGCCAACAATAGCGGGGTCCAGGAGCAGAGACTGAGCACTGCACCAATATCAGGGGAGGAAAGAACAGGGTTTTTTCCTTCTACCACAAACGCCAGCCGATGGCAGACGGGGAAAACCTATTTTAACAGTTCTCCTAAACAGATTAGACTACCCACTATAAAATATGTGCACACATGTAAGTGTAATTCAAGGCATGGCAGAAATGTAGGTCCTGGAGCGGCTCTAATTCTGCAGTGGCTTTGGTTTCCGATGTGATGACTACTGCTGCTGAGATGTATGTGCAGAAACAGTCTATGAGCCACATTGGATTGGAGTATTCGGTTTAATCACTGCGGCACAGTCTGACCTCAGCAGTTACCCAATATATCATGCAACAAGATCTGTGGTTTCAGAAAGTCATTAAACTTGTTGTCATCTACGGCTTCTGTGTAAGTGACCATCCTATATCCTCATTGGAAATCACACCCACACCATCATTTAGCTTCCTGTTACCATTTCAGAGAAATGAGGTTTAATGTAATAGTTTAGCCTCCTTGTGCACCAGCGAGGCAGAACACATGCGGCTTCTTGCAAAACTAAAAACAAGGGCAGGTTCTCAAAAAAAAAAAAAAAAACCTAGGAAAGTTGTGTCCCTCTAATACCTCCTCCATTCTATGTATTTTATTCATTTGTGTGACAGTTAAAAAGGGGTGCACCAACAATCGATTTATGTAAAACTCCAAGAAAAAAAATGGTTAAAGATACTACAGATGTATATCCAAAGTAAAAATATATATATTATTATTCCATTAATATGATATCCTCATCATATGAAAAGTAATTGATAAAAAAAGGTCTGCCCATATAAAAAGTTGGACCCATGAGTTAAAGTGAAAAAACATCCTGTCATCTCTGTAGTAGGGGTGAGCGGACCCTTGGAAGTTCGGGTTCAACTTAACTTTAGTCCAAAGTTCAGTCTGGGTAACAGAACTTTACCCGAGCTAGAACCTGAACCCCATAGAAATCAATGGAGCTGGAAAAAGTCTCCCTGTGGCGCGCTCTGTCTTTGGCGCGCTGCCGCTCACTCTTTTTGTCTCATGTCTGTGTGTTCGTTTGTGTTTTATATAACTCATCTGTCACTTAAGCAGATGTAAATGTGTGAAAGTTTCCACTCCTTGGACAACTCTTTCTCATACCCTGCACTTGGCCCCGATTAAAGTAAAAAAAAAAAGCTTATACTCACCTCTCCTGTACCAGCTCCATTCCCGCATTGTCGGCACTCGTTCTCCCCAGGGCTCCTGTGCAGTAGAATGACACTTAGCCCGGTGCCTAATCAACATCGGTGTCACGGTCTCCAACCTCCTGTCAAATTCAGCGTGAAGAGGAAGTCAGGGATCAGCTGCAGATCTGATTTCCTCTTCATGTTCAATTCAACAAAAGTCAGGGACAGTGACACCGGCACTGGGGTCACGTGTCACAATTGCATGAGAGCCCCGGGAGTATGAGTGCTGACACCGCTGGAACGGTGCTTGAGCAGCACCAGTGCTGGAGGGGAGTATAAGCTGTTTTTTTGTTTTTTGTTTTTTTTTCAGGGCCAAACATTTAGATCAATAAGGAGTTGTCCTAATAGTGGACAACCCCTTCATTGAATTTTCACTGCTTCCCCCATCCAGCTCCCGGTTCTGTAACGCGCGTACCAAAGCACGCTCGCTTATCGCTTATCACAGAAGTATCCAGAACAAGGGTCAATAATGGCAATAATAGGCCTGGCACAGGGCCAGACTGGGACAAAAATGCAGCCCTGCCACACAAATCCCACCAGCCCACAAACTATAACACTCCTCACCCCGATCAGTGAATTTTTGCTATACTTTGTTGTCCCTCATCACTCTCTTTAAGGAGTTATTTGAAGAGCCACATGTGAATGGAACCACAGTGCGTATGACTGACCACAAGCTCCATTTACATGGTGCTCTTCAAAGCTATGTTTCCCAGGATCATGGAGGTCCCAGCGGTCAGATCCACAACAAGCAAAGTCATCCCCTGTCCCCACATAATGTCCATACAGTATTATGGGCCCCATATATTACTTCGTGCAGTATAATGGGCACCATATATTACTTCGTGCAGTATAATGGGCACCATATATTACTTCGTACAGTATAATGGGCACCATATATTACTTCGTACAGTATAATGGGCCCCATATGTTACTTCGTACAGTATAATGGGCCCCATATGTTACTTCATACAGTATTATGGGGGCCATATATTACTTCGTACAGTATAATGGGCCCCATATATTACTTCATACAGTATAATGGGCCCCATATATTACTTCATACAGCATAATGGGCACCATATATTACTGCATACAGCATAATGGGCACCATATATTACTGCATACAGCATAATGGGCACCATATATTACTGCATACAGTAAAATGGGCACCATATATTACTGCATACAGTAAAATGGGCACCATATATTACTGCATACAGTATAATGGGCACCATATATTACTGCATACAGTATAATGGGCACCATATATTACTGCATACAGTATAATGGGCACCATATATTACTGCATACAGTATAATGGGCACCATATATTACTGCATACAGTATAATGGGCACCATAAAATTCTGCATACAGTATAATGGGCACCATAAAATTCTGCATACAGTATAATGGGCACCATAAAATTCTGCATACAGAATAATGGGCACCATAAAATTCTGCATACAGTAATAATGGGCACCATAAAATTCTGCATACAGTAATAATGGGCACCATAAAATTCTGCATACAGTAATAATGGGCACCATAAAATTCTGCATACAGTAATAATGGGCACCATAAAATTCTGCATACAGTAATAATGGGCACCATAAAATTCTTCTCCCCAAACCCTGCTGCTCTGGTCTCCTCAGTGTATTCTGATTCTCCGCACTGCTTGGCACAGGGACATCATTAACTTTACGTATATAATTGTCCACTTGTACTGATAGTAATAGTGATTTGTTTGTACTCTTGTCTGGGGCTGGCCCACTTTATGGGGGTGCTGAGTGCATATGATTATACACCAGTAAAAAGTATGAGAGGTTCAATATGACCAGTGCCACCTAGTTTCCTACCCCTCTTATTCTACTGGTACTGTGGGCACACTGACTGGTACTGAGGAAAAGAAAGAAAGAACAGAGAAGAAAAGAAAGAACAAAGAGAGAAAGAAATGTCATGGTTAGGACATGGTTAATGTCCTGTTCTGACAGGGTTAACATTGCCGGCCTCTCTTTGGATCTGGGAGGGGTATTTATGCTCACTCATACTGGCATTCTCTGTCAGTTATACTGCTATGCTGGTGTGTCTGACCCCTGGTGTGTGTGTACTCTGTATTGTTTGTTTGCTTCCCGTGTATGACCCGGCTTGTTCCTTCACTCTGTACTCCGTTTCTCGTTTTTGGTACCATTGTCTTTTCTGGTTCTGACCTCCTGGCTTGGCTATTGTTACTCCGTTACAGTTTACCCCTATTGTACCGTCTATTGCCCGTTCTGGTTTTCTGATCTATTGCTACGTCCTGACTATTCTTTCTGTCTAATCCCTTTGGTACTGTCCTGCTATCTCGTGCTTTGACCTCGGCTTGATCTGGTTTCTGTCTATGCCCCTTGGTAACATTGTCCTGTAGTTACCCTTCTAGGAGTTTCCCTGCAGCTCCTAGCTCTGTGGAGCTTAGGCCACGCCCCAGCAGTCACGTGATTCAGGTCCTGGAGCATGCATTGTCACCACTGCTGCTCGCACCGCAGGTATCTTTTTGCACAGTCTTTGTACTCAGGACACGTGCCCTGGCTCAGTGAGCAAGTGCAGTGCGGTGTTCCTGACAAGAAAGAGGGGAAAGAAAGAAAGACGAGAGAGAGAGAAAGAGGGGAAAGAAGGAAAGAAACAGAGAGAGAGAGAAAGAACCAAGAGAGAAAAAAAAGAAAGATTAGAGAGATAAAGAAACAGAGAGAGAGAGATTCTACAGTTGTGGCCAAAATTAATTGACACCCCTGCAATTCTGTCAGATAATACTCAGTTTCTTCCTGAAAATGATTGCAATCACAAATTCTTTGGTATTATCTTCATTTAATTTGTCACAAGTTATAGCGATATTGCTAGAGATATCGCTAAGTGTGACAGGCCCTTTATAGGTAATATACATTTTTCATTATGAGGCACCTTTTATTGTGTTGTGGTCATCTATTGCTATTGGGTGCTTGCTGATAAGGATCTGTCACTGTTTACTTTATTGTGGGGACCTTTGGCTATATTCCCTAGGATTTAGGCTACTTTGCGGCATCACAAGGCATACAAGGAGTGATGTTTTGGGAACTTTTTCTGTTGAGGGTCACATTACACATGATATGTCTCAATAGAGATTTATGAATATATATCGGTTATATAAGACCTCATGTTGTTTTATATATTTGTCTTGATTGGATACTATCACCCTGTAGATATCTATTTGAGCTCGGTGTCCCTTGGGCAGAATTTTTGCTTTTTTATGTTTGATGTATTTTATTATTATTTATTAATAAAAGATTGTGTGTGTATGTATGTATATGTATATGTGTGTATATATATGTGTGTGTATATATATATATATATATATATATATATATATATATATATATATATATATATATATTGGGATCTCTTCTTTTTTTCCATTTATTATCAGTATTTTTTGGCATACATGGGAATTTTGTGTATAACCTCTAAAATCTTGTAGAAAGTCTTCCCAGAAGAGTAGAAGCTTTTATAGTTGCAAATGGGCCGACTCCATATTACTGCCTGCGGTTACAGGATGTGACGTCGGATATTCTCCGGTGTGTAATGTGTAGGTGACATATTGCTGACCTATAGAAGCTGACACGTGTGCTGCCATACAGGGGAGTCCTAAATGTTATGACGCAGGAAGGTTCTTCAGTCGAGTCTGCATTACGGGCGATATAACACAACTCTAATCCCCCTTTTGTGTCGGGGAATCTACATGAGCTGCTGCGTGTTTGGATCTGCTCGGAGAGTATCCTTCTGGAATTGAGGGAGGATTAAGAACAGAAAATGTGAGCCGACTGTATAAATAGTGCGCTACCTCCATGCTGTCCCCCTCCGAGGCCTACAGTACGTCTTCCTGGTCTGTCATCACTGTGGTTAGTCGGCACTACCGCATGTAGATCTTTATGAACTTCTAACCTGTAGTGAGATCATGGCTATTCCACAGTGGCTAATGCAGGGGTGTGTGATAATCCGCAGTGCACATTACCGTGGTGTGATGATGATGGGGAGTCCTATCGGGGCTTGTAGACGGGACATTGTTGGCCTCCGCTGCGGCTGGCCTGTTCCTTACCATAATTTCATGGATAACAGAAAACAAGGTTGTCTGTGTGTTCTAGGAGGCAGACATTTTTTAAGAGTCGCCGGTCATGAAGTCTGCACAGAATTGTGCAGACAGCCATACATGTTAAATGTCTGCCGAACCCTGTGATTTTATGTATGGGGGTTTCAGGTCTTCAATAGGAGATGTTATCTGCAGTGATCAGCCGCTAATAGTGTCTGCAGGGGCTTAGTTCCATCTCTCCATGGAGAACACTGCTTGCTCAGCTGATCCCAGTGTGATGCGTCACTAATGGACATGACCACATGTAGTCCCATATACTACAGCAGTGAGGGCTCGTACTGCATAAGGCCATCACACATCTGAGTTGTGCATAACTTTTAGGCCGGGGTCAGACTTGCATGTGCAATGTGAGAAACTCTCTTCAATATCCAGCACTGCCTCCGGCACTCGGAACAGGAGTGTGCGGCTGCACGTATTTCTATGCAGTCGCACACTCCAGTCTCAAGTGCCGCCGGCAGTGCCAGGTGTTGACGCGAGAGACTCGCACAAGTTTCTTGCATTGCACACGCAAGTCTGACCCCGGCCTTAGGCTGAAGCTACACAGCGACTTTAGCACCAGCACAGATCATTCGGCCAAAGATGGCTGTATGCTGCTTAATGCCAGTGAATTCAGCCAAAGTGACCCACAAGGTACCACAAGAAGGCGGAACTATTTTGGATTTTTTGGGTCTTGAAACCCTGCGGGTCACAGTAGCACCTCATTCGTTTTCTCTATAGTGCAATGTAGTAGGTGGCATATAGAGGTCTTTGGCTACACAAGCCGCGTCACAGCCAATGTCGCCTTGTTCAGCACACATAGAAGCCCAGGGTCTCATGCAGAGGTATACAGGAGGAAAATAATGCTCCAATGCTGTGTCCTGTATTCTTCTATTTCAGAAGCATTCTTCCACACAGAAGCCTTGCTGCCACGGTGCAGCGTCTCTGCATTACGGTACTCTGGGGTCTCCATGTGATCTCTGCTCTGTGGATTCCTAGCCAAAGATTTGGGGAGGGGAGCATAGCTAGACTTTGCACAGCCTTATTCTCTTTAATTGCAGAAAGTCTTGTAAAATGAGCTGATTCTTAGAGACACAGAACCTCTAACTTTAGAAAGTTCATTTACAGAAAAGCTGCATAGTGCCCGTTATCGTGTCCGGTTATGTGATAATCACATAGTAGCCCTGGTCTACCTGCTCCGATATCTGCGGTGGGACTGAAGACTGTACAGGATCCAGTAGTGAACACGTGCTGCTGTACTATGTTTTATCTCCATTTTATCCTCCGACACTTTTTTTTTCCTCCTTTACTTTGTTATTAAGGCACATGTCGCAGTTTTCAGTAGCCTCAGGCGGCTTCACGACGCCGGTGAATATTTCTATACCATTTCTCAGTTCCGAGTACATATCAAACAGTGGTTTGATTGTTTTACTCATTTGTGCCCTGTGGGGAGAGGTTTAATGTCATGGCTTAAACTTTGAAAGAACGCCAATTTCTCTTCCCTGGCTGGAAAGAACATTTTGCAATGTCGTGTACAGCTGCAGATGTGGTAAGCGATAGACCTGCTGTGTGCCAACACCTCTATGTCCCTGTGACTATGGACACATGGAGTAAATGTCATCCTGGGAGATGTCAGCCTATGGTAGACTTGTATCTCTCCACTCTCCATTCCTTACCGCTGTCTTTTACGCCAGCTTTATGCCCGCTACTTTGTATGAAGTGACTAGGCTAGGGCCTTTAGTTCTCACGGAGCGATGATGGCTCCGCATGGTCACATCTGAGAGGCCATGTATTTAAATGCACCTTAGTAGCACCACCTGAGTTGGCACTTGGATTATTTGTTAGGGCCCTTAGAGCTAATTTTCATTAAAATTTTATTAAAATGGTGATCAGCTGACTACTGTGGGTCTGGCTTCCCAATCCGCTTTTATTTTCCAAAAGATTTACATTTGATGACTCAATTGATTTGCAGCAGCCAGGGGTATGGACCGTGTTTGGCGTACAGATTAGTGATGAGCCAACGTCTTATCCGAGCATATTCGGGTGTTCTCTGAGCATCTGGGAGTGCTCGTATATTATGTTCAAGTCCCTGCTTCTTGATTTGCAGCTGTTAGACTGCCTCAATATATGTAGGGATTGCCACGTTCGCACATCAATATGTTACAGATCTCTGCGTCCATACTGATCACTGGGTGTCCTGTCACTGGGGCCCCCAATGATCCTGAGAACAGGCTTCTGGAACATGGGAACCGGGGAACATCCAGGGCCTCTGTACCACTTTTTTCTGTAGTCCTATGGGGGCCAACACTTGTGTCTTGGTTAAATCTTTGCTTCATTGGCCAGCGTGTTCTGTCCCAAATAATCTTTTATCTCAGTATGTGGGCTTTGTTTTTGTTACTTTCTTTAATTCATTTTTTCAATGTCTTTAAATTTCAAAGTTAAACACCGAAATGAGTTGCACATCTCTAGGAAGATTTATTTATATATATATATATATATATATATATATATATATATATATATATATATATATATATATATATCTCTCACCTTTTTGTTTTTTTAGGAATCTTCTCCCCATCGGTCATGTCTGTATAGAAGATGGCGAAAAACCAATGGTGTTGCTGCCTTTTATGAACTGGGGAAATCTGAAGCTGTTCCTGCGGCAGTGTAAGCTGGTGGAGGCCAACAACCCACAGGTATCAACATTAGTGACCGCGTCTTCATAATCGTAACACTGTCAGAATTTGCAAGCATAAATTGATTGGCTGTGCCGATTTGACATTCACTGTCTTTCAGTTTATGCTGCAGATATTAAATCGACTGTGCCATAAACAAAAATCATTATTCCAAGAAGTAATACTTAAAATGCAAAGTTTAACAACTGGATGTGTTAAAAAATAATTTCTGTGCTGTTATCTTATAAATGTGCCCCTACTATGTACTAATCTTTGTTCGGTCCAACCATGCAGAACTGCTGCAGTTCATGGTCATGCACATGTCACAGCTCCTGGCCAGAAGGAGTTGTATAACACTTTTGATAAGTGAGTATACAGCTGAAACAGCAGGAGATCACAGTTGCTGCTTTCTGAAGTAACACATTTCCCTGCCTGTTTTATCACAGGCGTGAGTTTCTGCCGCATGACCAGTCCTGTGAGCTCATCATAAATCAAAGCCGTGACATATAAGCTCAGCCGCTGCTGGTGCATCTGCATCACTGACTTGATTTATGATAACCTCAGAGGGCTAGAGACAGGGCAGAAACAGTCACTCATGTTACGCCAGGCAGGGAAAGGTATTAGAACAGAAAGCAGCAGCTGCAAGCCCCTGCTATTTTTCCCATATATTCGCTTATCACAATTGATTGATTGATGCTTGCCCCCCTGGCCAATAACTGAGGTATCTGCCGGCCATGAACTGGAGCAGCTCTATATGGTCAGGCACAGCCATTACACAGTAAGTAGCAGGGGCATAGTTCTAAGATTATCTTAGCACAGGAACATTTTTTAATACATCAAATTGTTTAAAATGCGCTTTGTTTGTGGGACAATCCCTTTGCCAGTGGATTTCACCAATTGTAATAGAGCACTTGAAATCTGCGTTAAATACCTTTTGAAGCCTATACAAATTGTGCAAATTAATTGTACACTGTCCTGCTAACTCTGCACTAGGAACAAATCTACCTGATGTATCAGCCACATCACGTTCAGTGCTAGGAGCCGCTGACGATACAGATCAGTGCTGTGAGGCAGGAGAGAATGTCATGTGTCCGATACAATGTGCAAGCAAACACCGCGCTTCCTGAGCATTGTCCCTATTACTATGTGGTCTATGGAGGTAAACATGGTCAGTCAGTGCAGGAAATGCAGAATTTCCTGTGCTCATGTTAAAAATTCACCTGCTTTAGTCTTGTGTCCCTGATGTCCTGAAGCTGTCAGGCAGTTTCTTTATTTCCACCGGAAAGTAATGTACAGTAGTTTCCCACATAAAAAAAGAGCACACACTCAGGCTTGTTTAGTAATGAAAGTTGTATCAGAACAATCCCATCACATTTGCCTTTTTCTATCTGTTGTCTTAGAGAAGTCCTGTAATATATATTTTGCTTTAAGGAGTATCAGTCATTTTATTTTTTCTTTCCTGCAGAAATCAATAGTATACGTGAAAATGAGAAACTTTGTAATGTTTTATCAGAGAAATTTTCTTCTTTCTCCTCCTGGCGTGATCTTCACTGCTGATGATTGTGTGTGTGTGAATGTGCCGCTACTCCCTTTCTTGCAGTCGGCACATGTATTGCTGAAGTTTATGGAGCATTGTCTTCATGTTTTCCTTCTATTCTGAGGAAAGCAGCAGGTTCTCGTGTAGTGCACAGAAGCCTCGCTCATGTATTAGTAAGTTCATTGGCGTGCCTGAGCAGGAATTTATGCTCTATGGATCGCTCTCCGTGAACCTAGACAGGTTTTTTTCCCCGTGGGCCTTTACTTTAATTTATATGACAGATTTTCCCTGATTATGAAACTCTGAACGTCACAAAACTATTCCCCAAGCTTAACCCATAAAGTAAGGTGTCAGCCCATGGATTAAATCATTTGATTCACTGTTGATCCCTTCCCACATGGTCACTGCTACCTTTACATGGAGAAAGTACCAGTATACCAAGCCCAAAGTGTACGTGCCGTGCCAAGCTACAAGTCCACCTGTGTGCTCTGTACACCCTATCAGGGTGGGTTCTACCCATCTTTATGTTGCGTTTCTTTTTTGCCACCCAATCTGTGAGAAGCATAATGAAGAGCCATAGACACGGATTCCAGCAATGTGTCACTTACGGTGTTACTTTCTGAAGTTTTGATGACATCTCTATTTCATAAGCATAAGATTATGACTAGAAGACTAGTAAACCTGCTGTTATTCCTGAGCTCTGTATAACCCTACCTCTACCACTGATTGGCAGTTATATGAGCACACTGTGCATAGGCAGAAAGCTACCAATCAGTGGTGTGGATGAGGTTATACACAGTTCCGCATTCCTAGCACAAGTATTTCTGCAGCAGAGAAAACAGGGATTTTATCAAAATGACAGCAAGCAGCCCTGTAAGTAACACGTTGCTGGAATCATTCTTTGCTCCTGTATTTTGCTGCTCTTAGATGAGGAAGCAAAAATTTGGTGACAGATTCCCTTTAAGTGGTCATGTCTGTAATGTGTTCAGATATACTTTTCAAAGTTTCATTCCTGATGTGAATAGACCCAGAAGATAAGACTTATTCTGACTTTGATCTGTGAAGCCTCCAGAACGGCTTGGACATACCAGTAAATGTAAGCGTTGCAGGGTGTAGGACCATTTTGAAGTTGTTTTATAGAAGTCCTGAGGTGGCAGGTTGTGCTTGGCAGTATTGGTCACAGCGGTCAGGTCAGCCATCGTTGACATATACACCCACACACCGAGGACTGTTCAGTCCTACATATCTACAATAGTCCCGGCAGGTTGTTGAGTGGCGCTTGTGACTAGAGACCTGTGGCCGCGGGCTGTTCCTCGTTAGTTATTGCTGGAGGACAGCCATATATTGGGTCCCGCTGTATAGACACCTGTAAAGCTGAGCACACACCTGGATGTAGACATTCTTCACTCTACATTCTTGCAGATCTTATTTTGACCCCGTAATTTCTTAGAATTGATTTTGTCTCTGAGGAATATTCTTCATGCTGCACAGATCCACTCCATGACTAATGTGTGTCTAGTTATCTTTACATCAGCTCTGTTTGCATAAAGCTGAAGAATGTAAACCATCGGAAGCATCTACCGGGACATGCCACGGGAAAGCGGCCTTTGTGTAAGCATTAGGGAGATCATGGTGATAGTGGTGCCAATTGTCGGTCTGGGAAGATGAGGTTCAGGTCCATTTAACCCCTTTCTGATATCAGACGTAATATTCCATCTGTGTAACCTGAGCCTATCTGACCAGGTACGGATTATTACGTCATTGTGATCAGCCACGCACACTGGGGGTGCGCGGGCGATCGCCGCCGGGTGTCAGCTGATTCTGACAGCTGACACCCGGCACTACGTGCACTTTTACCCCCAAAAGATTGCATCGTTCCGGAAGCCGGCACAGGGCTTACAGCCCTTCTGCCTTTGGATCAGAGACCCCGCAGAGTGACATGGGGTCCCAATCGTTGCAGTGGTGACCCGATGTCACCAGGGCTGTGGAGTCGGTAAGCCAAACCTGCGACTCCGACTCTTCAATTTCCCTGCCACCGACTCCACGACTCCGACTCCAACATATATTGCTTATATTTAAGTGAAAAATGTATTGTAGTACAATGTGAACATCAGACATTTAATCATTTTTATGATGCAATAATCAAGACATTTAGAACATAATATATATTTATTAGAAAACAACTTTAGAACACAAAAAACTGTAATAAATTGTAAATATGTAATACACTATGTAATATGGATTACATATATATATATATATATATATATATATATATATAACACTATGTAATAAACTATGTAAGTGGCAAAAAACAGTTTTCAACAAAAACATACTAAATAACATTTGTGCAGTCTATGAATTTGTTCTAAGAAATAGAATTGCCTCCATCAGATCGTCCTTCATAGATTACCTAAAATCTGACCTAATAATTTTAAGGCCAGAGAACAACCTCTCTACACTAACTTGGGTTGGAGGCAAAGCCGTAACCACATGGGCAACATCTCTAACAATTTCCAAATATAAAGGAATTGCCTCATGCACAGTCAGTTTTGATGAACGGTTGAATTTTTCTTTGAGAGCAAGTGAAACATTTTGCTGAAATATGGTCAATCTGCTTGCTATAGGAGACGGAGTGAAATCTTTTTCCTTGCAGCAACGCTTTGCCTGCTCCATATCATCCAAATACTTGTCAAAGTCAAACTCCTCATCTGATGAGGATGAAGATATGGCAGCAGTAGCACTGTCAGGACCCAAGTCCTCTTGCGCCTGGCAGTCCTCCTGTAGGCCACTCATCCTAACTGCTACCTCAGTCAGAGCTTCTTTTCCTTTAGTAAGCTGTTGATCATCAAGCAATATATATGATGACTTGGGTCCACATAAAGCTGCCAGCAAAATTTTGTTTTCCAATAGCTGTGTCTCTCCGTTTCATTGAAGCAGAAATGCCATCTGCGATTAAAATTTAAATCTCCTCTTTGGGACAGGCAAAATAGAAAGCTATTCCACTCCCTTATGAAAATGCCAGGAGTTAAATCTTCAGCTTGTCATTTTTTAGTCACGGTAAATAGGTGATTAAGCAATTCCTTCAATTCAGCCACCTGTGTCCATTGACCTTCATTTAGGGTTACCTGAGGGTTCGCCATATCTATAAGAAACGGTTTTAGCCAGGATCAAAACTAGGGGGGGGGGGCAGAACCTCATACTGTTCCGCAGAAGCTCATACTGCACACCTCAGCTGCTGCAGAACCTTATACTGCACACCCCTACACTTGAAAATAAAGCCTGCACCTTAAGATGTGGTGAATGCAGTCTATTTATTCCAACTATCAATTGATGTTGATGTGTTACTGAAGACGAGCAATGCCTGTCCTGGGCGTCATTTTGGGTAGCTATGAGGTGTACCTGACTGGTGCTAAAAAAAAAAGGAGTGTTAGTCTGTGTGCTACCCGGCTTTCATTCTTTTTGGTACAGATATGGATGGATAGAGCAGATTTCTAATCTGCTTTTGCTATTAAAAACATTATCTATGAGCTCAAAAACCTTTCAGGTTATGCGGTTTTTTAAAAAGCTGATCTGCTTTTGCAGCTGAAAAACGTATCCTCAAAAAATGCAGCAAAAACGCTGTGTGTGAATGTAGCCTTAGATCAGGAATAGAACAGCCATTTATAGGACATTTCATAACTTTCCCAAATTCCTATGAAAAAATATTCAGCACATTCTGCATTGAACTACTATACCCAATTTATTATATATTTTAGGAGTCTGAGTCGGTCCATTTTATTCCGACTCCTCCAAAATGAGCTCCGACTCCACAGCCCTGGTTGTCACGACGACATCCAGGTCACCAGAGCGAGGAACCTTGCTGATCATGCGCAGTGCATGATGAGCAAGTCTCTGTCAGTGCAGCGCTGACAGCTTCTGTGGCATGCACATACTGTTTCATGTGCGTGTTATAGAAGCGATCAACCTGCAAAAAATGATAGTCCCCATAGTGGAACAAGGTAAAAACGTTTGAAAAATAAAAAAATGTGAAATTGTGAAAATATTTGTAAAAAATCAAAAATAGTTAAATACATATTGATTTTTTTTATATCACTAAATATTTAAATGAAAAAAAATCTAAACAATAAAAGTACACATATTTGGTATCACTGCGTCCCGACCTATAAAACTGTCGCACTAGTTAACCCCTTTAGTGAACACCATAAATAAAGCAAAAAACAAAGCATTGTTTTGGCTTACCACACCGCCAAACAAAAAGTGGAATAACACGCGATCAAAAAGACGGATATAAATAAACATGGGGTATCGCTGTAATCATACTGACCCGAAGAATAAAACTGCCTTATCAATTTTACCACACGTGGAACAATATAAATGCCCCCCCCCAAAAAAAAAAATTCTTGAATTGCTGTTTTTTGTTCATTCTGCCTCCCAAAAATCAGAATAGAAAGCAATCAAAAAATGTCATTTCCCCAAAATGGTACCAATAAAAACGTCAACTCGTCCAACAAAAAAATTACCTCACATGACTCTGTAGGCCAAAATATTGAATAATTAGTGATGCAAAAACTATTTTTTGCTATAAAAAGCATCTTTTAGGGTGTTACAGCTGCCAAACAGAAAAACCCGCTATAAGGCTATGTGCACACAGTGCGGATCCTCCCGCGCGGATTTTACTAAATCCGCAGGTTAAATGACCTGCATTTTTCCTGCGGATTTAGTGCATTTTTTGTGCGGTTTTACTGCCGTTTTTGTGTGGTTTTCCACCTGCGGATTTGTAGAATGGAGCAGGTGGAAAACTGCAGCAAAACCGCACAAAAGTGACATGCTGCTTCTTTTATTCCGCACGAAATCCGTGCGGAAAAATCCGCAGCATGTGCACAGCGGGTTTTTTTTTTGCATAGGCTATAATGGTACTGTACATCACCTGCAGTTCTGCTGCGGATCCGCAGGGCCAAATCCACTCAATGCCGACTTTTATTCCCCATTGACTTGCTTTGGGGTCGGGTTTCGGACGAAACTCCGACTTTTTTTTGCCCTAGTCGGACCAGTTTCATCCGACTCAAATTTTGTTTCAGTCGGGTTTCACGAAACCCGATCCGACCAAAGTCGCTCAACTCTAGTCCTGATATTTCTGGTACCGGAGATGTCAGTGTCTGTGTATGAAACTTGCAGCACACATGTGGCATCTATGTGCCGCATCAGTACCACACGGACGAGCGCCAGGAAAGAAGCGTGACAGTAAGCGCCGCGTGCAGAACACGGCTGTCATCATTCTCCCCTGCTCTGCTGGCGATCGGCGCGAGCATGGTAGAATCATATGTTACATTTAAGTGATAAAAGAGACAGCCCTCGTCTCCTGTGATAAAAATATTTGAATTTATTCGGTCGTCCATGACAGCACCACCTGAGAGAGGGGATCCGCCCTTCAGGAACAGGAAACCTACAGATACAAAAGGGCGGCACCTCTCCCACGCATCAGTTGGTTTCCTGTTCCTATAGGACGGGACTTCCTACAGATGGTCCATCATGGAGTCGTCGAGGGATTCCCAGGCCGGCTGACCGACCCAGGTAGCGGGGGGGGTCTCCTACCTCGGTCAAGCTCGGGTCCCTGGATGCGCCACGGTGGGGCCGGGTAGGTCACCACGACAGTGGTTGGAGCAGGCGGAGCAGAGGGTCCGGTGGACAGCCGTCTCCATAGGGCCGGCACAAGGTATGTATGACCCCTGGAACCCCTCCTGTTGCATTCACCCGGTCTCCGCTTGCTCCTCTCTCTCTCTCGCCGGGGGCTGGCGGTCGCGCCTGTGCGGCGGGCGCAGGTCGGCGCATGTGGGGACGGCAGGCATTCCGGGGGCGCCGTGCCGGCTCCTTTCCGCGCGCTCCCGCGGTCTTGATCGCGCGGCGGAAGTGACGCAGCGGAAGGGGCGGGGCCGGGAACGCCGAAACCGGAAGTCGGGTGCCGGCCGGCTTTCCGGGATGCGCCGCCAGTGCTCGGCGGTCTGGGGCGGCGCGCGGTACCCGGGGGGGGGGGGGGGACGGAGCGTGTGGGGGGGAGTCGCGGGGGGGGAGGACACGGGGGGAGGTGCCGCGCCAGAGCCCTGCTGACCCGGACACTGTGGGAGGCACTAAAAGCACAGGAGGTGACGCTGCTGGGGTGCTTCTGAAGGCCCAGCAATGGATTCGACAGAAGCCCCCACAGAGCAGCAGGACGAGGCGCAGGAGCGCCCAGAGAAACAGGCCACAGTGAATTCACATGCGAGTGGCCAGCAGAAGAAGAAACGGACGGGCGAACAAAGCCACAGAAGTTCCTCCAGGCTAAAGGACCCTCCTGCCTCCCTCCGTGACCCGGTACCTGCCTCATCTGCATGGGTAAGAGATCTCCGTGAATGTACCCTGATGCAGTGTTTTATTTTGTTCTTTCGCAGGCAAGGAAAGCTACGGGGAAGCAGAAGCACAGGGAATGTGCCCTCTGTAATTGCCCTTTGCCAGACGGCCACCCTAAAAAGTTGTGTCAGCCATGCGTGCGACAAACGGTAGGGGTTGGATAGGGGTACCCTAGGGGTAGATTGACAGGCCCTTACACTCTTCCCCGTCCATACAGGTGGCGGAAGAAACACCGGACTTCACCACAAGCCTGAGGGAGATAATCAGGACAGAAATGAAGGCCCTATCTAAAAAAGACTCCTCTAAGGGAAGAGATGTTAACCTCTCTGGTTCAGAGTCCTCGGCCGCACCTGGAATCGATATCTCCTCAGATTCCCCGGCCTCCACTTCATCATCTTCAGAGGAAGACTCGAGCCGTTTCTGCTTTCCCTTAGACCAGATGGATAAGTTAGTTAAAGCAGTAAGGTCCACCATGGGGGTAGCAGACACAAAACCGGAACTTTCGGCACAGGACGTGATGTTCGGAGGCCTAGATCCCAGAAAGCGCAGATCCTTCCCGTTGAATGATAAAGTCCAGAACCTAATAGATAGAGAATGGAAAAAGCCTGAAAAAAGAGGTTCTTTGCCACCTGCCTTCAAACGAAGGTACCCGTTTGATGACCCAGTGGTAACCAAATGGGACAAGGCCCCTAAGCTGGACGCGGCAGTGGCCAAAGCCTCCAAAAAGTCCTCCATACCTTTCGATGACATGGCCTCCTTAAAAGACCCGCTAGATAAAAAAGCGGATTCTTTTCTGAAAGGAACATGGGAGATGTCAGCGGGTGCCTTGAGACCAGCGGTAGCGGCCACATGTACGGCCAGATCCTTGATGGTCTGGCTGGATCAGCTGGATTCCCAATTGAAGGATGGAACCTCAAGAGCATACATTCGAAAAGCTTTACCAGTTATCCAAAGTGCTGCTGCTTTTCTGGCTGATGCGTCAGCAGATTCTGCGAGGATGGCGGCTAGGACCGCAGGTTTATCCAACGCAGCTCGAAGGGCTCTCTGGTTAAAATGCTGGCCAGGAGACATCCAGGCCAGATCTCGACTCTGTTCCATTCCTTGTGAGGGCGAATACCTGTTTGGGCCCGTCCTGGATGAACTTTTAGAGAAGGCCGGGGACGATAAAAAGAAGTTCCCCAGTCTGCCGAACCCCTCTTTTAGACGCCCCTTTACCAGGAAAGGATATTTCCGTAGGAGGCTGTCCAGGGATCAGGGCAGATGGGACGACAAAAGAAGGAGAGGTACTGGATTCATGTTCGGAGGAGGGGGGCGCCAGGAAGGTCCAGCACGGGACACTAAAAAGCCGCCCCAATGACTAGTTGCTCCGGTAGGGGGGAGACTAGCTGCCTTCTACCCGGCCTGGGCATTAATCTCTAATAGCAACTGGATACTGGGGGTGGTAACTGCGGGCCTACGACTAGAATTCTCCCGGGTTCCCCAAGATCGTTTTAAGGTCACTCCTCTTAGGTCATCCTCATCAGAACAGTCTGCCCTGGAAGCTGAAGTTCGGGATCTTTGCCATAAAAAGGTCCTAACTAAAGTTCCAGAGGAAGAAAGGGGGAAAGGTTTCTACTCCCCTTTGTTCCTGGTCCGCAAGCCAGACAGTTCCTTTAGGACCATAATAAATCTTAAATCCCTCAATGAATTCCTGGTCACACGTCCATTTAAGATGGAAACAATTAATTCAACAATAAAATTACTGTTTCAAAACTGCTTCATGGTGGTGTTAGATTTGAAAGATGCCTACTACCATATACCCATTCATGCAGATCATCAGAGTTTTCTCAGAGTGGCAGTGCAGTTAGATGGGTCAGTTCAACATTTCCAGTATGCGGCCCTCCCCTTTGGGGTGGCAGTCGCTCCCCGTGTGTTTACTAAAGTAGTAGCAGAAGTTATGGCCCATCTACGTGAATCAGACATTTTAGTAGTTCCCTACTTAGATGACTTCTTGATTGTAGGGAAAACGGCTAACCATTGTTTGCAACAGCTACAAAGGGCAAGGTCTGCCCTAGAACGGTTAGGATGGCTGCTTAACATTAAAAAATCTCGGTTACAGCCGATGAGAATCCAACATTTCTTGGGCCTCATCCTAGATTCCGAAAAACAGGAATGCCGTCTGCCGTCGGAGAAGCTGGTTCGCCTACACTATCGGGGCCATCATGTGCGAGTGTTCTCCGACAATCTGGTCACCGTAGCGTATATCAACCACCAAAGCGGGACCCGTTCCAAATCCCTGATGAATGTAGCAGAACGGCTGTTCCAGCTAGCAGAGCAGCATTTCCTATCATTAACAGCTCTACATATAAAGGGGAAAGAAAACACCACGGCAGATTTCCTGAGCCGCAATCTCTTAAGGCAAGGAGAATGGTCCCTAAAAAACTCTATCTTCGACCTGATTGTACAGAAGTGGGGACTGCCAGAGATAGATCTCTTCGCCACCAAGGAAAACAGGAAAGTAAGGCAATTTTGCTCACTAAATCCCAGAGAAGACCCCCTGGCGGTAGACTCCTTGCTGATAAAGTGGGATTTCGGGCTATCCTATGCCTTCCCTCCCCTATCGCTATTACTTCTAGTGGTGAGGAAAATCAGGAGAGACAGAGCGAAAGTTATAGTGATCGCTCCGTTTTGGCCCAGGAGGGCTTGGTTCTCATGCCTCAGGACCATGTCAGTGTCCGATCCTTGGGTCCTGCCGGAGATCCCGGATCTCCTATCCCAGGGCCCAGTCTTTCATCCTCAGGTGGCTGGCCTACATCTGACGGCGTGGAGTTTGAACGGACACTGCTGAAAGATAAAGGCTTCTCCCCAGACCTGGTTGACACTCTACTTAAAAGTAGAAAGATCACTACTACCAAGATCTATGTCAGAATTTGGAAGAGATTCCTAAAGAACTCTAGAGTAGTCGCTGGGGGTTCGGCTCCTATAAATCAAATCTTAGAATTTCTTCAGAAAGGTCTAGAAATGGGGCTCTCCACTAGTACCCTCAAAGTACAAGCTTCAGCCTTGGGGGCCCTCTTTAGCTGCAACATCGCGGGTAATTACTGGGTCAGTAGATTCATCAAGGCAGCAGGTAGATCCAGGCCAGTGGTGAAGGATAGATTCATGCCATGGGACTTGAACCTAGTCCTCACAGCCATGACAGAAGCTCCATTCGAACCCATCTCATCAGCCTCTATAAAAAACCTGTCCCTCAAGGTAGCCTTCCTGGTAGCTCTAACCTCAGCTCGTAGAGTAAGCGACATCCAGGCATTATCTAGGCGTCCTCCTTATTTACAGTTTAAGGACGATAGGGTAATACTCAGACCTGACCCGGCGTACTTACCGAAGGTAGTTTCTAGCTTTCATAGAACACAGGAAATAGTCCTTCCATCCTTCCTCCCTAATCCAGCTAATGAGAAGGAAGAGAAATTACACACCTTAGATGTTAGAGAATGCCTTAAAGAATATCTGGCGGTTACTGACCCCTGGAAAAAGGAGAATGCCCTATTTATCTCCCATCAAGGTCCCAGGAAAGGCTGTAGAGTGTCAAAAAATACACTAGCTAGGTGGATTAGAGAGGCTATTTCAATTGCATACACCTCAAAGGGCAGACCAGCACCTGCAAAACTGAGGGCGCATTCCACCAGAGCCATGGCGTCCTCGTGGGCCGAGAGATCAGAAGTCTCCATTGACCAGATATGTAAGGCGGCTACTTGGTCCTCTCCGAGCACCTTTTATAATCATTATAGGCTAGACTTGGGTGCTTCCACAGACCTCTCTTTTGGTATAAGGGTACTGCAGGCTGTAGTCCCTCCCTAAAATAGTTATTACTCTCTGTAAATCTCTCAGGTGGTGCTGTCATGGACGACCGAATAAAGTCTTAGTTACTCACCGGTTAACGGTATTTTTCGGAGTCCATGACAGCACCCGTATATTCCCCCCCCTTTTGTAGTTTAAATTTGGATATGCACTTCTTTCTCTTATATGTACACTAGTAAGGAATAGTTGTATAAAAAACACTGTGTATAAATTTTGCTATTAACCATTGTGGTCCTCTTGTGCTCTGTAATCCAACTGATGCGTGGGAGAGGTGCCGCCCTTTTGCATCTGTAGGTTTCCTGTTCCTGAAGGGCGGATCCCCTCTCTCAGGTGGTGCTGTCATGGACTCCGAAAAATACCGTTAACCGGTGAGTAACTAAGACTTTTTCCTGGCTGGTTACAGACAATGCAGGCGAACCCACACAGTTTTTATTTATAGCGGAGGCAGCGGCTGATGAATACTCCCATCAGCCGCTCCTGCTGTCACTGTTATTAGCAGCAGCAGGGGTAGGCTGATGGGAGTAATAGTCCCATCAGCTGCAGCCTGCTGTCTCTCTTATCACTTAAATGTAGCTCTCATCGTTCTCCCCTGCTCGCGCCGATTGCCGGCAGAGCAGGGGAGAATGATGAGAGCCGTGTTCAGCACCCAGTGCTGGGGAACAGCGCTTACTGCAACGCTTCTTCCATGGTGCCGATGCGTATCACTCGGATGACATCCATGTGTGTTATGCGTATGCACGTGTGCGGGACGTTTTGTGGGCCGTGCAACATTAAAAAACAGGCAGGTCAGCGTGTTTTGCCCACGGACACGTGGTCCATGGAAACACTCTGACATGTGAACAGACTCATTCACTTGAAATAGTGCTTCATTCCTCCCGAGTGTCTCCGCATGGCTAAGTAGTACTATACAGCCACATATGGGGTATTGCTACGTTAAGTAGAAATTGTGGGACAAATTTTAGTGCCATTTTTACCCACTTCCTGTGTGAAAATGTAAAATCTTTGGCTAAAGCAAAATTTTGGTGGTAAAAATGTACCGTAGTTATTTTGTCTTTGCTGCCCAATGGTATAAAATTCTGTGACACACCCATGGTGTCAGTATGATCATTGCACCCCTAGATGAATTTATTGGGGAGTGTAGTTTGTAAAATGAGTTCACATATAGAGGGTTTCTGTTCTGGCACCTCAGGGGCTCTGCCAATGTGACATGGCACCCTCAAACCATTCCACCAAAATCTGAACTCCAACATGACGCCTCTTCCCTTCTGAGCTTTGCACTGTGCCTCAAAAGTAGTATTCCTACATATGGGGTATCAGCGTACTCAAGATAAATTGCACAACAACTTTTGGGGTCCAATTTCTCCTGCTACCCTTGGTAAAATAAAAAAAAAAAAATCGGCGGCAAAAGGATTATTTTTGTGTAAAAACATTTTTTTATTTTCACGGCTCTACGTTATAAACTTCTGTGAAGCACCTGGGGGTTCAAAATGCTCACCACACTTCTAGATAAGTTCCTTGGGGGTCTAGTTTCCAAAATGGTGTCACTTGTGGGGGGTTTCCACTGTTTAGGCACATCAGGGGCTCGCCAAATGCGACATGGTGTCCGATCTCAATTCCAGCCAATTTTTGCGTTGAAAAAGTGAAACTGTGCTCCTTCCCTTCCGAGCTCTGCCATGCGCCCAAACAGTGGTTTACCTGCACATATGAGGTATCTGTGCACTAAGGACAAATTGCACAACAACTTTTGGGGTCAAATTTCTCCTGTTACCCTTAGTAAAATAAATTAAATTGGATCTGAAATAACTTTTTTGTGGGGAAAAAAAGTTAAATGTTCATTTTTTTTAAACATTTCAAAAATTCCTGTGAAGCACCTGAAGGGTTAATAAACTTCTTGAATGTGGTTTTGAGCACCTTGAGGGGTGCAGTTTTTAGAATGGTGTCACTTTTGGGTATTTTCCATCATATAGACCCTTCAAAGTGACTTCTGTGATGTGGTCCCTAAAAAAAAAAATGGTGTTGTAAAAATGAGAAATCGCTGTTTAACATTTAACCCTTATAACGTCCTAACAACAACAAAAAAATTGTTTCCAATATTGTGCTGATGTAAAGTAGACATGTGGGAAGTGTTATTTATTAAATATTTTGTGTGACACTACTCTGTGATTTAAAGGCATAAAAATTCAAAGTTGGAAAATTGCAAAATTTTTGTCGAATTTCCATTTTTTTTTCACAAACGCAAGTCATATCAAAGAAATGTTACCACTATCATGAAGTACAATATGTTACGAATAAACATCCTCTGAATCACCGGGATCCACGGAAGCGTTCCAGAGGGACAGTGGTCAGAATTGTAAAAATTGGCCCAGTCATTAACATGCAAACTACCCTAGGGGATAAAGGGGTTAAAGGAAAGCTGTCATCAGACAATGACCTTTTGTTTTTGTGTTACCTGTTTTAAAAAAAAACATTGACAGGTTTATGTACAGTTGGGTCTGGAAACAGTGACCGATCGTTGTGATTTCTGCACTGTATACAACTATTTTCTATTTTAAGGGGTTGAAAAAAATGTCTTGTGAAACTTTTAGGAATTGCAACCATTTTTCTACAAAGCCTCATTTAAGGGGCTGAAAAGTAATTGGACAAATTAACTTTGCCATAAATAAAATGTTAATTTGTAATGCTTTGTAGAGAATCCTTTTCAGTCAACGTCTGCCTGAAGTCTGGAAGTCATGGATGTCACCAAAATGTTGGGTTGCGGATTTTTCTGTTGTAAGAGAACCTGTCAGCAGGATTTAGCCCTATAAACTAAAGGCTTGGCCATAATGGCACTGTAATGCTGATTAATATGGTATCTGATGTTAAGGGATCCAATCAGTGGCTGTTGAATACTCACCTTGTGAAATTTTCATAAAATGAAGTCTTTTGTGCTTCGGTGCCCCCCCACCAGCCTCCTCGGCTTCTTGTAACAGGTCACTGATTATTCAGTGACCTGCCTCCTTTTTATTATTCCGTGCCACCGCCATTGTTGTGTGGCTCCTTTCATTGCATGTTGTGGGTTCACAGCAACAGATTCCAAATGCAAATTCCACACCTGGAGTTATCTCCAGACCTTAACACTGGCCACTGCAGGGTTTTTTAAAGTCAAACTTCCTTTTATTTCAGGATGAGTTTCCATGTGTTTTCTTATGAGCTGAGGCAGGATTACAATGACTGGTAACACCTCTATATACAGCTGATAACACAGGATCCACCAATCACAATGGTCGGTCACAGCTGACCCTGCTCCCTCTCTCTTCACAATGACCTCAGCACACGCTCATTAGACACTTCAATAAAAAAAAAGATTGCTTTCAGATCTGACCATCAAGGTTAATGTATACATGTGTTATTTCATGAACCAAAAGAAAATGAATGTAAAATTGCAAAATTCTGTGTTTTAGTTTTAATAGATTGTGATATGCAAAGAAAATGGCAAAAATAAAAATGCATTTAACACACAAATCTTATGAGTACAGTAGGTCGTTTTTTTCACTAGCCTTTTTAGGTGGTGATGGATGTCGGCGATGAAATGCGTGTCTGAAGTGGGAGACTACGTTCATCCATTGCATGTTTTGCTGAAGGGCTTCCAGTGCCCTGTTTTCTCCAAAACAGGGAGGATCCCAAAGGTTACGCTTGGTTATCTTAAAAAGCTGCAGAGTTGCCAGCTTACAGAGGAAAACATGAGGATATGAGCTCCAGTCTCAGGAGATACCGGAGGAATGTGTGTATATTTCCACTCTGATAATGTTCTTTAGCGCCGCCGGTTTGCTCAAAGCGCACTGACGATCATGGGCAAAAATTGTGTCCATCACCCTCGGAAAGTCTATATTCTGAAATTTCTGCACACCAACATTCAACTTTGAGTGGGATGTCTTATTGCTTAGTAGGAAAACAAAGTGCGTGTTAATGCAAGAACATGTCAGCAATCCCTATGATTAACGTGTGCAGCGGAGAAGCTTCTTTCTTGTTCATAGCCTTTATATGGCAATAGAGACCTAAGTGTCCTTTTGGCCCCCCGACTGGCAGGTGTACCTCACTAGACTGCCAAAAAAGGGAGCTAGTATTGTATGCTTTTAGAGTCTGCAAAATCCATTAACAAAAAGTAAAGCTAAATGTTTACTTTACCTCCAGAAAGATATGTGTCGAACAGTGTCATCACCCTTAGGCTATTCTGGCATCCATGTAATGGATAAGTCATGTAAACTATTGTATGATGGACTAACCCATCGTGTACTATACCATCCGGGAGGTGTCTGCTGGCTCATAATTTACTCCGCAGCAGGACAACGCTGTAGTCAATGTCTAAGCGTTAAAAAGAACCAGGGGTCCTGGAAGTGATGACACGGCCCCCAAAGAGACCCATCATTATCTAGTTCTCCAATATATTTGGATCGACCTCCCTGCCGAGTTCCTTCGAATTTTGTGCACGAGTATACCTAGATGGACGGATCCTGTTTGGAAAGCAAGGGTGGTTACTCTAAATATTGATCTGATTTATATCTCTTTTCATTCACTGTACGTTTTATTGGTTGATAAAAATAAACTACAAACTTTTTATTTATTTTTTTAACACAAACTTTAGCATTTTTTTCCACACCTACTTAAAATTTTTGTACAGTGTTATATATCCATACACTAATGTGCATACCCATACACAAATATTCATACACACACGCACTAAGGGCTCGCTCACACGAACATATACATTTTTTTTTTCCTCATACTGATTCAATATTAGAAAAATAACGCAGCGTGCAGTACGATTGTCACTGACTCGAACAATGAAGAAGATGGAGAAATTTTGTTCTCCATCTTCTAGTCATGGGAAAGAATCTGATCACACTATGCTGGCACTCTGATCAAACTCGGATCAGAGTCTGATTGGAGTGCCGTTCCAATATTTGATGCCATTCACTGGGAGGAGAGAATATACACTCGCATGAGCCACTAATTTTGGATTCACTTATCCGCGTGTCACAGTCCGAGCACTGACTGACCGCGGGTCTCCTGACTCGAACTAGGCAGCCTCCTAAGTGTATATAATGGATGGACCTTTCCACACACTGACAAACACACGGGCGTATCCACACCTTGCAGATCCCAGCACTTTGAACAGTGCTTTTTGACTTGAGTAAATGGGACCTTACTATGACCTCCTCCTAGGTGCTCTACCTTTTACCTTGTTTCAGAGTCTCCCAAGGTTAATAGGACATTCTCGTTTGGCAAGTCAGTCACAATGTGTGATTTTTCTGATGTGTGGTCCTGCAACTTACTACTCAGTAGCTTCTTTGTGAACATCCGCATTAGTTTGTCAGTACACTACTAATGCATGTGAAGGCTTGACAACTGGCAACTGAGGATAGAATTTTGGCAGAAACTCTTAACTGAAATTTACCTCTGTAAAAAATCTATTTTTTTTTTTTTTTTTTTTTACCAGGGACATGTGTCTTTCAATTTAAAGACACCTGTTGGAACAGGCTGGACCTCTGTAATGCAGGTACACCTGTTCCCAATAATTGGCCTCCAGAGAAGCCAATCAGGACACTGGACAATATATCGCTTGATTTATACAACCCCATCACCTGTCTGATATCACGGATGAGCGGCAACAAATAAAGCGGCCGGATCCTGCCAGCATTCAAACTTACTAAGGGTGGATTTGGCCACTGTTTTTTTTTTTTTTTTTTTGCATGTGTATCCCCTATTGTGAAAATCCTCGTCATAATGGGTATTCTTTGGAGGACCCCTCACCAACTGGGTCTATGATATACTGTAATAGTGGCTTAAGAGCGGAATAAAACTTTTTTTTTTTTTTTTAAATTTCTTATTTCGCCCCTGTTGCGCAGATGTTGGCAATCAAATATTTGGCACCAAATGAGTTAACGTTTAAGTCCAAGTACGTGCTAATAGGGGGGGAGGATTTCTTTGTTTGACGCTGGCCGATTATAAGCAGGCAGCAACTTGAATTGCAGAAGTGTGAAAGTATTACATGGAGTTAATATTTCCATACCTCTATGCTATGTAATAAATCTTTAGTGCCTATTTAGGCTGCACACTTTGGCTGGTTGGACCTCTGGACTTTGGTTATTTGACCCTGATGACATCACAGTTCCTTATGCACTTCTAAGTTGCTGCCTGCTTATGATTGGTCAGTGCCATACAGGAGGCAAAAGTACACGCCCCTACTCCAATTCTGAAATGATGCCAGAAACTTTTCCCTGATTGTCGCCATTGTCTCTCCACCATTAGGTGTGAGGGAACATAAACAGGAGTCGAGCTGGAGAACAATTTGCCCATTGAACGTTCTTGCTCAGGGACCCTTTGCTGCATGTTCTTCGGAAAATGGAAACGTTCACGCATCTGTGTGTTTTATCTCTCTTCCGAGTTTTCATTGCACATTTCTCAGCTCATGTATAGCCAGCTGCTTACCTATTGCTCTAAAATAACATGTCAGTTATCCCCTCACCTTCATGTCTGTGAAAACACGCTAGCTAGTGTGGACAAGTTGTTGTATAGGTTGTCGGATGTTTGATGTGCATGGCATACAAAGCCTGTGCGCTCGCAGATTCCTCGCCACAACTCGCAGAGAACCGAGTCTTGTACACTTACTGTGGATCTATAGGATTTACATCTTTGTGGTATTTTTGCTGTGTTCTTAGAACAACTTTTGTACAAACTTCCCTCCAATGTTCTCGGCTTTATGGCTGCAAATGGTCCCAGTTCACTTTTCCATAAGAGATGGAAACCGGTGTAAAAATCCTGCACTTTGTGCACCATTTCTATTGCATGTAAGAACAGAGGCACCCAATGATCATGTCACATTATAAGGGCCTTGCTGTATAAGACATTAATAATCGGGATTTGGTTTTTATGTTAGATACATATTTTTTTCTTGAATTTCAGCTATCGAGGCTTCTTGGGGTTTTTTCTTTAACTTTTCAGCCACCAGGCCGGCTTATCGACATGGAGACCGGGCAGAATAAGTTGTTGAAAAGTTGTCCTCTTATTGATAGATCTTGGTGTGTTTAACACTGTGATGTCATGTTTTTTCACAATATTTGTTTTCTTTTTCTCTCCTTTAGGCTATTTCCCAGCAAGATCTTGTACACATGGCGATTCAGATAGCCTGCGGGATGAGTTACTTGGCCAGGCGGGAAGTTATCCACAAAGACCTTGCTGCTAGAAATTGTGTGTAAGTAGTTTGGATCTCAGAGCTGGCATCGCTGACTGCGTGTCTTCTATTAATGTGTAGAGTGCCACAGTAGACTGTTCTGCCTATCAATCTAATGCCTATCAATCTAATGGAAACTGAACCAGATGACCCCAAAAAATCACAATGGAATAAACTTTCACTATATCAACCATTTCCATTTACACATTATCACCAACCTTCATATTCATACTAATTTTTGGTTTTCCCAGGATTGACGAGTCTCTCCAGGTAAAGATTACAGATAACGCTCTATCACGAGACCTTTTTCCTATGGATTACCATTGTCTTGGTGACAATGAGAACCGACCGGTACGCTGGATGTCTCTCGAGAGTCTGGTGAACAAAGAGTTTTCCAGTGCTGGCGATGTGGTAAGCTCTTACTTGTTTCCTTCCACAGAGGGTAAGGAATGGTGTATGTTCACATGGGGCAAAATGTTTGCGCCACTATTGAATTGTCATAGGTTTCAGCCTATGCTTTGGAAGGGGTAAAATCCATTATGAAAATCCACAGCATGAATTGACATGCAGATATAAAGCAAGCCCCACACTTGTTTTCAGGTGACTTTGCAGGATTTCCACCCACAACCCTGGACAGACAATCTGCATCATATCCATCCAGGGTAGATATGTTAATTGTGAGGGTGATTGAGCCAGGGCACAACAATGCAGTGGGGCGGGAAGAAAGGAATTTTTTTCATAGTCACCAAAGGTCATAAACTATTATTGTGGGAACTTATTTTTTACAATGTATGTATTTTCAGTATTTTAGTGTATGTATTAATGGGCTAATCACAAGTTATCATCTACTCGCAGGGTAGGGGACAACTAGCTGATTGCTGGGGGATGGCCGCTTGCACCCCAAGTGATATAGATTGGTTGTTGAAACCCAAGACCAGCCCCATGTTGTATGGAGGGGTAGGTGGGCATGTCGAGCATCCATGCCATTTGTTCTCTTCTCCAAATGACAATGAATGGAGAAGAGACCGAGCGCCTGCACCAAGCTCCATATACAACGGGGAGACGAAGTCTGATTCTCAGGGTTCCACATCCCCAATCTTGGGATCATGAAAGACCCCAACATTGTGATCCCCAGCAATCACCAAGTTATTCTCTAGCATACATTTAGGAAATAGCTTTTTGATTTTGGGAAAACACTTTAATGTTTCATTCATTCATTGCTTATTATTATTCAACACATGTCTGCTAAAGAAAGCAGCAGTTTATCCTCCAAATAATTACATTAAAAAATGGCAGCGCTCCAGATGTGAGTGAAAAAACGGCCGTCTTCATGCACCCATTTCAGCTACTCAATATGTGAGCCTCTCTCATGTCATGTTTTCAGGATGTAATACTATATATTCAATAATTGCATATTATTCAATACATAGTTTTTGTCTATTCTACATATTGCTCAAAGGGTGATTCTCAAAACAACTGTATAGCCTTGTTCTGTGTCCCAAAGACCAGATCCTGACCTGTCAGCGTGATCACCAGTCCTGTGGTTAAGTGAAGATGTCCAGTCTTGGAAATAACCCTTTCACAGTCTGTTTCTCTGACTTTCTCCCTCTTTCACACTATGTACATACACATCAGATGCCCCTATATTAGTTCCTAACCATTATAACCTGCAGCTGCCGCTCTGAAGTTGTGTTACTCATGTAATTAATCTTTGGGGCACGTGGCCAAAAGTTGATCTGACTTTCCTAATCCTGCTCTGTATATCCTAAATCATCAGTTTGTAGATTTTTCTCTTTTGTGTTTTCTGTTACCATATGGATTGTCAGTACCTATGGATATGAGAGGAAAGTGACTGATCACAGTTTAATAATGGGAGTATTCTGTAGGTGAGATCCATGTATTATGTGAGGTGCCTGATTATTAGCAGACTCGGGCTTATAATCCTGGAGGGGGCCAGGAAGGAATGAGGCATCTTAGCGTGGGTGTAATCGGGCCAAACAGCCGGACTTGTAGAGATTGGGTGATATCACAGTTTTCAGCTTTTTTTCAGAACATGTGTCAGAAAAATCATAGGGCCCAAAGTGGTTATTGGGTCCAACAGGTTGTAACGCTGGGGGTCCGGGTCCATAGTCTGCTCTTAGTATTGCTGCATATGTATGTACCATCCCCTATAATATGATGTCCGGCTGCAGAATATAGTGTTAGACATGTAGACGGATCGAGGACTCTGACTACGGCAGTCCACAATATCAGTGATAGATTTTAGGTATTACATCCTCGTTTTCTGCTCTTCTTATATTGACACACAGAATCATAGAATCGTAGAGTTGGAAGGGACCTCCTGGGCCATCTGGTCCAACCCCCTGCTCAAAGCAGGATTCGCTAAATCATCCCAGACAGATGCCTGTCCAGCCTCTGTTTGAAGACTTCCATTGAAGGAGAACTCACCACCTCTCGTGGCAGCCTGTTCCACTCATTGATCACTCTAACTGTCAAAAAGTTTTTTTCTAATATCTAATCTGTGTCTCCTCCCATTCAGTTTCATCCCATTGCTTCTAGTCTTTCCTTGTGCAAATGAGAATAAAGTTGATCCTTCTACAATGTGACAGCCCTTTAGATATTTGTAGACCGCTATTAAGTCTCCTCTCAGTCTTCTCTTTTGCAAACTAAACATTCCCAAATCCTGCAACCTTTCCTCATAAGACAGGGTTTGCAGACCGGTCACCATTCTGGTCGCTCTTTTCTGAACTTGCTCCAGTTTGTTGATGTCTTTTTTAAAATGTGGTGCCCAAAACTGGACACAATATTCCAGATGAGGTCTGACCAAAGAGGAGTAGAGGGAAATAATGACTTCACGTGATCTAGACTGTATGCTTCTGTTAATACATCCTAGAATTGCATTTGCCTTTTTTGCTGCTGCATCACACTGTTGACTCATATTCAGTCTGTGATCTTTTAGTATACCCAAGTCTTTTTCACATGTGCTGTCACTTAGCCCTATTCCTCCTATTCTGTATATGCTTTTTTCATTTTTATTGCCCAGATGTAGTACTTTGCATTTCTCCCTGTTAAAAACCATTCTGTTAGTTGCTGCCCACTTCTCCAGTTTATTTATATCTTTTTGAATCCTCTCTCTCTCTCTCTCTTCTCTAGTATTAGCTATCCCTCCTAGCTTTGTGTCATCAGCAAATTTAATCATAATCATTGCCTTTTGGGTTTAATCTTAGAGGAGTTGTCCACTACTCAGACAAGCCCTTCTCAATCATTGTTACCTCTTTATAAAACAATACCATCTTGTGCTCTCCTCTGGTGCCAGCACTGGCTCTCCATGGGCTTGTATGACATTGTCACGTGCGCCCTGCACCCGATCAGCACAGGCTTTACTCTCCGATCCTTCAGACAAACAAGACATCCGGATGAAGTGAGAGCTGCTGCATGACCCAACCATGACTGGAACGCTGCCAGTATCGGAGATGGAGATTGGGGGGGGATACGTAAGGTTTGACATGGGACTGTTTGAGTAGTAAATGGCTCTTTTAGTAACAAATATCTAAACTTCCTGAGGGATGCCCTATTAATGAGGCGATGGCAGTGTGCACATCTTCTTTCCTGTCTACGCCTAAATATGGCTTCTGATGGAGGGACGGGTGACCAGACCTGTCCATCAGCCTCCAGAATGAGCAACGCTGCTGATGTCCCTGCACAGTGTCGCCCAATAGAGGCTGCAGGTGTAAGTTGTCTTATCATAATCAGTGTAATTGTCCCAGGTGTCTTATAAAGCTGCAGCCTTTAATGATTGCACTGTTTTTAATAAAAATAAAATTATTAGAATGAAACCCGTAGAGCCGTGTAGCGGTGGGTGGCGGGCATGTATGTAGAGTGGGATTTTCTGGTAATGGCTGTGTATGTAGAGGAGCTGCACTCCCATCTATCAGGGATAGTACTCTTCTCTGGTCATTTCTTTCCACACTCTTTGTAAGTGTTTATTTGATGTAAGTTGGACACTTTTTTGGGATAAGAACAAAGACTTCTGCGCTTAGATGTTTCATTCACCGCAAATCGTCACTCAAAGGGCAAAGGTGGGAACAGAAGTACGAGGAGAGGGGATTACAAGCAAGAGGAGAGATGTTGGCGTCATTTAGTGTTCAGGCACCGAGGTGATTATTTTACATTTGGCTCAGGACATTCACCGCCTTTACATCCTTCTTGTTACATACCCCTGTAAATAAGGCGTATGGCAGCACAGACTGCCACTCTCAGCCCTGATTCAGCAGTGTCCAGCTCTACATGGTCACATTACTGATAGGTGAAATAGTCACATTTAGTTGTCATTGTATTTATATTTTTTTAGGATGTGAAGCAGAGGAACAGCACAACCCAAAAGTAAGAAGCTTTGATGCTGAAGGATTTGCTAGAACAGATCTGTCAGGAGAGCTGGCGCGTGCTCTGTAACGTGGTCGTCCAAGTTAGGACAATACTGGCAATTCTGTGATTGATGATAATCCCTCCAGGTCTAGCTGGAGAATGGGGCCCTGTTGTGCACTGTACTGAATAGCGAGGAGCTCGCTAATTTTTTCTATAAGAGTATGTGCCCATGATCAGTAATTGCTGTGGGTTTGACACCGCTTATTCATGCAGCGTCAAACCCGCAGTGCTCAGCCATGATAGCATAGTGGATAAGGGATTTCTAGAAATCCCTTATCCACTATGCATCCATAGTCGCCTATGTATCACCCTTTGAATATGGACATGGGACGCGTGTTAACAGACCGCAACATGTCAATTTATTCGGTCGTCCATGACAGCACCACCTGAGAGAGGGGATCCGCCCTTTTAGGAACAGGAAACCTACAGATACAAAAAGGGTGGCACCTCTCCCACGCATCAGTTGGTTTCCTGTTCCTAGAGGACAGGACTCTCTACAGATCGTCCGTCATGGAGTCGTCATGGATTGAATACCCAGGCCGGCTGACCGACCCAGGTAGCGAGGGGGTCTCCTACCTCGGTCAGTGCGGGGTCCCTGGAAGCGCCACGGTGGGGCCGGGTAGGTCACCACGGCAGTGGACGAAGCAGGTGGAGCAGGGGTCCGGTGGATGCCGTCTCCGAAAACGCCGGCACCTGGTATGTATGCCCCGGGTTCCTGCTGCGCTCCCCCAGGCCCGGTCCTCCCGGTCGATACTGGCCCCTGGCGGCGGTCATGGCGGCGTGCGCGTGGGGCTAGGAGGCATCCCGTGCAGGGGCGCTGCGCGGCTCCTTCGCGCGCGCTCCCGCAGGGCTCTGGTGACCGGCGGAAGTGACGCGGCGGAAGGGGCGGAGCGAAAGCGCCGATACCGGAAGTCGGGTGCCGGCCTCCGACGCGCGCCGCGGGTGCACGCCGGTCCAGGGGTCGCGCGGCGGCGGGGGGGGGGGGCGCGGAGCATGGAGGAGGGAGTGCCAAGGATCCCGGGTGGGTGGTGCTATGGCCGAATACCTGCTGACCCGGACACCAGGAGGCCATATAAGGCAGATGGGGACGCCGCTAGGGTGCTTCCGGAGGCCCCAGCGATGGATACGACAGAAGCCCCCTTACACCAGCAGGACGAGGCGCAGGAGCGCCCGCAAAAACAGGCCACGACAAAACCGCATACGAGTGGCCAGCAGAAGAAGCAGAGACGAACTAGCGACCAAAGCCGCGAAAGTTCCTCCAGAAAGGATCCCCCTGCCTCCCTCCGTGATCCGGTACCTGCTTCATCTGCATGGGTAAGAGATCTCCGTGAATGTACCCTGATGCAGTGTTCCCTTATGCTTTTTTGCAGGGGAAGAAAGCTACGGGAAAACAGAAGCACAGGAAATGTGCCCTCTGTAGTTCCCCCCTACCAGATGGCCACCCTAAAAAGTTATGCCAACCATGCATACGGCAGACGGTAGGGGTTAATAAAGACAGGGAGTCCAGGGGTAGATGGTCAGACCCTTATACTCTCCCCGTTTATGCAGGTAGCGGAAGAGACACCTGACTTCACTTCAAACCTGAGAGAGATGATCAGGGCAGAAATGACACTCTTACCGCAAAGTGAACCGTCTAGGAGAAGAGAGACTAGTGGTTCAGGCTCGGAGGCCTCAGTCGCCCCTAGGAAAGGTGACAACTCCTCGGCCTCCTCGTCGTCTTCCTCGGATGAAGACTCTAGCCGGTTCTGCTTCCCCTTAGACCAGATGGACAAATTAGTGAAAGCAATACGGTCCTCCATGGGGGTAGCGGACAAAAAACGGGAACTCTCGGCACAGGACATAATGTTCGGGGGTCTAGACCCCAAAAAACGCAGAGCTTTTCCATTAAACGATAAGGTCCAGAGCCTAATTGACAGAGAATGGAAGAGACCGGAAAAAAGGGGCACCATGCCACCAGCCTTTAAGCGGAGATACCCCTTTGATAACCCGGTAGTAAACAGATGGGATAAAGCACCGAAACTAGACGCAGCAGTAGCCAAAGCGTCTAAAAAATCCGCCATACCATTTGACGATGTGGCCTCCTTGAAAGACCCACTAGATAAAAAAGCAGATTCTTTTCTTAAAGGGACATGGGAGATGTCAGCAGGCGCATTAAGACCAGCAGTAGCTGCCACCTGTACAGCCAGATCCATGATGGTCTGGCTAGATCAGCTGGATTCCGAGCTAAAATACGGAGCTTCAAGAACATCTATTCGGAAAAGTTTGCCGATCATTCAGAATGCCGCGGCGTTTTTAGCCGACGCTTCAGCAGACTCTGCAAGAATGACGGCTAAAGCCGCGGGTCTATCTAATGCAGCGCGAAGAGCGCTCTGGTTAAAATGCTGGCCGGGAGATATTCAAGCCCGGTCCCGTCTCTGTTCCATTCCTTGCGAGGGGGAGTACCTATTCGGCCCCGTCTTGGACGAATTGTTAGAGAAAGCTGGAGATGACAAAAAGAAATTTCCCAGTCTCCCGAACCCCTCTTACAGACGCCCTTTTACCAGGAAAGGTTTTTTCCGGAGAAGGCCGTCCAGAGATCAGGGCAGATGGGATGAGAAGAGAAGGAAAGGTACAGGATTCATGTTTGGAGGGGGGCGCCAGGAAGGTCCAGCTCGGGATACGAAAAAGCCGCCCCAATGACTAGTTGCCCCGGTAGGAGGGAGACTAGCTGCCTTCTACCCATCCTGGTCTCTGATCTCTAATAGCAGCTGGATATTGGGGATAATAGCCGTGGGACTACGACTAGAGTTTTCTAGGGTCCCCCTTGATCAATTTAAAATCACCCAGGGTCCCCCTTGATCAATTTAAAATCACCCCACTCAGGTCTTCTGCTTCAGAACAAGCTGCCCTGGAGGCCGAGGTTCATGACCTGTGCGCCAAGAAAGTCCTAATAGAGGTCCCAGAGGGAGAATGGGGGGGAAGGATTCTATTCCCCTCTGTTCCTGGTCCGCAAGCCAGACAGCTCCTTTAGGACAATAATAAACCTTAGGGCCCTCAACAAGTTTCTGGTCATACGTCCGTTTAAAATGGAAACAATTAAATCTGCAATAAAATTGCTGTTCCAAAACTGCTTTATGGTGGTGTTAGATTTAAAAGACGCATACTACCATATACCCATCCATGCAGGCCATCAGCGGTTTCTCAGAGTGGCGGTTCAGTTGGATGGGTCAATTCGACATTTCCAATATGCGGCCCTCCCCTTTGGAGTGGCAGTCGCTCCCCGAGTGTTTACTAAGGTGATAGCGGAGGTCATGGCCCATCTACGTGAATCAGACATTCTGGTGATCCCATACCTGGACGATTTTCTTATTGTAGGCAAAACGGCGAGTCATTGTTTACAACAGCTACAAAAAGCAATGTCTGCCCTAGAATGGTTAGGATGGTTGCTGAACGTCAAAAAATCTCGGTTGCAACCAATGAAAGTCCAACAATTCTTGGGCCTAACCCTAGATTCTGAAAAACAGGAATGCCGTCTGCCTCCGGAGAAGCTTGTTCGCCTCCATTATCAGATCCTGAACGCCTCCAATAACCCCACTATGTCCCTCAGGAAAGCCATGTCCCTTCTAAGCTCTCTCTCGGCCTGTATCCCGGCAGTCCAGTGGGCCCAGTTTCATGCAAGGAAACTACAGGGCGAGGTCTTATTACATCAAAAGGTCCTTGGGGGTTACTTGGAGGGTCAGCTAACCTTGTCCCGTAACACAAGGGAGTCCCTAGAGTGGTGGTTGGACAAGGATAATTTGTCTAAAGGGGTGCCCTGGAAGTATAACGTAACCCGCATAGTCACCACGGATGCTAGTCCTTCCGGTTGGGGAGCTCATATGGGTGAAATGTTAGTCCAGGACCAATGGCAACATCATCAGTTAGGAATGTCATCTAACCTAAAAGAATTGACAGCAGTAGAGCAGGCGGCTAAGAAGCTCCTTGTGTATCTACAGGGCCATCACGTACGAGTGTTCTCTGACAATCAGGTCACCGTGGCATATATCAATCACCAAGGCGGGACCCGTTCCAGACCCCTGATGATTGTAGCAGAGCGGTTGTTCCAACTAGCAGAACAATACTTTCTATCTTTAACAGCGTTGCATATAAAAGGAAGAGACAACATCACGGCAGACTTTTTAAGCCGCAATCAGCTAAAGCAAGGGGAATGGTCCCTAAACACCTCCATATTCAATCTGATGGTTCAAAAGTGGGGATATCCAGAGGTAGACCTCTTCGCCACCAGAGACAACAGGAAATTGAAACAATTCTGCTCCCTAAATCCCAGAGAGAATCCTCTGGCGGTAGATGCCTTCCTGATAAAGTGGGACTTCAGACTAGTCTATGCCTTCCCTCCCCTATCTCTTCTACCCCTGGTGATGAGGAAAATCAGGAAAGACAGAGCGAGGGTTATAGTTATCACTTCATTTTGGCCCAGGAGAGCATGGTTCTCATGCCTCAGGACCATGTCGGTGTCCAATCCTTGGGTTCTGCCAGACATCCCGGATCTCCTTTCCCAGGGCCCAGTCTTCCATCCTCAGGTAGCTGGCCTACATCTGACGGCGTGGAGTTTGAACGGTCATTATTAGAAGAGAAGGGCTTCTCCTCAGACTTAATTAACACCCTATTCAAGAGTAGGAAAATCATTACCACAAAAATTTATGTTAGAATTTGGAAAAAATTCCTCCAAAGCTCAGGAGTAGTCGCTGGGGATTCAGCACCTATATTTCAGATATTAGAATTCCTACAAAAAGGTCTGGACATGGGGCTCTCTACCAGTACCCTTAAAGTACAAGTGTCAGCCTTGGGGGCCCTTTTTAGCTGTAACATCGCTGGTAATTATTGGGTAAGCAGGTTCATTAAGGCGGCAGGTAGATCCAGGCCAATAATGAAGGATAGATTCATGCCGTGGGACTTGAACCTAGTCCTCACTGCTATGACGGAAACCCCATTCGAACCTATCTCGTCGGCTTCCCTAAAAAACCTGTCCCTCAAAGTAGCCTTCCTGGTAGCTCTAACATCAGCCCGCAGAATAAGCGATATCCAGGCTTTATCTAGGTGTCCTCCTTATTTACAGTTCAAAGAGGATAAGGGTGATACTTAGACCTGATCCAGCATACTTGCCGAAGGTAGTTTCTAGTTTCCATAGGACACAGGAAATAGTTCTCCCATCCTTCCTCCCTAATCCAACTAACGAGAAGGAAAAGAAACTACACACCCTGGATGTCAGGAGAGGCCTCATAGAATATCTGACAGTCACCGATCCCTGGAAGAAAGATAATGCCCTATTTATCTCTCACCAAGGCCCCAGGAAAGGTTGTAGGGCATCGAAAAATACACTAGCCAGATGGATTAGAGAGGCGATTTCAATAGCATACACCTCAAAGGGCAGGTCGCCACCCGGGAAGCTGAGGGCGCATTCCACCAGGGCCATGGCGACCTCATGGGCCGAAAGATCAGAAGTCTCCATTGACCAGATATGTAAGGCGGCTACTTGGTCCTCTCCGAGCACCTTTTATAGTCATTATAGGCTAGACCTGGGTGCTTCTACAGACCTCTCTTTTGGTATAAGGGTGCTGCAGGCTGTAGTCCCTCCCTAAAGCTGATATTACTCTCTGTAAATCTCTCAGGTGGTGCTGTCATGGACGACCGAATAAAGTCTTAGTTACTCACCGGTTAACGGTATTTTTCGGAGTCCATGACAGCACCCGTATATTCCCTCCCTTTAGTTTAATTTGGGTGTGCACGTCTCCTCTTGTATATGCTCACTGGTGATTAAAGTTTGTAATTGTAAAGAATACTGTACATAAACCATGCATTAACCTTGAAAGTCCTCTTGTGCTCTGTAATCCAACTGATGCGTGGGAGAGGTGCCACCCTTTTTGTATCTGTAGGTTTCCTGTTCCTAAAAGGGCGGATCCCCTCTCTCAGGTGGTGCTGTCATGGACTCCGAAAAATACCGTTAACCGGTGAGTAACTAAGACTTTCTCTTGCGGGGACGCTAGTCTCCGAAAGAGAAATTTCACCAATAGAATGTATTGGACGTGGTGAATCACACGGTTCAGTGAACACATGCGGATTTACCTTCATTCAGTAGTCTGCAGCGCTTTGGACACAGCAAACATGCATTATGCCCAAAGCGCTGCTAGTTCCTTCTTGTGGGCACCCGGCCTAAGGTTTCCTAACTAAGAAGTGTGCTCTGCGATGTTAGGAACTCCTATACAATTCAGTAGGGAGATGGGCACCTCACCACCATGGTTGCCAACCTACTTGTCAAGTTTGTTTTTCTGGACAACTGGTCAAAACTCACTGATTTTTAAGATGTTCTCCATGCCCCTTTAGAAAGACCACATCCCTAATAAAGACTTACAGAATAAGGGGTAATTCTTGACACTGATCTCTCCTTCAAACAACATATCTAAGCCCTTTCCACTACCTGCCGACTTCAACTCAAAAATATTTCCCGGATCTGTACATTCCTAAACCAAGAATCTGCAAAAACCTTAGTCCATGCCCTCCTCATTTCCCGCCTTGACTACTGCAACCTCCTGCTCTGTGGCCTCCCCTCTAACACTCCCACATCCTCCTGTCTATTCTAAACGCTGCTGCCCGACTATTCCACCTGTCCCCCCGCTATTCTCTGGCCTCTCCCCTCTGTCAAACCCTGCACTGGCTCCCCATTACTCAAAGACTCCGGTTCAAAACCCTAACCATGACATACAAAGCCATCCACAACCTGTGTCCTCCATACATTTGTGACCTAGTCTCCTGGTACTTACCTGCACGCAACCTCCGATCCTCACAAGATCTCCTTCTCAACAAACCCCTCTTATCTCCTCTTCCCACAATCGCATACAAGCTTTCTCCTGTACATTACCCCTACTCTGGAACTCTCTACCACAACATATCAGACTCTCGCTTACCATGGAAACCAAAAAGAACCTGAAGACCTACCTCTTCTGACAAGCCTACAACCTGCAGTACCCATCGCTTCACCAAACCGCTGCATGACCAGCTCTACCCTCACCTACTGTATCTTCACCCGTCCCTTGTAGATTGTGAGCCCTCGCTCATTTTTTTTTTTTGCTTATTGTCCATAAATTTACAGACCATTTGCAATCTAGCTCCTCAATGACAGTGGTGCAACGAGACCCCTTCCCGAGATAGGTGCTTGTGCCACCGCTGGATATGGATGTGTTGTGAATGCTTGAGATGGAAATACACTTTAGTCCACAATTGTTTGGTCATTGACCGAATCTCCATGATTTCAGCTCTGCAGGCCACTAATTTTTATTTAAAATGAAAACAACTGACATGCAATAGAAGTGTAGACTTCCAGGTTTAATTAAAGCGGTTGAACAAAATTATCTTGTGAAATGTTTACGAAATGCAACCATTTTTATAAAAAGCCTTATCATATTAGGGGCTCAAAAGTGATTGGACAAATTAACTTTACCATAAATAAAATGTTCATTGTAATACTTTGTGGAGAATCCTTTGCAGCAGGGGCGGACACTGACAGCTTGGGGCCCCTGTGCAAGAAATGTCTGGGCCCCCTTCCTTTTATGGTGACAAAGCTATTATATATATGAAAAGAGAGAGGACTATGTAATAAAAGAGGGCACTGTTAATAACAGGAATACACTATGTAAGAGACAGCACTGTACATAACAGCACAGGAAGCTATATAATAAGGGACGGCACCATATATATCTAGAGAGGATGGTACGTAATAAGGGACGGTGTTATACATAATAAAAGAGGAAACTATGTAACTAAGGATGGTGTTAGCATATAGTGTACTCGCTAATTCTGTATAAGGGACTGTGTTAAACATAATAAGTACATATACTATATGCTAAGGGACTGTGTTAGACATAAGTGAGTACACTATATACTAAGGGACTGTGTTAGACATAATAAGCGATAATGTCTTCCTCCACCTCCCCCTGTTCTGAAGTCCATTATAAGTCCCCCTTCCTCCCATCCCAATCCCCTACACCCCTCATTGTCCTCCTCTCCCCACATCCCATCATTGCCCTCTTTCCCACCTCCATCATTGCCTTTTCCCCCCAAACTGTCATTACTTTCTCCCCTGCCACCCCATCATTGCCCTTTCCACCACCCCATCATTGCCTCCTTCCCCATCACTCCCATCATTGTCTTTTCCACTACCACCATCATTGCCTTCTCCCCCACCCCATCATTGCCCTTTCCACCACTTCCACCATTTCCTCTTCCCCCACCATCCCCATCATTGCCCTCTCCATCACCCCCATCATGGCCTTTTCCCCATCGCCTCCATCACGGCCTTCTTCCCATCGCCTCCATCACGGCCTTCTTCCCATCACCTCCATCACGGCCTTCTCCCCATCACCTCCATCACGGCCTTCTCCCCATCACCTCCATCACGGCCTTCTCCCCATCACCTCCATCACGGCCTTCTCCCCATCACCTCCATCACGGCCTTCTCCCCATCACCTCCATCACGGCCTTCTCCCCATCACCTCCATCACGGCCTTCTCCCCATCACCTCCATCACGGCCTTCTCCCCATCACCTCCATCATGGCCTTCTCCCCATCACCTCCATCATGGCCTTCTCCCCATCACCTCCATCATGGCCTTCTCCCCATCACCTCCATCATGGCCTTCTCCCCATCACCTCCATCATGGCCTTCTCCCCATCACCTCCATCATGGCCTTCTCCCCATCACCTCCATCATGGCCTTCTCCCCATCACCTCCATCATGTCATGGCCTTCTCCCCATCACCTCCATCATGTCATGGCCTTCTCCCCATCACCTCCATCATGTCATGGCCTTCTCCCCATCACCTCCATCATGTCATGGCCTTCTCCCCATCACCTCCATCATGTCATGGCCTTCTCCCCATCACCTCCATCATGTCATGGCCTTCTCCCCATCACCTCCATCATGTCATGGCCTTCTCCCCATCACCTCCATCATGTCATGGCCTTCTCCCCATCACCTCCATCATGTCATGGCCTTCTCCCCATCACCTCCATCATGTCATGGCCTTCTCCCCATCACCTCCATCATGTCATGGCCTTCTCCCCATCACCTCCATCATGTCATGGCCTTCTCCCCATCACCTCCATCATGTCATGGCCTTCTCCCCATCACCTCCATCATGTCATGGCCTTCTCCCCATCACCTCCATCATGTCATGGCCTTCTCCCCATCACCTCCATCATGTCATGGCCTTCTCCCCATCACCTCCATCATGTCATGGCCTTCTCCCCATCACCTCCATCATGTCATGGCCTTCTCCCCATCACCTCCATCATGTCATGGCCTTCTCCCCATCACCTCCATCATGTCATGGCCTTCTCCCCATCACCTCCATCATGTCATGGCCTTCTCCCCATCACCTCCATCATGTCATGGCCTTCTCCCCATCACCTCCATCATGTCATGGCCTTCTCCCCATCACCTCCATCATGTCATGGCCTTCTCCCCATCACCTCCATCATGTCATGGCCTTCTCCCCATCACCTCCATCATGTCATGGCCTTCTCCCCATCACCTCCATCATGTCATGGCCTTCTCCCCATCACCTCCATCATGTCATGGCCTTCTCCCCATCACCTCCATCATGTCATGGCCTTCTCCCCATCACCTCCATCATGTCATGGCCTTCTCCCCATCACCTCCATCATGTCATGGCCTTCTCCCCATCACCTCCATCATGTCATGGCCTTCTCCCCATCACCTCCATCATGTCATGGCCTTCTCCCCATCACCTCCATCATGTCATGGCCTTCTCCCCATCACCTCCATCATGTCATGGCCTTCTCCCCATCACCTCCATCATGTCATGGCCTTCTCCCCATCACCTCCATCATGTCATGGCCTTCTCCCCATCACCTCCATCATGTCATGGCCTTCTCCCCATCACCTCCATCATGTCATGGCCTTCTCCCCATCACCTCCATCATGTCATGGCCTTCTCCCCATCACCTCCATCATGTCATGGCCTTCTCCCCATCACCTCCATCATGTCATGGCCTTCTCCCCATCACCTCCATCATGTCATGGCCTTCTCCCCATCACCTCCATCATGTCATGGCCTTCTCCCCATCACCTCCATCATGTCATGGCCTTCTCCCCATCACCTCCATCATGTCATGGCCTTCTCCCCATCACCTCCATCATGTCATGGCCTTCTCCCCATCACCTCCATCATGTCATGGCCTTCTCCCCATCACCTCCATCATGTCATGGCCTTCTCCCCATCACCTCCATCATGTCATGGCCTTCTCCCCATCACCTCCATCATGTCATGGCCTTCTCCCCATCACCTCCATCATGTCATGGCCTTCTCCCCATCACCTCCATCATGTCATGGCCTTCTCCCCATCACCTCCATCATGTCATGGCCTTCTCCCCATCACCTCCATCATGTCATGGCCTTCTCCCCATCACCTCCATCATGTCATGGCCTTCTCCCCATCACCTCCATCATGTCATGGCCTTCTCCCCATCACCTCCATCATGTCATGGCCTTCTCCCCATCACCTCCATCATGTCATGGCCTTCTCCCCATCACCTCCATCATGTCATGGCCTTCTCCCCATCACCTCCATCATGTCATGGCCTTCTCCCCATCACCTCCATCATGTCATGGCCTTCTCCCCATCACCTCCATCATGTCATGGCCTTCTCCCCATCACCTCCATCATGTCATGGCCTTCTCCCCATCACCTCCATCATGTCATGGCCTTCTCCCCATCACCTCCATCATGTCATGGCCTTCTCCCCATCACCTCCATCATGTCATGGCCTTCTCCCCATCACCTCCATCATGTCATGGCCTTCTCCCCATCACCTCCATCATGTCATGGCCTTCTCCCCATCACCTCCATCATGTCATGGCCTTCTCCCCATCACCTCCATCATGTCATGGCCTTCTCCCCATCACCTCCATCATGTCATGGCCTTCTCCCCATCACCTCCATCATGTCATGGCCTTCTCCCCATCACCTCCATCATGTCATGGCCTTCTCCCCATCACCTCCATCACGGCCTTCTCCCCATCACCTCCATCACGGCCTTCTCCCCATCACCTCCATCACGGCCTTCTCCCCATCACCTCCATCACGGCCTTCTCCCCATCACCTCCATCACGGCCTTCTCCCCATCACCTCCATCACGGCCTTCTCCCCATCACCTCCATCACGGCCTTCTCCCCATCACCTCCATCACGGCCTTCTCCCCATCACCTCCATCACGGCCTTCTCTCCATCTCCTCCATCACGGCCTTCTCCCCATCACCTCCATCACGGCCTTCTCCCCATCACCTCCATCACGGCCTTCTCCCCATCACCTCCATCACGGCCTTCTCTCCATCTCCTCCATCACGGCCTTCTCTCCATCTCCTCCATCACGGCCTTCTCCCCATCACCTCCATCACGGCCTTCTCCCCATCACCTCCATCACGGCCTTCTCCCCATCACCTCCATCACGGCCTTCTCTCCATCTCCTCCATCACGGCCTTCTCCCCATCACCTCCATCACGGCCTTCTCCCCATCACCTCCATCACGGCCTTCTCCCCATCACCTCCATCACGGCCTTCTCTCCATCTCCTCCATCACGGCCTTCTCTCCATCTCCTCCATCATGGCCTTCTCCCCATCACCTCCATCATGGCCTTCTCTCCATCATGGCCTTCTCCCCATCACCTCCATCACGGCCTTCTCCCCATCACCTCCATCACGGCCTTCTCCCCATCACCTCCATCACGGCCTTCTCCCCATCACCTCCATCACGGCCTTCTCCCCATCACCTCCATCACGGCCTTCTCCCCATCACCTCCATCACGGCCTTCTCTCCATCTCCTCCATCACGGCCTTCTCTCCATCTCCTCCATCATGGCCTTCTCCCCATCACCTCCATCATGGCCTTCTCCCCATCACCTCCATCATGGCCTTCTCTCCATCATGGCCTTCTCCCCATCTCCTCCATCATGGCCTTCTCCCCATCTCCTCCATCATGGCCTTCTCCCCATCACCTCCATCATGGCCTTCTCCCAATCACCTCCATCATGGCCTTCTCCCCATCACCTCCATCATGGCCTTCTCTCCATCATGGCCTTCTCCCCATCTCCTCCATCATGGCCTTCTCCCCATCACCTCCATCATGGCCTTCTCCCCATCACCTCCATCATGTCATGGCCTTCTCCCCATCACCTCCATCATGTCATGGCCTTCTCCCCATCACCTCCATCATGTCATGGCCTTCTCCCCATCACCTCCATCATGTCATGGCCTTCTCCCCATCACCTCCATCATGTCATGGCCTTCTCCCCATCACCTCCATCATGTCATGGCCTTCTCCCCATCACCTCCATCATGTCATGGCCTTCTCCCCATCACCTCCATCATGTCATGGCCTTCTCCCCATCACCTCCATCATGTCATGGCCTTCTCCCCATCACCTCCATCATGTCATGGCCTTCTCCCCATCACCTCCATCATGTCATGGCCTTCTCCCCATCACCTCCATCATGTCATGGCCTTCTCCCCATCACCTCCATCATGTCATGGCCTTCTCCCCATCACCTCCATCATGTCATGGCCTTCTCCCCATCACCTCCATCATGTCATGGCCTTCTCCCCATCACCTCCATCATGTCATGGCCTTCTCCCCATCACCTCCATCATGTCATGGCCTTCTCCCCATCACCTCCATCATGTCATGGCCTTCTCCCCATCACCTCCATCATGTCATGGCCTTCTCCCCATCACCTCCATCATGTCATGGCCTTCTCCCCATCACCTCCATCATGTCATGGCCTTCTCCCCATCACCTCCATCATGTCATGGCCTTCTCCCCATCACCTCCATCATGTCATGGCCTTCTCCCCATCACCTCCATCATGTCATGGCCTTCTCCCCATCACCTCCATCATGTCATGGCCTTCTCCCCATCACCTCCATCATGTCATGGCCTTCTCCCCATCACCTCCATCATGTCATGGCCTTCTCCCCATCACCTCCATCATGTCATGGCCTTCTCCCCATCACCTCCATCACGGCCTTCTCCCCATCACCTCCATCACGGCCTTCTCCCCATCACCTCCATCACGGCCTTCTCCCCATCACCTCCATCACGGCCTTCTCCCCATCACCTCCATCACGGCCTTCTCCCCATCACCTCCATCACGGCCTTCTCCCCATCACCTCCATCACGGCCTTCTCCCCATCACCTCCATCACGGCCTTCTCCCCATCTCCTCCATCACGGCCTTCTCCCCATCACCTCCATCATGGCCTTCTCCCCATCACCTCCATCATGGCCTTCTCTCCATCATGGCCTTCTCCCCATCACCTCCATCACGGCCTTCTCCCCATCACCTCCATCACGGCCTTCTCCCCATCACCTCCATCACGGCCTTCTCCCCATCACCTCCATCACGGCCTTCTCCCCATCACCTCCATCATGGCCTTCTCTCCATCATGGCCTTCTCTCCATCATGGCCTTCTCTCCATCATGGCCTTCTCCCCATCTCCTCCATCATGGCCTTCTCCCCATCTCCTCCATCATGGCCTTCTCCCCATCTCCTCCATCATGGCCTTCTCCCCATCACCTCCATCACGGCCTTCTCCCCATCACCTCCATCACGGCCTTCTCCCCATCACCTCCATCACGGCCTTCTCCCCATCACCTCCATCACGGCCTTCTCCCCATCACCTCCATCACGGCCTTCTCCCCATCACCTCCATCACGGCCTTCTCCCCATCTCCTCCATCACGGCCTTCTCCCCATCACCTCCATCATGGCCTTCTCCCCATCACCTCCATCATGGCCTTCTCTCCATCATGGCCTTCTCCCCATCACCTCCATCACGGCCTTCTCCCCATCACCTCCATCACGGCCTTCTCCCCATCACCTCCATCACGGCCTTCTCCCCATCACCTCCATCACGGCCTTCTCCCCATCACCTCCATCATGGCCTTCTCTCCATCATGGCCTTCTCTCCATCATGGCCTTCTCCCCATCTCCTCCATCATGGCCTTCTCCCCATCTCCTCCATCATGGCCTTCTCCCCATCTCCTCCATCATGGCCTTCTCCCCATCACCTCCATCATGGCCTTCTCCCAATCACCTCCATCATGGCCTTCTCCCCATCACCTCCATTATGGCCTTCTCTCCATCATGGCCTTCTCCCCATCTCCTCCATCATGGCCTTCTCCCCATCACCTCCATCATGGCCTTCTCTCCATCATGGCCTTCTCCCCATCTCCTCCATCATGGCCTTCTCCCCATCTCCTCCATCATGGCCTTCTTCCCATCACCTCCTTCATGGCCTTTTCCCCATCACCTCCATCACGGCCTTCTCTCCATCACGGCCTTCTCCCCATCACCCCCATCGCGGCCTTCTCCCCATCACCTCCATCGTGGCCTTCTCCCCCTACACACGACACATACATACATACATACATACATACATACATACATACATACATACACATCCACTCCACACACATACTACATCATTGCCTTCTCCCCATCACTCCCCTTAACTCCCATCATCATACTACATACATATACACACATACACAGTCACACGCACACACACACAGCAGCAGCAGCGACAGGCAGCACAGTACCTCACATGTCCGCTCCGCAGCATCACCGCCTCCGCCCTTCGGCTGCTGCCTGCTTCTTGTGTCTCTGGCACGGCGGCCGTGCCGCTGAATGACGTCATTCAGCGGCGCTGCTCTGTGTCAGAGAGACCCAGGAAGCGCTGGGCAGGAAGGATCCTTGCAGCTCCGCTCCTGCTGTTTTCTCTTGCAGGCAGCGGAGCTGCAGGGATCTCTCCCTGCCCGCCGCTACACATGAGGGCAATCTGGCTAGGGGCCCCCCGGAGCCTTGGGCACGGAGAAACCGGCCAGATTGCCCTCATCATTAGCCACCCTGCAGGGGCCCCCTGGAGTCTCTGGGCCCCAGTGCAACACACCGGTTGAACCGGCGGTATGTCCGCCCATGCTTTGCAGGCAGTGACTGCTTGAAATTTGGAAGCCACGAACATCACCAAACACTGCGTTTTCTCTCCTGTGAGGCTTTGCCAGGTCTTTACTGCAGCTACCTTCAGTTGTTGCTTGTTTGTGGGTCTTTCTGCCTTTAGTTTTGTCTTAAGGATGTGAAATGCTGCTCTATGGGGTTGGAAGCTGATGATTGACTCGGCCATTGCAGAATGTTCCACTTCTTTGCCTTAAAAAACACACTCCTGTGTTGCTTTCGCAGCATGTCCTGGGTCATTGTCCATCTGTACTGTGAAGCGCCGTTCAATGAACCTTGTTGCATTTGGTTGACTCTGAGGCGAAAGTATCACCCTGTATACTTCAGGATTCATCTGACTGCTTCTGTCTTCAGTCACATCATCAATAAACACTAGTGACCGAGTGCCATTGCCACACTGCCTTCACCATGTGTTACTGAGGATGTGGCGTGCTTAGGATCATGAGCCATTCCAAGTCTTCTTCATACTTTCTTCCATCATTCTGGAACAAGTTCATCATAGTTTCATCTGTATAAAGAATGCTTATACAGAACTGAGCGGCTTCTTTACATGTTTTTTTTTGGCAAAGTCTAATCTGTATTTCTATTTTTAAGTCTGATTAATGGTTTGCATCTTGTGATGAACATTCTGTATTTGCTGTCATGAATTCCTCTCTATATGGTAGACTTGGATACTGAAACACCTTCTTAGTTGAGTGTGTTCACTTGTTTGGATGTTGTGAAGGGGTCTTTCTTTACCATGGAAAGGATTCTGTGATCATCTCCCATTGTTGTCTGTGGACGTCCAGGCCCCTTTAAGTTCTCGAGCTGTGATTTTTGTTTTTCAGCCTAATGGTCTGTTTCTCTTCCATTGAGTTCTACTTTGACCGCATGTTATGGGTTCACAGCATCCACTTCCAAATGCAAATGTCACACCTGGAATAAGCTTTAGACCTTTTTACCTGCTTAATTGATCAGGAATTGATGATGGAATAGCCCATGCAACCCATTAAAGAGCTTTTGAGATCATTATCCAATCACTTTTGGTCCCTTGAAAAAGAGACGGCTACAGAGCTATTAATAAATTTAGGATGTGAATACCCTGAAATTAAAACTGAAACTCTGCACTTTAAGCCCATAATGACTATACAAGTGTATCTTGAATATGTTTTTGAAAACAGCTAAAATGACAAAACGTATCACTGTCCTAATATTTCTGGATCTAACTTAACTGTAGGCCAATAAGGTGCAAATTCTGTGTTCCCCCATTTTTTAGCGAGCGTCTGCTTTCACAATAGTTCAGTGTGTGCAGATAAGGATTCAGCAGCTGCTCCTGCACCAATATATGCAAATGTATAGTATTTAATGGTAATTTTACCATTTAATGGTGATTTTATTTTTATCACATGATTTCTGTCCGCACCCAGTTATAATTCTCTGCCTCACTTACTCCTCCTTGTTTCACTTTATATTTTCTGTGAGTGTAGTTAGAATATGTTTCACTTTAGTAAATTATATCTACTACACAGATAAGGCTGACAGGTGGAAGTATTACACTGGGTTACTCACAGGACTGCTGGTGCTACTGGTTTCATACTCCACCTACACAGAGCAGCTCAGTGATAAATCATCTCCCTTGTGTAACACATTCCTGGCGTCCTTACCCGGGCTGTACAGAAGGTGCCCTGTCTGGGGTCACTGCACCATGTACGACAGAAGTGTCTGCACCTTACATCATCGTGTCCGCACCCTTTACAATGGCACTTTGTCTATTTTCACTTTTTTTATAAATGGTTTCGTTGTTTTATTATGTCGCTAATCTGATTCCCATTCTATCAAATATGAAAACTCACTTATCAGCGACCAAGACTTCAGAAATGTCCCGAGTGCCGAGAACATTCCACAATATCTGTGTGATTTCAGACTTGTGAAATCAGACTTCCTTCTATTGAAGAAACATTCGAGAGTCTTGTTCCCAGCTGAAAGTAGAAAATGACCTGGTTCAAGGAGTCATTATTTATCATCCCTTTCTATGGCCGATCCCTGCGGACTTCTGTGCATTGTGCTACACTCTGAATTTATGTTTTACCTTTGTCCCTTGCCCCCCACCAAACCGCTGGCAAAGCTGGAAGGTGGCAGAGGGGGCACGGGCACTATTGTAACACTGGGGGGGACTGCTATATCGCGGCAGATCGTCATTCTGCAGGCAGGTTGTTACTGTAGTTGGTCTTTATGCAGCGGTGGTTCTGCAAGCTTTGGTAGATCGACCCAGCTACATCTCTTTTACCCAATACATGTAGCGTACATTTCCTTTAATCTAAAATCTAATAATCCAATATTTATTTTAAAAAGAAAAGCACATAATTGGGAGCGATTCATAATTTGGAGCATTTTTAGATCTGCAGCCTTAGGGGATGTAGAGGTAATAGTAATCGGCGAGCCTTTCTGTCATGTAAGAACCCAGCATAAATGGAGGCTTTTGCTCTGCAGCAAAGGGAGAATTTGGTTGTTTTTTTGTTTGTTTGTTTTTTTTCAAATTAAAAATCTTACATGAGATAAGATATGCAATAAAAAAAAAAAACTAAATCTGTTTGCAGTAGCTGGTTGGTTACTGTCTGGATGCAGAATTGCTCTCACGCACCGTGTGGTATTGCTCTTTCTTGCAGTGGGCATTTGGAGTAACACTGTGGGAACTGATGACGTTGGGACAGACTCCTTATGTTGATATTGACCCATTTGAGATGGCTGCTTACCTAAAAGACGGCTACAGAATAGCTCAGCCGATCAACTGCCCCGACGAACTGTAAGTATGAGTGCAACGTGACTGTATGTAGAGGAGACAAACAGGGCTCTGATAGAGAGAATGGCTCCGATGCTGCTGTCTGAAGTCCTTCATGCCTAATTAATTCATTTATGCTTATATAGCGCTATCACATTCCACAGCATTTTACAGACAGTCATTTAGTTCTCTGTATGATTTATTGCCATCTCTGATGCATCTGTGTGTGTATGTATATATATATATATATATATATATATATATATATATATATATATATATATATATATATACACACACACACACACACACACACACACACACACACACACACACACACACACACACACACACACACACACACTCTATCCCCCCCTTTACATGTGCCCATTATGAACATAGTAGAGGGGATTATATAGGAATATTTTTTGCATTGACCATCCCGGCCTGATATGCTAAGTCATTGATTTGCATGGACAGCATGTTCTGTTACCAGATTATTTGGAAATACAGATAGATTTCCCCCTTGGCCGGGACGGCCTCTATTTAATAGGCAGGACATCCTGATCTGAACACACCACTGCTCACATGAACATTTCCCACAGTGCACTTATTAGGCTAGTTTCACACTAGCGCTTTAGAGCGCAGCGACGGCCTGCGCACGGCCGCCGCTAAGCTCCGCCCCCTGCCGCGCCTACCGGCGCATGACGCTGCATGCGTCCTGCGTCCCCCATCTTTATCACTGGGGGCGCAGGCCGTGCGCAGTATGCGTTTGGCGGCGCATGCCTCCTTTTGACGGTGCGCCGACCTGCGACAAACGCAACCTGCTGCAGTTTGGTTGCGCCGGCGCACCGTCAAAAAGGCGCATGCGCCGCCAAACGCATACTGCGCACGGCCTGCGCCCCCAGTGATAAAGATACGGGACGCATGCAGCGTCATGCGCCGGTGGGCGGAGCTACCGGCGGAGGCGTGACGGGGCGGGGCTTAGCGGCAGGCCGTCGCTGCGCTCAAAAGCGCTAGTGTGAAACTAGCCTTAGTCCTAGGCTCCCCATCACGATACCTTCTGCACCTCCCCTAATAAAGTTGTACATTCCTCCATATTGAGACCATCCTCCAAATATACAGAGATGATGACACCTGTTAGGCTTCATTTTTGCTGTTGATGTTGCATCATGGCCATGTATAACCTTCTACCACTCTCCTGTTCTCCAGGTTTGCAGTCATGGCATGCTGCTGGGCTTTGGACCCTGAAGAAAGGCCCAAGTTCCAGCAACTGGTACAATGTCTGACTGAGTTCCACTCTGCCCTCGGAGCGTACGTGTGAGCGGAGACGATTACTCCGGAATAACACTGCATGGACTTATAGAGCTCTCACAGCACAGTGCCTTAGGATACTACGTTAATCTTCATTTTTATTTTTTTTACTTTTTTTGTAAAATGCTTTTATATCAAGTATTTTATAGCTATTAGATCTTGGTTTGTAGACCTGGACGGATTGAACACTACACAGAAGAACACAACGCCATCTGGTCTCTCTTGCAAGACACTATGAATCGTTTCTTCGAAGGACACTCAATGCCATGAAGACATTTTGTATTTTATAAATATTGGACGTTTTTATTTTATTTTAAGCCTTCCCCTTTTGTTTTTTTTTTGTTTTTTTTAATATATAGGACCTTTTTTTATTTTGTAATGGTATGTTTGGTCGTCTTTAAGATGCATTGTTCCTTTGTAAAAGGGTGAAAAATAAGTTATAACACTAGACAATGCCTCCTCATGTATGCTTTCATTGCCTTTCTGATGCATCAGTTCACTTTGTATATAAAGGATAACTTTGTTTTCTACAATGCTCGCACTACATCTGTTTTGCGGTACACTCATACATTTATTTACTGTGTTGGATTTTTTTTTAAATTATTCTTCCATAGTTGTACTATTCCATTTTTGACATGTGTACAAATACACTCCTTCGCCGCCTGAAGGAGTTATCCGGGATATACATATGTCACCTAGCCCTAGAGCACCTGCACTTTATCATCAAGTGAAGTCAGTAGAGGCCACTGAACAGTGAGGTTCTGCCTAAAGATTGCTTACATCTGGCTACTGTCAGAGCAGATATCAGCTGAATGGTGGGGAGTGTTGGATATTGGTCCACACCCATCTCATGTTGATGAATTTTTTAGACTAGGTTATCAGTCTGGTTCCAGACAACCCCTGTCAGACTAAACCTCATGTCAACTAGAATTGTCATTCAATATATGTAGGACCAGTGGGTTAACCAGACACTTGGTGAGTCCAGGGCTTAAACGAAAAAAAAAACATGAGTTCTTGGCTATGGTTAAGAAAATGGCCAATCACTAACCATAAGGCCCCATACACATGAAAGTCGTCAGAACTGTTTATCTAATGTGTGTGGGGTCTCCTGATTCTTCCCACCAACAAATGATATTCAGAATTAAAATTCCAAATCCTTTTGGGGGGTTTTTCGGGACATAAGCCGTCACCAGAGGTGTCTGACTGCTTACGGCACTCTCCCCATTAAAAACCCTTTACCACTAGGCTTTGTGAAGTCCAGTACAATCTTTCAGATAAAAAGTACTCTGGCGACAGACATACAAGATGTCCACTGTGTGCACAATTATTGGACAATTTGTGTTTGTACCTCAGTGCTGCGATGGAGCATTTGTCCTGCATGAACAAAATCATGGTTTTCTTGGAAGATTCAGACTTCTTATTTCTACCACTGATTGAAAAAAAATGTCTTCTAATATCTGGCAGTACGTTTGGGAGTTGATATTGAGTTTGTCTTCAGCCAAAAAGATCCAACTAGCTCATCTTTAATAATGAGAGCCCATAGCAGTTCCCCACCTCCACCTTTCTCACGTGTGAGTCAGTGGAAGTTTGTGCTGGTTACTGATCCAGCCAAGAACCCATCCATCTAGTCCATAAAGGGTTACTCATCAGTCCATCAAATTTTGGAAAAAATCAGTCTTCCGATATCTCTTGGCCCATTCTTGAAGTTTCTTCTTTTGTGTGGCGGTCATGTTTCAGCCTTCCTCCATTCGGCCATGTCTGAGCACTGAACCCCTTGTATTTCTGGGCTCCAGGTAGGTATTACCTCTGGAATATGACAGCACTGGAGGATAATGGCCTCCTAGTAGCTTCATGGTTGATTTTTTTCTCACATTTTTGGCAGGTACTATGCTGCTTTTTTTCTCAACACATTTTTTGCAACCCTTTTGACTATTTGCAGCAAAACTTTAGATGGTTTTATGATAGCGCCTCAATTTCTTTGCAATTTAAAGAGTGTTGCATCCCTCGATAAAACTTTTAACAACATTTGACTTTGCAAAGTCCAGTTTAATCTCTATTTTTGCCCATTTTACCTAAAGAAAACAAGCTGCCTAATAATTCTCCATGTCTTGATAAAGGGTGTAATATCCTTAGGTCTCACCCTCCCTTATTACAAAAATACACATCACCTGATCTGCTTCATCCAATAAACATTCACACTTTTACAGCATGGAGGGTGAAAATCTGCATAAAAGTGACCATCTAGTCAAAATACTCGCCTAATAATTGTGCACACAGGGTGTAGTCTCCTTTAGTCCCTGCATTTAGGTCCACTACAACAAAAAGTTGATCTTATACAGGATAAAAGGAGTCACTCATTTCCATGTTAGGTACCAAAAACTCCACATGATTGCTTTATGATTCACTCTTGGAAATATCTTGGTGGTACGATTCTCCCATCCACTATTATTACATGACTAGCTGATCACATGCATCCTTCTGGCCTACATTGATTGCTCGTATAGGTGGTCATACATATTAGTCAAAAGTTTCAATCATAATCGGTATTTGACAGGTGAAAAAAAAAGTTGTTTTAGCCGTCTGTAACATACCGACATCTTCCAGGATAAAGGTAAGGATGTTTCTGTTTATTCCCTCACAGTTAGAAGCGAGATCTTTTGTTCTCAGGAATGATCTTTCTTTGAAAGTCCCTCTCCTGGTGTCATTGAACTTGTATGACCAGTTTCAACAACTGAAATTGCCAAAATGGATTAAAACATGTATCTACCACGATTTTCCAAAACTAAGACAGGGTCTTGTACTATATTTTGCTCTAATGATGTGTTAGGGCTAATTTTCAGGGGATGTCTTTTTTTTTTCTTTCTCATGAACAACCATCCACATTTATTCTTGACCAAAAACTGAATGTTTACCCCAAATATAATCTTGTCATCACATTCTGAAAGATTAACATAACTCTACAAACACTGAATTCCATCATTAATTTCTGGAGATCCTATTTCCTTTTTCTGTGTACGTCTTCTGTTTACACGGGGCGGATGAAGAACGATGGGGTTAGAACGATCACTAATTAATCTGTCCACATAAATATGTTATCAGCAGCACCTCTCCTGGTTACTTTGGGCGATGTGCTAACTAGAACAATGACCCTGATCCAGTTAGACCGAGGTTGTGCAGCACAGTCTTAATGAACAGGCCGCCTGGAGTAAGATACACCTAATTAATTAAAAGGCGCACACCACCTCATGGCAGAAGCATGCACATGTATATACACACAGTGCACCTACATACCAGCCTGTCTACTTTTCAGCTCTAGACTCCTGCAGTGTAGTTCTTTGGTGACATAATGGTCACATGATCGTGATGTCACTAAAGGTCCTCATGCAGTCTTTACCTTAGAATAGAAACTACGGGGACTACTAATCGAGTGGGGGCACTGAGAAATTGCCCAGTTTGTTCTCCCTAACACTGGCCCTGCCTAGCAGACTCCTGTTCAGATTCTCTAGAGCAGGGTTCCCCAACTCCAGTCCTCAAGGCCCACCAACAGATCATGTTTTCAGGATTCCCTTTGTATTGCTCAGGTGATAATTGCTTCACCTGTGCAATACAAAGGAAATCCTGAAAACATGACCTGTTGGTGGGTCTTGAGGACTGGAGTTGGGGAACCCTGCTCTACACTCTGACCATTAAGAAACCTTTACAGACCTCATGGTCATATGACTCTGGAGTCACTAAAGGTCCTTAAGCAGTCTTGGAGTAGAAGCGCTGAGGGCCCCTAAGAGAATGAGGGCCCTGGGCAATTGCCCAGTTGTGACTCCCTCCTAGTACCGGCCCAAATTTTGACTAGGGTTTATTTTTTGGAGTAGGTGTTCTATTTCAAGCATACTCCAAAAATTCTGTAAAATCATTCTAGGGTTTATATTTGGAGTAGGTGTTATTTTTGGGGAAACGTGGTAATTGTCCAGCCTTCAGCCTACGATTGTCCAATGTTTATGAAAATCTAATAATGAAGGCAAATACCAGTGCTTCTCTCTGAGCGCACCATCAGCAGTGAATCAAATACTAAACCTGGATCTCTCTTTACTAATTATGTATCCCGATCTAAAAAGTATAGCCGATCGGTGAGATATGACTGATGCAGAAATCTAATATCAGTTTAAAGGGAACCCGACACCAGATTCATGCTGCCCGAATAACAAGCATCATGACTCGCACAGCGGCTATGTGATTGCTGCCAGGTATGTTTTATTATGAAATGCTGCGGCATTTCAGTACATATACTTTGGAAAACTGGCCGGGGTCTATGCATCTTGGATCACTGGTCAGAGACTGGTCCCCGGCCACATTTCCAGACCAGTTGGCTGAGTAAGGGCAGAGACAGACGGCCGTATTTCTCGTGCGAGAATCGCATCGTAAACCTCATACTGGCTTTCGGCTCTCCTGACCTGAGCTTGACACCTGCATAGTAATCTATCACAATGTCTTGCTCAGGTCAGGATCAGTGCCGGACAGTCCGTGCAGTGCTGTGCAATTCTCGCACGAGTTATACGGTCATCTGACTCAGCACTTAGTCTCTCCCTATATGTGTACATAGGGAAAAACCTGTCAAAGGGATGGGAGAACCAGGCCAGAGACCTGCCTTGGACTAGTTAGTGGAGAGACCCAGTCCCCAGGTGGCATTTCAAACTATGCTTACTCCGAAACATGGTGTCTGACTCTTGTTACCCATGTTTTGGGCAACCTGAATCTGATGACTGGTTCCTTTTAATGATTTATAGACCACACTGAATTGCTTCCATTACTTTGGTACTTCTTACCGTTACCATTCCCCCTCTCAACTTTTAAGACCATGCTGACAGTAAAGTGCTTACAATCCACTTGACAGAACATGTTTTCTGGAGAGCCCCCTTTAAATTATTTCCTCAGAACCGTGACACTTGTCCACGGGCAGGTCCCATTTGTGGCCACGTTATTAATGCCGACACAATGGCCTAGGAATAAAAGTGCCGCTGCTTTTTAGAAAGTAGAAACCATGTGACAGTGTATGAGGCACTTTTTCCATCAAGGCTGTGTTGCACATTTGCACGATACAAGACACAACTGTGTAGGTTCTAAGCGTGAGTACGCATTGTAGAAATTTCTACACTTGTCTGAATAGAACTTGTAGAAATCCACAGACGTGCCACTAAATACTTGCATCCAGATGAACGAAACGGATTTTTAGTCTCAGAAATTTCTGCAACAAATCTGCTGCACGTGAATCCATCCTTGGGGAAGTCTCGCGTCTCCATATTACGGGACTCTATAAATGGGGTCTGTATCACGGCTGTAACTACCGACTCTTCCTGCATCATGAGGTGCGAGGTCAGGCCGCCAATTATTTACATTTAAAAAAGCCCGTAATACGGTCATGTGAATAAGCACAAACTTCTAGGTGCTACCTCTGCAGCCTCCACATAAGGCCCAGTACACACCGCGCAATATCGGCACAGGTTTCCAGCATATTAGCCAGATCTAAGGCTGAACGTATGGGATATACAAAGCTGCCTTTTACAGTCCCAATTTTATCTCCACGCCTTGTTTGGGTGTCAGATCTACACTGTGTGAATAAAAGGCCTAAATACTATTAAATCCCCTTTGTCATTGATCTTGCCTTTTGATGCAGTTTCTGCCGTTTGTAGGGTTCTCAATGATTACGGTTCGCACAGTCTTCTAATTAAATGACAGAATAATCCAAATATATTTTTTTAATATGTTGTGAAATAAAAAAATATATTTAAATATGGTGTCGATCTGAGTGGTTTTCGTTTTGTTTCCACAAAAAAAAATTGGGAAAAAAGCAGGAGTATGTGCACTATAGGAATATCTAACTATTGAAATGAATAGGAAGCTTATTCAAAGAGTATTTGATGTGGATTTTTGAGCAGAATATCCTCCAAAATTCTCAAAAAAATTCCATGTTAACTTAGCCTTAGGCCAAGGCTGTATTTTTTTGTGAGACAATATGATTCCTGCTTTATGTTGCTACATCTTATGACTTCCTGTGATGTCGCATTATGACATTAATCACATATTTTGAAATGTGTAAGATTCACACATGACTCGCTTGCCACAGGTTTCAATGCAATTTATCTTCGATTTTTTTTTTTTTTTTTGCTTTTTTTAACCTATAAATCTCATGTACATTTGTGTCCTCTGATGTCATCTGTTTCTTGTTTATGTGTGTATGTATGCATATATACACACAGCAAAACGGAAATATCACCGCTCTAAAATATTTGTGTGACTTGTCTGGGAATTGCTGCTGTTTGACACTTGTTGCTGTGAAGCCCCAACCTTAGAGAATATTATGCTATTGACATTTGCTTCACTTTCCTCTTGTACCAGTTTTTATAACTTTTCCACAGTTTTATTTGTGTTATATTTAGCCACTAAAAAAAAAATCAAAGTAAATAATTAAAAAAAGGAAAAATAACCACAGAAAAGTCTGCACTGAACCTTGATGCATGTATCATAAGGACTTCACCCTGGTCTCCTCTCACGTGATACCTGGTTCATGTGCTGGGTCACATAATAATATAATCTTTATTTTTATATAGCGCTATCTTATTCCGCAGCGCTTTACAGACATCAGCACTGTCCCCAATGGGGCTCACAATCTAAATTCCCTATCAATATGTCTTTGGAATGTGGGAGGAAACCCACACAAACACGGGGAGAACATACAAACTCCTTGCAGATGTTGTCCTTGCTGGGATTTGAACCCAGTCTCTTCACCAGATGGCAGGAGTACAGTGCTCCTCCCCCCCGCCCAAGAATTTTGCCTTCATCGTACCCTTGTTTTAAAGGGATTCTGACAGTAGGATCAACCCTCCTAAGCTGTCTATATGGGCATGTAAGTGGTAGGAAGCTGGATATAGTGATGCCTTGATATCTGTGATCCGACGTCTTATTCCAGAGAAATCCATGTTTTTCTTTTATGTAAATGAGCTGTTAAGATCTATGGGCCGGACATAGATCTCCCTAAGAACCTGCCCCAGAGCTTACTGTACGATATCTGAAATTCTGGAAAAATATATTTTTTATGATGTGATGTGGCACTTCAAGAATTAAGAAAAGTAAAGTGTGCACAGAGATAAAATACCCCTTCCTGAAAGGGATATCCCTGAAGGAGAATCATGGTGACTGACATCCTGTAGACTGTGAGCCCTCGCAGGCAGGGTCCTCTCTCCTCCTCTACCAGTCCATGAGTCGTTTTGTTCAAGACTATTGTACTTGTTTTTACCATGTATATCCCTTTTCACATGTAAAGCTCCATACTAATATCCCTGCACACGCAACTGTAGAGAAGTGACGGAGGTCCATTGTGACACAAAGACGCTTTCAGCTCTATCCCAGAAGACGTCTACAAACGTGTTCACACTCTGGTCATACAAAAACTACCACGTACTGCTGAAACAAAGTGAAAAACAAAAAAACACAAATATCCTAAAGTTAAATAATAAACTGCAAATAATGCATAAAGGTAACAATAATAATAAGGGTATTTAGTAAACAATTTTGATCAAAAGAATGTACAAGCAATCCCGCCACGTCACGACAACCCTTGTGGGACAGTCCTAACACTTGTATTTAAAACGTTTCCACTTGTCAAGTGACGTAAATGTGAACAAGGACCGAGGGACTGAACCACCAGTAAAAGCATAGGCCAGACAGGGTGGATTTTCCAGCTCAGAAACAAGGTGGTCACACCCTTATATGCACAGAATGCACAATAAAATGAATAAAAAAACTGGAGTCTGAATTTTTGTTTTCTCTGCATAAAGGTCATGTGTTTATATGCATTTACATTTTGCATACACATTAATTTACTTTCCAGGACGTCCTATCCTGACAGCACCATGGGGTTGTCCTTCCTTCATCACAGGGACAGGAAATGCACGAGAGGTTAAAAGGTCCCCTCCCACTCTCAGACTCTAGTGTTTTTCCTGTCCCTGTAAGGACAGATACGAGAGCGCCGCAGAGGAAGATAGCCGCGGCATCCAAGAGAAGCTTACCGACGAGCCAAGGGGATCGGGGTCCAGACACCAGCTCTCCCGTCAGATGGTCTGAGGCAGCACCCCCCTACGGGGGGGTTCTCCGCCAGGCATTCCGTGGAGCGCTGCTCTGCGACTCGGAGCCGCTTCCCCTCAGCGGGGCTCTCGGCTCCCGCCGTCACATGCCGCATCGTCCCCAGGGCCGCATCACTTCCGGGCGCCAGATGACAGCTTCCGGTGGCGTCCCAGCGTGGACGGAGCAGCGACGTGGCTGGAGCAGCTGCACGACTGGGGCAGCGACGGCTGAAGCCACAGATGGCGTGAGGATCAATCGACCCACTCAAGACAAGGTAGGATGATGGGGTGGGTCAGCTGCACGGGACACCACCATGGAAGGCGCTGTGGAAACCCAGCGATCACCCTGAACCACCAATGTCTGTAAGTAGTGAACAGGATGGACATACTTAAGACAGGAGCTTTAACCAAAAAGCTCCTGTACATTATGATAGCAAAAGACAGCACCGACTCCTGCAGCTTCAACCTCCAGGAAACCAGGCAGATCTAATACCCATCCGTGCCAGCATGACTGCATTTGTCAAAACGCCTTAGTCGGTCAAATCACCTGGACTGACATCGGCTGGGAAGGAACCTCTGTGGCTGCAAAAGGATGGGAGACCGCAGAGGACAGGGCTTGAGATTCCCCCTGTACAGTGGGGGAAACTTGACGCCTAATACATCTATCCCACGTGCAGACAAGTCCGCAATTGCAGGTCGCACGGAGCTGAGATGCGCATAGGGGTCAGATAGGAGGTCCACACTTCCGTCCCAGGATGCCTACCTTCTCAGTCTTCCACACCACACTAAGAGGTGTTAGGCTGAGCAGCTGGCGCTAGTCAGGTATCAGCCGCTAGGCGGCCAGGATGACAGTCCGGTCGATCATCGGAAGAGTATAAATAATTCTACACGAATGGGAGGATGCTGAGAAGCAGCTCATTGTCTCCTGAGACTTCAGGCTCTCCTACCGTCAACCAGGTTAACACTTGGGATGGAATTCCTAGGATCGACAACCCAGGGGGTGTCAAGGAACGCTTCAGTTCCCTTCAAAGATTCCTCTAGCCTCAAAAGACCCAGGGTCAAGAGGCCGACAGGCTCCTAAAGAGGGCTTGGGTCTGTGGTAGCAGATAGGGCACATCGGTCGCCAGATCCACGTATCTAGGATCAAGCAGTTGGAGCAGCCACCGGCCATTCTAGGCTGAGCGTGAGTGCATTCGTCAGGTGGCAGCCGCTGAGCAGCTTGAGCCTGGGCTAGGACCCGAATGGGAGACAAGCCCATGCTCGGAGGTCCGGCAAGTTACAGGGGAAACCCCTAGAAGTGATTTCTTAGAGGTCCTTTCCTTGGAAGAGTTGAAGCTAGATTCCTGTTGGACGCTTCAGCTGTACCGGTGTGTTTGCGGCTAGGAATAATTCTTTACCCAAAACGGCTCACCAGGCCTTATGGATGAAGATCTGGTCAGGGGTTTACCAGTTGAAAAATAAGTTAGGTGCCATACCTTTTCAGACAAGAAGGTAGTTGGACCGTTCTTAGATACAACACGGAAGAATGCCACTGACATTAAAAAACGGTCCCGTGGGAAAGCAGAGGTTTTCCCTTCAGAGGTCCCGTCCTTTCCAAAGGCAGGAAGATAGAAAGAGGGTAAATCGATTCGCTGGTATCACCAGAAGGGGGCAGAGTAGGATCCCCCTTCTCGCTCAGGACAAAGTTCCTCAACAGGCAGTGACACCATACTGGTTGGGGGGCGCCTCAAAACACTTCCGGGAACCAAGGGCTCATCCCCCAGAACCAGCGGATCCTGAATACAGGTTCCCAGTGCTGTACCCGCAAATTTATAACCCCCCCAGCACGGTTTGTAGTTATGAATCCCGGCCCAAAACCCTTATAGAAACTATATGGGCAGACGTAATAGATCTACTAAGATCAGAAGTAATGGTCCCGGTTCTAGGAACACCACCGGCGGAGAGTCGGACCATTATAAATTTAGAACCACTAAACCAAAGGATCCGATACAAAATTTCGAATGGAGTCCCGAAATCACCATTTCCCGAATAGATCAGATCGCCACAACAGGCACAATAGGTCCAGAAGCGCATACTATCACGTTCCCATCCTCCCTCACCCTCAGAGGTTCCTGCGGTTCGCACTGGAAATGGGAAGCGGATACTACCATTTTAGTTTCAGGCTCTGCCTTTCGACCTAGCTTCAGCACCCGGGGTTTACAAAGCCGATCGCCAAGATCAGGGCACACTTAAGAGGCAGCATTACCATCGTGCCACACATGTAGGACTTTCTCAGCATCAGAGCTAAGAAAACAACTCGACGAGGAAATCGCCACACCCGGAGACCTAGGATTGGATCCTGAACAATGCAGCCATATACCCAGGAAAAATTCCTGAGAGTCTTGTTAGATCTCAAAACAAGAATCTCGTTTATCGGAAGAAGGAAAGGAGGCCATCAGGAACAGGGTCCGTCAGCTATGGCGAGATCAAATATCCAAAAGATTACACTAAAGGTCCTAGAGACCCTGACAGCAGGCATACCCTGCGTAAAGTGGAACCAGGCTCACACAGGAGTCTACAAGGAAATTCAGTCAAATAGGACAGAACAGCAGACCGCTCTGGACAAAGAGGCTCGACCATTCCCAGCCCTAAAATCATCTCCGAGACAGGGAACCGGTCACAAGATCCATCAGCCCAGGGGGACCTCGGATCCTATCACCATACAAGACTATCATCACGGACGCCAGCAGGAAAGAGGGGGCCCATCTGGAAGGTACCTTCAAGGACATGGCCGGGAAGCATCAGTTCACAGTCCACAAACTACAGAGAGCTACGAGCAGTTGGGAGACACTTAAACGAAGCCGGTCGAGTCCACAGGGCTAACTTAGGAAAGCCAGGTCAAACATTGTAACCACAGTATCTTTCCTATGCCACCAAGGGGGAAAGCTTCAGGACCTGGCAGCCCGCATCTTCACCTGGGCAGAGAACAGGGTTCGCTCCATATCAGTGATACACCTGCGGGGCCCAGGAACAACATAGCCGACTATTTGAACAGACAAGAAGTCTGAGCCACCGAGTGGGAAGTGAATGAGGAGACATTCATAGGCTTACGCCATCAATGGGGAAACCCTCAGCTAAACCTCTTCGCAACAAGGAAAAACACCAAGCTACAGAGATTCTTCTCTCAGTCCAGCAGACCATCCAAAACAGGGGTCGACTCCTTGAATCGGAGATGGAGTGGGGGACTGCTATATGGTTTCCCCCCTATTCCTATAATACTGAGAGGCCTCAGAAAGATCCAGGGAAAAGGCGAGTGACACTAGCAATACTCTTCAGGCCCAGGCGAAGTTGGTTCCACCTCCGGAAGAAGACGGCTCAGGAAGGACCGCTCCATCTACCAACGCCAGAAGATCTACTTTCCCAAGGCCCAGTTCGGCACCCAAATCTGGGGAACCTACAGTCGGCAGCATGGATCCTGAGAGAGGGATCTTAAGATCCAGAGGTCTCTCCGACAAAGTGATCTCAACGATGCAGACCAGCTGTAAGCCCGTTACGAGGGCAATCCATCATAAATCTGGGAGAAGTTCTGCTCAGAAGGTGGTAGTATCCCCATAGATCCGTCTCGCCCAGATATCTCTCAGATCCTTGACTATCCCCAGGCAGGATTTAATAAAGGTCTGAGTCCAAAGCACATTGGAACTTCAGAGAGCAGCTTGGAGTACTTTAATTCACCTTGGCCTCTCATCCAGGGATGGCTAGTTTTACAAAGGCCATACAGAGATTAAGACCCTCAGTGCTCTGGGGGACCTAAATCTGGTACTTACCGCTCTACGCAGACCCCCATATGAGCCGGTATCAGAGATAAATGTCACAAGACACAAAAAAAAAAAAAAGAATAAAAAATGTCCATTTGGTAGAGATCTCAACCAAGCGGCTGGGTAAAAGCCAGGCCCTGTCAGTCCAGAACTCCTACATTCAACTATTCAACAATTGCATAATACTAAAACGGAATCCAGGATTCCTCCCTAAGGTAGTATCTCCCCAGAATTTAAACCAGGAGATACCCTACCCTCATTCTGCCATCCACGGAAAACGGAGTAAGATTCTTTCACTCATTTGTCGTCAGACGTGCGGTCACATGCTACTTAGAGGCCACTCAGGAGTGGCGAAAGGACGTAGAATTGTTTATCCAATACAATGGTAGAATAAGATAAAGGCGCATCTACGCACACCCTGGCAGGGTGGATAAGTCAATTATATCCTCAGCATACAACACTGAGGGATTACCTACCAAGGAGCTTAGAGCTCATTCAACTAGGGCGATAGCAACGTCATGGGCAGAGAAGGCGGGAGCCTCAGTAGAGCAAATATACTGGGCCGCCACTTAGTCTACACTAGACACTTTCTGTAGACACTACAAATTGGACACGCTAGCAGCTAGCCAGACGACCTTCGGTCGGTCGTAAGATGCTTAAAGCAGTAGTCCCACCCTAAGCGAATTCCTACTTTGGTATTCCCCATGGCGCTGTCAGGATAGGACGTCCTGGAAAACAGAGATTAGACCTACCAGTAATGTTATTTCCAGGAGTCCATCCTGACAGCACTGGTAGTTCCCTCCCAATGATTTGTATTGGTAATAATATGCTTGTACTAAATCTAAATAAATAATAATTGCATCCATACTGGTGTGGTACTTGGAAAATCACTGGAGTCTGAGAGTGGGAGGGGACCTTTTAACCTCTCGTGCATTTCCTGTCCCTGTGATGAAGGAAGGAATGACAACCCTATGGTGCTGTCAGGATGGACTCCTGGAAATAACATTACCGGTAGGTCTAATCTCTGTTTTTTCAGCTCAGATCTAGTTTCTCATTTAGTTCAGTGTGCATTCTGTGCATATAAGGGTGTGGCCACCCTGTTTCTGAGTAGGGGAATCCATCCTGTCTGGCCTATGCTTTTACTGGTGGTTCAGTCCCTCGGTCCTTGTTCACATTTACGTCACTTGGCAAGTGGAAAGGTTTTAAATACTAGAGTAGGGACTGTCCCACAAGGGTTGCCGTGATGTGGCGGGATGGCTGGTAGATTCTTTTGATCAAAATTATGTTTACTAAATACCCTTATTATTATTATTACCTTTATGCATTATTTGCAGTTTTTTTTTTTTATTTTGTATTTTAGGATATTTGTGTTTTTTGTTTTCTCTGTGTAATGGTCATATGTTAATATGCATTTACATTGTGCATACACATTAACTTACTTTCTCAGTTCAGTTTTTTATTCACACATCCATGACAATACGAATATTCAAGACGCACATAGGACTATTCACTTTGACTAGAGACATATTGATATCAGTCTCTCCATCAGTTCATAGAAAAGAGGCGGCAGCAGATTACGCCAATATTAATGCCTACACATGAATATATTATTTACACATAATAAAATGTAAAGTAAATGTTATTACACATAATTAACCCCTTTACCCCCGAAGGTGGTTTGCGCATTAATGACCGGGACAATTTTTACAATTCTGACCACTGTCCCTTTATGAGGTCATAACTCTGGAACGCTTCCATGGATCCCGGTGATTCTGACACAGTTTTTTCGTGACATATTGTACTTCATGATAGTGGTAAAATTTCTTTGATATGACTTGCGTTTACTTATGAAAAAAACGAAAATTTGGAAAAGTTCGTAATTCTACAACTTTGAATTTTCATGCCCTTAAATCACAGAGATGTGTCACAAAATAGTTAATAAATAACATTTCCCACATGTTTACATCAGCACAATTTTGGAACTCAAAATTTTTTTTTGTTAGGAAGTTATAAGGATTAAAAGTTAACCAGCGATTTCTCATTTTTCCAGCAAAATTTGCAAAACCATTTTTTAGGGACCACATCACATTTGAAGTCACTTTAAGGGGTCTATATGGTAGAAAATACCCAAAAGTGACAACATTCTAAAAACTAGAACTATTCAAGAAGTTTTTTCTTAATCCTTCAGGTGCTTCACAGGAATTTTTTGAATAAAAAAAAAGTTTAACTTTTTTTCACAAAAAAATTGACTCAGATACAATTTTTTTGATTTCACCAAGGGTAACAGAAAAAAATGGCCCCCAAAATTTTTTGTGGCATTTCTCCTGACATGCCGATACCCCATATGAGGCTGAAAACTACTGTTTGGGCGCACAGCAGGGCTCGGAAGGGAAGATGCACCATTTGACTTTTTGAATGTAAAATTTCCTGGAATCATTAGTGGATGTCATGTCCCATTTGGAGATCCCTCATGTGCCTAAGCAGTGGAAAACCCCCACAAGGGACCCCATTTTGGAAAATAGACCCATCAAGAAATGTATTTAGATGTGTGGTGAGCACATTGAACCCCCAGGTGCTTCACAGGATTTTATAACATTGAGCCATGAAAATAAAAAAAAAAACACTTTTTCCTCACAAAAATGTAATTTTGGCCCCAAATTTTGCATTTTAATAAGGGTAGCAGGAGAAATTTCACCATAGAGTTTATTGTGCAATTTCTCCTGAGTACACCGATACCCCATATGTGGGGGAAAACTATTTTTGAGGCACAGTGCAAAGCTCAGGAGGGAAGAGGCGCCTTATTGGAGTTCAGATTTTGCTGGAATGTTTTGAGGGTGCCATGTGACATTGGCAGAGCCCCTGAGATGCCAGAACAACAGAAACTCCCCATATGTGAACTCATTTTACAAACTACACCCCCCAATGAATTCATCTAGTGGTGCAGTGATTATATTAATACCACATGTGCCTCACAGAATTTTATATCATTGAGAGGTGAAGAATGAATAAATTATATTTTTACCACTAAAATGTTGTTTTAGCCCCAGGTTTTTAATTTTTCTAAGGGCTAATAGGATTTCTTTTTACAACAAACAGATCCATTTTTTCCTGAGTGCACAGTGCAAAGCTCAGAAGGAACAGATCACCAGATTTATTGTGTTATGGTTTGCAGGTGCCATGGCCCACTGGGAGGTGCCCGAACAGCAGTACACCCGTAAGTGATCCCATTTTACAAACTACACCTCTCAGTAAATTTATCTAGGGGTGCAGTGATCATATTGACACCACGGGTGTGTCACAGAATTTTATACCATTGGGCAGTGAAGAAAAGCTACATTTTTACCACCAAAATTTTGTTGTAGCCCCAGATTTTACATTTTCACACAAGTGGGTAAAAATGGCACCACAATTTTCTCACAATTTCTACTGAACGTGGCAATATCTCATACGTGGCTGTATAGTATTAAGCAATACAGAGAGACTCAGGAGGAACGGAGTGCTATTCACCTCCTGGAGTGAAGATTTTCCTAGAATAGTTTCCAGACTCTATATCAGTGGTCCCCAACCTTTCTGACCTTGAGAGCCAAATTCAGCTTAGACAGAGGGTCGCGAGCCACATTCAGCTCCCACCCGCTTCAAGTAGTGTCAACCAAAGCCCCCATAACAGGTATAATTATAACCAAAGCTTTTCCACAGAAATCACTCCAAGGAAGAACACTGAGATCCAGGGGTTTCCACAATACTCCCATTCAGTATTCTCCCATCAAGGTCTCCCAACACACCTTCACATCCAGCCTTGAGCACCTCCTCTAGCAGGTAGTACCATCCTCCAGTGCACTATAACTTAAACATCTCTAAACCCCTAAGACCAGTAAATATGCATCAAGACCTGCTCTTCTGTGCAGGGCTACTCACAAAACTCACCATTTTGAGATGTACTCTTCATACCTGTTTGCTACACCTGGACCTAATGCACCAAGCTGGCAGACAGTCGCGAACCACATTTCATGGGACCGCTAGCCACATGTGGCTCCCGAGCTACAGGTTGGGGACCCCTGCTCTATATAAAGAGCCCCTAATTGCTAGAATAGCAAAATCCCCCATCCAGTGACTCCATTTTGGAAACTATGCCCCTTTAGAAATTTATCTACAGGTGTGACAATTTAATGCCATGGTTATTTTCCAAAAACAAGCAGCAGTGAATGTTGCCAAGTGAAAATTGCAAACTGCTGTTGTAGTGACCAGTACGCTGTAGTGTCCAGTACGTTATGCCCAGCCCGTGCTTCTAGAGACATGCATCCGTAAGTTAGGCGGGCTGTCATTGGGTCGCCCTCCCAGGGCTGTGGGGTACTCGGTACCGGGCCGGTGTCAGGGGGATGTGTCACAGCAGCAGTGACCCGGTCCGTGGCCCTGGGCGCCCAATATCAATGGTGGATGATGTTTGTAATGTAGTTTATATAGAAAGTTCGTGACGCCACCTGTGGTGTTTGGCAAGTAAGGTGTTAGCCAATGCTGCGTGCAGATCCTCTGGGGCTGATGGTGTGTTGCACCTTAGATGGTGTAGCTCCCCACAGGTGAAGCTGTAACCCCAGGGCAGTGTAGGTGCAATGGATGAGGAGAGGCGCAGAAGGGTATAGATGCTGGTGCCCAGATGTAGCGGTGCTGAAGGTGCCAGCGACGAATGAATGGAGGACACCAGAGCTTGCAGTTTCAAAGCTTTACTCACAGTTCGTGGTACCCACTCATGCCTGCCTCCGTGCCGTGTCCTCCGGGGTAGAGACTCAATCAACCTCCCGGGCAAGTCAGGGCTCTCCTCTCCAACACTCCGCCAACATGTGCCTTTCCTGAACGACTCCCCTATTGCGCCTTTTAGTGTGAAGAGCTCCAGTACCGTGGTTCTCTGAAGTTCCTCCTAACAACTCTACTTGTATGACAGACAAAAAACAAGAACAAAAGCAGTCACTGAGTCCAAAAGAAAATAAAAAGATATCATTTATTGAATAAATACATATAGAAGAGACAGTCAAACTGCAAAGGTGAGGCTAAACGATGGAAATAGATGCATTCCAATAAAAATGCCCAAGGAGAACTGGACACAAGTGCAGATCGACATTCAGAGAATATGTATCAAGGTGTTTGCTGAATGTACCATATAATATGTATTTTATGGGTGGAAAACATATTTCATTTTTAGGCTACAGTGGCCATCCCTCTAGCAATATATATTCAGCATGGGTATAGCATAAGGACCCCGAAAGGGGAATGCCCCCATGGCCATAATAAATGGGGAGCACCCACATGTAAAAGAGTAAAAACAAAAAACCTCAAAACATACCCTAGAGGAGTGAGATGCTGCACAGGATCTGTCCGCCTACCCCGACGCGCGTTTCGGCCAATAACGCCTTCCTCAAGGGGCATACAACTAGGGCAGAGTATGTGGCTTAAATAGCCAGTCACCCGGAAGCGTCATACGATGACGTCACCCACGTCTCACCGCTCGCGCTCCAGCAGGCCGGCGGGAACCGGAAGCACGTGGGGCCCCACGTGATCCGGCGGCCGGCGCACAGCCGAGACACACAGCGACAGACACAGCGACCTCAGAGCGCATGCGCCCTTAGCGGAGAAGTGGATAAAACAATGTGGATACAAGACAAATCAATATAGCAAAAAGAATTACGAAGGACACACAGAGTGCTGGTATATATAGATTAAGCTAATATAGGACCATTGCATCACATCAACAAGGGAACCTATAAGCATATAAGTATCAAAGAGGGTGTATGACCATATGAACATAAACGCCAATACAAACACCGAAAAGACGTATACAGTGTTATATGCATGCATATAAATATAGACATACATTGGTCATACCTAGGGATGGAAGTAAAGTATGTAGGAATACCACACCACACAGACCACCCCAGGTAAAGAATCTATATAATCCACAAAAATAACAATATCTATATAAACAAATTGTAATATAAAATATATTGTAACAAAAGAATCCACAATACATATCAATAAAATGCATAGAGAAACACATATACAAACATGCATATAATCAACACCCACAAGTGCATTTTGTAAAGGTCCTTATAGAAAATAGCCTAAATAATGGAAAGACCAATATAAACTAGATGTGTATTTCCTGAAGGAAGTACAGATACTGGTTTGAAATGCTGCCCGGGCTGCCCGTTTAAGAGAGACTTGCCTGCTGCACCTGCAAAACTTTCAAATCAGGATCCGTTTTAACTGTGGGTGCCTCTCAGGGGCCACTTTGGCCTCAGGGTCCGATTTTGTGGGTGGGGCCCTCAGGGCCCGATTTTGTGGGTGGGGCCCCTCAGGGTCCGATTTTGTGGCCGGGGCACCTCAGGGTCCAATTTGGTGGGTGGGGCCCCTCAGGGTCCGATTTGGTGGCCGGGTCCCCTCAGGGGCTGATTTGGTGGGTGGGGCCCCTCAGGGTCTGATTTTGTGGCCGGGGCCCCTCAGGGTCCGATTTTGTGGGTGGGGCCCCTCAGGATCCGATTTTGTGAGTGGGGCCCCTCAGGGTCCGATGTTGTGGCCGGGGCCCCTCAGGGTCTGATTTTTTGGCCGGATCCCCTCAGGGTCCGATTTTGTGGGTGGGGCCCCTCAGGGTCCGATTTTGTGGCCGGGGCCCCTCAGGGTCCGATTTTGTGGGTGGGGCCCCTCAGAGTCCAATTTGGTGGGCGGGGCCACTCTGGGTCTGATTTGGTGGGCGGGGCCACTCTGGGTCCGATTTAGTGGGCGGGGCCACTCTGGGTCCAATTTGGATGCCAGGGTTGCTCAGCCTCCTTTTTGTAGGCCAGGGTCTATCAGCCTCCGATTTGGAGCCTTGGGTCACTCAGCTTTCGATTTGGCGCGCCGGCCCTTTAAGACTCATTTTGGTGCGCCGGCTCTTTAAGAATCACTTTGGCGCATTGGCCCTTTAAGAGCCAGGGTGGCACACTGGGCTTCTAAATCCACTTTGGCGCACACATTCTCTATCAGGGGCATGCGTCATGTGATGAAGCTAGATTTGCATTTGTGCTGTGGGTTTTGCTTTAAGAGCTGATATTATGTGGCAGAAGCTCTCTCCTCGGGGCGTCATGTGACGTTCGTAGGCGTTGGCATAGTAACTGGGTGTGCCTGCGCATATCAATGAGCTCAACTGCCATTTCAATCGCCTCAGGGCATGTTTTAAGCTTCCCATTGAAAAGCATTGGAGACAGTGCATTCCAATGACGGGAAAAATAATTTTCAAACGCAAATTGCGCAAAAACTACAAATCCGATCGACACGAAAAATACTTAGCACACCTCTCATGGACGCTGGCTTCGAAACGACACCTCAACGGAGTCTGTGCGTGTAGCGGTTCGGGCCGCATTAATTGCGGAAATCAACTGAATAATAAGAAGAACTAGATGTGTATTTCCTGAAGGAAGTACAGATAGTGGTTTGAAATGGTGCCCGGGCTGCCCCTTTAAGAGAGACTTACCTGCTGCCCCTGCAAGACTTTCAACTCAGGATCCGATTTAACTGTGAGTGCCTCTCAGGGGCCACTTTGGCCTCAGGGTCTGATTTGGTGGGTGGGGCCCCTCAGGATCTGATTCCTTGGCCTGGGCTCCTCAGGGCTTGAATTGTTGGTGCGGATCCCTCAGGCTCCGATTTTGCAGGTGTGGACCCTCAGTGTCCGATTTTGTGGGTGTGGCCCCTCAGGGTCCGATTTTGTGGGTGGGGCCCCTCAGGGTCCGATTTTGTGGGTGGGGCCCCTCAGGGTCCGATTTTGTGGGTGGGGCCCCTCAGGGTCCAATTTTGTGGGTGGGGCCTTTCAGGGCCCGATTTTGTAGCCGGGGCTCATCAGGGTCCGATTTTGTGGTTGGGGCCCCTCAGGGTCCCATTTGGTGGGCAGGGCCACTCGTGGGTCAATTTGGTGGGCGGGGCCACTCGGGGGCCGATTTGGTGGGTGGGGCCACCTGGGGCCCAATATGGTGGGTGGGGCCACTCGGGGCCCGATATGGTGGGCGGGGCCACTCGGGGGCCAATTTGGTGGGCGGGGCCACTCTGGGGCCGATTTGTTGGGCGGGGCCACTCGGGGGGCCGATTTGGTGGGTGGGTCCCCTCAGGGTCCCATTTGGTGGGCAGGGCTACTCTGGGTCCGATTTGCTGGGCGGGGCCACTCTGGGTCTGATTTGGTGAGCGGAGCCCCTCTGGGTCCGATTTCTTGAGCGGGGCCACGCTGGGTCCGATTTGGAGGCCAGGGTCGATCAGCCTCCAATTTGGAGGCCAGGGTGGCTAAGCCTCCGATTTGAAGCCTGGGGTCACTCAGTTTTCGATTTGGCGCGCTGGCCCTTTAAGAATCGCTTTGGCGCGTCGGCCGTTTTAGAGAAAGGGTGGCTCACTTTGCTTCTAAATCCACTTTGGCGCACATTCTCTCTCAGGGGCATGCTTCATGTGATGAGGCTAGATTTGCATTTGTGCTGTGGGTTTCGCTTTAAGAGCTGATATTATGTGCCAGAAGGTCTGTCCTGGGGGTGTCATGTGACGTTCGTAGGCGTTGGCATTGTAAATGGGTGTGCCTTCACATATCAATGAGCTTTACTGCCATTTGAATTGCCTCAGGGCACGTTTTAAGCTGCCCATTGAAAAGCATTGAGACATGCATTCCAATGACGGGAAAAAAAATTTTCAAACGCAAATTGCGCAAAAACTACAAATCCAATCGACACGAAAAATACTTAGCACACCTCTCGTGGACGCTGGCTTCGAAACAACACCTCAATGGAGTCTGTGCGTGTAGCGGTTCGGGCCGCATTAATTGCGGAAATCAACTGAATAAAAAGAAAAAGTTAGCAGCGTTCGGATTACAACATTAATACTAGATGTGTATTTCCTGAAGGAAGTACAGATAGTGGTTTGAAATGGTGCCCGGGCTGCCCCTTTAAGAGAGACTTGCCTGCTGCCCCTGCAAGACTTTCAACTCAGGATACGATTTAACTGTGGGTGCCTCTCAGGGGCCACTTTGGCCTCAGGGTCTGATTTTGTGGGTGGGGCCCCTCAGGGCCTGATTTTGTGGGTGGGGCCCCTCAGGGTCCGATTTTGTGGGTGGGGCCCCTCAGGGTCCGATTTTGTGGCCGGGGCCACTCAGGGTCCGATTTGGTGGCCGGGGCCCCTCAGGGTCCGATTTGGTGGCCGGGGCCCCTCAGGGTCTGATTTGGTGGGTGGGGCCCCTCAAGGTCCGATTTTGTGGCTGGGGCCCCTCAGGGTCCGATTTTGTGGCCAGGGCCACTCAGGATCCGATTTTTGTGGCCGGAACCCCTCAGGGTCCAATTTTGTGGGTGGGGCCCATCAGGGTCCGATTTTGTGACTGGGGCCCATCAGGGTCCGATTTTGTGGCCGCGGCCCCTCAGGGTCTGATTTTGTGGCAGGGGCCCCTCTGGGTCTGATTTTGTAGGCGGAGCCCCACTGGGTCCAATTTGGTGGGCGGGACCACTCTGGGTCCAATTTGGTGGGCGGGGCCTCTCAGGGTCCAATTTGGTGGGCGGGGCCCCACAGGGTCCGATTTGGTGGGCGGGGCCCCTCAGGGTTCGATTTGGTGGGCAGGGCCTCTCTGGGTCTGATTTGGTGGGTGGGGCCACTCTGGGTAAGATTTGGAGGCTGGGGTCGCTCAGCCTCCAATTTGGAGGCCGGGGTCGTTGAGCTTCCGATTTGGAGGCCGAGGTCAAAGAGCCTCCGATTTGGAGGCAGGGGTCGATGAGCTTCCGATTTGGAGGCCGGGGTCGATGAGCCTCCGATTTGGAGACCGGGGTGGCTCAGCCTCCGATTTGGAGGTCGGGGTGGCTCAGTCTCCGATTTGGTGTGTCGGCCCTTTAAGACTCATTTGGGTGCGCTGGCCCTTTAACAATCACTTTGGCGCGTTGGCCCTTTAAGAGCTAGTTTGGCTCACTGGGCTTCTTTTAAATCCACTTTGGCGCACACATTCTCTCTCAGGGGCATGTGTCATGTGATGAAGCTAGATTTGCATTTGTGCTGTGAGTTTCGCTTTAAGAGCTGATATTATGTGGCAGAGGCTCTGTGCTGGGGTTCAAGTGAAGTTCGTAGGCGTTAGCATAGTAACTGGGTCTGCCTGCGCATATCAATGAGCTCAACTGTCATTTCAATCGCCTCAGGGCACGTTTTGCCATTACCCATTGAAAAGCATTGGAGACAGTGCATTCCAATGACGGGAAAAAAAATTTTCAAACGCAAATTGCGCAAAAACTACAAATCCGATCGACACGAAAAATACTTAGCACACCTCTCATGGACACTGGCTTCGAAACGACACCTCAACGGAGTCTGTGCGTGTAGCGGTTCGGGCCGCATTAATTGCGGAAATCAACTTAATAATAATAAGAAGAAGAAGAAGAAGAAGAATAAGTTAGCAGCGTTCGGATTACAATATAGTGGTTTTTTCAAACCACTATAACTAGATGTGTATTTCCTGAAGGAAGTACAGATAGTGGTTTGAAATGGTGCCCGGGCTGCCCCTTTAAGAGAGACTTGCCTGCTGCCCCTGCAAGACTTTCAACTCAGGATACGATTTAACTGTGGGTGCCTCTCAGGGGCCACTTTGGCCTCAGGGTCTGATTTTGTGGGTGGGGCCCCTCAGGGTCCGATTTTGTGGGTGGGGCCCCTCAGGGTCCGATTTTGTGGCCGGGGCCACTCAGGGTCCGATTTGGTGGCCGGGGCCCCTCAGGGTCCGATTTGGTGGCCGGGGCCCCTCAGGGTCTGATTTGGTGGGTGGGGCCCCTCAAGGTCCGATTTTGTGGCTGGGGCCCCTCAGGGTCCGATTTTGCGGCCGGGGCCACTCAGGATCCGATTTTTGTGGCCGAAACCCCTCAGAGTCCAATTTTGTGGGTGGGGCCCCTCAGGGTCCGATTTTGTGGCCGGGGCCCGTCAGGGTCCGATTTTGTGGGTGGGGCCTCTCAGGGTCCGATTTGGTGGGCGGGGCCCCTCAGGGTCCAATTTGGTGGGCAGGGCCCCTCAGGGTCCGATTTTGTGGGTTGGGCCCCTCAGGGTCCGATTTTGTGGCCGGGGCCCCTCAGGGTCCGATTTTGTGTCAGGGGCCCCTCAGGGTCCGATTTTGTGGTTGGGTCCCCTCAGGGTCCGATTTTGTGGTTGGGTCCCCTCAGGGTCCGATTTTGTGGTTGGGGCCCCTCAGGGTCCGATTTTGTGGCCGCGGCCCCTCAGGGTCTGATTTTGTGGCCGCGGCCCCTCTGGGTCCGATTTTGTGGCAGGGGCCCTTCTGGGTCCGATTTTGTGGGTGGGGCCCCTCTGGGTCCAATTTGGTGGGCGGGACCACTCTGGGTCCAATTTGGTGGGCGGGGCCTCTCAGGGTCCGATTTTGTGGCCGGGGCCTATCAGGGTCCAATTTTGTGACTGGGGCCCATCAGGGTCCGATTTTGTGGATGCGGCCCCTCAGGGTCTGATTTTGTGGCAGGGGCCCCTCTGGGTCTGATTTTGTGGGCGGAGCCCCACTGGGTCCAATTTGGTGGGCGGGACCACTCTGGATCCAATTTGGTGGGCGGGACCACTCTGGGTCCAATTTGGTGGGCGGGGCCTCTCAAGGTCCGATTTGGTGGGCGGGGCCCCACAGGGTCCGATTTGGTGGGCGGGGCCCCTCAGGGTCCGATTTGGTGGGCAGGGCCTCTCTGGGTCTGATTTGGTGGGTGGGGCCACTCTGGGTAAGATTTGGAGGCTGGGGTCGCTCAGCCTCCAATTTGGAGGCCGGGGTCGTTGAGCTTCCGATTTGGAGGCCGAGGTCAAAGAGCCTCCGATTTGGAGGCAGGGGTCGATGAGCTTCCGATTTGGTGGCCGGGGTCAATGAGCCTCCGATTTGGAGGCCAGGGTGGCTCAGCCTCCGATCTGGAGGCCGGGGTGGCTCAGCCTCCGATTTGGAGGCCGGGGTGGATCAGCCTCCGATTTGGAGGCCGGGGTGGATCAGCCTCCGATTTGGAGGCCGGGATGGCTCAGCCTCTGATTTGGAGGCCGGGGTCGCTCAGCCTCCGATTTGGAGGCCGGGGTCGCTCAGCCTCCGATTTGGAGGCCGGGGTCGCTCAGCCTCCGATTTGGAGGCCGGGGTGGCTCAGCCTCCGATTTGGAGGCCGGGGTCGCTCAGCCTCCGATTTGGAGGCCGGGGTGGCTCAGCCTCCGATTTGGAGGCCGGGGTGGCTCAGCCTCCGATTTGGAGGCCGGGGTGGCTCAGCCTCCGATTTGGAGGCCGGGGTGGCTCAGCCTCCGATTTGGAGGACGGGGTGGCTCAGCCTCCGATTTGGAGGCCGGGGTGGCTCAGCCTCCGATTTGGAGGACGGGGTGGCTCAGCCTCCGATTTGGAGGCCGGGGTCGATCAGCCTCCGATTTGGAGGCCGGGGTCGATCAGCCTCAGAATTGGAGGCCGGGGTGGATCAGCCTCAGAATTGGAGGCCGGGGTGGCTCAGCCTCCGATTTGGAGGCCGGGGTGGCTCAGTCTCCGATTTGGTGTGTCGGCCCTTTAAGACTCATTTGGGTGCGCTGGCCCTTTAACAATCACTTTGGCGCGTTGGCCCTTTAAGAGCTAGTTTGGCTCACTGGGCTTCTTTTAAATCCACTTTGGCGCACACATTCTCTCTCAGGGGCATGTGTCATGTGATGAAGCTAGATTTGCATTTGTGCTGTGGGTTTCACTTTAAGAGCTGATATTATGTGGCAGAATCTCTGTTCTGGAGATGTCATGTGACGTTCGTAGGCGTTGGCATAGTAACTGGGTCTGCCTGCGCATATCAATGAGCTCAACTGTCATTTCAATCGCCTCAGGGCACGTTTTGCCATTTCCTATTGAAAAGCATTGGAGTCAGTTCATTCCAATGACGGGAAAAAAAAATTTCAAACGCAAATTGCACAAAAACTACAAATCCGATCGACACGAAAAATACTTAGCACACCTCTCGTGGACGCTGGCTTCGAAACGACACCTCAACGGAGTCTGTGCGTGTAGCGGTTCGGGCCGCATTAATTGCGGAAATCAACTTAATAATAATAAGAAGAAGAATAAGTTAGCAGCGTTCGGATTACAATATAGTGGTTTTTTCAAACCACTATAACTAGATGTGTATTTCCTGAAGGAAGTACAGATAGTGGTTTGAAATGGTGCCCGGGCTGCCCCTTTAAGAGAGACTTGCCTGCTGCCCCTGCAAGACTTTCAGCTCAGGATCCGTTTTAACTGTGAGTGCCTCTCAGGGGCCACTTTGGCCTCAGGGTCTGATTTGGTGGGTGGGGCCCCTCAGGATCTGATTCCTTGGCCTGGGCTCCTCAGGGCTTGAATTGTTGGTGGGGATCCCTCAGGCTCCGATTTTGTGGGTGTGGCCCCTCAGGGTCCGATTTTGTGGGTTGGGGCCCCTCAGAGTCCGATTTTGTGAGTGGGGCCCCTCAGGGTTCGATTTTGTGGCTGGGGCCCCTCAGGGTCTGATTTTGTGGCCGGATCCACTCAGGGTCCGATTTTGTGGGTGGGGCCCCTCAGGGTCCGATTTTGTGGCCGGGGCCCCACAGGATCCAATTTTGTGGATGGGGCCCCTCAGGGTCCGATTTTGTGGGTGGGGCTACTCTGGGTCCGATTTGGTGGGTGGGGCCACTCTGGGTCCGATTTGGTGGGCGGGGCTACTCAGGGTCCGATTTGGTGGGCGGGTCCCCTCAGGGTCTGATTTGGAGCCCGGGGTGGCTCAGCCTCCGATTTGGAGGTCGGGGTGGCTCAGCCTCTGATTTGGAGGTCGGGGTGGCTCAGCCTCCGATTTGGAGGTCGGGGTGGCTCAGCCTCCGATTTGGAGGCCGGGGTGGCTCAGCCTCCGGATTGGAGGCTGGGGTCGATCAGCCTCCGATTTGGAGGACGGTTTGGCTCAGCCTCCGATTTGGAGGCCGGAGTGACTCAGCCTCCAATTTGGAGGCCGAGGTGGCTCAGCCTCCGATTTGGAGGCCGGGGTGGCTCAGCCTCCGATTTGGAAGCCGGGGTGGCTCAGCCTCCGATTTGGAGGCCGGGGTGGCTCAGCCTCCGATTTGGAGGCCGGGGTGGCTCAGCCTCCGATTTGGAGGCCGGGGTGGCTCAGCCTCCAATTGGAGGTCGGGGTCGATCAGCCTCCGATTTGGAGGCCGGGGTCGATCAGCCTCCGATTTGGAGGCCGGGGTCGATCAGCCTCCGATTTGGAGGCCGGGGTCGATCAGCCTCCGATTTGGAGGCCGGGGTCGATCAGCCTCCGATTTGGAGGCCGGGGTCGATCAGCCTCCGATTTGGAGGCCGGGGTGGCTCAGCCTCTTATTTGGAGGACGGGGTGGCTCAGCCTCCGATTTGGAGGCCGGGAAGGCTTAGCCTCCGATTTGGAGGACGGAGTGGCTCAGCCTCCGATTTGGAGGCCGGGGTCGATCAGTCTACGATTTGGAGGCCGGGTTTGATCAGCCTCCGATTTGGAGGCAGGGGTCGATCAGCCTCTGATTTGGAGGCCGGGGTGGCTCAGCCTCCGATTTGGAGGCCGGGAAGGCTTAGCCTCCGATTTGGAGGACGGAGTGGCTCAGCCTCCGATTTGGAGGCCGGGGTCGATCAGTTTACGATTTGGAGGCCGGGTTTGATCAGCCTCCGATTTGGAGGAAGGGGTCGATCAGCCTCGATTTGGCGCGCCGGCCCTTTAAGAATCACTTTGGCGCGTCGGCCCTTTAAGAGCCAGTTTGGCTCACTGGGCTTCTAAATCCACTTTGGTGCACATTCTCTCTCAGGGGCATGCGTCATGTGATGAAGCTGCCCCATGTCTTATTATGGCAAAATTTTCCCATTGAAATGCATTGAGACAATGCATTCCAATGACGAGAAAAAAATGTTTCAAATGCAAATTGCTCAAAAGCTACAAATCCGATTGACACGAAAAATACTTAGCACACCTCTAGTGGACGGTGGCTTCGAAACGACGCCTCAACGGAGTCTGTGCGTGTAGCGGTTCGGGCCGCATTAATTGCGGAAATCAACTGAGTAAAGATAACAAAATTAACACTAGATGTGTATTTCCTGAAGGAAGTACAGATAGTGGTTTGAAATGGTGCCCGGGCTGCCCCTTTAAGAGAGACTTGCCTGCTGCCCCTGCAAGACTTTCAACTCAGGATACGATTTAACTGTGGGTGCCTCTCAGGGGCCACTTTGGCCTCAGGGTCTGATCTTGTGGGTGGGGCCCCTCAGGGCCTGATTTTGTGGGTGGGGCCCCTCAGGGTCCGATTTTGTGGGTGGGGCCCCTCAGGGTCCGATTTTGTGGCCGGGGCCACTCAGGGTCCGATTTGGTGGCCGGGGCCCCTCAGGGTCCGATTTGGTGGCCGGGGCCCCTCAGGGTCTGATTTGGTGGGTGGGGCCCCTCAAGGTCCGATTTTGTGGCTGGGGCCCCTCAGGGTCCGATTTTGTGGCCGGGGCCACTCAGGATCCGATTTTTGTGGCCGGAACCCCTCAGGGTACAATTTTGTGGGTGGGGCCCCTCAGGGTCCGATTTTGTGGCCGGGGCCCGTCAGGGTCCGATTTTGTGGGTGGGGCCTCTCAGGGTCCGATTTGGTGGGTGGGGCCCCTCAGGGTCCAATTTGGTGGGCAGGGCCCCTCAGGGTCCGATTTTGTGGGTTGGGCCCCTCAGGGTCCGATTTTGTGGCCGGGGCCCCTCAGGGTCCGATTTTGTGGTTGGGTCCCCTCTGGGTCCGATTTTGTGGTTGGGGCCCCTCAGGGTCCGATTTTGTGGCCGCGGCCCCTCAGGGTCTGATTTTGTGGCCGCGGCCCCTCAGGGACCGATTTTGTGGCAGGGGCCCCTCTGGGTCCGATTTTGTGGGTGGGGCCCCTCTGGGTCCAATTTGGTGGGCGGGACCACTCTGGGTCCAATTTGGTGGGCGGGGCCTCTCATGGTCCGATTTTGTGGTTGGGTCCCCTCAGGGTCCGATTTTGTGGTTGGGGCCCCTCAGGGTCCGATTTTGTGGCCGGGGCCCATCAGGGTCCAATTTTGTGACCGGGGCCCATCAGGGTCCGATTTTGTGGCCGCGGCCCCTCAGGGTCTGATTTTGTGGCAGGGGCCCCTCTGGGTCTGATTTTGTGGGCGGAGCCCCACTGGGTCCAATTTGGTGGGCGGGACCACTCTGGGTCCAATTTGGTTGGCGGGACCACTCTGGGTCCAATTTGGTGGGCGGGGCCTCTCAGGGTCCGATTTGGTGGGCGGGGCCCCACAGGGTCCGATTTGGTGGGCGGGGCCCCTCTGGGTCTGATTTGGTGGGTGGGGCCACTCTGGGTAAGATTTGGAGGCTGGGGTCGCTCAGCCTCCAATTTGGAGGCCGGGGTCGTTGAGCTTCCGATTTGGAGGCCGAGGTCAAAGAGCCTCCGATTTGGAGGCAGGGGTCGATGAGCTTCCGATTTGGAGGGTGGGGTCGATGAGCCTCCGATTTGGAGGCCGGGGTGGCTCAGCCTCCGATTTGGAGGCCGGGGTGGCTCAGCCTCCGATTTGGAGGCCGGGGTGGCTCACCCTCCGATTTGGAGGCCGGGGTGGATCAGCCTCCGATTTGGAGGCCGGGGTCGCTCAGCCTCCGATTTGGAGGCCGGGGTCGCTCAGCCTCCGATTTGGAGGCCGGGGTGGCTCAGCCTCCGATTTGGAGGCCGGGGTGGCTCAGCCTCCGATTTGGAGGCCGGGGTGGCTCAGCCTCCGATTTGGAGGCCGGGGTCGATCAGCCTCCGATTTGGAGGCCGGGGTGGCTCAGCCTCCGATTTGGAGGCCGGGGTTGCTCAGCCTCCGATTTGGAGGCCGGGGTGGCTCAGCGTCCGATTTGGAGGCCGGGGTGGCTCAGCCTCCGATTTGGAGGCCGGGGTGGCTCTGCCTCCGATTTGGAGGCCGGGGTGGCTCAGCCTCCGATTTGGAGGCCGGGGTCGCTCAGCCTCTGATTTGGAGGCCGGGGTGGCTCAGCCTCCGATTTGGAGGCCGGGGTGGCTCAGCCTCCGATTTGGAGGCCGGGGTCGATCAGCCTCCGATTTGGAGGCCGGGGTGGCTCAGCCTCCGATTTGGAGGCCGGGGTGGCTCAGCGTCCGATTTGGACGCCGGGGTGGCTCAGCCTCCGATTTGGAGGCCGGGGTGGCTCAGCCTCCGATTTGGAGGCCGGGGTGGCTCAGTCTCCGATTTGGTGTGTCGGCCCTTTAAGACTCATTTGGGTGCGCTGGCCCTTTAACAATCACTTTGGCTTGAAATGTGGTTTGAAATGCTGCCCGGGCTGCCCCTTTAAGAGAGACTTGCCTACTGCACCTGCAAGACTTTCAACTCAGGATCCGTTTTAACTGTGGGTGCCTCTCAGGGGCCACTTTGGCCTCAGGGTCCGATTTTGTGGGTGGGGCCCTCAGGGCCCGATTTTGTGGCCGGGGAACCTCAGGGTCCGATTTGGTGGGTGGGGCCCCTCAGGGTCTGATTTGGTGGCCGGGTCCCCTCAGGGTCCGATTTTGTGGCCGGGGCCCCTCAGGGTCCGATTTTGTGGTTGGGGCCCTTCAGAATCCGATTTGGTGGCCGGGGCCCCTCAGGGTCCGATTTGGTGGCCGGGGCCCCTCAGGGTCCGATTTTGTGGGTGGTACCCCTCAGGGTCCGATTTTGTGGCCAGGGCCCCTCAGGGTCCAATTCTGTGGGTGGGGCCCCTCAGGGCCCGATTTTGTAGCCGGGGCCCCTCAGGGTCCGATTTTGTGGTTGGGGCCCCTCAGGGTCCGATTTTGTGGGTGGGGCCACTCTGGGTCCGATTTGGTGGGTGGGGCCACTCTGGGTCCGTTTTGTTGGGCGGAGCTACTCTGGGTCCGATTTGGTGGGCGGGGCCCCTCAGGGTCCAATTTGGTGAGCGGGGCCCCTCAGGGTCTGATTTGGTGGGCATGGCCCCTCAGGGTCCGAATTTGTGGCCGGGGCCCCTCAGGGTCCGATTTTGTGGCCGGGGCCCATCAGGGTCCGATTTTGTGACTGGGGCCCATCAGGGTCCGATTTTGTGGCCGAGGGTCCGATTTTGTGGCCGAGGCCCCTCAGGGTCCGATTTTGTTGGGGCCCCTCAGGGTCTGATTTTGTGGGTGGGGTCCCTTAGGGTCTGATTTTGTGGGCGGATCCCCTCTGGGTCCAATTTGGTGGGCAGGACCACTTTGGGTCCGATTTGGTGGGCGGGACCACTCTGGGTCCAGTTTGGTGGGCGGGACCACTCTGGGTACAATTTAGTTGGCGGGGCCCCACAGTGTCCGATTTGGTGGGCGGGGCCCCTCAGGGTCTGATTTCGTGGGTGGGGCCCCTCAGGAGCCGATTCGGTGGCCTGGGCTCCTCAGGGCTTGAAATGGAGGACAGGATCCCTCAGGGTCAGATTTTGTGGCCGGGGCCTCTCGGTCCGATCTTGTGGGTGGGGTCCCTTAGGGTCCAATTTTGTGGGTGGGGCCCCCTGGGTCTGATTTGGTGGGCAGGGCCACTCTGGGTCCAATTTGGTGGGGGGCCCTTCAGGGTCCGATTTGGTGGGCGGGGCCCCTCAGGGTCCGATTTGGTGGGCGGGGTCCCTTAGGGTCTGATTTGGTGGGTGGGGACCCTCATGGTCCGATTTGGTGGACGAGTTCCCTCAGGGACCGATTAGGTGGGCGGAGTCCCTCAGGGTCCAATTTGGTGGGCGGGGCCCCTCAGGGTCTGATTTTGTGGCCGGGGCCCCTCCAGGTCCGATTTTGTGGCTGGGGCCCCTCAGGGTCTGATTTTGTGGGTGGGGCCCCTCAGGGTACGATTTTGTGGTTGGGGCCCCTCAGGGTCCGATTTTGTGGGTGGGGCCCCTTAGGGTCTGATTTTGTGGGTGGGGCCACTCTGGGTCTGATTTGGTGGGCGGGGCCACTCTGGGTCCAATTTGGATGCCAGCGTGGCTCAGCCTCCTTTTTGTAGGCCAGGGTCTATCAGCCTCCGATTTGGAGCCTTGGGTCACTCAGCTTTCGATTTGGCGCGCCGGCCCTTTAAGACTCATTTTGGTGCGCCGGCTCTTTAAGAATCACTTTGGCGCGTCGGGGGCCAATTTTGTGGCCGGGGCCCCTCAGGGTCCAATTTGGTGGGTGGGGCCTTTCTGAATCCGATTTGGTGGACGGGGCCCCTCAGGGTCCGATTTGGTGGGTGGGGCCTCTCAGGGTCCGATTTGGTGAGCGGGGCCCCTCAGGGTCCGATTTGGTGAGTGGGGCCCCTCAGAGTTCAATTTGGTCAGCGGGGCCCCTCAAGGTCCGATTTTGTGGGTGGGGCCCCTCAGGGTTCGATTTTGTGGTTGGGGCCTTTCAGAATCCGATTTGGTGGACGGGGCCCCTCAGGGTCCGATTTGGTGGGTGGGGCCCCTCAGGGTCCAATTTGGTGGGTGGGGCCCCTCAGGGTCCGATTTGGTGAGCGGGGCCCCTCAGGGTCCGATTTGGTGAGCGGGGCCCCTCAGGGTCTGATTTGGTGGGCGGGATCTATCAGAGTCCGATTTGGTGGGCGGGGCCCCTCAGGGTCCAATTTGGTTGGCGGGGACCCTCGGGGTCCGATTTGGTGGGTGGGATCCCTCGGGGTCTGATTTGGTGGGCGGGGCCCCTCGGGGTCCGATTTGGTGGGTGGGGCCCCTCAGGGTACGATTTGGTGAGCGGGGCCCCTCGGGGATCGATTTGGTGAGCGGGGCCACTCTAGGTCTGATTTGGTGGGCGGACCACTCTGGGTCCGATTTGGTGGGCGGGGCCCCTCAGAGTCCAATTTGGTTGGCGGGGACCCTCGGGGTCCGATTTGGTGGGTGGGATCTATCAGAGTCCGATTTGGTGGGCGGGGCCCCTCAGGGTCCAATTTGGTTGGCGGGGACCCTCGGGGTCCGATTTGGTGGGCGGGGCCCCTCGGGGTCCGATTTGGTGGGTGGGGCCCCTCAGGGTACGATTTGGTGAGCGGGGCCCCTCGGGGTTCGATTTGGTGAGCGGGGCCACTCTAGGTCTGATTTGGTGGGCGGACCACTCTGGGTCCGATTTGGTGGGCGGGGCCCCTCAGAGTTCAATTTGGTGGGCGGGGACACAGTCTGATTTTGTGGGTTGGGCCCCTCAGGGTCCGATTTTGTGGCCGGGGCCCCTCAGGGTCCGATTTTGTGGCCGGTGCTTCTCAGGGTCCAATTTTGTGGGTGGGGCCCCTCAGGGTCCGATTTTGTGGTTGGGGCCCCTCATGATCCGATTTTGTGGGTGGGGCCCATCAGGATTTGATTTTGTGGGTGGGGCCCCTCAGGGTCCGATTTGGTGGCCGGGGCCCCTCAGGGTCCGATTTGGTGGCCGAGGCCCGGCAGGGTCCGATTTTGTGGCCGGGGTCCCTCAGGGTCCGATTTGGTGGCCGGGGCCCGTCAGGGTCTGATTTTGTGGCCGGGGTCCCTCAGGGTCCGATTTTGTGGTTGGGGCCCCTCAGGGTCCGATTTTGTGGGTGGGGCCCCTCAGGGTCCGATTTGGTGGCCGGGGTCCCGGCAGGGTCCAATTTTGTGGCCGGGGTCCCTCAGGGTCCGATTTGGTGGCCGGGGCCCGTCAGGGTCTGATTTTGTGGCCGGATCCCCTCAGGGTCCGATTTTGTGGTTGGTGCCCCTCATGATCCGATTTTGTGGGTGGGGCCCCTCAGGATCCGATTTTGTGGGTGGGGCCCCTCAGGGTCCAATTTGGTGGCCAGGGCCCGTCAGGGTCCGATTTTGTGGCCGGGGTCCCTCAGGGTCCGATTTGGTGGCCGGGGCCCGTCAGGGTCCGATTTTGTGGCCGGGGTCCCTCAGGGTCCGATTTTGTGGTTGGGGCCCCTCAGGGTCCGATTTTGTGGGTGGGGCCCCTCAGGGTCCGATTTTGTGAGTGGGGCCCCTCAGGGTCCGATGTTGTGGCCGGGGCCCCTCAGGGTCTGATTTTGTGGCCGGATCCCCTCAGGGTCCGATTTTGTGGGTGGGGCCCCTCAGGGTCCGATTTTGTGGCCGGGGCCCCTCAGGGTCCGATTTTGTGGGTGGGGCCCCTTAGGGTCCGATTTTGTGGGTGGGGCCCCTCAGGGTCCAATTTGGTGGGCGGGGCCACTCTGGGTCCGATTTGGTGGGCGGGGCCACTCTGGGTCTAATTTGGATGCCAGGGTTGCTCAGCCTCCTTTTTGTAGGCCAGGGTCTATCAGCCTCCGATTTGGAGCCTTGGGTCACTCAGCTTTCGATTTAAGACTCATTTTGGTGCGCCGGCTCTTTAAGAATCACTTTGGCGCGTTGGCCCTTTAAGAGCCAGGGTGGCTCACTGGGCTTCTAAATCCACTTTGGCGCACACATTCTCTCTCAGGGGCATGCGTCATGTGATGAAGCTAGATTTGCATTTGTGCTGTGGGTTTTGCTTTAAGAGCTGATATTATGTGGCAGAAGCTCTCTCCTCGGGGCGTCATGTGACGTTCGTAGGCGTTGGCATAGTAACTGGGTGTGCCTGCGCATATCAATGAGCTCAACTGCCATTTCAATCGCCTCAGGGCATGTTTTAAGCTTCCCATTGAAAAGCATTGGAGACAGTGCATTCCAATGACGGGAAAAAAAAATTTCAAACGCAAATTGCGCAAAAACTACATATCCGATCGACACGAAAAATACTTAGCACACCTCTCATGGACGCTGGCTTCGAAACGACACCTCAACGGAGTCTGTGCGTGTAGTGGTTCGGGCCGCATTAATTGCGGAAATCAACTGAATAATAATAACTAGATGTGTATTTCCTGAAGGAAGTACAGATAGTGGTTTGAAATGGTGCCCGGGCTGCCCCTTTAAGAGAGACTTGCCTGCTGCCCCTGCAAGACTTTCAACTCAGGATCCGTTTTAACTGTGGGTGCCTCTCAGGGGCCACTTTGGCCTCAGGGTCCGATTTTGTGGGTGGGACCCTTCATAGCCCGATTTTGTGGGTGGGGCCCCTCTGGGTCCGATTTTGTGGCCGGGGCACCTCAGGGTCCGATTTTGTGGGTGGGGCCCCTTAGGGTCCGATTTGGTGGACGGGGCCACTCAGGGACCGATTTGGTGGGCGGGGCCACTCAGGGTCCGATTTGGTGAGTGGAGCCCCTCAGAGTTCAATTTGGTCAGCGGGGCCCCTCAGGGTCCGATTTTGTGAGTGGGGCCCCTCAGGGTCCGATTTTGTGGTTGGGGCCTTTCATAATCCGATTTAGTGGGCGGGGCCCCTCCGGGTCTGAATTGGTGGGTGGGGCCCCTCAGGGTCCGATTTTGTGGCCGGGGCCCCTCAGGGTCCGATTTTGTGGGTGGGGCCCCTTAGGGTCCGATTTTGTGGGTGGGGCCCCTCAGGGTCCAATTTGGTGGGCGGGGCCACTCTGGGTCCGATTTGGTGGGCGGGGCCACTCTGGGTCCAATTTGGATGCCAGGGTTGCTCAGCCTCCTTTTTGTAGGCCAGGGTCTATCAGCCTCCGATTTGGAGCCTTGGGTCACTCAGCTTTCGATTTAAGACTCATTTTGGTGCGCCGGCTCTTTAAGAATCACTTTGGCGCGTTGGCCCTTTAAGAGCCAGGGTGGCTCACTGGGCTTCTAAATCCACTTTGGCGCACACATTCTCTCTCAGGGGCATGCGTCATGTGATGAAGCTAGATTTGCATTTGTGCTGTGGGTTTTGCTTTAAGAGCTGATATTATGTGGCAGAAGCTCTCTCCTCGGGGCGTCATGTGATGTTCGTAGGCGTTGGCATAGTAACTGGGTGTGCCTGCGCATATCAATGAGCTCAACTGCCATTTCAATCGCCTCAGGGCATGTTTTAAGCTTCCCATTGAAAAGCATTGGAGACAGTGCATTCCAATGACGGGAAAAAAAATTTCAAATGCAAATTGCGCAAAAACTACAAATCCGATCGACACGAAAAATACTTAGCACACCTCTCATGGACGCTGGCTTCGAAACGACACCTCAACGGAGTCTGTGCGTGTAGCGGTTCGGGCCGCATTAATTGCGGAAATCAACTGAATAATAATAACTAGATGTGTATTTCCTGAAGGAAGTACAGATAGTGGTTTGAAATGGTGCCCGGGCTGCCCCTTTAAGAGAGACTTGCCTGCTGCCCCTGCAAGACTTTCAACTCAGGATCCGTTTTAACTGTGGGTGCCTCTCAGGGGCCACTTTGGCCTCAGGGTCCGATTTTGTGGGTGGGACCCTTCAGGGCCCGATTTTGTGGGTGGGGCCACTCTGGGTCCGATTTTGTGGCCGGGGCACCTCAGGGTCCGATTTTGTGGGTGGGGCCCCTTAGGGTCCGATTTGGTGGACGGGGCCACTCAGGGACCGATTTGGTGGGCGGGGCCACTCAGGGTCCGATTTGGTGAGTGGGGCCCCTCAGAGTTCAATTTGGTCAGCGGGGCCCCTCAGGGTCCGATTTTGTGGGTGGGGCCCCTCAGGGTCCGATTTTGTGGTTGGGGCCTTTCAGAATCCGATTTAGTGGGCGGGGCCCCTCCGGGTCTGAATTGGTGGGTGGGGCCCCTCAGGGTCCGATTTGGTGGGCGGGGCCCCTCAGGGTCCGATTTGGTGGGTTGTGCCCCTCAGGGTCCGATTTTGTGGGTTGGGCCCCTCAGGGACCGATTTTGTGTCCGGGGCCCCTCAGGGTCCGATTTTGTGGCCGGTGCCTCTCAGGGTCCGATTTTGTGGTTGGGGCCCCTCAGGGTCCGATTTTGTGTCCGGAGCCTCTCAGGGTCCGATTTTGTGGTTGGGGCCCCTCAGGATCCGATTTTGTGGCCGGGGTCCCTCAGGGTCCGATTTTGTGAGTGGGGCCCCTCAGGGTCCGATGTTGTGGCCGGGGCCCTTCAGAGTCTGATTTTGTGGCCGGATCCCCTCAGGGTCCGATTTTGTGGGTGGGGCCCCTCAGGGTCCGATTTTGTGGCCGGGGCCCCTCAGGGTCCGATTTTGTGGGTGGTGCCCCTTAGGGTCCGATTTTGTGGGTGGGGCCCCTCAGGGTCCGATTTTGTGGCCGAGGCCCCTCAGGGTCCGATTTTGTGGGTGGGGCCCCTTAGGGTCCGATTTTGTGGGTGGGGCCCCTCATGGTCCAATTTGGTTTGTGGGGCCACTCTGGGTCTGATTTGGTGGGCGGGGCCACTCTGGGTCCAATTTGGATGCCAGGGTGGCTCAGCCTCCTTTTTGTAGGCCAGGGTCTATCAGCCTCCGATTTGGAGCCTTGGGTCACTCAGCTTTCGATTTGGCACGCTGGCCCTTTAAGACTCATTTTGGTGCGCCGGCTCTTTAAGAATCACTTTGGCGCGTCGGCCCTTTAAGAGCCAGGGTGGCTCACTGGGCTTCTAAATCCACTTTGGCGCACATTCTCTCTCAGGGGCATGCGTCATGTGATGAAGCTAGATTTGCATTTGTGCTGTGGGTTTTGCTTTAAGAGCTGATATTATGTGGCAGAAGCTCTGTCTTGGAGAGGTCATGTGACGTTCGTAGGCGTTGGCATAGTAACTGGGTCTGCCTGCGCATATCAATGAGCTTAACTGCCATTTCAATTGCCTCAGGGCATGTTTTGCCATTTCCCATTCAAATGCATTGAGACAGTGCATTCCAATGACGGGAAAAAAAATTTTCAAACGCAAATTGTGCAAAAACTACAAATCCGATCGACACGAAAAATACTTAGCACACCTCTCATGGGCGCTGGCTTCGAAACGACACCTCAATGGAGTCTGTGCGTGTAGCGGTTCGGGCCATATTAATTGCGGAAATCAACTTAATAATAATAATAACTAGATGTGTATTTCCTGAAGGAAGTACAGATAGTGGTTTGAAATGGTGCCCGGGCTGCCCCTTTAAGAGAGACTTGCCTGCTGCCCCTGCAAGACTTTCAACTCAGGATACGATTTAACTGTGGGTGCCTCTCAGGGGCCACTTTGGCCTCAGGGTCTGATTTTGAGGGTGGGGCCCCTCAGGGCCTGATTTTGTGGGTGGGGCCCCTCAGGGTCCGATTTTGTGGGTGGGGCCCCTCAGGGTCCGATTTTGTGGCCGGGGCCACTCAGGGTCCGATTTGGTGGCCGGGGCCCCTCAGGGTCCGATTTGGTGGCCGGGGCCCCTCAGGGTCTGATTTGGTGGGTGGGGCCCCTCAAGGTCCGATTTTGTGGCTGGGGCCCCTGAGGGTCCGATTTTGCGGCCGGGGCCACTCAGGATCCGATTTTTGTGGCCGAAACCCCTCAGGGTCCAATTTTGTGGGTGGGGCCCCTCAGGGTCCGATTTTGTGGCCGGGGCCCGTCAGGGTCCGATTTTGTGGGTGGGGCCTCTCAGGGTCCGATTTGGTGGGCGGGGCCCCTCAGGGTCCAATTTGGTGGGCAGGGCCCCTCAGGGTCCGATTTTGTGGGTTGGGCCCCTCAGGGTCCGATTTTGTGGCCGGGGCCCCTCAGGGTCCGATTTTGTGTCAGGGGCCCCTCAGGGTCCGATTTTGTGGTTGGGTCCCCTCAGGGTCCGATTTTGTGGTTGGGGCCCCTCAGGGTCCGATTTTGTGGCCGCGGCCCCTCAGGGTCTGATTTTGTGGCCGCGGCCCCTCTGGGTCCGATTTTGTGGCAGGGGCCCCTCTGGGTCCGATTTTGTGGGTGGGGCCCCTCTGGGTCCAATTTGGTGGGCGGGACCACTCTGGGTCCAATTTGGTGGGCGGGGCCTCTCAGGGTCCGATTTTGTGGTTGGATCCCCTCAGGGTCCGATTTTGTGGTTGGGGCCCCTCAGGGTCCGATTTTGTGGCCGGGGCCTATCAGGGTCCAATTTTGTGAGTGGGGCCCCTCAGGGTCTGATGTTGTGGCCGGGGCCCCTCAGGGTCTGATTTTGTGGCCGGATCCCCTCAGGGTCCGATTTTGTGGGTGGGGCCCCTCAGGGTCCGATTTTGTGGCCGGGGCCCCTCAGGGTCCGATTTTGTGGGTGGGGCCCCTTAGGGTCCGATTTTGTGGGTGGGGCCCCTCAGGGTCCAATTTGGTGGGCGGGGCCACTCTGGGTCCGATTTGGTGGGCGGGGCCACTCTGGGTCCAATTTGGATGCCAGGGTTGCTCATCCTCCTTTTTGTAGGCCAGGGTCTATCAGCCTCCGATTTGGAGCCTTGGGTCACTCAGCTTTCGATTTAAGACTCATTTTGGTGCGCCGGCTCTTTAAGAATCACTTTGGCGCGTTGGCCCTTTAAGAGCCAGGGTGGCTCACTGGGCTTCTAAATCCACTTTGGCGCACACATTCTCTCTCAGGGGCATGCGTCATGTGATGAAGCTAGATTTGCATTTGTGCTGTGGGTTTTGCTTTAAGAGCTGATATTATGTGGCAGAAGCTCTCTCCTCGGGGCGTCATGTGACGTTCGTAGGCGTTGGCATAGTAACTGGGTGTGCCTGCGCATATCAATGAGCTCAACTGCCATTTCAATCGCCTCAGGGCATGTTTTAAGCTTCCCATTGAAAAGCATTGGAGACAGTGCATTCCAATGACGGGAAAAAAAAATTTCAAACGCAAATTGCGCAAAAACTACAAATCCGATCGACACGAAAAATACTTAGCACACTTCTCATGGACGCTGGCTTCGAAACGACACCTCAACGGAGTCTGTGCGTGTAGCGGTTCGGGCCGCATTAATTGCGGAATTCAACTGAATAATAATAACTAGATGTGTATTTCCTGAAGGAAGTACAGATAGTGGTTTGAAATGGTGCCCGGGCTGCCCCTTTAAGAGAGACTTGCCTGCTGCCCCTGCAAGACTTTCAACTCAGGATCCGTTTTAACTGTGGGTGCCTCTCAGGGGCCACTTTGGCCTCAGGGTCCGATTTTGTGGGTGGGACCCTTCATAGCCCGATTTTGTGGGTGGGGCCCCTCTGGGTCCGATTTTGTGGCCGGGGCACCTCAGGGTCCGATTTTGTGGGTGGGGCCCCTTAGGGTCCGATTTGGTGGACGGGGCCACTCAGGGACCGATTTGGTGGGCGGGGCCACTCAGGGTCCGATTTGGTGAGTGGAGCCCCTCAGAGTTCAATTTGGTCAGCGGGGCCCCTCAGGGTCCGATTTTGTGAGTGGGGCCCCTCAGGGTCCGATTTTGTGGTTGGGGCCTTTCAGAATCCGATTTAGTGGGCGGGGCCCCTCCGGGTCTGAATTGGTGGGTGGGGCCCCTCAGGGTCCGATTTTGTGGCCGGGGCCCCTCAGGGTCCGATTTTGTGGGTGGGGCCTCTTAGGGTCCGATTTTGTGGGTGGGGCCCCTCAGGGTCCAATTTGGTGGGCGGGGCCACTCTGGGTCCGATTTGGTGGGCGGGGCCACTCTGGGTCCAATTTGGATGCCAGGGTTGCTCAGCCTCCTTTTTGTAGGCCAGGGTCTATCAGCCTCCGATTTGGAGCCTTGGGTCACTCAGCTTTCGATTTAAGACTCATTTTGGTGCGCCGGCTCTTTAAGAATCACTTTGGCGCGTTGGCCCTTTAAGAGCCAGGGTGGCTCACTGGGCTTCTAAATCCACTTTGGCGCACACATTCTCTCTCAGGGGCATGCGTCATGTGATGAAGCTAGATTTGCATTTGTGCTGTGGGTTTTGCTTTAAGAGCTGATATTATGTGGCAGAAGCTCTCTCCTCGGGGCGTCATGTGACGTTCGTAGGCGTTGGCATAGTAACTGGGTGTGCCTGCGCATATCAATGAGCTCAACTGCCATTTCAATCGCCTCAGGGCATGTTTTAAGCTTCCCATTGAAAAGCATTGGAGACAGTGCATTCCAATGACGGGAAAAAAAATTTCAAACGCAAATTGCGCAAAAACTACAAATCCGATCGACACGAAAAATACTTAGCACACCTCTCATGGACGCTGGCTTCGAAACGACACCTCAACGGAGTCTGTGCGTGTAGCGGTTCGGGCCGCATTAATTGCGGAAATCAACTGAATAATAATAACTAGATGTGTATTTCCTGAAGGAAGTACAGATAGTGGTTTGAAATGGTGCCCGGGCTGCCCCTTTAAGAGAGACTTGCCTGCTGCCCCTGCAAGACTTTCAACTCAGGATCCGTTTTAACTGTGGGTGCCTCTCAGGGGCCACTTTGGCCTCAGGGTCCGATTTTGTGGGTGGGACCCTTCAGGGCCCGATTTTGTGGGTGGGGCCACTCTGGGTCCGATTTTGTGGCCGGGGCACCTCAGGGTCCGATTTTGTGGGTGGGGCCCCTTAGGGTCCGATTTGGTGGACGGGGCCACTCAGGGACCGATTTGGTGGGCGGGGCCACTCAGGGTCCGATTTGGTGAGCGGGGCCCCTCAGAGTTCAATTTGGTCAGCGGGGCCCCTCAGGGTCCGATTTTGTGGGTGGGGCCCCTCAGGGTCCGATTTTGTGGTTGGGGCCTTTCAGAATCCGATTTAGTGGGCGGGGCCCCTCCGGGTCTGAATTGGTGGGTGGGGCCCCTCAGGGTCCGATTTGGTGGGCGGGGCCCCTCAGGGTCCGATTTGGTGGGTTGTGCCCCTCAGGGTCCGATTTTGTGGGTTGGGCCCCTCAGGGACCGATTTTGTGTCCGGGGCCCCTCAGGGTCCGATTTTGTGGCCGGTGCCTCTCAGGGTCCGATTTTGTGGTTGGGGCCCCTCAGGGTCCGATTTTGTGTCCGGAGCCTCTCAGGGTCCGATTTTGTGGTTGGGGCCCCTCAGGATCCGATTTTGTGGCCGGGGTCCCTCAGGGTCCGATTTTGTGAGTGGGGCCCCTCAGGGTCCGATGTTGTGGCCGGGGCCCTTCAGAGTCTGATTTTGTGGCCGGATCCCCTCAGGGTCCGATTTTGTGGGTGGGGCCCCTCAGGGTCCGATTTTGTGGCCGGGGCCCCTCAGGGTCCGATTTTGTGGGTGGTGCCCCTTAGGGTCCGATTTTGTGGGTGGGGCCCCTCAGGGTCCGATTTTGTGGCCGGGGCCCCTCAGGGTCCGATTTTGTGGGTGGGGCCCCTTAGGGTCCGATTTTGTGGGTGGGGCCCCTCATGGTCCAATTTGGTGGGTGGGGCCACTCTGGGTCTGATTTGGTGGGCGGGGCCACTCTGGGTCCAATTTGGATGCCAGGGTGGCTCAGCCTCCTTTTTGTAGCCCAGGGTCTATCAGCCTCCGATTTGGAGCCTTGCGTCACTCAGCTTTCGATTTGGCGCGCCGGCCCTTTAAGACTCATTTTGGTGCGCCGGCTCTTTAAGAATCACTTTGGCGCGTCTGCCCTATAAGAGCCAGGGTGGCTCACTGGGCTTCTAAATCCACTTTGGCGCACATTCTCTCTCAGGGGCATGCATCATGTGATGAAGCTAGATTTGCATTTGTGCTGTGGGTTTTGCTTTAAGAGCTGATATTATGTGGCAGAAGCTCTGTCTTGGAGAGGTCATGTGACGTTCGTAGGCGTTGGCATAGTAACTGGGTCTGCCTGCGCATATCAATGAGCTTAACTGCCATTTCAATCGCCTCAGGGCATGTTTTGCCATTTCCCATTCAAATGCATTGAGACAGTGCATTCCAATGACGGGAAAAAAAATTTTCAAACGCAAATTGTGCAAAAACTACAAATCCGATCGACACGAAAAATACTTAGCACACCTCTCGTGGACGCTGGCTTCGAAACGACACCTCAACGGAGTCTGTTCGTGTAGCGGTTCGGGCCGCATTAATTGCGGAAATCAACTTAATAATAATAAGAAGAACTAGATGTGTATTTCCTGAAGGAAGTACAGATAGTGGTTTGAAATGGTGCCCGGGCTGCCCCTTTAAGATAGATTTGCCTGCTGCCCCTGCAAGACTTTCAACTCAGGATCCGTTTTAACTGTGGGTGCCTCTCAGGGGCCACTTTGGCCAGTGGGGCCCCTCAGGGTCTGATTTGGTGGGTGGGGCACCTCAGGATCCGATTTGGCGGGCGGGGCCACTCTGGGTCCGATTTGGTGGACGGGGCCACACTGGGTCTGATTTGGAGGGCGGGGCCACACTGGGTCCGATTTGGAAGCCAGGGTGTCTCAGCCTCCGATTTGTAGGCCAGGGTCGATCAGCCTCCAATTTGGAGGCTGGGGTGGCTCAGCCTTCGATTTCGTGCGCCAGCCCTCTAAGACTCATTTTGGTGCGCCGGGCCTTTAAGAATCACTTAGGCGCGTCGGCACCTTAAGAGCCAGTTTGGCGCACTGGGCTTCTAAACCCACTTTGGCGCACATTATCTTTCAGGGGCATGCGTCATATGATGAAGCTAGATTTGCATTTGTGCTTTGGGTTTCGCTTTAAGAGCAGATATTACCTGGCAGAAACTCTGCCCTGCTGGGGTCGTGTAGAGTCCGTAGGCATTGGCATAGTAACTGGGTGTGCCTGCGCATATCAATGAGCTTAACTGCCACCTCACGATAGCCACATGTTTTCCCTATGGCAACATTTTCCCATTAAAATGCATTCAGACAATGCATTCCAATGACAGGAAAATGTTTTTTCAAACGCAAATTGAGCAAAAACTACAAATCCGATCGACACGAAAAATACTTAGCACACCTCTCGTGGACGCTGGCTTTGAAACGACGCCTCAATGGAGTCTGTGCGTGTAGCGGTTCGGGTCACATTAATTGCAGAAATCAACTGAATAGTAATAATAATACTAGATGTGTATTTCCTGAAGGAAGTACAGATAGTGGTTTGAAATGGTGCCTGGGCTGCCCCTTTAAGAGTGACTTGCCTGCTGCCCCTGCAAGACTTTCAACTCAGGATACGATTTAACTGTGGGTGCCTCTCAGGGGCCACTTTGGCCTCATGGTCTGATTTTGTGGGTGGGGCCCCTCAGGGCCTGATTTTGTGGGTGGGGCCCCTCAGGGTCCAATTTTTTTGGGTGGAGCCTCTCAGGGTCCGATTTTGTGGCCGGGGCCACTCAGGGTCCGATTTGGTGGCCGGGGGCCCTCAGGGTCCGATTTGGTGGCCGGGGCCCCTCAGGGTCTGATTTGGTGGGTGGGGCCCCTCAAGGTCCGATTTTGTGGCTGGGGCCCCTCAGGGTCCGATTTTGTGGCCGGGGCCAATCAGGATCTGATTTTTGTGGCCGGAACCCCTCAGGGTCCAATTTTGCAGGTGGGGCCCCTCAGGGTCCGATTTGGTGGGCGGGGCCCCTCAGGGTCCAATTTGGTGGGCAGGTCCCCTCAGGGTCCGATTTTGTGGGTTGGGCCCCTCAGGGTCCGATTTTGTGGCCGGGGCCCCTCAGGGTCCGATTTTGTGGCCGGGGCCCCTCAGGGTCCGATTTTGTGTCAGGGGCCCCTCAGGGTCCGATTTTGTGGTTGGGTCCCCTCAGGGTCCGATTTTGTGGTTGGGGCCCCTCAGGGTCCGATTTTGTGGCCGCGGCCCCTCAGGGTCTGATTTTGTGGCCGCGGCCTCTCAGGGTCCGATTTTGTGGCAGGGGCCCCTCTGGGTCCGATTTTGTGGCAGGGGCCCCTCTGGGTCCAATTTGGTGGTCGGGACCACTCTGGGTCCAATTTGGTGGGCGGGGCCTCTCAGGGTCCGATTTTGTGGTTGGGTCCCCTCAGGGTCCGATTTTGTGGTTGGGGCCCCTCAGGGTCCGATTTTGTGGCCGGGGCCTATCAGGGTCCAATTTTGTGACTGGGGCCCATCAGGGTCCGATTTTGTGGCCGCGGCCCCTCAGGGTCTGATTTTGTGGCAGGGGCCCCTCTGGGTCTGATTTTGTGGGCGGAGCCCCTCTGGGTCCAATTTGGTGGGCGGGACCACTCTGGGTCCAATTTGGTGGGTGGGACCACTCTGGGTCCGATTTGGTGGGCGGGGCCTCTCAGGGTCCGATTTGGTGGGCGGGGCCCCACAGGGTCCGATTTGGTGGGCGGGGCCACTCTGGGTAAGATTTGGAGGCTGGGGTCGCTCAGCCTCCAATTTGGAGGCCGGGGTCGTTGAGCTTCCGATTTGGAGGCCGAGGTCAAAAAGCCTCTGATTTGGAGGCCGGGGTCGATGAGACTCCGATTTGGAGGCCGGGGTGGCTCAGCCTCCGATTTGGAGGCCGGGGTGGCTCAGCCTCCGATTTGGAGGCCGGGGTGGCTCAGCCTCCGATTTGGAGGCCGGGGTGGCTCAGCCTCCGATTTGGAGGCCGGGGTGGCTCAGCCTCCTATTTGGAGGCCGGGGTGGCTCAGCCTCCTATTTGGAGGCCGGGGTGGCTCAGCCTCCTATTTGGAGGCCGGGGTGGCTCAGCCTCCGATTTGAAGGCCTGGGTCGATCAGCCTCCGATTTGGACGCCGGGGTGGATCAGCCTCCGATTTGGAGGCCGGGGTGGATCAGCCTCCGATTTGGAGGCCGGGGTGGATCAGCCTCCGATTTGGAGGCCGGGGTGGCTCAGCCTCCGATTTGGAGGCCGGGGTGGCTCAGCCTCCGATTTGGAGGCCGGGGTGGATCAGCCTCCGATTTGGAGGCCGGGGTGGATCAGCCTCCGATTTGGAGGCCGGGGTGGATCAGCCTCCGATTTGGAGGCCGGGGTGGATCAGCCTCCGATTTGGAGGCCGGGGTGGCTCAGCCTCCGATTTGGAGGCCGGGGTGGATCAGCCTCCGATTTGGAGGCCGGGGTGGATCAGCCTCCGATTTGGAGGCCGGGGTGGATCAGCCTCCGATTTGGAGGCCGGGGTGGATCAGCCTCCGATTTGGAGGCCGGGGTGGATCAGCCTCCGATTTGGAGGCCGGGGTGGCTCAGCCTCCGATTTGGAGGCCGGGGTGGATCAGCCTCCGATTTGGAGGCTGGGGTGGCTCAGCCTCTGATTTGGAGGCCTGGGTCGATCAGCCTCCTATTTGGAGCCCGGGTGGATCAGGCTCCGATTTGGAGGCCGGGGTGTATCAGGCTCCGATTTGGAGGCCGGGGTGGATCAGGCTCCGATTTGGAGGCCGGGGTGGATCAGCCTCCCATTTGGAGGCCGGGGTGGCTCATTGTCCGATTTGGAGGACGGGGTGGCTCAGCCTCCGATTTGGAGGCCGGGGTGGCTCAGTCTCCGATTTGGTGTGTCGGCCCTTTAAGACTCATTTGGGTGCGCTGGCCCTTTAACAATCACTTTGGCGCGTTGGCCCTTTAAGAGCTAGTTTGGCTCACTGGGCTTCTTTTAAATCCACTTTGGCGCACACATTCTCTCTCAGGGGCATGTGTCAAGTGATGAAGCTAGATTTGCATTTGTGCTGTGGGTTTCGCTTTAAGAGCTGATATTATGTGGCAGAGGCTCTGTGCTGGGGTTCAAGTGAAGTTCCTAGGCGTTGGCATAGTAACTGGGTCTGCCTGCGCATATCAATGAGCTCAACTGTCATTTCAATCGCCTCAGTGCACGTTTTGCCATTTCCTATTGAAAAGCATTGGAGACAGTGCATTCCAATGACGGGAAAAAAAATTTTCAAACGCAAATTGCGCAAAAACTACAAATCCGATCGACACGAAAAATACTTAGCACACCTCTCATGGACGCTGGCTTCGAAACGACACCTCAACGGAGTCTGTGCGTGTAGCGGTTCGGGCCGCATTAATTGCGGAAATCAACTTAATAATAAGAAGAAGAAGAATAAGTTAGCAGCGTTCGGATTACAATATAGTGGTTTTTTCAAACCACTATAATAAGTTAGCAGCGTTCGGATTACAATATAGTGGTTTTTTCAAACCACTATAATAAGAAGAAGAACAAGAAGTTAGCAGCGTTCGGATTACAATATAGTGGTTTTTTCAAACCACTATAATAAGAAGAAGAATAAGTTAGCAGCGTTCGGATTACAATATAGTGGTTTTTTCAAACCACTATAATAAGTTAGCAGCGTTCGGATTACAATATAGTGGTTTTTTCAAACCACTATAACTAGATGTGTATTTCCTAAAGGAAGTACAGATAGTGGTTTGAAATGGTGCCCGGGCTGCCCCTTTAAGAGAGACTTGCCTGCTGCCCCTGCAAGACTTTCAACTCAGGATCCGTTTTAAGTGTGGGTGCCTCTCAGGGGCCACTTTGGCCTCAGGGTCTGATTTGGTGGATGGGGCCCCTCAGGATCCGATTCGGTGGCCTGGGCTCCCCAGGGTTTTTATTGGTGGCCGGGATGCCTCAGGGTCCAGTTTTGTGGGTGGGGCCCCTCAGGGTCCGATTTTGTGGGTGGGGCCCCTTATGGTCCAATTTTGTGGGTGGGGCCTCTCAGGGTCTGATTTTGTGGCCGGGGCCCCTCAGGGTCCGATTTTGTGACCGGGGCCCCTCAAGGTCCGATTTTGTGGCCGGGGCCCCTCAGGGTCCGATTTTGCGGGTGGGGCCCCTTAGGGTCCGATTTTGCAGGTGGGTCCCCTCAGGGTCCGATTTTGTGGGTGGGGCCCCTCAGGGTCCGATTTTGTGGCCGGGGCCCCTCAGGGTCCGATTTTGTGGCCGGGGCCCCTCAGGGTCCGATTTTGTGGCCGGGGCCCCTCAGGGTCTGATTTTGTGGTTGGGGCCCCTCAGGGTCTGATTTTGTGGCTGGGGTCCCTCAGGGTCTGATTTTGTGGGTGGGGCCTCTCAGGGTCTGATTTTGTGGCCGGGGCCCCTCAGGGTCCGATTTTGTGGCCGGGGCCCCTCAAGGTCCGATTTTGTGGCCGGGGCCCCTCAGGGTCCGATTTTGCGGGTGGGGCCCCTTAGGGTCCGATTTTGCAGGTGGGGCCCCTCAGGGTCCGATTTTGTGGGTGGGGCCCCTCAGGGTCCGATTTTGTGGCCGGGGCCCCTCAGGGTCCGATTTTGTGGCCGGGGCCCCTCAGGGTCCGATTTTGTGGCCGGGGCCCCTCAGGGTCTGGTTTTGAGGGTGAGGCCCCTCAGAGTCCAAATTGGTGGGCGGGTCCCCTCAGGGTCCGATTTTGTGGGTGGGGCCCCTCAGGGTCCAATTTTGTGGGTGGGGCCCCTCAGGGTCCAATTTTGTGGCTGGGGCCCCTCAGGGTCTGATTTTGTGGCTGGGGTCCCTCAGGGTCTGATTTTGTGGGTGGGGCCCCTCAGGGTCCGATTTTGTGACCGGGGCCCCTCAGGGTCTGATTTTGTGGTTGGGGCCCCTCAGGGTCTGATTTTGTGGCTGGGGTCCCTCAGGGTCTGATTTTGTGGGTGGGGCCCCTCAGGGTCCGATTTTGTGACCGGGGCCCCTTAGGGTCTGATTTTGTGACTGGGGCCCCTCTTGGTTTGATTTTGTGGGTGGGGCCCCTCAGGGTCCGATTTTGTGACCGGGGCACCTCAGGGTCCGATTTTGTGGCTGGGGCCCCTCAGGGTCTGATTTTGTGGTTGGGGCCCCTCAGGGTCTGATTTTGTGGCCGGGGTCTCTCAGGGTCCGATTTTGTGGCTGGGGCCCCTCAGGGTCTGATTTTGTGGTTGGGGCCCCTCAGGGTCCGATTTTGTGGCCGGGGTCTCTCAGGGTCCGATTTTGTGGCCGGGGCCCCTCAGGGTCCGATTTTGTGGGTGGGGCCCCTCAGGGTCCAATTTTGTGGCTGGGGTTCCTCAGGGTCTGATTTTGTGGGTGGGGCCCCTCAGGGTTCCATTTTGTGACCAGGGCCCCTTAGGGTCTGATTTTGTGACTGGGGCCCCTCTGGGTTCGATTTTGTGGCTGGGGTCTCTCAGGGTCCGATTTTGTGGGTGGGGCCCCTCAGGGTCTGATTTTGTGGCTGGGGCCCCTCAGGGTCTGATTTTGTGGGTGGGGCCCCTCAGGGTCTGATTTTGTGGGTGGGGCCCCTCAGGGTCCTATTTTGTGACTGGGCCCCTCTAGGTTCGATTTTGTGGCTGGGGTCTCTCAGGGTCCAATTTTGTGGTTGGGGCCCCTCAGGGTCTGATTTTGTGGCCGGGCCCACTCAGGGTCCGATTTTGTGGGTGGGGCCCTTTAGGGTCTGATTTTGTGGGTGGAGCCCCCTGGGTCCATTTTGGTGGGCGGGGCCACTCTGGGTCCGATTTGGTGGGCGGGGCCCTTCAGGGTCCGATTTGGTGGGCGGGGTCACTCTGGGTCCGATTTGGTGGGCGGGGCTCCTCAGGGTCCGATTTGGTGGGCGGAGCTCCTCAGGGTCCGATTTGGTGGACGGGGCCCTTCAGGGTCCGATTTGGTGGGCGGGGCCACTCGGAGTCTGATTTGGTGGGTGGGGCCCCTCAGGATCCGATTTGGTGGGCTGTGCCACTCTGGGTCTGATTTTTTGAGCGGGGCCACACTGGGTCCGATTTGGAGGCCAGGGTGGCTCAGCCTTCGATTTGGAGGCTGGGGTGGTTCAGCCTCCGATTTGGAGGCCGGGGTGGCTCAGCCTCCGATTTTGAGGCCGGAGTGGCTCAGTCTCCAATTTGGAGGCCGGGGTCACTCAGCTTTCGATTTGGCACGCCGGCCCTTTAAGACTCATTTCGGTGCGCCGGCCCTTTAAGAATCACTTTGGCACGTCAGCCCTTTAAGAGCCAGGGTGGCTCACTGGGCTTCTAAATCCACTTTGGCGCACATTCTCTCTCAGGGGCATGTGTCATGTGATGAAGCTAGATTTGCATTTGTGCTGTGGGTTTCGCTTTAAGAGCTGATATTATGTGGCAGAAGCTCTGTCCTTGGGGCATCATGTGACGTTCGTAGGCGTTGGCATAGTAACTGGGTGTGCCTGCGCATATCAATGAGCTCAACTGTCATTTCAATCGCCTCAGGGCACGTTTTGCCATTTCCCATTGACAAGCATTGGAGACAGTGCATTCCAATGACGGGAAAAACATTTTTCAAACGCAAATTGCGCAAAAACTATAAATCCGATCGACACGAAAAATACTTAGCACACCTCTCATGGACGCTGGCTTTGAAACGACACCTCAACGGAGTCTGTGCGTGTAGCGGTTCGGGCCGCATTAATTGCGGAAATCAACTGGAAAATAATAATAAGAAGAATAAGTTAGCATCGTTCGGATTACAATATAGTGGTTTTTTCAAACCACTATAATAAGTTAGCAGCGTTCGGATTACAATATAGTGGTTTTTTCAAACCACTATAATTAAGGAAATGTCAGGTCAACATAGATAGCATTATATTCACAAAAAGTGATGCGCATAACCAGCACACATACCAAATGCATGCGAAGGCACACATTCGAAAACATAGACAATTTTTTGAACTATAATGTTCATTATATCGCTGATGGTAATAGTCCTCCGTAGATCCAAAAGAAAGGGCGGCACACGTAAGGCGATGACAATTACGAACATCCAAAAATCCGGGACAGACAGCAATGGATAGAACAGCACACATAACTAAACAACAAAAAAAGAGAGAAAAAATTAAAATCAGAATAAAAACAAACGATGCGGGATAACATCAAAACACAGCGCAAAGGTGACTATAGAAATGGCGCAAAACTAATATTTTCATTGAGACCCAACGGTTGAATGGTCTCCAAGGTCCAGATCCAATGAGATTCCAACTACCCCAGGCATTTAGAAAGACTACCCCCCCTAATATTGATATTCAGGGCATCAATCCCCCGAACCCTAAGAAGGGTGCTGTCACAACAATGAAAGGCTTTAAAATGTCTAGGAATCGTTTTGGGGGTGGTCTCATCCGTGTGGTTCGCAGCAGCTTGAATGCCCAAGACATGTTCACGAATGCGAACCTTAAACTGTCTCGTCGTCATCCCAACGTAGATCAGCCCACATGGGCAACTTGCGAAGTATATTACATAACGAGTGGTACACGTAATCCACTTTTTAATTTTGAATTTTCTCGTGTCACTCGAGTTACGGAAGTCCCTACATCTTTCCACAGTGGGACACGCAACACAGCGACCACACGGAGTACAACCACCCTCAGCAGAGAAATTATCCAAAAATGTCCTGGGTTGCTGTCCCACATAATGGCTTTTAGTTAGGAAATCCCGTAAATTCCTGGCACGTCTAAACGTAATCAGAGGATGTTTGGGAACAAATTTCCCAACTATCGGATCCACCTGTAGAATAGGCCAGTCCTTGGTTAGTGCTGATGGCACCCTATCAGCATACGGATGGAAAGTGGTGACAAATCTACACTGATTACCACCCTCTGGTTTATCATGATGTTGGCCATACAGCAGACGATTACGTATAGAATGTTTTCCTCTATGATAGGCCTTATTCACGACTCGTCTGCTGTAACCACGTTCATAAAAACGCATTTTCAATTCCTCCGCCCGCCTCTCAAAATGCATATCATTGGAGCATATCCTACGGAGACGGAGAAACTGTCCCACTGTTATTGAAGAAACCATATGGCGGGGGTGACAGGAGGAAGCATGTAGTAGTGTATTTGTGGAGGTGGGCTTACGGAAGATATCCGTATATACATTCCCACTGCTATCCTTACAAATAGTTACATCCAGGAAATTAATCCTGGCGATGTCATATTCAAATGTAAGTGTAATATTCAGATTACTGCTGTTGAGACAACCCATAAATTGCGCAAGGTCGACAGCCGTGCCCTGCCAGACAAACAGGATGTCATCGATATGCCGCGTTCAAAAGGGGACACGGTCTATCGACAACAGCCGGCCCAACAGAACGAGGTCCTTCTCCCACAGCCCCAGGAACAGGTTAGCATAGGCCAGCGCAAAGGCCGCCCCCATGGCTGTTCCCTGGAGCTGTAGGAAGAAGGACCCCTTTAACACTAAAAAATTGTGTGTGAGGGTGAATTCCAATAGTTCCACCAGGAGTCCCCTCAGGCCCAACGATAAGTTAGATGTCTGAAGAAAAAATTTGACCACCACGATGCCATCTTTATGTTTGATATTTGTATATAGGGACTCCACATCTGCTGAAACTAAAAGGGATTCAGCCTCAAGGCAAAGGCCGTCGACCTTGCGCAATAAATCCCCTGTATCCTTAAGATAGGAAGGAAGAACAGTTACGAGGGGTTGCAGGTGGAAATCAATCCAGCGATTAATGTGCTCCAAAAAGTTACCCCTCCCTGACACAATAGGTCAGACAGCTGTAGCCTGATTAGGGACCTCCTGGATACTGGCTCTCTATCCGTGTTGCTGTTGTGTCCCAATTCATGGATGGGAGTAGTGCATTTACAGCCAACTACTACACCGGTGTCTGCTGCAGAACCATAAGTGTCCATACAACCTCGGGGACCGGGCCCCGGCCTTGCGCTGAGAACCTATAGGCAGGGTTCCTATCCAACCCACTCCTCCTCTCTGTTCTCTCTCCTTCGTTCCATACTTGTCTTTCTCTCTCTTATGGAAATGCAGGTTACAGTTCTTCGTCTCTCTCCTTCTCCTTCCTTTCCCGTGCCAGCTGGCTCAGATCACTGAGGCAGCTGCAGCACTCCTTCTTCTATTCCTTTACTCCGGAGCTCTCCACTAAGACCAGTCCTCAGCCTCTCCTGACTGACTGTCTTTCCTCCGCCTGACCTCCCGGCAGGCTGACCTCCTGTCAGCCTGCACTCTCACTCCTCTGGGACTCACCCCAGACTGACCTGTAATTCTAAACCTTCCCCATCTTTTATATTGATCTCAACTCCACCCACCTCCCAGCACATCTCGTGTTACGAAGAAAGGAATCACCAGAGATGCTCTGCTACCCTCTAAGCATGAGCCGCAATGTGATCAGTGCTGAACTATCCTGTGTGTGGGATGCATGTGTTGGAGAGTGGAAAGGAGCCCCCAACTTACCAGGATGGTTGGGCACTACACCTTAGAAGAAGGTGCAGTACCTCTGTGGCGACTGAGCCTCAGGGGTGCCACATACCCCCCGTTAAGCACAGCACGTCCACGGGCTGCAAGATAACAAAGCAGACAGCAAAGAAACATACAAAATTTTACAATGCATAACAAACTTTTCTTATACTAATCTTCCTAATATAGGAGGTACTCTTCTTAAACGTTATAAACAATTCTATCTAAAAAATTTTAATTCTAAGTGCAATTCTCAATTCAAAGTGCTATTCTCTGTAACACATTTTCCTTAGTATCCTTCTTTCTTTTCTTTCTCTTTCTATCTCTTTTCTTTCTCTAGACGCAAGATGCTGACCGCAAATACCTGGTCCGTCACCTGTCTACTTTCAATTCTTTATTCACATCCTAATTCTTTTATAAAAGCTATTTTTCAGTTACTATTATTCTTATAAAACACATTATCAAATACTTTACAGTAAAACATTCAACAGTTATTCTTGTAAGTGCTGGACACCACTCCCAGCCGGGATTTCTTGCAGTGTCCTTTGAGGTAGACATCATCTTCGAAAAGTGTCCATGTAAAAACATTATCTTCGCAAAGTGTCTCTTATGTAGAACCAAGAAAGGGCACCTAAAGAGGTGCAACTATTTACAATTAAAGTTTTTGGATCACTCCAAGTTCATGATTTCTAGTTCAACATTGAAAAACGCTGCCAATCAACAGGGCAACAAAAGTGCTACCAGAAAAACAAAAACATGATGAAAAATAGAAAAAGGCACAACTGGTGCAAACAAACCCTCCTGGGTAACGAGATTTGAAAGTTTTCTAATGGTGGTCCCCTCCTGAGGTTCTGGAAACCAAACTGGAACTGTCTTCATCCTGATTCTGGTTTCTCACCAAAGGACCTTGAAGCTGTGGCAAATGGAACCCATGATGTATCTCAATGCCCATCAACTGTTCTTCCTCGATAGGTGATTCCGCTGCTCTGGTACGAGGTCTAGCTCCTAAGGCCTCTGCAGCTTGTCGGCTCTGACAGGCAACTGCCTGGGAACTTGGCAGTGAAGGAATCCTGAGATCACAGTCCCAAAACGATCCAGACCCCCCTCTGGCCTGTAGATGTCGGATCGGGCATGCCGGTTCCAACTGTACCCCTAGCAGCAGGGTCCTCCTCCTCCTCCCCATCAACCCATTAGGAAGGCCGGGGTATATACTTGGGAGTTCCTGGCGGTATGGCCTCTGCTCCGGTGCAGGCGTGATGGCAACGGGTGCTGCTTGGTGAGACACCGGGGACAGCGGCGGAGCCATTAGCAGCTCGGGTCCGCGGGGGTCGCTGGCGGGACCGGCGCAGCCGCGCCAGGTCCAGGCAGGAGCTTCTCTTCCTCCGCTTCAGCTCTTTGGGCTGTGTACAACTCCTCCGGTATCAGCGGCAAAGAGGGGACAGTATACGCTGCCGATGGCATGGCAGCGGCTCCGAGCTCCGCTAGGTCCGCCAGGAAAAGATCCGGTGCAGCAGCGGCGGATACCGGTGTCTTGGGTACCGCAGGTATAGGCCCCTCCCGGGCGCACTGCAAGTTCAATTTCCGTAGCGCCTCTTGCCTTAGTCGCAGGTGGTGCGTCAGCTGGATAATCTCATCCTCCAGCTGTTGGTGGTCCATCCCTGAGTTCGGGTTGGAGCCATCAGCCACGGCACCAGGGAGATCCGTTTCCCCGCACTCCGTAGGCCTCATTCCCTTGCTCTCCAAAATGGCGTTCTCCTTCCTGCCTTGGCCCCTTTCCCGCCACTGGCTTCTTCTGCCCCTCCTTCGGGGGGCGGCGTCTTCTTCCAGCGCCTCCATACCAAGCCAGTATACGAACCCCTCGGGGGGTGGGCCATTTATCTGTCACATAGTAATTCAGCCAGGGGAGGCCCAAGACTCTTCGCGGTCTTTTCCTAGGACCTCCCATCTCTTCACGCCCTTCTCGCCAGCGGCCATTTCCAATGTCCATTTTACAGTCTATATTAAATTAGGTCTTCTACACATTTTTTATAGTTCAAAGTCCAACAAATTTCAGGCACACAGAACCCGATGGCATCGGGTCTCGTCATCCTGTTCGTGATGCCAAAATTGGGTCGCCCTCCCAGGGCTGTGGGGTACTCGGTACCGGGCCGGTGTCAGGGGGATGTGTCACAGCAGCGGTGACCTGGTCCGTGGCCCTGGGCGCCCAATATCAATGGCGGATGATGTTTGTAATGTAGTTTATATGGAAAGTTCGTGACGCCACCTGTGGTGTTTGGCAAGTGAGGTGTTAGCCAATGCTGCGTGCAGATCCTGTGGGGCTGATGGTGTGTTGCAGCTTAGATGGTGTAGCTCCCCACAGGTGAAGCTGTAACCCCAGGGCAGTGTAGGTGCAATGGATGAGGAGAGGCGCAGAAGGGTATAGATGCTGGTGCCCAGATGTAGCGGTGCTGAAGGTGCCAGCGACGAATGAATGGAGGACACCAGAGCTTGCAGTTTCAAAGCTTTACTCACAGTTCGTGGTACCCACTGGTGCCTGCCTCCGTGCCGTGTCCTCTGGGGTAGAGACTCAATCAACCTCCCGGGCAAGTCAGGGCTCTCCTCTCCAACACTCCGCCAACATGTGCCTTTCCTGAACGACTCCCCTATTGCGCCTTTTAGTGTGAAGAGCTCCACTACCGTGGTTCTCTGGAGTTCCTCCTGTCAGATGTTCCTAACAACTCTACTTGTATGACAGACAGCTGTAGCCTGATCAGGGACCTCCTGGATACCGGCTCTCTATCCGTGTTGCTGTTGTGTCCCAATTCTTGGATGGGAGTAGTGCATTTACAGCCAACTACTCCACCGGTGTCTGCTCCAGAACCACAAGTGTCCATACAACCTCGGGGATCGGGCCCCGGCCTTGCGCTGAGAACCTATAGGCAGGGTTCCTATCCAACCCACTCCTCCTCTCTGTTCTCTCTCCTTCTTCGTTCCGTACTTGTCTTTCTCTCTCTTATGGAAATGCAGGTTACAGTTCTTCGTCTCTCTCCTTCTCCTACCTTTCCCATGCCAGCTGGCTCAGATCACTGAGGCAGCTGCAGCACTCCTTCTTCTATTCCTTTCCTTGGGAGCTCTCCACTAAGACCAGTCCTCAGCCTCTCCTGACTGACTGTCTTTCCTCCGCCTGACCTCACGGCAGGCTGACCTCCTGTCAGCCTGCTCTCTCACTCCTCTGGGACTCACCCCAGACTGACCTGCAATTCTAAACCTTCCCCATCTTTTATACGGATCTCAACTCCACCCACCTCCCAGCACATCTCGTGTTACGAAGCAAGGAATCACCAGAGGTGCTCTGCTACCCTCTAAGCATGAGCCGCAATGTGATCAGTGCTGAATTATCCTGTGTGTGGGATGCAGGTGTTGGAGAGAGGAAAGGAGACCCCAACTTACCAGGATGGTGGGGCACTACACCTTAGGAGAAGGTGCAGTACCTCTGTGGCGACTGAGCCTCAGGGGCGCCACATCATCGCTTTAGAAATGCTAAACGTTGACGCAATATGTGGTTTAGGCATACTGGGGCTCAGAAGAGAGGCGGGCATTTGAATTTGGGAGTGGAGAATTTGCTGAATTTCTTTTGCCACGTGAGAACCCATTTTGCTTTTCCAGAGCCTTTGTACTACCAGTAACGTAGAATCCCCTCATATTTCCGTTAACAGATTACAAACCTGAGTGGGGACTTGCTTTTTTTGTGGATTGAGTTGAAGCTTTTATTGGAAACATTTTACATAACGTTTGTGATCACATTTATCCTGCGCTCTACACTGACCACTTACTTTGAGGTTTCCATCTAAATCTCTGAGTGATGTGATTCAGATTAAACTCCTGAGGGATCCACTCACTATAGTGAAGCAGCAGAGTTACTCTGGTCTCCGTCTGGCCTCTGTTCAGTGCTGTCCTTTTCAGAAGTGTACAAAACTATGGCCGACGGCACTTTTATGCAATCCTAAAAAGACGGACACCGCCGGATCACAGGTCAGACGACGCCCACAGTGCCTCCATCTGCCTCATTATAGGGAATCTTCCTCAAGAGGTTCAATCTGAATCAAGTATTTCAGAGATTTACACCGAAATCCCAGCGTAAGCACTCAGCAGAGAGCGCAGCATAAATGTGCGCCGAGCCTTACTGCAATCTTTGGGCGGCAGAATAAAAAAATCAACAGCAGGTGTTTTTATTTACTTTTTACACCGTTCTTCATGGAGTATAAGTGAGTAGTTGATGTTCTTCTTCGAGTCGGTGCGATTACAGTGATATGAGATTTATAGCGGGTTTTTATTTTTGTCAGCTGTCACACACTAAAAGATTTTTATTGCAAAAAATAGTTTTTGCATTCCCACATTTTGAGAGCTATAATTTTTCCATATTTTGGCCCACATAGTCATGAGAGGTCTTGTTTTTTGCGGGACAAGTTGATGTTTTTATTAGTACCATTTTCGGGCTCATGACTTTTTTTTATCGCTTTTTATTCCGATTTATTGGGGGTAGAATGAACAAAAACCAGCAATTCATGAATTTCTTTTGGGGGGTGCGTTTACACCGTTCCGTGTGCGGTAAAACTGATAAAGCAGTTTTATTCTTCGGGTCAGTATGATTACAGCGATACCTCATTTGTATCGTTTATTTATGTTTCCCACTTTTACACAATAAAAACTATTTTATAGACAAAATATTTTAGCATCGCCTTATTCTGAGAGCTATAACTTTATTTTTCCGCTGATGGAGCTATATGGCGGCTCGTTTTTTGCGGGACAAGATGACATTTTCAGCGGTACCATGTTTATTTTTTTATCACGTTTTATTCCACTTTTTGTTCAGAGGTATGATGATAAAAAAGAGAGAGCAGCCAGCGCTGCCTATGGTCAGAACGCAATACCTAAAGAATTGATCAATTGCTTGCTAAATAGCTTGTTTGAACTTCAAGCATAACAGGGACCAGCTAGATCCTATGGTGCCAGAACTGCCGCCCTATGACTTTGAGAAGTTATGATCCTTCATAGGTTTTGGGACTTTTAGCTTCAAACACCCAGGTAAGGGGGATAAGGCCTCTTTTGGGGCGGGAAGGAGGGACCAACCAAGGGGATAAAGGCTTGTGTAAGGCAATGTGCTCGCTCTTTATCATGCTTGCTGTTCACATCTAGTAATGTGCTGGGAGGTACGGAAATCAGCTGGCAGCCCATGGTGCCCAGCACACATGGTCGAACATCAAACTGGTAATTGGCATGATTCATCTGCTTATATCTTTTGTACTTCACCTGTATTTGCATATCTGACCATTGGATATGTATAACCATTGTGTATATTGTGTACTGTCTAGTGTGCCATTAAATATATAATTTAACCTTGGGGTACTCTTTTATCTCGATTCACGAATCCACACATCCGTGTTCTCGGTTGTAACTTTCCAAAAAATAAAACTATACATGTTCGGTATCTGCATACTTGTAATGACCTGGGGAATCATACTGCCAAGTCAGTTTTACCATATAGTGAACATGGTGCATGAAACCCCCCCAAAAAAATATTGTGGAATTGCACTTTCTTTGGCTTTCCAGTGCAATACATGATAAAATGAACGGTGTCGTTCAAAAGTACAACTCGTCCAGCCAAAAACAAGTTCTTATACAGCTATGTGGATGGAAAAACAAAAAATTTAGGACTCTTAGAAGGGGAATGGAAAATCGGTTAAGGAGTTAATTGAAATTAAGTTGCTTGAACCTATCAATAAAAGTCAAGTCAATACCATGAATAATCCTCCACCAAACTTTACAGTTGGTTCAGTGCTGTCAAGCTGATATTCTCCTGGCATTCACCGGACCCAGGATCGTCCATCAGACTATCAGATTATGAAGTGTGATCCATCACTCCACATTATAAGTTTCTGCTCCTCCAGAGTCCAATGGTGATGGCTTTACACCACTACATCAGACATTTGGCATTGTGCTTAGTGGTGTAAGGCTGATGGTCTGGTCACAGGCTCCTCCACCAGCATCCGTTACATGGACACAAGTGCAGGTCAGTGTGTGAGGAAAGCTGCACCAACAGGAAAAAGAGGCCGACATCTAACAGAGAATCGGTCAGTGAGTTCATTCTGACAGTCTCACAGAAAAGCTTGTGATTTTTTAATGTCTTTTTCTGAGCTCCCATCAGCTGATATACAGATACAGACTAGATTAAAGTTTAATGTGCCCGGAAACAAAGGACCTGCAAAAGTAAAGCTGTGCAAAAAAAAAAAAAAAAGGATTCACTTATCTCGGATAGCAAGACTCTTAGAAGCCTATTATACATCCATGGGTCCTATATTACCAATAGCAGTAAAAGTGTAAGTATTGACTTCTTCCATATATCTTTACCGCTTGTATGTTCTGTTTACATTAAACAAAAGGAACAGATAGGATCCAGTACTTTTCTTTTTTACAGGGATGCAGAGTGTCCCATACATTTACACGGGTCCATCTTGTTACCATTTGTTGTCTATTTAAAGGCCGACATTTATAACCCTTTTCTTCCATTCTAAAGATCTAATGTACAACAAACAAAAATCAGACAGACCCCTCATAAATCAACAGGGTCCCACTGCTTAAATTTGAAACAGGACTGCACAACATGCAAATCCTGTTCCCTTTTTCTGTTCTAAATGAAACATACAAACACAAAGGATAAACGGACATGTGAACAGAGCCTTAAATAGCATTATGCTTATGGCAATAGATATACAGTTAGGTCCACATATATTTGGACAGTGACACAAACAAAGAGCACAGAATGACAAATGTGCCAAAATACCTTGCAGTAAGACATATGACAGTAGTCAGCATGTGCTGATAAAAGGTAATAACAAATACAGGGTATTTAGTCGATACTTTTTTTGCAAAAAAATGTATGCCAAGCTGCTCCACCTCGTCAAGGTAACCCGTATCGAAGCAGTCCTCATGTGCAAAAATACCTTTTTTTTCGTGCTTCTGCATGATTTGAGAGACCCCACCCCTCTCTTGTGTGACATGCACATAAGGAGCTGTCTTGCACCACGTGCCCATACTAGAAAGCGCCTGTCTTAATCCTGCTCATTTAGACACTGTTCATATGTTCAGGTATTAAATACATTAGATAGGGACTGCTTCGATACGGGTTACCTTGACGAGGTGGAGCAGCTTGGCATATATTTTTTTGCAAAAAAAGTATCGACTAAATACCCTGTATTTGTTATTACCTTTTATCAGCACTTGCTGACTACTGTCATATGTCTTACTGCAAGGTATTTTTGCACATTTGTCATTCTGTGCTCTTTGTTTGTGTTTCAGTCAGGGTGGTGTGAACATTGTCCAACAGACTTGTTCACATTTGTGCATGTCACATGTGTGTTTTTAATATATTTGGACAGTGACCGAATCTTCATGATTTCAGCTCTGCAGGCCACTATTTTTTTATTTAAAATGAAACAACTCCGATACAACTGAAGTGGAGACTTCCAGGTTCAATTAAAGGAGTTAAACTATAATATCCTGTTAAATGTTTAGGAATTGCAACCATTTGTCTAAAAAGCCTCGTCATTTCAGGGGCTCAAAAGTAATTGGACAAATTAACTTTATTATAATGTTATATATTATTATTAATACTTTGCAGAGAATAATTTTGCTGCTTGAATAACTGCTTGAAGTCTGGAAGCCACGAACGTCACCAAACCCTGGTAGCCTTGTACACTTCAGAATTCATCCGGCTGCTTCTTTCTGCAGTCACATCATTAGTAAACTCTAGTGACCCAGCGCTATTGGAAGCCATGCATGCCCGTTCCATCTCACTGCCTAAAGTATGTTTTACAGATGATGAGGTGTGTGGTGTGTGTTGGATCATGAGCCATTCCAGTCCTTCTCCATACTTTCTTCTTACCATCATTCTGGTACAGATTGATGTTTGAATCATCTGTCTAAAGAATGCATTTACAGAACTGGGCGGCTTTCTTAGATATTTTTGGGCAAAGTCTTATCTGGACATTTTAGGGTGCACCTTGTTTTTGCTCTCATGAAGTCTTCTCTTTATGATAGACTTAGATACTGAAACATCCACTTCTTGGAAAGTGGTTTTCAACTTTTCACCATGGGAATGATTCCGTGATCCTCTACTACTGTTGTCTTTTATGAACGTCCAGGCCTTTTGCTGCTCCCAAGCTCACCAGTGTGCTCTTTTTTTTTTTTTTGCAGAATATACCAAACTTTTGGCCACTCCTAACATTTCTGCTATCTCTCTAATGGATTCTTTTATTTCATCCTACGGATGATCTGTTTCTCTTCCATTAAGAGCTTGTTTGACCACATGTTGTAGGTTCACAGCAACAGCTACCAAATGCAAATGCCACACTTGGAATCAGCTCCAGATCTATTACTAGCTCAATTAATGATGGATTTAATGAGGGGAAAAAGCTTATTGCAGCCCGTTAAAGAGCTTTTGAGAAAATTGTGCAAATATTTTTGGTCTCTTTAAAAATAGGCAGCTACATTTTAAAGAGTTGTAATTCCTAAACCCTTAATCCAATTAGGATGTAAATGCCCTCAAATCTGAGAGTCTGCACTTTAAGCCCACATTACATAGAATTGTATCTTGAAAATGTTTTGGTAAACAGCTAAAATAACGAAACTTGGGTCGCTATCCAAATATTTCTGGACCTAACTGTATGTATGATTGAACCTGTATGAGATATTATTATTATATCGCTGTAACATAGGTTTTGGTGACTTTTGAATTTTGCACATTGTGAGATTCGAGTTTCCCATGACTTCTGTTTCACCTGTCATTTTGCAAGCTACGAAAAACAAAATCACTTATAATTGGTCCTTTTACTACAAGGTTGTAATTGAATAGTAACTCAAGCCTATTATAAAGATTATAAGGTAGTGAACTGATGAAAGCAATTATGGGACAAATATTTCTTCTCTGAATGGCCAATAGGTGTGTTACTAAGCAAAAGTTTTTGCCTTTTTGTATCCGGTGAGTAAGAAATAGCCTTCCATCAGAGGTAATAGATATGTGTGACACAATATCATGGAAACAGAACACATACTAGAATTAGACAGCATGTCAAAAATGTCCTCTGCCTTATTATTCAGGACCTTAGATAATATCACAAGCGCACTCCTCTAATAAACTGAATACAAAAACATGTATGACTGTATGCCTGATGAAGGGGCCTTCTGAGCCTTGAAAGTTTGCAAATATAATTTCTCTGGTTAGCCAATAAAGGTATCAGTCCTTGAATACTTTTCTCAATTGTTTTTGGGGAAATAAGTATTTACATCTAAAAACATGGGGTGAAAGTAAGTTGCAAAAACATATATCTATATTAAACATGATGGAATATATAGAATAAAAACATGTATCAATCCAAGGTCATGATTATAGCGAGAGTTGGGTAGAGAAACATGGATATCTCATACAAAAATAAGTGGGTGAGGAGAGCAGCAACAGGTAGTATATATCAAGCGATTACAAAATGCTAGTGCTTCATATATAATACTATATATATAGGGTTCAAAAGGAGTAGTAACACAGTATCTGCCCACAAGCTGGAGCCATTATATAATCAGTAGACAATTCTAATACACAGGCCATTTGCATCCATACATACAATCAGAAAGTGCTCTGACCCATAGTTCCCCAAGAGAGACACCACGTGAACAGCCCCAACGCTTGTTTCGCGTTGGCTTCTTCAGAGGGCCATAGATAGAAGTGTGTCCCAGCTAATCTTTATATAGTCTCCATCATCAGTCTGCACAAAAGTGATCTACAAAGCGGCGCATGTATCCCATAGTCCTAGCCGGACGTTGCACAACATCTGCCTGCCAATGACAATGCGAGTCACGGGGAACTCCCTGATGATATCAATGACCCGCATCCTCGGGAACCGCCAGTGATGCTCCAGCATACGGAAGTTAGGAGACATGCGCACAGATCCTATTCAAAGGTAAAGAGCGCATATCTGGTGCAACAGGTGTGAGAGCAAAGACAGGTCAAATGTTATGCAGTACACATATTAACTATAGTCAAAGGAGGAAAGACTTAGTAAGAAAAACCATGATATGACCTATAATCAGAGATAAACACTAAGGCTGGGATCACACATGCGAGAAACTCGAATGAGTCTCGCATGTTAATACCCGGCACTGCCGCCGGCACTCGGATCGGAGCGTGCGGCCGCATAGCAATACATGCAGCTGAACGCTCCACTCCTGAGTGCCGGCGGCAGTGCCGGGTATTAACATGCGAGACTTTGTTTCTTGCATGTGTGATCCCGGCCTTAAGCACTATGTCTACTATACATTGCAAAAAGTGTAAAGAGAATAAGTTATAAGTTCCACAGTGTCTTAAAGTGACAGTGCATATAATGGGGGAGATGTTGCCATCGAGTATTAAGTCTTGTTTGACAGAGGGATCAAATACTTATTTTTCACTGCAAAATGCAAAGAAATGTATATAATTTATACAATGTGATTTTCTGGATTTTATTTTATTTGCCAGTGGGCAAACTTACAAAATCAGCAAGGGATCAAATACTTATTTCCCTCACTGTATATAGAGATCTCCAGTACTTCAACATTCACAGCCTATCTTTACTGTAGTTTAATCTTTGGAGCTCCACCCCTTGGACATCTGTCCAGCAAAATAATGTTAAATTTGCATTATCAGGCTATAGAGTTGGTGTCAATAGATTTGCGGGACCCTGTCCATCTTCCAAGGCCAGTATTTGGGGGTGGTATTCAGAGCTCCTAACCTGTGGTCATAGATCACTAACCTGGCCGGTGGGGACTGGGTCCTGTAAGCAAATTTGCATCAATTCTACCCAACAATAAAGGAGAAATGATCCCTTGCCTAACAATGTGCTGCTCAAATAGGTCTCGATTGGTTAATCATTGATCAAACAGCCTGTCCTTAAGGTCCCGTTACATTTAGCGATGCATCAGCGATCCCTACAACGATACGACCCGGTCAGGATCGCTGGTGCATCGCTAAATGATCGCTAGTGAGCTGTCAAATAGGCAGATCTCACAGCGATGCAGCAGCGGTCGTCGGTCGTTACTTACCTGCAGACGGCAGCTCTGCTGACCTCTTCCGCCCGTGTCCATGCGTCACTCATCGGCGCCAGCAGGAAGCCGGCGATGAGAAAATAGACCATCCCGTTCTCTCGCGATCAGCGATATCCAGCGGGGAGCCGGGTCGCAGGTAAGTGTCACATGTAGGGAGATCACTAGCGATATCGCTGTTGCATCACAAAATCGGTGACGCTTTAGCGACATCGCTAGCGATCTTGCTATGTGTGAAGGGGGCTTTAGGCGCTTTTATCTTTCAGAGAATCCCTTTAAACAAGCCACACTGAAAAAGTCACCACTTTGTAAATGACTTATGTCATGGTTTCTCTGTGAAGAAGGTTGTTCTGGATGGCAATGCATGTGTTAAAATCCTAAATCATTGGCAATTTGTAGATCATTCTTTACCTTCGTCTATGTTCAGGACTTTATCTACAGGGTGCAAAACTGACTTTCGACAGAAATCACTTTGTAAGCATAGCCATTTACTGCACCAATAACAGCAACAACAACTACATATGGCAGATTGATTTTTTTCTCTCAGATACCTGGCTTAGGCTGGAGTCTTTTGGAAACAGCAGAAAATTGTTTTATGATCGGCTACACAGAGGCCAATTAATGGTCATCTAATAGCCTGATTAGACAGGCCGACCACAATTCTCAGATCACATAATGACCGGTAATTAATAGATTGTTCTGTGCCCGTAGACCATTAGGGCTTGTTCACACTTTGTTTTATTGCTGTTTCTTTTAGAAATAACGCGGTTTTACAGTACCAGCAAAGTAAGCGAGATTTTTGAAATATATACTTGCTGCTTATTTTTTCATTGCAGAATTGAGCCATCAGACCGTTTTATGACGTTTGCAGTATGACAATTCTTTCAGCGTTTTTTGTAGCTTTCTTCACACATCAAAAGAATAAGGGAAGAACAGCAGATAAAAATGCATAAAAAACGCGCTTATTTTATGGAGTGTTTTTACTGTCAAGTCACTGGTTATTAGTGCAGAAAATTCTCAACGTGTGCGCATAGTCTTATTATTGTCGACAGCACATAATCTGCTTACCCATCGTGCTGCCGACAACAATGGTTTTTAAGCAACCTTACACATAATTTCCCCAAGGAACAATTGCAGTGTTTGCTCTTCGGGTGATTGGCAGCCTGTTTACTCTGGTCGGTTATCGGGAAATGAGCTTTCCTAGGTTTGCTAATTCCTGATGCCTGTCCAGTGTAAATACTCCCTTAGAATTCCCTTAGATATCTGACAGCTTCCAGGCTGGATCTGTCATGCAGTTAGTAATCTAGCATTAATGCTACAGCCAATATCAGTCCAGCAGGAACCACTGATCAATAATCCAATAACACTACAGCTGCCGCTGCTCTACAGGATTTGGACGTGTCACTGACTCTCACTAAATATTTTAACATTGTTAAAGGGTATATCCTGGACTTTGTGAAAAACTAAAAATGTGCCAAAGCACTGACAGGCAGATAGTGGCTACTTACCTGCCTGTTGTGCATGGCGCCATTCATTGCCGGCACAGAGACCGCTCCTGCCGGGGATTCATGCCTTAGTTGACATTACATCAACATAGCGGCTGCTTCTTTTCCACACTGCTCTGTCAACAGGGCGTGGCTTCCAACATCATATTGATTGACAATCGGCTCCCCCAGTTAGGCAACTGGAATCCGGCTGTCAATAAGAATGATGTCAGAAGTCCTGCCCCATCTACAGAGTGGAGCAGAAAAGAAGCAGCCGCTCTGTCGGCGTGACATCAGCAGAGGCAGCTGAATCCCTGACAGGAACGGTCTGTGCCAGCGATGAACGGCCCCGGGCACAACAGGCAGGTAGATAGCAACTACCGGCCAGTTAGTGCTTAGGCATATTTTTAGTTTTTCACAAAGTCCCAGATACACCCTTTAAGTTATTTGACATTAAAGCAGAGATATCACATTATCCCAAGAGCCAACCACCGGGGGTCTAATTCCTTGCTTCTTGATACACAGAAGCAAGACATCCATTGAGATCAACTGAGGAAGCCATGAAGAACATAGTGCAAGTTTTACAGTAGCTTTATTACAGTGTTTGCAGTAAGCATTCAGCAATTGCTCCTGGCTCATATGTCAAACATGTCCACGGACTCCCATCACGGTGATAGATTGATAGTCACCTTTTGGCATCCATCACTTTGTATACAAAAACATGTACAAATATTGATCCAAACTAGCTGGATATTCTCGTTTGTGATGAGATGACTGTACATAAACATGTACTTTTCTATGCCACAGGGTGCCGCAAAGCATTATTTATGGGAGGGGATTTTATTTTTTTTTCAATGACGGACTATTGATGATATTTGCAACTGTGTGGCAGTAAGATAAGATATATAAACTGAAAGGATTTCCAGTGACTCTCCCGGTTGGATTCCCAGGTCACACTCACCAAAGAACCTATTTCTTGGTTGGAGATATGCCAATGATGATGTCAAGCAAGGTTTTGTGGCAAATATAAATGTGTAGCATAATTATCTCTCTCAGGCAAAACTAACAGGTCAAGGAAATTCTTATCCTCTCTTGCTAACAACTTTATCTTCCAAAAGGTAGGGGAGAAAACAAGGGGATCTGCTACCTTGGATCTAATCCTTATAAACAGGGAGGAAATGGTTGAGGAGGTAAAAGTGGCTGGGACCCTAGGAAGAAGCGACCATGCTATTTTAGAATTTTGGATAACTAGATGAGGAAGACCTGTGAAGACTCAGACATCAAGGTTAGATTTCAGAAAGGCAGATTTTAAGGGATTCAGAGCAAGAATTGGAGGGATCCAATGGCTGGATATCCTTAAAGACAAAAAATGTCCAGGAAGGATGGGAAATCTTGAACAATGAAATTCTCAAAGCACAATTGTTAACAATTACGAAAAGAGGAAAGAATAGGAAGCATTTAAGGAAACCAGGATGGATGAACACAAAACTTAAGCATATGCTTAAAAGGAATAAAGAAATGTTTATAAAATGGAAAGAGGGAGGCATATCTAAAGAAGAATATAATGCTGTCTGCAGAACCTGCAGGGCACAAATCAGATTACTAAAGCTGACAATGAATTGAGGCTTGCAAGAGACGTCAAAAGCAATAATAAAGGATTTTGGGGATATGTCAAAAGTAAAAGAAAAGTCAAAGATGCTATAGGATTTTTACAGGACGAAAATGATGAAATTGTAAGACAGGATGTTGAGAAGGCCAAACTTTTAAATTTCTATTTTGCATCTGTTTTCTCTCAGAAAGGAAATGTAACATCAACTGTTCTTCACTGTCCTGTTAAGGGAATAGAAGAATCCATGATATCTATAAACAGAAATATAGTGAGGAAACACTTATCTAGCCTAAATGAATTCAAGTCTCCAGGTCCAGATGAATTAAACCCCAAAGTACTGAAGGAGATAGCAGAAGAAATTTTTGAACCCCTCTCCATAATCTTTGAAAATTCTTGCAGAACAGGAGAAGTCCCAGAAGACTGGAGAAGAGCAAATGTTGTTCCTATCTTCAAAAAGGGGAAGAAGGTGGAGCCAGGCAACTATAGGCCAGTAAGTCTGACTTCTATGCCAGGAAAGATCTTTGAACAAATTATTAAACAACATGTATGTCAGTACCTGGATAAGAATGAAGTGATTAAACAGAGTCAGCATGGGTTTGTAACTAATAAGTCATGTCAGACTAACTTAATTTCCTTCTATGATGGAATCACTGATTGGGTGGATCAAGGAAATGCTCTAGATATAGTATATCTTGACTTCAGCAAAGCATTTGACAAAGTATCTCACACAATCCTTATTGAAAAAATGACTAGGTATGGAATGGACAAGGCAACCGTTAGGTGGATTCATAACTGGCTTAGTGATCGGACCCAAAGAGTGGTCGTAAATGACTGCACATCCAGTTGGAAAAATGTCTCAAGTGGGGTACCACAGGGCTCTGTCCTGGGTCCTGTATTGTTCAACATCTTTATCAACGATTTAGATGAAGGAATTGAGGGTAAACTGATTAAATTTGCTGATGACACAAAGCTTGAAGGGATAGCTAATACTAGAGAAAAGAGAGGATTCAAAAAGATATAAATAAACTGGATCAGTGGGCAGCAACTAACAGAATGGTTTTTAAAAGGGAAAAATGCAAAGTACTACATCTGGGCAATAAAAATTAAAAAAGCATATACAGAATGAGAGGAATAGGGCTAAGCAACAGCACATGTGAAAAAGACTTGGGTATACTAATAGATCACAGACTGAATATGAGTCAACAGTGTGATGCAGCAGCAAAAAAAGCAAATGCAATTTTAGGATGTATTAGCAGAAGCATACAGTCTAGATCACATGAAGTCATTATTGCCCTCTACTCCTCTTTAGTCAGACCTGATCTGGAATACTGTGTCCAGTTTTGGGCGCCACATTTTAAAAAAGACATCAACAAACTGGAGCAAGTTCAGAAAAGAGCGACCAGAATGGTGACTGGTCTGCAATCCCTGTCTTATGAGGAAAGGTTGCATGATTTGGGAATGTTTAGCTTGCAAAAGAGAAGACTGAGAGAAGACTTAATAGCTGTCTACAAATATCTCAAGGGCTGTCACATTGTAGAAGAATCATATTTATTCTCATTTGCACAAGGAAAGACTAGAAGCAATGGAATGAAACTGAAAGGGAGGAGACACAGATTAGATATTAGAAAAAACTTTTTGACAGTTAGAGTGATCAATGAGTGGAACAGGCTGCCATGAGAAGTGGTGAGTTCTCCTCCAATGGAAGTCTTCAAACAGAGGCTGGACAGACATCTGTCTGGGATGATTTAGCGATTCCTGCTTTGAGCAGGGGGTTGGACCAGATGGCCCAGGAGGTCTCTTCCAACTCTACGATTCTATGATTCTATGATTCTATTACCAAGAGTTTCAAACTTGGTGGTACTTTCCAAAATGTTCAAAAACAGTCCCCGAAAAATTTGTAATGTTCCGAACTAAAAAGTTACCGTATATACAAAAATGAATAAAGAAAAAACAGCGCTTCATTGAGCAACAACTGAGAGAAGCAAGTTATATTGGTGTTAAATGCTTAATGAACGAGATGGTTCGTCCCTAAAACACGTTGTCCGTGATTCAACAATGAAAAAAGATTTTAATCTTCCAATCGTTGGAACGCTTACAAGATATAGGCATCTGTCCATGGCATTCCTCATTTTTTGTCCACGATTGGTCTGAAAAGAGGTGATGAGTACATAAACCTTGCCCAAAATTGGGCATTCTTGTCCATTTTATTTTTGCTTGTTCCAACAGTGATCTTGGTGGAGCAGCGATTTAATATCTCTATTTTACCAATGCTGATGTTGGTAATTATAGTGTGGTTTATGTTAGCTAAGAGTCAGTAGCAAAGAGGTAGAAGCACAAAGCAAGCTCCAGGATGTAGTCAGAAGAGGGAGTCACAATCAACATCCTGCACTAACAAAATGAAGGCACAGTGTGAGATAACAGGTACGCAGGATGCAGTGACAAGCAGGAAGCAGAGCAAAAGTTAAAGGATTTATTACAGGGGATACTCCATGAAGGGAGAGAATGAGTTATGAAGCGAGTAAAACTGAGTATTATATCAGGGTAAGAACAAATATTTATGAAACGGGTAAACTTACCAGTCTGATCGTTTCCTGGCTGTGAAAGCTTGAAATCCCATGGTGGCGCCGCAAGTGACACATGAAGTCTCTGGTGTGATCATGAAGAAAGTTTAGGCACTGTCTCCTGATGAAAGCGGCATATCCTGGCTCTCCCAGGTGAGGTCGTGCATTCCCGGGGCGACATAAATGATGTTGCGTAATCTGTGGTACAGCCGGAGCGTGACTCAGTTCAGTGGCGGAGGAAGGGTTGAAGATACCCGACTGTATGATTCTCCTGGTCGGATTTAGGCAGCGCGCCTGCGGCAGTCAGTGGAATGGTGTTGGAAGAATTCTCAGTAACAGGGGTGAGAGGGCATAGAGATACACGTTGCTCACAGTCAGTGTGCGCATAGGCTGGGGAAATACCGCATGGGCCTGGACTGTTGCGTCGCTCTACAGAGACTTAATCAACCTTCTCCTGCGACGCACTCTGTCTTCCTGCCAAGTCCCTTACTTTCCCACGCACCGTCCCTTTTATGCCTGACACGCCCCCTACTGTCGAGTGCAAAGGTATGTCCGGGTCAGAAAGCTTTTCCCCCGGCAACAATGGTGACAGCCCTGATAGTTCCTTAACTGATTCGTGAGAGGTACCACCGGCCTGGTACATCTTCCTACAATGGTACCAGCCATATATCCAAAGGAGTGAGCTTACGAGATAGCAAACTGCATAATCAAAGTCAGGAAATATGATACAATTAGAATATTGGAAGCAACCAGGAACACTACTCTGAGGTTCAGCGCATTCAAATAGGCCACAACAGTTACTGTGACCACTGTACAAAGTTGAGAACATTGATTTTCTTTGTTGGCTCAACCTCATCACTGATTATACACCAGTGTCTATTCATATCTACTCAGTCTTGTTTTTACCACAAACATGAAGTTATGAGTTCCTCAAACATGAACAAATTTCCCATAGTTGCTTGCAAGGTTTCTCTTCAAGCATCAAGTTTTTTCCTCAAGGCATTCTAGATATTGACCTTTTAACCTACAGCATGAGGGGGAATTCAGGTGTCAAACATTAACCTGTTTCTAACTTAAAAAAAAATTATTCCCTGAAGCCTCAAAGACATAGTGAATTATAGCTTCTTATCTGGATTATTCTGCTCATGAATGGAGCTTCTAGAAGCAAAGGGAATCTGCGGGTTAGAAAGTAGTGAATACATATTCCACAGTCTGCATAACATATAGTTGCGGGCAGATATCTTATCTATAGTATAATGTAGGGGTGGACATCACACCTATGAGGGGGTACCTAAAAAAAATGAAAATTACTTATTTAAACATTTTTTATTCACAATATCATCTTGAAAACATTAATCCCCTTCAAAATACTGTCCAATAGATGACATACACTTGCCCCAATGACTTTACCACTGTTCGAAACATTTTTTATGTTCTTCTGAACTAGTGCTTCTACATTTTGAAAAGGCTTTCCCTTTAGTTTTTTCTTAATTCTTGTGAATAAGAAGTCGTTGCAGGTGGCTAGGTCGGGCAAGTGAGGTGGGATGAGAAACCGTTGTCATTATGTTTTTGACAAAAATTGGTTGATCTTCCATGCTGTGTGGGAAGGCGCATTGTCATGATGAAGCAGCCAGTCCCCCGATCACCAAAATTTGCTTAGTTTTTTTTCTCATTGCCCCATGCAATTGCTTCAGCACTTGCAGACAGTAATGTTGGTTCACTGTGGTGGCCTGAGGAACAAATTCAAAGTGAAAGACTCCTTTAACATCTTAAAAACAAACTGTCATGTAACTTCAAATTTGATTTCACTTGCAGAGCTTTATTTTGGTCAGGGTGATGAAGCTGTCTCCAATGACTGGACTGCTGTTTTATTTCAGGATCAAGTGTAACACCAAGATTCATCAAGTGTGATGACTTTTGACAAATAAAAAGGGTCAGTTCTTTCAATTCCTGACACACTCTCAGACGGTTCTTCCTCTGGTCATTGGCACGGAGTCGTGGAACAAACTTTGCCATGACCCATCTCAAGTTCAAATCTTCAGTTAGGATTCTTTGGTATAAATTCCAAGAAATTGCAGGTATTTCCTCCAAAATTCACAAAGTTGTAAGCAACAATTGTTTGGTTGGTTCTAAAACTGAAAATGGGGAGCCAAATCCTGAAAAACAGCCCCATTAAACGATCTACACCGTGTTTTTAAAACCTCTTGGCAATGCTTGGCATTGTACATACTTGTCATGCACTTCAGGGCAGCTGCGAACAGGGAAACCGCCATACACTCTGAGGGGCGGTGCGATCAATAGCTTTTGGCTGACACAAGATTCTTGTTTACTATCACAGGCTGAATTCCTCCTGTTTTTGGCCCACCTTACTGACACATTTAAGGGTTTATTACATATTGTAAAGCTTGACAATTCCTCTAATTAATTTTGGTCCACCATATTGTTCTCACTGTTTATCTTTCTTTATTATACAAGAATTTTTCATTTGTATTATGCATTGTGTTCTATTCTCAAGGGGTCTCTATAATCATATTCTTCACGCTACACATTTCCTGCCGCATATATTCATAAATCTGAAGTGGAAAGAGATATTTCCCATAATGTGCCCTGCCATGTTGACATATTAATTACGAGAGGAAGCATTTGATTTTAACAGCTGGATTCCTGTCCGGTAACCATATTAAAAGGCAACAAAGTCAGCTTTTTAGAGCTGGGTATTTGTAGCCTACCATTTTAGCTCCATTTTATCTTTCAACTATCCAAATATTAAAGCAACTCTCTAGGCCCCTTTTATGAAGGTCGATCCAATAGTGTCCAAGTTTTTTTTTACCAATAATATCCATAAAGTAGAGAAAGAGTCTAATAAGCCCCATCCCCATGTATAGCAACCCAGTAGAATGGAAAAGGGAAACCCCATAACCACATTACTCTCCCACAGCATTCACGATTATTCGTATGATTTTCCCCATTCACACGTCCAATTTTCATGTACTTCTTGTATATTCATTTTGAGAATAAAACACTTTTCTGTTATAGTCTGAGAGTTTTCACATGCCCAATTTTCTTTTGGCGGACCATTGGTACTTAAAAAATAAATATTGGATTTTTATCTGATTTGTGTATCAATCTCGCTCATTAAAATGAATGGACCTGCAAAAATAAAAAATGGCAGCATGGTTTTCTTTTTGATTTTACTCATAAGAGAAAAACTGCAAGAACCTGGACTAAAAACACCTGAAAATTAGATTTAGAGCACTGATTAAAAATGTTTTATTGCGTAAGAGAAAAAAATAACTGATGTGTAAATCTGGGGGCAAAATTACAAAAAGGGTAGCAGCTGACATCTGAGCTGGCGCCTGATAAAACAGGCAAGTAGTCACTGACTAGTGAGCAATTACCTGCCTGTTAGATTTTTGACTCATGGTAAAAAAAAATGATTTAGTCCTAAATAACCGATTCATTTAGAACGAGGACATGTATAGGATGAAAACATTACTCTTATGTGTGCTTTTACCAGGGGTGCAACTTAGAGCTTCTGCCATGCTACACACCACTCTGCATTTGCCTGTGCATTGAAATCCAGAAAAAGGGTAGCAAATATCTTTTTTTTATTCATTTGCACGATATAGTATGTATACGTTGTGTATGAAAAGAACACGAGGGATGACTGTGATGAACATCAACCACGGTGTGCAGGCAGTTAATGATGTGCAACCATGGCTTCTATTACACCCTCCGACGCTCACCTGGGGACCTCCTCCTTCCGGCGCCCTCCCTCTCCGCTCTCGCACCGTCCCCTGTCTGGCTTTACAGGGTCACGGCGCGTCAGAGGCCCGCGCATGCGCGCTCGCCCCTCCCCGGCCGCTGGGCATCCTGGGAGCACGTGACCCGGTGGCTCCGCCCCATCATGGCGGCGCCCACCAGCTATTTCTGCTTGGCGTCTTGGCAGGTAAGATGCCTGTTTGTCATTGTCCGTGGCGCTTAACAGTCCTTGCGCAGCGTCACCCCCGGCTCTCAGGTCCCTGCGCACCCCCTGTGCTGCGCTCTGCTCTCTGCCCTGTTTCTCGTCTGGGATTCCTGTCCGGTGTCTCGCTGCTATTGCTTCCCCCTCCTTTCTCCCGTCCTACCTCCCTCTCCTGGTCCTCTGTTCGCCATCCTGTATTCTCCTGTGCCTGCTTCCCGCCTGTACCGCTGCCTCTGTAATTGTCTGTCTCCTGCGTATTATGCTTCTTCCCCCTATCTTGTGCTCTGCCAGAACCCCTAGGTCCAGTGTCTCCTAATCTCCTTGTGTCCTTCTTCCATTCCAGCTATTGGCCTCGGCTCTGTCCTGATCCTTCCTGGTTCCCACAGCCTGTTTCCTCCTGCCTTGGGTCCACTCAATCCCTCGTATACCCTCCCACACTCTGATCTGCTCTCCTGTTTACCCCCCGGGTCGTCCCTTTGGTTCCGGCTGTCGTGGTTCCATCTCCCTTGGGCCTGCCCCTAACACTCCCTGTATAGGGGGTGGTCATCACCTGGTCCGCTCGCCCTCGGGGGCTCTGGAGCCACGAACCAGAGGGTCCACTCTCGGGTTTCTACCTAGAACCCTAACAGCTCCTGACCGCAGCATATAAAAAGAGAAATGGTAAAACATAAATATGTAAAATACAAACATTTGTAAAATATAAAGATTGCTGTTGATTCACAGGGAAAAGCTCACAGGATTGCTGTCTCAAGGAAAAGATAGTCCCTTCAGACATTCCAAGAACACAGTTTACTCCAGAAAGGTTTGGTGCAACTAGCCACAAATTGTTGTTTTTCTTTTTCGTTTCTAGGGATGAGAGCATTTTTTTTTGCTGGACCCTATTCCAGCAATTGCGTCTGTAGCACAGTAACAATGTCGTGAGTCAGTGATAATGCAAGTGATAAGCAAGGCTGGCCCTAAGCCGCCATTCAGACATGTTTTATCCGTCAGTAGTTTGGGTCTGCTGGACAAGGACCCTGAGAACTTCATCTTACCTTCTGGCAGACCCAGCACCTTTTCTGATTACTAGGCCCAGCATGACATCAACATTACGCACGCATGGCGTTGCTCCGAGCATGAAAATTAGACAGGGCATCAGAGACGTCAGTGGGTAGGAGGAGGCTCCCAGGGCTCTGGACAGAGGGATAGAATGCATACAAATTCGAAGAAGCTTTATTGGCAGGACTAAATACACATTAGTTTTGCCAAAGCAAGTGTACAAAAGGGAATAGGGGTAGGGACTGTAGGGATGTTGGGTAGGGGCTGTAGGAAAGGTGGATGGGGGCAGATCCAGGATGGGGCTATAGAAGTCCATGACATAGGGAAGGTGGATGGGGGGATGGGGCAGATCCAGGGTGGGACTATAGAAGTCCATGGCATATCATAGTTCTCTTTCTCGCAGTCTATGACATTCGCTCACATACCGCGCTGCTATCTCCACTGCTCTCTGTTCTTCCCCCAGCAGGATATATGTTTTCTCTTCCTCCTTTATGGTGATGAAATCCGGGAAGAGATGTGAGAGTCTCCTGAAGTGAGTGTCCCTCACTGCTGAGTATTTGGAGCAGTGTAGCAGGAAGTGGGTCTCATCCTCCAGGGCCTCCTGCTCACAGTGTAGGCACAGTCTTTCCTCCCTGGGCTTGTAGCTCTGCCTGTGTCGGCCAGATTCGATGGCCAGACTGTGGGCACTGAGTCTATATCGGCTCAGGATCTTGCGGTCTCTGGGGTCTGGGAGTTTCTCCAGGTATGGGGCCAGTGTGTAGTCTCTCTGTAGACTCCGGTACATGGTCAGTTTCTGTGAGCTGATGATGTCGTTCTTCCAGTCACTTACGTACCTCTCCTAGCCTTCATCTACCAGCTTCCTGATTCTGGCTTTTGTCAGGTTGCTTTGATTGGTGTTCTGGTTAGGTTGGTTTTGGGTGAGCTGTTCCAAGGGTCCTGGTTTTTCTGTTTCACTTACATGTGTCAGGGCTTTATGGTGATGAGAGCTTAGATTGCTCCTATGTAGGTGAGCCCGGAATGACAGTGCCATCTTTAGAACCGTTAGGTATAGAGGGAATCTGCCCAGCTCGGCTCGGCAAGCACTGTTGGAGGTGCTCCGATGGACTTGGAGAAGGTGCTTGCAGAATTCTTGGTGGAATATTTCTGTTGGCTGGAATCCCACCTTGACCAGTCTGGGTAGGTGTGAGGATCCCAGACTTTGCTGCCATACAGGAGGATTGGGGGCGATGATAGACTAAAAGATTTTTAACCAGACCCTCACTGGTGGCTTCAGATGGTAGAGTTTCCTTCGGATGGCATAGAAGGTTTTGCATGCTTTGTCTTTCAGGGTCTCTATGGCTTGTTTGAAGCTCCCTGACCGGTGAATCTCATACATTCTCATCTCATACATTAAAAACTGATGCCCTATTGGGGCCAGGGCCGGCCGGGTTGGTCACTTGTATTGCCACTCAGGCTGTTGCCGAGTGAATAGCTGAATCTCTCACTGGCCATGGGCGATAACACTGCATTTATGCCCAAATAATGTGAACAGAGTATAAGCTATACCGTATGTTACACCATGCGTTATGGATTAGTCGCAGAACTTCCCGACTGCAGTCACTGACATCTCTCTTCTTTCTTCTTACATTTTGCAGTTTATATTCTTACTTGAGTTACGGAAAGCAGATTCCCATAGTTTACATCTGATGCCAGGCAGAGGCAAAGCCACGGGTATAGATGTTAGATATAGACATTTACTTAATACATATACTTGCTCTCTATTCCCGTAATGAAGTCCTACTCTGTGAGTAATGTCATACTTGCCTTGAATTGACTAACGCCGCTTCCTGTCCCGAGCATGGCCTGATATAGAGCTTGAACTCCTCTGCCATCGACTCTTATTTAAAGTATAGACGTTGAAAATGACGTCAGCTCCTGGTGCGAGGGTAGAGATTTCTGTATTTGGCAAATACATCCACAGGAAGCAAAGGGATGACATATTGGATTGTTAAATACTCCAGCCATTTCTTATTTCCAGGAAACGAGTTACAACTATTGTGGCCGTCATTACAGCTCACACAGAGATTGTCATGTAGCTACGTAGGAGAATGATAAATATCAAGATGTGATACTGGAACAAGCGTTATATCATGGCATGAGAAGAAAGGATTTGCTAAGTTTGCTGGGCTAAAGGCCCCGTCACACTAAGCGACTTACCAGCGATCCCGACACCGATATCAAGGTGTCAGGATCGCTAGTAAGTCGCTATGTGATCGCTGGTGAGCTGTCACTCAGACAGCTTCACCAGCGAACAGCACAGCGAGCTCCCGGCATCGCTGGCCATCCCTGTAAAAAATTAGAATCAAAATAAAAAATATAGTTATTCTCACCTTCCGACGTCCCGTTCAGCCATCCTGCCTCTCTCCACGCTCCGGTCCCAGTGATCCTTTGCACGAATGACCGCGAGACTTTGTTATCCCTCGAGACCGTGACATCTCGCGGTCATTCGTGCAAAGGATCACTGGGACCGGAGCGTGGAGAGAGGCAGGAGGGCTGAACGCGACATCGGAAGGTGAGAATAACTATATTTTTTATTTTTTTTATTATTTTTTACACCTGATCGCTGGTCTCCCGCCTGTCTCACACAGCGATGCGTGCTGGCCAGCGGGAGACCAGCGACCAAAGAAATGTTCAGAGGTTTCTTCCAGCGATCAGCGATACCGGCAGGGGGGCTGCTCGCTGATCGCTGTCACACACAGCGATCTCGCTGGTGAGATCGCTGTTATGTCACAAAAGTTGTGACTCAGCAGCGATCTCGCTACCGAGATCGCTTAGTGTGACGGGGCCTTAAAGCTCCTCATACAGAAATGGCCAAAAGTTAGTTTATTGCTTTAATTTTTTTTCGATCTTTTAGATGCTACTACGGTTACTGAAGTGAAATTATCAGCATTTTGTATGTCTTTAAGCTATTGGCATATATATATATATATATATATATATATAAAGTTTACACAAAAACTCAATATTTACAGTGTTGACCCTTATTTTCCTAGAATTCTGCAATTCCTCCTGGGATTGTGGACACCAGCTTCTGTTCCAAATTGTGACCGATGATGGCCCATTCCTGCCTAATCAGTACTTGCAGGTTATCAAAATTTCTGTTTTTTGTGTCTCCTCCCACTTTTTGAGGCCTGACCAAAGGTTCACAATGGGATTGAGATTTGAATCATTAGGTAAAATTGCTGTAATGAAGACCCCTGTCAGACCATATGGGACATAAGGTGGTACTCATCTTTCCTTCCCTGGAAAATTATTCTACCATGAGTCCTGAGTCATGCCAGCCAGTAAACCATCCTGAGATCATTCATGTGTGTGGTTGCTTTTCTTCCATGGACGCGGCTCACTCACAATTTTGCCTAAGAATACTGCCAAGAATGATGATTTGCACAGTAGCTGCCTCTTTAAGTAGGGGATGATAGGGGTGATGGTTATTTGTGCAGCTAATCGCCAATCATGAAGAAGCAGTGTGAACTTGAGGAAAACAGTCTCTATTAATGATAACTGGGTAAATAACTGTATACAAATTGTAGGTAATTGGGGGTCAATGGTTAACCCCATACATGCTGACAGGCAGATCCCTGTGGGATATTTGTCTCATCCATTCAGTTTCCTCATTCTCAGGCTGTCCCTCTAGTAATTTTCACCCAATATTCTCACTTAGGGCTGTGCTTATCCTCTGAGGCATTCTCTCCTCCTGGAGGTGCTATGGGAGTCCTTCCAATCTGAATGCTGTCAGCTCCCCTCCTTTTTCATAGCATATGTCCCAAACTGGCTGAAAGGGGCTGCATCACGGCAACTTCACCCAATGATTCAGATCTTAATCCCATTGAGAAGCAGTGGTCAATCCTCAAAAAGTGGGTGAAGATACAACAACACAGTAATTGTGGTAAACTACAAGTGGAGCGCCCACCAGGGCTGTGGGGGTACTCAGTACCGTGCCAGTTCTTAAGGGGATGTGTCACGGCAGTAGTGACCCGGTCCGTGGCCCTGGGCATCCAATAAAAATGATGGAATGGGGAAATAATATTTTACAAGGGATAATTTGTGACGTCACCTGTGGTATTCAGCAAATAAGGTGTTAGCTGACACTGCAGATTCAGTTCGCTGGGGCTATTGTTGATGCAACAGAATTGGTTCAGTTCTCCACAGGCAGAGCTGGGCCCCAGGGAAGTTGTAGTGACATGATTTAAGATGATGGTAGTGGTGGTAGTGCAGTGCAGGGTGGATGATGCAGTAAATGATTCTGAGGACACAGCAGAGTGCAGTCTTCACACTTGTACTCACAGTTCAATTATTACAGTCCCCAGTTGGGGTGCTGTGTCCTCCAGGCTTGTGGTCCAGACAGCTCTCAGGTAGCTTGGGGTGTACGTTGCCAGGGCTCCCTTTGATGTTGCTTTCTTGACTGTCTCACTATGCTGGCTACCACCTCTCCTGCCCTGCGTCTTTACACACAGTGTCCTGAACCAGCAGACTCGGATCTTGTCGGGCGACGTTGGTCAGACCCCTGGATCCTATATGTCTGCCTTTTCAGCGAATGAGAGTGGGGTCGGCTGCACCAATTAAAGATACTGCCGCCTCCGGTTTCCTAGCTGAGTTTTTAGTTTCTCCACTAGCTTTCGGGCCGATCTTCTAATTGCGACCTGGTCCCTACACCGACTACGTCGGTGGATGCGGGCCCCACGAATGGATTGCTCACTATCCGTGCTCCTAAGATCTCTTCTTCCTCTCCTCCTTGAGCTTTCCTTCCTTTCTTCTCTATCTTCACTCCGTATCTCTCACTCTCTTTAGTCTGGAGATAAGCTGCACTCTGCTTCAATCTCCACAGGCGACTCCTCTCTCCCTTCTGACTGACTTCTGTCCTCTCACACCACTCTTTGACTGACTGACTATTTACAGAACAATCTCCTTACCTCAGCACTAACTCCTCCCACCAACTGTCACTTCCTTAAGCTCTGCCCCTTCTCTACTTTCTCCACCCACACCCTCTAATTAACTGCCCCTTGGCCAGATGGGGACTAGTGTTGGATGCTGGGTGTGTGAGTCCTGGCAGTGCCCCCTCCTTACCTGAGAGCAGAGTACCACACCTCTGGATGAAGTGCAGTACCCTGTGGCGACTGAGACCGCAGGGGCACTACACAAGCACAGATTAGGCAAGAATGGAAATTAGTGATGAGTGAGCATGATCGGCACTGTTTGTCATTCGATCGAGAGTGAGGGTGCTCAGCGCGCTCGTTACTCAGCCAAGTTTCAGGGGAGTTCGAGTGCCATTGCTCGAGTTCCTGTCCCACATGTTTTGCAGCTGTTAGACAGCCAATTAACATCAATGCATTGCCTACCATACACAGTAACGCAGTAGCCATGTTGCCATCAAGTCTGTCTAAGACCCGGAAACCCGATGCTCGGCACACTGTCCTCTCAAATCAGAGGATAAAATGAATATTCACTGTTTCCCCAGCACTGAGAAATGGGCGGGAGAAGCAGTGAATATTCATTAAGCCTTTACATTTGCTTAACTGACAGATGAGTTATTTAAAAACAAATAAACACACACAAAAGGCCTATATTTTTTAAAAAAAACCTCTCCCCGTCAATTCCTCTCATTGTCTCATTTATTAGAAAGTATAGGTCCCACGCAGATCTGACCTAGTCCACGGCACTACGATCACCGCTCCGACATAACAAAACTTGATATGCTGTAGCAGCCGCTACTGGTTCTCATGCTGAACGAGGCTTCATATGCTGAATTTTCGGTTGGGGCTCGTCGTGGGACATCGGTGTGGTTTACCGCAAATCCATTGTACTACAACAGACTGGCGTGGGATTTATTTGGGGAAATGAATTGGTGAAAGAGAGTGTGAATAGCCATGGCCCTTCCCAGCCTGATAATATCAGCCCACTGCTGCCTGTTTTGCCTTAGTTAGCTATTATTAAAAATAGGGGGGACCCCAAGCCACTCTTTTAAATTATATTAATTTATATATTGCTGAAAACGACAGGGAAATACAGTGAGAGATGAGGTTTTTTCCTCTTTTTTATGTTGCCTTATATACAAGTCATTATACAGGAAAGAATGTTTCCTAACCTTTTTTTCCTGTAAAATCCATTTTATCTTTGGATTTGTATGTTTTATTGTCAGTCCGTAAAAGTGTCTAAATACTCCGACAACATTCCCCGTAGCAACCTGGGAGTCAGACATGAGTCCAGGGGTCTTCCCCATGTTGTTCCCATTCCATTTCAGCGATTTTACACCCCCCCCAGAACTCCTGGTAAGCTCGGCTGGAAAAAAGATTGAGTTTGCCATTGACTTTCATTATACTCAAGCACCCGAGAATTACGATTTGCTCGATTCGAGTAACGAGCACCCGAGCAATTTAGTTCTCACCCATCACTATTTGTTATCAGTCAGGATTTTGCTCAGAAGCTGATATCCAGCTGACAGGGAGAGGAGCAAAAGTCTTCAAAAATAAGGCTAAACACTGTGAATACTGAGTCTTTGCAGAAACTTGATGTATTTGTCACTATTAGGCTATGTGCACACGTTCGTAATTACTGCGGAAATTTCTGCTGCAGTTCCGCAACTCCCTGCCACGGGAAACACGCATGTGAAATTGGCATGCATAGTCCCGCTAAACACTAGTGTTTTGTAAGTGTAATTATCTTGAGGAATGCTAGCGTTTTCCAAGCGATCTGTAGCATCGCTTGGAAAACTGATTGACAGGTTGACCACACTTGTCAAACATAGTGTTTGACAAGTGTGACCAACTTTTTACTATTGATGCTGCCTATGCAGCATCAATAGTAAAATATAGAATGTTAAAAATAATTAAAAAAAAAAAAATCGTGATATTCTCACCTTCCGGCGGCCCCCGCAGCCTTCCCGATCCTCGCGATGCTCCCTGCAACTCCTGTTCCCAGCGATGCCTTGCGACAATGACCTCTGATGAAGTAGCATCAAGCGAGATGCTATGTCATCAGAGGTCATTCGCGCAAGGAATCCCTGGGAAGCATCGGTAAGGCCCGGGAAGGCTGCGGCGATCACTGGAAGGTGAGTATATCACTATTTTTTATTTTAATTCTTTTTTTTCAACAGGGATATGGTACCCAGGGCCTGGAGGAGAGTCTCCTCTCCTCCAGACCCTGGATACCACCCACACATGATCCACTCACTTTGCGCATGGTGGGCATAGCCACATGCGGAAAGTAAGCGGATCAATGCATTCCTATGTGTGCAGAATCACCGCGATTCCGCACAAAGAATGAGCATGCTGCGTATTTTACCACGATGCGATTCCGCCACGGAAAAATACGCAGCATTAGCACAACATTGTGGAATCCCATTGAATTGAATGGGTTGCGTTGTGTATGCGTTTTCATGGCGAAAAAATGCAGCAAAAACGCATACAATCATGTGCATATAGCCTTACAGTTTCAAAACTTATGAAATGCTGATAATTTTACTTCTTTACACAGAGAAACATCTAACTGAATGATCAAACAACACTGAAACAGCAAACTGTGTGAAAGCAAAAATTTGTGTCAATCTCAGAACTTTTCCAAAGATGCCAAGTGGTTAAAAAAGTGACCATTTTCTGCTCTGAAGACACTCTGTATGTTACAATACATGTGAATAAGAATTATCAAAACAAACCTGGAAAACGATCAAGTGTCTTTTTGAGCATTTTCCCAGCATTTTTGCTTGGAAAACCAATGTCTGGAAAACGGCAGTAAAAAAGATGCTACAAAAATGTAGGAAACGCTCACAAAAAATGTTTAAAAAGCACTGGGGAACTGACAAAGAACACAAAAAAAACACTTCTGAGAGAAAAACCACTGACGTTTCCTGAAGTGTATTCCTCTTAAAAAAACCTGGGAAGGTTCAACTGTCTTAAATAGACACCATGTGCAAATACCCTAAAGGTAGCAATTTTGGGAGTTTTATTTCCCAATAACAAAATCAAGGCAGATAGGTGAGTAGTAATACTTACATTTGTTGAAATTGGTTGAGTGACCCTGCTCCAGAATCTATTTGGGTTAATCGGAGGCAGGGTCACCATAATGCTGTTACTGGTATATGGGACCAGTGAGCAGAAGCAAAGAGAGGGGCCCGAACCAAGCCCCACTTCTTTTTGTGTCTGCTCCTTGTGTTCTTTTGGAAATGCATTGAGCTGTAGTTTGGGTTGCTGCTAAAGGAAAAAAAATATTTAAATCTTCCTTAGTGAGTGTGAACGAGCTGAGTGTGACCGGAGCATAAGTGCAAACGGAAGTAAGTGTGTGACTTGTGATTCAGTAACTTTGGATTCAGGGAGATTACAAGGGATATGTTACTGAGTTGCTGTTTGTAGTTTATTAATACTTTGCTTTTCTATTTAATAAACGTTTCTGGCTGGTGCAATCCCCATTAGGAAATGAGCTCCATTATTGACAATGCCATCCAGTGTACATCTTGCAACATGTATACAATCCTTGAACAGCTGGTCGAGGGTGCATACTGCTGTGCGAAATGTGACCACGTTGTGCATTTAGAGGCCCAGATACTGGATTTAAATGTGTAGCTGGAAACACTGAGATCCATAGACAATATGGAAAGGAGTCTTCTGCTCACTGAGCAGACGCTCAATGGGATGGATGAGGGGGGGATGCTAGGTTGGAGCTGCAGGACAGTGAAGCAGCAAGCTGGGAGACAGTTAGAAGGCGGGGTAGAGGGAAGAGCGCCAGGGAGGCTAGTCCTGATCTGACACACCCCAATAAGGTTGCTAAGTTGGCAGATGAGGGGAGTGTCAGTACAGGGGTAGCACTGCCGCAGCAAGGCATGTCCTCTGAAAGCCGGAGGAGTGTCTGCTCCAGTAAGGGGGAAATAGGAGAGCAGGCCAGGCCAGACAGGTGCTGGTACTGGGGGACTCAATTATTAGGGGAACAGATAGGGAAATCTGTCACAAAAACAGGGATCGTCAAACAGTGTGCTGCCTACCTGACGCTCGAGTCCGACACATCGCTGATCAGGTTGACAGATTATTGGGAGGGGCTGATGAGGACCCAGTGGTCATGGTGCACATTGGCACAAATGACAACGTTAGAGATAAGTGGAAGGTCCTTAATGATGATTTCAGGGAATTAGGCTGCATGCTTAAAGCAAGGATCTTCAAGGTGGTTTTCTCTGAAATACTTCCTATACCACGTGCCACGCCAGAGAGGCAACGGGAGATTAGGTAGGTTAATAAGTGGCTCAGGATTTGGTGAAGGAAGGAGGGGTTTGGGTTCCTGGAAAACTGGGCTGACTTCTCATTTGGCTACAGGAACAGGGAGGGTGGGGAGGGTGCAGCTGTGCTGGGGAAGAAAATGGCTAGAAGGTTTTGAGGAGTGTTTAAGCTAGGGATTGGGGGGAGGGTATTCATTTTCCAGGAGGGGAAGATAATATAAATAGTGACCTGGGCACAAATAAAGAAATTGGGGGTAGCATGTGGGGTGGGGTTAGAACAGTTAGGATTTTAAGAAAGAATAGAGGTACAGAGAGATACATAAAGCGCATATATACTAATGCAAGAAGCCTCACCAACAAAATGAAGGAATTAAAATGAACTTTGTTGGAACATAATTGACATGGTGGGGATATCTGAGACATGCCTGGATGAGAGCCATGACTGGGATGTTAACCTACGGGGTTATAGTCTGTTCAGAAATGACCGTACAAATTAACGAGGCGTTGTGTGTGTTTATATGTAAAGTCATCCTTAAAACCCATCCTGCGTGATAATATATAAGAATCTAATGAAAATGTAGAGTCCCTGTGGGTGGAGATAAGGGGAGGGGGAAAAATAATAAATTACTGATAGGGGTTTGTTATAAGTCTCCAAAAATAATGGAAGTAATGGAGAATATCCACGTAAAGCAAATATATGAAGCAGCGACTCAAGCAAACGTAATAGGCTTTAAGCAACTATGAGAGACAATTACCTTTCACAACTAGTTCAGGACCCATCAAGACCTAATATTAACCAACAGGCCAGACCGCATATCAAATATAAGTGTTGGGGGTCACTTGGCTAATAGTGATCACAAAATAATAAGTTTTCATGTAACCTTTAATAAGATGAGTAGTAGAGGGGTTACAAGGACACTAAACTTCAGGAAGGCAAATTTCCAACGAATGAGAGATGATCTTAGTGCAATAAATATGGGATTACGATGGACCGTTCCTGTAAGACTAATCTGATAAGCATTTATGAAGAAGTAAGATCCGGACTGGACCAAGGGAACGCAGTGGACGTGGTGTATATGGACTTTTCAAAAGCTTTTGATATGGTGCCTCTGTGGCGCCCCTGAGGGTCCAGTCGCCACAGAGGTACTGCACCTCACCCAGAGGTGTGGTATCCCACAACCAGGTAAGGTGGAGACATCCGACCAGCATTCCAACACCTACATCCCACACACACCAGTAGTGTAGCAGAGCACCCTTTATGGCCCCTGCTTGGAACACGAAGAGTGCTGGGAGGTGGGTAGAGTGTAGCTTAGAGCGGGAGCAGGATAGAAAGTGAGAAGAGATCCCTCTGAGGGAGGGAAGAAGAAGGACATGTCTGCAGCAGCTCTTCAGATTAGAGGCTGCTGGACGGAATGGATTACAAAGGAAGCTCCCTAGGAAAGAAGGTTCTTCTGGGACACGGCTGGAGCATACTCCCCGTGGGTTCCTTATCCACGCTGACTACAGGTCATGTAGAGGGAGAAACTGGTCACAAAGGGAACAGCCCCTAGCCCAGCTATAGCGTACCTCAGGGCGCTACTAGCAAGCTGATAGCTTTGGTTACTTTATGGATCATCGCTACTACCATGGTTAGTCCGACTGGAAAGGCAGCTATATAGGATCACAGAAAGGGCAGGGCGTTGTCTGACAGGATCTGCTGGCCCAGAACGATAACTGTGAAGTGCTGGAAAGGAAGGAAGGAGTTAAAGCAGCATATTGTGTGGAGACGGCCAAGAAAGGTCCATACTGACAGGGAGAGCTGGAAGGGTGTACTTTATCTTATCTGGAAGTTGTCTGGACCCCTCACCTGGAGAACGCAGCATTGAAACGGGCACCTGTACTGCAGGCAGAACTGTGAGTAAAGCCATTGAAACTGTATTCAACTGAGTGAATTGTCTCCTTTCCTGCGCCTTTCACCCAGCTCTGCTACACCTTCCTCTCTACACTACCTCACCATCTACCAACTCATCTCTACTGCCCTGGGACTACAGCTCAACCTGTGGAGAGCTTCAACAACTCTGCTGCATCATAACATCTATCCCAGAGAAGCATCACTGCAGCGCTGGTCACTCTGACCAGAATACCACAGGTGGCGTCACGAATCACTACATAGACTTTATCCCTAATCAATACTCCCCTTTTACATGACCGCCTGGGACCACGGACCAGGTCACTGCCACTGTGACACATCCCTTTAAGACGACCGGCCCGGTTTCGAGTATCCCACGGCCTCTGGGGCGCGTCACCTCACAAAAGGTTGATACATAAAATGAGAACAATGGGGATAGGGGAAAATATGTGTAAGTGGGTTAAGAGCTGGCTCAGGGATAGGAAACAAAGGGTGGTTATTAATGGCGAACACTCGGACTGGGGCACGGTTAGCAGTGGGGTACCACAGGGGTCGTTGTTGGGCCCACTTCTTTTTAACATATTTATTAATGACCTTGTAGGGGGAATAGAAAGTAGAATTTCAATATTTGCAGATGACACTAAACTCTGCAAGGTAATCAATACAGAGGAGGACAATTTAATATTACAGGAGGATTTATGTAAACTAGAAGCTTGGGCTGATAAATGCAAATGATCTTTAATGAGGATAAATGTAAGGTCATGCACTTAAGCAGAAGAAATAAGATGTACAGTATAATTATGTGCTTAATTGTAAAACACTGGGTAAAACTGTCACTGAAAAAGACCTTGGTGTATGGGTGGACGACAAACTCACATTTAGTGGCCAGTGTCAGGCATCTGCTGCAAAGGCAAATAAAATAATGGGATGCATTAAAAGAAGCATAGATGCTCATGAGGAGAACATAATTTTACCTCTATATAAGTCACTAGTGCGACCACACTTGGAATACTGTGTACAGTTCTGGTCTCCAGTGTATAAGAAAGACATAGCTGAACTGGAGCGGGTGCAGAGAAGAGCAACCAAGGTTATTAGAGCACTGAGGGGTCTGCAATACAAAGACAGGTTATTACACTTAGGGTTATTTAGTTTGGAAAAACAAAAGCTTAGGGGTGATCTTATTACAATGTATAAATACACTCACTGGCCACTTTATTAGGTACACCATGCTAGTAAGGGGTTGGACCCCCTTTTGCCTTCAGAACTGCCTCAATTCTTCGTGGCAGAGATTCAACAAGGTGCTGGAAGCATTCCTCAGAGATTTTGGACCATATTGACATGATGGCATCACACAGTTGGCGCAGATTTGTCGGCTGCACATTCCTGATGCGAATCTCCCGTTCCACCACATCCCAAAGATGCTCTATTGGATTGAGATCTGGTGACTGAGGAGGCCATTTGAGTACAGTAAACTCATTGTCATGTTCAAGAAACCAATCTGAGATGATTCGAGCTTTATGACATGGCGCATTATCCTGCTGAAAGTAGCCATCAGATGTTGGGTACATTGTGGTCATAAAGGGATGGACATGGTCAGCAACAATACTCAGGTAGGCTGTGGCGTTGCAACGATGCTCAATTGGTACCAAGGGGCCCAAAGAGTGCCCAGAAAAAATTCCCCACACCATGATACCACCACCACCAGCCTGAACCGTTGATACAAGGCAGGATGGATCCATGCTTTCATGTTGTTTACGCCAAATTCTGACCCTACCATCCGAATGTCGCAGCAGAAATCGAGACTCATCAGACCAGGCAACGTTTTTCCAATCTTCTACTGTCCAATTTCGATGAGCTTGTGCAAATTGTAGCCTCAGTTTCCTGTTCTTAGCTGAGAGGAGTGGTACCCAGTGTGGTCTTCTGCTGCTGTAGCCCATCTGCCTCAAAGTTCGACGCACTGTGCGTTCAGAGATGCTCTTCTGCCTACCTTGGTTGTAACGGGTGGCAATTTGAGTCACTGTTGCCTTTCTATCAGCTCGAACCAGTCTGCCCATTCTCCTCTGACCTCTGGCATCAACATGGCATTTCCGGCCACAGAACTGCCGCTCACTGGATTTTTTTTCTTTTTCGGACCATTCTCTGTAAACCCTAGAGATGGTTGTGCGTGAAAATCCCAGTAGATCAGCAGTTTCTGAAATTCTCAGACCAGCCCTTCTGGCACCAACAATCATGCCACGTTCAAAGGCACTCAAATCACCTTTCTTCCCCATACTGATGCTCGGTTTGAACTGCAGGAGATTGTCTTGACCATGTCTACATGCCTAAATGCACTGAGTTGCCGCCATGTGATTGGCTGATTAGAAATTAAGTCTTAACACACAGTTGGACAGGTGTACCTAATAAAGTGGCCAGTGAGTGTATATGAGGGGACAATACAAAGACCTTTCTAATGATCATTTAACTCTTAGACCTGAAACGGGGACAAGGGGGCATCCTCTACGTCTGGAGGAAAGAAGGTTTAATCATAATCACAGACACAGATTCTTTACTTAACTGCCACCTGAGGAAGACGGAGCCTTTCCGTTGAAACGCGTTGTGGAAACTAATAAATATAGTCTTTTAATACCAGCTGAACTACGTCACTTGCGCTCCATATGACCGATCTATTTTACTTTTATCCTGTCTAATCATCTCTTGAGGTACCCGGCCGGAGCTGCAGCGGACCATCCTCATTATATCTACTCCCACCGCCAGACTGGCACTCCCTTTGAAGCCACCTACCTGACTCTGTCTACAATCAGTATGATGTTGTAATGAGTGATTCACTGCTGAAATTTAAGAAGGGACTGGATGCCTTTCTTGAAGAGTATAATGTTACAGGGTATATATACTAGATTCCTTGATAGAGCATTGATCCAGGGAACTAGTCTGATTGCCATATGTGGAGTCATGAAGGAATTTTTTTCCCCAATGTGGAGCTTAGTGTTTTCCACATGAGTTTTCTTTGCCTTTCTCTGAATCAACATGTTAGGCTATGGCTTGAACTAGATGGACTTAAAGTCTTCCTTCCACCTTAAAAATTATGTTACTATGTTACTCTGCTCACCAGACCTCAGGGGCAGGATTCAGCCGATTTATTTTTTTCTTTATTTTTTTGTATGGGGGCAGGATAGGAAGACATATGGAGCATGGGGGCTGGATGAGAAGACATGGGGCCTGTGAGCAGAATGGGAACACATATGGTGCCCGCTGGCAAGATGAAAAGACATTTAGTGCTTGTGGGCAGTATGGGAATATTTATGGGGCCTGAGGGCAGAATGGGAAGACATATGAGACCTAAGGGCAGGATGAGAAGTCATATGGGCCAGGATGGATGACCATTTGGGGTATAAGGGCAGGATGGGAATACATAAGGGGCCAGGATGGGAGATCATATGGGGTCTGGGGGATGGATAGGAAGACAAATGGGACCTGGAGGCAGGATGGGATGACAAATGGGACAAGGTTGGGTTCAAGGGCTGGAGGCAAAGCTGGGGAGGAGCCTTTGAAGAGTCTCAAGGGTGCCTGAAAATTTTGCCACTATGGGGCACTGAAATTATTGGTAACAGCCCTGGTGGGATGAGACACGGGTGCTTCCATCCAAATAATTTTGCTTACATGTGCTGAGGTGGTTTTGTTTCATTGATGATATTTTGTTGTTTTGGACAGGTACTGTTGATGACTGCAAATCTTTCATTTTTGAATTGACTAACAATCCTTGAAATATCTCACTTATTTCTAACTTCTCTTCATCTACCAATCTGAATTTTTGGATCTCAAGATTTCGCTGGCAGGTTCCCGGATCACTACCACTTTGTATCGTAAGCCCACAGCTACTAACAGTCGGTTGCACTATACGAGATTTCATCTGGCCCATTCATGGAACATTATACCAAAAGGACAATTCTTATGATTGAGGAAGAATTGTAGCACCATGAGCAATTTTGGAAGGCAGGCAAAGGATCTTACGTGCTGGTTTTGTGCAAGAGGCTATCCACGCATGGTAATTTCAGCACTTCTGCAAAAGCAATGGTCATGATCTTCTACAAACTTGACCTCGGGGCACAGCAGGTAATATTATTCTGATTACCACAGAGGAAAGATATTCAAGACATTTGGATCAGGAATTGGGGCATCCTGCTCAGAGAGCCTCTGTTACCACCCTTTATCTCTTCTCATCTTAATATGCTAGTCAAGCAAGATTTGAACGGAGTACAAGACTTACAGGTACCTACCCATATGGAAGTTGTACGGTGTGTCCTCTTGTGATTGTGCAAGATGGCATTGCCCTTCCCATTTTTCCTTCACATATCCAGTAGAGAACTTACTTCAACTGCCGGTCCAAGATTGTATATGCCATAATTTGCCACTGTACGAACAAAGAACTCAAGAATTTCTGATGGAAAATGCAGCAACATTTCTCAAATATTGCCATGGACAAAAAAGATCATGCAAAGGGTTAGGCTGCTTTCACACATCCGGCTTTTTGAATCCGGCACGATGCGGCAAAATGTGGAACAACCGGATCCGGTTTTGTCCCATAGAGTTGTATTCTCGCCGCACCGTGCCGGATGAGTATGCGGCGCATCTGGTTTTTGCCGGATATGGCAAAAAGTAGCCGTCCGGCGTCTGCAAAAAACGTTCGCTGCAACGTTTTTTTTTACAGCGCCGGACCGGTTTTTCTCAGAGCGCATGCGCGGAGACTCTGAGTCTCGCGCTGCTCTTATAAATGTGGGCGCCACCGTATCCGGCCATACAGGCATCCGGTGTCTCTGGCACATCCCGGATCCGCCCCTAGGGCTTTTCGCCGCACGGTGCCGGAGACACAAAGCCGGATGTGTGAAAGAAGCCTAAGACTTTGTCCTCCCCTATTCCTGATCACCATGGAAGATCAGCTGAAGCAGTAGCCACAGCAGTGTGGACACAGTAGGGGTAGTCACTCAAGTGGGAGGTACAGCAGCAGACCCAACCAGAGGAGCAGAGTGACCCTGGACTTCTTGGCATCCAGAGAGGCTCAATTGTGCATCCCAGACCAGCTTCCGAATCTGGTACCGTTGAAGTGAGAGCAGGTGGTGAGTGACCTAAGTGAATCCAAAAAATAAGAAAAAAAGCAGCATGGACCCGTGGAAGCGTGTTAAACATGAAACGGCCGTAGTCCTGTCTTTTGTCTGCATGTCTGCACTTGTCCTGCCCTCATAAACCTTGTCCATGTATAATTTTTTAAAATAAAGGTTGTAGGTTTTTTTGATATGGTAAACAGAGTGAGCTGCTTTTTTTCTTATTTTTTGCATTGCCTCATGTGTGCTTCTTAAAGGAAGCACCTTCACTACCGTGCTTTCACCCTGCAATGTGTCGCTGACTCAGAGTCCACCCACTCCTCCAGTAAATAGACTGTTTCTTAGTGCCATTCTATTTTTTCTTTTTTGATTTGCCTATTGTGACCAAAGTGAATGTTCACCATTTTAATAGGGACCCCTTTTCTTATTTTGTCAAAAGTAAACACTAGTAAAAGCCAGCGTTACAAGAAACAATAGAGAATATTGAGTGTCATCAGGGTGGAAGTTAAAGGTTCCACTAAGTCTCTTATGTGGATAGGGAAGAAGAGATCTAGAGAAGTTTCCACTGAGTCTGATAATTTGACAATATCCGAGGGAGAATGTGAGTATAGGTTCTCCTTGCCTTCTTCTTCTGATATTGATATGGGGAAAGGCCATGTTTTCCCATAGATGATACAAACAAATTAATTAAGGCTGTTAAAACAACTATGGACCTTAAAGAAGAAAAGATGACTAAATCCCTAGAAGACATAATGTTTGGGGGTTTGAAACAAAGAAAAAGGCGTACCTTTCAAGTTAATAACACGATTTATATGCTTATTAACAAATAGTGGAGAAAGACAGAGAATATTCCTTGCTGGACCTTAATGCTGACACCCCCCAGGAGGTCATCAGAGGAATAGCTAGCCATAGAGTCGGAAGTTCTGGGCCTAGTCAGGAAACAGGTCTTGGGCGAAATACCTGCAGAAGAGAAGGGAAGGAGATTCTGTGGCGCCCCTGAGGGTTCAGTCGCCACAGAGGCACTGCACCTCCTCCTGAGGTGTGGTACCCCACCATCCAGGTAAGGTAGGGACACCTGACCACACACAACATAGTAGTGTAGCAAAGCACCCTTTGGTGGCTCCCTGCTTAGAACACAAAGAGTGCTGGGAGGTGGGTGGAGCTTAGTCTGCACCAAAAGATTGGGAAGAGTTTAGGATTTAGTCAGCTTGACGAGGTCAGAAGGAGAGAGAAGATCCCCGTGGTGGGATGGACAAGGGAAGTGCAGCAGCAGACCTCAGTGACCTGGGTCTGCTGGCACAGGAAAGGACATTGATGAAAAGCCTGACTCTTTATAAGAAAGATAGATTTGAACGGAATGTAAGGAGAAGAGGAGGACTGAGGATTAGGGTTAGAGCAGAACCCTTCTCAAGTTCGCAGCGCAAGGCCGGGGTCCAGTCCCCGAGGTTGTATGGATACTAATGGTCCTGCAGCAGACACCGGAGGAATAGAAGTTGTCACCACACATGAGTGAGCCGGGACTTAGTAGCAAGGAATCCCCGAAGAAGGCTACAGCTGTCTGCCGTAAAAGTAGAGTTCACAGGAACATCTGACAGGAGGAACGCCAGTGTAACTCAGTACTGTGAGTACTTCACTACGAGCGCTAAGGAGGGAGACGTTCAGAAAAGGCACATATGTTGGCAGAGTGGTGGAACGGAATACTTCATCTTGCCTGGAGGTTGGCTGAGCCACTGACCTGGAGGACACGGCACTGAGGCGGGCGCCTGTATGCACAGCAGACTGTGAGTAAAGCTTTGGAACTACATGCCCTGGTGTCCTCCGCTTATTCCTGTTCCAAACCACTCAGCACTGCTGCATCTCTGTGCTTAACACTACACCGTTCTCCTCTCCTCCCTACCTCTACATCTACACTGCCCTGGGACTACAGCCCTACCTGTGGAGGGCCAGAACATCATTGCTGCACAACACCATCTATCCCAGAAGATCTGTCTGCAGCGTCGGCTTAACATCTTCATTGCCGAACACCACAGGTGGCGTCACGAATCATTCACTCATAAACTTTATTCCATCATTTAACCCCTTTTACATGGGCGTCCAGGGCCACGGACCGGGTCACCGCTGCTGACATTCCCGTTTGAGAGACCGGCCCGGTACCGAGTACCCCGCTGCTCTGGGTGCGAGGGCGACCCAATTCTTTTTTGATAAAGAAACCAGATGATATTTTCAGGACTATTATCAATATAAAAAACATGAACAGGTTACTAAAGTACTGTGCCTTCAAGATGGAATCAATAGGCAGGCTATAAAGCTTCTATTTCAGAACTGCTATATGGTGGTCATAGACTTAAAGGATGCATACTACCATATTCTAATACATTCAAGCCATAAAAAATTTCTAAGAGTTATCTTATTTACACAGGGAGAACTAGACCACTTCCAAATCAAAGCCCTACCGTTCGTCCAATCTATGGCTCTGAGAGACTTCACCAAAGTAATAGCTGAAATGCCAGCCTATTTTCAAGTTCAGGATACTGTGAATGTCACATTTCTGGACATTATAATTGTGGGGAAATCGGAGGAACTTTGTGCAGCACAGCTGGAAGGAGTCAGGAGCCTCTTAGAAATGCTGGGCTGGATTGTGAATGCGCAAAATTCAAGACTCCAGGTGGTAAAAATCCAGTCCTTTTTAGGTCTTATATACTATACTTCGAGATCAAGGCTTGACTTCTTCCCGAAGAAATAAAAGGACCAAGTAGTGTCTCTGGTATCAGCAGCACTGGACAATCAAGAAATGACATGGAGAAAGGCAATGTCATTATTAGGGACAATGAGAAAGAGAACAACAGAGCAGACTTCCTTAGTCACAACAAACTAAGGCAAGGGGAATGGGCCCTGAATTCCAAGGTATTTAGACAGGTAGTAGGTTTGTGGGGGTTTCTGGTGCTAGATCTGTTCACAAACAAGCAGAACAGGAAAGTAACATAGTAACATAGTTATTAAGGTTGAAGGGAGACTTTAAGTCCATCTAGTTCAACCCATATCCTATCCTAACCTGCCCTAACATGTTGATCCAGAGGAAGGTTAAAAAAACCCATGTGGCAAACAATAAGCTTCACATTGGGGAAAAAATTCCTTCCCGACTCCACATACGGCAATCAGACTAGCTCCCTGGATCAACGCAATATTAAGGAAGCTAGTGTATATACCCTGTAATATTATACTTTTCAAGAAAGGCATCCAGTCCCTTCTTAAATTTTAGTAGGGAATCACTCGTTACAACATCATATGGCAGAGAGTTCCATAGTCTCACTGCTCTTACAGTAAAGAATCCGCGTCTGTGAGTATGCTTAAACCTGCTTTCCTCCAGACGTAGAGGATGCCCCCTTGTCCCCGTCACAGGTCTAAGAGTAAAAAGATAATTAGAAAGGTCTTTGTATTGTCCCCGCATATATTTATACATTGTAATAAGATCACCCCTAAGCCTTCGATTCTCCAAACTAAATAACCCCAAGTGTAATAACCTGTCTTGGTATTGCAGACCCCCTAGTTCCCTAATAACCTTGGTCGCTCTTCTCTGCACCCGCTCCAGTTCAGCTATGTCTTTCTTATACACCGGAGACCAGAACTGTACACAGTATTCTAAGTGTGGTCGCACTAGTGACTTATATAGAGGTAAAATTATGTTCTCCTCATGAGCATCTATGCCTCTTTTAATGCATCCCATTATTTTATTTGCCTTTGCAGCAGCTGCCCGACACTGGCCGCTAAATGTGAGTTTGTCATCCACCCATACACCCAAGTCTTTTCCAGTGACTGTTTTGCCCAGTGTTTTACAATTAAGCACATAATTATACATCTTGTTCGTTCTACCCAAGTGCATGACCTTACATTTATCCCCATTAAAGCTCATTTGCCATTTATCAGCCCAAGCTTCTAGTTTACATAAATCCTCCTGTAATATAAAATTGTCCTCCTCTGTATTGATTACCCTGCAGAGTTTAGTGTCATCTGCAAATATTGAAATTCTACTCTCTATGCCCCCTACAAGGTCATTAATAAATATGTTAAAAAGGAGCAGGCCCAAAACTGACCCCTGTGGTACCCCACTGCTAACCGTGGCCCAGTCCGAGTGTGCTCCATTAATAACCACCCTTTGCTTCCTATCCCTGAGCCAGCTCTTAACCCACCTACACATATTTTCCCCTATCCCCATTGTTCTCATTTTATGTATCAACCTTTTGTGTGGCACCATATCAAAAGCTTTTGAAAAGTCCATGTACACCACGTCCACTGCATTCCCTTGGTCCAGTCCGGAACTTACCTCTTCATAAAAGCTTATCAGATTAGTCTGACAGGAACAGTCCCATGTAAACCCATGTTGATATTGGGTCATAAGGTTATTCTTCTCCAGATACTCCAGTATAGTATCTCTTAGAAAACCCTCCAGGATTTTACCCACAGTTGAGGTTAAACTTACTGGCCTATAATTTCCAAGTTCAGTTTTTGTCCCCTTTTTGAATATTGGCACCACATTTGCTATATGCCAGTCCTGTGGTACAGACCCTGTTATTATGGAATCTTTAAAGATTTAAAATAATGGTCTATCTATGACTGTACTTAATTCCTGCAGTACTCGGGGGTGTATCCCATCCGGGCCCGGGGATTTGTCAATTTTAGTGATTTTTAGACTCTGCCGTACTTCCTGCTGGGTTAAGCAGGTGACATTTAACGGAGAATTTTTATCCCTGATCATGTTATCCGTCATGGGATTTTCTTGTGTAAATACTGTTGAAAAAAAGTCATTTAGCATATTGTCTTTTTCCTCATCCTCATCCACCATTTCACCCAGACTATTTTTAAGGGGGCCAACACTATCATTTTTTAGCTTCTTACTATTTATGTAGTTAAAGAATATTTTGGGATTATTTTTACTTTCTCTGGCAATGAGTCTCTCTGTCTCAATCTTTGCTGTCTTGATTTGCTTTTTACACAATTTATTTAATCATCTGTATTTAGTTAATGCCTCATCACTACCTACTTGCTTTAATTCTCTAAATGCTTTATTTTTGTCACTTATTGCACCCCTTACAGCTCTATTTAGCCATAGTGGTTTCCTCCTATTTATAGCATGTTTATTCCCATACGGTATATATTGTGCACAGGTCCTATTCAGGATGCTAATAAACGTCTCCCATTTTCTTTGTGTATTTTTATGTTTCAGGATATCGTCCCAGTTAATTGCACCAAGATCATTTCTCATCCGTTGGAAATTTGCCTTCCTGAAGTTTAGTGTCCTTGTAACCCCTCTACTACACATCTTATTAAAGGATACATGAAAACTTATTAATTTGTGATCACTATTACCCAAGTGACCCTCAACCCTTACATTTGATATGCGGTCTGGCCAGTTGGTTAATATTAGGTCTAGCAGTGCCCCCCCTCTTGTTGGGTCCTGAACCAGTTGTGAACAGTAATTGTCTCTCATAGTTGTCAAAAAACCTATTACCTTTGCTGGAACTGCAGGTTTTGGTTCCCCAATGTATTTCAGGGTAGTTGAAGTCCTCCATAATAATGACTTCTCCTTGAGTCGGTGCTTCATCTATTTGCTTTATGAGGATATTCTCTGTTGCTTCCATTATTTTTGGAGACTTATAACAAACCCCTATCAGTAATTTATTATTTTTCCCTCCTCCCCTTATCTCTACCCACAGGGACTCTACATTTTCATTAGATTCACATATATTATCACGCAGGATGGGTTTTAAGGATGATTTTACATATAAACACACGCCTCCCCCTCGCTTATTTGTTCGGTCATTTCTGAACAGACTATAGACCTGTAAATTAACCGCCCAGTCGTGGCTCTCGTCCAGCCATGTCTCAGATATCCCCACCATGTCATAATTTTGTTCCAACAACATTAACTCCAATTCCTCCATTTTGTTGGCGAGGCTTCTGGCATTAGTATACATGCACTTTATGTATCTCTCTGTACCTCTATTCTCTCTTAAATTAACTGTTCTAACCCCACCCCCATGCCACCCCCACCCCCAATGTCATTATTTGTGCCCAGGTCTCTATCTGCCCTGTCTTCCCCTCCTATAAAAGGAATACCCTCCCCCCATCCCTAGTTTAAACACTCCTCCAACCTTCTAGCCATTTTCTCCCCCAGCACAGCTGCACCCTCCCCATTGAGGTGCAGCCCGTCCCTAGCGTAGAACCTGTAGCCAACTGAGAAGTCGGCCCAGTTCTGCAGGAACCCAAACCCCTCCTTCCTACACCAATTCCTGAGCCACTTATTAACCTCCCTAATCTCCTGTTGCCTCTCTGGCGTGGCACGTGGTACTGGAAGTATTTTCGAAAATACCACCTTGGAGGTCCTTGCTTTAAGCTTACAGCCTAATTCCCTGAAATCATTTTTAAGGCCCTCCCACCTACCTCTAACTTTGTCATTTGTGCCAATGTGCACCATGACCGCTGGATCCTCACCAGCCCGTCCCAGTAATCTGTCAACCCGATCAGCGATGTGTCGGACTCAAGCGCCAGGTAGGCAGCACACCGTTCGACGATCCCTGTCTTTGCCCTATCTGTTCCCCTAATAATTGAGTCTCCCACTACCAGAACCTGTCTGGCCTGCCCTGCTCTCCTATTTCCCCCCTTACTGAAGCAGACACTCCTCCGGCTTTCAGAGGACATGCCTTGCTGCAGCAGTGCTACTCCTGCACTAACACTCCCCTCATCTGCCAACTTAGCAAACTTATTGGGGTGTGCCAGATCAGGACTAGCCTCCCTGGTTCTCTTCCCTCTACCCCGCCTTCTAACTGTCACCCAGCTAGCTGCTTCATTGTCCTGCAGCTCCAACCTAGCATCCCCCCTCATCTATCCCATTGAGCGTCTGCTCAGTGAGCAGAAGACTCCTTTCCATATTGTCTATGGATCTCAGTGTTGCCAGCTGCACATTTAGATCCAGTATCTGGGCTTCCAAATGTACAACGTGCTCACATCTCGCACAGCAGTATGCACCCTCGACCGGCTGTTCAAGGATTTCATACATGCGGCAAGACGTGCACTGGATGGCATTGGCAATAGTGGAGCATATCCTAATGGGGATTGCACCAGACAATAAGATAAGCAAAAATAAATAAAAAGTATTAATATAATATAACAGCAATTCAGTAATACCTCCCTTGGAAACTCCCTGAATCCAAAGTCACTGAATCTCAAGTCACACACTTACCACAGTTCGCACTTACACTCAGGTCACACGCAGCTCGTTCACACTCGCTCAGGCAGAAGATTTAAAAGAGTTTTTTTTCTTCCCCTTTTACCAGCACACCACCTTTCTGCTCAATGCACTTCCAAAAGGAGTTGAGCCCCAACCAGCTGCCCCTTATAAACCCTTAATTACTGTATGAACTCCCACCCTTAATTAACTCCTTGTGAATATAGTTACGCCTCAAGATTTAAATGCAATATAGTTAACCCTTAAAAACACAGATAGTAAAATAAGAGATTAACCCTCTGAGAGAAAAAATAGGTTAAACAAGCCCCCAAGCCCCCCAAAAATTGAACAGGTAGAAAGCACTCAGCAACCTACAATTCAGCAACTCACACAGGTATTTGTTATAGGTTTTCCAAATACCTCTTCACTGAATCTCAAGTCACACACTTACCACAGTTCGCACTTATGCTCAGGTCACACTCAGCTCGTTCACACTCGCTCAGGCAGAAGATTTAAAAGTGTTTTTTTTTTTCCCCTTTTACCAGCACACCACCTTGCTGCTCAATGCACTTCCAAAAGTAGAGAGGTTCTGTTCATTGAATCCAAGATAAAGCCCTCATGGTGTAGATGTCCTTCAGAACCTTTTGGATTTCAGGATAGCATATGCATTTTCTCCAATAGTTATCATTCCAACAGTTTTGAGGACGATCAGGGAAGATCATGTGAGGGTGATACTGATAGCCCTGGTTTGGCCAAAAAGACCATGATTTTCATGGATGAGTCTAATGTAAGTGTCAAATCCATTGATCTTACCTTCTTGCTCAGAGTCCAATCTTTCACTCTCAGGTGAAATGTTTCCATCTGACAGCATTTAATTTGAAATGGCACTGTTGATGCAAAAAGGGTTTTCCCCAGGATTAGTTTCCACCTTATTTAAGGGTAGGAAACAAGTAACAACAAAGATTTATGGCAGAACCTGGAAAATTTTTTAGACTTTTCATAAGGAAAATTAGGCTGGAAGGTCCCAATAACAGCTTTTTAAGAATTTTTCCAGAAAGGGTTAGAGCTAGGATTAGCTGCTAGTACCTTTAAGGTTCAGATATCAGCACTGGGATCATTATATGATTATAATCTGGCAGCTAGCAGGTGGATATCAAGGTTCATAAGATCCTGTGACAGATCTAGGCCAGTCCCTAATCCAAGAATTCCTCCTTGAGATCTAAATTTACTTCCTGAGGCATTAATTGAAGGTCCGTTTGAACCATTGCAAGAATCATCTATTAAGAATGCACCCTGAAAACAATAATATTGGTAGCAGTTCGTAGGGTTAGTGATATCCAAGAACTATTGGTGAACCCTCATTATACTCAGATTTATGATGATAGAATTGAGATAGGCCGTATCAGGTCTTATCTCCCCAAGAAAGCTATGAGGTTCCATAGGATTCAGAAGATCATACTACCTTCCTTTTGTAATAAACTTAGGAACCTAACAGAGGAGAAGTTTCGCAGTCTAGATGTCAGGAGAACATTGATAGAATATTTGTCCGTAACAAGTCAGTGGAGAAAGAGCCAGTCCTTGCTTGAATCCTTTCAGAGTGCCAGGAAGGAATGGACATTGTCAAAAAGTGCCTCAGGGAGATTGATTAGGGATGTTATTAGATTAGCTTACTCCGCCAGCGGTGTTCCAGTTCCAGAGGGCATCAAGGCATATTCCATCAGAGCTGTCGCGGCCTCCTGAGTGGAAAAGAAGTATCCATTGACCAGATTTGTAAGGCTCCAACTTGGTCCTCATCTTCAACATTCTTTAAGCACTAAAGACTGGATCTATCTTCCTTTACTGCCCTAATCTTTGGTAGAAGGGTGCTGCAAGTGGGGGTCCCTCACAAAGATGATTTGTTTCTCTATATTCCTCTCAGGTGTGCTGTCATGGGAGAAAGGAAAATACCAAAATTACTTACCGGTAATCGGGTTTTCCAGAATTCATGACCGCACCCTTATATTCCCCCCTTTTCACTGTGGTTGGTTTTCACTGTAGAAACTAAGCTAGTGTTGGGTGAAATGATAAACTGGTATTGGTTGTATAATTGTTTAGGAGCTCCTCTCATGCTCTGTAACTCAACTAATGCGGTAGAGAGGTATTGCCTTTTTATTTAAGTAGGTTTCCTTTCTTTGGTGGGTGGATCCCTCTGTCAGGTGTGCTGTTGTAGGTTCTCGAAAAATTTTGGTATTTTAGATTTTTCTTGACTTTTCAAGTTTTGTTTTTCCTTTAACAATTTTTGCACGTTTCATCTTTCCCAGTTGTTCACATAAAAATAAATTTGTTATATTCTTATTAAAATGTGGTAAATTTTAGTGTTATTATGTTTCTTTTTCACTGTTTTGTATTTTCTTATTTTATCTTATTTTATATTTGTATTCATTATTTACTGCAGTTTTTTAATTGATGTATTCATTTTATATGTTTATGTGGCTTTGGTATAATCCTTTGTATTTTCATTTGGGAATATTGGGGGATACTGTATGGACTGTGTACTTTTGGGTTCACTACTGTTCACACGCCACACCTACCACATGAAATGCATATAGTATTCTTTAATTTCTTTCTAGGCATGTATTCACATATTTGCACTCTGCCTTCTACGCTTTTTTTTTGTATTTATGGGTGTGTGATTGAATGCTCCAATCATGTGTACACATACACATGTATGCCAGTTCTAATCTCTATAGCAGGTGTATTTTTGTTAACCTTTGTGATTCTGCGTACCTACACTGTCACGGCATTGTGGTTGAGTATCCACACATCACTATTACATCTATGTATTAATTTGATTCATGTTCCACCCATGGCACAATTCTGTCAGGAACACTGCACTGCACTTGCTCACTGAGCCAGGGCGCGTGTCCTGAGTACAAAGACTGTGCACAAAGATACCTGCGGAGCGAGCAGCAGTGGTGACAATGCATGCTCCAGGACCTGAATCACGTGACTGCTGGGGGCGTGGCCTAAGCTCCACAGAGCTAGGAGCTGCAGGGAAACTCCTAGAAGGGTAACTACAGGACAATGTTACCAAGGAGCATAGACAGAGACAGACACCAGATCAAGCCGGGTCAAAGCACGAGATAGCAGGACAGTACCAAAGGGCTTAGACAGAAAGAATAGTCAGGACGTAGCAATAGATCAGAAAACCAGAACAGGTATTAGACGGTACAATAGGGGTAAACTGTAACGGAGTAACAATAGCCAAGCCAGGAGGTCGGAACCAGAAAAGACAATGGTACCAAAAACGAGAGACGGAGTACAGAGTGAAGGAACAAGCCGGGTCATACACGGGAAGCAAACAAACAATGCAGAGTACACACACACCAGGGGTCAGACACACCAGAATAGCAGTATAACTGACAGAGAATGCCAGTATGGAGTGAGCATAAATACCCCTCCCAGATCCAAAGAGAGGCCGGCAATGTTAACCCTGTCAGAACAGGACATTAACCATGTCCTAACCATGACAAATTCTAACTCTTCTTGAACTTAATTCCATTAAATATCTATAAGTTTATTACTTACGGTATATACTTTGTTAATTATTTGTATGTTGATATGCAATAATACACATATGCTATATATATTTTTGCACTACTTTATTGCAGAGTCTGACACCTTCACAATCGGATTTCTACTTACCTTGATAGAGCTTTAATTGATTCACCCCTGCACCGATATGTCATCTTCCTTCATATGTCCTGGCAATCTGGGGTCTGTTTGGTCACGTGCACATGCGCCACTTTCATTCTATGGGAACGCAGGCTCACAAGGTTCCACACTTGTGTATTTGCGCATTTGCAGTGATATATTTTATTAATCAGTCTAGTGCTTGCATAATTCGAACCTTATAGACTTTTCTAGTACTTCCGGGTACCGCATGCGCATTACAGACCGTTGCATTCCATCGCCATTTATTATAAGTGCGCATGCGTACTAAATCTTCTTAGCCACCGAGGAAGCCACACTTTTGTGGTGACCCCATTGGACTCCTTCTTTCCTTTTCATTGTACAGAGGCCCTTGGATTATTGCTTATTTTTTCATGCTGAGCACTGCTGCAGGTTTTTGCTGACATATGTAATATGTTGGTTCTGAATTTATTTATCTTCCACTATTTACTTATGGGTTATAATCATAGTAATCATGATATGCTTTTCATTTTTGCACAGCTTTAGTATCTTTTGCACCTTATAACAATCTAGATTTGTTTCCATTACAATATGAATTTTTCTGGTCTATAGAATGCGCTATATATGTTTCATTCTATACATTTGTACTGGCAGTATACGTGGATGCTCTATATTATTGTGTATGGTCATTTGTTGACGTACCTATTATATATCTATATGTCTAATATTTATATATTCAGTGAATAAGCCTGGTGGAATTCAGCTTCATTGTGGGCTGATTTGGTCTACACAATGCATTGTACCAACTATATTTTAAGTGTTTTTAACTATTTGGCACGCATTAGTTTCAATAAACATTTAGTATTTTATGGTGAGCCCTCTTTCATGGCATGTCTCTTTGCTTATGTCTTTTTGCTAAGTTTCACATACCTTAGGTTGATACCTTTGATGTTTGATTTGTTTCCTACTCTAGAATCTCTGGGCTATAGGGCAGGTCCACCACATGTGGATTTGTGGGTCACTATCAAGAACAGCCTCAGAAACAAAGGTCCAAAACATCATGATGGATTCTACTAAACCTGACAGGAACCATATAAGCGCGATGTAATATTTTTAGCGAGGTGTCAATGAGACCTGCCAGCTATTTTTGCTCAGTGGTGCCAGCGATTGGGTTACAAAGTGGTGTGTATGTCAGCTTGCTATAGAAGCATGAAAGGAAGATTTCCATCTTTCTGTAGACCATTCATCATGCTATCCAAACAAGATAAAATCCCAGGGGACTGTTAGGTGGAATTTGCAAATAGATTCCATTGTGTTAAGTTCAATTTTTTCAGACTTGCTGGTAACAGAGGACAAGAAGTAAAACATATGTTGCTTTCTCCACCATTCCTGACCAAAAAAGATTATTCAACAACTTATATATGAATATAAACTATTCATTAAACCACTTATAAACATATATAAAATGAATTATATCTTATTTTATTAAACATACTTAACAACATACAATAATAACATACAATAATAGTTCCTAATTTCCTATTCTTTTGTATGTTTGTCACACTTAAATGTTTCAGATGAGAAAACAAATGTAAATATTAGACAAAGATAACACAAGTAACCACAAAATGCAATTTTTAAATTAAGATCTTTATTATTAAGGGAAAAAGAAATTCAAACCTACAGGGCCCTGTGTGAAAAACTGATTGCCCCCCCACCTTAAAACATAAATTAACTGTGGTTTATCACTTCTTTGGGAAGCTGAGTTTAAATTCCCAATCCACATCCAGTCTTGATTGCTGCCATACCTGCTTTCAATCACAAAATCACTTAAATAGGACTTGCTTGACAAAGTGAAATAGACAAAAAGATATTCAAAAGCTTGAAACCATACCGTGACCCAAAGAAATTCTGTAACAAATGAGAAAGATAGTAATCTATCAGTCTGGGAAAGGTAAAAAAGCCATTTTGGGACTCCAGCGAACCACAGAGAGAGCCTTTATCCACAAATGGTGAAAATATGGAGCAATGGTGAAACTTCCTAGTAGTAGCTGGTCAACAAAAATTACCAATTACCTCCAGAGCACAGCGGCGACTCATCCAAGAGGTCACTAAAGACCTCACAACAATATCCAAAGAACTGCAGGCCTCACTTGCCTCAGTTAAGTTCAGTGTTCATGACTCCACCATAAGAAAGAGACTGGGCAAGAATTGTCTGCATGGCAGAGTTCCAAGACAAAAACCACTGCTGAGCAATATGAACACAAAGGCTCGACTCAGTTTTACCAGATAACATCTTGATGATCCCCAAGACTTTTGGGAGAATACTCTGTGGACTGACGAGACAAACGTTGAACTTTTTGAAAGGTGTATGTCCCATTACATCTGACGTAGAAGTAACACAGCATTTCAGAAAAGGAACATGATACCAAGAGTAAAATATGGTGTTGGTAGTGTGATGATCTGGGGATGTTTTGCTGCTTCAGGATCTGGAAGACTTGCTGTGGTACATGGAATAATTAATTCTGCTGTCTACCAAAAAATCCTGAAGGAGAATTCCTGGCCATCTGTACGTGACCTTAAGCTAAAATGCACTTGGGTTATGTAGCAGGACAATGATCCAAAACACACAAGCAAGTCCACCTCTGAATGGCTTAAGAAAAACAAAATTAAGGCTTTGGAGTGGCCTAGTAAAAGTCCTCACCTTAATCTGATTGAGATGCTGTGGCATGACCTTAAAAAGACGGTTCATGCTCGGGAAACCTACAATGTGGCTGATTTACAACAATTCTGCAAAGATGAGTGGGCCAAAATTCTTCCAGAGCATTATAAAAGACTCATTTCCAGTTATCGCTAATGCTTGATTGCAGTTGTTGCAGCTAAGGGTGGCCCAACCAGTTATTAGATTTAGGGGCAATCATTTTTTCACACAGGGCCCTGTAGGTTTGGATTTCTTTTTCCCTTAATATTAATGACCTTCTCTTCTTTAAAAACTGCATTTTGTGTTTACTTGTGTTATCTTTGTCTAATATTTACCGTACATTTGTTAATGATCTGAAACATTTAAATGTGACAAACATGCAAAAGAATAGGAAATTAGGAAAGTGGCAAACACTTTTTCACACCGTTGCATATGAGGAATCCTAAGATGGATCAAGTGAGAAAAGGTGGCGGTAAGTCAGGTCTGAACTGAGTTATCGTTGCTTATATATTCTGTGCTTAAAAATGTCTGCCATGCATTAATGTGTATATGGTCCCCAGTTGACCCAGTTTAAACATGCTCATCCATATAAGCAAAGCAAGTAAAGATAATTAAAGCAGGTGATAGCCATTAACTTACAGTGATATGTTAAAGTTTGGGCACCCCTATTAATGTTAACCTTTTTTCTTTATAACAATTTTGGTTTTTGCAACAGCTATTTCAGTTTCATATATCTAATAACTGATGGACTCAGTTATATTTCTGGATTCAAATGAGGTTTATTGTACTAACAGAAAATGTGCAATCTGCATTTTAACAAAATTTGACCGGTGCAAAAGTATGGGCACCTCAACATAAAAGTGACATTAATATTTCGTAGATCCTCCTTTTGCAAAAATAACAGCCTCTAGTCGCTTCCTGTAGCTATTAATGAGTTCCTGGATCCTGGATGAAGGTATTTGTGACCATTCCTGTTTACAAAACAATTCCAGTTCAGTTAAGTTTGATGGTCGCCGAGCATGGACAGCCCGCTTCAAATCATCCCACAGATGTTCAATGATATTCAGGTCTGGGGACTGGGATGGCCATTCCAGAACATTACAATTGTTCCTCTGCATGAATGCCTGAGTAGATTTGGAGCGGTGTTTTGGATCATTGTCTTGCTGAAATATCCATCCCCTGCGTAACTTCAACTTCGTCACTGATTCTTGCACATTATTGTCAAGAATCTGCTGATACTGAGATGAATCCATGCGACCCTCAACTTTAACAAGATTCCCGGTGCTGGCATTGGCCACACAGCCCCAAAGCATGATGGAACCTCCACCAAATTTTACTGTGGGTAGCAAGTGTTTTTCTTGGAATGCTGTGTTTTTTAGCCTCCATGCATAACGCCTTTTTGTATGACCAAACAACTCAATCTTTGTTTCATCAGTCCACAGGACCTTCTTCCAAAATGTAACTGGCTTGTCCAAATGTGCTTTTGCATACCTCAGGCGACTCTGTTTGTGGCGTGCTTGCAGAAACGGCTTCTTTCGCATCACTCTCCCATACAGCTTCTCCTTGTGCAAAGTGCGCTGTATTGTTGACCGATGCACAGTGACACCATCTGCAGCAAGATGATGCTGCAGGTCTTTGGAGGTGGTCTGTGGATTGTCCTTGACTGTTCTCACCATTCTTCTTCTCTGCCTTTTCTGATATTTTTCTTGGCCTGCCACTTCTGGGCTTAACAAGAACTGTACCTGTGTTCTTCCATTTCCTTACTATGTTCCTCACAGTGGAAACTGACAGGTTAAATCTCTGAGACAACTTTTTGTATCCTTCCCCTGAAAAGCTATGTTGAATAATCTTTGTTTTCAGATCATTTGAGAGTTGTTTTGAGGAGCCCATGATGTCACTCTTCATAGGAGAATCAAATAGAACTACTTGCAAGTGGCCACCTTAAATACCTTTTCTCATGATTTGATACACCTGGCTATGAAGTTCAAAGCTCAATGAGGTTACAAAACCAATTTAGTTCTTCAGGAAGTCAGTAAAAAGTAGTTAGGAGTGTTCAAATCAAGAAAATGATAAGGGTGCCCATACTTTTGCACCGGTCAAATTTTGTTTAAATGCAGATTGCACATTTTCTGTTAGTACAATAAACCTCATTTGAATCCAGAAATCTAACTGAGTCCATCAGTTATTAGATATATCAAACTGAAATAGCTGTTGCAAAAACCAAAATTGTTATAAAGAAAAAAGGTTAACATTAATAGGGGTGCCCAAACTTTAACATATCACTGTACCATGCACTAGGAAATCAGGTAATGAGCGAAGACCACCAGAAGGAAAGGCCAGGTTCAGAAATAATGGGGACAGTATGAAGGAATTAGACCACGTTCCCAAATTCAGTATTTGGTCAGTATTTTACCTCAGTATCTGTAAGCCAAAACCAGGAGTGGGTGATAAATACAGAAGTGGTGACCTGTTTCTATTATACTTTTCCTCTGATTGTTCCACTCCTGATTTTGGCTTACAATACTGGCCAAAGCCACCAACTCTCTTATGAAGATACATAATTTTTCTTGCAATTCAGGGAGATTTATGGGCTCATATAAATGGAAATATTTGCTTTGTGAGCATTGGATAGCATGTTCTGGCACTAGGATTGGAAGGGTTCTAAGCAAATAGTGGTGAAAAGATATTTATAAGAGATATTTATAAGAATTTATAAGCGCATCTGTCCAAAGTAAAATTACTGCTCCCTTGTTATGCTGCTATAAGCACTGTTAAACCGGTTTCATGACCAGGAGGAAGTGAAATACCTCCCATGGCTTCCCCATTTGTCACTTGAAAACATCAGTAAAGCTCTAGGCTATGTTCACATGCTGCGGATTAGGTGTCTATTTGACATAAGAAAAAAATAGCAAATATTTAGCAAATTTAACTATTTCGCTTGAAAATAAAGATCTTATTAGGAGCAAAGCTTGAATAGCGATGGTCCCATATTAAACCTCTGAATGTGCCCTGCCTACTTGTCTCCACGAGGCCCTCATCCTATGCTCTCTCTGACACAGTTTCCTACTCATCACCAAAGGGCCCTCCTGCAGTGACACCGGCTCTGACATCCCCCCCACTTTCACTGTCATACCCTCCTACAGTGCCAGTGGGTTTGTTAACCCCCAACACATTAATGAATGACTCGTCTACAGCATTGCACACTTTGACACCCTTTCACCAGCTTATCATGTAGGAGGGTTTGGTGATAATAAACGGGGAAACAGGGAAAAGTTGTCCAAACAGGTGGCACTACAGGAGGGCCTTTGTCCTTCTTAGCCTCATGGTTGACTTGGCTATCATTTGGGCTCCATAGTACTCCTACATCTGCTTCGGCTACAGTTATGCCCCTGGATCTTAATCAGTTGCGAGTGAAGTGAAAGGTTCAGTAGCAAACACCTCCATTTGCCTACTTGGCTATACCACCCAGAATGTTTTAGAATGGATCCAATGATGCAAGACTATCTGGACCTAGGTTAGCCCAGAAGAAAGCTGTAAGACTGTGTGCACATGGTGCGTTTTTGGTGCAGTTTTGCATATTTTTTTCCATGAGGAAATGGGCCAAAAATGCTAGGGAATCCTTATGCCAGCCAAGCATCAACGCTCCAGCAGTGTATAGCCCTGAGCTGCCATGAGAGAGGTCACATGAGATAATCAGCTAATGAGCTCCGGTGATCTCACTATTGGCTCCTTCACAGAATAATAACATCAGCCCTCAGCTGTCAGCTTTCCCTCTGCTGATTATGAAAATTATGCAGGAGCCCTCGCAATTTTTTTTAAAATAAAAATTAACAGTTGCTCATTCCCCGCTCTGCCTCTGACACTGCGGGTGTGCGCTGATGTCATCGCACACTCACTGCGTGCCAGGCAGAGCAGCTGCTGAGACCGGAGCCGGAAGCAGCGTGGGCATGAGGAGAAGTGAGGAGCGCATTTTTTTAATGTAACAGTGAGTACTGGACTGTGGGGCCACTCTCTGAGGGGGGGAGGGAGAGAGATGCAGGCTGTGCTATATACCATGGGGTGCTGTGCTATATTACATGGTGCTGTGCTGTATACCATGTGGTGCTGTGCTGTATACAATGTGGAGCTGTGCTGTATGCCATGTGGGACTGTGCTATATACCATGTGGTGCTGTGCTGTATACCATGTGGGATTGTGCTGTATACCATGTGGTGCTGTGCTGTATATCACGTGGGGCTGTGCTGTATACCATGTGGTGATCTGCTGTATACCATGTGGTGCTGTGATGTATACCATGTGGTGCTGCGCTATATACCATGGTGCTGTGCTGTATACCATGTGGGGCTGTGCTGTATACCATGTGGAGCTGTGCTGTATATCATGTGGGGCTGTGCAATATACCATGTGGTGCTGTGCTGTATACAATGTGGTGCTGTGCTATATGTATTTTAATATAAGAGGACTATGAGGAGTGTACTATATTATATGGAGGACTGAGTAGTGTATTATACTATATGAAGGACTGAGTGTATTTTAATATATGGGGGACTATGAGGAGTGTGTTATACTATATGGAGGACTATGGGGAGTGTATTGTACTATATGGAGGACTGAGGAGTGTATTATACCATATGGAGAACTATGGGGCACATTATATTATATGGAGGACAATATGGAGTGTATTATACTATATGGAGGACTATGGGGAACATTATATTATATAGAGGAGTATGGGGCGTAAACTGTAGATGTACTGCTGATAACATGATACTGTATGGGGACAGACTGATCCATTAGTGATTGTTCTGTCCCCTTCATTCTTTCTCAGATGGTGGAAAGAGGCTGGGAAACAAGTGTTGAACGACTTCAATATTGTCGATCACACTCATTTAGCGGCCTGAACTCAGCGCATGTAAATACAATCAAAATGCTTCTATGTGATGTGCAATATGTTAGCATTTGGGGCCCCATTATAAACTTTACCTAGCTCCCCACTTTGCCTAAAACCGGCCCTACCTGCAGGTTCATTTGGACTCCTGCTGTATAATGGGAAGGGAAGGAAACAGTGTCTTATGAGCCCGGGTGCAAAACTTGGACCATTCCAGATATACTGTATATGTCCCCCATACCGGTCGGTATAAATGTTCCCCATCCTGGGCGCACCCTTGTATAGATGTCTCCCATCCTGGGATATAAAATTGAAACCAGACGTTTACATAAACATATAAGAATACACATCTGCATGTTTTTCTCAATTTCTGACATGAAATCAGAAGAAACCTTTCCCTTTTTAGGGCAATTAGGATTACCATAATTATTAATATTCACCATATCCTAGAATAATGAGAGAGAATGTTTTAAGGCATTTTTATTACTTACTGCAAAGTAAAAAGTTTACACACACTTTATTAGTATTTGGTACCGTTGCCCTTAAACTGAGTGACTTGGGCCAAACGTTTGGGATATCCTTCCACAAGCTTCTCACAATAGTTGGTCAGAATTTGGGCCCATTCCTCCTGACAAAACTGGTGTAACTGATCCAGGTTCTTGCTCGCACCTGCCTTTTTTTATATAGTGTATGTAAACTTCTCGTTTCAACTGTATATGACTCAAAAAACTTTTTCAAAAGTGTATCGGTATTATATTGTTTACCCTTAGACTATTCTGTGCTCTGGATTACATTTTGTTGGTATATAATGATCAAAGAAATTGTTCAAAATTTATCAATATTATATTGCTCATCCATATGGTATTACTTCTTCGGTACATTTTGTTGCTATAAAAGCCTCAAAAAACTTGTTAAAAAATGTATCGGTATTATAACGCTCACCTATAGATTATTCCATCGTCTGGAGTACATTTCTTTGGTATAAAACCCTCAAAAGTGCCTTTATGAGTCTAGGAGAACCAATACATACATACAAATCGGAAAAGAAGTGTGTACAAAAAATGGCCAGGATGACCATTAATATTGCAAATTATTATTATTATTTATTTATATAGCACCATTGATTCCATGGTGCTGTACATGAGAAGGGGTTACATACAAATTACAGATATCACTTACAGTAAACAAACTAACAATGAAAGACTGATACAGAGGTGAGAGAGGACCCTGCCCTTTCGGGCTTAAGGCCCCGTCACACATAGCGATGTCGCCAGCGAGATCGCTGATTTTGTGACGCCACAGCGATCTCTCCAGCGAAATCGCTGTGTGTGACATGGATCAGAGACCAGCCCTCCTGCCAGGTATCGCGCTCGAAAGTCCTGGGCCATTTTTTGATTGTTGGTCTCCCGCTGGCCATCGCATGGCTGCGTGTGGCAGCGAGTGACCCGCCCTGGAGGCAGTAGGGTACTCGGTGCCGGGCCCGTTGATTTCAATCGGAGATGTCACAGTGGCAGCGACCCGGTCCGTGGCCTCAGGCAGTCAATGTAAAAGGGGTAGAGTGATGGGGATAAAGTTATTAAGATGATTCGTGACGCCACCTGTGGTTTCTGGTCAGTTTGACCAGCGCTGCAGGGTTGCTTCTCTGGGACAGATGGTGCAGTGCAGCAATGATGCTGAAGCTCCCCACAGGTGGAGCTGTAGTCCCAGGGCAGTAGTAATAGGTGTTGAGAGAGAGGGTGCAGTGTTAGGCCTCTTTCACACTTCCGTTTTTTACAATCAGTCACAATCCGCCAGGTTTTGAAAAAAAACGGATCCTCAATTTTTTTTTGAGGATCCGTTTTTTTCCCATTGACTTGCATTAATGGCGGATTGTGACGGATTGCTGTCCGTTGCATCCGTTTTTTGTGAGGATCCGCCAAAAGTTGCTGTCCGTCACCATCCTCAAAAATTTCAAAACGGAGCTTGTAACGTTTTTTTCTCTAGCGGATCCTGCAAACACTGATTTAACCCGAATTTCTTTCTGGGTGCCGGACAAAAAAAAAAAAAAATTCTCTCTCTCTCTCTCTCTCTCTCTCTCCCCGGCCAGCGATTCCTTTAAATTTCTTCATTTTCAGGATCCGTCTACAAACGGATCCTGTGCCATCCGTTCACATCAGTTTAGAACGGATCCGCTTCTCCGCCGTTTTGGCGGATTATAACTGTTGCAAAAAACTGAAGTGTGAAAGAGGCCTTAGGCACAGAGATGTAGCAGTGCTGAAGGTGTTGCAGGAAGAAGGCAATGACACAACAGGGTGCAGTTTCCTTTACCTTTACCGTGCTTTGTCAGTGCAGTCCAGGATCCAGATCACAGATCATCAAGCAAGTTAGGAATCTCTCTATGCAGATGGGTTGTGTAGTCTCCTTCCTAGCGCTTATCTGAGGTACTTGCAGTACTGAGTTACACTGAAGTCCCCCTTGCTTGCTCTCTTTAGAACGCCCCTCGTATGGCAGGCAGCCATAGCCTTCTATCTCTTCTGGCTCACACACGTTACTGCTGTGCCTCCTAGTCTTAGTTGGGAACAAAGCATTTACAGCCTTCTGTTCCTCCGGTTTCTGCTGCAGGACCATCAGCATTCATACAACTTTGGATACTGGACTCCGAACCATGCGTTTGAAGCCAGAAGTGGGCCTGAATTCCCCTCAATCCTCCAGCTCCTCTTTTCCACATCCACACACTTTGCCCTCCTCACAGAACTGACTTAACTTCCCTCCTGGCCCCAGAGAGCAGCTCCTCCCCCAGTTGGGTTCAGAGCTCCCTCTGCTGGCCTAGAGTGGGAACTGTGCTGTGTGCTGATTTACCTGATAGAGATATCCTTCATTGCTTCAAAGCATGACATCACACTCCCTAGGAGGAAGGTAATGCCACTGTGGCAACAATACTCCTGGGGGCGCCACACAAGAGACCAGCAATCAGCAACGCTGGACGCTGCTTTACAATGTAAACAGCGGGTATCTTAAGGGGGTTTTACACATAGCGATATCACTAGCAATATCACTAAAGCATTGCCGATTTGGTGACGCAGCAGCAATATCGCTATGTGTGATACTTACCGGCTCCCCAGCTGTCTGTCGCTGATTGCGCGAGATCGCGCAGCTCCATTTCTCATCGGGCGCTTCCTGCTGGGCTTCCTGCTGGCGCCGACGAGCGATGCGTGGACGCGGACGGGAGAACGTCAGGATCGCCACGTCTGAAAGGTAAGTAATGACCGCTGTATCGCTGCTGCATCGTTGTGAGATCTGCCTGTGTGGCAGCTCACTAGCGACCATTTAGCGATGCACCAGCGATCCTGACCGGGTCGTATCGTTGTCGGGATCGCTGGTGCATCGCTAAATGTAAAGGGGCCTTAAGAGCAGCACGGCTCTTAGATACCCGCTGCTTACATTGGAAACCAGCTTGCTCGCTGGTCCTGATCACTGGAGGGGCTGTCTATGTGACAGCTCACCAGCGATCAGCTAACTATGTCCCAGCGATCCCATCCACGTCGGATCGTTGGTGGGATCGCTGGGACATTGCTACGTGTAACGGGGCCCTAACATTTTACAGGATGGTGGGGGAGTAGACAGTAGGTTGGGGGGGTTGCAGCAGCTCCAGTGATGGTGAGGCAGTAGCTCCAGTAGTGGTGAGGAGGCAGCAGGGATCATTGCAGGCTGTAGGCTTTCCTGAAGAGATGGGTTTTCAGGTTCCATCTGAAGGATCCGAGTGTGGTTGATAGCCGGACGTGTTGGGGCAAAGAATTCCAGAGAACGGGGGCTATTTGGGAGAAGTCTTGGAGGCGGATGGGTGAGGGGCAAATAAGTGTGGAGGAGAGTAGGAGGACTTGGGAATATTGGAGATTAGGTGAGGGAAGATATCGGGAGATCAGTTCAAAGATATATGGAGACAGGTTATAGATGGCCTTGTAGGTCAGTATATGTAATTTGAACTGGATACACTGAGGGAGTGGGAGCCAGTGAAGAGATTTGCAGAGGGGAGAAGCGGAGGTGTAGCGAGGAGAGAGATGAATTAGTCAGGCAGCAGAGTTAAGAATGGACTGGAGAGGTGTGAGGGTGTTAGCAGGCAGGCCACAGAAAAGAATGTTGCAATAGTTGAGACAAGAGATGATGAGGGTATGTACAAGCATTTTAGTAGAGTGAGGGTTGAGGAAGGGACGGTTTCTGTAACTATTTTTGAGCTGGAGGCGGCAGGAGGTGGAGAGAGCTTGGATCTGCAGTTTGCAGGACAGGGCAGAGTCAAGGGTTACTCCGAGGCAGCGGACCTCCGGTATGGGGGAAAGCATGATGTCATCAATTATTATAGATAGGTCAGGTAAGGAAGATCTGTGAGATGGGGTAAAGATGATCAGTTCAGATTTGTCCACATTCAGTTTGAGGAAGCGGGAGGAGAAGGAGGATATGGCTGATAGAGACCCCAGGATTTTGGAGAGCAGAGAGGTGACGTCTGGACCAGAGAGGTAGATCTGAGTATCATCGACATAAAGGTGGTACTGGAATCCGTGGGACTTTATGAGTTGCCCCAGGCCAAATGTATAGATTGAGAAGAGTAGGGGTCCTAGAACAGAGCGTTGGGGGACTCCAACAGAGAGAGGGTGGGATGAGGAGGTAGTGTGGGAGTGGGAGATGCTGAATGTGCGGTTGGAGAGGTATGAGGAGATCCAGGATAGGGCGAGGTCTTTGATGCCAAAGCGAATGGGAGTAGCGATATTGGGCGATAGCTAGACATAGCGGTCGGTTCGAGGGTTGGCTTTTTGAGGATAGGCGTGATTGTGGCATGTTTGAAAGCAGAAGGGAAGGTACCGGAAGTTAGTGAAAGGTTGAAGAGGTGGGTTAGAGATGGGATTAGAGTGGTGGCAAGGTTGGGGAGGAGGTGGGATGGGATGGGGTCGAGTGCACAAGTGGTGAGGTGTGATTTGGAGAGAAGATGAGAAAGCTCCCCTTCAGTGATGTTGGATAAGGAGGTTATGGGGTTTGGGCAATGGTCTGGTATACAAAGGGGTTGCGGTTGCAAATGAACCAACAAAATTTATTACAATGAAAATATACAAGCAAGATACAAAACATACATTTAAAAACAATTAAAAAGCCAAGAAGGGCTACAAAGACACACGGAAGACCCAGTAGGGAACATCCAGACACCTCCACTGTGTGCACCGGAAATAAACAATTACATACTCATACAAAGACCGAAGTTCAATAACAACTAGCCAATACATGCAGTGTATAATAACATGCCAAGATAAAGATTAGTAATGTAGAATAAGTATGGTAAACAGATTCTATAAAACAAGCTGTGGGCCAGGCTATTAATATCAGCCCGCAGCTGTCTGCCTAGCCTTTGCTGGTTTGATTTTATAGGGGGACCCTATGTCAATTTTTTTCTGGAGTTCCCCTGTAAACTAGCCAGTAAAGGCTCAGCAAACATCTGTGAGCTGAAATTAATAGCCTGGGAACTTGGCTCCTTCCCAGAATTAACATCAGCCCTCAGCCGTCTGCTTTCCCTCTGCTGGTTATGACAATTATGTGGAAGCCCAAGCAATTTTTTTTTTTTTAAATCTCTTTTGAAAAATAAACAGATATTGCGTTTCACTCAAATTTTGTGTGTGTGTGTGTCTTTTATTCTTTTATTTAACTCTTTATGTACCATTTTATTAATGTGGGTATCTGGCTGACACATACATATATATTAGTATATATATATATATATATATATATATATATATATATAGTGGTGCAGTAACCTCTGTTAAAGCTAGGGGACGCTGTATATGCTACTCAGAAAATGCATGTGGGTGTGTGTCTGAACGCCCAAGGTAAAGCCTATATGTGTCTGGTTGTATGTAATAGGACCTATAGTGAGGTCATGACCATGTGATCCATACTTCACTTGTGGGTGTGGTCACATACCATATAGTGTGACTGAGGTCGGGTCACATGGGGTTGTGTTTTGATCCTGAGTGGTCAGAGTGCAAGGTCCCGGAGGCCTGCGTGTGTTGGAAGTGTCTGGGACTGAATTTCCTGAAGAGCACATGGAAAGGCCTGGATCTGGTAGAGTCTGTGATGGCTCTACGTAGGGGAGCTACTGCCTGGCTGTGGGTCTGGAACTGTAGACGGCCTAGTGAGCAAGGCACTGTCTGAAACGGTGATCCCAGTGCGGCCGCTTCCCTGATAACCTGTGAGTGATAAACCGTGAGTAATGCTGACCGGGGTCAGTAAGAGACTGTGTATGCTGTAAAAACGAATGTTTAACGGACACTGTACTGGAAGCTATATGCAATTTAATTCATGAAGAGCGGTTTATGCAGCAGTTTAATAAACCAAATGAACTGTTTAACCCTGAGTGTCCCAGCGTATGCCTCAACGACCGGTCAAGCGAGTAAATACCCGTCCACTCATATGGTGGATGTCTACAATATATAATATATTCACTTATATTTGTTTTGTGTGTGTAAACATTATATTTGAACATGGTATGTAATGATAATATGGCCTTTAATGGAAAATGTAAAAGAAGAAGTTGTACAAGGAAATTACATCACAATTCTTTTTTTTTCCCTTTGTTACATAATATATCTTTATTTAGCTTGCAAATCTGCAGAGAAAACCGCATGAATATCTGCATCAAAACCAGAATTTCAACTGCTTTTTCTGCCAAGAGAGGCAGAATCCGCGAAGAATTTTACAAAGGCAAATCGGCAACGTGCGCACATGCCCTAGCAATTTTTCTTGTCTGCTGCTGATGGAGCTTTGTCAGGGTTGCTTTTTGTACATCGAGCTGTAATTTTTATCCGGCATCATTTTGAGAAGTTGCCAACGAAAAATGTGAATTCTGACACTTTTTTTTTTCTTTCTGCTGCGCTAATCATACAGTTTAATACATTTTGTATTTCCATTGATTTGACTTTTCACATGCATCAATACCAAATGTTTTTATTTTATTTTTGAACTTGAAAAAAGGGGTAATTCTATTATTTATCTTTTTTTTTGTATTTTTAAAAACATTTACTTTGCTCTGAGACCTGAACCTACAATCTGCAGGTGTTTTTCTAGATGTTGTGTATTGCAGAATATAGAATAAATCATGATCTTCTATGAAGCCCAACTTTTCACTGGGCTTCATGGATATACAGAGATGATAGCTATGGCGGTCTTCTGATGTCTCGCCTACAAAGGCTATTCATCAACACTCCATTATCATGTGGCGGAGGAGCCAATGGTCTAGTTCTGATCACTGCTGACAGAGGCAGGTGCTCCTTGTAAAACCTGTATAATGCAGCTGGCATCCACCAAGTATTGAGTGGCTCAATTTTTGTAAGCGGTGAAGATTGAGCCTCCTACCCCACCAGGCCAGATCATTATGTCCCCTGGCCGGAGGTTACAAAATTTGGTAGTGAAACTTAGTGGTCACAGACAATTAGTACAAGTGTTTGGAAGTTACAATCTATGGAATATAAGCTTGATAGTTTCAAGTAAGATAGTAACTGTAAGTCCACCCCCTCAGCTGATGGAGGCTTGGTGGGTCACAAACCTCCTCTGGTCACACCAGCAGCAGTAATCAGATGTTCCATAATCTCTTCCAAAAGTGGACTTTATCCCCCTGATCTAGAGATGGTCAGTGACCGCACGGTGTACTGAATGTTGAAAGTAGTCAGGAACCACTTGACTGGATTTTGAGGAAAACTGTGTTTGCAGGAATGAATGCTATGCCCAAGTGTTAAGCAGACTAATAGCAGCTCTGTTCTCACGGAAAAAATAATGCCAGAGCCCATGAAGCTTTCATAGGTCACCACTCTTCTGACAGGTAAGTCCTCACTGTCTGCACGTGATATGCTATTACCGCCTGGGTGCCAAAATACTCCCATACAACTCCCTAACTCCACCCTAGCAAACAACATGTGCAGGGCCATGCTGCTTCCTCTGCTCACATAACAAGAGACAATTACTGAGCCTACAGCACCCACCTGTAACCTTGCAATCAATCATCACTATTATTAAAGGCACAGAAAATGGATGTACAGTAGAGGCTACAACATGCATAAGTACATTATTTAAAACACAACCTAAAAAGCCAATCACCTCCACTGGTCAGCAAACAGTGTAAGTGCCAAGGGCAGACATACCTTTGGTGCAACCAGTGCAGCCGTACAGGGGCCCAAGGGTTAAGGGGGACACTACTACCTCCAAAGCAAATTGAATTGTACATTATGATGAGCTACTGATCAATAGGTAAGAAGGCGCTAGTGACCACTGGGGAAGATTGAGCTGCAAAATTTGGACAGTAACCACCCTACTGTCGGTATGAAGTATTAAGCACGTAAAATAAGTGACGATTTTGCACTAGAAATCTTTCCCTGATGAAGGAAACTGCTGATTTACGAAACGCGTAGGATAGCTTGGTCCTCACGGCACCTTGTACAAGCAGAAGTCATGTGGGCTACACGTGACCACTGACGTCACGCAGGTACTGCCATCGCCGTCCTACCACAGGACTCGACTGCAGCACCTGAACACCCACGCCTGCCTGATATAGCCACACGGAGCGCATGTCACCGGCAGAAACAGCGCTCTTCTACTCTGCCTGCCTCATCTACTTGACAGGAACACTTGCAAACGCTATCTGCTCACCGCCCGAGCACTGGTATGCAGCCTCAAATCCGAAAAAAGAAAAGGTAAATGCCTCTTTCTACCATATCAGTGTGGCTAATATCCTCCAGTCCCTTTCCCCAGCAGTCACCACTCACCTATCTAAAATATTTAACCTCTCTCTTCTGGTATCTTTCCCTCCTCATTTAAGCATGCCATCATACATCCACTACTTAAAAAACCATCCCTCGACCAAAACTGCCGCTAACTATAGACCTGTCTCTAATCTTCCCTTCCTCTCTAAACTCCTGGAACGCCTGGTCCACTCCCTTCTAATCCGCTATCTCTCTGATAACTTGCTTCTCGACCCTCTCCAATCCGGTTTCCGCTCTCTACACTCTACTGAAACTGCCCTCACTAAAGTCTCTAATGATCTACTAACAGCTAAATCTAATGGTCACTACTCCATGCTAATTCTCTTGGATCTCTCTGCAGCATTCGACACTGTGGATCATCAGCTCCTCTTCACCATGCTCAGCTCCATCGGCATCAAGGACACCGTTCTCTCCTGGTTTTCCTCCTATCTCTCTGACCGCTCCTTTACTGTATCTTTTGCTGGTTCCTCCTCCTCTCATCTTCCACTATAGGCCCCGTCACACTAAACGATATCGCTAACAATATTGCTGTAACGTCACTGTTTTTTGTGACCTAGCAGCGATATTGCTAGCGATATCGTTATGTCTGATACTTTCCTCCGACCGGCTCCCCCGCTGATTATCGCTTAACGCACGAGAACGTCCTGGACCGTTTCTCGTCGTCAGCTTCCTGTGGCGCCGATGAGTGACGCGGGCGGAAGTCAGGATCACCTCGTCTGACAGGTAAGTAGTGACCCTCGACCCCTGCTGTCGCTGGTGAGATCTGCCTGTGTGGCAGCTCACTAGCAACCACTTAGCGATGCACCAGCGATCCTGACCGCGTCATATCGCTGGTCGGGAACGCTGGTGCATCGCTAAGTGTGACAGTACCTTTACTGTTGGGATCCCTCAAGGATCAGTCCTAGGCCCCCTCCTCTTCTCTTTGTACACTGCCCCTATTGGTCAAACAATCAGTAGATTTGGTTTCCAGTACCATCTCTATGCTGATGACACCCAATTATACACTTCATCTCCTGATATCACGCCAGCCTTTTAAGGTAACACCAGCGATTGTCTAAATGCTGTGTCTAACATCATGTCCTCATTATATCTGAAACTGAACCTGTCAAATAATGAACTCCTTGTGTTTCCTCCCTCTACTAATGTACCTATACCCAACATTGCCATTTCTGTGTGTGGTTCCACTATTACTCCCCAGCAACATGCCCGCTGTCTTGGGGTCATACTTGACTCCGAACTTTCATTCGCCCCCCACGTCCGATCACTGGCTCGCTCTTGTTATCTGCACCTCAAAAACATTTCTAGAATTCGACCTTTTCTTACTTTTGATTCCGCAAAAACGCTTACTGTTTCTCTTATTCTTTCTCGTCTAGACTATTGTAACTCTCTTCTAATCGGTCTCCCTCTTACCAAACTCTCCCCCCTCCAATCTGTCTTGAGTGCCGCAGCCAGGATCATATTCCTCGCCAATCGTTACACCGATGCCTCTACCTTGTGTCAGTCGTTACACTGGCTACCCATCCACTCCAGAATCCAGTACAGACTTATTACCCTCACCCACAAAGCTCTCCATGGCTCAGCACCACCCTACATCTCCTCCCTCGTTTCAGTATACCATCCTACCCGCGCCCTCCGTTCTGCTGATGACCTGAGGTTAGCATCCTCAATAATCAGAACCTCCTACTCCCGTCTCCAAGACTATACACGTGCTGCGCCAATTCTTTGGAATGCACTCCCCAGGTCAATACGATTAGTCCCGAATCCCTACAATTTTAAGCGTGCCCTGAAAACGCATTTATTCACACTGGCCTACCGCCTCAACACATTAACCTAACTATCCCTGTGTGGCACAGTCAAAAATTTTACCATAACCAGGTTCCCCGCATCATGTTCCCACATGCTTTATGCATCTATTAGCCTTCTGTGTCTGTACTGTTACACACTTAACATTATGGCTGGTCCAAATAATCAGGGCAATTGTTACCACCCACCTTTCATGTCTCCCTTTTTTTACTCATAGATCGTAAGCTTGTGAGCAGGGCCCTCATTCCTCTTGGTATCTGTTGTGATCTATGTGATTATTGTTATGATGTAATGTCTATCGTCTGTACAAGTCCCCTCTGAAATGTAAAGTGCTGCGCTATAGAAATAAAATTTATTATTATCGACACAGGCTCTCCCTGCCTTATCGGTTAAGGCACTTGTGTGCTTTCCTGACTGCATATTGATAATTTTTCAGTGGGTCTACATACAGACCGACCTAAAGGACCCGTCTCACATAACGAGATTGTTAACGAGATCACAGAAACATCACAGGTTTTGTGACGCAACAGCGACCTTGCCAGCGATCTCGCTACGTGTGACACATAGCGGCGACTGGCCCACCCCCGCTGGATATTGCTGATCGTGCTCAAATGTCCTAGGCCATTTTTTGATTGTTGGCGTCCCGCATGCATCGCTGTGATTGACACCGACGAGCGACCTTGTTGGTGACGCAGAACTCAGGGACGCAGGCATGAGTCGTCAGAATAGCTGCTGTGTGACAAGGTCCCAACGACCGCCGAGGTCGTCATACGGATCGCCGTATCGTTGCTGCGTCGTTGAGTAGATCTGCCTGTTTGACAGCTTACTAGCGACCATGTAGCGACGTACCAGCGATCCTTAACAGGTCGTATCGTTGTCGGGATCGTCGCTAAGTGTAACGGTACCCTAAGCCTCCTAGTACGTATACCTATGCTTGGCCTCCCTCTCTCCACCTGCTTCACTGGATGCTCTGCTGGCTGTAACTTTTGCCTCCCTGAAGCATATGTAGGGTTCTAGCAGGTTCTCAGGATGCAGTGACGAGACACGAGACAGGGTATGACATGTATAATAAACTTTTATAAATTGAAGCCACTGGGGCTAGGCTGAGCGGGCAAAACGGGGTAACAAACAATCAGTCCTCGCAGGGACTCAATAAGACAAACAATACTTTCTGTGTAACTGGGAGTAACCCGGCTAGTCCGGGTGTCAGAGGCCAGAATATGGCCAAACTAATACACTTATTTCTAACGTCCACTTATTCTTCCATGCGTCGCTCGGGATTGCAGATGCAGCCGCTTAGAGGTCATTGATGCGGCTGCCTTGACGCCTCGATCTTTCGGGGAGGTTTTGGCTCGTCGGGCCCTGAAGAAACTGTACCGGTGGGGTGTAACAGGCCCTGAAGAAACTATGCCGGTGGGCACAACAGGCCCTGAAGAAACGGTGCCGGTGGGGCGCAACAGGCCCTGAAGAAAAAATGCCGGTTGGGCACAACAGGCCCTGAAGAAACGGTGCCGGTGAGGCGCAACAGGCCCTGAAGAAACAATGCCGGTGGGGCGCAACAGGCCCTGAAGAAACGGTGCCAGTGGGGCGCAACAGGCCCTGAAGAAATGATGCTGGTGGGACGCAACAGGCCCTGAAGAAACAATGCCGGTGGGGCGCAACAGGCCCTGAAGAAACAGTGTCGGTTGGGCGCAACAGGCCCTGAAGAAACGGTGCCGGTGGGGAGCAACAGGCCCTGACGAAATGATGCCGGGGAGGGGCGCGGTAGTGACGCAGTCTCAAAATCTAACCGCTCACCAATCTCGGCCCAGAGTCCCTCAGCAAACCAGATGGGGGGCCTCTATGGACGCCTGTAGCAGGGTGGCGCCCCCTGGGGCCGGTGATGACGGGGCCGCAGCTGTTGGAGAAGGCAGGGGGTAGTGCCCTGGATGCTGTAACGGAATGATCTCGCATCGCAGCGGTCACTTGAGGTAGCGGCCTTGTCACAACAAGGTGGGAAGCAGCGGGAGTGGCTGTATGCGACTGTATGCGGGGAGCGGCCGCCGGTGCCAATCTCTCACGTGTCACTTGTCGGTAAGTCTGTAACTTTCCCCTCACAGACCCCTTCCGGTCTCTCCAAAACACACCGTCCGCTCCCTCGGTCTTCACTCTTTCACACGGCTCCCTGTCTGTTGTCCGGCTCTCTGTCAACTGCCACTTCAGTGCGCCCCCTGCTCCTTTTAAGTTTGCCCTGCCCCCTGTTTCCCTGACAACTCCAGTCAAGTCTTTCCTTTTACTGTCCTCCCAGTATCGTTCCTTCAGGAACCCTGATGGCGGACCCCTGGGTACCTGCCCATTCACTGTCTGGGAGTCCTCCTCCCCACACATACACTGACTGGATTGTTATTTTAAAGTACTAATCAGACACCAAATCTATTATATTATCATCCCTCTGTGTGGTGCATACTGGTAGTAACATTTCACATTCACTTTCAGGTTCACCTACCTTTCACCCTACCTCCCTCCTACTGTCCACACGACCCCGTCTCCCTCCTGGATCAGCTATTGGCATACCTCCAAACTTTTCAAGAAGGGAAAGAGGGACAAAGGCTGTGGCACGCCACGACAAATTTTAGGCCATGCCCCCAACCACACCCATTTAGCACTGCTGATCACACTGAATGGTACTGAGGGCACAGTGGCTGGCATTATGGGCACAGTGGCTGGCATTATGGGCGCAGTGGCTGGTACTGTTGGCACACTGACTGGTACTGAGGAAAAGAAAGAACAGAGAGAGAAAAAAGAAAACAGAGAACACAGAGGGAAAGAAAGAGAGAACAGAGAGAAAGAAAGAGGGGGGAAAAGGAGAGCAGAGAGAAAGAGGTGAAAGAAAGATCAGACAGAGAAAGTAAGAGGGGAAGTAAAGAGAACAGAGAAAAAAAGAACAGAGAGAGAAAGATAGATTAGAGAGAGTGGAAAGAGAGAACAGAGCGAAAGAAAACAGAGAGAGAGATAAATAAAGAATAAAGAGGGGAAAGAAAGAAACAGAGAAAAAGGGGACAGAAAAAAGAACAGAGAAATAGAGGAAAGAAAGAACAGAGACAGAAAAAAAGAACAGAGAAAGAAAGAGGAAAGAAAGAGAACAGAGAGAAAGAACGGGGAAAGAAAGAGAACAGAGAGAGAAAGATTAGAGAGAGCAAAAGAAACAACAGGCTCACACACACATGGCTCCACTCCGTACACCTCGTACACACGTGGCTTTGCTCCATACACCTTGTACACATGCGGCTCTGCTCCATACACCTCGTACACACGTGGCACCGCTTTGCACACACGCAGCTCTGCTCCTCACACCTCGCACACACACAGCTCCGCTCCTCACACCTCGCACACACACGGCTCCGCTCCTCACACCTCGCACACACGGCTCCACTCCTCACACCTCGCACACACGGCTCTACTCCTCACACCTCGCACACACACACACGGCTGCACTCCGTGCACCTCGTACACACACGGCTGTGCTCCACAAAACTCGCACACACACGGCTCCGCTCCTCATACATTGCACACACACGGCTTCACTCTGTACACCTTGTACACACATGACTCCGCTCCTCACACCTCGCACACACAGCTCCACTCCTCACACCTCGCACACACACGGCTCTGCTCCGTACACCTCGCACACACACGGCTCTGCTCCGTACACCTCGCACACACACGGCTCCGCTCCGTACACCTCATACACATGGCTCTGCTCCATACACCTCGTACACACATGGCTCCGCTCTGTACATCTCGTACACACATGGCTCCCTTCCTGACCCCACACATAATCTTGCCTCATCCAGCACCATGACAACCAGCACAGCAGAGTCCTGCACACACCAAGGCTCGTGATCATGTGACCCAACTCCTCCCCTCCTGTGACCTCTTCACAGGTCCTCCAGGTCCTGCGCACAGATGAGAACAGCCTAACAACATCATTGCAGGCTGTGAGGGGCTGCGGTGGGTGTCTGGGAGGGCGAGGATGGGGCGTGCGGCTTATCTCCCTGCAGTGCTTAAAAATAGAGTCCCGGGTGGGACAGCGGGTGGGCAGGGCAAAAACGGGACTATCCCGTGAAATCCGGGATGGTTGGGAGCTATGGCTATTGGTTTGTTCTTGTACAAAGGCTCTTTTCTGTCTTTGCAACATATGGCAATCCAAAATACTGGGTGTATGTCTCCCTGGAAAATAAGGCATCACAAATGTCTGTGAATGCTGATGGTGTGAGAAGCCAGTCCTTTAGCCATTTTTACACACACAGATGTAATTAGTGCAAGGGCTAATGTTACGTTTTGTGAGTAGCAGCCCCGCATAGGAGAACTACCGAGCCCAGGAGAAGCAACCCTGTGCCCCTGGGATTGAGTGGTGCTGAAGATCAAGGTGGCCAGCCAGTGCCTTTGCTGTGGTTTCTGTCTGGACTACAGAGAATCTGTCCTGCGCAGTTCAAGAAATGCCCAACTGCCAGATGATGATCCTTAGTTGTCAGCAGTGGGAATAGAGCTGAGGTACTTTCCTGAGGGTCCGTGGATGCCAAACTCTGGGTTTAGAGGAGATTTACTGCATGTACAGTGCTATATGCAGTGGGAGTGAGGAGATCAGCAGCACATTGCTGGAAAAGCGCTGGGGTCATCACAATGCGGGAGGAAGGACCAGAACAATAGAGGCAACAGTGTCTCTTGGCCGGAACCATTGGGATTGCCACTAGTTTTGCAGGGGAACAGAGAACCTGACGGGACAGACCTGTGACCTTTACTGCCAAGGACGGGTCTGATATAAAAGGGGCTGAGCATAGGAACCTGGGGCTTTTGGCGGGAAGACAGAAGCTGCGGCAGGTGAAGGTTCACTCCCTTCCTGTGGGTGATTCCCGAGTGTGTACTACCCTGCCTCCAGAAATAGCGCTAGTGACCGCTTACCCCTGCTGGACGCAGACCCAACGCGACCGCAGACAGGAAACGTTGACCATAACGCACAACCATTGACCGCTCACAGCTTTGGGTGTACAGCCCCCGTCGCAGACTTCAACTCCTCAGCCGCGGCTGCGACCTTGGGACCGGTTTCCTCCTCCTCATACACCATAAGTCACTGGTACCCGGACATACAGCGGCCCACCAAAAGTTCCCAGACTCTTCGCCGCTGCCAAAAGACAGTGTCTCGGATACATCCAGGACCACTTCTTCAACACGACACGCCACCTGCGCCATCATCGAGGGATCTTCCAACCATCTTCCTCCCAACGTCAGAGCCTGATAAGTTGAACTCTACGTTTTTCCTTTTTTCCACCGTTAGCTATTTTTCTGTCTACTGTTAGTGACAGCTGAAGTCAGGCTGACATCACGTTATACTTTACTTTCATATTTCTGCCCGCGCAATATTGCTGTGTGACTTGTACATACCAAGTCCCTGAGTGGAGAAAACTGTCGTTCTTTTTCTCTTGTTATATAAAAAAACCACCCTTTAACAATTGCTCAGCCTCCTGCTCGTCACTGCATCCTTTGCATCTGCTAGTATCCTATAACACCATGAGGGGCTGTTGGCTGAGTGTACTGAATAAATGTGGAGAGCTGTAATTTTCATTAACTGGTCTATTAAAAGTTTTTCTTCCCATTGCCCGTGAGGTCTGGACATTACTTACTTAGAAGGGCTTATCCTGCATCACTTCCACAACTTTCCGATTTTTATTCGGCTGAGGATGGCCTGCCAGCTGGTGTAAGTGTAAGTGTAAGCAGAAGGACCAGGCTGTGGGTACCTGTACCGAGCCGGGTCCGGAACTGTTGAGGTTGCCTCCCATGTTGCCGGGGGGAAGAACCAGACCAACCTCATGACCCGGGTAGGAGGGGCCAGATAAAAGCAAAAGCGCGCGCAGCTGCAGGGAGTTTGGTGCCAACAAGCAGCAGCGTGCAGCTAGGCGAGCAGCGCGCTCTGTCCCCCAAGTACAGGCGCCACAACAGGCCGCGTTGTTTGGTCCCTGCCATCTGCAGTGGGACAGCTACACATAGAAGTGCCGTGTGCTCCATAGCTGCAGGGGATTAAGGTACCGTGCGCTCCGTGACTGTGAGTACTGCGCATGTGCAGAGCAGGCAGAGCCAAGCACCAGGCAGACTCTTGGAACCTTCCCTGCCACTTGCTTCCCACCCGTTCACACTTGACTCTGGCAGTGCTGCGGCCCTGTTTTCTCTGGCCACACTTGTTTATGGACTAGGGGCTCAGCAGAAAGTACCGACCGCTGCCGCCAGAAGACGGACCATCGTTACAAAGGACCCCATCTGAGGACATCTCCCCAGATGCTGCCGATGCTACAACCCCTGTGGGGTCATCTGCTGCAGAGGATCATACAGGACAGATAAGTTATTTAATTAAACTGCTACTGTGTTACATTTATTGTTTTTTGCCATTCACTCTTTAACCGTTTACCTCCCTGCGAGGAGTAAATATCTTATTCTAGTAAATTGTTACATTTTGTTAACCCTTGTTCTGCCTCCTGTCTGTCACTGGATCCCGCAACCTGCTTACATTGCCACTGTGACAGTTGTTCGCCATTACGCTCCGACTCCCAATCCAAACAGGTGTATCTAGAGTGACATGTAAAAGTGTAGGCAACCCTGGTCAAAATTACTATTATTGTGAACAATTAACCAACTTGAAGATGAAATTATCTCTAAATGGTCTAAAGTTAAAGATGACAGTAACAGTTGAAAAAAAAATTGTGTGTGTGTGTGTGGGTCGCCCTCCCAGAGCTGTGGGGTACTCGGTACCGGGCCCGATGAGCTTCAATGGGAGATGTCACGGCAGCTGGGACCCGGTCCGTGACCCTGGGCGCCCATTGTAAAAGGGGAATGTTCAGTGTGCTTATGATGATTAGAGTTTATGAATGAATGAGTCGTGACGCCACCTGTGGTGTTCAGCAATGAAGGTGTTAAGCCAATGCTGCAGACAGATCCTCTGGGACAGATGGTGTGGTGCAGCAATGATGTTATAGCCCTCCACAGGCAGGGCTGTAGACACAGGGCAGAGTAGGTGAAGTGACACGTAGATGGTGTAGTTTCGGGCGCAGGGGATGTAGCAGTGCCGGGCAGGTTGACGCAGGAATAAGTGGAGGACACCAGGGCATGTAGTTCCAAAGCTTTACTCACAGTCTGTTGTGGCACAAGAGCCCGCATCCGTGCCATGTCCTCCTGGTCAGGAGCTCAGCCAACTTCCAGGCAAGATGAAGTACTCCTTTCCAACACTCCGCCAACATCTGTGCCTTTTCTGAACGTCTCCCTCTTAGCGCCTTTAGTGAAGTACTTACAGTACTGAGTTACACTGGAGTTCCTCCTGTCAGATGTTCCTATCAACTCTACTTGTACGGCAGACAGCTGTAGCCTGCTTCGGGGACTTGTGGCGCCCCTGAGGCTTCAGTCGCCACAGAGGTACTGCACCTTCTCCTAAGGTGTAGTGCCCCACCATCGAGGTAAGGTGGGAACTCCTGACCACGCTCCACACCTGCATTCCACACACAGGATAGTTCAGTGGGGCCACCTAACAGCTTCAGGCTGGGGGTTAGCAGAGCACCCCTCGTAGAACCCTGCTTCGTAACATGAGATGAGATGTGCTGGGAGGCGGGTGGAGTGAGATGATATAAAAGAGTGGGATGGTAGGAAGAGTGAGAGTTAGAGGTTGGTTAGTTGGAGAGAGAAGATGGGTGTCTGAAGGATGTGCTGCAGCAGGTCCCAGTGATCTGGGCTGCTGGCACGAGAGAGACCAGAGAAAGAGACTGATAAGATTGATAACCTAACCTTCCATGAGAGAGAGAGAACAGATCATAACGAAGGAGAATAGAAGGACGGTGGGAAGCTGGTTGAAGAAAGATAGAGAACCCTTCCAGTCCAGAGACCGCAAAAGCCGGGGCCCGGTCCCCGAGGTTGATTGGATCATTATGTCCGGCAACAGACACCGGAGGAGTAGTGAGCCACTAACGCCTTGCTCCCATCATAGACTTGGGACACAACAGCAACTGAATAGAGAGCCGGGATGCAGTGAGGAGTCCCCGAAGCAGGCTACAGCTGTCTGTCATTCAAGTAAAGACTAGGAACACCTAGAGAGAGGCATTCCAGGGTAACTAAGTACTTGAGTGCTTCGCATCTAAAGGCGCATTGGAGGAGTCATTCAGTAAGGTACATGTTGGCGGAGTGTGGAAGGGAGAATCCTATCCTTCCTGGAGGTTGGCTGGAGCCCTGACCTGGAGAACACGGTACGGAGGCAGGCAGTTGAGTGAACTGCAAACAGTGAGTAAAGCTTTGGAACCGCATACTCGGGTGTCCTCCAGTTATTCCCGCACCACTACACCTGGGTACCAGCATCTATACCATTCTGCGCCTCTCCTCATCCATTGCACCTACACTGCCCTGGGACTACAGCTCCACCTGTGGGGAGCTATACTATCTTTGCTGCACCACACCATCAGTCCCAGCGGATCTGCATGCAGCGTTGGCTCAACATCTTACTTGCCAAACACCACGGGTGGCGTCACAAACTATTCTAATAAACTTTAACACCATTAACATCACCGCCATTGATATTGGGTGCCCAGGGCCACGGACCGGGTCACCGCTGCTGTGACACATTCCCACCTTGACACCGGCCCGGTACCGAGTACCCCGCTGCCCTGCGTGTGCGACCCAGACTCCTAACTACCTAGTCCCGGCTCACTCACGATGCTGTTGTGCACCCAAGTCTGGTGTGGGAATAAAGTGGTGACAACTTCTACTCCTCCGGTGTCTGCTGCAGGACCATTAGTATCCATACAACCTCGGGGACCAGACCCCGGCCTTGTGCTTAGAACTTGGGAAGGGTTCTCCTCTAACCCTAATCCTTAGTTCTCTTCTTCGCCTCACGTTCCGTACTAATCCTTTCCTTCTTATGGAGAGTCAGGATTTCTATCGATGTTCCTTTCCTGTGCCAGCGGACCCAGGTCACTGAGGTCGGCTGCAGCACTTCCTTCTTCCATCCCACTCAAGGGATCTTCACTCCTTCTCTGACTCTGTCAGACTGACTACTGACCAAACCCTAAACTCTTCCCGCTCTTTTGATGCAAACTAAACTCCACCCGCCTCCCAGCACGCTTCGTGTTCCAAGCAGGGAGCCACCAAAGGGTGCTTTGCTACACTACTATGTTGTGTGGGATGCAGGTGATGGAGTGTGGTCAGGTGTCCCCACCTTACCTGGATGGTGGGGTACCTCAGGAGGAGGTGCAGTACCTCTGTGGCGGCTGAACCCTCAGGGGCGCCACACGTGTGTGTGTGTGTATGTATGTGTATATATATATATATATACATATACACACATATTTTTTTTATTTTGCCTAAAATACAAAGGAAATGTGTCTTCTTTAACTTTAGGCCTTTTAGAGATCATTTCATCTTCAACTTGCTTCTGTAGGTTTTCTGGCACTCTGGCAAGAGCCCACCCCGAGCACATGTGAGATTTGCACTCTTAGTTACGTGCTGATGAGCTGCTGTTCCTAATCCTCTCAAAGTTCAGTGCAAAACTGAGAGAAGTAGGAAGAGAAGCTCATTGTCACATGACTATAACTATAAAAATTGCATTTGAGTGAAGTGTCCATGTGATGACTGCTGGAACCTGCAGAGCCGAATCCTGACAGTGAGGATATTACACACTGTTAGGATTGGCTACAGGGATTCATTTTTTAATTAAAGGGCTTGTCCAGGTGTGAAATCAAAGTCTGAAGTCATTCCCTCACAGCGCATGCAGTACACACTTTTAGGATTCTCCCTTGCGAGTGGCAAGAGTGGACGGCCATGTGAGCACAAGTATGAGATCTGTATACTTCTGGTCACATTCTGACTAGATGTGTCCAGCCTCACTCAATTCAATTCATTATGTGACGCCACGCATGTCTAGTTGGCACGTGACAGCATGTATTAAATTGCCAGCATCAGAGAATCCTGAAAGCGTGCAGTGCGTGCTGTGAGAATTCAACCCCTTTAACCCCTTTCTGCCATTGGACGTACTATCCCGTCCATGTGCCCTGGGACTTAATTCCCAAGGACAGGATAGTACGTCATAGCGATCAGCTGACACCCGGCACTATGTGTCAGGGATGGTCACGGACCGCCCCTGGCACATTAACCCCTGGCACACTGCGATCAAACATGATCGCAGTGTACCGGGGGCATAGAAGAGAAGCGCGCAGGGAGGGGGCTCCGTCCGTGCTTCCCTGCGTCCCCCGGAGCAGCGCGATGTGCTGCGTCGCTCCGAGGGCCTCCTCTCTGCAGGCCCCCGGATCCAATATGGCCGTGGGGGCCTTCAGAGAGGCGGCTTCCACAGTGCCTGCTGAGAGCAGACACGATGAAGCCTGCAGCAGTGCTTGTCAGATCGCTGATCTGACAGAGTGCTGTCTAAACTGTCAGATCAGCGATCTTACACCTTATAAAGTAAAAAAAGTGAAAAAATAATTTATAAAAAATCCCCAAATAAATTAAAAGAAAAAAAAATTCCCCAATAAATTAATTTTTTTGTAAATAAAAAAACGATAAAAGTACACATATTTAGTATCGCCGCGTCCGTAACAACCCGCCCTATAAAACTGTCCCACTAGTTAACCCCTTAAAAAAAAAGCAAAAAAAAAATGCTTTATCTTACCGCCGAATAAAAAGTGCAATAACGAGCGATCAAAAAGACAGATATAAATAACCATGGTACCGCTGAAAATGTCATTTTGTCCCGCAAAAAATGAGCCACCACACAGCACCATCAGCGAAAAAATAAAAAAGTTATAGCTCGCATAATAAAGCAATGCAAAAATAATTATTTTTTATATAAAATTGTTTTCAAAAGCGCCAAAACATAAAAAAAGACATAAATGAAGTATTGCTGTAACCGTACTGACCCATAGGATAAAACCACTTCATCAATTTTACCACATGTGAAACGGTTTAAATACACACCCCTAAAGAAATTCATGAAATGCTGGTTTTTCTTCATTCTGCGTCCCAAAAATCAGAATAAAAAGTGATCAAAAAAGTCACATGCCCGTAAATGGTACCAATAAAAACATCAACTTGTCCCGCAAAAAATAAGACCTCCCATGACTCTGTGGGTCAAAATATGTAAAAATTATAGCTCTCAAAATGTGGTGATGCATAAACTATTTTTACAATAAAAAGCGTCTTTTAGCGTGTGACAGCTGCCAAAAATAAAAACCGCCATAAATAGTAAATCAAACCCCCCCGTTATCACCCCCTTAGTTAGGGCAAAATTATAAAATTAAAAAAAAATGTATTTATTTCCATTTTCCCATTAGGCTTAGGGCTAGGGTTAGAGCTAGGGTTAGGGTTAGGGCTAGGGTAAGGGTCCCGATACATTTAGCGATGCACCAGCGATCCCACAACGATACGACCCGGTCAGGATCGCTGGCGCATCGCTAAATGGTCGCTAGTGAACTGCCAAACAGGCAGATCTCACCAGCAACGTAGCAGCAGTCGGCGGTCGTTACATACCTGTCAGACGCGGCAATGAAGACGTCCTCCCGCCCACGTCTACGTGTCGCTCGTCGGCGCCAGCAGGAAGCCCAGCATGAAGCCACCGACGAGAAACGGCCCAGGACGTTCTCGCGCAATCAGCGATAGTCAGCGGGGGAGCCAGTCGGAGGTAAGTGTCACATATAGCCATATCGCTAGCAATATCGCTGCTGCATCACAAAATCGGTGACACTTTAGAGAGATTGCTAGCGATATTGCTATGTGTGAAGCCCTCTTTAGGCTGTGTGCACACGATGTGGATTCTGCTGAGGATTTTTCCATGCAGATTTGGCTAAATCCGTAGGTAAATCCGCAGGTCGTTTTACCTGCGGGTTTAGTGCGGATTAGCAGCATGTGCACTGCATTTTTCATTTGCCATTGAATATAAAGATACTGTACAACACAGCAGAAACTGCTGTGGATCCGCAGGGCCAAATCCGCTGCGGATTCGCAACAGAATCCGCAACGTGTGCACACATCCTTAGGATTAGGACTAGGGTTAGGGCTGAGATTAGGGTTAGGGGTGTGTTGGGGTTAGAGATGAAGTTAGAATTTGGAGGTTTCCACTGTTTGGGCACATCAGGGGCTCTCCAAATGCAACTTGGCGTCTGATCTCAGTTCCAGCCAATTCTGCATTGAAAAAGTCAATCGGTGCTCCTTCCCTTCCAAGCTCTGCCATGCTCCCAAACAGTGGTTTACCCCCACATATGAGGTATCATCCTACTCAGGACAAATTGCACAACAAGTTCTGGGGTCCAATTTCTCCTGTTACCCTTGGGAAAATAAGAAATTGGGGGCAAAAATATGATTTTTGTGGAAAAAAATGATTTTTATTTTTATGGCTCTACGTTATAAACTTCTGTGAAGTACTTGGGGGTTCAAAGTGCTCACCACACATCTAGATAAATTCCTTGGGGGGGTCTTGTTTCCAAAATGGTGTTATTTGTGGGGGTTTCCACTGTTTTGGCACATCAGGAGCTTTCCAAACGCGACATGGCGTCTGATCTCAATTCCAGACAAAAAAGTCAAATGGCGCTGCTTCCCTTCCGAGCTCTGCCATGCGCCCAAATAGTCGTTTACCCCCACATATGGGGTATCAGCGTACTCAGGACAAATTGCACAATAACTTTTGGGGTCCTGTTACCCTTGGGAAATAATAAAAAATTGGAGGTGAAAAGATCATTTTTGTGGAAAAAATGATTTTTTAATTGTACGGCTGTACGTTATAAACTTCTGTGAAGCCCTTGGGGGTTCAAAGTTCTCACTGTTGTGATTAGGTAACCGAGGAGGATAGCAGGGGAATAGACTAGGCAACCAGATAACCAGAGAGGTTGGTAACTTAGCGGATTGCAGACCCCTAAACTGACAACACAACTAGAATTAGCCGTGGGACGTACCTACGATGCCCTAGATGCCTCGGCACAGCCAAAGAATTAACTAAGCCTAAAGATAGAAAAGGGGAAGCTAAACTGCCCTGGAGTAGAACCCCCAAAGGAATAGATAGCCCCCGAACATATATTGTCGGTGAGACAAGATGAGGCACAAAACACAGGCAGAAAATAGAGTAAGCAAATGATGATGTCCAATAATCCTCCTCAGGTGATTGACTTCTGTCAGCCAGACCAGCTCCATTACCAGCAGCAACCACTAGAGGGAGCCCAAACTCAGAAGCCAGGTCAAAAGTGTTCACAACATCTCACCACATATCTAGATAAGTTCCTTGGAGGGGTCTAGTTTCCAAAATGGGGTCACTTGTGGGGGGTTTCCACTGTTTAGACACATCAGGGGCTCTCCAAACGTGACATGGCAGCCAATCTGAATTCCAGACAATTTTGCGTTGAAAAAGTCAAACGGCGCTCCTTCCCTTCTGAGCTCTGCCATGCGCCGAAACAGTTGTTCCCCCACATATCAGGTATAGGCATACTCAGGACAAATTGCACAATAACTTTTGCAGTCCAATTTCTCCTGTTACCCTTGGTAAAATAAAAAAAATTGGACCTGAAGTAATTTTTTTGTGAAAAAAAGTTAAATGTTCATTCAAAAAATTCCTGTGAAGCACCTGAAGGGTTAATAAACTTCTTGAATGTGGTTTTGAGCACCTTGAGGGGTGCAGTTTTTAGAATTGTGTCACTTTTGGGTATTTTCTATCATATAGACCCCTCAAAGTGACTTCAAATGTGATATGGTCCCTAAAAATAAAATGGTGTTGTAAAAATGGGAAATCGCTGGTCAACTTTTAACCCTTATAACTTCCTAACATAAAGAAATTTTGGTTCCCAAATTGTGCTGATGTAAAGTAAAGATGTGGGAAATGTTATTTAAGTTTTTATGACACATAAAAATCTCTGTGATTTAAGGGCATACAAATTCAAAGTTGGAAAATTGCGAAATTTTAAAAAATTTTTTCCAAATTTCCATTTTTTTCATAAATAGACGCAAGTTATATGAATTAAATTTTACCACTAAGGCCTCTTCCACACTTCAGTTTTTTGCATCAGTTCAAATCCGCCAAAAACTCATACAAGCGGATCCGTTGTTAACTGATGTGAACGGATGGCACAGGATCCGTTTTTAGACGGATCCTGAAAATTTAAAGGAAATGCTGGCCGGGAAGGAGAGAGAGAGAGAGAGAGAGAGAGAGAGAGAGAGAGAGAGAGAAAATTTTTGTTTTGTCTGGCACCCAGAAAGAATTTCGGGTTAAATTAGTGTCTGGAGGATCCGCCAGAGAAAAGAAACGTTACAAGGTCCGTTTTGAAATCTTTGAGGATGGTGACGGACAGCAACTTTTGGCGGATCCTCAAAAAAAACGGATGCAACGGACAGCAATCCGTCACAATCCGCCATTAATGCAAGTCAATGGGGAAAAAAACGGATCCTCAAAAAAAATTTGAGGATCCGTTTTTGTCAAAACCTGGCGGATTGTGACTGATTGTAAAAAACGGAAGTGTGAAAGAGGCCTAACATGAAATACAATATGTCACGAGAAAACAATGTCAGAATCACTGGGATCCATGGAAGCGTTCCAGAGTTATTACCTTATAAAGGGGCAGTGGTAAGAATTGTAAAAATTGGCCCGGTCATTAACGTGGAAACCACCCTTGGGGGTTAAGGGGTTAATGCTCCTAACATAAAAAAAACAGGAGAATTAGTCAGTATCACAATAACATTTACAGCAGCAGATCCCGCATGATACCCTTAAAAATAGCAGTATAATTTTACAGCAGCAGATCCCCGCATGATACCCTTAAAAATAGCAGTATAATGCTCCTGAATAAAAAATATCTGACCTACACTGAGCCTCTGAATAAATAATTGCCCCTCAGCACACTCCCTGCACAAAATATGACCCACACAGTGTCCTTCTTATGGTACATGCTCACCAAAACTGCCCCTCCTTTTCATACTAGGCCCCCTCTACACAGTGTCCTCTCATACTGTGTCCCCTCATCACACTCCCCTTTTGGCTTGTTGTGCCCTCACACTGTCCCCCCATGACAAACCCTCCACACTACTCAGACTCTCTATTCTGTGACCTCTCACACTTTTTCCATCCATGTTAGAACAACATGGGAAGGGAAGCAAAAGACCAGAAAAAGCCATACACCTGACAAATGCTATTGAGAACTCTGCTAATAGAAGTGGAAAGGAAGAACAAAGACGAAAGAATCTAATTAATAAAAATATTGGAGAAAGAGAAACCAATCACAAACTAAAATGTTTCTATACTAATGCACAAAGCATGGGCAACAAACAAGGAGAATTGGAACTACTAACACAGGAAAAGAAATATGATGTCATTGGAATCACTGAAACTTGGTGGGACGATACACATGATTGGAATACAAGACTAGAAGGATACAACTTATTTGCAAGAAACAGACTTGATAAACGAGGAGGGGGTGTTGCATTGTATGTTAGAAACGCATATATCTGCACAGAGATTGAAGCTTCAGAGACTGGGAGTTCTGTGGAAACTGTTTGGGTAAGAATACAAGGACAGAACAATGGAAAGGACACCATTGTAGGCATTTACTACAGGCCGCCTGTGCAAGCTGAAGATATGGATGAACTCTTTATGCATCAAATGGCCAAGTTCTCCAAAAAATATGACATAGTTGTCATGGGAGATTTCAACTATCCAGACATTTGTTGGGAATCTCTCTCAGGCAAAACTAACAGGTCAAGGAAATTCTTATCCTCTCTTGCTGACAACTTTATCTTCCAAAAGGTAGGGGAGAAAACAAGGGGAACTGCTACCTTGGATCTAATCCTTATAAACAGGGAGGAAATGGTTGAGGAGGTAAAAGTGGCTGGAACCCTAGGAGGTAGCGACCATGCTATTTTAGAATTTTGGATAACTAGAGGCGGAAGACCTGTGAAGACTCAGACGTCAAGGTTAGATTTCAGAAAGGCAGATTTTAAGGGATTCAGAAAGAGAATTGGAGGGATCCAATGGCTGGATATCCTTAAAGACAAAAATGTCCAGGAAGGATGGGAAATCTTGAAAAATGAAATTCTCAAAGCACAGTTGTTAACAATTCCGAAAAGAGGGAAGAATAGGAAGCATTTAAGGAAACCAGGATGGGTGAACACAGAACTTAAGCACATGCTAAAAAGGAAGAAAAAAATGTTTATAAAATGGAAAGAGGGAGGCATATCTAAAGAAGAATATAATGCTGTCTGCAGAATCTGCAGGGCACAAATCAGATTATCTAAAGCTGAAAATGAATTGAGGCTTGCAAGAGATGTCAAAAGCAATAATAAAGGATTTTGGGGATATGTCAAAAGTAAAAGAAAAGTCAAAGATGCTATTGGATTTTTACAGGATGAAAATGATGAAATGGTAAGACAGGATGTTGAGAAGGCTGAACTTTTAAATTCCTATTTTGCATCTGTTTTCTCTCAGAAAGGAAATGTAACACCAACTGTTATTCACTGTCCTATTAAGGGAATAGAAGAATCCAGGATATCTATAAACAGAAAGATAGTGAGGAAACACTTAGCTAACCTAAATGAATTCAAGTCTCCAGGTCCAGATGAATTACACCCCAGAGTACTGAAGGAGATAGCAGAAGAAATTTCTGAACCACTCTCCATAATCTTTGAAAATTCTTGGAGAACAGGAGAAGTGCCAGAAGACTGGAGAAGAGCAAATGTTGTTCCTATCTTCAAAAAGGGGAAGAAGGTGGACCCAGGCAACTATAGGCCGGTGAGTCTGACTTCTATACCAGGAAAGATCTTTGAACAAATTATTAAACAACATTTAAGTCAATACCTGGATAAGAATGAAGTGATCAAACAGAGTCAGCATGGGTTTGTAACTAATAAGTCATGTCAGACTAACTTAATTTCCTTCTATGACGGTATCACTGATTGGGTGGATCAAGGAAATGCTGTAGATATAGTATATCTTGACTTCAGCAAAGCATTTGACAAAGTCTCTCATACAATCCTTATTGAAAAAATGACTAAGTATGGAATGGACAAGGCAACTGTTAGGTGGATTCATAGCTGGCTTAGTGATCGGACCCAAAGAGTGGTCGTAAATGGCTGCACATCCAGTTGGAAGAATGTCTCAAGTGGGGTACCACAGGGCTCTGTCCTGGGCCCTGTATTGTTCAACATCTTTATCAATGATTTAGATGAAGGAATTGAGGGTAAACTGATTAAATTTGCTGATGACACAAAGCTAGGAGGGATAGCTAATACTAGAGAAGAGAGAGAGAGGATTCAAAAAGATTTAAATAAACTGGAGAAGTGGGCAGTAACTAACAGAATGGTTTTTAACAGGGAGAAATGCAAAGTACTACATCTGGGCAATAAAAATGAAAAAAGCATATATAGAATGGGAGGAATAGGGCTAAGTGACAGCACATGTGAAAAAGACTTGGGTATACTAATAGATCACAGACTGAATATGAGTCAACAGTGTGATGCAGCAGCAAAAAAGGCAAATGCAGTTCTAGGATGTATTAACAGAAGCATACAGTCTAGATCACGTGAAGTCATTATTTCCCTCTACTCCTCTTTGGTCAGACCTCATCTGGAATATTGTGTCCAGTTTTGGGCACCACATTTTAAAAAAGACATCAACAAACTGGAGCAAGTTCAGAAAAGAGCGACCAGAATGGTGACCGGTCTGCAAACCCTGTCTTATGAGGAAAGGTTGCAGGATTTGGGAATGTTTAGTTTGCAAAAGAGAAGACTGAGAGGAGACTTAATTGCTGTCTACAAATATCTAAAGGGCTGTCACATTGTAGAAGGATCAACTTTATTCTCATTTGCACAAGGAAAGACTAGAAGCAATGGGATGAAACTGAATGGGAGGAGACACAGATTAGATATTAGAAAAAACTTTTTGACAGTTAGAGTGATCAATGAGTGGAACAGGCTGCCACGAGAAGTGGTGAGTTCTCCTTCAATGGAAGTCTTCAAACAGAGGCTGGACAGACATCTGACTGGGATGATTTAGCGAATCCTGCTTTGAGCAGGGGGTTGGACCAGATGGCCCAGGAGGTCCCTTCCAACTCTACGATTCTATGATTCTATGATTCTCTCACATCCTCCCTGCTAACAATAATTGTCTTCTCTTATATTTACCCCCTAACTCTCCATACTTCCTCTTCACAAATACCCCTGACTTTGTCTGCCCACATCCCATCACCTTTGCTCCTCATACAGTGTCCGCATACATTTTTCCCCTTGCTACTCATACTGTGCCTGCACCCACCCCCACTCAACATACTGTGTTTGCACCTATACCCACACTCGCTCCCCATACTATGTCCATATACAATACCCCCTTCGCTCTCCATACTGTGTTCGCACTCATTCTCCCCATTTTGTGTCTGCACTCATCATACTGTGTCTGCACCCATATTCCCCACTCACCATAGTGTGTCTGAACTCATACTGTTTCCTCATACAAGCCCCCCATCTCCCCTTGCACCTCATACTGTTTCTTTAAATTTTTCCCACTCTTCATATTGTGTCTGCACCTGTCCCTTCCTTGCTCACCAAAGTTGCATCCTCAAATTTTCCACATGCTGTCACACTAAATCTCCCCGACCCCTCCCCAACACTAAATCTCCTACCTAAACTAACCCCCACCTCTTCCCTGACACTAAATCTCCCCACTCTAAATCTCCCACACTCCTTCCCCCACACTAAATTTCCCCCACCCCTTCCTCCACACTGAATCTCCCCTCACACTAAATTTCCTGCACAATAAATCTTCCCCACACTAAATCTTCTCCATCATTCCCCCACACTGTAAATCTCCCTCCAAATGAGTAAATCTCTCTCCCACAGAGTAAATCTCCCCCGACCCCAACACAGAGAAAATCCCCCTCCCCAGAGTAAATCTCCCCCCCACAAAGTAAATCTCCCCCAATTACACTAAATCTTCGGTGTTTCCAACTCCACTGGAGCACTTGCCACCAATGTTCTTTGCTTGCCTCTGCGAGTGACGTCAGCAGCATGATCACATGACCTGATCACTTTGCTGACCTGGCGGTCAGAGCTTCAGTCGTACTCATGTTTGTTCACTGGCAGCCAATGCGCTGCACCTTCTGAGTCAGCTTTTAGCTTCACAATCCGGTCAGAGAATGGCTTACTCACAAACCAGGGGGCAGCAAAATGCAGAGGCAGGAGGAGCCACCATGGGCCGCAGATGCCCGCTTGCCATCTCAGATATGCATCTGAGCTGTATCTAGAGTGCCTGCCATGGCCTTGGGGATACTCGGTACCGGGCCAGTTCTTAAGAGTATGTGTCACGGCAGCAATGACCAGGTCCGTGGCCCTGGGCGTCCAATGAAAAATGATGATTAAAGGGGAAATAAAGTTTATAAGAGATGATTTGTGATGCCACCTGTGGTACTCAGCCAAGGATGGCCAACGCTGCTTAAAGAGACCGCTGGGGCTGATGGTGATGCAGCAGAGTTGATACAGCCCTCCACAGGTAGAGCTTAGTCCCAGGGCAATTATATTCTTAAAGGTGGTGATGATGGATGTAGTGCAGGGTGTATGGTGCAGTAAATAATTCCGAGGACACTGCAGGGTGCAGTTTCCACACTTTTACTCACGGTTTGAAGTGCAGGCCGGAGCACTAGTTAAAGATGACAATGGAGGTCCGGGGAACCTGGAAGCAACTTAGGATCCAGTAAGTCAGATGGGTTTTGAGACCTCCTTACTGCACTGTCCTCTGAGGTCCTTGCTGTCTAAAGCTGTGCTCTGTCCTCTGTTCCTTATTGTTCTGAAGTACATTCCTGTATGGCAGGCAGCTTGAGCCTATTGCAGATGTCACTCCTTTATGGCGGCTCCGGTCTGGTCTGCTGCTGTGCCTTCAGGTGTTAGCTGGGCCAGGAGACCTGCAATCCCCTGCCCTCCAGATTTAGCTGCTGGGACTGTTGTATCCGTCAGCCATGGACTCCGGCGTCCGGCTTCTAGCGCTGTACTCTGAGGTGAGCTTGGTCACAGCTCCACTCCCCAGGTTCTCTTTCACTTCTCCTCTCTCCTCTCTTCACTCAGACTCTGTCTCTCTCAGTCCCAGACACTGACTGACTGACCCCGCCTCCAGGTCAGAACTAATAGAGAAGCTTCCCTGAAACCGGGTTTAGAGCTCCCTCTTCTGGTCTGGAGTCAGGAAAAGTGTTGGATGTAAGTGTCATCTGGTCAGGGAACCCCTCCTTGCTTCCAGGCATGTCATCATCCCCCTGTGAGGGAGGCAATGCCACTGTGGCAACTGGACTCCTGGGGTGCCACATATCCACAAAAGAGCTCACATGCAGGCTTATCTGTGGATAACGCAGTAAAATGAAGGAGATGAATATTATATAGATTTGATAAAAAAGATTCAGTATTACTTGTATTTTATTAATTGAAATCACTGGTGTTTGCATGTGAGTCCACTGGGCAGTACTATTAAGCGATTTACAGCTATCTCTGCAAGGACAACCATACAGGAAACTGTTAATCACTGAGTAGTACCGCCCACTGGACTCATATACATACAAACACTAGAGATTCCAATGGATATAATCAATTTTTCTGAAACTTTGAAAAGATTGAAACTGATCAACTCCTACTGCTCTATAACATCCTGCCAGCAGATCACATACCATGTTTAACATGACAGGTTCCCATTAACAAGTCATTCAGGCAGTGACCATTGAATTTCTGTAGTCCATGACCAGCTTACAGCCAGTTTCCATTGTTTGACTTCTCCTTTAAATAATGTGTTTATCTCCATCTAGAGCTCTATAGTCAATGTGCGATAATCCACACCCAATATAAAGGACTCAGGTTTGGCTGAGATGGAAGGAATATTAGTGACTCCTGACATCTCATAAAATCGGACATGGCCAATATGACAACATTGTAGGAAATGGCAAACAGTGAGCACAATAGTCTCAGAGCTGATCTGAGAAGGTGGGTGAGATAATAAAAGTGCAAGGTGTGCACAAAACAAAGAATCAAGAAGCAGACTTGTGTACTAGAGGTGCATTCTAACCCCTTCATGACTGGACGTATTTTCGTTTTTTATTTTTCGGTGTAAAAGGAAGCACTGTGTTCAAAGTGTTAACCATATTGAACCACTGCCAGAGTAGAGACATATGAGGAAATCAGCAGAATTGTAAAATCTAGAAGAAATGGATGAGAAGGTAAGAAAAAAATAAGAAAACAAAAAAGGGGAGGATGATACTGAAGAGCAATAACCCCTGGAAGTGCAAAGAGAGCCTGCTTAGTGAAGCGATGGCCGGGGGACCACCACAATGCAGGGAGACTATGGTGCACAAGATGAAGTGCAAGTAACAAAGAGTTAATTTATTTACAGGCAAGGAATGCAGTGTTAGGAAAGTGTAAACAGGGGTATGCTAAGACATAAAACAATTTACAAAAGTGATATTCTCTAGCTGGGCCGTACAAATGGCACGGTACACCAACTATTACAGACGAGTGTATTTTGAAAAAGGCCAAAAAATACAATAAAGTACACAAGGCTGCTACTCTAACTATAGCCTGACTGACCGCTGCTAATCCAGCCGCACGGCTACCGGGCTACCGTGCTTTGTCTATTGTGGTCTATCCTAAGCCCTAAACATGTGCACAAACGGGGTTAACACTCACAGTAGTTGGCATCTCAGTCCATTCCCAGGGGCCCCTGAAGCTATGTAAGATGGTGCGCAGTTCTTCCTGGAAGCTCTGTGCAATGTGATCTTTTCCTTGTGTGCAAGTTCAATGATGCTCCTAGAAACGGTGGATTCCTCCTCTGGGTTCCTTTCTTGTCTTTTCTTTGTGGCTTCTCACGGCAAGACAGGAAAGCCACCTTTTAATCCCCAGAATAGTTTAAAAAGTCACAGTCGCAGACTAAACGTTCTTTTCCTCACAGCTCAGGCATGCACACCTGCTTCCTGCAGAAATCTTGGGTCTCTTCTCCACACAGAAAAGCAGCCCATCCCCTCTGTAGTCTGGCAGATGAAACCAAACAGCCTTCACAGCAGGGAAGCGCAGAATGTCCCACCGCTCTAATCAAGGGGGTGCTGTCTCTTAAAGGGGCTTGTCTCTACTGTCCATAGCAATGCCAACCCCCTTACACTTAGTACTGTATATAAAGATTGGGGACCTAGTATGGACCTCCCTGTATGAAACTAAGGAGCCGTGTAGGGGGAGGACTTACTGGACTGTGTCAAGAAAGAAGCAGAGATTGCAGCGCTGGTGTAGGATGATGGACTTCACTTTCTGGAATGGCACTAGGTTACCTGGGCATATGGGGAGGTTTGTATACTGAAAGGTGAACATAGTCATTGGGCTTAACGTGATGTGGGAGAGGTGGGGGCTCAGCACTCAGGTGATCACCTAATAGGCTTTTGTGCTGTAAGTGGGTGTGTCAAATCGGACATGTCAAAGTGCGTCATAAAGAGTATATGTGAATACTGTCTCACCAGTTGCATCTCACTAACTTTGGGAAGCCTCATGTGAAGCCTACCTCACAGTTTGAGAATCACTGCTCTAGAACAGGCATGGGCAATTAATTTTCCCCATGGGCCACATGAGATACCATGATTATTGTAAACTAGATGGAGGCCCGATGCTATCGCATCGGGAGGGAGGTAATGTCACGATGGGGGCAGGCTTTGCAGCTTTGAGAATCTCTCACCCATGTGCTCACCCACCTTTCCACTAGCTCTCTTTCCCCATGTGCTGAATTCTCCTGTCTGTGCTCTCTTCTTTGACCTGTCTACTCCATGTGCTCTTCCCCTTGTCTGCTTTCTCTCTTCTTCCTGTACTGTGCTCTCCCCTCATGTGCTGTCCCATTTGAGCTGTCTCCTCCCTGTGCTCTGTCTCTCTCACCCTGTGCGCTTTCTCTCCCCCATCTGCTGTCTTCTCTCATGTCATCTCTTCTTTGACCTGTCTACCCCATGTGCTCTCCCCCTTGTCTGCTCTCTCTGTCTCCACCACTGTGCTGTATTCTTCCCTCATGTGTTCTCTCATTTAAGCTGACTCCCCCTGTGTGTCCTCTTTCCTATGTGCACTCAAATTGTCTGGGTCTGACTGTGTACAGAACATATCACAACTACTGGGCAGGGAAGGAAGCAAAAGACAATACTGACATTACAGCAGGAGATCGCAGAGGATACATTTTGTGAGGTAAAATATTGTTTAAAAACAGTCAGGGAAAGATTTTACCTCACAAAATGTATCCTCTGTGATCCCGTGCTGTAATGTCAGTATTGTCTTTTGCTTCCTCCCCTGCCCAGGAGATGTGGTATGCTCCATACACGGTCAGACACAGACAATTTTTAAAATGAATTATCGTTCGTGGGAAATCCCCTTTAATGTGACCGGCTTTCTCTGCCTGTAGAAACGTCACGCATCTGCTGCCGGGATCAGCCGAATGATTCACTGCGCCAGCGCAGAATTCAAGCAGGCACAGTAAATCAGACTGCCGCCATCTTTGTGCAGACAGATAGCGACGGTCATATTAAAACTGCGCATGCGCTCCTCCTGTAGAAAGATGGCGGCGGTCAGTGAATCAGTCGGCTGATCCCGGCGGCGTGTTCGCGACGGTATTCCGCTGATGGTGCCACGCAAGAGGCTGCGTACAACCAGCAGTTTCCATATTGAGACAATCATCAATTGGGTGTCCGAATATGGTGGTCGGTGAACTTCCGCCGCTTGGAATTCTGGGATCCGGACATATCTGGACGGAACAGGATGTGAAGACATTGCAAGGTAATTATATATTAGATATGAAAATAATTCTGCTGAATATTAACATTATTACTATAATTAATAATAATAAATATTCACGTTATCGCGCCCTCCTATGGAACATAGTTGATAAGACGCCGTGTCACGAGAAACCCGAGAGCTTGCTAGAGCTGAAGGTAGTGGACCTAAATAGGACTGAGAGTGTGGGACTAGTGGAGGTCCCAAGCAGTAAATCCAGGGTGTCCATAGTGATGGGACGCAGAACCACTGAGCGAGAAGAGAGAAACTCACTGATCAGGACTATGGCCTAGAAGCTGGGTTGTGGCAAAGTGAAAACTACACAGATAAGCTGCAGAGCCCTGGAGTAGCCTACAGCAGAATGATACAGAAGGAATGAAAAGGCTTCTTACTGTGAAGGAAACGTGCTTAAGACGGTATACCCATTAACCCTTATCAAGTTCAGTAAAGACCCCATGATTGAAAGGAAGTCTCTTTTATTAATCTGTGGGATTTATGGTTCTGGCTAGCCAACACAATCGGCTAAAGGTAGCTTGCACCAAGCAAAGCACAAAATACTGAGGACCAAACAAACCCAAGCTGTGTGCAAGAGATTTCTGAATTCTCATAGACTTTGCTGGTACTGTAAAGCACAGCTGAAAATTTGCATAAAAAATGCAGCAAAAAAAAATGCCACGTGAGAACATAGCCTAAGGTGGTTGCATCATGTTTTTTTGATGGGGGCGCTAAATTTTATCAGTATGCACAAGGGATAGGTGATGACTTGTTTTAAATGGACAATCCCTAAAATGTTAACAGATGGCTTTGGCCAATGTTCCTACTCTGTTAGAGTTGCCGCCAATTGCAGATTATTCTAATGCTGACCGTACACATGATTTCGATTTCCAGGTCACCACCTGACAGCATGCTGGAGGACGTCCTTCTTATCCACAGTGGGGCAGGAAACCACGAGAGTTTAAAAGGACCCTCCCCCTACCACCCTTCAGTGTTTTTCTTGTCCCACTGCGGATAGGAACAGCGAGAGATCTGACCGTTCTGGGCAGATGGTGTGGATCGGGGGGCCCAGCATTTCCCTTCCCACCAGAGGGTCCCTCAGCAGACCAAGTGTAGCGCTGCTCCTGGGGAGTGGGGTCGCTTCCTCCTGCGGGGGCTTTTGACTCCAGGCGACACCCCTGATGTTCCTGAGCCCGGGCCGCCTCTATGGAAGACCGCCGTTCCAGCATGAGGGTCCCGGGGACAGATTACCGCCACATGGCATCCCTGCACGCCGGGTGCTGCAGCTCCCGGCCGCGGCTCATCACTCCCGGGTTGCGGCCTGCGGGGGCGGCCGCGTCACTTTCGGGTCGCGACCAGGGGCAAGAGGCAGAGCAGCCGCATCACTTCCGGGTCGCGGCCAGCAGCAGGAGGCGGGGCGGCGTCTCCTCCATAGCGACAGAGGAGTATTTCCGGGACATGTCGGACAGCACGGCGTGGCCAGCATCCAGGTACGTGGTGCAGCAGGTGGTATAGCAGCCCCAGGGCAGCCCTCCCTTCCCAATAGTATGGAGGAACAGGCTAAGATAGAGATGGGGCCAGAGGGCCAGGGTCACGTAAGTTCCCAGTAAGGGTTACTTCAGAGCCCCAAACAGGCCAATCCCACAGGACAAACATGTCATATATTCCAGGGGGAACCTCTACCTCAGCAGAAAAGAAGGATTCCAAGAGGTCGGGGAAGGATAAGAAGTGCCCTATTTGTACAAAAAGGCTAAAGGTACTGTCACACTTAGCGATGCACCAGCGATATGACGCGGTCAGGATCGCTGGTGCATCGCTAAGTGGTCGCTAGTGGGCTGCCACACAGGCAGATCTCACCAGCGACATCGCTGGGGTCGGGGGTCGCTACTTACCTGTCAGACGCGGCGATCCTGACGTCCTCCCGCCCGCGTCCACGTGTCGCTCCTTGGTGCCACAGGAAGCTGATGACGAGAAACGGCCCAGGACGTTCTCGCGCGATCAGCGATAACCAGCGGGGGAGCCGGTCAGAGGTAAGTATCACACATAGCGATATCGCTAGCAATATCGCTATAATGTCACAAAACCAGTGACTTTATAGCGATATTGCTAGCGATATCGCTTAGTGTGACCGGCCCTTAAAGGACACATGGCAGAAACCCCTCTGTGACACATGCACCAGAAGGATCGTGGGGGAGGAGCAGGCTACGCTCATGTCTAACATGAGGTCTATTATAAGAGAGGAGGTGCAGGCTTCGGTGTCAGGCCTTGTGTTCCCCCAGACCATACAGTCGAACCTCCAGGTATCCAGGAAGAGGCCAAGGGAATCGGACACCTCATCTGAGGAGATCCTGTCCGAATCAGAGCTGGAGGAGGAAGAAACAAATAGAGATCCTCCAGAAAAAGGGAAAAAATATCTATTTTCGCCCGGGGATACGGACGAGCTCTTGGGAGCAGTAAGGCAGACTATGAAGATTGAGGAGACCCCAGCAACTCTCTCAGTACAAGATGAGATGATTGGGGGGCTGCGTTCGCAGACCTCAGTGGTCTTCAGGGCCGCCATCAGGGCATTACTGCCCTTACTACTGTATGGGGCCCCATGAACAGTAGCAAAAAGAGGGGCCCGGATATGCTGGCAGCCCGGGCCCTCCTCTCTTGATACTGCTGTTTGGGCTACAGGTGCAATAGTTCATGGCCGCTGCAAGCCAGATACATAACAACACTGCGGTGATTTAAAGATACACCTACAGTGTTGTTAGTGAATGCAGTGGCCAGAAATCGGTGCTGTACCTTTAAAGCAGCAGCAGGACCAAGTGCATCATGGCCCTGACGCAGGTCATGTGACACACTGCGCGCTCTTCTTCATTCTGGAGCAGAGCAGCAACATGTCACGTTTCTGGGAAACAGAAGATGCTGAAATCGGCGAAGAGGCAGAGGAGGCGGCAGTGTGTGGGGACTTGCAGGAAGTTGCAGAGGGGAGTGAGGTGAGGAGATGGCAATCTGCTGATGTGAGTGAGAAGTTGGGAATCTGCTGAGGTGAGGAGATGGGAGGCTGCTGAGGAGATGGGAGGCTGCTGAGGAGAAGGGAGGCTGCTGAGGTGAGGAGAAGGGAGGCTGCTGAGGAGAGGAGATGGGAGGCTGCTGAGGAGAGGAGATGGGAGGCTGCTGAGGAGATGGGAGGCTGCTGAGGAGAGGAGATGGGAGGCTGCTGAGGTGTGGAGATGGGAGGTTGCTGAGGTGAGGAGATGGGAGGCTGCTGAGGTGAGGAGATGGGAGGCTGCTGAGGTGAGGAGATGGGAGGCTGCTGAGGAGAGGAGATGGGAGGCTGCTGAGGAGAGGAGATGGGAGGCTGCTGAGGAGAGGAGATGGGAGGCTGCTGAGGAGAGGAGATGGGAGGCTGCTGAGGAGAGGAGATGGGAGGCTGCTGAGGAGAGGAGATGGGAGGCTGCTGAGGTGAGGAGATGGGAGGCTGCTGAGGTGAGGAGATGGGAGGCTGCTGAGGAGAGGATATGGGAGGCTGCTGAGGAGAGGAGATGGGAGGCTGCTGAGGAGAGGAGATGGGAGGCTGCTGAGGAGAGGAGATGGGAGGCTGCTGAGGTGAGCAGATGGGAGGCTGCTGAGGTGAGCAGATGGGAGGCTGCTGAGGTGAGGAGATGGGAGACTGCTGAGATGAGGAGATGGGAGGCTGCTGAGGTGAGGAGATGGGAGGCTGCTGAGGAGATGGGAGGCTGCTGAGGAGATGGGAGGCTGCTGAGGAGATGGGAGGCTGCTGAGGAGAAGGCAGGCTGCTGAGGAGAGGAGATGGGAGGCTGCTGAGGAGAGGAGATGGGAGGCTGCTGAGGAGAGGAGATGGGAGGCTGCAGAGGAGATGGGAGGCTGCAGAGGAGAGGAGATGGGAGGCTGCTGAGGAGAGGAGATGGGAGGCTGCAGAGGAGATGGGAGGCTGCAGAGGAGATGGGAGGCTGCAGAGGAGATGGGAGGCTGCTGAGGAGAGGAGATGGGAGGCTGCAGAGGAGATGGGAGGCTGCAGAGGAGATGGGAGGCTGCAGAGGAGATGGGAGGCTGCAGAGGAGATGGGAGGCTGCTGAGGTGAGGAGATGGGAGGCTGCTGAGGTGTGGAGATGGGAGGCTGCTGAGGTGTGGAGATGGGAGGCTACTGAGTAGATGGGAGGCTGCTGAGGTGTGGAGATGGGAGGCTGCTGAGGTGAGGAGATGAGGCTGCTGAGGAGATGGGAGGCTGCTGAGGTGAGGAGATGGGAGGCTGCTGAGGTGTGGAGATGGGAGGCTGTTGAGGAGATGGGAGGCTGCTGAGGTGAGGAGATGGGAGGCTGCTGAGTAGATGGGAGGCTGCTGAGGTGTGGAGATGGGAGGCTGCTGAGGTGAGGAGATGAGGCTGCTGAGGAGATGGGAGGCTGCTGAGGTGAGGAGATGAGGCTGCTGAGGAGATGGGAGGCTGCTGAGGTGTGGAGATGGGAGGCTGCTGAGGAGATGGGAGGCTGCTGAGGTGTGGAGATGGGAGGCTGCTGAGGTGTGGAGATGGGAGGCTGCTGAGGTGTGGAGATGGGAGGCTGCTGAGGTGTGGAGATGGAGGCTGCTGAGGAGATGGGAGGCTGCTGAGGTGAGGAGATGGGAGGCTGCTGAGGAGATGGGAGGCTGCTGAGGTGAGGAGATGGGAGGCTGCTGAGGAGATGGGAGGCTGCTGAGGTGAGGAGATGGGAGGCTGCTGAGGTGTGGAGATGGGAGGCTGCTGAGTAGATGGAAGGCTGCTGAGGTGTGAAGATGGGAGGCTGCTGAGTAGATGGAAGGCTGCTGAGGTGTGAAGATGGAAGGCTGCTGAGGTGTGGAGATGGGAGGCTGCTGAGGTGTGGAGATGGGAGGCTGCTGAGGTGTGGAGATGGGAGGCTGCTGAGGTGTGGAGATGGAAGGCTGCTGAGGTGTGGAGATGGAAGGCTGCTGAGGTGTGGAGATGGGAGGCTGCTGAGGAGATGGGAGGCTGCTGAGGAGATGGGAGGCTGCTGAGGAGATGGGAGGCTGCTGAGGAGATGGAGGCTGCTGAGGTGTGGAGATGGGAGGCTGCTGAGGTGTGGAGATGGGAGGCTGCTGAGGTGTGGAGATGGGAGGCTGCTGAGGAGATGGGAGGCTGCTGAGGAGATGGGAGGCTGCTGAGGAGAAGGCAGGCTGCTGAGGAGAGGAGATGGGAGGCTGCTGAGGAGAGGAGATGGGAGGCTGCTGAGGAGAGGAGATGGGAGGCTGCAGAGGAGATGGGAGGCTGCAGAGGAGAGGAGATGGGAGGCTGCTGAGGAGAGGAGATGGGAGGCTGCAGAGGAGATGGGAGGCTGCAGAGGAGATGGGAGGCTGCAGAGGAGATGGGAGGCTGCTGAGGAGAGGAGATGGGAGGCTGCAGAGGAGATGGGAGGCTGCAGAGGAGATGGGAGGCTGCAGAGGAGATGGGAGGCTGCTGAGGTGAGGAGATGGGAGGCTGCTGAGGTGAGGAGATGGGAGGCTGCTGAGGTGAGGAGATGGGAGGCTGCTGAGGTGTGGAGATGGGAGGCTGCTGAGGTGTGGAGATGGGAGGCTACTGAGTAGATGGGAGGCTGCTGAGGTGTGGAGATGGGAGGCTGCTGAGGTGAGGAGATGAGGCTGCTGAGGAGATGGGAGGCTGCTGAGGTGAGGAGATGGGAGGCTGCTGAGGTGTGGAGATGGGAGGCTGTTGAGGAGATGGGAGGCTGCTGAGGTGAGGAGATGGGAGGCTGCTGAGTAGATGGGAGGCTGCTGAGGTGTGGAGATGGGAGGCTGCTGAGGTGAGGAGATGAGGCTGCTGAGGAGATGGGAGGCTGCTGAGGTGAGGAGATGGGAGGCTGCTGAGGTGTGGAGATGGGAGGCTGCTGAGGTGTGGAGATGGAGGCTGCTGAGGAGATGGGAGGCTGCTGAGGTGAGGAGATGGGAGGCTGCTGAGGAGATGGGAGGCTGCTGAGGTGAGGAGATGGGAGGCTGCTGAGGAGATGGGAGGCTGCTGAGGTGAGGAGATGGGAGGCTGCTGAGGTGTGGAGATGGGAGGCTGCTGAGTAGATGGAAGGCTGCTGAGGTGTGAAGATGGGAGGCTGCTGAGTAGATGGAAGGCTGCTGAGGTGTGAAGATGGAAGGCTGCTGAGGTGTGGAGATGGGAGGCTGCTGAGGTGTGGAGATGGGAGGCTGCTGAGGTGTGGAGATGGGAGGCTGCTGAGGTGTGGAGATGGGAGGCTGCTGAGGTGTGGAGATGGAAGGCTGCTGAGGTGTGGAGATGGAAGGCTGCTGAGGTGTGGAGATGGGAGGCTGCTGAGGAGATGGGAGGCTGCTGAGGAGATGGGAGGCTGCTGAGGAGATGGGAGGCTGCTGAGGAGATGGGAGGCTGCTGAGGAGATGGGAGGCTGCTGAGCTGAGGAGATGGAGGCTGCTGAGGAGATGGAGGCTGCTGAGGAGATGGAGGCTGCTGAGGAGATGGAGGCTGCTGAGGAGAGGGAGGCTGCTGAGGAGATGGGAGGCTGCTGAGGTGTGGAGATGGGAGGCTGCTGAGGTGTGGAGATGGGAGGCTGCTGAGTAGATGGGAGGCTGCTGAGGTGTGGAGATGGGAGGCTGCTGAGGTGTGGAGATGGGAGGCTGCTGTGGAGATGGGAGGCTGCTGAGGAGATGGGAGGCTGCTGAGCTGAGGAGATGGAGGCTGCTGAGGAGATGGAGGCTGCTGAGGTGTGGAGATGGGAGGCTGCTGAGGTGTGGAGATGGGAGTCTGCTGAGTAGATGGGAGTCTGCTGAGGTGTGGAGATGGGAGGCTGCTGAGGTGTGGAGATGGGAGGCTGCTGAGGTGTGGAGATGGGAGGCTGCTGAGGTGTGGAGATGGGAGGCTGCTGAGGTGTGGAGATGGGAGGCTGCTGAGGTGTGGAGATGGGAGACTGCTGAGTAGATGGGAGGCTGCTGAGGTGTGGAGATGGGAGGCTGCTGAGGTGTGGAGATGGGAGGCTGCTGAGGTGTGGAGATGGGAGGCTGCTGAGGTGTGGAGATGGGAGGCTGCTGAGGTGTGGAGATGGGAGGCTGCTGAGGTGTGGAGATGGGAGGCTGCTGAGGTGTGGAGATGGGAGGCTGCTGAGGTGTGGAGATGGGAGGCTGCTGAGGTGTGGAGATGGGAGGCTACTGAGGAGATGGGAGGCTGCTGAGGTGTGGAGATGGGAGGTGTGGAGATGGAAGGCTGCTGAGGTGTGGAGATGGGAGGCTGCTGAGGTGTGGAGATGGGAGGCTGCTGAGGTGTGGAGATGGGAGGCTGCTGAGGTGTGGAGATGGGAGGCTGCTGAGGTGTGGAGATGGGAGGCTGCTGAGGTGAGGAGATGGGAGGCTGCTGAGGTGAGGAGATGGGAGGCTGCTGAGGTGAGGAGATGGGAGGCTACTGAAATGACCAAAAAAATTCTAGAATTCCACTTTTTTCATTTTCACCACACTTTGAATTTTTTTCCCATTTTCCAGTACGCTATTTGGTAAAGCCAATCATGTCATTCAAAAGTACAACTCATCCTGCAAAAAACAAGCCCTCACACGGCCATATTGATGGAAAAATAAAAAGTGGGTATATATGATTGGGAAACCTCTTTATTTCGGAAATTGTTCTGCGCTCGCATGGCGGTGCATGGACTGGGCGCCGATCTCCTGGCCTGCATCCTCATACATGCTGTGAGGCTGCTGAATGCTAGTCAGGAGACCCGCGGCCCATCCATGCACTGCGGTCCGAGCGCAGATCGATATCCACCGACAGCTTCATACATGTACAGAAAACAATACAATAATCTACAATCAGAAATACAGATTATAAAAAAAGTCACAATCTGGTTTCAATTATTTTAAAAAAAGTATGTGACTCATTTCCTTAAGGAAAAATAAAAATATACCTAAACAGAGTATTGGGTATTTTAACAAATGATTAATAAGTTACAGTAGAGTAGAGCTCATCCAAAAGAGTCTACCTTGTTGTGGTGGCGGCTTAAAATTCTTTTGGCCAGAACAAAAGCTGCTGGCTATATGTGTGATCTGGGAAATGTTAATGTGTGATTGGTGAGGACGTGGTGCAGAAGTGGAGTTTTTCCAAGAGTGGGCAGTAGGACTCTGGAAGATTTGAGGGGTGGAGGCACGGCTGGGGTGGAGCCTGGACGGAGTCTCAAGGGGGCCCAAAAATTTTTACAGTATGGGGCCCTGAAATTCCTAATGGCAGCCCTGGTGGTCTTCCCAGTGAACTCCCATCTACGAGCAATGATCTTAGAGGAATGGGAAGAGGCAGAGAAAAGACTGACTATCCCCAGAGACTTTAGACTTTGCCTACCATTTGATCCAGAGGAGGTCAAGGTCTGGGAAGAGATCCCCAAAATAGACATCCCGGTAGCGAAGGTGTCCAAAAAAATGGCTATCCCCTTTGAGAACTCTAGCTTAAAAGAGCCTATGGACCGGAAAGCGGATGGGCTCTTAAAGAGGGCCTGGGAGAGTTCAGCAGCAGTCATACGCACCAATATAGCTGCAACGTCAGTAGCACACTCCATGCATCTATGGGTAGATGATCTGGAGGAGCATCTTACAGCCAGAACTCAGAGGGAAACTATCTTAAAGTCCCTTCCCTTACTGAAATTAGCAACCGGTTTTCTGGCAGAAGTCAGTCCCTGTCCAACGCAGCCAGAAGAGCCATCTGGCTAAAAAGTTGGTTAGGGAATATGCAATCAAAAAACAAGCTTAGCTCAATTCCTTTCTCGGGGGGGGTCAGGGAGTTTTTGGGCCTGTCCTTGATGAAATTTTAGAGAAAGCCTCAGACAAAAAGAAATGGTTTCCAAAAGAAAAACACAAAAAATATCAGCCCTTTCATAGACCCCGCTTTAATCAAAAGATGGACTACAGAGGGAAAGGGAAATCGGGAACATGGAGATATCCCAAAGGGGCAAAGGGTGCGAGAGCAGGGGTAGAAATAGAGATACCATCTTCTCCGGCTTGGGGTCGAGTTCCCGAAGGAAATGACGCCACCAGGGTAGGGAAGCGATTGGTCGGTTTCCTAGAAGGCTGGTAAGAGATTTTCAGCAGCCCTTTGGTTCTGCAGGTCATCTCTCAGGGATACATAATAGAGTTCAACTCCCTACCTCCGGACAGGTTTCTCGTAACCAGTTCCCATCTTTGTTCAGCCTCCCCTATGTGGTCAGATATTCTGGACCTCCTAGGGATGGCTGCAATCGTTCCAGTACCCACTCGAGAAGAAGGGAGAGGACACTACTCAAACCTCTTCTTGATAAAAAAAAACATCTGGGGAATCCAGAACCATAATAAATCTCAGACCCCTAAACAGATGGTTAAGATAGAAGAGGTTCAAGATGGAATTGATAAGATCCACGATTCCCATCTTAGTGAAAGGGGTGGTAATGTGCACTCTAGACTAAAAGAGTGCATATTACCACACGTCAATCTACCCAGACCACCAAAAATACCTCAGATTTGCAGTCGAAAAAGATGGCAGGATCTACTACTATCAATTTTGCTGCCTCCCCTTTGGCCTAGCATCAGCCCCCAGCGTCTTCACAATGCTAATGGTGGAGGTAGTGGCCTACCTAAGATATCAGAATATCACAGTAGTTCCCTACCTAGACGATTTCTTGATCGTAGCAGATTCGGTAGATCAGCTCAGAATCTACTGTCAGTCTTTGATCTCCACACTGCAGAAGTTGGGCTGGATCAAAAACTGGGCAAAATCAGACCTAGTACCCAAGCCAAAGATAAAATTTTTGGGAGTCATGCTAGACTCGAGTGCAAGAATGTCTTACCTACCGAAGGAGAAGCAAGCCAGCATGAAGGAAAAGATTTGTCAGTTCACAAGGAACCAGGTCTCTATCAGGGATGCAATGAAGATCTTGGGTCTAATGATGTCCTGCATTCCCTGCGTGAACTGGAGCCAGTTTCATTCCCGGGAACTACATCAAGCGGTCCTAGCATCCTGGGACAGAAAGCAGAGCTCGCTAGACAAGAAGATACGGCTGTCCCCTCGGGTCAGGAAATCCCTGTATTGGTGGACCATCCCGAGAAATCTACAGGCCGGTGTCTCATGGGTTCAGTCTTCAGAGATCATAGTCACCATGGATGCAAGTGAACAAGGATGGGGTGGACACGTCCAGGGAAGATACTACCAGGGACGATGGAGTCCGGAGGACAGCAGCGAATCCTCCAACTTCAAAGAACTTCACACGGTCTGGAAGGTTCTATCTTCCGCCCAGTCCTTGGTGAGAAACAAACATGTGAAGGTACTGTCAGACAATACCACAACGGTAGTCTTCCTCCATCACCAGGGCGGTCCAAGACACCCAGCACTACAACATCTAGCGGGATGAATCTTCAGGTGGGCAGAGAGGGAGATTCTCTCGATCTCAGTGGTACACCTGGAGGGTACCAGAAACCAGATCGCGGACTTCCTCAGCAGGAGAAGGGTAGACGCAACAGAATGGGAGCTGAACGACGAGGTGTTCAACAGACTATGCCAGCGGTGGGGAAGACCGGAGATAGACCTATTCGAGGTCAAGCAGAATGCAAAGGTCAAGACATTTGACTCTCTGAACCCTCTGGGAGGCCCAGCAGGAATCGACGCCCTGTCACAATCATGGAGCAAGAGTTCTGTTATACGCTTTCTCGCGCTGATCCCAAGGACTCTCAGGAAGATTTGCGAGGACAGGGCCAGAGTTATACTAGTGGTGCCCTTCTGGCCGAAGAGGAGTTGGTTCCCCTTGCTGAAGAAAATGTCAGAAGAGGAACCCATTCTCCTACCAAGAGGAGACCTTCTTCATCAAGGTCCGGTCTTGCACCAGAACCTAGAAGCACTCCAGTTATCAGCATGGATCCTGAGCATTAGGTCCTAAGATCTAGGGGTCTGTCAGATGATGTTATCTCTATCCTCCAAGCGAGTAGAAAACCGGTGACTTCCGCAATTTATAACAAAATCTGGAATAAATTCTGCAGCTTCTGTGGAGAGGCGACAGTTGATACTGACCACCCTGACATCCCCAGGATCCTTGACTTTTTACAGGCAGGGTTCAGGAAAGGTCTATGGCCCAGTACTCTAAGAGTACAGATCGCAGCCCTATGCGTATTCTATGACTCTTCCCTATCGTCACACCCTTGGATAGCCTGATTCTCCAGGTCCGTTCAGAGGTTGGGACCCTTAAAAAGGAAAACTGTTCCTCCTTGGGGCCTTAATTTGGTCTTTAACGCATTATGCAGACACCCATACAAGCTAGCGGCAGAGATGGAGATTGGTAATCTCTCACTCAAGACGGCGTTCCTAGTAGCCATCACGTCAGCAAAAAGGCTAGGAGAGCTTCAAGTCCTGTCTATCCAAAATACTTACCTACAGGTGTTTGACGACTGACTAGTCTTGAGGCTTGACCTGACTTTTCTCCTCAAGGTTATCTCGGATTCAAATATGAATCAGGAGGTGGTGCTCCCTTCACTTTGTCAGCTTCCTAAAAATCAGAAGGAAAGTACCTACCATAACCTGGATGTCAGGGAAACAGTACTCAGGTACCTGGACGCAACCAGGCCCTGGAGACAGGATAATAATCTTTTTGTTCAGTACAGTGGTCCGAATAGGGGGAAAAAAGCATCAAAATCCACAATCGCAAGGTGGATCAGATCCACAATTAGCTTAGCCTACAGGGCACAGGGATAAAGTCCCCCAGGGAGCCTTAGAGCCCACTCAACTAGGGCCATGGCCGCTTTATGGGCAGAGAAGGGGGGAGCTTCTGCGGAACAAATCTGCAAGGCCGCATCCTGGTCCAGCCTTAGTACCTTCTCTAGGCATTACAAACTAAATATAGTGTCGACGCAGTTAGCGTTCTGCAGAAAGGTGCTTCATGCAGTAGTCCCACTCTATGACCAATATCCTTTGGCACTACTCCAGCATGCTGTCAGGTGGTGACCTGGAAAATGGTAACTAAACCTACCGGTAATTGTGTTTCCAGGAATCCATCCTGACAGCACTGTTAGTTCCCTCCCTATGACAATCTCCATACTACTGTGATGTAACATGTGTATGATGAATTATTGTTTAAATAAAAATCTCCTTTTTGCATCCATCCAGATGTGTTACTTTGAAAGAACACTGAAGGGTGGTAAGGGGAGGGTCCTTTTAAACTCTCGTGGTTTCCTGTGTCACTGTGGATAAGAAGGACGTCCTCCAGCATGCTGTCAGGATAGATACCGTTTTTGTCCCACCAAACCGGCTACATACTAAGGACTGGCAACTGTGGTAATAGTTTATTTCCAACTAAAAGAAGGGATCAGACGTGGTAAAATTCAACATTCCACATCTTGTGCTAGATTACTAGCTACACAGATTACATAAAACAGCCAAAATGGCTGATGCAAGCTCTTTCAAACAATTATCAATTTCACAATCCTCTTAGTTACACAGGAAAGTATTTACTTTATATGTTGTTACTGTGAAATCATTGTCGTCCTTACTCTTGTACTGTGACATTACTATGTTTATTATCACCATATTGTGACATCACTGTGTTTATTATCCATATATTGTGACATTACTATTTATTGTTCATGTACTATGACAATCATTACTATTTTTTTCACCATGTAGTGGGCTATTAGGCTATGTTCCCAAAATTCTGAACTGGCAGCGCTTTGTATGCAGCCTATTTTTGCTGTATTCCATTGAAGGCAGATGAATCAACATGTGATCACTGAACTGTGCGGATTTACTGCATTCAATACATTCTATTGAATCAATTTCTGTTGCAGAGACTAGTGTCCTGAAAGACCCATGGCATGTTAGTCTCCGCGGGTGATTCACAGGCGCACATGCACGCATAGTGGACATGGGATCTCTAGAAATAATATCCAATATGTTGTAACATCTGGCCTCTGCGATTTTAATGCAGAGTCAAAAGCGCAGCAAATCCTAATCGTGGGCACGTGCCCTGCTTCTTACATCACTGTCTTTACTATCCTTTTGCTTTGACATCACTGTGTGTACTACACCTCTACTAGGACACCGCTCTCTTTTTTTTTTTTTTTTATGCCTATAGTGTGACATTATTGTATTTATCATCCCTGTAATAATGATATCACTGTTTTTCTTTTAACCGTATTGTGACATTGTAAGGGGGATGACCGTACCGCGGGTACCTGCATGCTGGGTCCAGAACTAAAAAAACGGCTGCATCCCCTGTTCCCGTGGGGAAGCATTAGTGTGCCGGACCTTCCTCCTGACAGAGGGTGGCGGGGGGATAAAAAGGCAGAACGTGTGCAGCAGTGGAGTTTGGCGCCAACCTGGGGCAGCGTGCGGTCAGAGGAGCGCTTCGCCCCGTCCCTCCACACAGTACTGGTGCTGTGACAGGCCCCACCACCTGCAGAGGGGCTGCAGCAGAATGAAAGGCCAGGCATGCTGCAGCAGACCAGAAAGAGAGTGACTGCCTTGCTCCAGGAAGCCTGGTGTCCAGCAGACCACAGAGAGGAGTACTCCGTCCTGGGAGCACCAGCATCGTGTAGGCCAGCATTCGTCGTCTCCCGCCACCAGCCGCGGGGACCAGAGAGAAGGAGACGTACAGTGTGAGCCAGGTGACTACCAGAGAACAAGGCGCCGTACGAGCCGAGTACATGAGTACAATGCATGTGACTCATGAGAATGACCGGGAATGGGACTGACACTTGCGCCTTGATGTTGCCCGCGAATATTTGCCCAGACACTTGCATCCTGATTTCACCAGTGCATATTTGCAGAGCCACGTTGGGCTCATACAGGACTGTAGCCCACACCCTTCTCAGCCACTGCCGCATATGGACTAGGCTCAGCAGAAGGTACCGGAGACCAACCGGTGCCACCAGAAGATGGGGTATTGTTGCCCACAGGACCTTCCTGGAAAAGACACCGTGCCAGCTGTTGCTGGAGCTATTGAGTTCCCAGTAGGAGTTACAGTTTAAGGAACTTCTGACACAGGTGCTTCACAAGAACTGCTATTACTTGATCCTTTATTCTTTTCCTCAGAATATCCTTTGCCATTTATACCGTTTAATCCCCTGTTTGAACATTTACCTCCCTGCATGGAGTATTCCCCTGTTAAATAAAACGGTTAACACTTGCTCTGCCTCCTGTCCGCCACTGCATCCAGCAACATGCTCACACTCTCATCGTGTTTAACATCCCGACATTGTGACATCACTGTCCATGCTCCCTTGTATTGTGACAGCATAGGGTTTATTATCCCTTTACTTGGTGGCGTAGCGTGGGTTGCCAACAGCCAGGACGTTTTTTGACCATAGTTTAATAGCACTCAGATTCCCTTCCACCAGTCCAGTATTTAACACCTTATACCTCAAGCACAAGTATTATAGTTGAGAAACGTACTGATATACCGTTATTATAGTTTGCTCTTTGACCTTGTAGCTATCTTCTACTTTCTGCTGAAACCTGAAATAAAAATGTAAAAATTAACAGTTATTCTCGTGTATATATAGATATATATATTTTTTTTACGTTTTTATTATATTTTTGAGTTTTTCTCTGATAACTGGCAATGTATTTTCTCTGGTAAGTTATGCTAACCTAGTTAGAGTAAGGGTACCATTACACTTAGCGATGCACTAGCGATCCCGACAACGATATGGACCGCTGGTGCATCGCTAAGTGGTCGCTAGTGAGCTGCCACACAGGCAGATCTCACCAGCGACATAGCAGGGGTCGGGGGTCGCTACTTACCTGTCAGACGCGGTGATCCTGACGTCCTCCCATCCACGTCCACGCGTCGCTCGTCGGCGCCATAGGAAGCCCAGCAGGAAGCGCCCGACGAGAAATGGTCCAGGACGTTCTCGCGCAACCAGCCATGAGCAGCGGGTAAGTGGGTCGCCCTCCAGTCCCAGGGCAGTGGGGTATTCGGTACCGGGCCGGTGTCAGGGGGAAAGTATCACGGCAGCTGTGACCCGGTCCGTGGCCCTGGGCACCCAATGTCAATGGTGGTGTGTGGTTAATGGAATTGAATAGTTCGTGACGCCACCTGTGGTGTTCGGCAAGGAAGATGTTGAGCCGACGCTGCAGACAGATCCTCTGGGACAGATGGTGGGATGCAGCAATGGTGGTATAGCCCTCCACAGGCAGGGCCGTTGTCCCAGGGCAGTGTAGATGTGGGGACACCTTGATGGTGTAGTGTCCGGCGCAGGGAATGTAGCAGTGCTGGCAGACGCAAGAAGGAATGGAGGACACCAGGGCTTGCAGTTTCAACGCTTTACTCACAGTTCTTGGTAAGCACTGGTGCCCGCTTCCATGCCATGTCCTCCGGGGCAGAGACTCAATCAACCTCCCAGGCACGTTAGGCTTCTCCTCTCCAACACTCCGCCGACATGTACCTTTCTTGAACGACTCCTCTATTGCGCCTTTAGTGTGAAGAGCTCCAGTACCGTGGTACTCTGAAGTTCCTCCTGTCAGATGTTCCTAACAACTCTACTTGTATGACAGACAACTGTAGCCTCTATCGGGGACTCCTCTCTGAGTCCTGGCTCTCTATTCGGTTGCTGTTGTGTCCCAAGTCTTAGATGGGAGTAGTGCATTTACAGCCAACTACTCCACCGGTGTCTGCTGCAGAACCATAAGTGTCCATACAACCTTGGGGACCGGGCCCCGGCCTTGCGCTAAGAACCTATAGGCAGGGTTCCTCTTCCAACCCACAACTCCTCTCTGTTCTCCTACTCCTTCGTTCTGCGCTGTTCCTTCTCTCTCTTATGGAAGCTTAGGTTGCAGTTCTACGTCTTTCTCCTTCTGTTCCTTTCCTAGGGATCTCGTTCCACTAAGACCAGTCCTCAGCCTCGCCTGACTGACTGCCTTCCTCCGCCTTGAGCTCCCCTCAGGCTGACCTCTTGTCATCCTGCTCTCCTCCAACCTCCTCTCAGACTGAACTCCAATTCTCAACTTTCCCTCTCTTTTATATCTAACTCCACCCACCTCCCAGCACATCTCGTGTTACGAAGCAAGGACCCACGAAAGGTGCTCTGCTATCCTCTAAGCATGGAGCCACAATCTGGTCCATTGCTGAACTATCCTGTGCGTGTGGGTGCAGGTGTTGAAGCGAGGAAAGGAGTTCCCAACTTACCTAGGCGGTGGGGCACTACACCTTAGGAGAAGGTGCTGTACCTCTGTGGCGACTGAGCCTCAGGGGCGCCACATAAGTATCAGACATAGCGATATCGCTAGCAATATCGCTGCTACGTCACAAAATCAGTGACGTTACAGCGATATTGCTAGAGATATCGCTATGTGTAATGGGCCCCTTAAAAAAGAGTATTTAAAAATGCAAAGTTTATGATAACATTATTTTTTTGTATGCAGAGAATACTTAAAGCGGACCTGTCAACAGGATTTTACTAAGTAAACTACAGGCATTGTCAAGTTGGCAGTGTTAAGCTGATTAAAATGATACCTGAGGTAAAGAAATCCATCTTGTGGTTCTTCCGTAATCAGTGTTAGAATTTTGCAGTTAATGGGATGCCCATGCTTGGAGTGGCCTGTAGGCAGAGTCTTATCTTCATGCTTTATCCTGCTCTAGGCCAGAGAAAGCAACAAGAGACTTTCCCACAGGCCGCCTTGAAGCACTAACATGTTCCTCATCATAGAGACAGTGAGAGAGACACACTGTGCTTCGGGGCCTCCTGTGGGCAGATCTTTCCTTGGTTTCTCTGACTAAGGCTGGTTTCACATTAGCGCATTTTCAGCGCGCGCACGGCCGGGGGTAGCTCCGCCCCCGAGCCGGCTCTCTGCCCGGCGTGCCCGCCCCTTGCTTGTAGCGCCGCCTACTAGCGGACAGCGGCGCCTGCGATCGGCGCACCCTATCTTTAGCATAGGGTGCGCAGATCGTGCGCAGGCCGTGCGCTAGTTGCGCTTTGACCTGTGCTGCGCACTTTTGACGGTGCGCCGTGCGCGCCAAAATCAAACTTTTCGGATTTTGGCGCGCACGGCGCACCGTCAAAAGTGCGCAGCGCAGGTCAAAGCGCAACTAGCGCACGGCCTGCGCACGATCTGCGCACCCTATGCTAAAGATAGGGTGCGCCGATCGCAGGCGCCGCTGTCCGCTAGTAGGCGGCGCTACAAGCAAGGGGCGGGCACGCCGGGCAGAGAGCCGGCTCGGGGGCGGAGCTACCCCCGGCCGTGCACGCGCTGAAAATGCGCTAATGTGAAACCAGCCTAAGGGTACCGTTACACTACGTGACGCACCAGCGATCCCGACAACAATACGACCTGTTAAGGATAGCTGGTGCGTCTCTAAATGGTCGCTAGTAAGCTGTCAAACAGACAGATCTACTCAACGACGCAGCAACGATCCATTGATCTGTATAACGACCTCGGCGGTCGTTGGGACCTTGTCACACAGCAGCTAATTCTGACAACTCCCGCCTGCGTCCCTGAGTTCTGAGTCGCCAACGAGGTCGCTCGTCGGCGTCAAACACAAAAGTGCATGCTGACCAGCGGGACACCAGCGATCAAAAAATGGCCCAGGACATTCGAGCACAATCAGCGAGATCGCAGTGGGGGCCCGATCGTCGCTATGTGTCACATGTAGCGAGATCGCTGGCGAGGTCGCTGTTGCGTCACAAAGTCTGTGACGCAAGTGAGCTCGCTAACGATCTCGCTATGTGAGACGGGGTCTTTAGAGCAGGAAGATAAGACTCTGCCTACATTCCCGCCCCGGAGAACGAGAATATCATTAACTGAAGACTTCTAACACTGATCACAGAAGAACCACAAGACAGACTTCTTCACTCCAGGTATCATTTTAATTAATGTACCACTGCCAACCTGACACTGTCAGTAGTTTACTTAGCAAATCCCGCAGACAGTTTCGCTTTAAATTTGAGCCAGTTCTCACAGAATTCCATGTGAAAGGCGGAAAGATGTGGGAGAGCATAGTGCAACCTTTTTCACCTCCGTTGCTGCCTCTGCAGAACCCAACAGTCAAGATGAATTTGTCTTCAGCTGCTGTGTTCTCTCTAGGGAGTGGCCAAGATAGCAAAGCTGCCTATGCAGAGCGCAGCCTCATGACAAAGTCTCTGTGTACACATTGCTGCCAGCAGTAAGCTCAGTGACGATTGCCTAGGGCTGTGGGCTGGCTATTCAATGATTCTCTAAGTGGGTGCAAATTTTTGCATTCCCATAAAATGTTATTTGATGAGCAACTATCCCTCTGTCCCCCAATGCTATGCCATGGCCTACAGTGGGGGAAAAAGTATTTAGTCAGCCACCAATTGTGCAAGTTCTCCCACTTAAAAAGATGAGAGGCCTATAACTGACATCATAGGTAGACTACAACTGGGTCGCCCTCCCAGGGCTGTGGGGTACTCGGTGCCGGGCCGGTGTCAGTGGGATGTGTCACAGCGGCGGTGACCCAGACCGTGTCCCTGGGCGCCCAAGTAATAGAAAGATGTGAGTTAAATGAATAGTTCGTGACGCCACCTGTGGTGTTCGGCAAGGGAGGTGTTAAGCCGACTGCATGCAGATCCTCCGGGACAGATAGTGTGGTGCAGCAATGATGGTATAGCCCTCCACAGGCAGGACTGTTGTCCCAGGGCAGTGCAGATGTGGAGACACCTAGGTGATGTAGTGTCTGGCACAGGGGATGTAGCAGTGTCAGGCGGACGGATGCAGGAAGGAATGGAGGACACCAGGGCATGTAGTTCCAAAGCTTTACTCGCAGTCTGTAGTGCTTGCTTCTGTGCCGTGTCCTCCGGGTCAGAGACTCAGTCAACCTCCAGGCAAGATGGAAAGCTCCCTTCCACACTCTGTCAACTTGTGTGCCTTTCCTGAACGTCTCCTCTATAGCGCCTTTAATTGTGAAGATCTCCAATACCGTGTTACACTGGAGTTCCTCCTGACAGATGTTCCCAAGAACTCTACTTGCACGGCAGACAGCTGCAGCCTGCTTCGGGGACTCCCTAATCCTAAGTCCCGGCTCTCTCTCCATATTTCTGTTGTGCCCTCAAGTCTTAGATGGGAGTAGTGCATTTACAGCCCACTACTCCACTGGTGTCTGCTGCAGAACCATTAGTGTTCATACAACCTCGGGGACCGGGCCCCGGCCTTGCGCTTAGAGCTTCTAGGCAGGGTTCTTTATCTAACCCACCTCCTCTGTGTTCCCTTTTACTCCTACGTTCCGTACGTGTCCTTTCCCTTCTATGGAAGCTCAGGCTTCAGGTCAACGTCCTTCTTCTTTCCTTTCCTTTCCCGTGCCAGCTGGCTCAGGTCACTGAGGCAGCTGCAGCATTCCTTCCTCCATCCCTTCTTCCAGGGATCCCCACTCCTCCCGATTGACTTCCTTCCTCACTGACCTCCTGTCAGACTGACCTATAATCCTAAACCATCCCGCTCATATATATATTCTGAACTCCACCCACCTCCCAGCACGTCTAGTGTTCCAAGCAGGGAACCACCAAAGGTGCTCTGCTTCTCTCTAAGCAAGGAGCCGCAATGTGGTTGTGCTGAACTACTCTATTGTGTGGGGTGCGAGTGTTGGAGTGTGGTCAGGAACCCCCAACCTACCTGGATGGTGGGGCACCACACCTTATGAGAAGGTGCAGTACCTCTGTGGCGACTGAGCCTCAGGGGCACCACACCCCCCCTGTTAAACACAGCACGTCCGTGGGCTGGAAGGTAAACAAAATTGACAGTACAGGAACATACAAATTTTTATAATGCTGAATAAACGTTTCTTATACTAAACTTCCCAATGTGAGAGGCACTTATTCTTGAACGTTGCAAACTGTTATTAAATAACTACCTAAAATCCTCAGTCAAAAAGTACAATTTTTCCATACCACACTTAATTCAAAGTGCTATTATCCGTTACTCTCTATCACTTCAGTATTCTTCATCTTTCCATCTCTAGTACACATTTTCTACTTTCTTTCAAGTGACAACCGTGATGCCTGGTTCACCATATACATTTTCAATTCTTTATTCAAATCTCTCATCTCTGTATCAAAACATTTCTAGTTCTATATAAAAGCTATCATGAGACACATTATCAAATACTTCACATTAAAACTTTCAACAATAATTCTTGTAAGTGCTGGACACCGCTCCCAGCCGGGATCTCTTGCAGTGTCCTTTGATTGGAGTCATGCTCCAAATGAGGTAGACGTAATCTTCGCAAAGTGTCCATATGTAAAACCAAGAGAGGGCACCTAAAGAGGTGCAACCATTTACCAGTAAAAGTTTTTGGATCACTCCAAGTTCATGATCGCTAGTTCACTAGGAAGGCTGCCAACAACACAGGGCAACAATAGGAGAAACCAAAACTGAACCATGATGGTCAAAAATAAAACAAAAGGCACAACGGTGCAAATAAACCCTCCTGGGTCACGAGAGTTAGTGCTAATTTTTAGTGCTGGTCCCCTCCTGTGGTTCTTGAAGCTGCTGATGGGGTACTGCTACCAGATGAAAGGAACACACGGGCAGTCCTCAAGTACTCCTCTTCCAGTGGGGTGAAACCGGTGGCTTTCTGTACCTTGGACACATCTTGACACAAAGGGGCAGTAGGTGGTCTCTGCCTGCAGGTCTGGATGAGATCCTCTGGGACTAGCCTGATATTCATGGCATACCAGCCTCTGAGACCTTCATGTCTGGTAAAGGTCACCTTGTCTCCTGGGCTCAGGTTCCTGGCAGGGTGTCCCTTCCTCAAGTGAGGCTCCACATCCCTCCGGTGGAAAAACAGATTGGAGATTCGGCTAGGGTCATGAATAAAGCCGAACCCCCTCTCATGGTTCACATTTAGGACATAGCCCCAAACTGCCGCATCTCGGGGACCAAAATGACTGGCACGTACCCTCTCCTTCCGGTCCAAATCTGGGCCTAGTACCGCTTGCCGGCGCTGCTCCCTCTCCCGGTGTTCAGCTGCCAGTTGCCGGATGGTGACTTGACAACTAGCCCAGTGCTCATCATACTCCTGCTCCTCCCGGGACCGATCCAGGCTGGCTTGGTACTGCGGCGCCACCTTCAGGGGTTTCGGTGTTCCCCCCGGGGACTGGTATCCCGGTCCCAGACCAGATCTAGCACAACCTGGCCAGCTGCGGCGACCGTGGTGCACCCCAGGGCCTCCCCAGATGTCGGGGCATCGGACGTACCTGGGGCCTCTTGACGACGTGGCCTCTGCTCCGGTGCTGGTGGAAACGGGCCGGTGGCAGCAGGTGGTGGATCCAGGTCCGCGGGGGCCTCCGGTGGGACCTGCGCAGCCATGTCAGGTCCAGGCGGGAGCTTCTCTTCCGTCTCAGCTCCCGGGGATTCATATAAGTGTTCCTGTGGCGGCAGCAAAGTGTGTTCGGATGCTGTCGGCGATGTGGCGGCAGCGGCAGGCTCCACTGAATCTGTCTGGGGAAGCTCCGCTGCAGTGGCGGTGGTCACCGCAGATGTAGGCCCCTCCTGGGTGCGCTACCAGTTCAGCCTCCACAAGACCTCCTGCCTCAGCCGCAAACATTGGGTCAGCCGGGCGATTTCGTCCTCCAGCTGCTGACGGTTCATCTCTACTACGGGGTTGGAGCCTTCAGCCATGGCGCCGGGGAGATCCACTTCCCCGTGCTCCGCAGACCTCCTTCCCTCTCCAAGATGGCATTCTTCTCCCTCCTCTCTCGGCCCCTTTCCCGCCACTGGCTTCTGCCCCTCCTTCTGGGGACGGCGTCTTCTTCCAGCGCCTCCATACCAAGCCAGTATACGAACCCCTCGGGGGGTGGGCCATGTTGCTGTTACATAGTGATTCAGGCAGGGGAGGCCCAAGACTCTTTGCGGTCTTTTCCTAGGACCTCCCATCTCTTCACGCCCTTCTTCTCCACACCAACGTCCATTTTTAAGGTTCATTTCACAGTCTATTAAACTGGGTCTTCTGCACATTCTCAAATGTTTTAAGTCCAACAAATCTTAGGCACACAAAACCCGATGGCATCGGGCATCGTCATCCTGTTCGTGACGCCAAAATTGGGTCGCCCTCCCAGGGCTGTGGGGTAGTCGTACCGGGCCGGTGTCAGTGGGATGTGTCACAGCGGTGGTGACCCGGACCGTGGCCCTGGGCGCCCAAGTAATAGAAAGATGTGAGTTAAATGAATAGTTTGTGACGCCACCTGTGGTGTTCAGCAAGGGAGGTGTTAAGCCGACGCTGCATGCAGATCCTCCGGGACAGATGGTGTGGTGCAGCAATGATGGTATAGCCCTCCACAGGCAGGGCTGTTGTCCCAGGGCAGTCCAGATGTGGGGACACCTAGGTGATATAGTGTCTGGCGCAGGGGATGTAGCAGTGACAGGCGGACGGACGCAGGAAGGAATGGAGGACACCAGGGCATGTAGCTTTACTCACGGTCCGTAGTGCCCGCTTCTGTGCCGTGTCCTCTGGGTCAGAGACTCAGTCAACCTCCAGGCAAGATGGAAAGCTCCCTTCCACACTCTGCCAACTTATGTGCCTTTCCTGAACGTCTCCTCTATAGCGCCTTTAAGGCCGGTTTCACACTAGCGCTTTTTCAGCGCGCGCACGGCCGGGGGTAGCTCCACCCCCGAGCCGGCTCTCTGCCCGGCGTGCCCGCCCCTTCCTTGTAGCGCCGCCTCCTAGCGGACAGCGGCGCCTGCGATCGGCGCACCCTATCTTTAGCATAGGGTGCGCCGATCGTGCGCAGGCCGTGCGCTAGTTGCGCTTTGACCTGCGCACTTTTGACGGTGCGCCGTGCGCGCCAAAATCCGAAAAGTTTGATTTTGGCGCGCACGGCGCACCGTCAAAAGTGCGCAGCGCAGGTCAAAGCGCAACTAGCGCACGGCCTGCGCACGATCGGCGCACCCTATGCTAAAGATAGGGTGCGCCGATCGCAGGCGCCGCTGTCCGCTAGGAGGCGGCGCTACAAGGAAGGGGCGGGCACGCCGGGCAGAGAGCCGGATCGGGGCGGAGCTACCCCCGGCCGTGCGCGCGCTGAAAATGCGCTAGTGTGAAACCGGCCTAAGTGTGAAGATCTCCAGTACCGTGTTACACTGGAGTTCCTCCTGACAGATGTTCCCAAGAACTCTACTTGCACGGCAGACAGCTGTAGCCTGCTTTGGGGACTCTCTACTCCTAAGTCCCGGCTCTCTATCCGTATTGCTGTTGTGCCCTCAAGTCTTAGATGGGAGTAGTGCATTTACAGCCCACTACTCCACCGGTGTCTGCTGCAGAACCATTAGTGTTCATACAACCTCGGGGACCGGGCCCCGGCCTTGCGCTTAGAACTTCTAGGCAGGGTTTTTCCTCTAACCCACGTCCTCTGTGTGGTCCTTTTTACTCCTACGTTCCGTACTTGTCCTTTCCCTTCTATTGAAACTCAGGTTTCAGGTCAACGTCCTTCTCCTTCTTTACTTTCCTTTCCCGTGCCAGCTGGCTCAGGTCACTGAGGCAGCTGCAGCACTCCTTCCTCCATCCCTTCTTCCTGGGATCCCCACTCCTCCCGAATGGCTTCCTTCCTCACTGACCTCCTGTCAGACTGACCTGTAATCCTAAACCATCTAGCTCATATATATATTCTGAACTCCACCCACCTCCCAGCACATCTAGTGTTCCAAGCAGGGAACCAGCAAAGGTGCTCTGCTTCTCTCTAAGCAAGGAGCCGCCATGTGGTTGTGCTGAACTACTCTATTTTGTGCGGTGCGAGTGTTGGAGTGTGGTCAGGAGCCCCCAACCTACCTGGATGGTGGGGCACCACACCTTAGGAGAAGGTTCAGTACCTCTGTGGCGACTGAGCCTCAGGGGCGCCACACAACTATGAGAGTCAAAATTAGAAAACAAATCCAGAAAATCACCTTGTCTGATTTGGCAAGATTTATTTTTCAAATTATGGTGAAAAATAAGTATTTGGTCATTAACAAAAGTTCATCTCAATATTTTGTTCTATATCCTTTGTTGGCAATGACAGAGGTCAAAAGTTTTCTGTAAGTCTTCACAAGGTTGGCACACACTGTTGGTGGCATGTTGGCCCATTCCTCCATGCAGATCTCCTCTAGAGTAGTGATGTTTTGGGCCTGTCGCTGGGCAACACGGACTTTCAAATCCCTCCAAAGGCTTTCTATGGGGTTGAGATCTGGAGACTGGCTAGGCCACTCCAGGACCTTCATATGCTTCTTATGAAGCCGCTCATTTATTGCCCTGGCGGTGTTCTTGGGATCATTATCATGCTGAAAGACCCATCCACGTTTCATCTTCAATGACCTTGCTGATGGAAGGAGGTTTGGACTCAAAATCTCACGATACATGTCCCAATTCATTTTTCATGTACTCGGATCAGTCATCCTGGTCCCTCTGCAGAGAAACAGACCCAAAGCATGATGTTGCCATTCCCATGCTTTACAGTAGGTATGGTGTTTTTTGGGTGCAACTCAGCATTCTGTCTCCTCCAAGCATGATGAGTTTTGTTTCTACCAAACAGTTCTACTTTGGTTTCATCAAACCATATGACATTCTCCCAATACTCTTCTGGATAATCCAAATGGTCTCTAGCGAACGTCAGAAAAGCCCAGTCATGTACTGGCTTAAGCAGGGGACACGTCTGGCACTGCAGGATCTTAGTCCCTGGCGGTGTAGTGTGTTACTGATGGTAGCCTTTGTTACAGTGGTCCCAACTCTATGCAGGTCATTCACTAGGTCCCCCCATGTGGCTCTGGGATTTTTGATCACTGTTCTTGAGGTTGTGGATACGTGTCTTTTATACTGATAACTAGTTTAAACAGGTGCCATTGCTACAGGTAATGAGTGGAGGATAGAGGTCCATGAGAGCCAGAAATCTTGCATGTTTTTAGGTGACCAAATACTTATTTTCCACCATAAATTGCAAAAAAAATCTTGCCAAATCAGACAAGGTGATTTTCTGGATTTGTTTTCTCATTTTGACTCCCATAGTTGTGGTCTGATATCAATTACTGGCCTCTCTCATCTATTTAAGTGGGAGAACTTGCACATTTTGTGGCTGACTAAATACTTTATTCCCCACTGTATATTGTGTCATCAAAATGTATTATCGCTGTGAGGAGCAGGCCATTGACTAAAGACTATTGGAACAATGAATGTAGAGTGGAGTACACAGCTCTAAGGTTATGTTCGCATGTTGTATTTTTGCTGCATTTTTGTTCTGCAGGCAAAACTTTCTGTCTTGGCAGTAAAGAAGTGTGGTGCCCCTGAGGCTTCAGTCACCACAGAGGTACTGCACCTTCTCCTAAGGTGTGGTACCCCACCATCCAGGAAGGGTGGGAACTCCCTTTCACATTCCAACACCTGCACCCCACACACAGGATAGTTCAGCAGGGAACCATCCATGCTTTATGCTGGAAAGGTCATAGGGTGCCTTTTGTGGTCCCTGGCTTCGTAACACGGGAGGTGCTGGGGAGGCGGGTGAAGTTAGAAATAAAAGAGAGGGAAGGTATAGGATTTCAAGTCAGTCTGGGGTGAGTCCCAGAGAAGGAAGTCAGTCTGACAGAGGGTCAGAGAGAAAGGAAGTCACTCAGACAGGGGTGAGGATCCCTGGAAGAGGGATGGAGGAAGGAGTGCTGCAGCTGCCTCAGTGACCTGAGCCAGCTGGCACGGGAAAGGAACAGAAGGAAAGAGACGTAGACTGGGGACTACAGATTCCATAAGAGAGAGAGAACAGATCGGAACGACGGAGAGTAGAAGGACGGTGGGAAGCAGGTTGAGAAAGAGAGAGAACCCTTCCAGTCCAGAGCGCAAAGGCCGGGGCCCGGTCCCCGAGGTTGATTGGATCTTTATGTCCGGCAACAGACACCGGAGGAGGAGTGAGCCCCTAACGCCTTACTCCCATCATAGACTTGGGACACAACAGCAACTGAATAGACAGCCGGGATGCAGAGAGGAGTCCCCGAAGCAGGCTACAGCTGTCTGTCATACAAGTAGAGACTAGGAACACCTAGAGAGAGGCATTCCAGGGTAACTAAGTACTGGAGTGCTTCGCACCTAAAGGCGCATTGGAGGAGTCGTTCAGTAAGGTACATATTGGCGGAGTGTGGAGGGGAGAATCCTATCCTGCCTGGAGGTTGGCTGGGGCCCTGAACTGAAGAACACAGTGCGGAGGCAGGCATTTGTGTGAACTGCAAACAGTGAGTAAAGCTTTGGAACCGCATACTCTGTTGTCCTCCAGTTATTTCAGCACCGCTACACCTGGGTACCAGCATCTATACCATTCTGCGCCTCTCCTCATCCATTGCACCTACACTGCCCTGGGACTACATCTCCACCTGTGGGGAGCTACACCATCGTTGCTGCACCACACCATCAGTCCCAGTGAATCTGCATGCAGCGTTGGCTCAACATCTTACTTGCCAAACACCACGGGTGGCGTCACGAACTATCCAAATAAACTATTACTCCATTAACACCACCTCTATTGATATTGGGCTCCCAGGGCCACGGACCAGGTCACCGCTGCTGTGACACACATTCCCCCTGACACCGGCACGGTACCAAGTACCCCACTGCCCTGGGTGTGAGGGGTGACCCAATTTTGGCATCACGAACAGAATGACAAGACCCGATGCCATCGGGTTCTGTGTGCCTGACATTTGTGAGACTTTGTGCTTTTGAAAATGTGCAGAAGACCAAATTTAATAGACTGTAAAATGGACATTAGAAATGGCCGCTGGCGCGGAGAATAAGGGCGTGAAGAGATGGGAGGTCCTAAGAAAAGACCGCGAACAGTATTGGGCCTCCCCTGCCTGAATTACTATGTGACAGAAACATGGCCCACCCCCCGAGGGGTGCACATCCTGGCTTGGTATGAAGGCGCTGGAAGAAGACGCCGTCCCCGGAAGGAGGGGCAGAAGAAGCCAGTGGCGGGAAAGGGGCCAAGGCAGGAAGAAGAATGCCAGAACGCCATTTTGGAGAGTGAGGGAAGGAGGCCTACGGAGCGCGGGGAAACGAATCTCCCTGGCACCATGGCTGACGGCTCCAACCCCGAAACTGGCATGAGTTGCCGGCAGCTACAGGATGAGATCACGGAACTGACTACTCGTCTGCAGCTAAGAAGAGAAGCGCTGGAGAGGCTGAGATGACAGCGCACACAGGCGGGGCCTACCAGTGAGATACTCAGTTCACCGGTACTCGCTGCTACACCGGACTGCCCCCGGACGGCGCTGACCTACACATCTACCCTGAATGTGCGGTTGAGCACCACCTGCCCGGAGAAGTTATTGGAGGACCCGGGAGTGGAAGCGGAGCTCCCGGCTGGACCTGACGTGGCTGCGCCGGTCCCCACCGAGACCCCTGCGGATCCAGAGTCCGCACCTGCTCCTTCATCAAATGCACCGGAGCAGAGGCCGCACCGCCGGGAGACCTCAGGTATGTCCGGCGCCCCTTCACCCGAGAAGACCCGGGGTTGCCCCACCGTTGCAGCGGCCGGCCAGGTTGTACTAGACTTGGTCTGGGACCGGGAAGCCAGTCCCTGAGGGGAGACACCGGAACCCCCAACGGTGGTACCGCAGGCCCGAGTAGGCAAAAGCAGGTCCCGGGATGAGGAGGAGCAGAATGAGGCCTATTGCCGAAACACCATTAAACAGGTGGCAGCTGAGTACCGGGAGAGGGAGCAGAGGAGATTGGCTGTGCTGGGCCTGGATTTGAGCAGGAAAGAGAGGGCCCGTGCTGGGCATTACAGTTCCCAGGATGCCACAGGATGGGGGCAGGTCCTTAACGTCAATCAAGAACGGGGGTTCGGATTTATTGCAGACCCCAAGAGGATAAGTGACTTATTCTTTAACCAGAGGGACGTTGAATCCCACTTGCCCAAAGGACACCCTAAAAGAAACCTGCAGCCTGGGGAGTATGTGACCTTCACTCGCCATGAGGGGCTCAGGGGATGGTACGCCCTGAATGTACGACGTATCCCTACAGAGTTTATTGAGCGGTACCTGCCAAGGAGACCTGTTAATGCTCCTCCACCTACAGTTACCACCCAAGCTGCTCAGGTGCCTAGGAATCCAACCATTACCACGTCAATTCCAACCCGGCAGCCTAAAAAGATCTCTGGCTTGACACCGTGAGAAGAGGACTACCTAAAAATGGTCAATGATTATCTCGAATATGGTGATGGTGCAGCTTCCAGAACCCCAGGAGGGGATCACCAGTAGAAGAAAAATACTTTTCCAAATCTCGTTACCCAGGAGGGTTTGTTGCACCAGTTGTGCCTTTGTCTTTTTGTTCATCATGTTGCCCAGTTTTTGATTGGCAGCATTGTTTTTGAAATGGAACTGTAGAGATCATAGACGCTGATTGGTCCAAAACTTTATTGTACATAGTTTGCACCTCTTTAGGTGCCCTTTCTTGGTTTTACATATAGGACCCTTTTGTGAAGATAATGGATACACAAGGACACTTTGCGAAGATTAAGTTTTTTAATGGACACTCTTCGAAGAATGATGTCTACCACAAGGGACACTGCAAGAAATCCCGGCAGGGAGCAGTGTTCAGCACTTTGCAACAATCTTTAAATGTTTTATGATGACGTATTTGATAATGTTCTGTCTTATGAAAAGTAAATGTCTTTTATAGCATGTTTGATACAGAAAGTTAGAAAAGTTTTGAGATAGAATGTGAGAATTGAATAAAGAGTAAAGAATTGAAAGTGACAGATGACAGGCCAAGTACAGATGGTCAGTGTCTTGCATCCAGTAGAAAGAGAGAGAAAGAATAATTGCACTTTGAACTAGGAATTGTACTTAAAGAAATTTTTGATACTAAGATCGGAAGTTAGCCTGTTTGTAACGTTTAAGAAATGTGCCTCCTACATTAGGAAGATTAGATAAGTATTGTTACACAGCATTTAAATTTTTTGTGCGTTCCTGTATTGTACCTTTTGTTGTCTTGCAGCCCGCGGACGTGCTGTGTTTAATGGGGGGTATGTGGCGCCCCTGAGGCTTCAGTTGCCACAGAGGTACTGCACCTTCCTTCTCCTAAGGTGTGGTACCCCACCATCCAGGTAGGTTGGGAACTCCCTTTCACATTCCAACGCCTGAACCCCACACACAGGATAGTTCAGCAGGGACCCATCCATGCTTTATGCTGGAAAGGTCATAGGGTGCCTTTTGTGGTCCCTAGCTTCGTAACACGGGAGGTGCTGGGGAGGCGGGTGGAGTTAGATATAAAAGAGAGGGAGGGTGTAGGATTTCAAGTCAGTCTGGGGTGAGTCCCAGAGTAGGAAGTCAGTCTGACAGAGGGTCAGAGAAAAAAGAAGTCACTCAGACAGGAGTGAGGATCCCTGGAAGAGGGATGGAGGAAGGAGTGCTGCAGCTGCCTCTCAGTGACCTGAGCCAGCTGGCATGGGAAAGGAACAGAAGGAAAGAGACGTAGACTGGGGACTACAGATTCCATAAGAGAGAACAGATCGGAGCGAAGGAGAATAGAAGGATGGTGGGAAGCAGGTTGAGAAAGTGAGAGAACCCTTCCAGTTCAGAGCGCAAAGGCTGGGGCCTGGTCCCCGAGGTTGATTGGATCTTTATGTCCGGCAACAGACAACGGAGGAGTAGTGAGCCACTAACGCCTTACTCCTATCATAGACTTGGGTCACAACAGCAACTGAATAGAGAGCCGGGACGCAGAGAGGAGTCCCTGAAGCAGGCTAAAGCTGTCAGTCATACAAGTAGAGACTAGGAACACCTAGAGAGAGGCATTCCAGGGTAACTAAGTACTGGAGTGCTTCGCACCTAAAGGCGCCTTGAAGGAGTCGTTCAGTAAGGTACATATTGGCGGAGTGTGGAGGGGAGAATCCTATCCTGCCTGGAGGTTGGCTGGGGCCTTGACCTGAAGATCACAGTGCGGAGGCAGGCATTTGTGTGAACTGCAAACAGTGAGCAAAGCTTTGGAACCGCATACTCTGTTGTCCTCCAGTTATTCCAGCACCGCTACACCTGGGTACCAGCATCTATACCATTCTGCGCCTCTCCTCATCCATTGCACCTATACTGCCCTGGGACTACAGCTCCACCTGTGGGGAGCTACACCATCTTTGCTGCACCACACCATCAGTCCCAGTGGATCTGCATGCAGCGTTGGCGCAACATGTTACTTGCCAAACACCACGGGTGGCGTCACGAACTATCCAAATAAACTATTACACCATTAACATCACCGCCATTGATATTGGGTGCCCAGGGCCACGGACCGGGTCACCGCTGCTGTTACACACATTCCCCCTGACACCGGCCCGGTACCGAGTACCCCACTGCCCTGGGTGTGAGGGGCGACCCAGAAGCTGCTTACAAAAAGCCGGTTTTGCTACTTTTTTTTGCTGAGTATTTGCTGCGCTTTCGCTGCATTTTTATCAGGTGCATTTGTCTCGTGCATGCTGATAAAGTTTAGTGCCTCCCAAAAAACATGTTGCAACTTCCTGAGTTTTCAGCACCAAAACGCAGCAAAGCCTGATACCTGCATTTTTGCACTTACTCATTGCTTTCTGTGGGTGAAAAAACGCTGAAAGTGACATGCTGCAATTTACAAAAACGCAAGTCATGAAAAGAAAAACAATGTATGTGCATGAGATTTCTGAAATCTCATAACTTTTGCTGGTACTGTAAAATGTATCTTAAAACTTGCATAAAAAAAGCACAAAAAAAAAATCACAGCAAAAATGCAGTGTGTAAACATAGCCTAAGGGATGTGGACTTTTCCCAGCATGGAGCACCGGTAACGTTGACCTTATTGCTGTGTTTTATTAGAGATTTGCTTGCTTGTCAGATTAAGGTGCACAAATCTCTCCTGGAAAGCGTTCAGCCTCCGGAATCAATGTTTTCAATAAGTGACAGTAAGCAGAGGAAGACATGCGGGCTGGATCTTATGTGTACATAAGGCCAAACATAAGATTGGTTATCAGGTAAAGCAATCATTCCACTACACTCCTCAGAGTTTCAGGGGCCTCAATTAAACAATTGTTCTCCCAGTCACTAGTCCCATTGTGTGGATGAGGTAGTAGACCCAATGGAGCCGTCACCACAGGGGGTCTCACCTGCAATCCCAGGCGAGGGTCTCGGCCTCAGGAAAATACCTCCACCAATGCACAATTAAGGCCACGTCAAACACAGCGATCTCGCTAGTGAGATCGCTGATTTTGTGACGCCACAGTGTGTGACGGGGATCAGCGACCGGCCCCCCTGCCGATTATCGCTGATCGTGCTCGATCGGCCTCGGCCATTTTTCAATCTCTGGTCTCCCACTGGCCAGCGCGCATCGCTGCGTGTGGCAGCGGGAGACCAGCGATCAGCGACCCTGGACGCTGGTTTCTAATGTAAACATCGGGTATCCAGGAGTTGTGCAGCTCTTAGATACCCGATGTTTACCTTGGAAACAAACGTGTAAGCCGGTTTCCAAGGTAAACAGCGGGTATCCAGGAGCCGCGGCGACTGAAGCCTCAGGGGCGCCACATTATTATAACAGTAAATACTCCATGCAGGGAGAGAGAATGAGGGAATATAGGTGCACAAAGCATACACAGTTATAAAGCAATAGTATAAGTTCAAATAAAGGGTTAACTTCTCAGTCTGTGGTTCCCGGACAGAGGAGGCTGGAAAATCCCATGATGGCACCATAGGTGACGGGAGAAATCCCTGAACTGATCCCGGAGAAAGGTGAGGCACTGTCTCTTAACAGCAGCGACGTATCCTGGCCTTCCCACCCATAGTCTTGTGGTCCTGGAACAAGGAACTGCTCGAGTGGGAGTCTGAGGCAACACGATTGATAAACGAAGTCCCGGAATGGAGGCCGCGGTCACGCTACCTGCTTCAGCGTGCACCGCTTGGTGAGTACTGTGTCGCGCGCTGGCAGCACCGGTTTGTCTTAGTAATGTCAGAGACAAGAAAGAGGAGTGATGGTCTCTGGAGATACACAGTCTGTTTGCGTGGGGAATGAGAGAATGCAACACGGGCCTGCTCGTTGGCGTCGGTCTGTGGAGAGCGAGTCAACCTTCTCCTGTCGCACACGCTGTCTTCCTGCCAAAAGCCCCATCCTGGTGCGCCCTGTACCTTTTATCTCAGACCCGCCCCCTACAGTCAGGTGCAAAGGTCTCTTCCAGTCAGAAGGTGCTTCCCCCAGCAACAATGGTGATAGCCCCAACAGTTCCGACCCAGACACGAAAGAGATACCACTAGCCCGGTCTATCTCCCTACACACCCACAGGTCCAAAATGCTAAACAGGCACATTTCCAGGTTGCTTGTCAGAAATATTGCCATTTAGGCTAATAGACACAAGATTATGCAGCCACTGATCCACTGGCTGCAAAACAGACTGCTTGCCCTGGAAATGTTGTCGTTTCATTTTTTGGAGACGGAAATGTTGCCGTTTAGGCTTTTAGAGACAGAACCTATACGCAACTTTATGGTGGCAGTCGTTCTATGATATTCTGTCCCCAGCCGCCACTTTTTCTCCCGATGTGGCATCCCCACCTTGTACCAGCATGTGTCCAGAACATCACCCGTGCCCTTACCTATGAACTTACAGGCATTGTCCACTTAACGACCGACATGTGGACAAGAGCTTGTGGGCAGGTATAAGAGGGTGAACTGTGATTACACCAGGAGAGCACTAAGACCCTGTGGTGTTTGCCTGCTGCAGCTAAGAGCAGGTGCTGCGAGTGCCCTGGAATCTGTGTGTGCTGGGGGATGGGCCCTAGTGTCGGCTGTCTAGATCTGACAGGGAAGCTTCCAGATGAAGAGAGACTGCCCTGAGAGACACTGTGTGTGTGTGGAGCAGCTTGTGAGAAGCAAAGAGATTGAACGCTGTAAGAGAATGTAAACTGCAACACCTTCATCTTGGGAGCCTGAGACCTTGCAGTGGAACAAAGACTGAGCATTCCTGAGAGCTGTGTGACTGTGGAGCTCTGTGGACTCCCTGTTGTGATGAGCTGAGAAGCAATATTGGACAGACATTTTATACAGAAACAAGCATATTGCTTCTAGGATAATTCGTGAGGACCACAGGAGAGACGGCATCTTGAGGCTACAGAACTATAAGTCCCAGGCGTTTGGGCTCGGCACTGGCCGACAAGACAAGGAACCTTGTGTTGCTGCAACTGATTGGTGCCAAAGATTTGGGACTGGCTGCAGCCGATGTAATCTATATGCCGGAGAGGAGACTCACCTCTGGGTAAAGGTACCGTAGTCATAGATACCAGGGTATCCCTAGTTGAAGCGCTTAAGGACCTTTGTATTATATTTATATGTATTTTTACTGTAGGTTATACTTAGTGTGCCATTCCAGGGGGTCCTTTGATATCACTACATTCAATTTACACCTGTTCCCTGAGTACCTGAATTGACCTTTCTGATAGGTAAATTTATTTTAATTCACTCTTCAGGGAACCTTGAACTGGCATGGTGATTTCTGCTCTGGCTGAGTGTACTGTATAAGGGTATTTCAATCTGTTTCTTCCACATACTAAGTTCTACTTTATCTGCTGTTTGAGTAGACACTTTTGAGATTTTTGTCTCAGTCTCGGTTTGTGACCCACTGGATCTTATTCGGACCTCTGGTCATTACATTTTTGGCGTAGCCGGCAGGATCCAGTATTTGTCATGGACAGAGGCGAGAAAAGAAATGACCTCACTGCACCAGCATCCCCCTCGGTGGGTGAGGGTCCCCTGGCAGCCACGGCGACTCCAGCAGGGTATGTGCGTGTAGGAGCTTTACTTCAGCACATGCCGAAATATGATGGGTGCAACATGGCGTTGCAGGATTGGGCCGAGAGGGTCCGGAGTATTCTGCGTATATGTAATCTGGCCCCTGCATTACGCGCCAAGCTGGCATTAAATGCACTAGAGGCCGATACCAGGCGGATGTTGATGGTGCACCCAGAATCAGAGAAGAAGAGAGAAGATTTTGGAACCGTTAGAGGGGAGTTTGGGAAGCAGAGCTTGTGTGACCCAGCTTTGGTTCCTATTCTTTAATCACCCTCAAAAGAAATGTGAGTCTCTGATGCAGTGCTCTAATATCTTGCAAGAGATGTTGAATGAGGTGCAGCGACAAGACCCAGCGGTCATGGGGGCATTCCGAGAGGTAGACCACTTGCTCTAGGATCAATTCATCACTTGGTTAGCGAATAGACTTCTCCAAGACAAACTGATGGACATCGCCCGGACTGCACCGGAATTATCTTTCTTGCAGATTTATCGTGCCACAGTGGAAAGGGAGGAGGAGTCTGCCCTTGTGCACGAGGGGTCAGTAAACAGTGCCCAGCTGGAGGGAAAACGGTTGTCAGTGTCAGGAGAAGGGCAGGTAAGCGTGGTACAAGCTCTGCGTGCCGAGTTGAAGGACCTGAAACTGGAAGTGTCTAAATGTAGAGCTGGGCTAGCCTCTACCCCCGCAGGGGGATCATCTGCCATACCCCCTGGAACGGTGGCCCCACAGACGGCTAGGTCACCCTCCCAGAATGAGTCAATTCCTCGTCCACGAGGAGCAGTCTCCTGCTGGAAGTGTGGATGCCGGGGACACATCTCTCATTACTGCTGGATGCCTGTAGCCCCAGAGGCCCCATCGCCAGCTTTAAACTCCCATCTGCTGCCATGAGAGGGAGAGCAGCGGTGGCCCCACCCCCACAAAGCCCTCAACGATATGAACAAGATTTTTTTGCATGCAGTTCAGTGATGGAAGCAGAGTTTGAAGGGCGGAAGATGAGGTGCTTAGTCGACACGGGATCCGAATGTACTATAATGCCTTTAGAAGTGTATGAGAGATACTTCAGTCAACTAGTGGTTCCAGAAGGTGGCCGAGTGATATGACTTACCACTGCTAATAATGGCCAACTGTTGGTTAAAGGGATCGTGTGGATGCAGCTAAAAATGTTTGCTCAAGAGCTGGGACAGAAAGGGATAGTGCTGGTGGATCGCCCCCCCAGAAAAGGGATGGAGGTGATGCTCGGAATGAACGTGATGCGAGATTTGAACCACCAGATGTATGCCAGTGAGGGACCCCGATACTGGACCCGTGCTACAAGCCACCGACCCACACAGAGAATGTTACACCATCTAGTGCTGAGTTGCGACTTGCTGAAAAGTGCAATCCCAGGGGGCCGGGTGGGCCTGGTCTGAGTGCCATCGCGGACCCCAATGCTGCTGGCACCCAGACAAGAGGAACTCTTAATGCTGCCGGTGGGAGCTGCACAGAGATTGAATGGGCTTGAAATGCTACACGAGTCAGCCCAAGAGAAGTCCTCATTTGCCAAGGTACAAGTGGCCTGGTCTCTGGTGATTGTGAAGAATGGACGGGTGTTGGTCCAATGCATCAATGTTTTAGATGAGGTTGAACTGTTTGTGCCGGTGGAGAAGGTGCCTAACAAGGCAGGATTTGAACTGCACCCAGACCAACAGTCATCCTGGACATTGGTAGTCGAAGTAGGTCGGACTGAACCCCCTACCGAAGAATGGAATGGTGGTATGATCATGGAATAGATGGGAGTGGATCGGGAGAAACTGACCTCCGTGCAGTTGGAGAGAGTTTTGTGGGAGCATCAAGATACCTTTTCGCAACATGGGGAGGACTTTGGATGCGCCCGGATGATTGAACATGAGATCATGGGGATACTCCTCCCATTATGGAAAGATATCATCAAATCCTTCCAGCGCTCTATCAAGAGGTGAAGAGCATGGTGGCCAGTATGCTAGACAATCCAAGAGAGCCGGAGTCCCTGGGTGGCTCCTGTAGTCTTGGTCCGGAAGAAGGATGGGACTCTTCGATTTTGTGTGGACTATCGATAATTGAATGCCCACATGGTACGGGACACATATCCTTTGGAGAATACCTGTTGGCATTGGGTCGGGCCAAATATTTCTCGACGTTGGATTTGGCAAGTGGTTACTGGCAGGTCCTAATGACCAAAAAAGTTTGGGCCAAGACGGCATTTGTCTTGCCAATGAGGCTCTATGAGTTCAGTCGGATGCCCTTTGGCATCGCTACCGCGCCAGGAACCTTCCAACGTCTGATGTAACATTGCTAAGGTGATCTGAATTTTGAATCTGTCCTGATATATCTAGACATCGTGGTGTTCGGGACCTCATTTGAAGATCATCTTGAAAAGCTGCGTCAAGTTCTCCGGCGACTTAGTAGCTTCGGCCTGAAAATAAAGCAAAAAAAAAATCAACTGTTCCGGAGTCAGATTGAGTATTTGGGGCACCTGGTGACCCCGGACGGGGTGCTACCTGTGGCCAGTCAGGTTTAGGCGGTACAAGAGTGGCCGCCTCCTCGTGACCAGCAAGAAGTGCGGTCCTTCCTGGACCTAGCAGGATACTATTGGCGGTTTGTGCCTAAATTCTCACAAGTGGTGGGTCCCCTAAATTAACTTTCAAGAGGGACAGCACTGGGTCCTCAAAACCGCTCCAATGGGGCCCCAGCAGGAAAAGGAATTTGATGAAGTGAAAACAGCCCTAACGATGCCTTGTTGGTGGCATATACCCGGTTTGACACCCCTTTTCTGTTGTACACAGATGGTAGTCTTCATGGATTGGGGGCGGTACTAGCACAGGTGCAGGATGGCCGACAGCGATTGATTGCCTATGGCAGCAGGTCTTTAAGAGACTCCGAGCGAAATCCGGCTAACTACAGCTCATTCCGGCTGGAATTGCTTGCTCTGGTGTGGGCAATGACAGAACGCTTTGCCGAGGATCTAAAAGGAGCTGAGGTGCTAGTCATGACAGATAACAACCCTGCTGGCTCACTTACAGAATGCAAAACTGGGAGTGTTGGAGCAGCGGACGGTCGCCCGCTTTGCCAAGTTCAATTATCGCATTAAATTCTGCTCTGGCCGAGGAAATGGAAATGCAGATGCATTGTCAAGGGTACCCCTTGGGTCCTTGGGGGTGGATGTTGATGACCAACTTGAGGACACTGAAACTCCAGCCTTGGAGCAGATACCTATCTTCCCAAGTGTGGTACACTCAAGTGAGGTGGCCACTGGGATGCCCTGTGTCCTGACTAAAACCTCCTCAGATTGGGCAAAGATCCAGGATGAGTGCCCGGACATTGCACTTGTGCACCATTGGGTACAAAACGAGGTCTGGCCCAGTGCAGAGGACAAGGCTCAACTGTCCATGGAAGGAATGAAACTAATGCGTCAATGGGACAAGTTGTGTGGGGAACGGGGCCATTTGTATTATAAGGTGTACCTACCATCTGAGCTGCAGCAGCGGTACCAACTAATAATCCCTGTGTGGATGGGTCCAGTGGTTGCTTGCAAGGCGCATGAGAAGAGGGCTCACTTTTGAAATGAAAAGACACTTCAGTGGTTGCAGCGAGTCCTCTATGTAATGTCACGTGTGACTGGATACACCTCATCCAGCAGGGCGAATTTCTATAACACCCGTGAACCTGGATACACCGCCTCCAGCAGGGCGAATTTAAACAGAGTTAAGGGAAACACTGGGGAAACCATTACAATGGAGGGCCCTGCAATAGGGCACGGGACGTGGAGACCTCCTGAGTCAGTGTCCCTACACTCCTGACGATCCCTAGGCAGGTTCCACACCTGGCGAAGAGCTGGATACCTCAAATCCCTAGCTCGCCCTGCACCTATCCCTTTCTAGTGAATTGGACGGTGCAGAAACTAATCCCACCACTGCACTAATACACACACAAGGAAAGTCACAAACAGGGAAAAACACCACTTAGCTTTGCTCTGTTGCTAATGCTCCCAGCAACAGAGTACAACACCAAAGTTCAGCTTCACCCCTCAAACTCGACACCTGAATTCAGCTTCCGCCTGAAGCTATTAACCCAGAGCTCCCCTGAGCTGACAGGAACTCCTCTCTGTAGTTCCTTCCTTCGCCAGACTTGGTTGGAAATGAGCAATATCACCAACAGTGAGTGAGACCACCTGCTACTCCTTTATAGGTAGCAGCCATGGAATCACACCTGCTTCATTATCACGTGCAAAAACACTAGCGGCCACCGGGGGCAACTGAACCAAAGTAACCAGAGTGCAATGACCCTAACGGCCACGGGGGCAAAACTAGAACTAAAACAACCACAGTGTAATGACCCTAATGGCCACCAGGGGCAAAACTAACTTTAAGCAAACAGCTTAAAGGAAAAAAAAAGGTTACTTGTGCAAAATCTGTCATAATCCAACCTGGATCATGACATTCTATTGCACTGAGTTGGGAGCACAACCCCATCTGTGGATGTCGGGCCCTCAGACCATCCTCATGGAGTCGGTTTCTAACCATTTGTGCAGACACATGCACATTTGTGGCCTGCTGGAGGTCATTTTGCAGGGCTCTGGCAGCGCTCCTCCTTTTCCTCCTTGCACAAAGGCAGAGGTAGCGGTCCTGCTGCTGGGTTGTTGCCCTCCGATAGCCCCCTCCACGTCTCCTGGTGTACTGGCCTGTCTTCTGATAGCACCTCTAGCCTTTGGACACTACGCTGATAGACACAGCAAACCTTCTTGCCACAGCTCGCATTGATGTGCCATCCTGGATGAGCTGCAATACCTGACCCACTTGTGTGGGTTGTAGAGTTTATCTCATGCTACCACAAGTGTGAAAGTACAAACAACATTCAAAAGTGACCAAAACATCAGCCAGAAAGCATTGGTACTGAGATGTGGTCTGTGGTCCCCACCTTCAGAACCACTCCTTTATTGAGGGTGTCTTGATAATTGCCAATAGTTTCCATCTGTTTTCTATTCCATTTGCACAACAGCATGTGAAATTGCTTGTCAATCAGTGTTGCTTCCTAAGTGGATAGTTTGATTTCACAGAAGTTTGATTTACTTGGAGTTATATTCTGTTGTTTAAGTGTTTCCTTTATTTTTTTGAGCATTGTATATCAATAACACTTTCAAAATATTTTTGTTAAAATATTGTTATGGATTCAATGACTCATCCATACAGTTTAACATGATTATTATTGCATTACGGTGGTTTGTAAAATGAACAAAAACGTAGAAAAATAGTTCAGAATTTGATTACTCATCCATACAGTATTACCTGCTTTCCGTCACATTTTGAGGGTATATAACTGTAGAGAAAAGCATTTGAAAATTTTGCTTGTTTCTTCACATTTCTTACTCATACACTATTCTGTGTTCTGGGGTACATAATTATGATATACCGTATAAGACTCCAAAAAAAACTTTACAAATTTTGCTGGGTTACATTGCTCAGCCATGCAGTATTACTTTTTCTTGGGCACATTTCGTTGTTAAATAACTCTGCAAAAACTTTTTGAAAAAGTTATTGTTATTATATTGATTACCCATAGACTATTCCTTGGTCTGGAGTACATTTCCTTGGTATATAACCCTCAAAAAAACTAATTAAAAATTTATTGGTATCATATTGCCCACCCATATGGTATTACATCTTCTTGGGTATAGGATATTGCCCACCCATAGGGTATTACATGCAATATAAACCTCCAACAACGTGTTAAAAAATTTAGGCTGTGTGCACATGTTGCAGATTGGGTGCGTTTTTGTCGTGTTTTACTGCGTGGATTTGTGACAAAACCTGATGATGGCAAAGTGAATGAGAAACCTAAAGTGTCATGCACACTTGAAGTACCGTAGATACTCACATATAAGCTGAGATTTGCAGCCCATTTTTTTGGGCTGCAAGTCCCCCTCTCGGCTTATACGTGAGTCATACACTGGGGGTCAGCGGGGAAGGGGGAGCAGGGGTGTGAGAGATCATACTTACCCCCTCCTGGTGGGTCTCTGCAGCCCCCTGCTTCTCCCACGCCTTCCTTCAGCGGTCACATGGTACCGCTCATTAAAGTAATGAATATGCGCATATTCATGACTTTAATGAGTGGTACCACATAACCGCTGAAGGAAGGCGTGGGAGAAGCAGGGGGCTGCAGAGACCGCACCAGGAGGGGGTAAGTATATGCGATATTCACCTGACCACAGTCCATTGCTTCAAGCCGCTCTGTCCTCCACGTCCTCTGTCAGTGACGTTCAGGCGCGATAACTTAGTGCGCGCCGCTCCCTCTGCTGCCTGAACGTCACTGACAGAGGACCCAGAAGACAGAGCGGGCGCAGCGATGGAGCGGGGACAGGTAAATATCACAGGTTCCGGGGCCCTGAGCCAGCGGTGACACGGGCACCTGTCCCCCATAACACACCGGTGTCCCCGCCTGCTCAGGACACTGGCACCTGGCCCACAGCGACGAGAGATGAGTATGTCATTTTTTTATTTGCAGTGGCAGCACATGGGGCAAAATCTATGGGGCATAATCTATGGAGCATCTTATGGAGCATTTTATGGGGGCATAATATATGGAGCATCTTATGGAGCATCTTATTGGGGGCATAATCTATGGAGCATCTTATGGGGCATAATCTAGGGGGCATGTTATGGGGCATAATCTATGGAGCATCTTATGGGGGCATAATGTATGGAGCATCTTATGGGGGCATAATGTATGGAGCAATTTATGGGGGCATAATCTATGGAGCATCTTATCAAGCATAATCTATGGAGCATCTTATGGGGCATAATCTATGGAGCATCTTATGGGGCAGCATATGGGGCATAATCTATGGAACATCTTATGGGGCCTTTATTAACCTTTGTGTAGCATTATATGGGGCGTATTTTGTATGGAGCATCTTATGGGGCCATCATGAACTGTATGGAGCATTATATGGGGCTCCTGATTCAATATGGATATTCAAAAACATTTAACTTACTGATGTCGCAATTAATTTCACTTTTATTGGTATCTATTTTTATTTTTGAAATTTACCAGTAGCTGCTGCATTTTCCACCCTAGGCTTATACGCGAGTCAATAAGTTTTCCCAGTTTTTTTGTGGCAAAATTAGGGGGGTCGGCTTATACTCGGGTTGGCTTATATACGAGTATAAACGGTATTTTTGACTTGCAGACTTGGTTCAGAAAATGATCTGCAGCATGTCAATTTTCTGTGTGGTGAACATACCCTTATCGGTATTATATTGCTTACCCATAGAATATTCCATGGTCTAGAGTACATTTCCTTGGTAGATAACCCTCAAAAGTGCATAGCATTTGAGAGTCCAGAAGTAGAAATGAGTGAATTTGTTCGGATTTTGTCCCTGAACCTGATTTTGACATATTCGTGCCATATTCGAACACTATTCGTGCCGAATATATCCTTGATGGTCGATTCTGAATATATTTGGTAATTTCTACTCCCATTGACTCTAATGACGTTTGGCTATGTTCAACGAAATTTGCAAAAACAATATTCAATGCCCATCGTATTCGGATCTACTCAACTCTATCCAGGAGTTCCAATATACAGTGGGGAAAAAAAGTATTTAGTCAGTCAGCAATAGTGCAAGTTCCACCACTTAAAAAGATGAGAGGCATCTGTAATTTACATCATAGGTAGACCTCAACTATGGGAGACAAACTGAGAAAAAAAATCCAGACAATCACATTGTCTGTTTTTTTTTTCATTTTATTTGCATATTATGGTGGAAAATAAGTATTTGGTCAGAAACAAAATTTCATCTCAATACTTTGTGATATATCCTTTGTTGGCAATGACAGAGGTCAAACGTTTTCTGTAAGTCTTCACAAGGTTGCCACACACTGTTGCTGGTATGTTGGCCCATTCCTCCATGCAGATCTCCTCTAGAGCAGTGATGTTTTTGGCTTTTCGCTTGGCAACACGGACTTTCAACTCCCTCCAAAGGTTTTCTATAGGGTTGAGATCTGGAGACTGGCTAGGCCACTCCAGGACCTTGAAATGCTTCTTACGAAGCCACTCCTTCGTTGCCCTGGCGGTGTGCTTTGGATCATTGTCATGTTGAAAGACCCAGCCACGTTTCATCTTCAATGCCCTTGCTGATGGAAGGAGGTTTGCACTCAAAATCTCACGATACATGGCCACATTCATTCTTTCATGTACCCGGATCAGTCGTCCTGGCCCCTTTGCAGAGAAACAGCCCCAAAGCATGATGTTTCCACCACCATGCTTTACAGTAGGTATGGTGTTTGATGGATGCAACTCAGTATTCTTTTTCCTCCAAACACGACAAGTTGTGTTTCTACCAAACAGTTCCAGTTTGGTTTCATCAGACCATAGGACATTCTCCCAAAACTCCTCTGGATCATCCAAATGCTCTCTAGCAAACTTCAGACGGGCCCGGACATGTACAGGCTTAAGCAGTGGGACACGTCTGGCACTGCAGGATCTGAGTCCATGGTGGCGTAGTGTGTTACTTATGGTAGGCCTTGTTACATTGGTCCCAGCTCTCTGCAGTTCATTCACTAGGTCCCCCCGCGTGGTTCTGGGATTTTTGCTCACCGTTCTTGTGATCATTCTGACCCCACGGGGTGGGATTTTGCGTGGAGCACCAGATCGAGCGAGATTATCAGTGGTCTTGTATGTCTTCCATTTTCTAATTATTGCTCCCACAGTTGATTTCTTCACTCCAAGCTGGTTGGCTATTGCAGATTCAGTCTTCCCAGCCTGGTGCAGGGCTACAATTTTGTTTCTGGTGTCCTTTGACAGCTCTTTGGTCTTCACCATAGTGGAGTTTGGAGTCAGACTGTTTGAGGGTGTGCACAGGTGTCTTTTTATACTGATAACAAGTTTAAACAGGTGCCATTACTACAGGTAATGAGTGGAGGAAAGAGGAGACTCTTAAAGAAGAAGTTACAGGTCTGTGAGAACCAGAAATCTTGATTGCTTGTTTCTGACCAAATACTTATTTTCCACCATAATATGCAAATAAAATGAAAAAAAACCAGACAATGTGATTTTCTGGATTTTTTTTTCTCAGTTTGTCTCCCATAGTTGAGGTCTACCTATGATGTAAATTACAGACGCCTCTCATCTTTTTAAGTGGTGGAACTTGCACTCTTGCTGACTGACTAAATACTTTTTTTCCCCACTGTATTACAATTTGAACACAATGTTTATGAGACCCTCCTTTACGCCTAATACAGGGTGTATCTCAGTCCCTTATTTTGGGCAGTTCTTGCTTCCTTCATACATTAAACTGAAATTTCCCTTTTTTAAAATAAAAAATCTATTTTGGTTTAAGTAAATTAAATTTTTTCACATCCTGCTTAAATTTTTGCCTTATGTAGAAGTCATCATACAGGAAACAATGTTTATTAACATTTTTTTCCTGTAAAATGAAATTTCTCGTGGGTTTGGAATTGTTTATTGTCCCTCTTAAAGTGGAGCAAAAGTGTGACACCATTGTTATCAGCAGCAATCTGGGAGTCAGAGATGCTTCCAGGGGTCTTCCCCATGCTGCTCTCCTTCCATTTAGCACTTTTCCCAATCATTCCAACATTTTCACTTCCCCCCAGACCTCTTTGTAGGGTCTTCCAGAAAAAACTTGGCTTTCCCATTGACTCCCATTATACTTGTTACTCAAAACGAGCATGCAAGTATTAGGAATTGCTCGGTTTGAGCACCAAGCACCGGAGCAGTTTAGTGCTCGCTAATCCCTAGCATTTAGAACACTGACTAGGAAATAGAGGGGTTGTGGCTATCTGGAGCTGCATACATGTGCTATGGTCTTGGTATCCATCATTTGGAGGAGCATGGACTGTGCCTGCAAACTATACCGGCAGGAGATACAAAAGCTGTTGGCCAACCAAAATTTGGGAGACAGTAGGTATCGCCTGGTACAGGGGCAGTGGAACTACCAGACCCCGGGAAGGGATCTTGTGGGTTGCGGGCATTTCATTGTGACCATCTACTCCGAGTAGCAGTAAGACCATGGATGGAAGGAATAAAAAATAGTTGCATCATTAATGTGCGTAGGTGATTATTACAAACGACAATCTCAGATCGTCACAGTCTCTTATGTTATGACATCATTAGATTTATTATCCTTGTACTGACATCACTGTGCATATTAACACTCAGAGGCTGGCTGGCAAATTTTGGCCTGGGGGTAAGTAAAAATAAGTGGCCCTCGAGTTGTGGCGGACTACCATTAATCTGGTTTTCTTTGGCTGCTGCATTAAAGCAGCAAATGTAACATGCTTTAAACATAATGGTGGGTAACATAGTAACATAGTTTTGAAGGCTGAAGGAAGACCTTATGTCCGTCTAGTTCAGCCTATTTTTAGTGCAGTTGTTCTGCATTGTTGATCCTGGGGAAGGCAAAAAACCTACAGAGTAGAAGCCAATTTTCTCCATAGGGAAAAAAATTCCTTCCCCTAAGCTGGGTCAACCATCTACCTATAATATTATGTTATTCGTAACCTTCTATACTGTTACTCCCAAGAAAAGCATCCATTCCTTTCTTAAATTCATTCAGTGAGTTGGCCATCACCACTTCCTCAGGAAGAGAATTCCAGAGCCTCACTGCTCTTACCGTGAAGAACCCTCTTCTATGCTGGTGCAGAAATTGTCTTTCCTCCAAATGAGGAGAATGCCCCCTTGTTCTTGTCACAGTCCTTGGTACAAACAGTTCATTGGAGAGATCTCTGTATTGCCCTCTGATATACTTATACATATATATTAAGTCTCCCATAAGTCTTCTCTTTTCTAGAGTAAATAGACCTAATTTTTGATAACCTTTCTGGGTATTGTAGTGAACCAACTCCATTTATCATTTTAGTAGCCCGCCTTTGAACCCTTTCCAGTTCAGTAATGTCTTTCTTGAGCACCAGCGTACAAAATTGCACACAATACTCCTAGTGAGGTCTGACGAGTGATTTGTACAGAGGGAGAATTATGTTTTCATCTCGTGTCACCAGACCTCTTCTAATGCATCCCATGACCCTATTTGCTTTGGTGGCAGCTGCCTGACACTGGGCACTCCAATTTAGCTTCTTATTGACTAAGATGCCTAAGTCTTTTTCCATGTCTGATTTCCCCAGCAGGTTCCCATTTAGTAAGTAATTGTAGCATCTGTTTCTCCTTCCCATGTGCATAACCTTACACTTATCTGTGTTAAACCTCATTTGCCATTTTTCAGCCCAATTCTCCAATTTACTCAAATCTGTCTGTAGTTGCAAACTGTCCTCCTTTGTGTTAACTACCTTACATAGTTTTGTATCATCTGCAAATACTGATATTTTACTGTGTAAGCCATTCACTAGATCATTAATAACTATATTAAATAGTAGGGGGCCCATTACAGAACCCTGTGGTACCCCACTAGTAACCCTGGCCCAATCTGAGTATGCACCAATAATAACCACTCTTTGTTTTCTATCACTAAGCCAGCTACCTACCCATCTACACACATTTTCCCCTAGCCCAAGCTTTCTCATCTTACTTACCAATCTTTTATGTGGGACAGTGTCAAATGCTTTAGAGAAGTCGAGATAAATGACATCCAATGATTCTCCTTGGTCCATTTGAGAGCTTACATCCTCATAGAAGCTGATCAGGTTAGTTTGACAGGAGCGATCCTTCCTAAATCCATGTTGATATGGAGCTAAACATTTATTAACATTGAGATATTCAATAATGGTATCCCTTAGAAACCCTTCAAAAACTTTACCCACAACAGATGTTAAGCTTACCGGCCTATAGTCTCCAGGTTCCCTTTTACACCCCTTTTTAAATATTGGTACCACATTTGCTTGCCGCCAATCAAAAGGAACAGACCCTGTTTCTATCGAGTCTTTAAATTTAAGGAATAGAGGCCTGTCTATCACATTACTTAACTCCTTTAATACCCGAGGGTGAATGCCATCAGCGCCTGGTGATTTGTCAATTTTAATCTTACTAAGGTGGTTCTGCACTTCTTCCTGGTTTAGGCAGGTAATACTTAATGGGGAGCTTACATTATCACTCTGCATTTCCCCTGGCAAATCCTTTTCCTGTGTGAACACTGTTGAGAAAAAAGTATTTAAAACATTTGCTTTTCCCACATCGCTCTATGATTTCACCCTTATTGTTCTTTAAAGAGCTGACACCATCAATTTTAATACACAGATATGTGAACAGAATTGAGCTTACTATATAGATACATGAACAGAGAGAAACTACAGCACAGATACGGGAACAGAACCATGTCTACTGCATAAATATGGTGCCAGAGCCGGGATTAATACCTAAATACAGGAACAGAAAGGAGCTTAATGCATAGATAAGGGAGAAGAACCAAGTTTACTACATAGATTTGGAAACAAAAACAAATCAACTACACAGATACGAGAAAGAAACCAAGCTTAGTACATCAATGCGAAAACAGAACGGCGCTTACTACATAGCTACAGCAACAGAACCAAGCTCACTACATACTGTAGATATGGGAAAAGAACCAAGCTTACTGCTTAAATATGGTACAAGAACTGAGCTTAATATATAGATGCATTAACAGCCAAGCTTACTGCACAGTTATGGGTACAGAACTAAACTTAATGCATAGATACAGGGGCAAAACAAAGCTCGCTGCAAAGATATGGGAACAGAACACAGAATTAGAAGTCATCAGTCATCATCAGACTACAGACCATACAGGAAGCACAGCACTGATGAGACACATCACAAATAAACATTTACAACCACGTACCTTATAGGTGATTAGAGATGGGCGAAGCCGAACAGTAAAGTTCAGCATTCGTATCGAACAGCTACTCTTCGGGCACGGGCACCGAACACGGACTTCACCAGGAAGTCTGTGCTACTGTTTGGGTTCGGCTGCCCGAACACCAGGTGTTTGTCACGCTGTCATGTGCATGGCAAACACCGCTTCTAATCGGCGATGAAATCATCCCCACCGGTCAGAGAGCTGCGGTTCCCACACTGTCAAAATAAAGCATGAGCGCTCAGCTGTGATTGGAGGTATAAAGCTTACCTCCGGTCACTGGTGTCAGCTAATAATAGCGAGAGCAGGAGCAAATGACGGGAGTATTCATTAGCCGCACCTGTGCGGTAAATAAATAATTAAAAAAAATGGCATGGGTTCCCCTGTATTTTTGCTAACCAGCCACACAAAACTCAAAGCTGGGGGCTGCAATCCTCAGCTGTCAGCTTCAGCAAGGCTAGTGATCAAGAATAGAGGGGTCGCCATGCTGTTTTTTTTTTTTAATTATTTACATAAATAATTAAAAAATACGTTGTGGGGTCCCCCCATTTTTGACAACCAACCTTGTTAAAGCAGACAGCTGGGGGCTGGTATTCTCAGGCTGGTAAGGGGCCATGGATATTGCTCTCCCCAGCCTAAAAATAGCAGCCCATAGCTGCCAAGAAAAGGAACATCTATTAGATGTGCCACTTCTGGTGCTTTGCCGGGCTCTTCCCACTTGCCCTGTAAAATAAAATAACTCAAGGAAAGTGCAGTATAAAATTCACCTAAATATCATAGTTATGCACCCATGGAAAATATTAAAAAGACAACTCGGACATATAAGATAAAACAAACGAAAAAACCGAGGAAAATGTCCAATAATTAAAATTTCTTTATTTTATTATTTAACAAACAAATGTATACATTATATATATAATTAAAATAAATTAATAAGGGGAGGTCAATGCCAAAATGAAGGCACAGCCAGGGGACAGCTGTAAATACTTAGTAAAAATGCACCCACAATAATGACATACAAAATCTAGTGAAAATATAAATGTATAATTAATGTATAATATATAAATATATAAACATATATATCAAGTGCAAAACTACAGATGATAAGTGCAAGCAAGAAAGAACTGTGTAAAAAAATATTAAAAAAATGTAATATAAAATTATAAAAATAAAATAAATATACAATGAAAAAGATTGATAAATAATAAGTATATTACCACAAATAAAGTGCAATGTGTTGAAAAATAGTGAATAAAAAAGTGTACAAAAAATCCCTGTATAAATATATATATATATAAACATATATTTAAGACCAAGTGCTGAGATAATTAATAATAAATAAAAAATAAATAAATAATAAATAAACTGCCGCACATAAAGTGCGATGTGCTGCGGTGATGCGGTGGTGCGGTAAATCAGCGCTTATAGTAAAAATAAATAATAAAGAAGTGAGCACAGTGTGGATACCTTTCTGCTGCTTCTGTCCCCAGGATGTGCCAGCCCCGACGCGCGTTTCGGCGTACCTTCGTCAGGGGGTGGCACCATCCAGACAGGAAGGAGTATAAATAGGGCAAACTGTCCAATGAGAGCGGGGGGTGTGTATGGTGACGCACGCTAGCATCATGGGTAACCAGGCAACCCCACGCCGTCGGCCCACGTGTCTCCCCGATCGTCGCAAAGTGATGATGCGGCGAAGAGGGACGCAAGCACGGCGGGCGGGACTCCCGGAACCCGATGCCAAAGTGCGTACAACACTGACCGCTATCATTGGACGCCATATAGCACGTGGTACATAAAATCATTGGGTGCTCTATGATAGGATGAATTAGACACATGACACAAAGGTCCTGAGCACACACAACATAAACATGGAAGTCACATGGTACGAAGGTCCTATTGAAATCAGTATAGAAAAAGACAAATAAGTAAGAAATTTGAATAAAGTATAAATAATTAGTATAAATAATAATAAAGTAGTAATTAATAGTAATATACAAACATATATAACATTAAGAGGATGACAATAACAAAATATTTATAGACATAAATAAACAAATACTAAATTCATGTCCAATCAAATTCACATGTATATTTTGACGAAACAATTCTCATTCTTTGTCCTCTTTCTTTCTCTTCTTTTTCATATATATATCAGCAGAGAGACGCCGGCATCAGCATCAATCAACTCCAGAACCTCCACTTAATAGGTGACACAAAATAATTGCTGATATAAAATAAGAACTAAAAAATAAAATAAATAAAGATTATATTAACATTATATATGAATACATATTAATAAAACCATGTGAATAAATAATCAATAATAAATATATCACATGCCCAATAAATAATAAATAATATAAAAATGTAAAAATATATAAAATATATATAACAATTATATATAGAAAAATATAAAAGCTGGATGACTAGGTGGTCATAAAAAAGGGACATAACTGATATTCTCATTTAAACCTAAGGGGGATGTGGTTTTAAGAGTCCATATCCATCTTGTCTCCATTTGTGCTAATTTCTGACTAATTTGGCCTCCACGTATAGAAAACGGAATTGTGTCTATTCCTCTTACTCGAAACTTGCTTGAATCACAGTCATGAAATTGTTTAAAATGCCTCGGAATGGTTTTCAAGGCAGAAATGTCACTCTCAGTTTTTGCTCCATTGATTCCAATTACATGCTCTCTTATTCTTACTTTCAATTGTCTTATGGTAAGACCAACATAGATCTTTGAACAAGGGCATGTGGCGTAATAAATTACTGCCTTGGTCTCACAGTTGATGTAATGTTTAATAGAATAGTTTCTTGAACCAGAGGAGTCCATAAACGTGTCACTTCTGTCCATATTTTGGCAAGCAATACAATGACCACATGGATATGAGCCATTCCTTTTTGAAATCTGTGTAAAAAAGGATTTCTGTTCATTCTGATAATGGCTCCTTACAAGCGAGTCTCGCAAATTCCTAGAACGACGAAAGGTAATACTTGGTTGCTTCGTTAGATAGTTAGATAGAGTCTGATCAGCCAATAAAATATGCCATGATTGACTTAATACTTCTCTTAGTCTTTGATTAGCAGTGTTATAGTTCGTAATGAATCGAACTGATGATGAAGATACAGGTTTCGATCTAGAATATAATAAATCATTTCTAGTTGAATGTTTAGCTCTATTAAAAGCTTGCTTGACACATCGATTGCTATAACCACGATTTAAGAACCGTATTTTAAGTTCTTCAGACCTCTTCTCAAAGTCTATATCATTAGAACATATTCTTCTTAGTCTTAAAAATTGACCTATGGGAATTGATCGAACAAGAGATGCTGGATGGGAAGAGGATGCATGTAAAAGAGAATTTGTTGCTGACTGTTTTCTAAAAATATCGGTTTGTAGAATATTATTAGAATCACGTTTTACCAATACATCAAGGAATTCAATATTATTTTTATCATAGTGATGCGTCAACCGAATATTCAAAGAATTATTATTTAAATGAGAGATAAATAATTCGAGAGACTCAACAGAGCCTTGCCAAATAAAGAAAATGTCATCAATGTACCGTATGATATTTAGGTGAATTTTATACTGCACTTTCCTTGAGTTATTTTATTTTAATTGTTTATACTGTGTTTTGCACAGGTCTTTCTCTTTGGACATGGATTTTAAGGCCAAGGAACAGTCCTGGCTTAACCGAATTAACCAATTATTCGGTAATGGTGGGTCCAATGCTAATGGCTCTGGTGGTCAAGGACTAATTGATTTTTCTTCCACTATTAAAAATTTGTCATACAAGCGGACACGCTTATGGTGGAATAGGGCTTTTCTTCAAAATTATATTAATAAGGATTTGATCCCTAGGGGTTTACGTGTAAGAGTGATTCCCTCTTTTCCTATTGAAGATGTTGAATTTATACAAAATTGGGAAGAGATTTGCAATAATACCTCAAAAAAATTCATGGAATTATTGGTTAATCTTAATACTAAGAATCTAGCTAATATTGATTTACAATTAGAAAATATTTATATATCAGCTAAGAACCAATTGACGGCAGAAAATTTTCAGTCCATTAATACATCAATGGAGAAGGAAGTTGAAGTATGGGTTAAAGAAATCCAAGAAAACCATGCCAAGAAATTAATGAGAGATATGAAGGATCGACAAATGAACAAGATATATAACTGGAAGAGATCCTCTATGTCCACTGATCGCACTCGCCTTACATCTACATCTTCGGTCCTTTCGACGAGCGAATATTCTGATGTTTCAGCTTCTTCCTCTTTATCATATAAGAATACCATTAAACGCAAACGGAATCTACGTAATTCTCCATATGGAAGAAGGAATGTTCGTTCACCTGACAGTAATCATCTTCAGGTAATTAATTTGAGTGAACATTGTCTCTCTGAAACAGATTTAAGGGTTCTTGGCAAGGGTCTCACTTTTTGTCCAGATGCACGTTTCGATATTTTTTCTGCTACTAAAGATCTGCACATGTTTGCTAGAGCTTTAATGTTCAAAAAACATTTCCATGATGAAACATTACAAAATCTGTTTCCAACAGACACGGAGCAGGAAGCATTACAGATCTTGAATGAGCTCTCCCATGAACATTCATCTTTTGAAGGGGGTAAGATTCCTTCATGTATTTTACCACACTCTAAGAAATTTCCATCTTTCTCTTCGTGTCCAAACATTGATTTATTTGTTAAAATAGTCAGTGAGGAGTTTAAAAAGATTCCCCAGAATATTTCTAATGGAAATTTGAATTTTGAAGAGCGGAAAAGTTTAGAAAAATTAAAAAATTTATCTGATGTAGTTATCAAACCCGCCGACAAAGGCGGGAATATAGTCATTTGGCCTTCTTCGATGTATGAAACAGAGGTTTTTAGATAATTAAGGAATAAAGTCTGTTACAAGAAGCTTACATTTAATCCTCTATTAGCTTTTACATCAGAATTGAATTCAATCTTGAATGAAGCTACTGGTGCTGGCTTTATAACAAAAGAATTGAGTCAGGCGTTACAGATAAGGGAACCATGTATACCCACATTTTATCTTTTACCGAAGATTCATAAAAATCTAACACTACCACCTGGAAGACCTATTGTGTCGGGAAATTCCAATTTTTTAGAGAACGTGGGTAAATACATTGATTCAAAGCTACAACCTTTGGTTGAATGTCTCCCGTCTTTTATACGTGATACCAATGACTTTTTGAGGAAGATTGATGGGTTATACATAGATGATGTTGCATTGCTGGTTACTTGTGATGTTGAATCACTATATACCAATATTAAACATCTAGATGGTGTACAAGCTACTAGATATTTTTTATCTATGTCGGATTATTCTCTTTCCATGATAAATTTTATTACAGAGATTTTGGAATTCAGTTTATCACACAATTTTTTTATTTTTAAGGGGTCCTTTTACCTGCAGCTCCACGGTACAGCAATGGGAGCGTCTTATGCACCTTCATATGCAAATCTGTTCCTGGGGCTGTGGGAGAGGGACCTCTTTTTATCTGATGATTGTCATTCAATGTGCCGTGTCCTATTGTGGACACGGTACATTGATGACATTTTCTTTATTTGGCAAGGCTCTGTTGAGTCTCTCGAATTATTTATCTCTCATTTAAATAATAATTCTTTGAATATTCGGTTGACGCATCACTATGATAAAAATAATATTGAATTCCTTGATGTATTGGTAAAACGTGATTCTAATAATATTCTACAAACCGATATTTTTAGAAAACAGTCAGCAACAAATTCTCTTTTACATGCATCCTCTTCCCATCCAGCATCTCTTGTTCGATCAATTCCCATAGGTCAATTTTTAAGACTAAGAAGAATATGTTCTAATGATATAGACTTTGAGAAGAGGTCTGAAGAACTTAAAATACGGTTCTTAAATCGTGGTTATAGCAATCGATGTGTCAAGCAAGCTTTTAATAGAGCTAAACATTCAACTAGAAATGATTTATTATATTCTAGATCGAAACCTGTATCTTCATCATCAGTTCGATTCATTACGAACTATAACACTGCTAATCAAAGACTAAGAGAAGTATTAAGTCAATCATGGCATATTTTATTGGCTGATCAGACTCTATCTAACTATCTAACGAAGCAACCAAGTATTACCTTTCGTCGTTCTAGGAATTTGCGAGACTCGCTTTTAAGGAGCCATTATCAGAATGAACAGAAATCCTTTTTTACACAGATTTCAAAAAGGAATGGCTCATATCCATGTGGTCATTGTATTGCTTGCCAAAATATGGACAGAAGTGACACGTTTATGGACTCCTCTGGTTCAAGAAACTATTCTATTAAACATTACATCAACTGTGAGACCAAGGCAGTAATTTATTACGCCACATGCCCTTGTTCAAAGATCTATGTTGGTCTTACCATAAGACAATTGAAAGTAAGAATAAGAGAGCATGTAATTGGAATCAATGGAGCAAAAACTGAGAGTGACATTTCTGCCTTGAAAACCATTCCGAGGCATTTTAAACAATTTCATGACTGTGATTCAAGCAAGTTTCGAGTAAGAGGAATAGACACAATTCCGTTTTCTATACGTGGAGGCCAAATTAGTCAGAAATTAGCACAAATGGAGACAAGATGGATATGGACTCTTAAAACCACATCCCCCTTAGGTTTAAATGAGAATATCAGTTATGTCCCTTTTTTATGACCACCTAGTCATCCAGCTTTTATATTTTTCTATATATAATTGTTATATATATTTTATATATTTTTACATTTTTATATTATTTATTATTTATTGGGCATGTGATATATTTATTATTGATTATTTATTCACATGGTTTTATTAATATGTATTCATATATAATGTTAATATAATCTTTATTTATTTTATTTTTTAGTTCTTATTTTATATCAGCAATTATTTTGTGTCACCTATTAAGTGGAGGTTCTGGAGTTGATTGATGCTGATGCCGGCGTCTCTCTGCTGATATATATATGAAAAAGAAGAGAAAGAAAGAGGACAAAGAATGAGAATTGTTTCGTCAAAATATACATGTGAATTTGATTGGACATGAATTTAGTATTTGTTTATTTATGTCTATAAATATTTTGTTATTGTCATCCTCTTAATGTTATATATGTTTGTATATTACTATTAATTACTACTTTATTATTATTTATACTAATTATTTATACTTTATTCAAATTTCTTACTTATTTGTCTTTTTCTATACTGATTTCAATAGGACCTTCGTACCATGTGACTTCCATGTTTATGTTGTGTGTGCTCAGGACCTTTGTGTCATGTGTCTAATTCATCCTATCATAGAGCACCCAATGATTTTATGTACCACGTGCTATATGGCGTCCAATGATAGCGGTCAGTGTTGTACGCACTTTGGCATCGGGTTCCGGGAGTCCCGCCCGCCGTGCTTGCGTCCCTCTTCGCCGCATCATCACTTTGCGACGATCGGGGAGACACGTGGGCCGACGGCGTGGGGTTGCCTGGTTACCCATGATGCTAGCGTGCGTCACCATACACACCCCCCGCTCTCATTGGACAGTTTGCCCTATTTATACTCCTTCCTGTCTGGATGGTGCCACCCCCTGACGAAGGTACGCCGAAACGCGCGTCGGGGCTGGCACATCCTGGGGACAGAAGCAGCAGAAAGGTATCCACACTGTGCTCACTTCTTTATTATTTATTTTTACTATAAGCGCTGATTTACCGCACCACCGCATCACCGCAGCACATCGCACTTTATGTGCGGCAGTTTATTTATTATTTATTTATTTTTTATTTATTATTAATTATCTCAGCACTTGGTCTTAAATATATGTTTATATATATATATATATATATTTATACAGGGATTTTTTGTACACCTTTTTATTCACTATTTTTCAACACATTGCACTTTATTTGTGGTAATATATTTATTATTTATTATTAATTAATCTTTTTCATTGTATATTTATTTTATTTTTATAATTTTATATTACATTTTTTTAATATTTTTTTACACAGTTCTTTCTTGCTTGCACTTATCATCTGTAGTTTTGCACTTGATATATATGTTTATATATTTATATATTATACATTAATTATACATTTATATTTTCACTAGATTTTGTATGTCATTATTGTGGGTGCATTTTTACTAAGTATTTACAGCTGTCCCCTGGCTGTGCCTTCATTTTGGCATTGACCTCCCCTTATTAATTTATTTTAATTATATATATAATGTATACATTTGTTTGTTAAATAATAAAATAAAGAAATTTTAATTATTGGACATTTTCCTCGGTTTTTTCGTTTGTTTTATCCACTTGCCCTGTAGCGGTGGCAAGTGGGGTTCATATTTGTGGGGTTGATGCCACCTTTGTATTGTAAGGTGACATCAAGCCCACAGATTAGTAATAGAGAAGCGTCTATAAGACACCTGTAACAACCCTGCTGGCATCAATGCATGGCCTCCCATCCCCCGCACACCAACTTACTCACTGCTCCAGGTCATTCTGTGACTTCTGTCTGCTGCCAACTCCATGCTCTGTGCCTCTTGTCTCCTGTCTGCTCTGTGTTTGTCTCCTGACCGTGTGTATAGGGGGGCAGCACCTGAACTCTCTGCTTCTTATGGAGTCAGGGTGCACCTGGCTAATTTGTCCCTGACCAATTGCCTAGATCCCTCTACTATTTAGGGATGCCCCACCCACTGGAACATTGCCTGTGCAATGTCTAAACTCAAAATCACCTTGTGGTAACCTTAACTTCTAACAAAGACCAGGTGCTACACCATCGTACATCTCAAAAATACAAATTGTATTAAATATACACAATTTATACACAGATTAAAAGAAGGTGCCAGACCAATCCCAAAAAGACCCATAAATTATGGAAGTACAACACTTAAATATTTTGCAGAAGGCATTCCTATATAGCACATTATGGGAAAAGTAGATTGTGTATACAGGGGAAGCATTAACCACTGTTAAATCGTAAAGGGCTATCAACACGTTACCCCAGCGGCACTCCCTCTCATCCAACACTGATAATCCTATATAGTGTGATACACATTATCCCATCAAGCAGGAAGGCAATCGGGAAAGGCAGCCACTAGTGAATTAAAGAACCGCCCATAGGAATGTCAATAAGGACTGTAAACCCACTACCCCAGTGAACACTCCCTAACAGTGTCCCTAGCTTCACAATGCAATGCTAGCATACATGGATGTTTGCCATAATAACATACCACAAAATAGGTGGCGCTTCCCAGGCGTCTCTTATGCCCCGACGCGCGTTTCGCACTGCTTCATCATGGAGGCGTGTCAGAAGAGGGGGGCTGGGCCACTTAAATTTAAGAGGCCCGCGCTCGTCATTGGCGAAGGTGCGATGTTACACCTGGTTAAAAAATCATAAACCCTGTGTCTGATTACTGCACATGCGTGGTAGACGTCTCATGTCATTCACACAGATGATATATCTAGCGACGCTGTGTCTACCTACTGCGCCTGCGTGATTAAGGTCCTGTGCCCTCCACACAAAACACATAATGGCACATGCCCAGATCACATGACCTCCGCCAGCCAATGGGAGGAGTAGTTCGCGGTCACGAGGTCCTGGTAGTGCCAGGTCCTAAAAGGACACCGGGATACGGAGGAACACCGCAGACCGCTATGTATTCCTCAAGGCGATTCAAAATCCTGACATGCGCACTGTCTCTTTGTGGCATATAAATCACTCCAAATAAATAAATAGGGGGGTAAATAGAGTTCAACCCCAAGATGTATGATAATAGCCTTCATTGAAATATAAATGCTAGAACAACACCATAGATATAAATATCGCGCAGTAAATAAAATACATGCTTCATTTGGACAATTACGGTAATTTTATACAATTCTGATAAATAGAATAGATGAGAAAAATAATATAGATGAAAAAAATAATAAATATATGCCCAATCAAGACAATTATATAAATCTAGGTTTTATATACATAATAAGCTGCCACCATGCATTATTGACCCCAACTGGAGGACTTGTAGGACCCTAATAAACATACAATGACCCCCACATTGGTTGTCCATCCCTGGGAAACAAAACCCTATATCAGGATTCTAAGAGATAATTGGTGAAATGCTCTCATCACTAAATAGTTGGTAAGGTAATAGTTGGGAAAACCTACCATTACTGCCTTGATTAAGCTATATACTGTATACTGTATCATAATTTGTAAAAAAAAAAAAAACCCTCCTATTGAATAGAAATATTGCACAATGCCCACCAAAAAACGCACACTAAATATCATCGCTCCAACTACAAGGCGACAGATTCCCCAATGGTCAAGGATTTTTCAACCCTATTGACCATATTCACCATCCACCCTAAAAAGGAATGGAAAGACGACATATGTTGAAATGACGATTCTAAGCGACAGTAGATCCTCATCCGAAATGATCCAGCCGTAATCAGAAGAAATCCTTCAATTGTAGTAGACAGGTATATCCAAAACGATCAGTCACAGGGTATAGTAACTAGAATTAAAAAAACAATTAAAACCAAAAAAGCAAATAAAAACAAACAATAAGAATCAACCCCCAAGTCTGAATTCCTTGGCTATTTAAAGATAAGCGCTAAATCCGAAACTCTCATTTAAACCCTGAGGTACCAGCGTTCCCAATCTAAAAATCCACTGACATTACTGTGAGGATTAATGTCTAAACTCAGTTAGTGTTTTTTTGCTGCTGAGTAAGCCAGGCCCTGTTCTGTATTTCTCCTTCTCTGGAGGCTACACTCCTAGCTGTCAGAGACACCGCACTGCACTTGCGCATAGAGCCAGTGCGCGTGTCCTGAGTACAGAAGCAGTGCTAAAAGTTACCTCTGGAGCAGGGCAGCAGAGGTGACCCTGCGTGCTTCAGGCTAATAGTGTCAGGGTCCAGTCAGCGCTGGAAAGTAAAGAGGCATAGGACCTGCGGACACTGAAAATGAGTAAGCTTGCACGGGACCTATGGTCATGTGACTGCAAGGGGCGGGGCTTAGCGTCCTGTATTCAGATAGGACAGGACACCATACAACAACTCAGAGTCAGGCAAAACAGAGGTCACAGCAGTACGGGCAAACGAGGTACAGGAGGGACAAACAGACGGGCAGTCAGACAGAGCCAAAGGTCATACACAAGAGGGCGACGTGGTACCAAGTGGACGAGCAGAGAGGAGTCGGGTCACAAGCAGAGAGTCATACACGAGAGGTAGCGCAGTACAAGAGGGTCAGGCAGAACTCGTAACAGGGACAGAACCAGATCACAACCGAATAAGCAAGCAAGATATCAGGCACAAGGCACACGTATACAAGAGGTCACTTAACTCAGCCGAGGGCAGGAGTATAACTGACACCGGACCCAGGTCCAGTGAGCACTAAATAGCCTCCTGCTGCCAGAGAGAGGCAGCACAATTAACCCATAGTATAACCAGGACCGGTCAAAGTGAAATCCCGTCCTGGATCATGACACTAGCTTTGTCTTGTGCCTGTCTGTCTGCCCTCCAGGAGACTGAATATCCTGGTCTCTGTGCTATAGCTCCTGACCTTGAATTGCCTTGTACCTCTGTCCGCCTTCCAGGAGGCAGTATATCCTGGTCCTTGAGTCTTTGTCCCTGTACCTTGTCTGAACTCTGTGTACCCCTGCCTCCTTGTCTTTGGCTTCTTTCCCTGCTGTGTCTTTCCCTGTGTCCTCCCTGTCTGTGCTCTGCACCCTTGCAGCTCCAACTGCTCTGCACCCTTGCAGCTCCGCCTGCTCTGCACCCTTGCAACTCTGCCAGTTCTGAACCCTTGTGGCTCCGCCTGCTCCGCACCCTGGCGGCTCCGCCTGCTCTGCACTCCTGCAGCTCTGCCTGCTCCGGACTCCTGCCTGTATCCATACCTGCTCCTCCCGTGTGAACAGGTCCAAACCTGTCCCGTCATATTCCACTCCCTCCTATCAGTACCCATCCCTGCACCTCCTGTGTGAACAAGACCGTTCCTGTTCCTCCATATTCCATTCCTTCTGGCGAGTACCCGCTCCTGCTGTGTGAACAGGTCCCTACCTGTTCCTTCGTATACCACACCTGCCTGCCCTGTGTCTCAAGCCGTGCCTGCCTGCCCTGTGTTTCAAGCCATGCCAGCCTGCCCTGTGTCTCGTCCGTCCCAGCCTGCCCTATGTCTCCAAGCCATGCCTGCTTGCCCTGTGTCTCAGCCGTGCCTGCTTGCCCTGTGTCTCAGCCGTGCCTGCTTGCCCTGTGTCTCAGCCGTGCCTGCTTGCCCTGTGTCTCAGCTGTGCCTGCTTGTCCTGTGTCTCAGCCGTGCCTGCCTGGGTACCAGCCGTGCCTACCTGCCTGCCTATCTATAGCACCTGTCCAAGTGACTTGTCCCCTAGTGGGATCAGCATCCACAACCAGACACCACCCTGGAGTGGCACCCGGCAGCTACCTGCCGCACAAGCCTGACCTCACCATCAGAGGCTCCAGCGAAGACCGAGGTAGCTGTCGTAGTCATGCCCCTTCCAGGGTAGTCTGGTTTGTGGCACAGTGGGGCCACAACCCCCCGGCTCGCGCCAATCAGCCAAGACGCGAGCATGACAACACTTATCCTTTTCTTAACTCTATACATTTTTGTAAATAAACACACAGCCAGAAGTCCTTTGTTTGAAATAAAACTAAACACAGTTTTCCATTTTTATTTAAACACCTAATTCCAGTGAAGCCCTCAGTTTCCTATAATAAAAGTAAAATAAAAAACAACAAAATACCATACCTGTCCTTCGTTCTGTCCCATGCTGTAATCGATGTCTGGGGGATAAACAGTTTTCAACCTGGACGATACCAAGATGCGACCATCCAGGCTGAAAATCACAGGTGAATGAGCTGCTGCAAGTGCAGCCTCAGAGACCGGTGGTGATGTCATAGAGGTTACAGTATGTCCAATCACTGAGGCTCTGTTCCCAGTCGGACAGAACTGCCATGACCTCGGTAACATCCCCACTAGCACCGTGAGAGTTTTTCCTCACCTTGTATAAGGTGCATTGAGCATGTCCTATTCTGATCCTCAAAATCGGATAAGAACAGAACATTCTCTGACCTTCCCGGATCTCATTCTCAGATCCATAATTTTCATGTATGTGTGAATGGACCTATAAAACTCTGAGTACGTGTGCCATCCGATAAAAAAAACCTGGAAGCACATGGGCATTTCATACAAATGTGAGAATGCAGAATAAGGGATTTTACAAAAAAAAACATTATTACTCCACGTCACACAGTGCAGATACAGAATAATTCAACAAGAAAGACAGAGTGAGTGCTCCATTTCTTTTATTCTTGTCTGTGCAAGATACAGAATAATATCTACATCCAGGCACTTACCGCTGATGTCTCATCTGATTCTCCTGTTTCTTCTTCATCTTATCAGACCTTCATGTCGACATCTCCCAGCCACGACTCGTCTTGTCACGATGATCTTCGCAGCCCTGAAAATAGCAAGGTCACATACATTGTATACATACAGTTGGTACTGAAAGTATTCCAGGGAGAAAGGCCAGATTGCCCTCAGTGTTAACTGCCCTGCAGGGGCCCCCCTCCAACTCCGGGCCCCAGTGCAGTTGCACATGCGGTATGTCTGCCCCTGACGTAGGGCTCCCAGACAGGCTGGCCTGCACTTAGTTCCACTCAACTACCCATGTTACTTTCCTTACATTTTCCTACCAATAGTACTCTATGAAACTGATGTTTGTGCCATCTGAGTGTGGCTGGGGGAAACAAAGGAGCTGTTGAATGAGGTATCTGGGCTCTCAGCTAAGAAGGCTAGGGGTCCCGTTACATTTAGCGATGCACCAGCGATCCCGACAACGATCAGGATCACTGGTGCATCGCTAAATGGTCGCTAGTGAGCTGCCAAACAGGCAGATCTCACCAGCGACGCAGCAACGATCCAGCGATGCTTGGCGGTCGCTCGTCCCTGTCAGACGGCAGCGATGATGACGACTTCCACCTGTGTCCATGCGTCACTAGTCGACGCCAGCGAGACACCAACGAGAAGAAAATGGCCCAGGATGTTCGAGTGCGATCAGCAATATACAGCGGGGGGCCGGTCGGAGGTAAGTGTCACATGTAGCGATCGCTAGCGCTATCGCTGTTGCATCACAAAATCGGGGATGCTTTAGCGACATCGCTAGCGATCTCGCTATGTGTAAAAGGCCCTTTACACAGCTCCCTTAAAAGGTATCTATCAGCAGTTTTGGCAGATATAAGATATGGCCACTACCTTTCAGGGCTTATCTACAGCATTATATAATGCTGAAGATAAGCCCTCGATCTGTCCTGCAAGATAAAACGTATTTTTCTTATTATACTCACCCGGGGGGGGGGGGTCTGGTGCGGTCCAGTCCGATGGGTGTTGCACGTCCGAGTCCGGTGCCTCCCATCTGCTTGCTTCAGCGCTCCCCGGCATCGCGCTCCTGCACAGGCATACTTATCTGCCCTGTTGACGGCAGAGTAAAGTACTTTAGTGCGCAGGCGCTGGTCCTCTCTGACCTTTCTCGGCGCCTGCGCACTGCAGCAATTTGGTCTGCCCTCAACAGGGTAGAGAAGTACGCCTGCACAGGAGCGTGATGCCGGGGAGCATTGAAACAAGCAGGAGGGTGGCGTTGCAAGAAGACGGGAGATGCCGGACCTGCGATACCCATCAGACCGGACCGCACCGGACCGCCCCACCGGGTGAGTATAATAAAACTTATTTTTCTTCTCTTGCAGGTCGGATCAGGGGCTTATCTACAGCATTATAAAATGCTGTAGATAAGCCCTGAAAGGCAGAGGCCGCATCTTATAGCGTCCAAAACAGCTGACAGGTTCCCTTTAACCACCAAGTCTTCATTGAAACTTCATTCCACAGCTGTAAATGCTGGCCCAGACCCTGATACTTCATGAATGGCCCACGGCTGACTGCTTCTGTGCCATTAGAAAATGTTCTATCGTGGGTCAGTTGATCAGTCAACAACCTGTGTTACTATTTTTACATATCGGCGAGCGTCAGGACGTTCGGCGAATCGAACAGAACTGAATGTAATATTTGCTAAACCACTCATTCTCTAAACACCCCACTAAACATTCAAAGCAGATCCAAACATATAGTCTGAGATTCCATAACTTTGTTTGCTATGGCAACGCATCCATACATGCTATATTCACAAAGAGAGAAGAAACAGACGCACAACCACGTGTCCGCAAATACACCAATATAAAACTCTTGAACAGCAATGCAAACATCAGAGAGGACTCACTGTTCCTATTAGTTCCACCATTCATTTGTATAGCTGCCAAATGTCCCTGATTTTCATGGACAGTCCCCACTTATTAAACATTTGTCCCTGAGTATTCTTCGAGATCAGATACATGGTGTCCGCTGCTATTAAACACAATGTCATTTCCTTTGTTTTACTTCTATTTGGATTATTTATTGCTTTACTTATGCCTGCTGGAACATGTAACCAGACTGTATCAGCACTGTCCTTAACCTCGTACACTTTGAAGAATATATTTGCAAATGTTTGGTCTGACAGTGAAAAGCCCTTATTTCTAAAAATGTAAAAAAAAAAGTAAACTTCAAAGCTTTGCATGTTATCTATGTAAAGTGTCACGCATGGTCATAGGGGTTTCTCTCCGTTGATTTGGTTTCTATATTCAGGTAAAATTTCTACAGGTACATTAGAGTCAGATTATTCAGCTACACTTATGACAGAGCATTTTTTTTGTCTTTGGTCTTTTGTTTATTCTTTTCCTCCTTCCATGTCAACATAGCCATATACACACGTGGTCAAAATTGTTGGTACCCCTCGTTTAATGACAGAAAAAAACACAATGGTCACAGAAATAACTTGAATCTGACAAAAGTAATAATAAATCAAAAATCTATGAAAATGAACAAATAAAAGTCAGACATTGCTTTTCAACCATGCTTCCGCAGACATTTTTTAAAAATAGAACTCATGAAATAGGCCTGGACAGAAATGATGGTACCCTTAACTTAATATTTTGTTGCACAACCTTTTGAGGCAATCAATGCAATGAAATGATTCCTGTAACTGTCAGAGACTTTTGCACCTATCGACAGGTATTTTGGCCCACTCCTCAAGAACAAACTGCTCCAGTTGTCTCGTGTTTGAAGGTTGCCTTTTCCAGACGGCATGTTTCAGCTCTTTCCAAAGATGCTCACGAGGATTTAGGTCAGGGCTCATAGAAGACTACTTCAGAATAGTCCAATGTTTTCCTCTTAGCCATTCTTGGGTGTTTTTATTTGTGTGTTTTGAGTCATTATCCTGTTGCAAGACCCATGACCTAGAACTGAGACCAAGCTTTCTGACACTGGGCAGCACATTTCTCTCTAGAATCCCTTGATAGTCTTGAGATTTCATAATACCCTGCACAGATTCAAGACACCCTGTGCCAGATGCAGCAAAGCAGCCACAGAACATAACAGAGTCTCCTCCATGTTTCACAGTAGGGACAGTGTTCTTTTCTTGATATGTTTCATTTTTCCATCTGTCAACATAGAGCTGATGTGTCTTGCCAAAAAGTTCCATTTTTGTCTCATCTGTCCATAGGACATTCTCCCAGAAGCTTTGTGACTTGTCAACATGTAGTTTGGCAAATTCTAGTCTGGCTTTTTTATGATTTTTTTTAACAATGGTGTCCTCCTTTGTCGTCTCCCATTAAGTCCACTTTGGCTCATACAGCGACGGAGGGTGCAATCTGACACTGATGTTCCTTGAGCTTGAAGTTCACCTTTAATCTGTTTAGAAGTTTTTCTGGGCTATTTCTCTTTCCCCCATGACGGCACCACGGAGAGAACGGGATCCGCCCTCAGGGACAGGAAACCTACAGATGAAAAAGGCGGTACCTCTCTCCCACATCAGTTGGTTTCCTGTCCCTGAAGGGGAACCTACAGCACGTACCTGGAAGTCGTCGCAGGATTCCGGGGAGCTATCCAGACCGGCAATAGGCAGCGGGGCTCCCTGCCTTGGCCGGGTCGAGGCCTTGAACAGGCTCCCCCTCGAAGCACCACCATCGGGATCGGCGGGCCTTGAGGGTGAGTGGGGAGAGGCAGTGAAGAATCCAGGAAGTCTGCCAATCCCAGGAAAAAAGGGAAAAAGGATAAAAAAAAAAGGGGGCCTCCTACAGTATAGTGACGGTGGTCACTACAGGAGAGTCCAGCCGATCTGATAAGGGGCCGGGCAGGTGGCGGCGGTCACCACGGGCCATACAGCATAGCCTGCCATACCTGGAACGGAGCCGAGAGCCAGGAAGCGGGCAGGCCTCTGCAGCGCACAGCGGGGGCGACAGCGGCCACCGGAGCCAGGTGTGCAGCACCGGGAGGCCGCAAGAAACGGGCGCCGGACGCGCGGTACACCGGAGGATGGGGGCGCGCGCCATGTCAGCTCCCTTAAGGGAAAGGGAGGCGTGGTGCACCGCTGGGTGATCTCGTGGTGCGCATGCGCGAGACTTCCGGCGGGCCGCGGTACTTCCGGCGGGGCGCAGGGATCCCTGGGATGGGGGCAGCGGCGGCGGAAAACTCAAATTCAAAAAAAAAAAGGGGTTGGAAAGTTTAAAAAGAGCAAAGGAAAAAAAAAGAAAGCGGTCACCATGAGTGGGAAACCGCAGAAGGAGAGGGAGACACGGCGGCGGTCCCCGAAGCAGGGACCACAGTAAACGCAGGAACAGCACCAACAGCGCCAGCGCGACTCTTCCCAGCAGCGCAGCAGCAGTGGTCACACAAGATCACGGCGCAGCCAAAGCTCCACCATGGCGGCACAGCCAGAAGTGGATTCAGCAGTGGAGATAATCCGTACGCCCGAGACGGGGCGTAAATGCACTGCCAAATCTAAACACATGGTATGTGCTATATGCACAGAGGAACTACCCCCTAAATGGGAGAAAAAGCTCTGTGCAGCTTGCATAGAGCAGACAATACAAGAGGAATCCCCGGCGTTTGCCTTAGACCTCAAAACGTTAATAAAAACTCTGATCGAAGACGCCCTTAAGGGCGCCAGGACCTCAAAGAAGAAACGCCGGTCCAGGCATAGATCCCCAGAGTCGAGCATCAGTGAGTCGGGAAGCGAACTATCCAACTCAAGTGATTCATCATCCTCCCAATCCTCTTCATCATCATCAGAAGGGGGACGCAGCTGCTTTCCCATTGAGGAGACGGACGCCCTAGTAAAGGCTGTGAGGACAACTATAAAAACAAAAACCAGCAAATAATTCCAGCGGATGCTTCCTACTTGGCCATAAAATCCATTTTATTTTTATCTTTTAAAATAGTTCCATATGGCAGAAACCCAAATATATACAGGGGGTCAGAAGAAAAAAGGGCACACTGCTGCTTTATGCGTGCAGCCTACGCGTTTCGACCTTACTAGGTCTTCTTCTAGGTCCTAGAAGAAGACCTAGTAAGGTCGAAACGCGTAGTCTGCACGCATAAAGCAGCAGTGTGCCCTTTTTTCTTCTGACCCCCTGTATATATTTGGGTTTCTGCCACATGGAACTATTTTAAAAGATAAAAATAAAATGGATTTTATGGCCAAGTAGGAAGCATCCGCTGGAATTATTTGCTGTTTTTTGTTTCTATTGCAACATGGGTGTGCCTCTCCCATTACAACTCCGTGCGGCTTCCTGGCAGTGAGCAGAACCACTAAGGATGTCTAACTGGGTGAGCTGGCTATAATTTTTCTTGTTTGAGTGAGGACAACTATGGGGCTGGTAGACGAATACCCCAAGAAAACGGCCCAAGATATAATGTTCGGAGGGCTAGAGCAAAAGAAACGGAGGCCTTTCCCGATTAATGAGAAAATCCACTCCCTCATCAAGCGAGAGTGGAAAAAGCCAGACAAAAAAGTCCTCCTAACACCAAAGAGGAAATACCCCTTTGACGACCCGGCCTGCTCCTTTTGGAGCAAAGCTCCTAAATTAGATGTAGCGGTCGCAAAAGCCTCTAAAAAGTTTGCCCTGCCCTTCGAAGACATGGGCACCCTGAAGGACCCAATGGATAAGAAAGCTGAAACTTTTTAAAAAAACGCTTGGGAAGCAGCAGGAGGGGGGGCTAAAGCCAGCCATAGCAGCTACATGTATGGCACGGGCCCTGATGGTATGGCTGGACCATTTAGATTCTCAAATAAAGGAGAAGGTCCCAAGGGAAACGATACAGAGGTCAGTTTCCGTAATGAAGGGAGCAGCAGCGTTTCTGGCGGATGCGTCGGTAGACTCAACCAGACTGGCAGTCAGGACAGCGGCCTTTTCAAATCCCGCAAGACGCGCCTTATGGCTGAAATGCTGGCCGGGAGATTTGCAGACAAAAGCCAAATTGTGCGCAATCCCGTGCGAGGGGGAATTCTTGTTTGGCCCAATACTGGACGACATCTTAGACAAGGCCGGGGACAAGAAAAAATCCTTTCCCGGGTTCCCCAACCAGTCATACAAATGACCCTTTCGGAACAGAAGGTTTATGCGGCGGAAGCCCCCAAAAGGGAACAAAGAAGGTTGGGAGGACAGAAGGAACAAGAGTAAAGGCTTTATGTTCAACAAAAAACCTGACAACAAGAAACCACAATGAGGGTATTCCCCAGGTCGGGGGAAGATTATCATACTTTCTCCTGGCCTGGGAGAAAATATCCGCGAGTTCTTGGATACTGGACATAATAAAGGAAGGTCTGAGGCTAAAATTCATTTCCCTTCCAAACAACTCTTTCGTGATAACCCCTCAAAGGACATCACAAGAGCAGCTGGCTCTACAACAAGAAATAGCGAACCTAAGGGAGAAAAACGTATTACAAGAAGTCCCCTACCAAGACAGGGGCAAAGGCTTCTACTCCCCTCTTTTCCTTGGCAAGAAAACAGACGGTTCATACAGGATCATCATAAATCTGAAAAGGCTGAACAAATTTCTAGAAATTCAGCACTTCAAAATGGAGACGATAAAATCTTGCATAAAAATGCTTCCCCCAGCTTCCTTCATGGCCATATTAGACTTGAGGGACGCATATTATGTGCCTATCCACAGAGACCACAGGAAATACCTCAGGGTGGCGGTGACAATCCAGTGGGAGGTAAAACATTATCAGTTCAGAGCCCTCCCCTTCGGACTAGCCATTGCTCCAAGGGTATTTACGAAGGTAATGTCAGAGGTAATGGCCCACATAAGAGAGCAAAACATTCTGATAGTCCTATACCTGGACGATCTCTTAATAATAGGGGTCACCTCTCACCACTGCAAACAACAATTGGACATAGTCATGAAGTCCGTACTGAGTCTAGGATGGATGCTGAACTTGCCCAAGTCCAAACTCATACCAAGTCAGGTGCAGTAGTATTTGGGGATAACACTGAATTCAATCGAACAGAAATGTTATCTGCCGCAGACAAAGGTTCAAAAAATGACACAAATGGCGTCACAAATGATAGCCTCCCCAAACACTACCCTGAGAAAAGCGATGTCACTGTTAGGGTCCATGACAGCCTGCATTCCAGCAGTTCAGTGGGCACAGAGCCATACTCGAGACTTGCAATACTAGAGACGCAAACACTTCCCTACACGGGAATTTAGACATGCAGTTAAACATCTCACCAGAGACCAAACATTCCTTAACGTGGTGGACAATTCCAGCCAACCTAGTCAAGGGGGTTCCTTGGACATTACCTGCAACAGAGATCCTAACTACAGATGCAAGCCCCTGGGGGTGGGGTGCACATCTAGACAACCAAGTGGCACAGGAGGCCTGGGACCAGGGAAGAAAGTCCGCTTCCTCAAATATGAGGGAGCTGCTGGCAGTAAAACTAGCTCTCATTCATTTTCTGGACTCCCTTCGTTCCCATCACACAAGGGTCTTCTCAGACAACCAGGTAGTGGTGGCATACCTAAACCACCAGGGGGGCACCAGATCTCAGCCACTGATGGAGGTAACAAACTCCATCTTCCACCTGGCAGAGCACAATCTAGAATCCCTGACAGCCCTTCACATAAAAGGTGCAGAAAATCGAACGGCGGACATTTTAAGCCGGACATGTCTAAAACAGGGGGAGTGGGAACTAAGCCAGTTAATCTTCAACCAGATCGTGAAACTCTGGGGCCGGCCACAAATAGACTTATTTGCGAACAGTCAGAACCGGAAGCTGGAAACCTTCTGCTCGATCGATCCCTGGGGGGGCCCAGTAGCGCTAGACGCTTTCACGATACCCTGGGGTTATCATCTGGCCTACGCCTTCCCACCAATATCTCTCATCCCCTTAGTACTGAGGAAAATACGGGAAGACAAAGCAACGGTAGTGGTAATAGCGCCCTTCTGGCCACGGAGAATATGGTTCTCCTGGCTGAGAAGAATGTCCGTAACGGATCCCTGGGTTCTACCAGAGACTCCAGACCTGCTATCCTAGGGACCAGTGTATCACCCCCACATAAAAAACCTACACATGACAGCTTGGCATTTGAGAGGGAGCTCCTAAGTAACATGGGCTTCTCGTCAAACTTGGTATCCACATTACTACAAATTAGAAAGCCAGTAACCACTAAAGCATATGGCAAAGTGTGGAAGAAGTTCATGTCAGTGTCAGGCTCTTACCCAACAGGCGAAATCCCTGTAGCCAAAATTCTGGAATTCCTACAGAGGGGGTTGGAAAAGGGGTTAGCTACCAGCACCTTAAAAGTACAGGTGGCGGCCTTGGGAGCTTCGTATATCCATGACCTAGCCAAAAATAGATGGGTTATGAGATTCATTAGAGCCTCAAGTAGGTCCAGGCCAATCCCTCTACACACCACCCGCCTGGGATCTAAACCTAGTGCTAAACACACTAACCACATCTCCCTTCGAACCCCTAGCGGAGGCTCCTTTAAAAATATTGTCACTTAAGACTTCCCTCCTCGTAGCCTTAACTTCTGCCTGCTGCATTAGTGACATGCAAGCTCTGTCTGCCCACGCACCCTTCACACAAATTCTGGATGATAGGGTAATTCTTAAAACCGACCCAGCATATCTCCCCAAGGTGTCTTCACAGTTTCATAGGACCCAGGAAATCTCCCTACCCTCTTTCTGCCCCAATCCCAAAAACAAAACAAAAGAGGTGTTGCACACTTTAGATGTAAAAAGATGCCTGGTCCAATATTTAATAACCACGAGGGAGTTTAGGAAGGATAGGGCTCTGTTTGTTTGCTTTCAGGGTCCTCTGAAGAGTCAAAAAGCATCGAAGGCCACACTGGCGAGGTGGATAAGAGAAGCCATCACCCTATCCTACTCCTCTTGCGGGCCAGCCATACCGGAGGACGTAAGGGCCCACTCAACCAGGGCAGTGGCATCATCCTGGGCAGAGAAAGCCGGCGCTTCAATAGATCAGATATGTAGAGCTGCCACTTGGTCTTCCCCCTCTACATTTTTCAAACATTACCATCTAGACTTGACCTCCTCTTCAGATCTCAGCTTTGGGAAAAGGGTTCTGGAGGCGGTGGTCCCTCCCTAGATGTACAATCTTTGTAATTCTCTCCGTGGTGCCGTCATGGGGGGAAAGAGAAAATCATAGTTACTTACCGATAACTGTATTTCTCTGATCCCATGACGGCACCCGTACATCCCCTCCCTTTCATACACACAGGTGTGCACATAAGAGTGAGTTAGTTAGCTTTAGTACTTAGCCACACGGTGCCTTTGTTAAGCATAATTTGATTAATGTTGGATTTTTTATAACAGTTTGAGTTGCAGCTGAGAGTTCTGTGTAATGCTCTGTAAACCAACTAATGTGGGAGAGAGGTACCGCCTTTTTCATCTGTAGGTTTCCTGTCCCTGAGGGAGGATCCCTCTCTCTCTCCATGGTGCCATCATGGGATCAGAGAAATACCATTATCGGTAAGTAACTACGATTTTTGTTGCCATTCGTATTATCCATCTCTTTGATTTGTCATGAAATTTCCTACAGTCCCATGGAGCTTAAATTTCTGAATAATTTGTACAACTGTAGTCACAGGAATATCAAGCTGCTTGGAGATGGTCTTATAACTTTTACCTTTAACCCCTTCATGACCAAGCCTATTTTGACCTTAATGACAAGGCCATTTTTTGCAATTCTGACCAGTGTCCCTTTATGAGATAATAACTCTAGAATTCTTCAACGGATCGCAGCGATTCTAAGATTGTTTTTTTTGTGACATATTGGGCTTCATGATAGTGGTAAATTTCAATAATTTTTGCCTTTATTTGTGAAAAAATCAGAAATTTGGTGAAAATTTTACAATTTTCAAATTTTGAATTTTTATTCTTTTAAACCAGAGAGTTATGTGACATAAAATAGTTAATAAATAACATTTCCCACATGTTTACTTTACATCAGCACAATTTTGGAAACAAATTTTTTTTTATTAGGAAGTTATAAGGGTTAAAAGTTTACCAGCAATTTCTCATTTTTACAACAAAATTTACAAAACCATTTTTTTTAGGGACCACCTCACATTTGAAGTCAATTTGAGGGGTCTATATGGCTGAAAATACCCAAAAGTGACACCTTTCTAAGAACTGCACCCCTCAAGTTGATCAAAACCACATTCAAGAAGGGTATTAACCCTTCAGGTGTTTTACAGCAGCAGAAGCAACATGGAAAGAAAAAATGAACATTTAGCTTTTTAGTCACAAAAATGATCTTTTAGCAACAATTTTTTTTTATTTTTCCAATGGTAAAAGGAGAAAATGGACACCAAAAGTTGTTGTCCAATTTGTCCTGAGTACGCTGAAACCCCATATGTGGGCGGGAACCACTGTTCTGGCGCACGGCAGGGCTCAGAAGGGAAGGAGCGCCATTTTACTTTTTGAATGGAAAATAGGCTCCAATCGTTAGCGGACACCATGTCATGTTTGGAGAGCCTCTGTGTGCCTAAACTTTGGAGCTCCCCCACAAATGACCCCATTTTGGAAATTAGACCCCCTAAGGAACCTATATAGATGCATAGTGAGCACTTTGAACCCCCAGGTGCTTCACAAATTGATCCGTAAAAATGAAAATGTACTTTTTTCACAAAAATTTTCTTTTAGCCTCAATTTTTTCATTTTCACATGGACAACAGGACAATATGGATCCTAAAGTTTGTTGGGCAATTTCTACTGTGTACACCGATACCTCATATGTGGTCATAAACCACTGTTTGGGTGCATGGCAGGGCTCGGAAGGGAAGGAGCACCATTTGACTTTTTGAATAGAAAATTAGCTCCAATCGTTAGCGGACACCATGTCGCGTATGTAGAGCCCCTGATGTGCCTAAACATTGGAGCTCCCCCACAAGTGACCTCATTTTGGAAACTAGACCCCCCAAGGAGCTTATCTAGATGTGTGGTGAGCTCTTTAAACCACCAAGGGCTTCACAGAAGTTTATAACGCAGAGCCGTGAAAATAAAAAATCATTTTTTCCCCTCAAAAAATGATTTTTTAGCCCGCAATTTTTTATTTTCACAAATGTAACAGGAGAAATTGGACCCCAAAAGTTGTTGTCCAGTTTGTCCTGAGTACACTGGTACCCCATATGTGGGGAGCAATCACAGTTTGGGCACACGTCGGGGCTCGGAAGTGAAGTAGTGACGTTTTGAAATGCTGACTTGATGGAATGGTCTGTGGGCGTCATGTTACATTTGCAGAGCCTTTGATGTGCCTAAACAGTGGAACCCCCCCACAAGTGACACCATTTTGAAAACTAGACCCCCTAAGGAACTTATCTAGATGTGTGGTGAGTAGTGCACTTTGAACCCCCAAGTGCTTCACAGAAGTTTATAACTTAGAGCCGTAAAAATAAAAATCATATTTTTTTTTCACAAAAATGATCTTTTGCCCCCAATTTTTATTTTACCAAGGGTAGCAAGAGGAACTGGACCCAAAAAGTTGTTGTGCAATTTGTCCTGCGTAGGCTGATACCTCATATGTTGGGGTAAACCTCTGTTTGGGTGCATGGTAAAGCTCAGTAGGGAAAGAGCGCCGTTTGACTTTTTCAATGCAGAATTGGCTGGAATTAAGATTGGACACCATGTTGCATTTGCAGAGCCCATGATGTGCCTAAACAGTGGAAACTCCCCACAAGTAACACCATTTTGGAAACTAGAACCCCCTAAGGAGCTTATCTAGATGTTTGGTGAGCTCTTTGAACCCCCAAGTGCTTCATAGAAGTTTATAGCGCAGAGCCGTGAAAATAAAAAAATCATTTTTTTTCCACAAATATCATTTTTTAGCCCCCAATTTTTTTATTTTCCCAAGGGTAACAGGATAAATTAGACCTGCAAAGTTGTTGTGCAATTTTTCCTGAGTACGCTGATCCCCCATATGTTGGGGTACACCACTGTTTGGATACAAAAAGGGGCTCGGAAGGGAGGGAGCACTGTTTGACTTTTTGGACACAAAATTGTCTGGAATCAATGGTGGCGCCATGTTGCGTTTGGAGACCCACTGGTGTGCCTAAATAGAGGAAACCCCCTCAATTCTAAATGAACCCTAACCCCAACACACCCCTAACCCTAATCCTAACCACAACCCTAACCACAAGCCTAACCCTAATCCCAACTCCAACACACCCCTAACCCTAATCTTAACCCTAATTCCAACCCTAACAATAATGTCAACCCTAACTCTAATCCCAACACTAATTCCAACCCAAATTCCAACCCTAACCCTAATTCCAACCCTAATTGCAACCCTAATTTCAACCCTAACCCTAATTACAGCCCTAACCCTAATTTTAACCCTAACCCTAATTCTAACCCTAACGGAAAAATAAAAATAAATATATTTTCTTATTTTATGTGTCCCTACCTAAGGGGGTGAAAAAGGGGGGCTTTATTTACTTTTTTTCGTATTTTGATCACAGTGATACATTTTGATCACTGTGATAAACTACCTGTAAAATGAATGAATGAATCTGCCACCTGGCAGATTTGCGGGCACACTGCGCATGCGCCCGCCATATTGTAAGATGGCGGCACCCATGGAAAGAAGATGGCGGGACACAGGGAGGTACCGTGACTCAGGAGGTACCTGTGGGGTGATAGGGGGGATCGGAAGGCACGGGGAAGCGGTGGGAAGTGGAGTGGGAGCAAATATTGACGGCGGCTGATCGCCGCCGTCAGTCGGTGGCGGCAGCACTTCGCCGCTGTCAGTCGATGTGGTGGGGGGTTGGATCATGGTCTCCAGCCATGCCCCATGCTATTGCAGCATCGGGCATGGCTGGATTGTAATATTTCACCAACTATCATTGGTGAAATATTACTATCGCTCTGATTCGCTGTTTCACTTTCAACAGCCAATCAGAGCGATTGTAGCCACGGGGGGGCTAAGCCACCCCCCCTGTGGTGAAGTACAAAGCCTCCTGTGTGTGCGGGTAAGGTGACCTTTCAGTGACCCCGGTCACCCGAACCGCAGGAGGGCAATTAATTCATGACGCCACACAGGCGTCACTGGTCAGATTGGCACGACTTTTCATGATGCCTATGTGGCGTCATTGGTCTGGAAGGGGTTAACATGTTTGTCTATAATATTCTTTCTAATCTCCTGAGACAACTTTCTTTCGCTTCCTCACTCACTAATTCCAAGATTTTAAACACCTGTGATGCTAATTAGTGGACACACCTTGATTTAACATGTCCCTTTTGTCACATGATTTTCATGGGTACCATCATCTCTGCCCAGGCCTATTTCATGAGTTTTATTTATTTCTAAATTCTTCGGAAGAATGGTTGAAAAGTAATGTCTGACTTTCATTTCTTTGTTTTCTTAAATTTTTGATTTATTATTACTTTTGTCAGTTTCAAGTTATTTCTGTGACCATTGTGAGTTTTTCTGTCATTAATCGAGGGGTACCAACAATTTTAACCACATGTTTGTTTTTTGGAAACGAGTTGTAAAAAAACATTGGTTTGCGTCACCAATATCTTAGACATGTAACTTTGTAATTTTGTTGTTGATAGACCTGTGTAGGGCTTGAGTTTTGAGTGATGACCTGTAGGTTTTATTGGCAGTATTTTGGAGTACTTACAATGTTTTGATTGCTTTTTATTCCATTTACATGGAATGCAAGATTATCAAAAATGTCAATTTAGGCTTTTCATCTTTTTCTTTGACGCATTTACCGTAAAAGTTACATTAATTCTCCAAAATATATTGTAAGACCCCCAATAAAATTATCTAAGCTTTAACAATCCATTGGGATGAAAACAGTTAATGCTGGATTGTACCCAAAAGAAACAATAGGGGAATATAGACAAAGTAATATAAAACAGATAATAAATTTATCGGATAATCGCATAATCACAAAAATATACAATAGCTAAATATATTGCAGATAATCAATATAATAGAGACCAAACAAAGACAAACATCAGGGGAAATCCAGGTGGTGCAGTGGTCCACAAAACAGACCAAATGTTAATATGACGCTTGTAATAGGATAGGTATTAGTTAATGTTATTAATGTAATTGCACATGTCCCATTGATTACTGAAAGAAAAGTGGCCATGCACATTAGATGGCTGATGTAGACTGAGTTCCACGATGCATATAACCTTGTGGAAAATACGTTGTGTTTTACAGTGGAATCATAGTGTATGACAAATCTAATGCACATGCTGCAAAATATATTGACAGTGTAAGTAGACTGGAGCTGAGGGATCCACGGCATGTTAGTTTATGCTATCGATGTAAGAGTGGATTTTATTTGCAATGCAAAGGATGATGACATGTGCGGCTTCCCCTTTCCTTCACATTGATATCTGTGTAAAGGTTGGCCAGGGCTGTAGTCATGGCCGAGGACACTGGGGCACATAAGCCCTGGCCTTTCCTTCACAGAAACACTACATTTCTCTTGTTGTTCACTTGCCTCTCCATTCCTGGCTCCGTCGAGGTCCACCCTCCTTTTCGTGGTGTCACCATTGGCGTTAGCTGAATGATCAGAGACACAGTGGAAGTATAATTCAAAATACCAAACTTTACTCTCGGTACTTTGCAGAACATCCAGATCCAGTACAGCACTTACAGCAGTATTCACATTGCACATCACTTCTTCCTTTCCTTCCTCACTCACTCTGTTGTATGGCTCGAGATCAGGTCGTACCGCACCGTACGTCTTCTTGGTACTCTCCCTGTGCAGCCTGGCTTCCTTTGAGAGTTTCCCCGGCCATTTTGCCCATGCTAGGAACTGCCACATGATGAGTAAAATGCCCGTATGTCCTGCCGTGTACTCCAATGTAGTTTCTTCTCTAGAAACGCCTGTAGCTATAGCTATGCTACGTGCACGTCAGCTGTAACTTTACTGCTTCTTGCTCTGGCTTTAGTGATGCTGCTCCCCACGTTCTGGATGACTGGGCTCTCACTCCTAGATAACGTTGCGGGATATCTAACTTGCCCGGGCCAAAGGCCACCCGAGCTCTATGGGCATCCTCACCCCCAATGTCCCTAACCAGGAAGCTCCCTTATCTTAAACTAAGTAACCCCTCCTATATTAACTATCTACATTCTTACTATACCTTCTGTTGTCCTATATACACCTCAGTGCCCCATCTAGTGGTCCACTAGCAGTATTACGGTATGTTAGAAGGTACATATATATAATAGCCTGATATACACATATTAAACACAGCATTATAACGGAATTATGTAGCAAAGAAATACAACCGCTGGCAAAAATTATGGAATCACTTGCCTTGCAGGATGTTCATTCAGTTGTTTATTTTTGTAGTGAAAAAGCAGATCACAGACATGGCACAAAACTAAAGTCATTTCAAATGGCAACTTTCTGGCTTTAAGAAGCACTAAAAGAAATCAAGAACAAAAAATGTGGTAGTCAGTAATAGTTACATTTTTAGACCAAGCAGAGGGGAAAATTTATGGAGTCACTCAATTCTGGGCGAAAAAATTGTCAATAAAATTTTCACAAACATCTCTCAAAAGTGTGCGGTGATTGAACATTTCTCTATATACATACAGTAGCAGCATAGGGAGCTTAAAGGGGTAAAACCTTCAACCCCTTACATTTGCAGCAGTAAATGTTGTGGATCTCGCAGTGACATTTCTGCTACATGGGAACGTAGCCTAACACAGCCATCCCCCCACTCTGTATGTAACAGGCTCAGCAATTAAAAGGAACCTGTCAAATAAAAAACGTTCTTTACCTGGAGTTATTCTGCAGGTTAATATCGTTCTGAACCTGCATGGTGCCCGCACTTAGACCCATGTTCCCAGGAGAAATTAACTTTATTCCTCCTGGCAGCGTTTGCTTTTCAGTCACGGGGGGCGGCATCGGCACGGGTTTAGTTTCCTCTCTGTGCATAGAAAATGGCAGCTGTAACCACACCCTGGCACTGACTGATAGCAGCATCATAATTCGGGTCGGCTGTCAGTCAGTGCCAGGGCGCTGTTACAGACGCTATACTCTATACAAACAGCGGTGACTGAACCCGCGCCGGTGCCAACCCCATGACTGAAACCCAAACGCTGCCGGGAGGAATAAAGCTAATTTCCTCCTTGCAGCGAGGCTCAAAGTGCAGGCGCCGGGCAGGTTCAGAACACTGTTAACCTGCAGATCATTAACCATCTGTTAACCATCATTTCATTGTTCGTCTTTAACACCAATGGCAAATCTAAAAAATGTGCATACCGTAGGTGAGGTAGTTATTGCTATTGCAAAAAAGCGACGAGCCTTTAATACTTTACAATATCTCATGGTCAAAAGAAGTCATTTCCTACTTGAGCAGAGGTGCGATAATTGATACTCCAATCCCCATTATATCTATTTCATGTAAAGTGTGAACATCCCACCTATAGATTAACTGCGCCCAGGGAAAGCCTCCAACATGAATGGACTGTCTATGTAATATAATGACAAATGATGTCCTCCAAAGAAAGATCTGCTCTATGCAGCGACTTTCAGCTGAGCTATGAGAGTGGTGTGCCGAGTGACGTTCTCCTATATTACATCCATCTGTCATCATCGGAGCTATCTAAAGTGGACACCCCCTAAACATTTCCGTATATTAGGATTACTATATCCAATGTTGTGATGCTTGAGATGTTCTCTTAGGGCGGTTTCACATGGCTGACCACAGTCCAAGTAAGAACCGTGATGCCCAACCTGACCATAAGTCTCCGGACTCAAACCCAACAACTTCATGGGCATATTTGAGGCTGTTGAGTTCAGATTGTGAATGTCAGATGTGTGAAACAGATATATTGTAATAAAGAGGCATACATAAAAAACATGATTTTATAAAAAGACTACGGAAGGTTCCTTAAGACTGACATAGTACATGCCAGTCTTAATGAGGGATCATTTTGGAGAAGGATGCACCATATTCATTACGTGGCACATACATTTTAATGAAATTGGCACGTGCCTCCTTGCACTGTGCCATTAATACTACCCTAGTCAGGATCTGAAGTAACATTTCTGGTGAAAAAAAATGCAATCACTATTGCACAATATTTGCACATAGATTTTAATGTGTTTTATGTCAGTTTTCTGGCATAAACACTTTGATGAATCGGAGACTGAGTTTAAACTTTCATAAAGCGATTCTGACGTGGATTTTCGTAGAAAGTACACCAGCCTCATCAGATCTAATACTATAGATTTGTTTTCTAATGTGTACAATTTATATTGTGTAATCTGGTGATAGATTATTTTTAAAGAGTTGGCATAATAATCAGTAATCAATTTACAGAGATTTTAATTCAGAATGATTACTCCTTGCGTCAACCAATTTTCGTTATACGTTTTCTTATTCACATACATGTTTTTTGGATTTTTGAGAGAAGTAACTGATTTCTGGCTTTTTACCTAATTGATGATCAGAATCCCTTCATGTCCCTTTATACAGCACTGGCAAAAATTAAGAGACCACTGCGCAGTTTTATAAAAATCAGCTTCTCTACATGTCTGACAGCCATTCCATTCCAGTGTCAGTTGAATTCCAACCAGAGTACACCTCATTCTACTTAATGTGCTTCTGATTAGGTGGTATATGCAAAACACAAGCCGCGGAGACACCATTCACATGTTTCTCAACGCAAGCAATGACTAACCAGGTCAGTCTCCAATGAAGGAAACCACCTATGCCAAAACATGGTATCCATCCGCGGCTTGTGTTTTGCATATTTTACATATTTCCCATAAGGGATGGGGGCCTTGCTCTAGAATCACTGCGTTGAGAAACATGTGATGGTGTCTCCGCAGTGTTGGATGTTGATCTCCATGAGTTCTTTCTGATTAGGTGATCACCTGAACCAAATCCTATTTAACGAAGGAAATAAAAACCCTGCTGTGGTGTTCACAATCCTCTTGCAATAGGATAAGTTGAATGGCAAAACAAATGCAAGTAATATCCCAAAAGTAATAGGAATGAAAAAATACCTTTTAACCATGCCAAAGGAGTTGAAAAGAAAAGTCTTGAGTGAGGAAAAGAAGGGCTCAATTCTGGCTTTACTAACAGAGGGAAACAGTGAGCATCATGTTGACTCCATCCTTAAAATTTCTAGACGGCTGTTCATTACAACAAGATCAAGCAGCAGACATTGGGGACAACAAAGCTACAAACTGGCAGAGGGAGAAAATGACTCTTCACTGACCGGGATGACCGTCATCTTATTCGAATGTCACTCAGCAACTGCAGGATGACATCAAGTGACCTACAAAAGGAATGGCAAATGGCAGCTGGGGTGAAGTGCATGGCAAGAAAAGTTCGTAACAGGCTCCTAGAGGCAGGGCTCAAGTCATGTAAAGCTAGAAAAAAAGCCTTTCATCAGTGAGAAGCAAAGGAGAGCCAGGCTGAAGTTTTACAAAGACCATAAGGATTGGACCATAGACGACTGGAGTAAGGTAATCTTCTCTGATGAGCCAAATATTCAGCTTTGCCCAACACATTTAATGGTTATACGGAGACCTGGAGAGGCGTACAAGCAACATTGTCTTGCACCCACTGTGAAATTTGGTGGATGATCGGTGATGATCTGGGGATGCTTCAGCATGGCTGGAATCGAGCAGGTTAATCTTCGCGAAGGACGTATAAACCAAGACGCATACAAGGTTATCCTAGAAAAACAGTTGATTCCTTCTGCTCAGGCAATGTTCCCCAACTCTGAGAACTGTTTTTTTTTTCCAGCAGGACAATGCGCCATGCCACACAGCTAGGTCAATCAATGTGTGGATGAAGGACCACCACATCAAATCCCTGTCATGGGCAGCCCAATCTCCAGACCTGAACCCCATTGAAACCTCTGGAATGTAATCAAGAGGAACTTGGATAGCCACAAGCCATCAAGCAAAGAAGAACTGCTTACATTGTTGTGCCAGGAGAGGCATAAGGTCACCCAAAAGCAGTGTAAAAGACTGGTGGAAAGCAGCCAAGACGCATGAAAGCTGTGATGAAAAATCATGGTTATTCCACAAAATATTGATTTCTGAACTCTTCCTGAATTAAAACATTAGTATTGTTGTTTCTAAATGATTATGAACTTGTTTTCTTTGCATTATTTGATGTCTGAATGCACTGCATTTTTTAGTTATTTTGACAATTTTTCATTTTCTCAAAATAAATAAATACAATATTTAGTGCTTGGAAATTCGAAGACATGTTGCCAGTCAGTAGTTTATAGAATAAAAGAGCAATTTACATTTTACTCAAAAATATACCTATAAAGAGAAAAATCAGACAAACTCAAAATTTTGCAGTGGTCTCTTAATTTTGCAAGAGCTGTTTATTGCAGGATCTGTAGTGGCAACTGTGCATTTTGTCTTCCTGTCCGATTCTTCATTGTCTGTATCTTCCTGTACAATTCCTGTATCCATTACTATTCCTATTTACTTGAAGTCTTCATATCTGAGTTTCCAATCTTTCCTGCCTTTACTATGTGTGTCTGCTGCATTGGTGAAGGTATAATTATATATTTCTAGACTAATTACTTTCTATTCATAGCACACTTTTCCTCACGCTGTTAGGCCTTGACCCATCTGCGTCCATTTCCTGAACACACCTTGAGAAAGATTCCTCCTGATAGCAAATCTATGTAAATACAATGCATCTCAATGTCTTCTCCACCCTCCATTATTCCTAGCTTCAAGTTTGGAATCTTAGGAAGATTATGCACAGTCAGATCTCCTGGGCCTCATTAAAAGGAAATGGTCTCTTTAACGTTTCTTACCTTTTAGGTCTACACTTGTAAATGTCTCCGTGCAATAATCATTATTAATCTCTTCTCTTATGTGATCTCTTCATAAAGACAATACATTTTTTGGATCTTTGGAGTTTAGAGTTGCAGAATATCTGTGATATTTTACCGCTGATATACAGTAAGTCACTCGCTTAGAACTTTCTATGGGTCGACACAGACATTAAGGTGACCTTAGCAAATGGAACCCTGATTGCAAAAGGGTCTAGACTTGTGACCTTCTAGCTCTTGCTCCAAAAGCCTTAATTCCCCGTCCTGACAACCATACTGCATTGGTATCCTCCACCTGTGCTATCTAGTATCTCACCTGCTGGACCCTGTTACTCAATGGAAATTAGTCTGGTACTAAGAGATAACGCTACAAGGAACCCAAGCCATCACCACTGGATAGGACTCCTCTCTTCTACCACCACCTTGTGGCCTGTAATTTCTACATGACCTTAAAGAAGTTGTATCTTTCTTTGTTGGATTTGACCACTATATCCCCAGTAGGACAATCCAGCTCTTGCACAATCTGAAAGTTTCCCATATACACATCTCTGGAAAAGGGCTGAGGTTTACTACATGGGTAACATTTGTGATAGCAGCATAATTAAATTTTTCCAACAATTCTTTTGCCTTCAACTAATGCTCGCAGTATAAAAAACAGAGCCTCCTCGCCTATGAAGAATTTCCACATCTCCAAAATTCTTCTGCAGTCAAATAGTAAAGGAAGAATATTGATGTCTACTTACTTTAAGATTGATATAGAAATCTCAGGTTGGCTTTATATTGAATACAAAGTGGTCTTTAGCAATATAGACCCCAATATAGACCTCAAAATTATTATTTCTCAGTTGCACGGCTTATAAGCTAGCTCTCAATTCTTCATAGAAGTGTTGTGCTCTACCACCTGCCTAAATAGATGTTTACTTCCCCATCCAAAACACTACTCGAATCTTCTTCCACTCTCTTTTGGCCTGTCATAATGTCCACAGTTTCTGGTCTTCAAATTCCCACATGACAGCAGGTGAGGCTCAGTCCCAGATAATTTTAAGGTTTGCTTTTTTTTTTTTTTTTTTTTTACTAAACATTGTTCCTCCTTGTAGGAAGTCTTGTGCATGTAGAAGAGGGCCATACCTACCTGAAAATACGAGTATGAACCATACCTAATTTCCTTTTAAACAGTGTATATATAAACATAGGAATGTCACGCTCTCCCCATGTTGGTTTCCTTCGGGTGCTCCAGCTTACTACCACACTCCAAAGGCATCTTGATAATGAATTTACATTGTGAACCCCAATAGGGACAGTGATGATGATGATGCCTGTAATGTCTGCGGAATACAAAAGTGCTATATAAGGAAGTACATTTTTTTTCCTGCATTCATGTAATACTGTCTTAACATTTCACATGTTGCTGACCTATCAAAGCTATTCTTCATTACAATAAATTGGAGCGCCGTCGTTTTTTGTAAACTCTTATAGACATTGATGTCTTAATTGATATCCTTTAATGAATGCTAATTATAAATTCATTAATAAAGTTTAATTGTTTATTAAAATTACCATGTCCTCACGTGGGCTGATGTCGCAAGATCTATGGGTGAAACATCATATTCCAATCTATGAAAAGTATCTGAACCATTGTGATCCCTGGACCATGTTGTATTGCACGGTGGCACCAATAACATCTTTATTTTCCTAATCTATGTGATAAAATTCAGCACTGTTTTTATGGGCCTATGGATAACAGTCACCTTGACAGGGTTATATGAGGAATTTTTTAATGTTAAGGTTTAATTGACGCCCACAAGCTCAGTTAACTACAATAATCCCTGCCCATTAGGTACGGTCTGGGGCTGAAATTCAGCCCTGGCATTTGAAATCACACAGGCCCATGCCGTCCCCATCCCCAAGAACCAGATGGGATATATTAGTAATATTACCCTGGATGAAAGAAAGCAAAATTTTCTACAAGATCAATAATTCTAATGATACCCATGACCTGCTGGGGTAAGTGACGGAGTCAGCGACTTTATACTTCATCACAACTCTTAACAGAATCGGTGTTCTCAAGACACCGATACTGTTAACGACAATGCGGCTCACGACCAGACGGGCCCTTCTGGCATTTGGCAGAATTGCTAGATGGCCAGTCCGGTTCTGCCTGCCTATATAATGGTTTCAGTCATAGTCAGTGTCCCCATATCAACAGTAGTTTGTGCTAGCCATAGTTTACTTGTACCACAATCAGCATCAGACAACCCAGTGCCAGCCAAAGAGGACCAGTACGGTGTAACCCCTTACTGGTCCATGTTGTTCGGTAGCTGAGAACAGAGAGTTACCTATGAAGGGCTTACCATATACAGTGGGGAAAAAAAGTATTTAGTCAGTCAGCAATAGTGCAAGTTCCACCACTTAAAAAGATGAGAGGCGTCTGTAATTTACATCATAGGTAGACCTCAACTATGGGAGACAAACTGAGAAAAAAAAATCCCGAAAATCACATTGTCTGTTTTTTTTTTCATTTTATTTGCATATTATGGTGGAAAATAAGTATTTGGTCAGAAACAAAATTTCATCTCAATACTTTGTGATATATCCTTTGTTGGCAATGACAGAGGTCAAACGTTTTCTGTAAGTCTTCACAAGGTTGCCACACACTGTTGTTGGTATGTTGGCCCATTCCTCCATGCAGATCTCCTCTAGAGCAGTGATGTTTTTGGCTTTTCGCTTGGCAACACGGACTTTCAACTCCCTCCAAAGGTTTTCTATAGGGTTAAGATCTGGAGACTGGCTAGGCCACTCCAGGACCTTGAAATGCTTCTTACGAAGCCACTCCTTCGTTGCCCTGGCGGTGTGCTTTGGATCATTGTCATGTTGAAAGACCCAGCCACGTTTCATTTTCAATGCCCTTGCTGATGGAAGGAGGTTTGCACTCAAAATCTCACGATACATGGCCCCATTCATTCTTTCATGTACCCGGATCAGTCGTCCTGGCCCCTTTGCAGAGAAACAGCCCCAAAGCATGATGTTTCCACCACCATGCTTTACAGTAGGTATGGTGTTTGATGGATGCAACTCAGTATTCTTTTTCCTCCAAACACGACAAGTTGTGTTTCTACCAAACAGTTCCAGTTTGGTTTCATCAGACCATAGGACATTCTTCCAAAACTCCTCTGGATCATCCAAATGCTCTCTAGCAAACTTCAGACGGGCCCGGACATGTACAGGCTTAAGCAGTGGGACACGTCTGGCACTGCAGGATCTGAGTCCATGGTGGCGCAGTGTGTTACTTATGGTAGGCCTTGTTACATTGGTCCCAGCTCTCTGAAGTTCATTCACTAGGTCCCCCCACGTGGTTCTGGGATTTTTGCTCACCGTTCTTGTGATCATTCTGACCCCACGGGGTGGGATTTTGCGTGGAGCACCAGATCGAGGGAGATTATCAGTGGTCTTGTATGTCTTCCATTTTCTAATTATTGCTCCCACAGTTGATTTCTTCACTCCAAGCTGGTTGGCTATTGCAGATTCAGTCTTCCCAGCCTGGTGCAGGGCTACAATTTTGTTTCTGGTGTCCTTTGACAGCTCTTTGGTCTTCACCATAGTGGAGTTTGGAGTCAGACTGTTTGAGGGTGTGCACAGGTGTCTTTTTATACTGATAACAAGTTTAAACAGGTGCCATTACTACAGGTAATGAGTGGAGGAAAGAGGAGACTCTTAAAGAAGAGGTTACAGGTCTGTGAGAGCCAGAAATCTTGATTGCTTGTTTCTGACCAAATACTTATTTTCCACCATAATATGCAAATAAAATGAAAAAAAAAACAGACAATGTGATTTTCTGGAATTTTTTTTCTCAGTTTGTCTCCCATAGTTGAGGTCTACCTATGATGTAAATTACAGACGCCTCTCATCTTTTTTAAGTGGTGGAACTTGCACTATTGCTGACTGACTAAATACTTTTTTTCCCCACTGTATGTCATGCAGCATTGTGTTTAGTGCCATTCTGCACTGAAGAAATTTCTGTCCTACAGAACTAAATCTAAATCTAAATAACAAGCAATAATGGCGTCATGTCCCTAGAAAGGGATCCTAATGAGCCTTTTCCAAAAAAAGACAGCTTTCTTTTTGTGCTATCTATTGGAGGCACCCACCCTATAGGGCAATGATGACCATGTACTGAGCCTTGCCCCATCAACTAGGATATTTAACCAAGGAAAAACATTGTCCAAAAGAAAAAGACATCTATTTGTAGATATTTGCTTCAAGGTCCGTCTCCTTTATCAGTCTACTACTGGTTGGCTCAGTAAAAGGCATTTGATAGAGCAATAGGGGGTAAAATTTATAGTTTTGGAGATCACAAAGATGGTGTAGGAAGATTTATAGGCTGAGAAAAACTTGCAAATTAGCACTCTTCCAGGAGGAAGAAGACTAATTCTTAGTGCTAACTATTTGAGGTAGACATCCTTCAAGTCAATGTTGAATCTATAACTGTTGGATTATGCAACGGCTGCAGATTTATACTGTGGAGGCACAATTTTGAGCAGACAGCAGATGATGCTTTGTTAAATTTTAGCATTTGTAAGCACTGTATTGTATGACTTCTTATTTAGTGTCTCTCTTGCTGTCCTCCATATAGATAATGTCCTAATTAAAACAGTTTATTCTCCAACAATGCCTTATTGCTGATGATTATTCTAAAAGCTGAAATCTGCAACAGTAACATGCCTTACCATTTAGGATATTCAGTAAAATCTGAGGTTTCTTCAAAGGAAGAAGACCCCCATCTGCAGACAGCTGTTTCTTGCCCTCATTAGTGCAGCGAAGGATACTGGTTGGCTCGGTGAGAGACTTTTGACGGAGGTCTTGGGTGTGTATCAAGTGTCCCTTGAGGATTAGATGCAGAAAAACACCTAGTTTTTTGTGAGCTTCAAAACTTGGATCAAAAGGTTATAGAGGCTTCAGCTTCAGGGTGTTCCCAGCATTGTGTAAGGGTGAGTAGTATGTTTAACCCTATAAAAGATCAGAAGTTTTCTTTCATCAATTAGCTGCTTAACATACACCACACGTCAAACCAGGTGAAACCAGACAACGCTCGTGGATTTTTCAAACCATCATATATTTGACATCTTCAAAAGCTCCTGTCAGACAAGAAAACAAACATATACATAGGCTCCTATGAACTGACAGACATGATCGGTTGACCTGTTTGTATGGCCATCTGTATAAACTGTAGTCTGCTGACTGCCATCTCTCCTGATTCCCCCAAACACCGCTGTATATTTTTCTGTATGGGCAGAAGAGAATAACCATCTCTCCAGGGAGAACAAAAAGATTGGACGCTTAATAGAAAGAAACTTGCCACCTTCTCCAGGCCTCCCAAACCACCACCATACAATTATTGATTCCATTACACCTTTCCTACTAAGTCTCTTTTAGTGGTCGCTCTTTAAAAGTCTCTGCCTTCCTGGCAATGCGCAGTGGAGAAGGGTGTATACACCCCAGCTTAATCTGCACATTGCGTATGCCCAGGGAGGCAGCAGTATACTGGACACAGCCAGCATTGAGATTTGCAGGGTCAGCTGTAATGGCTGGATAAGTCCTGTGTCACTGTTGCCTCCTTGGGGATGCAGAGTGCGTTAATAAAGCAGCGGTATGTAGACTGTTGTGAGTTCATTTTCCCCTTCACTACTGAGGCCCGAGGAACTCCCTCTTCTGGTAAAGAAAGGTAGTGAGCCTGATTATCAAACACCTGAGTCTGATGATGATGACTGGCTGAGTGGAGTTACTGACTGGATATAAGGCTGCTGACGCCCTTCTGCCCTGCGGGTGATTTCTCTGTGGGATCCTTGGAGACCAGTCTGAATTCCTGCTCCTCTAAAGCTAAGTTTTCTGCTCGGCCTTTTGCATTTGTGCTTAGACTTTGTTTTGCTTTGTTTTTCTGGATTTCTGCCATTCCCTGCTGGGGTGTGCTGAATTCCTTTAGCTCTGTCTTCTGAAAATACCTGAGTGCTGATTTAGTTTTTGAAGCCTAGCTGCTTCAGGGTCTCTTTCATATCAGCTTGTTGGCTTATGTCTTTGATAGGGTTTTGGCAGATTGCAGACAGCAACCTTCCTTTCCTGTTCTGTTTAGCTAGCTTGGGCCCCATCGTTTGCTCAGCCTATCTTTCTATCTGTGTGAGTGTTTTTTCATCTTGCTTCACCGTCATTATATGTTGGGGGCTGCCTTTTACTTTGGGGTCTGCTCTGGGGCAGTGTAGATTTCCTTTTCTGTCTTTAGGCTATTTAGCGCTCCGGCTGTGATCGAGGGGTCTAGGGCATCGTAGGAACCCCCCACGGCTACTGCTAGTTGTGTTGATAGGTTCAGGGGTCTGCAATCTGATAGTTGCCAACTTCTCTGGATTTCTGGACGTAGCTTCTATTTTTGTGTCTGCCTCCTACGGTGACGCAATCATAACAGAATCACCCGCCATACCACAGATCCTAGGGTACTCAATAGCAGGAAAGAATTGTAAAAAAAAAAAAAAGTGTATATTTTTTCCCTCTATATCTCTGAGGCCGTAGGGGGAACTTTTTTTCTCTCAATGGAGATAAAGCAATTGTCTGATCGTGTGGAGCAGCTCGCTGCGGAAGTGCGGGGAATTTCCGCCTACCTTGCTCATTCACATGCTGCTGAACCAAAGATTCCTACACCTGATGTATTTTTTGGGGATCGGTCTAAATTTTTGAATTTCAAAAATAATTGTAAATTATTTTTTGCCTTGAAGCCTAACTCGTCAGGGAGCTCCACGCAGCAGGTTAAAATTGTCATCTCTTTGCTGCGTGGCGATCCCCAGGATTGGGCGTTTTCTTTGAAACCAGATGATCCTATTCTGACTAATGTGGACGCATTTTTTCAGGCCTTGGGGTTGTTGTATGACGAACCTAATGCCATTGATCAGGCTGAAAAGACCCTGCTGGCATTGAACCAGGGTCGAGATTCTGCAGAATTGTACTGTCAAAAATTCCGAAAGTGGGCAGTACTTACTACCTGGAATGATAATGCCTTGGCTGCTCTCTTTCGGAAGGGGTTGTCAGAAGCCGTAAAAGATACTATGGTGGGATTTCCTGTTCCCTCTGGTTTTGACGATTCAATGTCATTAGCCATTCAGGTTGATCGGCGTTTGCTCGAACGCAAAGCTGCACGAGAGGTGTTGCCACCTGTTGAACAAATGTCTGAACCTATGCAATGTGATAGAGTTTTTTCCAGAGAGCAGCGTCAGGAGTTCAGAAGGCGTAATAAGTTGTGTTTTTTCTGTGGAGATGCCTCGCATATTATTTCTGTCTATCCTAAACGAGAGAAACGCTTTGCACACACATTTTCTGTTGGTGGTGTTCAACCTAAGTTTCTTCTGGCTATTACTCTGATCTGCTCCCTGTCCACATTTTCCGCCAAGGCTTTTGTGGATTCGGGAGCAGCCCTAAACCTAATGGACTTGGATTTTGCTAAACGTTGTGGATTTCCGATGACACCTCTGCAGACGCCTATCCCTTTGAGGGGGATTGATGCTACTCCTTTGACTAAAAATAAACCTCAATTTTGGACCCAGGTGGTAATGCGGGTCGCCCCAGACCATCAAGAAAATTGCAGATTTTTGGTGTTGCATAATCTGCATGATACTATTGTTCTGGGGTTTCCCTGGTTACAAATTCATAATCCAGTTTTGGATTGGAAATCTGTGTCTGTGGTGAGTTGGGGTTGTCGGTGTGCCTTTAGTGAGGCTCCGGTGTTTTCCACCTCTCCTCAGTCGCATGATGTTCCTGATTATTTGGCGGACTTTTATGATGTATTTAGTGAGAATGAGTCTGCGTCTCTGCCTCCTCATAGGAGTTATGACTGTGCAATTGAACTGAGCCTGGGGTGTAAATTTCCCAAGGGTCGGCTCTTCAATCTATCTGTACCCGAGCACGAGTCTATGCGATCCTATATTAAGGAGGCGTTGGAGAAGGGTCATATTAGACCATCCTCGTCACCCTTAGGTGCGGTTTTTTTTTTTGTAGCCAAAAAGGATGGATCATTAAGACCTTGTATTGATTATCGTGCCCTCAACAAAATTACTGTTAAATATCAGTATCCGTTACCCCTGATTTCTGATCTATTCTCCAGAGTTAAAGGTGCTTGCTGGTTTACCAAGCTTGACCTCAGGGGGGCGTATAATCTTATTCGTATTAAGCATGGGGATGAATGGAAGACGGCGTTTAATACTCCGGAGGGACATTTTGAGTACCTGGTGATGCCTTTTGGGCTCACTAATGCCCCTTCTGTCTTCCAGTGCTTCATGAACGATATTTTCCGAGATTTTGTCAATAAATTTTTGATTATCTATCTGGATGATATTTTGATCTTCTCCAAGGATTGGGATTCTCATGTGGAACATATTCGGACTGTGTTCCGGATCTTGAGGGAGAATTCCCTGTATGTCAAAGGATCTAAATGCCTTTTTGGAGTACAGAGGATTTCTTTTTTGGGATTTATTTTGTCCCCGTCAACTATTGAAATGGACCCGGCCAAGGTACAGGCCATTTACGATTGGGTTCAGCCCACTTCTTTGAAGGTCCTCCAGAAGTTTTTGGGTTTTGCTAATTTTTATCGGAAATTTATAGCAAAATTTTCTAGTATTGCCAAGCCATTGACTGATTTGACTAAGAAGGGTGCTGATGTGTTAAATTGGTCTCCGGAGGCTGTCTCTTCCTTTCAGGAGCTGAAGCGAAGATTCACCTCCGCCCCGGTTTTGCGGCAACCTGATGTCTCACTTCCGTTCCAGGTAGAGGTGGATGCTTCTGAGATTGGTGCAGGCGCTGTTTTGTCCCAAAAGGATCCTGTAACATCTAAAATGAATCCCTGTGCTTTCTTTTCCCGAAAGTTCTCTCCATCTAAACGTAACTATGATGTGGGGAATCGGGAACTGTTGGCCATGAAATGGGCATTTGAGGAGTGGAGACATTGGTTGGAGGGAGCTAAGCATCAAGTCGTGGTCCTCACTGACCACAAGAATTTGATTTACCTAGAGTCGGCTAAGCGCTTGAACCCTAGACAGGCTAGGTGGGCCTTGTTTTTTACACGTTTTGATTTTGTGGTTTCTTTTCTTCCTGGAACTAAGAATGTCAAGGCAGACGCCCTCTCTAGGAGCTTCTTTGCTGATTCTCCTGTGGTGACCAAGCCTGCTACCATCTTAGGCGAAGGGGTAGTTCTTTCTGCCATCTCGCCCAATTTGAGACGTGCTCTGGAAGAGTTCCAGGAGGACAAACCTGAGCGTTGTCCCAGTGGAAAGTTGTATGTTCCTGACCAGTGGAAGAAGAGAGTGATGTCTGAAGTTCATTGCTCTGCTTTGGATGGTCATCCAGGTATTTTTGGTACTAGAGATCTGGTGAGTCGGTCTTTTTGGTGGCCCTCCTTGTCTCGTGATGTCAGGAATTTTGTGCAGTCCTGTGGGACGTGCTCCCGGTCTAAATCGTGTTCTCGCTCTAGTGGGTTGTTGATGCCTTTGCCTGTCCCCAAGAGGCCATGGACCCATATTTCAATGGATTTCATCTCTGATATGCCAGTCTCTCAAAGGATGACTGTTATTTGGGTGATTTGTGATAGGTTCTCTAAGATGGTTCATCTTGTACCACTCCCTAAGTTGCCATCTTCCTCTGAGTTGGTGCCCCTGTTTTTACAACAGGTGGTTCGCTTGCACGGGATTCCTGAGAACATTGTATCTGACAGAGGAGTCCAGTTTGTGTCTAGATTTTGGAGAACTTTCTGCTCCAAGCTGGGAATTCAGTTGTCCTTCTCCTCTGCTTTTCACCCTCAGACCAATGGGCAGACAGAGAGAACAAACCAGACCTTGGAGTCATATTTGAGATGTTTTATTTCTGCTGATCAGGATGATTGGGTTTCATTTTTGCCCTTGGCTGAATTTGCTTTAAATAATAGAGCTAGTTCTGCCACTTTGATGTCACATTTTTTTTGTAACTTTGGGTATCATCCTCGATTTTCTTCAGGGCAGGTGGAGCCCTCTGCCTGCCCAGGTGTTGACACTGTGGTGGAGAGAATGCACCAGATCTGGGACCAAGTGGTGGATAAGTTATCTCTCTCCCAGGAAAAGGCCCAGCGGTTTTCCAACCGACATAGGACCATTGGTCCCCAGTTTAAGGTTGGTGATATGGTGTGGTTATCATCAAAAAATATTGCTATGAAGGTGGCTTCTCCTAAGTTTAAGCCTAGATTTATTGGACCTTACAAGATTTTGGAGATTATTAATCTGGTCTCTTTTCGTTTGGCTCTTCCTGTCACATTTAAAATCCATAATGTGTTCCATAAATCTTTGTTGAAGAGGTTTGTTGAACCTGTTATTCCGGGGGGTGGCACCTCCAGACCCTGTATTGGTTGAAGGTAACATGGAATATGAGGTAGAGAAAGTACTGGATTCACGTCTGGCTAGACGGAGACTCCAGTATTTGGTTAAGTGGAAGGGTTATGGTCAGGAGGATAATTCCTGGGTCTCTGCCTCTGATATTCATGCCAAAAGATTGGTGTGTGCCTTTCATCGGGCTCACCCTGATCGCCCTGGTGGCATGGTTGAGGGTTCGGTGACCCCTCCTCAAGGGGGAGGCACTGTTGTGAGTTCATTTTCCCCTTCACTACTGAGGCCAGAGGAACTCCCTCTTCTGGTAAAGAAAGGTAGTGAGCCTGATTATCAAACACCTGAGTCTGATGATGATGACTGGCTGAGTGGAGTTACTGACTGGATATAAGGCTGCTGACGCCCTTCTGCCCTGCGGGTGATTTCTCTGTGGGATCCTTTGAGACCAGTCTGAATTCCTGCTCCTCTAAAGCTAAGTTTTCTGCTCGGCCTTTTGCATTTGTGCTTAGACTTTGTTTTGCTTTGTTTTTCTGGATTTCTGCCATTCCCTGCTGGGGTGTGCTGAATTCCTTTAGCTCTGTCTTCTGAAAATACCTGAGTGCTGATTTAGTTTTTGAAGCCTAGCTGCTTCAGGGTCTTTTTCATATCAGCTTGTTGGCTTATGTCTTTGATAGGGTTTTGGCAGATTGCAGACAGCAACCTTCCTTTCCTGTTCTGTTTAGCTAGCTTGGGCCCCATCGTTTGCTCAGACTATCTTTCTATCTGTGTGAGTGTTTTTTCATCTTGCTTCACCGTCATTATATGTTGGGGTCTGCTCTGGGGCAGTTTAGATTTCCTTTTCTGTCTTTAGGCTATTTAGCGCTCCGGCTGTGATCGAGGGGTCTAGGGCATCGTAGGAACCCCCCACGGCTACTGCTAGTTGAGTTGATAGGTTCAGGGGTCTGCAATCTGATAGTTGCCAACTTCTCTGGTTTTCTGGACGTAGCTTCTATTTTTGTGTCTGCCTCCTACGGTGACTCAATCATAACCGTAGACCCGGTGTTACTGCGCATTGCCAGAGAAGTAGAGATTTGAAAAGTCCTAAAGGGTTTGGGGAGCCTGAGATAGCTGAAAAGTTTCCTATAAATATAAAATGCTTGATTATTCTTCTCCCCAACATCATCTGTCAAGGGAAAGTCTGGAAGCTTGCCCCCCTACGCACACCAGATGGACATCTGGCCCTAGTGAGATCAGCGGATTCAGCCAGCTTTACTTTAATGTGTATGGGCATCTTTACCCTGGGTACTGTCAACAGTTATGTTCCAGATGCAAACCGTATGTATATGATATGGCAGTCAACCTATATTTATTCAAATTAGCAAATAACAGTGCCATACAGTGTCCACATAGTGCCACACACTGTGCATCTAATAGATCTCGATATTCCTAAAATAATAATGCCATACAGTGTGTTAGGAGTGGCTGAAGGTGTGGCACCCCCTGAGGCTTCAGTCGCCACAGAGGTACTGCACCTTCTCCTAAGGTGTAGTGCCCCACCATCCAGGTAGGCTGGGAACTCCTTTCCGCATTCCAACACCTGCACCCCACACACAGGATAGTTCAGCAGTGACCCATCCATGCTTTATGCTGGAAAGGTCATAGGGTGCCTTTTGTGGTCCCTGGCTTCGTAACACGAGAGGTGCTGGGGAGGCGGGTGAAGTTAGATATAAAAGAGTGGGAAGAGTGAGAGTTAGTTAGTTGGTTAGAGGAGAGAGAAGATGGGTGTCTGAGGGATGTGCTGCAGCAGGTCCCAGTGATCTGGGCTGCTGGCACGAGAAAGACCAGAGAAAGAGACTGATAAGATTGATAACCTAACCTTCCATAGGAGAGAGAGAACAGATCAGAACGAAGGAGAATAGAAGGACGGTGGGAAGCTGGTTGAAGAAAGATAGAGAACCCTTGCAGTCCAGAAAGCGCAAAGGCCGGGGCCTGGTCCCCGAGGATGATTGGATCTTTATGTCCGGCAACAGACACCGGAGGAGTAGTGAGCCGCTAACGCCTTGCTCCCATCATAGACTTGGGGCACAACAGCAACTGAATAGAGAGCCGGGACACAGTGAGGAGTCCCCGAAGCAGGCTACAGCTGTCTGTCATACAAGTAAAGACTAGGAACACCTAGAGAGAGGCATTCCAGGGTAACTAAGTACTGGAGCGCTTCGCACCTAAAGGCGCATTGGAGGATTCGATCAGTAAGGTACATGTTGGCGGAGTGTGGAAGGGAGAATCCTATCCTGCCTGGAGGTTGGCTGGAGCCCTGCCCTGGAGAACACAGTACGGAGGCAGGCAGTTGAGTGAACTGCAAACAGTGAGTAAAGCTTTGAAACCGCATACTCTGGTGTCTTCCAGTTATTCCCGCACCACTACACCTGGGTACCAGCCTCCATACCATTCTGCGCCTCTCCTCATCCATTGCACCTACACTGCCCTGGGACTACAGCTCCACCTGTGGGGAGCTACACCATCTCCGCTGCACCACAACATCAGTCCCAGCGGATCTGCATGCAGCGTTGGCTCAACACCTTACTTGCCAAACACCACGGGTGGCGTCACAAACTATTCTACCATTAACTACATCACCGCCATTGATATTGGGCGCCCAGGGCCACGGACCGGGTCACCGCTGCTGTGACACTTTCCCGCCTCGACATCGGCCCGGTACCGAGTACTCCTCTGCCCTGGGTGTGCGAGGGCGACCCAAAGACACTAAATAAAAATGTAAATTAAGTGCCTTCGCTACTCGGGGTCCACCGTGCGGTGGATGGAATAACCGCTGCTAAAAGAGGCAGAGCACTAAGGCGGTAATGTGCACAGGGTTTTAGCTGCACCCAGTGCACTGAAGCAGACTCTGTTATATGCACAGAGCTGCAAACAAAAGCATAAATAACGCAGAGTCTGTACAGGGTCACAGACTTCCAGCGATGGAAATACGGTATTAAAGGTCACAGGAGTAGCCTTAAACACCAGGACTACTCCTTCTAGACCTACCGTAAAAATAGGATGCGGAACGTCGCAACTGCGAACGCCCGATAGGCTGCAACCGCAGCGCGGCGTGAACTAAGCCGCAGAGAAAGCACCACAATGCTGCAAGCGCGATGCAGGACATTAGCTTCTGGCAAAGATGAAGCTTGAGTGCTCTGGCGCTGGCGCTAATACTGGCTGATGCCCAATCACTCACACAAATGTATTATCAGAGGGAAGGGGTTTCATAATAAGTCAGTCACCAGTCCAAGCATCCATCACCATACATACAGCAGCAGTATGAAAATACTAGCGCATGGCGGAACGGCCATGCACACTTTTTATAGCGAGCGGGACCTGCCGGAAATGACTAGGTCTCCAAAAGGAGCCAATAGGATCCGGAGCAGGACCTGAGCACCTGACTCCCGAACTCCAATGGGAGCTCGTCCCGTGAGCATGCTCAGAAGATGGAACAAAGGACTTAGCCTCTGGAGATAAATGTGAGAATCTGGATTCCTGCATAGGCATGGTAGAAACCAGATTCCTAACACAGTGTCCTAATAGAAAGCGATTACTTGAAGTTAGTCCCTTCTGAAATTCAACCTGAAGACTGCAAGTTAGTGAAGACCATCCCTGGGCCATATACCCCTTTTGCCTCACCAGATTGTGGCCCTGCTTGGATCCATCAATGTTATCTTCAGGCATATCTTTAACACATAGATGACTTTTAAGGCCCTTTTAGATTTAGCGATGCACCAGCGATCCCGACCACGATACGACCTGGTCAGGATCGCTGGTGCATCGCTAAATGATTGCTAGTGAGCTGCCACACAGGCAGATCTCACAGCGATGCAGCAGCGATACAGGGGACGATACTTACCTTTCAGACGCGGCGATCCTGACGTCCTCCCGCCCGCCTCCACACGTCCCTCGTCAGCGCCACAGGAAGCCCAGCAGGAAGCAGACGACGAGAAATGGAGCCGCCCGATCTCGCGCGATCAGCGACAGACAGCGGGGGAGCCAGTCGGAGATAAGTATCACACATAGCGATATCGCTAGCAGTATCGCTATAACGTCACAAAATCAGTGACGTTATAGCGATATTGCTAGCGATATCGCTATGTGTAAAACCCCCTTAAGTGGATTTCCTCCACAAGTTTTTTTAAAAGGGAATCTGTCATCAGGGTTTTGTAATAATGTGTAGGTGCTGGGTATGTCACCACAGAACAGACAGACCAACAATTAAAGGGGGGGTTTATTTACAGGGATAAACACTGGCAATATAACAGTGCAAGTATTGGTGAAGTGGAAAACAAGTTATAAAACAGGCAAACGGAATAAACAGTATTAAACAGTATTTCCTGGAATGAACTTAACAGTCTGAAGAGGACTTGCTTGTATGGTTAACCTTCTCCCACGTAGGTACCGAACAACAGCGACACTTGTTGTCTATAGTCTCTGTGAACTCTGTGATCCTTAACAATTCCCAGCCGGGGTCTTAGAGGTTAATGCAGAAGTCAGAGGGGGCACGAGGCAAATGGGGTCCCCTCTGCTCTGAGTCTTTCGCTCCAATACTACAGTCTCTCCTGCAGAAGCAAAGCTGGGTACACAATGGCGTCCCTTCGCCGGAATCAGGAGCTCTGTCTGCACTATCTCTGTGGGTACCGGGGCTTCACGCGGGGATCACTGCCTCTGTACGGGTCACTGTCTCTACACAGGCACAGTTTCAACATGGGCCACGGTCTCTGCGCAGGCCACAGTCTCTGTACGGGTCACAGTCTCAACACGGGCCCTCGTATCTGCAAGGGCCTCAGTCTCTGCATGGGGGTCAGGACACACCTTTGCTGCCACTGCAGGCTCCAGCTCCACGTACTCATGGGCTGCAGTCTCTGTGTGCGGTACTCCGGTCTTTGCCTTCTGAACGGGAGCTCTGTCTCTCCCCGGTCTGTGTCTGCGTCTTGTCCTGACCGCCGCCCAGGCTGCTCTGAGGACAGCGCGTGCACTTTTCACGCTCTCTGCCCGGCTTCCTTCCTGTACCAGGCCCCTTTTCTGTCCCCCGGGGATCAACCAGTTCTCTGAAAGCTGAGCTGTGTATAACCCTGCCCACCCCTCTGATTGGCAGCTTTCTGTGTACACTGTGTATAGGCAGAAAGCTGCCAATCAGTGGCAGATGCGGGTTTTTTTCAGAACCCGTGAATATGGAGGACTAATCTACCGCTGATGAAACAGTGATTTGATTAAATTTACAGCGAGTAGTCAGGTAAGTGACACATTTCTGCAATCAGAGTCTCTGCCCCTACATTATGCTTCTCACATTAGGTGGGAAAATCCTGGTGACAGATTCCCTTTAAAGTGATGTGTTTGGTGCCATGCAGACTTTATACTTCCCAACCGAGAACCTGAGTTATTTTGCTCTACATCCTTTCCTTCAAGACTTCCGCAAACACCTCTCTTCCTCATATTTGTACTGATTAGTGTCTTGATTGAATAATCACACGCCCAAACTGTCACCCGGTCTCATGTTAACGGGAATGACAGAATTATGTGCCAGATTATGTTTAACTCTTAAACAATGTACAAAGATGAGATGATTGCCGGAGAACACGATGCAGTGCAGTCATCTTCATTTTGACACATTAATGCCCTATATAAAAAAAAAATGCGGAAAACTGACTTTGAAGCATTTTTGGCCTCTAGAGACAGATAACCAATTAACATATAAGTTATAACCTATTAAAGAGCATATGTTTATCTTATCTCATAATGCGTTTCACATTCTGCCATGTCTTATGATTATGTTGGCCCAACCTGATTTTCTACAGATGCTAGATGTTTATACCCAAAAGACATAGCTGACATACCAAATTCCCAGGATGACAAGAATATGATCCAGAAGAAGCTTATGGTAAACCAGATAGTGTGTAAGGAGCTACCCAAAGAAGATATATAATGGAGCCTACAGTACGATCATTGGAAATGCGCCAATATGTTATATTACACAGTCGCAGTTACACCTAGGGGCTAAGTAGCTCCTCTACCGAATAACAAAAAATCCTACAGTAGTATAAATAACACATTAGTAGATGGGGGACCCCATTACAGATTTTGGCCTAGGAGCCTTAAGTTACGCCTCTGCTGCTCTGTGCATCTCCATGACTTTGTGTTATATCTTACACAGTATATGTGCAGAGGCGTTTTTTTCTGCATTTTGTCTCCTGCAGTTTTTTTTATATACTTAGGCCAAAGTTGTAAAGTAACAGATTGACCTTGCCTATATGCATTCTCAATTTTCTCACTGAGAATTGTTGTAGGGTCCCATTGCTGCTATGCCTACTACATGGTAATAATGTCCACTACTCAATGGGAAGATGTGATATTTTAGGAAAAATCCTGTTCGTACAAGACTGCTGAAAGCCACAAGGGAGCGCTGCTCTAAGAAAACTTCTGTATGCCCAATCTTAGATATTTTGGTTCCGATTATTCAAAACTGGCGATATTCACGGCAGTAATTGATGAGGGTGCGTGTTGGAGTCAGACGCTCCTGATTCATTCGGAGGCACATGCCTCTTAAGTAATGAATCAGTAGTGTCTGGTAAGTGTGATGCGCTGCTGCGTGCCAGAGGAAGATTTTTTGAATTAGGGACATTACAGCTAAACATGAATTAGCCAAGCAGGCATCATTATGCCCGTGTTCCGCCTCAGCTCTCTCCATTTTGGCATAACTGGCGTAAAAACAAAAAAGTTGCAAATCTTTGCGCAACTCCACTTTGTTCAAAAAATTTGCTGCTTTTCAAGGCAATTTACACAAGAATTTTAGCGTAATCATTTTAATGAATTGGGGCCTTAATTTTAATTTTATTGCAAATTTTCCTTCACTGAGACGAAGAGAAGCTTTATAAATCCCATGTAAAAGCCAAGATGCACAATGTGGTTCTGTGATGAAGCTTTCTGGTAAGCAGTTAGGGAAAATAAACCTCATCAAATTCTAAAATACTGAATCAAATATGTCAACTTATGGAGGTTTTTCACTGAGGCTTGGTGTTGGGGTTTCTGGCAATTGTACTCTTTATAAACTGCTCCTTAACACCTGACTGTCCAGGACTGTTCATCAGACTATTTTGATTTTGATAATTATTATTTCCATCCATTTTTATTGATTTAAAGGATCTAGGGGGTGCTATCAGTTAGGATCTTACCCCATAACCTGCGAATAGGGTCTATCTTCCAATCTTGTGAATACCCCTTTAAGTCAAATAATATAAAAAAATATGCAATTTGAAAATAGTCTTGATTTGAATATTCTACTGCCATATATCTATAAAGCCTCTTATCCAGACTATGTGTCTACATGGTAACAGACTACAAACAATCCCTGTGTAGTCTGATTCCACAGTCACATAATTCCCAAACTTCCTGACAACCAATTACATTTATAATAGGAGAAAAAAAAAGGTCAAATGAAACAAAATTTGACTGTGGGATCAGACTACACAGAGTTTATAGTCTGTAATTATCCATCCAGATGCATAAGAGACTCCTAAAAAGATCCATATGTAAGGTAGTTTCTTTTTTTTAAATTTCTGATTCATTACCTTTTGGGTGTGTGCACATGTGTCGCCCCTGAGGGTTCAGTAGCCACAAAGGTACTGCACCTCCTCCTGAGGTGTGGTGCCCCACCATTCAGGTAAGGTGGAGACCCCTGACCACACTCCAACACCTGCATCCCACACAACACGGTAATGTAGCAAAGCACCTTTGGTGGCGCCCTGCTTGGAACACGAAGAGTGCTGGGAGGTGGGTGGAGCTTAGTCTGCACAAGAGAGGACTAGGTCAGTCTGTGAGAGGAGATCCCCTGAGTGGGATGGATTGAAGGAAATGCGGCAGCAGACCTCAGTGACCTGGGTCTGTTGGCACAGGAAAGAGAAATTAAGATAGCCTAATTCTCCATAAGAAAGATAGTTTTGTACAGAACGTAAGGAGAAGAGAACTAAGGATTAGGGTCAGAGCAGAGCCCTTCCTCAAGTTGTAAGCGCATGGTCCGGTCCCTGAGGTTGTATGGATACTAATGGTCCTGCGACAGACACCGGAGGAATAGAAGCTGTCACCACTTTATTCCCACACAAGACGTGGGGGCACAACAGCAACGTGAGAGAGACGGGACTTAGTAGCAAGGAGTCCCTGAAGCAGGCTACAGCTGTCTGCCGTACAAGTAGAGTTCATAGGAACATCAGACAGGAGGAACTCCAGTGTAACTCAGTACTGTGAGTACTTCAAATAGGCGCTAGAAGGGAGACGTTCAGAAAAGGCACATATGTTGGCGGAGTGTTGGAACGGAGGACTTCATCTTGCCTGGAGGTTGGCTGAGCCCCTGACCTGGAGGACACGGCACGGATGCGGGCACCTGTATGCACAACAGACTGTGAGTAAAGCTTTGGAACTACATGCCCTGGTGTCCTCCACTTATTCCTGCGCCAACCCACTCAGCACTGCTACATCTCTGTGCTGAACACTGCACCATTACGCTCTCCTCACTAGCTCTCCAGCTACACTGCCCTGGGACAACAGCCCTGCCTGTGGAGGGCTAAACCATCATTGCTGTACCACACCATCTGTCCCAGAGGATCTGTCTGCAGCGTCGGCTTAGCATCTTCATTGCCGAACACCACAGGTGGCGTCACGAATCATTCACTTATAAACTTTAATCATCACACACACACTATTCCCCTTTTACAATGGATGCCCAGGGCCACGGACCGGGTCACCGCTGCCATGACATCTCCCATTGAAATCAACGGGCCCGGCTCCGAGTACCCCGCTGCCCTGGGAGGGCGACCCACACACGCTGCGGATTCTGCTGCGGATCCGCAGCGGTTTTGGTCCTGCGGTGTACAGTACCATTATAATCAATGGAAAGCAGAATTTCAAAACCGCAGCATGTCACTTCTTTGTGCGGAATCTGCAGCGGTTTTACACCTGGTCCATTGTCCAGGTGTCAAACCGCAGGGGAAAACCGCAGGTTAATCAGCAGATAAACTGCAGGTCTTTTGACCTGCAGATTTACCTGCGGATTTTGCAAAATCCTCGTGGAAAATTCCACAGCAGAATCCGCAGCATGTGCACACACCCTTTAAGTCTGGAGTTACACAGCAAATTTTGGCTGTGAAACAGGTAACATGGTAAAAGATTGTTCTATGATGTTACAACAAGCAAGTTGAAAAAAATCCGACTGGTTCTAACTTTTTGCAATTTGGTTGTTGCAGTACCTTCATGGGGGCAATGTGAACCCTTTAACTTGTTTATGTTGCAACATTTCAGCAGTATACAGCAGTATCTGGCCGTAATGCTTGTGTTGAAGTCAAAGTCACCGTGTAACCCTAGCCATAAAGAATACAAACTATATTAGGGAAAACAAATACATAATCCGGTCAGTAATTTCTATCCTGCTTGTGGATGGTTTCTAGGTAGCAACAGATTTACCTGAAATCTAAAAAAATATAGTGACAACAGATTGTTTAGATTTGATGACTTATTATTATTAGTGATGAATGAGTGTGCTCGTTATTCGGGTTTTCCGAGTATGTTTGGGTGTCCTCCGAGTATTTTGGGCGTGCTCTGAGATTATGTTTGAGTCGCCACAGCAGCATGATTTGTGGCTGCTAGAGAGCCTGAATACATGCAGGGATTGCCTGTTTGTTAGGGAATCCCCACATTTATTCATGCTGTCTAGCAGCCGCAAATCATGCTGCTGCGGCAACTCAAACATAATCTCCAAGCACGCCCGAAATACTCGGAGGACACCCGAGCATACTCGGAAAACCCGAGTAATGAGCACACTCACTCATCACTAATTATTATTTAATGACCTTTGATTTGATCACGAGCAATGGCAACTTGATGGATGAATGATCTGTATGAAGATCAATCTTGCGCAATTTTTTATCCCCACATGAGGCGAATGGAGGTGTAGTTGATTGGGGCTGGGAGAGATTCCTACCTTCCGTTTCCTCAATGCAGAGCAGACAGGACCATTATTGCAGTTCATTCTTCCGGAGAGATGATACACACCAGGGATTGTGAAGTGCAGACTTGTTTATTTGGAAATCTGGACATAGATTGGTAATGCAGTAGGTTCTCCAGATGTGCAGAATGTTAACAACAAGATGTGAGCAACGAAGTGTGAGCAAAGTGGTACAGCAAATTGTGGTCGAAAAGCTGATGCCTTTCACAGCTCGGTACAGCGTATCTCTCCTGGGTGAAAGAGAAACTAAGAATGGGTGCTAGCAGGAAGAGAAGCTATGAACCTTGACACGGATGTGAAAGGCATGTACAAGAATTAATTAGCTGCAGGCTGCCATACAGAAAAAAGACCAGCACGTGGCAGCAGAGCAAATGCAGGACTAGATTATACACAGCATGGAAATAGTAATCTATAGAAACCATATAATCATAACTTAGACGGAACAGCACACGCAAACCTATCTAGGTCCACCAAAGTCTTCACCGCAATTATTTTGATTGTATCTAGCCTTTGAGTTACTGGTCTTCCTCTTCACCTTGTTCCTTCTTTTCTTCCAATCATGATAACCTTCTCCAGTGACTGCTGTCTTTGTATGATGTGTCCAAAGTAGACAAGTCATAGTTTGATAATCCTTGCTTTGAGTGACATATCTCCCTTGATTTGTTCCAGGATTGATTTGTTTGTTCTTCTTGCCACTCATGGTATTGATAACATCCTTCTCTAGCACCAAATTTTAAAGTTGTCGATTCTCTTTCTGTCTTTATCTTTCGTACAGATTTCGCATCCATCACTACAGAAAGAACCAAACAATGTAGGAGTCGTGTCTTCATCGCCAGATCGTCAATTTGAAGACCTTGTCCAGTGAATTCAGTGTTCATTTGCCCATAGCTATTCTTCTATTAACTTCCGGTGTCATCAAAGTAGAGCAAGGCATAAGACAAGGCTACATCCTGTCACCATTTCTCTTCAATTTTTCTGCAGAAGCTATTTTCAGGAAGGCTGGACTTGCCGAAAAAGAAGAAGGAATCAAAATTGCTAGACAAATCATCAACAATCTTAAATACGAGGACGATACAACATTGATAGCAACAAGCGTAGATGGAACGAAGGACTTATTACGGAATGTCAAGATGGAAGGCTCAAACATGAGACTGCTACTCAGTACAAAGAAGACAAAAATATTGACTACTGCCAGGTATGACTGGGACACATTTGAGATGGACGGCGAACTGGAAGTTGTAACAAGCTTCCATCTACTCTGCTCAATAATCACTCAAAATACAGCAATGACACCAGAAGACAATGCGAGATTTGATGACTAAAGAACTAAGGCTAGTTTCACACTAGCGTTTATTCCCTGCAGCGCACGGCGCCGCTAAGCCATGCCCCCTGCCGGCTCCCTGCCCGCCCCATCCGGTCATCGCCGCCTACTATCGCACACGGCTGCATGCGATCTGCGCACCCTATCTTTAGCATAGGGTGCGCAGATCGTGCGCTGGCCATGCGTTAGTAGGATTTTAGCATGCGCTGCGCACTTTTGAAGGCGCGCCGGTGTGCGCCGAATGCAGCATGTTGCATTTTGGCGCGCACGGCACACCTTCAAAAGTGGGCAGCGCACACTAAAATCCTACTAGCGCACGGCCAGCGCGCGATCTGCGCACGCTATGCTAAAGATAGGGTGCGCAGATCGAATGCAGCCGTGTGCGATAGTAGGCGGCGATGACCGGATGGGGCGGGCAGGGAGCCGGCAGGGGGCGTGACTTAGCGGCGCCGAGCACTGCGTGGAAAATAAGCTAGTGTGAAACTAGCCTAATATAGGCAAAAGTAGACATTTGCTTAAATGTTAGTTTTTTCTTCTAAGGAGACAAACCATTGTATGACTAACACTGTTCCCTTTAAAAGTACACTCCCTTAATTATTATTATTCTTTTTCATTCGTAAAAAAGGAAATGGAAATAATTACCAGAAGGCGACACACACGTACCCACGTCACATTGTGTATCTTACTTCAGCTGCCAGTCTCGCTGTCTGACTCAGGTGTGTGTGGTAAATGTTATATATACATGTCAGATGATTTCCATTGATTGCGCCACACAACTTTTTTTTATTACTGTTGTGTTTTTGCCATTTTGTGTCACACTATTTGATGATAATACAATATATGGTTCTACCAACAAAGGTTATAAAATTCATTTACTAAACATGTGGCATCATTCCTACTGACCTAGTTTGTATGATGACACCTTTGGCACATTGCTGTGATATTGGCATACCTCAATCAGTCACAATATGAAGGGTCAAGCTCCGTCTACTACCACCCTGCGAAAGTGTAAGCGTGCCACAAGACAAGTGCATGTTAGGGAATTTTCATTACTTAGTGAGAAAGTTCCAGCTGATGTTAGGAACCCAAAAGTCAGAAGGCCAGCATGACTAACACTGTCGTCACGTGGTAGTTATTTTCAGATGCAATTTTTACAAAAAATGAATAGATAAATGGTGAATTGACACATTACCCAGTCACCAAAAATCAGTAGACTATGGGAAATCGACGGTCATCATGCAAAAAAATCTTCGTCTAAGCTCACAGTTGCGTCAATTCACTCAACTTAGAGTTTTGCGAAAATTTGATGACTTTTACCACTTTTTACTCTAATTTCTCCCAGCGCCATTGAACTGGGCAGAGCAGTGGCAAGGTGTGATGCAGGAGGAAGGGTGTGATGCCACAGCTCAGCTTATTCGTGACGAGTTGCGGCATTCCTTGTGCTAAAAATCTGACTCCAGTCAGAGATTGGAGTGAGATTTCTGGCATGGAGCATGAGGTTCACAACACTCATCAAACGCTCCAGATTCATGAAGAGGCTTCCAGAAGCGGGATGGAGTGAGGGGGAAGGCAGGGATGCAGAATAAGGCTATATTCACATATGGTGTTTTTGCAGAATTCTTTTCTACAGCCAAAACCTTTAGGCTGTGTTCACACACAGTGTTTTTTAGCAGTATTTTTAGCGGTTTTTCCAATAAAACCGCTAAAAATAAGCTTCCTATTCATTTCTATGCATTTTGCACTTTTTGTGCATACTGATGTGTTTTTTACCGCGAAAAAAAATGCTTTGCGGTAAAAAAAACGCAGCATGCTCATTAATTTCGCGGATTTTTCCGCATTTCTGGCTATTTCTATGCGTCTTGAAAACGCACGGGAAAAAAACGCATAAAACCGCGCATTTTTTGCGCAAAAACCGTGTGGAAAACGCGCAGAAAAAAACGTGCGATTTCTGGGAAGGGAGTCAGGTTTTTCAGCAGAAATTTTCTGCTACGTGTGCACTTTCTTCCAGTAATGCTGCATATAAAATGCTGCATTTTCTGTTGCATTTTGCTGTGTTTTTTAGGCAGTTGACATGTGTGATTTGTCTATAGTACATGTTAACCCTTTCGGAATATGATGTACAGCTGAGGACGTCTCTTTCCCCACAGTTGATCATTGTAATATTAAGCATTTATTTGCCTCTTACAGCCACTAACAATCTCTGACAGCGGCATTAACAGAACTCCGGCCAGGGGGTGCATCATTCTATGCGTCCATTGGCATCCCTGTGACGTGATCACAGATCGCCGATGAGTTGCCATGACAGCCAGGGGTCTACTGAAGACTTCTGCGCCTGTTATGATGGTACTCCTGTGAATGCCAGCTTCTGACTAGCGTTCAGTGCTTGTTTGCTATATACAGCAATACCATAGTATCGGACGACAGCAAATTTAAAGGGGTAGTGCCATCTCCAAGATCCTATTCCAAAATGTAGTAGGTGTAATAATAATATTAGCAAATACCTCCAATTGGAAATTTAGTATAGTTCTTCTGATTCGCTATGCTGCTTACCCCATGTGCAGGGCATTGCAGTAACTTAAGTATCCATGGCTACGACCACTCATATAGTGACAGTTAATTGTTAGAGTCCGTAAGCATGGATACCTGAGCTACTGGTAGGCTCTGCACAGGGGTGGACTGGCCCGCAGGAGAACAGGAGAATCCTCTGGTGTGCCCCTGTGCAAGAGTGGGCCACCACCCTCTTAAATGAGCAGTACTTGGCACAATAGACATGAATCACTATGTACAGGTAAAGGCGGCATCTTATTCATGTAACAATCTATCAGTTCATTATTATATGTATATCTGTGATTGAGGATAATGTCACATGTATATGTAGCTGAAAAGTGGGGGACTGGAGTTGGTTTCTTGCCGGCCATTAGCACCCTGCACATGGGGTAAGCAACATAGCGATGAAGAACTATGAATGAGCAACAACACAGCAGTTAGTCTTCTCTCACTAGCTCAGAGACAACTGAGAAAGAGCCTGCAGAAAAGAAAAGTGCCGAAAATGCAGCATACGAGTCATATAAAGGCCATAGTGATATTTCTCATGTACACGCACCACATTTTTCTCAAAAGGTACGTTTTAAAAATGTTGCCCATGAAGACGAAAAGTGTCTTTGAGGGAAAAAACAACTTTCTAAACTTTAAATTATGAAAACCTCTTTAAATCATGGCGAGAACTGCACGATAATTTGCTAATGGCACAAAGCCAGTTTTTCCTCTATTGATAAATGAGGTCTAGAGAGGTATTCTGCACCCAGAGCAGAGTCTTAATTTGGAGGGTATGTTTGGGCACATTCTGTGCCCTGAATGAGGTGGACACATTCCATTGTCTTATCAGTATTTGGTATTGGGCAACACTACAAACACCGAGGAGGAACAGTGATCAGTGATGTTCATGTCATGTTGACACAGCGTAAAACTGGATGTGTTATGACTGCAAGGTTCAGATATCAGTGCTGCTGACACCAGCCTTGTTTTGGACTAAAGTCCCCGTCACACACAGTGATCTCGCTAGCGAGATCGCTGCTGAGTCACAAGTTTTGTGACGTAACAGCGATCTCACCAGTGAGGTCGCTGTGTGTGACACTTATCAGCGGCCGGTCCCCCTGCCGGGTATTGCTGATCGTGCTCGATTGGCCTGGACATTTTTTTGATTGTTGGTCTCCCGCTGACCAGCATGCATCAGCGAGCTGGAGCTGGTAACCTAGGTAAACATCGGGTTTCTAAGTGCCACGTGGCGCTCAGAAACCCAATGTGTATGTTAGATACCAGCGCGCTGGTGCAGGGAGCTGGTAACCAAGGTAAACATCGGGTTTCTAAGCGCCGCACGGTGTTTAGAAACCCGATTTTTACCTTGGTTACCAGCTCCCTGCACCAGCGCGCTGGTATCTTAACGTATACTGCGGGTAACTAAGCGACGTGCGTCGCTTGTTACCTGCATGTGGCTGTCCTGATCGCTACTGAGATCTGCCTGTTTGACAGCTCACCAGCGATCACGTAGCGACACACCAGCGATCTTGACAAGGTCATATAATTGTCGGGATCGCTGGTGAGGCGCTATGTGTGACGGGGCCCTAAGGCTGTGTTCACATGCAGAGTTTTTGCTGCGTTATTTAACGCCAATTAAAAGCTGCTTTTTACAGCACCAGCAAAAGCAATGAGATTTCAGAAATCTCATGGACACGCTTGCTTTTTTATGTTCCCTGACTGTATTCGAGAACTGCAGCATTTTTCTTTTTACGTCTGTTGCATGTCATGATAAAGGGAAAAAACGCTCAAAAACCCCACAAAAAATATCATTTCTACAGAGCTCTCATGCCAATTTTTGTTGCGTTTTTTTAAATTTAGCAAAAATACAGCAAAATGGGCATTTTTAACGCAGTGTTTTAACTGCAAAGAGAGCATGTTTTTGCTGCAGAAAACAAAATGCAAAAACTCTGCACATGTGAATATAGTCTTTGGCTACGTTCACACTTGTTTTTCACAAATGTTAGTACTGCATGGTGAGGGACTATATTTTATACAAATGTGGTAATGGGACTGAATAAATTTTGCATGTCTGCTTTGTTTTTAGGAATGGATAAATGGAATTCATGGCCAAAATGGATCCATTACATAACGGATACAAATGGAAGCGGAGGGATCAATTGACCATCGTGAGATCTGTCTGGATTCTTTTATTGATCCAGTTTTGGTGCAGAAGAAAAAATGCATCATGACCTTTTTTATTTCTTTTAAAAAATGGATCTGTTTTGGACAATAATTCCATTTGTCTGTTCCTAAAAACGGAGCAGATAAATGGAATATCCAAACATAAGTGTGAACACAGCTTAACGCACAAGGTCTGATATGAACCAATAAGTTACTGTATATGGAGTGACGCGTACATTACAGGATGGGTGTTTACTATGATATATGTCACAGTCACGCAATGTCCTACTGGTTCTCAGTAGTGCTTGGCTTATTATGTGATGCTCTTATCTCATCTATTCTACTTTTCGTCTTCCCTGTTCTTCTCATATTATCTCTGTGCTATTTTTGGCTTTTTCTCCCATTATCTACTATCTCTTCCTTTTCCTAAGTCTGTTACTGTTTCCGAATTGTTCCCTCCATCTCCTACAGGCCATATGTGACCAAACCAGACCATGAATGACCTGTGGGAACAGGAAGGAACAACCAGAAACTCTTGATATTGTACCAGGAGATTTCCTGACATTTGAGGCCCCCATCACAGATTTGTCACAAACGATGAGAAGAATGACGCACCATGAAGTATTATTCTTCTTGTCCAAATGGCAGAACCCATTAACTGACCATTAAAAAAATGGAAACCTCAAGGGTGGTGTGAACAAAGTCTTAGATGTCAGGTTACACCTTCTTGTAAGAATATCAAATAACAACAGCCTTACGTAAATTCTAGGGGAAGCACAGCAATGAAATGACACCTAAAAGGTGCATAAAGAGAAATTATTCTATTCCCAAAGCTAAACGGGTAAGTATATAATTCATAAAGCAGATAAATATCGAAATGGGCACGATATAACAAAGAGACATTGGATATGGGTGTAAACTGGATGAACTAGTGTCACCGTTACCAGAAAGTAACCATTTACACATCCAGATCTACAGCTCCCTGGTATCATGTTTGGTGCCTCCTTGTTCTTCCACCTTGATGTGACCTTCTTATCTTTCTGGAATGTCTTCGCAGGATAGTTCCATCCTTGGATGGGGCCTCTTCACTGTTCCTGGGACCCCATTCCTCAGGGATGACTTCCTTAATGCTCCCCTTAGTGACCCATGCCTGGTTATTTCATACCCAATTCTAGCCCACCCGCTTTGTGCTTCCCCTCCAACCTGAAGATCCTCTCATTTTGAGAGCTGTCTCTCGCTTCGCTCTCCAATAATAACAATAATCCTGATTATCCCTCTAATATGCATACAATAGATCATAAAGCCATATATCTTCCCCTAAATAGCCTTTTATGTGACAATTTGATTATTTTTGTTAGCACATGGAATAAATCCTACAGAATGTGGACCAACTGGCCAGGTGATTAACCCTTATGTTAGCACTAGGACAAGCAAATACCTGTGTTGTCAGGAGATCATGATCATTGCCATGTGCATCCTGAGCAACGCTTCTGAAGACCTAAGATATTAAGGCCACGTTCACACGTTCAGTATTCGGTCAGTATTTTACCTCAGTATTTGTGAGCCAAAACCAGGAGAGGAACAATCAGAGGAAAAGTATAATAGAGACACGTCACCACTTCTGTATTATCACCCACTCCTGGTTAAAAATCCTGAGGTAAAAAACTGAATGTTTCCTAATAACCCTCCATGGGCATACTGAATAGAAAAAGTTTATTTTGTCCTTTTGGTTATACAAAACTTTGCTTTGCTATACATTCAATTAGGGGCTGACATATCATTGGTGCACCCAGTGCAATACCACAGGGCCCAAGAGGTAAGGGGGCCACTACCACCTCCAAAGCAGGTGGGATTGTGCATTATGTGGAGCTATTGGACTGTAAAGGGCCCATATACAGTTCCGGCACAGGGCCCTCTTCTGTCTGTGTCGTATACAGATATATCATATGCTTTATACCTGTGTACCTTACTTCTCCTGACTGTATCATGGAGGCCCTATGTGCTGTACACTTGTGTTTGACACTATAAGTAAGTGATCCAGGAGGGAGAACAAACACTGAGTACAGTTATAAGCTGCAGGCAGCACACCTGCCAGGTACACCTGGATACCAACAGCAAACATACTGCCGACTAAAGCGCTGCCATCAGGCACAAGACAACTCGAACTAGGAACAAGGAAACAGTAAAATATCACCCCGTAAAGACGGTGCCTGTCCAGTCCTTAGTGATGCAGTACCATTTTTCAGGTTTTGCCTATTGGTGTGTCTTAATTTGTCTTTTATGTTGGTGTATAGGGTCAAGAATTTTGTAAGATTGCATTATTATTATTATTATTATTATTATTATTATTATTATTATTATTATTATTATATTCTATTATTATTATATTCTACTATTATTTTTATTATTATTAGAATATTATATTATTAATATTATTATATTCTACTATTATTAATATTATTTTTAATTATTAGAATATTATATTATTAATATTATTAAATTATAATATTATTATCAGAATATTTTATTAACAATATATATTATTGTTTTTTAGAAGAAGATTATATTATTATAATAAATGATAATAAATAATTAATTATAATATATTATTATTATTATTATTATTATTATTACCTATCTTATTCAGACACCTACTTTTTGGTTATAAAAATATTGTCTGGTCCCATTATATAAAGTTATGGTGGCGATTTAAGACCCTGCGAGAGCTGACAGGTGCCCTGTGTAATACTGCCATAGACAATGTAAAGAAGATATTACAAGTTAAACTAAACCACAAAATCGTAACATTTAAGTGTTTTTTTTATTGTGGATATTTCATGACCATTAGTATTTTGTCATTAATGACTATGTTACTAAGTTTGCCTTGCTATTAGACCGTGTTGGATTATCTCCCCCATTGTGTGCACTTTTAAGAAGTGAAATCATGACTCGGATTTTACATGAAAAGTTTTTTTTTTTGCCGCACAAGCGTTAAGATTTTGTTTTTGCCGGCGCTGTAGATATTTAAATTCAGTATATATCATACAGAAAGTTTGTGCAACAATGTAAACTGAAAACCAACACTCCTTTTGTTGGTTTTCAATATGCTTTGTTTGGAGTAGTGCACCAGTGTATTCACTATACTGATTTAATGGGAGAGCTAAATATTTGAATCCTGCTCTCGGCCTTTGATATTAGAACGTGCTTTTTGATTATTGTGTCTGCAACAATGTAAACCTGCAGAAATGAGGACAGATTGTAAGTTTGTTGTTCAGTCCATCGCATAAGAGCGCCACCTGGAGGAAAAGAGTGGAATATCGCATTTCTAAAGAAAGTTGCATCCTGTCCCACTCGCTGCCTATTATAAAATGATTAGATATTTGTAATATTTATTTAATATCCAGCTTTTATATTTCACTTTACGTACAATAAACACATGCTCCTGCTCATTAATTTCCCTTTCTGAGACTACAGGCAATGTCTTTGGCTGGTCTGTCAGTATGTTATTGCTATAAGCCTTCTTTCCTGCGGTGACAGGTTTGTGCTTCTTGTAAATACTGTGTGTTGTATACTTCAGCCCCAGCCGGGCGAGACGCCAATGATGTCGTATAGGCTGTAGACAGTATATAAGAAAGTGCAGAAGGCAATGTCACCAGTCCAAGGTGTCACGTTCCCCCCCAGCATTGCCGGGAATGGTGTCAGAATAATAGGACTTTGTATCCTCTTCTCTCAGTCAACTTTTTTTTTTTCTTCTATTTTCACATTCATTGTCTCTTGGGTTTCACTCTCGTCCCATTTCTCTCTTCTCCCAATTGTTTGAAAAGTGGGAGGAGGGAGAGAGAAGGAATCTGTCATAGTGGAAAACTTATAAATCCTCCCACTTTTACTTAAACCTCTGCAGACACCTGAGCTGAGAGGGAAGAGGAACGCTCTGCTCCGCTGCCTGCACAAGAGACACTCTGTGAGGGCCACCAGAGACCACAGCACATCTGCAGGTAGAAGGCCAAAGACCTGGACACTGTCTCTTCTTAGACACATCTGCTGGAGTTCTTCACACTTCTTACAATGGGAGTGAAACTTGGAGATAACAAGTCTCAAGCGAGGTCCATAGGTAGCTGCTGCCAGGGGATCTTCAGCAACATCAAGGTAAGATGAGCTTCCAACATCTGCTTCTTCTTCTTGAAGTTTGGCTACAGTTGTCACAGACCTATTTTAACATCAGGCACCCCTCCTGTGATATTACACGTTGTCGCAAGTTTTAAAAAAATACACTAAAAACTTCTCCAAAAGAAAATTCTAAGATACGATGACCCTTTATCTGGACCTACATATATTACACCTGACCATATTCTTCGAGAAGATCATCTAAGTATACTAAGTACTGTCTATAACACAGTTTCCATAGGTTAAAAAAATACACAGGTCCATCAAGTTCCCCCTTTCTCCACCAGTTATACCTTCTCTATATCGAGATTACTTATAACCCAAAATGCCATATGTTGTGAGAAAAGCATCTTTCTTAAGTGCTGATATAGTGTCTGCCATTACTACCTCTTGTGGTCGGACATTCCAGATTCTGTCTGCTGTAACTGTAAAGAATCCTTCCCTCGTTAGCTGCCGGAATCGCCTTTCTTCCACAGGTATTGAATGCCCCCTGGTCCTTTGTAACAGCCTTGGAAGGAGTAATTCATGGGTCTCTGTGTTTTACGGTTTCCATATATGAATGAAGCTTCTAGCATTGCAGAGGCGACCTGAATCCAGTGTGATTTTGCAGATATTGGTCTGGGGAACACATGGTGATCTGCGTTCAATCTTTTTTCATGGATTTTTCTTCCACAGGAGGATTATATGTAGGAACAGGCTGATAATATCAGCCGTGTCACTTCATAATAAGCAGAGCTCGGGACGGCTGGTGGTTTATGTCCGTGACACTGTTTTTATTGGCTTCTGAATAATAGCGATATATATTTAGAACTAGATATACGAGAACATGGTTGGGTTTGGGCCCCAATGACAAAATATATGTTGAATTATTGCTAACATCAACCATCGATGCTCATAATACTGATAGGGTAATACGTCTAAAGGGAATTACGGGGCTACAGAATATGTCTCAATTAAAGAAGCTCAAAATATTTGCAGATATTCTCTTTTGCAGCTGCGGGCTGTGGGTTTTCTGTTTACTTATGTGCATGGATATGGATTAGGAATTTATGTATATATCTCTTTTCCGTGAGTATGTATGTAAACAGACAGTACCCCGTCCCGCCAGCTGTGCTTCCTGAGAAACCGAGCTGGAAGAAAGTATATCCGGAATTAGAGCATCTGTCGATGGGACCGGCAGACTAATGGGTGTAGGGACCTCACAAATCTCACTCAGGGTGAGACGGAACGGGCTTCTGTTCCTACGGACTAATTATCCATTGCTAGAGGTGTCTTACCCCTTTCTCCCTATTCAAATCATACGTATCCTCAGCTGAACTGATTGGGCATGTGTAGGAGTGAAATGAGGTGTCAGGAAAGAGATATCTTTTGGATAAATGATCATCTAATGTATGAGTAAGCTTAAATGGTCATGGGTGTTTGCAAAAACTGATTGTTCAAGCAAATATAAGAAATTTTGTAACATATTTTATCAGACAAATGTGTTTATTTCTCCCCTTATGAGCCACTTCATCTCCACCCACCTGCTTCCTGAACTCACTATCTACTGTGAAAAACTGCTCAAATCTGTTTTGGACAAAGCAAAATGGGCTGCCAGTTCACTCTGCTATCAGGTTACAGTTTCTATTAAACTCAGTGGAGTATAGCAGGTGAAAATTTATTTTAGTTCAGTGCTAGATTCACATCTACACTGCTCAATAGTGCTTTATAATTCTCCCTACACTGTTTCTGCTTCTGTCTAAATTTTACGGAGAAAAATGAGCAAGAATCCCTCTTGTGTGTCTAATATTTATGGGAGAAATCATAGCAGATAGTCTCCACACACTAGCTCCGTGACAACTGAAAACTAGAGAGGGGAAAATTGGTGAAAATGCAGGATACAAGTCATTTAATAGGTAGGCATAGAATAATTTCTCTTGTACACGCATGACCACTTTTTGTTGAAAATTTACCGACTTGCTTATCTTGTGTAGTGAAACGAAAAAGTAATGAGCTCACCATGCTAGCTACTGTAGCATGCTGGAAGCTGAGATACCTGGAGCAGGTGGGTGCCGCGTCCTGCTGGTGAAGCACAGCAACAATGGATGAGACATGGACAATTCTTAATCCATTAAAACAAGTGGATCGGTACAAGGTATGTGTAAAAACGGATGGATTTCTGGAGCAAAACTCCCTTAATTATAGTATGAACCAGAAAATCTTCAGTCTTTACGCTTTCCTTGTATGTATCCACTTGTTTTTATGGATTAAGCATAAAGACATTTTTATTTCACCGGATGGTTGTGCTTCACTTCGTCTTGTCTCCCCCATACTTGCTTACATCGCTTTCCACAATCGTTGTGACTTGATGGTTCAGTTTTGTTCCCATCACTGCATAGATGGCCCTATAAGGGTCCCGTCACACTAAACGATGCACCAGCAATCCCGACAATGATACGACCTTGTCAGGATCGCTGGTGCCTCGCTACATGATCACTGGTGAGCTGTCAAACCGGCAGACTCACCAGCGATCAGGAACAGCGAGGACGCTGGTATCCAAGGTAAATATCGGGTAACTAAGCACGCGCGTCACTTAGCTACCCGCTGTGTACCTTGGATACTAGCTCCCAGCGTGAGCACACAGGTATCCTGGGTACACAGCGGGTAACTAAGCGACGCGTGAGCTTAGTTACCCGACATTTACCTTGGATACCAGCTCCCAGCGTCTGCTTACAGCGCAGGGAGCTCGCTGATCGTTGGTCTCCCGCTGCCACACATAGCGATGCGCTCTGGCCAGTGTGAGACCAACGATCAAAAAATGGCCCAGGACATTAGCGCTAGCGATCTCGCTGTGTGTGACGGGCCTTAAGGTTTCTTAGCATTTTACCTACATCGATAGGACAAAACCAATGCAAATATGTTCTCCCAACAGCACAGCATGATATCAGTGCAAAAGTTATCAGTGCTTGTGTGCTTACAGAAACCAAGCTGATAACACATTGTGCCTTAGTGACAGTCATTAATGCTCCAGTAACGGGGGCTGCTGGATACTCCCTGATTCCTGTCCTGTGTTCACTTACATTTATGAGTCTTGCTTCGCACCTGAGTTTAGGCCGTGATCCTGTGGCGTAACATCCCACGTAATAACGCATTGGCACCACAAGTCTTGCAAATTTAACTCCCTTATCTGTTATATTCAGGGTAAGGAAGTAACTGAAGATAGATAATGAGTTAAACTAGCCTTTTTTACCAGGAATATGAAATGCCGCGCATATGGTGTAGGTCAAGATTTTACCGCTTGACTGGCATGGAAGGGCATGGAATGGTTATGCACCGAACCATAGTGAGAAGTCAGACAACTCATGACACATTTCCAACACATCTGATAAATTGTATTTTACCGATCGTACGTTTTTGTCCATTACCGAAATGCTATATTTTGGTATCGCAGCAAAACCATATTTACTTCAACGGGGCTCAGTTGTAACACCAGATGAAGCAGTGTTTCTGGAGAAACGAGGAATGTTTTTATAATTCCAAACAACTCCTTTAAATACTGTTGTTGGAATCATCCCCCGTAGCAATTGCATAGGTATAAATGATAATACCCAAATATTGCATGGTTGTAAGTAGAGTTGAGCGAAACAGGTCGGTCAGATTCAAAAATTGCCGACTTTTGCCAAAGTCGGGTTTCATGAAACGAAACCCGACCAGTGTGAAGTCGGCCATGCGGTCGGCGACCCAAGCGCCAAAGTTGGGTTTCGCCGAATGCTTGCACGTGACATTTTTCAGCCAATGAGAGAAGCGGAGCGTAGCGTAGCGGAAGCGTAGTTTGAGTGGGAGCGGGAGAGAGAGAGAGAGAGGGAGAGGGAGAGAGAAGAGAGAGAGAGATTTCGCCGCCTCTAGGGTTAAAATTCATGCCAGGTGTGTTTACAGTCCTCCACTCACTGCCGACTTTTCTCCCCATTGACTTGCATTGGGTTTCATGTTTCACGACTTTTCCCTATAGTCGGCCGATTTCGTTCGACTCGACTTTTGAGAAAGTCGGGTTTCATGAAACCCGACTCGACCCTAAAAAAGGCAAAGTCGCTCATCTCTAGTTGTAAGTCAAGAACTGCTTCTTGTAGGATAACGAGTAATGTTTAGATCAATGGAGGTGTTTCTCTGAGCAGACCCCAGAATGTAGGCCTCTTTATTAACAGTCTGTATTCTGGTGCACACTAATATACATGATGCAGATAAGCCATGTGGGATATGAAGTAACTCCCGTTAAAAATTCAATAAATTAAACTTATAACATGGGGAGAAGACAGATATTGCAGATATTGTGATCGATTCTTCAGTTGCATGTTTATCTTTATAGAGGTTGTCCACTACTTTAATATTGATCACCTATCCTTAAGTTACGCATTCCGCTAAAAATATAGCAAAATTTGGGCCAAAAATTTAGGAGTACATAAAATCAGTCTTAGAGGGTGTAAAGGCTGGAGTAAATTTGCGCAGAAATTTAGCAACTTTTTTAAAAAGTCAAAAATGATCAATAAACCAAAAAAAATCTTGAAACCCCAAACTCTGTCCACAATAATGAACATAAGAAAATAGGCGAATGCATTTAAAAAAAGGTGCAGATCAAAAGAAAATAAAAATAGGGCGCAAATGAAAAAAAAGGCAAAAAACACCAAAAACTAAATAAAAACGGTGCAAACGTAATAATGGACCGGGCCTATAGTCTCTGGTGGAATGAGAATTGAGGACTCTATTGCTGAGACAATGCTAACCACTGAGCCTCAGTGAGCCTGTGAAGGGCTTTATTATGCCTATTCTATATAAGTAAGGACACAACACCCAAAAGGGAAATAATTAGAAGGATGATGGGGAAAACCACTACATGGCAATCCTGCTCCAATGATTTAACTCCAAAATTTAGCAGTTAAATAATAGTTCAGAATTTTTCTCCGGTGCCCCTCTACCTACTGTATTATCGATTAGTCTTAAGGCCCCGTTACACAAAACGATGTCCCAGCGATCCCACCAACGATCCGACATGGATGGGATCGCTGGGACATCGTTAGGCTGATCTCTGGTGAGCTGTCACATAGACAGCCCCTCCAGCAATCAGGACTAGCGAGCAAGCTGGTTTCTAGTGTAAACATCGGGTATCCAGGAACCGCGGCTCTTGGATACCCGCTGTTTACCTTGGAAACCGGGTATCTAAGAGCCGCACGGCTCCTGGACACCTGATGCTTACATTAGAAACCAGCGTCGCTGATCGCTGGTCTCTCGCTGCCACACGCACCGATGCGTGCTGGGCAGTGGGAGACCAGTGATCAAAAAATGGCCCAGGTCGATCGAGCACGATCAGCGATATCTGGCAGGGGGGCCGGTCGCTGATCCCCGTCACACACAGCGATATCGCTGGCAAGATCGCTGTGGCATCACAAAATCAGCAATCTCGCTAGCGAGATCGCTGTGTGTGACGGGGGCTTTACATCTCCCACATAGTGGCGCGACATATGGCTACCAAGGGAACATCTGACTGGGAAGACGGGATTTTGTTTGATCTGTTACTAAGACGTAGGTTCAATGAGATTATATCAATGATTATTATGTCACGAGCTGTAACTACAACACTTAAGAAATGACGCAACGTTGTCCGACCTCCTGAGAAGCATCATGCACATTGGTAAAGCTCTTCGCTTTCTGTTGATTTCTTTACATAGGATCTGTTCCAATAAGGTACAAGTCAGTGTTGTAACTTCTTTGTATTCTGTGTACTTAAGAACACGTTCAGTGCCGGAGAACAGGTAAACTGTGGATCTGTGTGTCGACCTTATACGGTTCCTCCCTTACAACATGGCTGATTTCCTATAAAGTGTCAATGTTTCATTTAACGACCTTCTATATAACTTTTTTAAATCAATATGAACTCATTTCATCCCATTTACACTTCATTAAGTTGGCCATTACTTTTCAGATTTCTCTTGACCTTCATACTCATGCACGAATGGCTCAACGGAGTGTGTATTTATTCTGAATGAGGAGAGGGGAAAAACCTACCAACAAGACACTTGATCTGAACTTAAGAGGGGTGTCTCACGACATACATCCATTACATATCCACAAGATTTGGCATGAATGAGTTTCAGATGCAAGTTCCACTCCTAAGAGACGCACCAATCTTCAAAAAAGTGGTCCTCAGAACCCATGTTCTGAAGGGTGCCCAGCCAGTGGCGGATTAAGTGGACTATGGGCCCGGGGCTGTTCATAAAACCTGGGCCCCTGTACCCCCCTTCCCACTTGAGCGCTGCGGTCCCCGTGCGGGAATTGACAGCCGTACGGACCGCAGCACTTGGTTTGCTGCGGGTCCATACGGAAAACCCGCCATCATTCCACTACGTGTGGACATGGCCTAAAAAGACGTTGCACATAAGCTGTAGGCCTACGGCCAATACGCACAAAATCGCCCAACGTGATCCTGGCCATAGGAGATCCACTTTAATGTCCCCACTTTAATTTGAAGTCCCCTTACTTCATCCATTGCAGTCCCCTATCACCCACTCACTTCATCTGCAGTGCCGCTTCATCATTTGCAGCCCCTTATCCCCCCTTCCATTTTATCATGTGCAGTCCCCTTCCCCCCCAACTTCATGTGCAGCCCCACTCCCCCATCATCATGTGCAGTTAATTTTACCCCCACATCATGTGCAGTCCCCCTTACCCCCAATTCATCATGTGCAGTCCCCCTTACCCCCAATTCATCATGTGCAGTCCCTCTTACCCCCAATTCATCATGTTCAGTCCCACTTACCCCTTAATTCATCATGTGCAGTTCCCCTTACCCCCAATTCATCATGTGCAGTCCCACTTACCCCTTAATTCATCATGTGCAGTCCCACTTACCCCTTAATTCATCATGTGCAGTCCCACTTACCCCTTAATTCATCATGTGCAGTCCCACTTACCCCTTAATTCATCATGTGCAGTCCCACTTACCCCTTAATTCATCATGTGCAGTCCCCCTTATCCCCCACTTCATCATGTGCAGCCCCACTTATCCCCCACTTCATCATGTGCAGCCCCACTCACCCCCCTTCATCATATGCAGCCCCACTCACCCCCCTTCATCATGTGCAGCCCCACTCACCCCCCTTCATCATGTGAAGCCCCCACTCATCCCCCCTTCATCCTGTGAAGCCCCCACTCACCCCCTTTCATCATATACAGCCCCCAGTCACCCCCCTTCATCATATACAGCCCCCAGTCACCCCCCTTCATCATATACAGCCCCCAGTCACCCCCCCTTCATCATATACAGCCCCCAGTCACCCCCCCTTCATCATATACAGCCCCCAGTCACCCCCCTTCATCATATACAGCCCCCAGTCACCCCCCCTTCATCATATACAGCCCCTTGGCCCGGGTGCCACTGCCAGCTGGAGCTGCCGCAGCAGGAGCCGCCGGCACCACCACTCACTGTCTTGGAGTTGGAGCAAGGACTGATGAGCCTCACTCAGCGAGCCGCAGCGCCAGCCACTCACTAGGTGTCAGGACTCAGGTCAGGAGATGTGCGACAGAGCGCCGCCCGTCGCTGATGTCCGGTCACCGCCCGGTCCCTCCATGTCCAGAGAGAGGCGCGCAGCACGCTTCACAAGCTCCTGCTTCCTCCTTCCGCCCCGTCCTGTCTCCGCCTCGTCACTTCCTCCCTGCGTCGCACACGTGACAAGAGACAGGGGAGGGGAGCTCTCCACGGTCTCCACCAATCAAACGACACTCCTGGGCGGCTGCTGGACTGCGATTGGCTAATGGCACGCGTCTCCTGCCGGCGCCACTGATTCAGATTCAAGGTCGCATTCCCCAGCAGTCAGACAGTGTGTCACCGTGTGTGGGCCCTTCCGTCACGCCAGGGCCCCGGCACTTGCCCGGGTACGCCGGGTGCTGACGCCGGGCCTGAGCCCGCCCCTGCCCCTGGGCCCCCAAAAAACCTTGGGCCCGGGGCGACCGCCCCATCCGCCCCTATTAAGATCCGCCATTGTGCCCAGCCATAGAGACCGAATCGGTGGCAGCTCTCTCCATTCACTGATATGGGCATTACAAATACAACCCAACACACTTGTCAGTTTGAATGGGAGATCGGAGAACCCCTGTTATAGTGATAGTTGTTAGTCTCTGAGGTGGGACCCCATTTATTAGTTAATATTGGACTATCTGATAGACAACTCCATTAAGGGCCAAATTTATTCTTGTTGAAATCCAAGAGTCTGATCCTTTACCCTGACTTCAGACATTGGGTAAAAGTAGTGACAGACTAGTACACATAAAAACGGTTGGCTGCTCATACTAAATTATTTGTCAGAATTGGGCAAAATTAATGTAAGGTATGACTACTTTTATAGATACTATGAATGTTGGCCAAGCCCGCTGATTTCAGCTAGGCCGGTCAACCATCGAATGGTCTATGGTGGTGTCCCTACTCTCTCCTGATGGCAAATATAGAAGGGTCGGAAAAGTGAATTTCAACATTCCAAATCCATTTGTTCTCAGGACGCCAATCTCCCTACTCAGCTGAGAGCAGCATGCATGTGTGCAGCGGCCCCTAGGACCGGGGTTACTCGATGCCAGGCCGGTCAGTCCTTAGGGGGGATATGTCACGGCAGCAGTGACCCGGTCCGTGACCCTGGGCGTGCAATGTAAATAAAATATGGGGGTAATAGTTTATGGGGAAATATATTCGTGATGCCACCCATGGTGTTCGGCAATGAAGGTGTTAGCCGACGCTGCTAAAGAGACCGCTGGGGCTGATGGTAATGCAGCAGATTTGTTACAGCTATCAACCGGCAGAGCTAGACCCCAGGGCAGTTATAGGTGTAAAAGATGATGATGGTGGTTGTGGTGCAAGGCAGGTGATGCAGTAAATAAATCCAAGGACACAGCGGAATGCAGTTTCCACACTTTTAATCACAGTTCTCCAGTTTCATTCCCCAGCCGGGGTGCTTTGTCCTCCGGGTTGGTAGTCCAGCCAGCTCTCAAGAAATTTGGGGTACACTGTGTCAGAACCCCCTTCAGATGTTCCTTCCCTGGCTGTCTCACTGTGTTGGCTCCCTTCTCTCCTGCCCCTTCACACACAGTGTCCCAAGCCAGCAGCCCTGGATCCTGTCGGGCAACGTACTCTAAGTCCCCTTGATCCTATCTGGCAGCCTTTTCAGCGATTGTGTTCGGATGTGGCTGCAGCACATGCAGATACTGCAACCTCCGCTACCTAAATGAGTCCTCAATTTCTCCACTAGTCTGGGGCTGGTACCCTACTGCAACCTGGTCCCTCCACCCGACTACAGTCGGCGTGGATTCGGGCGCCACGGGTGGATTGCTCTCTTCCCGTGCCCCTAGGACCCCTTCTTTCTCTCCTCTTTTCTCTCATGCTGTGCTAGTCTACGGAGACATGCTCCTCTCTCCTTCAGTCCCTAGAACCCACTGAACTACTTCCCTTCAACTGACTCCTGTTTCCATGACAACTCCCTCTGACTCCTCCCCTACTACTTTCTCCACCCACACCCTCTACCTAGCTCCTCCCGAGCCCTGAGAGGTACAGTGTTGGATGTAAATGTGTGGGTTCTGGGTAGTGCCCCCTCCTTACCTGAGAGCGGAGTACCATACCTCTAGCTGAGGTGCAGTACCTTTGTGGCGACTGAACCCTCAGGGGCGCCACATGTGCATGGGGCTGTTAGGAGAAATAACTGTCTGCATGTATGGCTATGAGCTATGTAAAACGAATGCTCGCTGTCAGTCATCTTATGGTTTTGCATATTTCAGGAATAATTTCTCCGTGCAAGATAAAATGTCTTCGATCTCTTCACTAATGGGCAGGTCCTGAATGGGCAGGTCCTGATCCTAGGAGTCTGTGCCGAGCTGAGAGCTGGATGGTCGGGTCTACATCTGTAACATCTGTAATTCTTTCAGGCATGTGTTCCAAAAAAAGCTAAATTCTTATTAAGCATAAAAGCTGAAGGTCGCACCCTTCCTCATGGGCTATACAACCTTATTAACTAGTTAAGTGCTGGGTCAGTAGATATTCTGGTTCCTTTTAATACTAGTAAACTAGTTAATAGTAAGTAAAATGTCCTGCCCACATGTGACTGTGATTGAAGCGGTGTTAAATATTCATAGATCCTAATTTACAATCAATTAAAAAAATAAATATTCTATGCAAGCTGTTATTTACAGTTGCTAGCTAATAATTACATGTGGTCATTAAAGAGAATCTTTCACCAGGTTTTTGCTAACCCTTCTGAGAACAGCATAATGTAGAGACAGAGACCCTGATTCCAATGATATGTCACTTACTGGACTCCTAGCTGCAGTTTTGATAAAATCAGATCTGCAGATCTAGCAGTTCTCTGAATACAGAGCTCTGTTTAATCCCACCCACATCATTGATTGGCAGTTGTTATGTACACTGTGCATAGACAGAAAGCTGCCAATCAGGAGTGAGGGGTGGGGTTATACAGAATATACAAGAATATGGCAACAGATTCTGTAGTGATAACTTCTTAGTGAAAAAACAGTGATTTTGTTAAAACTACAGCAAGCAGCCCAGTGATACATCACTGGAATCAGGGTCTCTGTCCCTACCTCAGTCTACTCTCAGATTAGGTGGCAAAAATCTGTTAACAATTTCCCTTTAAAACTGCGTTTACATATCGTGGCTGTATTACATTTTTTCGGGGGCTGTAATCGTTGCAAAAAATGCATCGACTTGTTACAATTTCCAAATGTGAATACTGCTAAAGACTAGCTGTTGTTAAAATGATGTCCCTTTTCAAGAAAATTTTTCCTAATAGGTTGTTATACATAAATAAATAAACTAAGTCTGACGTACCCTGCTTAGGGTACCGTTACACCTAGCGATGCACCAGCGATCCCGACTAGCAATATGACGCGGTCAGGATCGCTGGTGCATCGCTAGGTGGTCGCTAGTGAGCTGCCACACAGGCAGATCTCACCAGCGACTTACCTGTCAGACGCGGCGATCCTGCGTCCTCCCGCCCGGCTCCACGCGTCGCTCGTCGTCACAGCAGGAAGCGCCGCAGGAAGCTGACGACGAGAAATGATCCAGCAGCTTCTCGCGCGATCAGCGATAACCAGCGGGGGAGCCGGTCGGAGGTAAGTATCACATGCAGCGATATCGCTAGCAATATCGCTGCAACGTCACAAAATCGGTGACTTTACAGCGATATTGCTAGCGATATCGCAGTGTGTAACGGGGGCTTTAGACTCAGTGCTTCCTCTCCAATGTGGCCCCGATGTCTGCGGCAGCGGTGACGTACCGATAGTGATGAGATATCAGGTAGCCAGTAGGAGCCATGGAGTTAATTGATTGTTTAAAGCAATGTTGAAATTACGTCACCGCTGCAGCCGATCAACACAAACCAGGCAGCGACTGATACGCAGCGCAGGACTGGGAGAAGATTAAGTAAATCCTAGGTTTTTTTCTAATAGATAGCTGAGCCTGTAAGCAAAAATGTATTGAAAGTGTACGTCCCCTTTAAGTTTATTGATCAGTAAAAAAAATGTTTCATAATTAAATTCACTAGATATTTCATGATGAATAAACCTACTAAATTTTATCAGAGGAAGAAATTGGAAGGTTGCTGAAATTTGTAATTTCGTTTCTTCAACCCACTGCATCATTGTGCTGACTTCACTATATATTGTGCCAGCTAATCTTTTTTCCTTTGAGGCTGTGTGCCCATCTTGTGTTTTTTAAGCGTTTCCGCGGCGCTTTAAGACGTGCGCTTCTGCCGCGGAAACGCTTAAGAAAAGCATCCCGTGGAAACATAATTGAATCCGCACATGTTGTGTTAATGGTGCCTTTTTTTCCGCTGCGGAAACGCTAAGCGGAAAAAACCGCAGCATGCTCATTAATTTTGCGGAAACACACGCGTTTCCGCATACATACAATTGTATTGCAAAAAACGCATAGGAAAACGCTTAACAAAAGCGTCAAAAACGCTTACAAAAGCACTCCCTAAAACGCATGGGTTTTCCCAGGAAGAGGGTGTGCGTTTCCGCTCAGGAATATTCTACATGAAAAACGCTATGTGGGCACATAGCCTAAAGGGAATCTGTCACCATTTTTTGCTACTTCATATAAGAGCAACATAATGTTGGAAAAAAGAAGCTGATTCCAATGATATATCACTTAGTTTACTGGGCGCAGCAGTTGTGGCACAAATAGAGTTTTTAGATATACAATGTAGCAGAGCTCAGAAGGCCCACACCACAGCTAACCCCACCCACATGACAGCTAACTTTGCACCCACCATCGAAGCTACAGACAACATCACAGCTTTCTGTGCACATTGTATAGTGACAGTGAGCAGCTAATCAGTGCTGGGAGCGTGGTTGGATCAGAACTCCTGATAATTTCCTGATGATAAAACACTCATTGTATTGAAACATCAGTACACAGCCTAATAAGTGACACATCCCTGAAATCAGTGACTCAGCCCCGACCTAATGCAGCCTAATGCAGCCCACAGATTACATAGTAAAAACCAGTTGACATATTCTCTTCAATCTTACCTACAATTTTTTTGTAACCTGGGTCTGTAGTCTTCTTTTTCTTTTTAAAGCAATAACTTTTTATTTGATTTTGTATAGAGCTACAGCCAAGAGATTATTGATGATTAATCCACATATGCAAAAATATGTGCAAATTGTATAATAACCAAGCAGGTAAAACAATGGAAAAACACATACAATATCTCGGGGATTTTAGACAAGATAGAAATATATTGAGTTAAGGGTGCATTGTATTGTTTGGGTGATTAAGACAAAAATCTGACAATCACTCAGAAAGGCTTTAAATCTATTGTTCTTATGTATAATAATTTCTTCATGTGCGCAGGTTTTGATAATGGATTGAATTATTTCTATTTTGGAAGGTGAACATGTAGTTTTCCAGTATCTACTGATTGCCATTTTTGTGGCTAGTAGGGTGTGTGCAGGGACCACCCTGTCTTTGGCAGGACTGAAGTGGATATCTAACAGTAGTAGTGCTAAAGAGGAAGTGGGATTTACTTTTAGTTGTAGTCCCAAGGATATTAATTGGAAAATACAAGTCCAGGTATTGGCAATCACTGGACAATCCTATAAGACATGGAGAAGTGAGCCTTTGAGACCACAAAGGTGGGAAGTGTTTGGAAACATTTAACGGAGTGTCGTGAGGGTGTAGTACCACCGTAAGACGGTTTTCATATGGTATGTAAAATAGATGACGCATGTGCTTGTTGTAAAAGAAAGTGTGCGAGACCAGTCTGGATTCGAAAAAGTCTTTTTAAGGTCACCTTCCCATGACAAAAATGGATAAATTCTCCCCCGGAAGAAGGCACACAAGCCGAAACGCGCGTAGAGGTTGTGGTACCGCAGGTCAGAGGTGATTACTTACTACCAGTATTTTCTTTCTATTTTCTTTCTACACCTCCATCTTCTTCACACTTCTTGGTGACACCCACCAGTGGCTTTACTAAGTTCTATGTTGATTTATTGCCCACTTTGGATAAGTATATAAGATTGATGTGTGGAGTGGTTATATGGTATTTACTATGTACTCATTTGCCTCTGACCTGTGGTTCCACCATTGGTACCCTTTTTGTGGGCAGGGTAGTTGATAGAGCTTGGAGTAGGCCTGAGTTGACTCTAGTTAAAGTGAGAGGAGTGCGTTGTAATATGTGCAGAGATATTGATAGAACTCGTGATTAGGTATTTGGAAGTTGTGGTGGAAATATTCAAATGAGTGGAGAATGGAGCCTTCCAAAAAATGTTTGATTAATGTGATTCCATGTCCACTTCATGCCTGTAGGTTGAGGTCAGGCAATAATAATTCCCATGTTTCCAAAGGGGCTATGGACAGAATCAGAGTAGAGGAGTTGGAGCATTTTTTATGAAAAAGTTTCCAGCACGAGAGTGAGGAAGCTGTCAGAGGCAAGGTGTCGATAGAATTTAATGGCACTATTAAAGAAGCGTGAAGCAAGGCTTGGAGGTACTTTGAAGCTGCGTACTGAGATTCAGTCTGAACCCAATGGCAGGTTCTGTCTCCTCTCCACCATGCCTTAATTTGATCTAGCTGTGAAGCTATGTAGTAGTCTAGTATGTTAGGTAGGCTCAACCCTCCTAGCTTTTTTGGTCTTTTAAGAAGATGGTTGTATTTAATAGTTTATGGGTTTCATTGAAGGACTGCTTTGGACATATTGGGACCGTGCAAAATAAGTATAAACGTTTGCAAAAGTTTCAGGTTGTTTCAGGTCTCTCTCTATTATGCTTAGTAGAGGGAAATATTTTGACTATAGAGGCATAGTCTGGAGGGAGTTACTGGCATCCCAAGGAACGCGATGTGTTCTTTTTGCCAGTCAAAGGGGATTTGCTGCTGTGTTTGAAAGATTTATCGGGAACATTAATATGGATGATTTTAGATTTACTTTCACCAGCTTTATATTATGACAGACTACTAAATGATGTTATTATAGTTTTAAATCATTTTATAGTTTTTAAGGCCTAGTCCAGGGACTTTTTTTGACAAAATCACGTTATCCACATATAAGGAGATGTAATGTGAGCAATCTTGGACATTAACCCCCAAAATTTGGGGATTTTGCCTGATGGCTTGAGCTAACGGCAAAATGGAGAGCACAAATATCAGGGGGGACAGAGGGCACCCCTGCCTCGTGTCATTAGTTATTTAAAATTCTTCTGACAAAATACCATTTACTAAAATCCTCGATGAGGGAGAGGAATACAATGCTTTTATGGCAGACATGCTCAGGCCCCCAAATGCCATCTGATCCTGCACCAAGGAGGTGAAAGACAATTTTACTCTGTCATACGCCTTCCCAACAAAAAGGGTGATCAGAACAGCGGGAACGTTTCATCCATTAATAGTGTCAACCAGATTTATGACTCTTCTAGTGTTGTTGGTAGTTTTTCTGCCCTGCACAAAATCAGCCTGGTCAGGTGACACTGATGATGGTAAAATAGGGGGCCAAGTGGCAGGCAAGGCACTTAGCATATATCTTTAGATCTGTATTCAGAAGGGATATAGGTAAGAAATTCTGAGGTATGTCTGGTTGTTTGCCCTGTTTTGGAAGTCCGATGTTAGTTGCAGCAAGCATCTCTTTAGGGAGTGAGATTGAGTGATTGCCTTTGTAAGGTATCCAGGAGAAAGGGGGTTAATTGATCCATAAATGTTTTGCAGCATATAGTAGATAAGCCATCTGGGCACGGAGCCCTGTGCATTGGCAGAGAGTTGATGGCCTTTCATAACTTTGAATTGGTAAAAGGAGCATTTCAAGAATCTATCTAAGATTGAGAGTCGAGAGGGGATGTGGAGTTTTAGATAGAAAAGATAAAATTTGCAGGGGGGGAAGTGGTGTTGAATCTTGATCTGGGCTGAAGTTGTATATTCCTTGAATTTACTTGCCGTTTCGTTGGGACTATATATTTTTTGTTGCTATAAGTCATTTTTCAAGTAAGGAATTTTAGCCTTGAAACTTTACTCTATTGGCTATCCGTCTCCTCGTTTTGTTGTCTTGTAATAGTGGGCTCTGAATTTGATTTTTTGTAACTTTTTCTCTGTATTGTGAACCTTTTTCTGCCACACTTTTTCCTTCCACTCAACTTTCCATTAATATGCTTGGATACAGCACTCTCTGAACAGCCAGCTTCTTTAGCAATGGTGTTTTGTGGCTTACCCTCCTTGTGGAGTGTGTCAGTGACTGCCTTCTGGACATCTGTCAAGTCAGTAGTCTTCCCCATGATTGTGGAACCTACTGAAACAGACTAAGTGACCTTTTTAATAGCTTATGAAACCCTTTTTAATGTGTTTTTTGCTATTTATTCTAATTTACTGAGATAATGCTTTTGGGTTTTCATTGGCTGTAAGCCATAATCATCAACATTAACAGAAATAAACCCTGAAATAGATCACTCTGTTTGTAATGACTCTATATAATGTGAGTTTCACTTTTTGAATTGAAGACCTGAAATAAATTAACTTTTTGATGATATTCTAATTTTATGAGATGCACCTGTATATAGTAAACAGTCTTAGAGCTGAATGTTTCAGAATTAAGTTTCTAGGTTTTGAATTTCAGAGAGAATGTCTTTAAATTTCCTCCCTCTCTCTCGGTTGGCTCTATGGCCCAGTTTAATAAAAGTGTCCCATATATACACTTTGTGCGAGTTCCAAATAGGGAACAGGCTATCCACCAATCTGTGTTATCTAGAAGAATTCATGGAGGTTATTTTGAGGATAGGATACATGTTGTGGAGTGGCTAAAAGTTAATTCTACAAGAGAATATAGATGGGATGGAATGCTTTTCCTCTATAAGTAACATTATTGGGGTGTGGTCTGCCAAGTAATTAATCCTATAGAGGAGGAGATTACATTGTCAAGAAGGGACCTGTCTATAAGGAATATATCTAAGCGGCAATATGTGTTATGAACAGAAAAAGAAAAAAGTGTAATCACTTTTGTTGTCAAGCTGGATACGCCAAATGTCATATAAATCTTCCTTGTATATTATGAATGTGAACTGGGGGAACATGGTGCCTCAGTGGTTAGCACTGAAGCCTTGCAGCACTGGAGTCCTGGGTTCAAATCCCACCAAGGACAACATCTGCAAGGAGTTTGTATGTTCTCCCCGTGTTTGCATGGGTTTCCTCCGGTTTCTCTAGTTTCTTCCCACATTCCAAAGACATACTGATAGGGAATTTAGATTGTGAGCCCCTTTGGGATCAGTGCCAATAATGTGTGTAAAGCGCTGTGGAATTAATGGCGCTATATAAATGAGTAAAATAAATAAAATGTCTACAGTTTTGTGTCGACATATCTAGTGTGCAGTCATGAAAAGAGTTGAAATCCCCACAATATAATTCATGACCTTGTTTCACTCTATTGACCCGACCTTGAAGTTGTTAAATGCATAGACTACCACAATCGTATAGATGATGTTGTTGATAGGGCTTGTTTGGATGATACAACTCCTCTATGGGTCAGTCTCCCCAAATGGGAGAAAAAGCCACAGAGTTGCTCACCGCCAAAATAGCGCCTCTTTATTTTTTCTTCAAATTGACTTGTATGACATGTGGGAAAAGGGGGTGTTTAAAAATATGAGCCTCTTTCTCTGTAATATGTGTTTCTTGTTCGCAGAAAATATTGCACTTGGAAGATTGCCTTTTTCCACATGTATGATCACTTTTGAGGACTGTTTAGTCCATTAACATTTAAAGATCAGATTTTGAAAACCATCATATAGAGGGACGAATGCTAGAGCATCCTGAGACCTGGGTATAGGTTAAACCCACAAGGCATTTGATGGCTTAAACCGGCCTATGCCCAATGTAAATCTTGAATACAGTGTAGTCTCGAGAAATTGCATAAAAAAACAAAAGAAACATGAGTTATACAAAGAACTGACTTGGAGGTCAACAATAGGATCAATTTATTCTGTGAGATTGAGTAATCAGTAACACAGAAGGGTAATGATTAATCTGGGGTAGCCAAGAAGAATTAATGGGTTCAACAAACACCCATTTACAAATGACTTGCCAGTCCTTGTCCACAAGTGGAGGGTACAACGTGTCCAAATGTAAGTGGTTAGGCACTACGAGGTTCCATTTACGCAAAAGATTTCTGCCGTCCTCGAACAAGGTATTGGCATGTCAAGTATTCTTGTAGTTGATGAGAAGCTTCATGGGTTACCAACCACCACTGGTAGGCCACTGAGTTCTCCCTTAATATTGCGGTGATAGGATACATGAGTCTGCGGAAATGGAGAGTGGCCACAGAGACATCAGAAAATATCTTCACTTTCTCTCCCTTTTTTCTTGAGAAGAGTAGCAGATCTTCCTTAATATGGAAGATATGAATACAGGCCAGGACATCTCTAGAGGCAAAAACAGGTAGATGTCTGGAATGAGGCACCCAGTAGGTTCTGTTGATTGTGATATCATGTGAGGATTAAGTTGGTAGTAAAAGCAGCATAACTGGCAATAAAAAAAACTAAGAACAGCTATGTGCTTTATTCAGCTATGGATTCGAAAATTAAGTCCAATACCGCATAACAGACTGTACAGAAAGAACTAAAAGCCCCTCTTAAATACATTAATACATTTATAGATACAAAATATATCCATCGAATTTGACCCTTTTAACACCCACCAGTGTATCTTATTGTAACTAAAAGTTTTGGTTAAACCACTATTATCTCAAGGTCCCATAAATAGTTCTCAGTGTTTCCAAATATTGGGATCTTACATTATTCAGACTATTGGCCACTTTCTGGTTTTGTCTATTTCTAGTTTTAATAACACAATGTATTTTAAGCATTACTTAGTAATTTCTGACTTAATTATTGCTTTAAAGTAACCACTGAAAACTTTTCCCCACTTCTTGGGAACCCTGATGTTATTAATGGATCAAACAAATCTTGGTTTGGGGAAAGTAAATTATTTTATAAATCTTGTATTAAGATATAATGTGCTCGAATGAGTTGCAAAGCATATTTATCTAGGCTGAAAAATAAGTGTACCTTCCCTATTTCTAAAAAAATATTGTGGAAACACATATGAAAATGCTGCATTGACTTCCTTCTAATTCTTCAATGAAAAGATTACACAAAATTACAACCACAGAGACACTAGGACACCAATTCCCTTTAAATAGTAATACATAAATATGGATAATGCATAACAATAAAACAATAAAAGCTAATGTAATAACATATAAAAAGAAAATTCCATCTCAACTTGTACCAGAAATAGCCAAAATTAAAATTAATGAACCATACAGAGTTGCGTGTTTCGAGACTAATAGCTTCCTCAGGGATGTCACATAATTCCTGTTATGGGTAAGATGCTTTGAGGCTATATTATTATCTCTATGTGGTTCATTAACTTAATTTGGGCTTTTTATGGTAGATTTGATATGGAACTTTCCTGGTATATGTGGTTACCTTAGCACTCATTTCTATTTTTACTCATATTTATTTTTTCACTGTTATATAAAGGGATGTGCTGGCATAGTGTTTCTGTGGTTGTAATTTTGTGGAATCTCTCTATAGAAGACCTAATATAAATTTGATAGGGCATTTTTAGATATATTTCTAATAACTTGATCTTTTCGTGAATAATTTATGGTTGTTTTTTCTTCTAGGCTATATATGTTAGCGTTGGAGAGTCACCACATTGTTATATTGCCATGAATATGTGTGGTTGGTAGCGAGCATTGAAACATGAATTTTACCAAAAGGTGCAAATATGTGTCTTGTGAGAATCCTGTTGCCAAAAAATTATCTGCATTGCAAAAGATTTCGATCCATCAGATGGAATCTTGTTGGTTGACCTTCGCTGTTGACTTGACTTTGTCATATGATATGTCATATCTCAATCAAGCAGAGAATGTATGTGACTTCCAGACCTTAAATTGTAGAGCAAATGTAAAATTATATGCTCCATTTCACATAAAAGTATAACTAGGCTTGCCCTTTGACCCTTCATTCTGGTAGTCTTAGAAATATCAGAAAATGCAACCCAAGGGGTCAAGAAAACCACAGGTACGTGTGTCAAATAATTTCTCAGGCTCTTAGAGCCCATTGTTCAGTTGTCAAAGACATCAACTTAATTTTAGGCCTTAAAATTCCAAATGACATTGAAGGAATGCCTCTGACACGCTTCCATAAGACTCATTCATTTTTGTGACCTAATGTTGTAATGGAAGGCTGCAATACTCATGATAAAACGATTGCATAATTCGTCTGCCCTCGAGGCCCTTCTTAATTATTCCGATAACATGATATAACCATGAATTACAATAATTAAATGAAATGATGATAGAAAATGTAACGTAAATAAGTTGGTTGAAAGAAGTGAGAGTTGTGCGGTTGGTTGGAGGATTTTGCCTTTTCCATCACATTAAGCTGTTACAGTGAGTCATATGGGTGGGATTGAATTAGTGTGCATGAAAGACAAGGGTCAAGTGAGTGCAAAACATAATGCATTACAAAACAGAAATGGAGAAAATGAAAGGCCAGAAGCAAAAATGAAATGCTAATCAGATGCTGCAATTTACTTGGTCACGGTCCAAGCTCTCTGAAGACCAAAGTAGACTGTGAGTGTTTATATACTTAAGTATTTTTTTTCACAGTAGAAGGTGGTGGCAGTGGATATAGCATGGGAGGGAGTCTGACCACCAGAACCCCAATGATGCCTAGATGGAACCTAAATAGTGATGTGGCCTCTCTGCAATGTTCCCCTGCTCAGGAACACTATTGGACATAAACTATGTTGGAAACTGCAGCAAATCCTCGTTCACTTGAAATCGCTGTTGTTCATAGCCAGAAGATTGACCAGATCACCAAATTTCCAAAAGAAAAACCTTGGTCACTTGATTTTTGGGATTCGAGCTAACTGATCATAATGTTATGTTATATTCTATAAAGGAGAGAGTAGTGCGGTGGATTTCGGGGGCAATGCCGTTGACAAAGTTTAATCCAGTTGGTAAGTATTAAAAAAATTCAGTTTATTGCAACATGTTTCGGAATAGAACCTACTTCTTCATCAGGCATCATGCCTGAGGAAGTAGTAGATTATACTCCAAATTATATTGCAATAAATTGGAAGTTTGGCAACGCCCAAGATCCACCACACTATTCTCTTGTTTACTTGTTATGTCCTATCTCCCTTCGGTGTGAGTACAGCGCCTGAAGCGGCAGCCACGATTGGATTATACATTACTCTTTACGTAGTTGTGACATGAACAACCTGATCAGGTGAGCGACCAAACCTCACACTCACCTCCAGCTGTTGCTCATGGTGTTACACAGGGGGCGCGCCTCTTATTTTTAATCTCTCCTTGTTATATTTTATGGAATTTCACATATTACAGCACATTATCACAAATTTATACTTTTTTATATAAATCATAAAAATGCAATATTTGACATATACATGCAGTTAAAAAGTCAAATAAAGAGGTGTGACCTTTACTAACAAAGTATAGTGCCTCCTGATGTTCAAAATGTAAGGAATGCACTAGTCCATTTAATGAACTACAGTAAGTACTGGTGGATACACATGCTCAGCCACTCTCCCCACTGCAAGGTTCTTTGTATATTGACCTAATGCTTATTGTGGCCAATGGCAGCTAATTAGCAGCCATTATTAATAGCTTTCTGCCCTGTTTGTCAAGGGAGGGGCAAATACTCTATATAAGCAGGACAAAATAACTGTGACCACAACAGTGGAACAAAAAAAGAAGTGAAATGTGAATCAGTCTCAGACTAAGATCTAAAAAAATCTCTGCTGTGGAATCAGAAATAGTATGCGTGAATCAGAAATTAAAGGAATAGTCATTAATTAAAAATAATCTCAATATCTAAAGAGTAACCTGTTCAGCCTGTCCACAAAAAAACCTTCATCTATTTCATGACTCCCCGTTTATAGTAAGGAAATATGAACATGTGTACCCATTCCCATCAACCCAGTAAAAGACTGGCATAGAAAGGGGCACATCATGCCCCCACTGCAGTACCTGACATTTGCCCCCATAAAGTGTTTTAAGAAAAGTGATTCTGCCATAGAACAAAATTTAAGTCCAAAATAAACAAGTCAAGTTTATATCTTTTTCAGAGGAGAAGCATCTCGATTTGGAGGGGTCATAACTGTAACAATACCACAGATTACTTTGTTCATTGTAATAACGGTATATAGAAAACCTAGCAAGAATGGTTATAGCCACATTAGATTATCCCTGATGAAGTTGCCATTTGCAAAGGTGATGAAAGTTTTGCTTTCTATCTCCATATGGCGTCATATTTTTTTCCTTTATGTATTTATTTGTAGGGTGTTAGTATCATATACAATTCTGAGTACAGTTCATCAATACCAAGCAGTTTTCTTTGTTCATCCTACTAATTGGGTATTTTTACATATTTGTGCACATTTACTTATATATTTGGAGAGTTATCTATGTTATCTATATCAAAATAAATATAATGTTGGAATACCAATGGAGAGGCTGTCTTTTATTGGGATGAACCTACTGTTAATCATATTTTTCAAAGTTTTTAATTGAGTGGTCCTGATATTATATTAATATTTTGTTGTAAGCTACTATTTTTTATATATTGTCAGCTGGCAGAAGAGGAAGTACACTGATTTAATCCCGAACCCATCCTAAGTAGAATTAGATAGCAACAAGTGGGGCAAATGGAAACTAAAAAAATATGAAAAATGTATTTCATGTTATAAATGAAGCAAATTTTGTATAGAAAAAAAAATATTATTGGGGTCAGCATTTTACGTTGTATTCAGTCATTATAGCAAACTATGGATTCCTATCAACACCATCCCTGAATAAATACTTATTTGTGCTCTCTACTACATAGTAATTGCTCATCTTTTCTATGTTTATTCCATGATTTAACCACCCAACGCAATCTCAATATGAGTTCTACCATGAAAAAGGATTGCAATGAAACCTCTACATCTGGGGGTTTCGATAAAGTTCAATGGAGTTTACAGTTAGGAGAAACTATGGAAAATATGGAATATTTTGAAAGGAAACATGCAGTGTTTATATAGCACCCTGAGGCACATTATTATGATGAAATAGGTGTCAAGAAGACGCTTTAATGAAAGATCTACAATGGAGTAAATGTGAGCACACAAGCCCGCTATGCCCCACAATGGAATTTTCTATTGTAATAAAGCCTGAAAAATGACAGCAAAATATTTTTATGGATAATTAACTGCATTACTACCAAATTTCACCTGGGAGTCATAGTAGTGATGTTGACTCATTTGTGACGTAGGTATTTGAGAACATATTGTACGTTGTGGAAAAAAAATTACAACTACGAGTGAATACAATAGTCAGTTTGTAGTTTCCTTTTCCATTCATTTGTCCTGAACCCATAACATTAAGGCCTCATTCAGATGTCAGTTTATCACGAACAAGTTCTATCCGTGTTTTTTATGACTATTATAGTCTATGGCGCTGTTCACACGTTCTTGCATTTTCACAGACCAAGTTTTCAGTACAAAATCACAGGGGCATGTCCAATTTTGATCCAAATCTTTGATCAATCTCACCAATGCAAGTCGTGAAGAAAATCAGACAGTATTTGGATGTCTTCCATGTCCTGTCCTTTTTTCATGGACTGTTTAAACCTTCTTTTATCATTTTCATCCAAGAAAAACTGATGAAACTTGGACCAAACGCTGATGGTAAAAATTGACACTTTGACCAAACCCTGATGATACTCTGATCAAAAACACTAATGAGACCTGAACCGCATTTTTTCTATGTGAGAAAAATCACTGATGTCTGAATGAAGCACAGAACAAAAAGAAAGTTTAGCAGTATATAGTCACTTCTTTCATAACTGCTTCCTAACCTGAACCTCATCAACAACAGGAGGCTCCTCATGAGTGAAGATCACATAACAATTTGGGAAGCACTGAGGGGGATATCCAGATTCTCCACCGATGACCAGATTAGGAATGTTGACCTTCTTAACCATCAGAGAAAATCCTTCCCACAAGAGCATTATTCCCATCCCATTGAAGAAAATCAATGTGTAACTGAAGTTCAGATATTTGCTTCGAGGGAGAGTATTTGTGAGTGACATCTGCAAATTGGTTACAGACATGTCTTAGTATTCATAAGACAGGTCAAGTAAATAAAAAATGTTCCCTAAACAATACAACTCTGTGTAAATTCAGTAGATGTCCAGTGACATTATCATCCTCTTCAATAGTGTTGGATTATCAATGCAAAGTAGGTTTCTTTAGCTGCCTGTCTTTAAGAACGTCCATTGACATAGAACCACCCAAAGAAATGAACATAGAAGTTCTAATTATTACTTTAATAATTGCCAGACCTGAAATAACAAGCACTTTTCACCTACTGTGTCCCCCCCCAGTTCCTTGTAGATTGTAAGCTTGCGAGCAGGGACCTCACTCCTAATGTCACCGTTTTGTCTTAACTTGTATTGAATTTATTGTCTGTACATGTCCCCGCTTAATTGTAAAGTGCTGCGGAATATGTTGGCGCTATATAAATAAAAATTATTATTATTATTATTATTATTAAGCTAGGGCTGCATGGTGACTTTGGGTGCAAGAGCCATCGCATGACCAAAGTTTGCTGGGTACTACTGCTACATTGCGGCACTAAATCAGTAAATGAGGTTGCATTGCGACACCTACACTACACGACAAGCAAGACTCAAAAAATCCATTCTAGTCAAATTTTTGCGACTGATCCCTGTTCCGGTAGTGTAGGTGTTGCAATTCAACCTCGTTCACTACTATAGAGCCATGATGTTGAATCGGCACCAAGCAAAATTTAGTTACACAACCGCTGTTGGGACCAAGGTCATCACGTTGTCCTAACCTTATTGTTACTTATTTTCTATTTTGTAATCCTAAAGATGATAGTGAATTCTACAAAATGTTGAAGATGGCACAATTTTGCAGTTTATTTACCAAATGGCACAGCCTTCTACTGTATAATCTGGTATTAACCTTGACGTACAGTGTCATGTAAACGTTGGTCACAATTACTGCTATTGTGAACACTTAAGCAAGATAAGGTGTGGAGGACAAAGCAAAATTTTGGTGAGACCTGCTTGTAGGATAACTAGAGAGGCAAATCAGAACGCTCACTTGACTGCAAAAGCAGACTCTGGAGTTGTGGTACATTGCTCTACTGTTCGGAGACACCTGCAAAAATATGACCATCATGGAAGAGTCATAAGAAGAAAACCTCTACTGCGTCCTCACCATAAAATTCAAGGTCAAAGTATGCAAAAGAACATCTAAACAAGCCACATGCATTTTGGAAACAAGTCCTGTGGACCGAAGAAGTTAAAATAAAACCCTTTGGTCACAATAATCAAAGGTATGTGTGGAGAAAAAAGGCACAGTATTTCAGGAAAAGAACATCTCGCCAACCATTAAGCATGGTGGTAGATCAATCATGATTTGGAGTTGTGTTGCAGCCAATGGCACAGGGAACATTTCATGAGTAGAGAGAAGAATGGATTCAATGAAAGTTATTTCAACAAATTCTTGATGCAAACAACACCATCTGTCAAAAAGCTGAAGGTGAAAAAAGGATGGCTTCTACAAATGGATAATGATCCTAAACACATGTCAAAATCTACAATAGATGACATCAAAAGGCACAAGCTGAAGGTTTTACAATGGCCCTCACAGTCCCCTGATCTGAACATCACTGAAAATCTGTGGCGATGCCTCAAAATAACAGTGCATGTAAGACGACTCAGGAATCTCACAGAACTGGAAAAATTATCCAATGAAGAATAGATGAAAATCCCTCAAACAAGAATTGCATGACTCTTGGCTGGCTACAAAAAGCATTTATAAGATGCGATATTTTCAAAATGGGGTGATACTGGGTACTAACTATGCAGGGTGTCCAAACTTTTGCATCAGCCCCTTTTTTAATTTTTAAAATGTAAAAGATGAAAATATATATATATATATATATATATATATATATATATTTAAGGCTCTAATTTTTCTGTTTTTTGTCATGGGCGCATTGTCGACTGCTCTGCATTATTACCCTGTTACCCATGCCCCCTTGTACAGACCATGAAAAGTAGCACTTAAAGGGAATCTGTCACCCCCCCGGACATATATGACCTATTAATATGGGCATACAGGTGATAGCAATGTTACACTAATCCTACCTGTATGTCTCATATTAATGGTCTTGTTGCTGAGAAATGTGATATTCTGTCTTTATGCTCATGATTTCTTCCAGGCATAGAGGTGTGTGGTGCTGGGTAGATATCTCTGCCTCCTGTCATTATAATACCACCCCCCTCCCATGCATGTCAGTTATGGCGCCGGAATCCTGCGCCTGCGCTCTGCACTCCCTCAGAAATACATACCTCATCCTCCCTTCTATGGGCGCTGCATTCAGGAATCTTATACCCATATTAATAGGTCATATACGTCCCAGGGGGAGGGAAGGTGACAGATTCCCTTTAATAAAAAGGCCCAGATCTCGCAAACCATTTGACAGATTAAAATAAAACAACAACAAAACACAGAAAACTCAGGGGAGCAGGAAGAATGAAAGAAGAGCAAAAACTGGACACTTTTGACATGATGACAGGTTTTCTTTAAAGCATGGAGGCATTTCATAGTTTTAGATCATGCAGGCTAATGCCTCAATGGCGCTAGCTACAGTATATTTAGTGGCCTACAGTGTATGGCTTTTAAGCTCTAAATAAAATCAGCTTTCCTGTGTGCAGTATTTTTATTTGGAGGAGGCCAATGGATGGGTCCTGGTCACATTTTCCGTCATCAGCGGCCATTGTAAAATCGTGCATTGTGGTGAGCTATTGAACTGTAAGGGGCCCATATGCTGCTCTTGCACAGGAGCCCTCTTCTGTCCATACTGACCTCTGGTATTGGACAAATGTGGTAATAGCAGGTACGCAGGATGCAGTGACGAGACGCGAGACAGAAATGACTTTAAACGTTAACTTTTATAGATAAATGCCGTTAGGGCTATTGTTACGCAACCAACAGAATAACAGTAGTTGTCCTCGCAGGTAGCCAATATACATAAACAAGGATTGGGAGAACACAACTAATCTGGCAAAGACCGGTCACTATATGGCCGCGGAATAGCCGACTACTGGTCCTTAGTCACTATGTATCACTTATCCGTCCTGACGTCCCTTGGCGTTCTGTTCCACGGTGTGTCTGCGTCGCAGCCACTGGGCCCAGCCACTGAAGATCTGGCGTAGTCTTCAGGCGTTCCGACGCCCAGGAGGAGTAGGGGCACAACAGGCCCTCGGAGAGTTCTTTGGCGGGATGTCCCCCAGTGGAGGCAGCGGGATACCGCCTGGGAGTGGGAGAGTGGAGGTCACAACTCCCTGACAGGGATTTGCAGCGGCGGTGATAAGTGCTGGTTGATAGGCCACAGGCGCAGTCTGAGGCCGCACTGGAGGATCCACAGCGGGCACAGGCTCAGTCTCTACTGCGGACTGGAGCGGGGCGGTGGCAGCTGCGGGCGGCAAAGGAGGAGTCACTGCCATCGTCAGGAATGAAGCGGTGGAGGCTGCGGGCAGCAGCAGCAAGGAGGCCGCAGCCGCGAGCTGGAGTGAGGCAGCGTCGGCCGCGGACGGCTGTGAGTAGGCCACAGCCGAGAGCTGGAGTGAGGCAGTGGTCTTCTTTTGTCCGTAAGCTCGGCGCCGTCTCCCTGCGGTCCACCGAGAGTCTCCCTCCTGTTGCTGTCCTCCTCTCTGGGAGCTGCTCGTGGCTCTCGCTCTCTGGCCCTCCCCAAGTCTCCATCTCCTTCTCCCTCGTTCTGCTGACTCACACAGTCTGGCCCGCTCCGCCCCTCTTCTCTGAACTCCTCCCCCAACTGCCCTGTCAGTCTCAGCATTCCATCCCCTAGCTCTGCTCCCTGGAAACAGATACCCCAGGAACCTGGAAGACGGTCCCCTCGGTTCCGGCCCGGGTACTTGGCGGAGGCCTCTCCTACACATACACAACATTTCTTCATGCAAACAGGAAGGTTTTCCTATTTAGAGTTAAATCATCGGGAGCCACATGAGGGGGCAATAATGTCCAAACTGAACATTTTGTCCAGCGATATTATTTGCCTTGGATCTATTTGTTTAATAGCCTTACACTGTGCCAAGCGGTGGTGTACCAGGCAGGTCTTGGCCTCATTTTGGGAGGACAAGATTTTTGCTCTTGCTGTAGAAAAAGTGAACAAATAGCAACATGTGACCTGATTCTTCTCCTGCCAGAGAGGCCCCATGTGCGGGAACTGTGCACAGGAATGACATTTTCTATTGATGGATTTCTTTGCATTTGCTGACTTTTGCTTGATCTTTAACACATTCTGCTATTAGTGCTGGAAAGTCCCCCCCCATAATTCTCCCCAAAGGACTGTTATGGCCTTATGGAGGGGGGGCACGCTATGTGAAATGAATTAAAACTAAATAAAGCAGGTGAAAATAAATAAAGAGGAACAGAGTCTCCTCGGGGTACGCTGCTGTGTAACAACATAATGCGGGTAGACGCCGTCACACAAGGTCAGATCTAGAGAGCGAAGATATGGTACTATTTTTGCAGTAGACTGATATTCATCTACCAGTCATTTGCCGACTACTTAGTGTTCACTTATCAGCTCTGAGTAAAAGCAGAGACTAAATAAAAGCAGAGCAGAGATGTAATATGGAGATCCTACCCCTACTGGCATAGGGGCTCGTCCATATGTGTCTGGCACCTCTGTGTACTCTATAGCTGCATGTAGACACCTGCACCATGTTCACACTGATGCTGGGCTTTACACTGCTTTGAGATTTTGAGATTTGCTAAGTATCGACCACTTTCAAACAACTTGATCTCTTTTGCCAGATAACATGCAAATACACAATCTATCTAAATAGACTGCTATATGCACCATAAACAGTTTTCCTAACTCTTGCCCGAAAGTAGAAAGTAATTCTGTCCCTCTTGAAAGTAATGATACCTTTTTGTGCCCTGTCAAAGTAATTATGTCCCTAAAAAAAATTAATAAAGCCCCCTGAGCGCCTTCCATTTTTTAAATTAATTATGCCTCCTATAAATATTAATATGCCCCATATTGGTCTCTTAAAGTAATTATTACCCCAATAATGTTCTCTGCAATTTACTTTGTCTAGATTAACATTCCCCTGAGAAAGTGCTCCAAAGTGATGGTCACTAGCTCTCCTTTTGCGTAACCTGTCCACTGCCTGCTGTCAAGTGTAATCCCTCTTTAGCAGCAGAGGCACAGACATGGACTACAGGAAGTGGGGGTAGGGCACGTCTCTGTTGTGACGAACAGCCCACCGCCGTTCGTCTACTTACGGGCGACACTAACGGGGGTCCCGCTGCCACCAAAACGCGACGGACAGCGGACCCTGTGTCACCACTATGTCACAATCCCACCACTGACACGGGTGTATCAGCGGACGGAGGGACGTGACACAATGCCGGCACACAGCTATCACAGGCACCGTTGGGGCTTATCTTAGTTATCCCACCACCGGCACCATGTGACAAAAATATCCAGCAAGCTAATCTCGCTCTACAATTTGCCGCAGGGGGAGTTTAATTTGGATGCCCCACCACTGCTATCAATCTTCCAAGTACTGCGGGGATTTATGTATATCCCACTTTCTCAGTTCCACTTTGGAACTCGCAGCTCTCCGGCGCCCCCCTTACCCTCAGGTCAGTCAGGGAACTGCACCTAGGATAATTAGTCGCCGGACGGGCTGCCTGTTGTGAACCGGCAATTAGGCTTCTGCAGTAAGGGAATTATCAATGCTGTGGCCGCAGACCCTTATTCAGCAATATAAGACCCTTCTAGACTGCCAGCAAGCCGCAATAGCCGTGCACAACGCGCTGCCACCAGTCACGGTTACTTAATTCACAGTGTTAAATTAAGAGGGTCCGTGGCAAACCCTTTGAATTAGTAGCGATTATCTAACAAAGGCGTATAGTTCGATTCTTAGAGCATGGAGACAGATCTAAATAATTTCATTTATTTTCCGAAAGAGGACAGTGATTACAGATAAAAGTTGCTATAAAATTGAGACATAAAATATGTACAGTACAGGTATAAAATAAAAGTGGAGAAAACAAAGAGATTACACTCACAGTTCCATATTGTTCCTTAGGCAGACCATGTGGCTTTAAGGTGGGTGGAGGCGGAGCTGCACTTCTCCGCTCATCTGAGTTCTTGTCAGCACGGACTCTGCAGCTGTTCTGAGCTGGTTTGCCCAGGAAATGCCTTATAGACTTTCCTATGTGACATCACAGAGAGGTGCATGCTGGGTTGATCCCACCTCTCTTATCCAAGTTATGTTTTGGCTACAAAACTTAGATTAGCTATAACTTTATGGGAGAAGCTGGTATGGACTCATCAGTGGTTTCATGTTTCCCAGCGTAATGAGCCCATCAAGAAAACATCAAACATCTATGCGATATGACCGTCCATTTGGGCGCAAATCCTATCTCATGTTCTGGACAGGGTAGAACTTCGAAACATACGCGGTCTCGAAGCTGGGACCGCTCAGGTTACAAAAATATGATTTTCATATCTCTAGGGTATTTGGTTCTTATGGTATAGTCTCTCATAGTTTTATTTGTTTCAAACAAAGAAGTTTTTCCCGCTCTGAAGAGGAGAGAAGGCAAATGGTGTGAGGAAGATGGTCTAGCTAATTAACATTCCTGCTCTTCCAGAGGAAGTGGCAGGGTTGATAAAACCTGGGGGGAAGGAATTCCTACTACTGACAGTTTACAATGTCCTAGGATGGAGGATTTGTAGCACATTCCAACAGAAAACATATCTTGCAGACATTGTACATCACACCTCCCCCCTTAAGAGGGCGCTAAGGAGGCATTACCTCTCGGTAATCGGCCATGCGCACCTCAGCGGGTTCGCCCCAGCGGGACAACCCATCGGCATTGCCTTTTTCACTGCCCTTCCTGTGTTTTACAGTAAAATCGTACTGTTGAAGGGCAAGGCTCCAGCGGAGCAATCTTCCATTGGTTCCGGACACTGTGTGCAACCAGCTCAGAGGGTTGTGGTCAGTTACCACCGTGAAGGCGCGCCCGTACAGGTAGGGCTGCAAACGCTGCAGTGCCCACACCATGGCCAGACACTCCTTCTCGATGGTCGAGTATGCCACTTCCCTCGGCAAAAGTTTCCGGCTCAGGTACAACACGGGGTGCTCTTGGTCCCCCGAGTCGACCTGGCTAAGCACAGCACCGAGGCCAAACTCGCTGGCGTCGGTCTGTACCAGAAACGGGCGACTGCTGTCGACTGCTCTCAACACTGGAGAGTTGCACAGGGCTGCTTTCAAAGCTTGGAAAGCCGCCTCACAGTCATCTGTCCAGTTGACTGTTTGGGGTAGCCTCTGCTTGGTGAGGTCAGTCAAGGGTTTGGCAAGGGCGCTATAGTCCTGTACGAACTGCCTATAGTACCCTGCAGTGCCCAAGAAGGACTTCACCTGTTTCTTGGTCCTGGGGGTGGGCCAGGACACGATTGCGTCCACTTTTTCTCGCTCCGGGCTCATGGAACCCCCGCCTACCCGGTGCCCCAGGTAGTGGACCTTGCGCATGCCTATCTGGCACTTCCCCGGCTTGATGGTCAGGCCTGCCTGGTGAAGACGCTTGAGCACCTCCTGGAGGTGCTGAAGGTGTTCCTCCCAGGTGGAACTGAAGACGGCAATATCGTCTAAGTACGCCACTGCGTACTCCTCCAGTCCCCGAAGCAGGTGGTTGACCATCCGCTGGAAAGTGGCAGGGGCATTCTTCATGCCGAAGGGCATGACCGTGGACTCGTACAGTCCAAAGGGGGTGATAAAGGCGGATTTCTCCTGCGCCTCAGGGCTCAGGGGAATCTGCCAGTATCCCCGACTCAAATCCATGATGGATATGTAGTTGGCGTTTGTCAACCGCTCGAGCAGATCCTCGATGCGCGGCATTGGGTGGGCATCAGAGGTTGTGATGGCGTTGAGCCCCCTGTAGTCCACGCAGAACCGGGTGGTTCGATCCTTTTTAGGCACGAGGACTACAGGTGAAGCCCACGCGCTTTGTGACCGTCGAATCACCCCCAGCCTTAACATCTCATCGATCTCTTGGCGCATGACTTGTTGCACCGTCTCAGAGATCCGATAAGGTGTTCGCCGTAATGGGGCATGATTCCCGGTGTCCACCTCATGAACCGCTAACTCCGTCCTCCCAGGACGGTTGGTGAACACGGGCCGGAAGAGTTCCAGGGTGGCCATCAACTGCAACCGCTGGGACACGGTGAGCGAACCACTTATCTCCATGTCCTCAATGGACCCATTGGCCTTGGCCTGGGCCAGCATGTCCAGGAGGGAATCTTCCTCCCCATCCTCTGGCAGATTGCAGACCGGTAGGACGCAAGCTTCACGTTCGTAGTGCGCCTTCAGCATGTTGACGTGAAAGGCCTTGCGCCTACCCCGAGCATGGTCAAGCGTGACCACGTAGGTGACCGGGTTGAGCTGTTGGTGGACGACGTACGGGCCTTCCCAGGCTGCCTGAAGCTTATCCGTTGGTACAGGGACCAGCGCCCACACCTTTTGACCCACCTGGTAGGTCCGCTCCCGGGCGTTCTGGTCATACCAGTGCTTCTGGTCAGCCTGAGCCTGCGTCATGTTGTCATGCACCAACTGCGTCAAGGTCTGCATCTTGTCACGGAAGCGCATGACATAATCCACGATGGACACTTCTGTGGGGTTTGGCTCATCTTCCCAGGATTCTCTTATCAACCCAAGGGGTCCCCGGACTCGCCTGCCATACAGGAGCTCGAAGGGGGAGAACCCGGTCGAGGCCTGCGGAACTTCTCTGTAAGCGAACAGCAGGTGTGGGAGGTACCGCTCCCAGTCGCGCCCTTGGGTCTCAACCAGTATGCGGAGCATCTGTTTGAGGGTACCGTTGAAGCGTTCACACAAACCATTAGTCTGTGGGTGATACGGACTCGATACCAGCTGCGTCACCTGCATTTTCTCACAGAGAGCCTCCATTAGGCGAGACATGAATTGGGGCCCTTGATCGGTAAGCATCTCCCTGGGAAATCCTACTCTTGAAAAGATGGTCACCAGTGCGTCAGCCACCTTATCTGCCCTGGTTGAAGACAGAGCTACTGCCTCCGGGTACCGGGTAGCGTAGTCTACCACGGTGAGAATGTATCGCTTTCCGGAGCTGCTGGGGACGGACAGCGGCCCTACAATGTCCACCGCGATTCTCTGGAAAGGCTCCTCTATCACCGGCAAAGGAATAAGGGGAGCCTTAAGAGCAGGCCCCGCCTTACCCACTTTTTGACAGGTGGCACAGGAGCGGCAGTAGTGTGTTACATCTGTCCCCATCTTGGGCCAATAAAAGTGTTGAGACAGCCGTGCCTTTGTTTTGCTGATCCCCAAGTGTCCAGCGAGTGGAATCTCATGGGCAATCCGCAACAACTCAGTTCTGAACTGATAGGGGACGACCAGCTGTCTTTCCCTCAACCACTCCTTTTTAGGATCTCCGGGTACTGTCTCCCGGTACAACCTTCCTCGTTCCCAGAACACCCTCTCCTTATCAGACTTGGAGGTGGGCGTCTCGGCGAGACCTCTCAATTTCTCCAGGCTGGCATCTGAGTGCAGAGCAGCCTGGAACTCCATGCTGGAGGCTGCCAGAAGTGACGTCAGGGTCCCCTCTTTACTGGGACCCTCTGGAACCGGCTCTGGGTTCACCTCTGGTTCAGTCTCTCCTGTAGCAGCAGAGGGTCCAGAAGACAGTGCGTTACCTGCGATCTGGGCACTCTGACTGCGTGTGACAGCTGCTATGTATGCTGTCTCCCTGGGGATTTCTTCAGACCCACCAGCTGGTGCTGCCCTGGGCTCTACCTCCCCATCCACCCCCAACACTTCAGGAGCAGTGCTACTTATGGGCCAGTTACCTTCCTCGGTGGCACTGGTCAGCTGCATGGCATTACCTTCCTCATGGTCCCCATGCACCTCCCCATTTCCTTGAGCACCGTTGCTTACTCCTGCCAGGGGTTCCTCAGCCGTCTCACTCCGCAGAGTGATGGGGCTGAGCACTTCGGTACCTGTGGACACATCTACCGCTTCAAAGAAAGGGTTAACGGGTTCAGTCGGCACAGATACATCAACATCATCATCATCCTTCCTAGGAGAAGAATGGTTATCAGTTTGCTTTGGTACATTCACATCAGCATCAGCATCGTACCTGGGGAAAGAATGGTTGTTAGTTGCATCATTACTCATCAAGGCATTAGCAGGTAACACATTCAGTTTCCCGTCATCATCATCATCATCAGGGTTAACGTTACCCTTATTATCAGTTTGGGGAAGGGTGTCAGGGACGTAGTATGCAACCATCCGCCCCAAGTCAGTCCCCAATAAAACATCAGTGGGCAGGTTTTCAGACACTCCCACCTCCCTCAACCCGCTCCCGGCACCCCAGTCAAGAAAAACTCGTGCCACTGGCAAGGAACAACGGGTGCCTCCAATCCCGGTGACAGTCAGGGTTTTCCCCTCAACAAGCTCTCAGGGGCCGCCAGTCCAGGACGGATGAGGGTTCGTTCAGCCCCGGTGTCCTTGAGGCCTGTAGCAAGACGGGCCCCCACCTGAACAGGTTGAACGTTGTCGTCAGCCCTCCCAACCACACCTCCCACCAAAAGAACAGAGGCATTGGGCCCGGGGGCCTTGGCTGGGGGGTTCTTCGGCCTATTCGGACAGGTGTAAAAGAAGTGACCAGGCCGCTGGCAGTGGTGACACAGGCGACTGTCAGTAGCCGGCCTGCTGTTGGCAACAGGGACTGGGCCTCCGGAGGGACGGCTAGCTAGGGCATTGGGGTTGGTTGCTGGCTTACCCCCTTTCCAGCTGGTGGCGACTGGCCTCCGCGTCTCGGGCTTCCGGTTGGCCTCGTGGTTGTCAGCGATCTGCGCCGCTTTGTCCACGTTCGTTGGTTCGCGGTCCAGGATGAACTGTCGGACCTCAGCTGGGCAGAGATGCAGGAACTGGTCTTTGATCATCAGGTCCCGTAGCTGCTCAAAGGTTTCAACGGACAGTCCATGGATCCACTGGTCAAAGTGGGTCCTGAGTCCTTGCACCACATCACTGTAGCTATCATGTGGGCCACGTTGGAGGTGCCGGAACTTCTTTCGGTATACCTGAGGTGTCAGCCGGTATTTGGCGATCAGCACCTGCTTTATGGCGTCATAGTCATCATCGGCTTCTGGCGGAAGAGAAGCAAATGCCTCCAGGGCTTTGCCTTTTAGCCCTGGGGTCAAGTACCTTGCCCATTGGTCTCTGGGCAGCTGGTACTGTCTGCAGGCTTTCTCAAAGGCTCGCAGAAACGTGTCCAAGTCCCCGTCCTTTTCCATCACGGGAAAATGCTCTGGCCGGGGTTTAGGAGTCTGGATGCTGCTGGGCTCACCGCTTCGGGCTGTGGGGGCATTCCCACCCCGCTGGAGTACCTCCAGTTCATGGGCCCTCTGCTCCTGGCGCTCGGCTCTCTCAGCCTCTGCTCGGCGCTCAGCTCTCTCAGCCTGGGCTTGGCGCTCACGTTCGGCTTGGGCCTCCTGCCGATATTGCTGGATCAGCCTCACCCGCCCATCACTGTCTTCGGCGGGGAGTTCGTCCAAGGCCATTTGCAGATAGGGGTCCACCCCGTTCTGGCTGAATGTGGGGCCAGCGCTCAGGAGTGGAGCCTCTGCTGCAGCCCCATTGCCACTTGGGCCAACTTCTGCGCTCGCTGGATTCTGGTCGTTGTCCAGCTGCACTAGAGCCGCGATCATTTGAGCTCTGTTTTTGTTCGTGGCGTCAAGGCCTTGGTATGTGCATAACCCAGCAAGAACTTCCTTTGTCTGCCGGTTGTACCAAGGTTCTCCTTTTGCCGCCATGGTTGCCAAATAAAAGATAGAAAAAGAAAAACGAAGAAACGGGAGGGGGATACTTGCAAGTACACACTAATGTCTCAGGACTAGTAACCACTGAGTCTGTTCTCCAAAACCTATGATGCAGGATTCCCGCAGGAACCGTGCAGGTTTTTAGTGAGAGGAATGATTGCTCAAACCAAATCACTAATGCTCTAGGATTATCCCACCGCTGCCACCAATATGTGACGAACAGCCCACCGCCGTTCGTCTACTTACGGGCGACACTAACGGGGGTCCCGCTGCCACCAAAACGCGACGGACAGCGGACCCTGTGTCACCACTATGTCACAATCCCACCACTGACACGGGTGTATCAGCGGACGGAGGGACGTGACACAATGCCGGCACACAGCTATCACAGGCACCGTTGGGGCTTATCTTAGTTATCCCACCACCGGCACCATGTGACAAAAATATCCAGCAAGCTAATCTCGCTCTACAATTTGCCGCAGGGGGAGTTTAATTTGGATGCCCCACCACTGCTATCAATCTTCCAAGTACTGCGGGGATTTATGTATATCCCACTTTCTCAGTTCCACTTTGGAACTCGCAGCTCTCCGGCGCCCCCCTTACCCTCAGGTCAGTCAGGGAACTGCACCTAGGATAATTAGTCGCCGGACGGGCTGCCTGTTGTGAACCGGCAATTAGGCTTCTGCAGTAAGGGAATTATCAATGCTGTGGCCGCAGACCCTTATTCAGCAATATAAGACCCTTCTAGACTGCCAGCAAGCCGCAATAGCCGTGCACAACGCGCTGCCACCAGTCACGGTTACTTAATTCACAGTGTTAAATTAAGAGGGTCCGTGGCAAACCCTTTGAATTAGTAGCGATTATCTAACAAAGGCGTATAGTTCGATTCTTAGAGCATGGAGACAGATCTAAATAATTTCATTTATTTTCCGAAAGAGGACAGTGATTACAGATAAAAGTTGCTATAAAATTGAGACATAAAATATGTACAGTACAGGTATAAAATAAAAGTGGAGAAAACAAAGAGATTACACTCACAGTTCCATATTGTTCCTTAGGCAGACCATGTGGCTTTAAGGTGGGTGGAGGCGGAGCTGCACTTCTCCGCTCATCTGAGTTCTTGTCAGCACGGACTCTGCAGCTGTTCTGAGCTGGTTTGCCCAGGAAATGCCTTATAGACTTTCCTATGTGACATCACAGAGAGGTGCATGCTGGGTTGATCCCACCTCTCTTATCCAAGTTATGTTTTGGCTACAAAACTTAGATTAGCTATAACTTTATGGGAGAAGCTGGTATGGACTCATCAGTGGTTTCATGTTTCCCAGCGTAATGAGCCCATCAAGAAAACATCAAACATCTATGCGATATGACCGTCCATTTGGGCGCAAATCCTATCTCATGTTCTGGACAGGGTAGAACTTCGAAACATACGCGGTCTCGAAGCTGGGACCGCTCAGGTTACAAAAATATGATTTTCATATCTCTAGGGTATTTGGTTCTTATGGTATAGTCTCTCATAGTTTTATTCGTTCAAACAAAGAAGTTTTTCCCGCTCTGAAGAGGAGAGAAGGCAAATGGTGTGAGGAAGATGGTCTAGCTAATTAACATTCCTGCTCTTCCAGAGGAAGTGGCAGGGTTGATAAAACCTGGGGGGAAGGAATTCCTACTACTGACAGTTTACAATGTCCTAGGATGGAGGATTTGTAGCACATTCCAACAGAAAACATATCTTGCAGACATTGTACATCACATCTGTCTCTGCTCCTCCTCTCCTATCTGTCAGAGAGGAGGGACAGGGTGAGTCTTTGTCTCCGCTCCTCCTCTCCTGTCTGTCAGAGAGGAGGAGCAGGGCATGTCTCTGTCTCTGCTCCTCCTCTCGTCTGTCAGAGAGGTGGAGCAGGGCGTCTCTCTGTTTCTGCTCCTCCTCTCCTGTCTGTCAGAGAGTAGGGGCAGGGCAAGGTCTTTGTCTCTGCCCTCCTCTCCTGTCTCTGAGAAAAGAGGGAAAGGATGAGTTTTTGTCTCTGCTCCTCCTCTCCTTTCTGTCAGAGAAGAGGAACAGGGCGTGTCTCTGTCTCTGCTCCTCCTCTCTTGTCTGTCAGAGAGGTGGAGCAGGGTGTCTCTCTGTTTCTGCTCCTCCTCTCCTGTCTGTCAGAGAGTAGGGGCAGGGCATGGTCTTTGTCTCTGCTCCTCCTCTCCTGTCTCTCAGGAGACAGGAGGCCCACCAGTTTTTGTCTCCACTCCTCCTCTCCTGTCTGTCAAAAAGGAGGGGCAGAGTGAGTCTTTGTCTCTGCTCCTCCTCTTCTGTCTTGTCAGATAGGCAGGTTTTTTTTAGATCAAGGCAAGCAAGTCCTTAGACAAATGCACGGGCAATTCATTGACGCACCGCCTTATGAGATGCAGGGCCTACTATCTCGGAGGATGGTTCAGTCGCGGTGACTCCGATGGCTCTAACAATCCCTAGGTTATGTGGCAATTATAAAGGGGAGATGACGGATATATGAGACTGAAAGTTATGTTGATGCCCACAAGGTATGAGGCCGCGGAGGAAAGAAGCATATACCGGGGATCCCGTGCAAACTTGAAAGATGAACTTTACTGAAGACTTGTAACAATTCTTATATTTTTCAAGATAAGTCATGGGTAGCAGATAAAAATTTTCTTACACATTGCGACGGGCAAAGCCTTTACTCGGTCCCGGCCTTGGGAGGATGGCGGTAACTTTCCATTTGATTAACTGTGCTGTGTGAAGAGGGAGGATCAGCTAACCCTAATCGGATCAGAGTATCCAAGAAAGCTACTGCGCAGTTCTGCAGTAGCTTCTCTTGTCTCAGCACTCTGTTGCTGTAAACGCAGGGCACTCCGAATCGGGTGCTGTTGTGAGCTCATCTGTTCATTCATCTTTTGTGTCCGAGGATCTCCCTCTTCTGGTGAAGGAAGGTAGTGAGGCTGATTACCAAACACCTGATCAGGTAGATGGTGACTGGGTAACGGGAACTTCTGACTGGATATAAGGCAGCCGGCGCCCTTCTGAGTTGCTGGTGACTTCTCTGCTGGATTCTTGGAGACCAGTCTGATTCCTGCTTCCAAAGATAAGTTTTTGCTCTGCTATTGAACTTATTAGTTTTGGTTTTGTTTACCTTGCTTTTTGGAGTTCAGCCATCCCCGGCCAGGGGTGTGCTGGATTCTTTTTCCTTGATCAGTGTTCTCTTTTGCTCTGCTTCCAGAATATTCTGAGTGCTGATATAGGGCTTGAAGTCTAGTGACTTCAGGGTCCTTTTTGCTTATCAGTTGTGTTGGTAATATTTTTAGCAGGGTTTTCTCAGATTGCAGACAGTAGCTTTTCTATCCTGTCCTTTTTAGTTAGCTTGGGCCCCATCATTTGCTCAACCTATCTTTCTATATGTGTTGGTGTTTTCATCTTGCTTCACCGTCATTATATGTTGGGGGCTGCCTATTGCTTTGGGGTCTGCTCTGGGGCAGTCAGTTTTTCCCTTTTCTCTCTTTAGGCTTATGTAGATCTCCGGCTGTGAAGAGGTGTCTAGGATCACCGTAGGAACACTCCACGGCTACTGCTAGTTGTTTGATAGGATTAGGGGTCTGCAATCCGCTAGTTTCCAACCTCTCTGTTTTTCTGGGCTGAGCTTGTGTTTTGTTTTTTCCTCCTCGGTGACTCAAGCATAACAGGGTGCTATTTGTACTCCCCGCTTGTCCCAGTCAAGGAGCCCCAATTTTCTACCTCCTCTCACCGCCAAAACCACCCATAACCCGACCTTTTCAGTCCCTCACGCACCACCTCCAACTGCCACTTATTTTCAAATCAGAAAAACAAGTTGCAAAGTCAAACTAAGGCAGAAGAGGGGAGCATAGTACTACAAGTTGTAAAACCAAAACAAGGCAGGAGAGGGCAGCATAGTATCAAATAATTTACCTCCTCCCAAGGCAAGATGGGGAGCCGGTGTCACAAATGTAATCATGTAAGGCAGGGTTCCCCAACTCCAGTCCTGAAGGCCCACCAACAGGTCATGTTTTCAGGATTTCCTTAGTATTGCCCAGGTGATAATTGCATCACCTGTACAATACAAGGGAAATTCTGAAAACATGACCTGATGGTGGGCCTTGAGGACTGGAGTTGGGGAACCCTGATGTAAGGAATAGAGAACACACTTACCATATGACATATAACATACTGTATATACTCGTGTATAAGCCGAGATTTTCAGCCCATCTTTTAAGGCTGAAAGTCCCCCTCTCGGCTTATACACGAGTCATATACCGGGGGTCGTGAGGGAGGGGGAGCGGGGGTGTCAGAAACCATACTCACCCCTTCCTGGCATGTCTCTGCAGCCCCTGCTTCTCCATAAGTCTCCTGTGCCTGTGTTCAGGGTTACGTGGTACCGCTCATTAAAGTCATGAATATGTGCATATTTATGACTTTAATGAGCGGTACCACGTGAACGCTGAACGCAGGAAGACAACCGATCGAGAAGCAGGCGCTGCAGAGAAGACCGTGTGCCAGGAGGGAGTGAGTATGACGGAGGGCATAGCAATATTCACGTGTCCCCGTTCCATCACCGTGCACCGCGCTGTCTCCGGGTCCTTTGGCTGTGACGTTCAGCAGAGGGCGCGATTACGTATTCAGTACGTGCCTTCTGCTGAACGTCACTGCAGAGACCCGGGAGACAACGGCAATGGAGCGGGGACCGGTAAATATCGCCAGTGCCAGGGGCCTCAGCCAGCAGTGACACTGACACCTGGTCCACATAGCGCACCAGTGTCACCGCCTGCTCAGGACACCGGCACCTGGCCCCCAGCGAGAGGTGAGTATGTAATTTTTTTTTTTTATTGCAGCAGTGGCAGCAGCATATGGGGGGTATTTATGGAGCATCTTCTTGGGCCAGCATTAACCCTTGTGCAGCAGCATATGGGGGGTATTTATGGAGCATCTTCTTGGGCCAGCATTAACCCTTGTGCGGCAATATATGGGGGTTTTTTTATCTATGGAGCATCTTCTTGGACCACCATTAACCCTTATGCAGCACCACGCTCGGCTTATACATGAGTCAATAAGTTTTCCATTTTTTTGTGGCAAAATTAGGGGGGTCGGCTTATACACGGGTCAGCTTATACACAAGTATATACGGTACATTAGTAATGGTTTTTCTAGTCACTACACAATGCATGCTGAAAAAAGAGGGAAATAAAGTTCAAGCACCTAAAGTGTACGCAGCTTATTGATAAAGAGGAACTATCCACTCAAAATAAAGTGTATTTCCAGTTGCAAATCGAAAGAACCAAAGCAGTTCTTGGACAAATTTGAGTGCTGTATGCACCCAAAACATTTTTACCCTGCTGTGGGAGATGAGGACTGCAAGACCATGCTTTACTGCAAGTTTTATGTAAATCTCAGCTACACCTTAGATTAGTTATTAGAAGTACTTCTTGGGTACATCTAGTATGGACCTTTCTGGATTTACACTTCCTACAGTTTCTTCAATGCTACTCGTTTGCTGCCTGTATTGATTTTCTGATTTTGATCATGGTCCCAGAAATAGAATATCCGTGTCTGGCATTAGATGAGTGACATCAAACACCTCCTGGTGTGACATCTACATATCTCACATCCTCCCACAGCTACCGGACTTCTTAGAACATCCCACATACTCCTGAAAAGTTTATATAAATCATCTTGCAATACATCTAGAAACCCATATCGATTATATGCACTATTTAATGCCGTTTCCTTTGTCTACTGATAAAAGTATAAAGGAGGACATAATATCAAAAGACCATGCGGCTGTTGTGGAGACCTTGAAGAGAGAAGTCCCAGCCTGGTTGGCGTGTTGCCCTTTGCTATTAGTTGGCAGTACTCCCCTCATCAGAAGAACTTCATTGTTAGCAAATAAGAGGGAGATGAGTTGGCAGGAAGACCATGAGAAGAGAATAGAAGACAAAAATGAGGCCCCTTTTATCTGAAAAAAAACCAGACACCATAATAAGGTCCTTTTTTATATGGAGCTCCTATGTACAGAAAGAGAAACCTGGAAATTCTGTTCCAGGACAAATATTGACTGCATTTATGTTTTATCCTTAGGTTTTCGTATTTTGCCATGCTCTGCTGCAGCTCTCGCAGCTCCTCTACAGCGCTTACTTTAAGAGCAGCCTGACCACAATTGAGAAACGTTTTGGCCTCTCCAGCTCATCTTCTGGTCTTCTCTCGAGTATCCATGAGGTAGGTCGAACATAATTTGTCAATATTTGTCTCCGAGACATTTTTCAGCTGTTTTTCAAATTCATGAGGCTGGGTGTGTAATACCAGACAGATCCCACATGCAGGAGAGGCAATGTTGCTACAAGAAAAGCAGACCTTTTCATGATCATAGACATCTCCTTTTAGTAACTCTTCATTGACCCTCTTGACATAACCATATAAACCCTCCTACTTTACCATTATCGTAGATTTCATCTTATAATCTGTTAGACAGGGGTGACTTGTGGTTTGATCCATATAATTATGCTCACTATGTGCTGACCTTTGCTTCCTCTGTTTCAGATTAGTAATGCTGTGCTGATTATCTTCGTAAGCTATTTTGGAAGTCGGGTACATCGGCCTCGTGTTATTGGCATTGGTGGCTTACTACTCGCCCTTGGGACATTCCTACTGACAGTACCCCACTTCCTGTCAGAGAGGTATCAGTACACATCGCTAGAACATGGTACGTTCATTGTCAGGAGAATGCTCAGCTTTTCAAAACCTATTTGTAATACTATAAGTTGACTTTAATGCATATTATTAATATTATAACTTAAAAAAAATCAAGGAAAATATCAGGCCCTTTTAATTGCACCTCTTAAAGGGAATCTGTCACTAGGTTTTTGTTACCTCACCTGAGAGCAACATAACATAGGAAAAAGACCGATTTCAGGGATGTGACAACTTAGATTACTGGGTGCAGCAGTTGTGACACAATTAGAGTTCTTAGCTGTAACATGAAGCAGAGCTCAGAAAGCTAACCCTGCCCTCACCACAGCTTTCTGTGTACATTGTATATTGAAAGTGAGCTGCTAATCACAGGAGGAGCCTGCTCCAGCTAGCAGTGATGTGAGACCTAATCCAGAAGTGATAATATCATGGTAATAAAACCTTCATTGTAAGTTAACAGCATGCAGACTAATAATTGACAGAAAAATGAATTCTGTGTTTTAACCCCTACCTTATGCTGTCCTCAGATTACATAGCAAAAACCTGCTGGCAGATTCCCTTTAAATGGTTTCCAACTCTTCATCATAATATAATTTGTATGGGGGTTTAAACTCTTGCCCGAAATAAGAAAGTATTTTTATGCCCCCATTGTGCCCTCTTAAAAGTAATGATACCTTTTTTTGCCCTCTCAAACTACTTACGCCCCTTAAAAAAAGAATAAAGTCCCCATTAGTGCCATCCCTTTTTTTTAAAGTAATTATGCCTCCTATAAAAATTAATATGCCCCTATATTACTTAAAAGTAATTATTATTACATTTTCTCAAAATTATGCTCTTTAAAAGTAATACTGTCTCCTTAATGCACACTCAAAAAGAATTATTGCCCTCTTGAAAGTAATATGCCTCCTGAGTGTCCAAGACTGAAAAATTTAAAAAAACTTATACCCATCCAACAGGAATCCCCTCATGAGTTTCCCAGCCAAACACAGGTAGGTCAATAAAACCAAAGAAATGAGCCGGGGCATAAGTTGGTATACGAGAAAAAAAACAAAGTGAGCATATATCCTGTAGTAAGCAAATAAATAGTATTAATATATGTAAATAACTTAGGGGACTTATATAACGGTATTTTGATCAAAAAAAGCTTAAAAGCCATCCCACAAGGTGCACCGATTCGGAATGGTCCTATCCTGTCTCTAGTAGTAAAACCTCCCCTTGTGTCAGTCGATCTCAATGTTGATAAGGGCAGAATATGACGGGTGCAATGCAGTGTCCTGAGCACGGCCTCAGAGTCTTGCTGGCTGTAGGCTTGTACGAGATGGAGAATATTAGGGGAGAGAGATAAGTTTCTTGCTCAGCCTATCAAGTTCAACTGAATTAGTATCCTGTTGATGCCTATACAATTGAAATGAGCTCTCAGGGGATCTGGCGCACTAAGTGGGTCCAATTATGTACGTTCTCTTACACCCCCTTCACAACTGGAATAGACATTTAGAGCGGTAAACACAGTGTGATTAGATCAGAGCCTAATCTAGAAACTGACTTGGCTGACAAAGCCCTTAGTTAAGTCATAGGCAGCATAGTCAATAAAATGTGACTTATTTTGACATGTGGCTTTATTGGACAGGAAATAAGACTCATCATGAACTATGCACAGGAGAAAATAGGACTATGTATGATACAAGGACAAAAGGCCAAGAACCATCCCAAATGAGAAACGTTGACTCTGGCAAGATGTGGGCGATAATGGTTGTGGGGCAGTTGCTGGCTGGAATTGGCACTGTTCCTATACAACCTTTTGGCATCTCTTACATAGATGATTTTTCAGAACCAAATAATTCACCTTTGTATATTGGTAAGTGATTAAATGTAAGTAGAATTAAAGATATCGCTCTCATGTACGTTTCTAACCATTCTGCTTGACTCTCTACAGCCATTCTGTTTGCAATCTCAGTCTTCGGACCAGCGTTCGGGTATCTTCTGGGTTCCATGGTCTTGAGAATGTTTGTTGACATTGGAAGAGTTGACCCTGGTGAGTAGAGATGGAGAACATATATTATGTACTTGTACTATTGGTACACTTCTTAACTAGATAAACAGAAATTTTAAGAAAATGGGAACATTTTGAACAACCGGATGTACTGTATGTCACAAACTCTTCTGTTTACATTTTCGAAATTAATGAATTTTCTGCCATGTTGCTACTTATCTAATTTGTTGATTTTAACTTTTTTTTTTTACGGGGTTTCAGTGGAAGTTGACATTAACCCACGTGACCCTCGTTGGATAGGAGCTTGGTGGCTAGGTCTACTCATATCATCTGGATGCCTTGTGATTACATCCATCCCTTATTTTTTCTTTCCAAAGAACATGGCAATTAAGGTAAAATAATATTCACATTTTCTACACTTACAGTACTCATTTTGAAGGTGATTTCTGACAATTAACTTTTCAAATCAACAAATAAATTTTAATTTTTCTCTCGTAAAATGAATCATGATTTTCTCTTGATCAACAAAGAGGAAAATTAGATTGAACTTGATAGATTTTTTAGATTTAAAACTTAATATGTTTCTTGATCTTTTAATCTTGTCTTAATGACCAAGTGATGTCCAATGCTTACATCTTGACCATTAATCATGGTTAGAATGGTTGACTATAAGAACCACTCTAGCGTTTTTTTGTTTTTTCTTTAACCCCTTTGTTAGCCATCGGTAATGTGTGTACAGTGTGTTCATTAAAATTCCACCAGTTGCCGTCTTCTACTGTTTTGAGCGTTTCTCAAGTCTTCTCCTGCCTCACGTGACCTCAACTAAGACATAGCGTTTCTGTGTGAACTGAAAGTCACTTTCTCAATGTACATGTATGAGCCTCAGAACAAGGCTCTCGTACATTTACATTAAGAAAGGAACGGTCTACGGTGTGAGCAATCAAGAAGGAGCTGTGATCACATGATGCAGGAGAGGACTGGAACAGGGCTGGAAACGGCAGAAGATGGCGATTGCTAAGTGTTTTAAACACACTATACATAAATTAGAAATGGCTAATTGGGATGCAATTAAAAACAAAAGAAAAAAACATTGCAGTGATTCTTTATGTGCCCATACACATTAGACAAAATGTGGTCATCATTTACTTGGCAGGATCAGGCAGCAATCTAATGCAGGTGAGTCATGTCTCCCACAACAACAAACGACAGGAGAAAAAGGGTTGAAAATGTTGCATTTTAGCATATCCAATGTGCAAAGTCATACAACACTTATCTACCGTCTATGACCCACTATACACTAAATATCCAAGTAGTTTTTGAATTTTTTTTCCCTTCTTTAGTATCATAAGGAGAAAATAATCTAATTTATTAAATTTTCTTCCGTCCATTATGACTAATACTCTCACCAGTTCCCAATCAGACACAACAGCCTTAAAGGGAATCTGTCAGCAGCTTTTTGCTATTCAATCTGAAGACAGCATGCTGTAGGGGTTAAAACACAGATTTCAGGGATGTCTCACTTATCAAGCTCCATGGTTTTGCTTGCTTGCAATGATTGTTTTAGCACCAGGAGCTTATCATTGCTGGGACACAGCAGCCATACCTCCTGGTCTGGCAACTCCCCCTCCTGTGATAAGCACCTCACTGTCTATAGACTTTGTACGCAGAGAGTCTGGTGCGGGCAGGATTAGCTTTCTCAGCCCTGCTGCATTGCTAAATCTACCTCATTACCTCATTGAATTCAGCTTCTGTTTGCCTACATCAGACTGCTTTCAGATGAGGTAGCAAAAACCTGCTGACAGAGTCCCTTTAAAAGAGGACCTGTCACAAGCTCGAAATCTTTCCAGCATTTGCTCTTAGTCTTCTCCCGTTGCTCTCTGAGTATTCTTTTTTTTTTTACTTTTTTAAATCCACCATACAGACATTTTATTTAATGCACCCAATATGAAAATTTTTATAATCTTTCCAATGAGGCGTTGCTCACAGGGTAAGTTTGCATAACAGCCTAAAGACTAAGTAGCGCCATCTTGGTGAAGACCATAACATTAGGCAACTTTGGAGCACTAAATAAGACTTAAGTCTTGAGATGACAAAACCTTAGATAATAGTCATCCAAATGCTCCCTCAGTCCACAGATATCTTTTCTCCAAGATTAGAAGATTTGGCAATGAAATTTAATATAAACGTAATAGGCCTAATTCCTTCTTTTCCCCACAACCTCACATTTCAGGAGGTTGAAATCACTTGGTTCAGCTGACTTTTCTTTAGTGTGTACGTGTTTCGTTTGTGCGAGCTTTGTACAATCCAATCAAGATTGGCCACACCAAGCATTTTATATGGTATTTTACTTTATACACGACATTGTCATGCCACAACAGGAACCTTCTCCAAACAGTTGCCCACCTTAACCCCCATTCCTAATTTTTCATTTCCCCTCTCCTTACCCATGTATATACGGCTTTAAAAAGCCCAATAAAAATGATTGAAAACCAAACTGTTGCCCAAAACTTGAAAGGAAAGAATTTCCCCAGCGTAGATAAACTATTAAAAAACAGCTTCAAAAGATTAATCTTTTCCTGAAAATGTAAACTTTACATTTCGCACTATACGTTCATGTAAGAAATGTTCTCCTGATCTTTCCTAAAGCTGGAGAAGCCAGATTAATAAACATGATACGCCTAGAAATTAATTTCTATTGTCCCAGAGAACAATAGTGATGTATTTTTGTTATTACTCTAGCTGATGGTTGCGATTGATAATGACTTGTGTACTCAGCCATGACGTCTCAAACTCGCAACAGCTTTTGTGTAGTTTCGGACTAGTTAATCATTTTGCATAAACCATGGAGTAGTCTTACGGCCCCGTTGTCAGGAACACCGCACTGCACTTGCTCACTGAGCCATTGCACGTGTCCTGAGTAAGACAACCTGTGCTCAGAGATACCTGTGGAGCAGGCAGCAGCAGAGAAGATGCGTGCTTCAGATCCACAGGACCTGAAGCATGTGACTGCTGGGGGCGTGGCCTAAACTCCCAAGAGCTAGGAGCTGCAGGAAAACTCCTAGAATGGTAACTACGGAACAAAGTTACTAATTGGCATTGACAGGGAAATAAACCAGATCAGGCGGGGGTCAAAGCACGAGATAGCACGACAATTACCAAAGGGCAAGACAGAACGGATAGTCAAGACGTAGGCAAAAAGTCAGAAACCAGAGAAGCAGATATACAGTACAGAATCAACAGGCAAACTCACAACGGGGGACAGAACCGGATCAGAACCATATAAGCAAGCTATAAGACAACGAACAGGCACACAGGGGTCACAACACTCGGCCAAAGGCAAAAGTATAACTGACAGGGATTGGAGTATCTCAGGGCAATAAAAAGCTCTGCCTGAACCAAAGAGAGGCCACAATAATTAACCCCAGGTGTGCAGGTCAAAGCCTGCACTGAGCTCAAGACATTAACCCCTGACGTGCAGGTCAAAACCTGCACTGGGATCATGACACCGGTCACACACAGCGAGATCGCTGATTTTGTGACGCATCAGTGATCTCGCCAGCGATCTCGCTATGTGTGGCACGCATCAGCGCTAATCGTACAGGAACGTCCTGGGCCATTTTTTTGATTGTTGGTCTCCCGCTGGCCAGCGAGCATCGCTGCGTGTGGCAGCGGGAAACCGCGATCAGCGAGCTCCCAGCGCTGTAAACAGATGCTGGTAGCTGGTATCCAAGGTAAGTATCAGGTAACTAAGTGCACGCGACGCTTAGTTACCCACTGTGTACCTTGGATACCAGCGTGCTTGTGCTGGGAGCTGGTATCCAAGGTAAACAGCAGGTAACTATATGCCCCGCACGCTTAGTTACACGATATTTACCTTGGATACCAGCTCACGCTGGTAGCCAAGGTACACAGCCGGTAACTAAGCATAGTTATGTTCACACGTTGCTTTTTTTTCTGCAGCCAAAAAGTGCTCTCTTGGCAGTAAGAAAAAGCTGCTTATGAAAAGCAGGTTTTGCTGTTACTTTTTTGTTGCAGATTATATGGGTCATTCATCTACAATACTGGTTCTATAAAGTTCGCTTCGGTCACCGTAAAAGCTGCAAAAACGCATGGTTGGGGTTTTTTTGTGCAGCGTTTTTTGCACTTACTCATTGCTTTCTCCGGTGAAAAATCTGCAAAAACTATGAACGAATTGACAAGCGACAGTTTTCCAATTCAGTCAGGAAAAAAAAGCAATCGTGGGCATGAGATTTGTGAATTGGCACAGATTTTGCTGCTACTGTAAAAAGCAGCTTTGAATTTGCATTAAAAAAATGTATAAGAAAAAAAAACGTAGTAAAAATGCAACGTGAGAACATAACCTAAATCAGGGCCCATCTATTACATGGAGAAGTTTCCTGAATCAGCCTTTTTGGAGAGTTCATAACCTGTCCTACAACATCAGAGTCTTCACTTTTACTCTAGCAAATGTTTGTACATGGAGATTGCATTTTGTAACCATTGATTTCCACATATTTTTGGGGCCAAGTGCGAAAAGATTATAACTGTGTTTCTTTTTTTTATTTTCGGTGTCAGAAGTCAAATACAGAAGAGAACGTTCTCAGAAAGGTCCCGGATTCGACCAGCGATGAAAGTTCCCTATCCGGTTTTATTAAAAGTAAGGAGACGGCACCACAGGGACACCACGGCCAGCCATATCACAGGAAGGGCAGAGCACATGTTATTCCTCAAGTCAAATGCTGAGCACTGTGAAATTTTGTCCTTGACAATTCATTGACAAACATAACACAAATCTCATGACTAGGAAGATAAATGCTGCCCAACCTACAAGACTGGATGCAGCACTGTAAGAGTTCACAATTAAGAAGCTTCTCCGTTAGAAAGGTTTCCTAAATTACCGTATGTCTCCTTTTATATCAAATACAGTTTTCAATTTTGGAGTGTGATGATGAGAAAAGTTGCACTCTAATTTCTTTTCACCATATATAACTTTTTTGTAATTTACATGGAAAACTTACTTCTTTGGCTTCATTTGGTGGAGATGTTATAGACATTTTTCTTTTTTTCAATGGGATATGCTAGGTGATCAAACTCGTCGTACAATTATTGTCAGAGTGCTCTAGGCTTTGACATTTTGGGACTGGTGGTGACTTTGTATTGATCATGTAGGGTTTATGTTTTTTTTTAGATATGGTTGGCCATGGACAATAGTCGTGAATTCATTTTCTAGTCAACACTGTGTGGGCCCTTACAAAAATATTCATATAGGACCTGGGGTGGACACAGACAGAAGAGGGCCCTCTTACGGGAACACTATATGGGCCCTTTGGAGTCCAATATGTTTGGCGTCGGATTCCCGCAGCTACACAACAGGAATCCAGAACCTCACATGCTGCTCTGCAACAAGTCACTCCTGAGGCTAAGTTCCTCTGCCGCTCCACTGAGCATGCTCACGAGACAATCTCCCATTGGAGGTCGGGAGTCTCGTGCTCAGGTCCTTCTCCAGATCTGATTGGTCCATCTCAGAGATCTGGAAGGTCCCGGCAACGCACAGCTATAAAAGGCCCGCATGGCCGCTCGGCTATGTGCTAGTATAGACTCTTCTTGCTAGATGTGTGAATGGTGATGGATGTATGATTCTGGTGACTGACTTATTAAGATTCCCCTCCCTTTGATATTACGCATGTGGATAGGGAACTATATAAAGAGTCAGCGCCAGTCAGTGGCAAGCCATAGGCCACTGTGCACACCGCACCTCTACACTAGCATCCGGTGGTGTCACGTCTCTCACGGCACTATGGCATAGCGGCTGTGTCTGCCGCCGCGCTGCCTTCAACAGCACTTACCGGCATCTGCAGTAGCGACGCCGCACACACGGTAGGTCTAGACGGACACCGTCCCCTGTCTTAGACCCATGTCCTGTGACCAGATACCGTGCATGCAATTTCATTGAGACCTGGCTCAGACAGGCTCGGCGTTTATGTTTATGTTACAGCGCCTCTGTGAGTTAACAGAGTCCGCTCTGCGCACATCGGGTGACGTTGAACCCGTGCGCATTATACCGCCATATAGCGCATCTGCCATTAATTAGCAGCAGTGTTAACACCTTCTGCACGGTGGACCCCGAGCGGCGAACGCACTTTATTATTTATCTATTTGGTGCGTTCCGCCGTTCCTAACACAAAAGATCTTCACAATGCTCAATTCCACCTGCTTTCGATGTGATTGTGGCCCCCTTGCCTCTTGGACCCCTGAGCGGCTGGAAGATTTGCAGATTGCGCCAATGACATGGTTCCTACTAGGAAGAATTTGAAATTCATGGTTGTTGTAAAGGTTTCCTTATATGGACTGACTTTTCAAAACACTTCCAAATGGTAATTTTCATGACACGTTCATTTCCATCAAGCATCATTATTATTTCACAATATCTGTTGAAAAAAAGACAATATTATACATAGATCTACTGCGGCTAAACAAAACTATTGAAAACTGAACATGAGGTTCTTGGTTAACATTTTGATCAAAGCGTGAAAGCCCACTGCCACATTACAGTGAACTGTGTAAAGGATGCCTATTCTATTAAAGGATTATTCCCATCTCCAAGATCCTATCCCAATATTTAGTAGGTGTAATCATAATATTAGCAAATAGCTGCAATTAGAAATGTAGTATAGCTATTTTGATTAGCTATGTTGCTTACAGAATGTGCAGGGCATTGCAGGATACCTAAGCTACTGCACTGCCCTGCACAGCGTCGGACTGGAGCACCTTGGACCCACCAGAGAAAATCATTCTTGGGGCCCACTATGTAGCTACATAGAAATAAATACAAGACCACCAATTGTGTGGTAAAATACGCTAATGTCAGGGTATAATATAAGGTAGTACATGTCTTAATTATGTAGCAGGGATTGGATTAGCCCCCTCATAGAATATAACGTAGCCCCCTCATAGAATATAATGTAGCCCCCTTATGGAATATAATGTAGCCACCCTCATAGAATATAATGTAGCTCCTCTCATAGAATATAATGCAACCCCCTCTCATAGAATATAATGTAGCACCCCACAAAATATAATGCAACTCCCTCTTAAGGTATAATGCAGTCAACACCATAGAATATAATGTAGCACCCTCATAGGGTATTCTGCAGCTCCCCTCATATAGTATAATGCAGCCCCACCACAGAATATAATGCTGCCCCCCAGAGTATACTGTAGCCCCCTCATAGGGCATAATGCTGCCCCCCTCATATAGTATGATGTAGCCCCCCAGAATATAATGTAGTCCCAGAGAGAATAATGCAGCCCCATCACAGAATATAGTGCAGCCCCCATAGAGTATACTGTGCCCCCCAGAATATACTGTAGTCCCCTGAGAGAATAATGCAGTCCACCCCACTGAATATGATGTAGCCCCCTCATAAAGTATAATGCAGCCCCCCTCATAGGATATAATGCAGTCCCTCTCCACCTCCATCATTGTTCTCCCCCTCCACCCCATCATTGTCCTCATCACCACCTCTATCATTGCCTTCTCCCCCACCACCCCTATCATTCTCCCCCACCACCCCTATCATTCTCCCCCACCACTCCTATCATTACTCTTTCCACTACTTCCATTTTTGCTTTCTCCCCCACAACCCCCATCATTGACAATTCCACCACTTCAATCATTGCTTCCTCCGCCATCACCACCACCATTGTCCTTTCCACCACTACCATCTTTATACTTTTACACCACATCCATCATTGATTTCACCCCCTCCACCCTCATCATTGCCCATTTCAACACCTCCATCATTGCCTCCTCCCCCACCACCATTGTCCTTTACACCACTACCATCATTGTCAATCTCCAGGACTCACACACAGCACCATTCTCTCTCACTCACACACAAAGCACCGCACCACATACACACACAGCACCACACCCCTCTTTCACACTCACACACAAAGCACCACACCGCACCGCATACACACAGACACACAGCACCACTCATCTCTCCGCAAGTTCCCCACAGCACATCCTGACAGCATCTTCCTCACCGGCAGCTTTCTGTCTGAAACAGCCATGCGCTGATTGATGATATCATCCAGCTGCGCTGTCTCAGACAGGAAGCACCAGGCAGGAAGCAGGACATCAGGATATGCAGCGGGGAACTTGTGGAGAGGTGAGGGGCTGTGTGTCTGTCTGCCTGCGTGTGTGTATGTGGTGCAGTGCTTTGCGTGTGAGAGAGTGGAGCGGTGGTGGAGGGGCTTTACATGCGGCCAGTGTTAGCCTCAGACTGTGGCTAACACTGCCTACTATTAAACTATTAAAGTCAAATGGTATTCAGTCCTCTCCACGTCCATGGGGGAGTGGAGAAGCGTGAATATTCATTTCTCTTTAGCAGCAGGGACAGGATCCTGTCTCCAGCTGCTGCTCCGCTGGCACAGGACGGGCCCCCTTCACTCAGGGGCCCCATAGCCACTGACTGTGGGCCCCTGGAGCAGTGGGAGCCCAAGGCAGCTGTTGGCCAGTATGCCAGCAGGTGTCAGTTCCTGGGCCCACCGGAGAATCCTCCGGTTCTCCGATGGGCCAGTATGACCCTGGCCCTGCACATGGGGTAAGTGACATATAGCTAATCAGAAGACCTATACTGCATTTTTCATTAGAGGTATTTGCGAATATTATTACACCAGCTAGATATTGGGATAGGATCTTGGAGATGGAAATACCCGTTTACGTATGGTGCTGCATGGTGGCCATTGCCGCCTGCAGTTAGAGCCAAGAGATGGCAGGCAAAATCACACCAACTCACAGACACAGCACCACAGCAGCAATGGTCACTGCATAGCACCAGCACCTGGTGAACAAATCTCAAAAACTCACCAGACAACAGACTAATTAAAGTAGGCCAAATGGCGTACTATTACCAAGAAAAAAAATAAGAGGCACAATAAAAGCACATCGAAACACACTCATTTATCCATGGATGAGCCAAGAGCCAGCACTTTTTGAAAATGACATGAGGCGCTAATAACCTATCTATTATTATTGTTGAGGAGCAACTTATATATATGCAGATAAACATGGGACTGCAGATCACACAACACACGTTTGATTTTTACCCATAGAGACACATAGATCTGCATTGGAGCTGCATACAGAAAAACATCTGTTCTCTGATATTTGAACCATTTCGATAAATACTCATATTTTTTATGCAATATGTGCACTGAGCTCGTATAGTAGAAAGTAAAACTTTATAGTGTAAAGCTCAATGCCAGGATTAAGGAGTTAACACGCTTTTTGATTTACGTGGCTTTACAGGTAAGGTTTATAGCTTGGCAGCAGTTTTGAGAAGATTTACTCCGAGCATTGAAGCGATTAGCGCAGGATAGGAAAGTGTAAGGTTTTACCACCAACTACGAGCGTACCGCTTCTCGCACAAAGCTTCTCTTGTTTGCTGCAGTGACCATAAGTTTTCCAAGAATTTTTTGGCACGCTTCATAGTCAATCACGCAGCCGCTCAGGAACATTAATAAAAAGAATTTTGGCAAGAACGTTCTGAAATATGCGTCCAACTTGGCAGTGCTGATCAGTAAGCGCTGACTGATGTGCGGGAGCATTTAGTTACAGGACAGAATACGTGCAATTATAGATTTTTTTTCAAGATAAAATAGAAGTAAATAAATAGGCCAAAAAGTAATAAAACTACACCTCTCATCATTCGGCTGGTAGCTCCAATTCCACGCAGTTATTGTACTCACATGTCAGACTTTATAGATGACTTTGTAAACCTTGCAATGATACTTGACAGCTCGGTTTCCACTTGGCTGGAGTTACTATAAACTGATTTGTTAAACATTTAGTAGGGTTTTTCAGGACAAGCTCTGATCCTAGGGACCCTACAGAACCCTGTTCTGACATGTGTTGAATACAATGTATTTTTCTTTGGGCAGGACTCCATTTGCACTTCAGAACCTCGCAGGCAAGTGGCTGCCAGATGTCGGCCATTCTGTTATCAGCATTTAACCAAGCACCTTGACTAGTGACGGGAAGTTGGGTGGAAGTCAAGTGCCCATCACGGATAAGACTGATCTGGAACAATTCATTCCCTGCAGTTCTTTATAGCAGAAGATCAGAATTTAATAGGCAGGGCTGCCCCTCGTCAAGGTTAAGGTGCCCACTTATCCAACCCGAGATAGGAAATTGCACAGATGAACTGTTTAACTACCAAAATGTTGTCCCTTGTGGTGGGAGAATGACAGCTATGGGGTGTTGGGGTTTTTCCTCTACGTTCTCTCAGAGAGTTAAAAAAAACTAATTACAGTAGCTCACATTTGGTAATACTGCCTAATATTTAGAAACTTGGACGTGGCAATTATAGGAAGCCCCGAAGTTATGGCAGTGGCGCACAGAGCTGGAAGCAACTAATCATCCCTTCTATGTCAAATTACTGGTGTCAAAAGCTACCAAAAATTGTTCCAAATGGTGTTATATGCCAAATGTTGTGGCTTTCTTTTGCCTTTTTGTGCTTTACTCTGCAATTAGCAGAAAGTAGGGGTGTGCAGGTTTAGCAAAAGGGAGCATGGCTCCCTTTACTTTACTAATGTGCTATAATGCATGCCATAAAACTGGTCTACAATGTAACTGAAATCTGGCATAGATTTATTTTTTCTGGCACAAGGACAGCCCAAAGATGTGTCAAATTAATTAAAACGCTGTGCACGTCTTAATGGATTTACCATTTGCCATTGCAGTGGTTATGACCACTGATATAATGACAGTTAGTTAGCTAAATGCTAGTGGTAATAACCCTGGATACCTAACGTCCTGCAATGGCTGCAGATGAGGAATGAGACATAGTAAATCAGGAAAACTATACTACATTTGTAGGTGGAGACACAAGAAAAAGAACAGAACACATTCTATTTATAATAAACCCAGCACCAAGTGGTACTCTGGGTCACGTCTGCAGGACGCTCTCATACATGACAATTAAACAAGAAAAAAAATTGAGAGACCAAAAACAGTCCAATAAAATATAATTCCGTTTATTAGAAAAACTCTTAAACCACCATCAATTCATGGATATACATATCAGGAAAATCTTAACAAATAATGAATAATATGGAAACAAGATGCAAAAAAGATGTCACAAAACCCACTATGAATATTTAAGTGGATGGGGGACGGGACCTCCTAAGATGATAAAATATACCATATAAAGTGGTAGTGCTAGAAACCCTGACCAAAAATCAAGTGCACGTATCCTGTATCAACTTTACTGTCAATCTCCACCTGATTCATAATACATCAACAATATTAGTGACCAATTTACAGAGGAGAGTCATAGTTACAGCAGGCACCAGTAATCACATATATAAATAACAGTCCAATTATGTCCAGGAGGTCTTACCCATAGTATTCACACACAGGGGGTAGGTGCTGGCAGCCCTGATGTGCTTTTCGCATCAGGGCACGTTGAATACAATGTATTTTTCTTTGGGCAGGACGCCATTTGCCATTTGAACCTCACAGGCAAGTGGACACTACAATGGCAGATTTGCAATTTTCGCTGAGTAACATCCACTGCTGGTTGTTTCTGGAAAATACCCATGGGGTCACATCGTCACTACACCTTTAGATAAATTCCCAAAGGGGTATAATATCCAAAATGGGGTCACTTGAGGGAGATTCCGCTCTTCTAACATTTAGGGACTCTTAATTTGCAGTCCGTAAACTATTTTAGGGAACTCTGCTATCCAGGAGGCAAATAGCGCTCTGTTCCTCCCGAGTCTCGCTGTGTGGCTAAGCAGTACTGTGCAGCCACATATGGAGTATTTCCACACTTTGCAGAAATTGTGAGACAGATTTTGGTGTCATTTTTACCCATTTCCCAGTGTGAAAATGTAAAATCTGGAGCTAAAATAATTTTTTTGTGATAAAAATGTAATAATTTTTTCTTCATTGTGCAATGGTATACAATTCTGTGACAAACCCCTAATGTCAATATGATCCCTTAGCTGAGTTCATTGAGAGGTGGTTTGTAAAATGCGATCACATATGTGGGGGGGGGTCTTTTGTCCTGGCACCCACAAACCACAACAGTAAAATCTGGACTATAATATGGCGCTCCTTCCCTTCTGAGCTTTGCACGGTGCCTGAAAAGTATTACATGTAGGATATTGGTGCACTAAGGAAAAAATGCACAAGAAGCTATGAGCTCCATTTTTTCTATTGGTCCTTATAAAAATTAAAAACTTTGGGCTAAAACAACAAAAATGTAATTATGTAATTATTCTTTCTTCTCTGCTCAATGGTATAAAATTCTGTGAGACTGCACCCCTACATAATGTAAGTGGGGGGTGTAGTTTGTAAAATGTGGTCACTTATTTGGAATTTCACTGATCTGGCACCTCAGGGGCTCTGCCAATGTGACATGGCACCCTCAAATCATTCCAGCAAAATCTGAACACCAATATGGGGCTTCTTCCCCTCTGAGCTTTGCACTGTGCCTCAAAAGTAGTTTTTGACCACTTGAAGTATTTGCATACTCAGGAGAAATTGTTTAACAAATTGTACCTCTTAATTTCTCCTGTTATTTCTTTTGAAAATCAAAACTTGGGGCTAAAGCAACATTTTAGTGGGAAAAATGGTAATTTTCCATTAACTCAGCCCAATGTTATACAATTCTGTTAATTACCTTAGGCTTAAAAATGCTCACTACTTCCCTAGATGAATTTCTCAAGAGGTGTAGTTTGCAAAATTGGGTCACTTGAAGGGGTTTCTGCCGTTCTGGCATGTCAGCGGCTCTTCAAATGTGACAGCATCCGCAATCTATTCCAGCCAAAACTGCGCTCTAGAATTCAATTGGAGCTCCTTCCCTTCTTAGCATTGCCGTGTACCCGAACAGTAGTTTTCTGCCACATATGGGGTATCGGCGTACTCAGGAAAAATTGCACAACAAATTATAGGGATTATTTTCTTCTGTTACCCTTGTGAAATTGAAATATTTGGTTACCAAAGCAAGATTTTTGCGGGAAAAATAGATTTTTTCATTTTCACGGCTCCTTTTCACTTCGGCTAAGTCTAGTGAAGCTCAGACATCTTTTCTTTATCATGAAAATCAGTAGTACATTTGTCAAAATTAATTTGTGCCAAGAAAAAAATGGTATAACCTACACTGGATTTTTGGGAAACAAAAATTTGAAAATGGTGATAAGTTAATAAAATATACGAGAAAATTGTAAAACCCACATGGAAAGCACTACTGTATTGAGTGCTCCTCCCAATAATATTGTGGACTCATAGGTAACAGTCTGCTACAATCTTAGGAAGACAGATGAATATTTTTTGTGCTGTTTGAGCTAATAGTGTACAGGACCTATCTTCAGACCATGACGACACTGTAATTCCCATTGCATTAGGTTGGAGATACTGTAATATTATTGAAACCAGACTCATTGTCTTATATATATATTTATATATATATACGACATATGTGTCAGACATGTCTTTGGATAAACCATAACCATCTATGCATTCTTATATGTTTCACACATGAATGTTTGCTTTCCCTATTTGCAGAGTTCCCACGACACTTTGTTCGTCTGCTGATGAATCCACTTTTCTTGATCCTGGTCCTGTCTCAGTGCAGTTTCTCCTCGGTCATTGCTGCTCTTTCTACCTTCCTCAACAAATATCTAGAGAAGGAATATGGATCCAGCACTTCATATGCCAACTTTCTCATTGGTAAGTGATACATCTGATGAGATTCTAATCTTTTCCGTAACATTTGAATGGAGAACATGAATACACGTCTCTGAATATTAAAATCCTGCCAATAAGACTATAAAAGCAACATAAATAATAATTTGATGGATGATGACTGCTGTCCGAACCATGAATCAGACACTGAAATCCAGGGGAAAAGAAAGCGGTCACTGGGAGCGCTGTGAGGGTCGCAATTAAAAATAAAGGCAAAAGGTCAACCGCAGCTCCAGCTGTTAACCTTCTAAGAGGATACCAAATGCAGTAGAAAATAATAACAATGGTCCTAGGAGCGCTGGAAATGAGACCAAGACAAGGATTTTAGTGTTGAACCAGAACGCGTTTCAACGGTTAAACCGTCTTCATCAGGTGGAAGTTTTTGTTGAAAACAGCTGACATGTCGCGGCTTTGAGGTGGGCTCACCGCCGGAGCCTACCTCAAAGCGGGGGATAGTGCCAGCTAACGTACTATTCAGTGAGCAGGCAGTAAGGGGTTAAGGTAAAGGGAATCATTCAGCAGGTTTTTGTTATGTAATCTGACAGCAACATGATGTAGGGACAGAGACCCTGAATCCAGTGATGTATCACTTCCAATACTGCAGTTGGGATAGAATGACAGTTTTCTCTGCTGCAGACTAAGCAGAGCTCAGTTGTTGCGCTGTGTATAACCAGCACACACCACAGCTGTCTGTGTCCATTGTATAGTGACAGAGATCTACTAATGGTGGCCGTGGTTGGACAAGGATGCATAAGGCCATTTGTCCTGTAGTGATAATCTCCTGCTGATAAAACACTGATTGTATTGAAACAGCAAAGCACAGCCCAGTAAGTGACACATCCCTGTAATCAGGGTCTCTTCCTCTACAACATGGTGCTTTCAGATTACTAGCAAATACCTACCGACAAATTCCTTTTAAGGGGAAGAAAGATGGCTCTCTATTGCCACTTATTGGTGGCGTACCCTTTAAGTCAATGTCGACCCATTTAAGGGAATCCGTAACCATGTTTTGCCATGTTATCAGAGAACAACATGATGTAGGTACAGGGGCTTTGATGCATCATTTACTGGGCTGCTTGGTGCAGTATTGATAAAATCACAGTTTTATCTGCTGCAGATCTAACAGCTCCCTGAATGCTGAGCCTGGTATAACCCCGCCCACACCACTGATTGGCAGCTTTCTGTGTATACTGTGCATAGGCATAAAGCTGCCAATCAGTAATGAGGGCGGGGTTACATACTATAGGAAGACTACACGTCATGAGACAACTAGTCCTCTAGTGATAATCTCCATTACTCAAAGAGGAGATCCCAAAAGGGAAAAAAAAAAAAACACCTGGTTCCCGCACTGCTATACTTCAACCCTCAAATGGAGGAAATCCAGTCGATTCTAGGAGTAGGTTCCAATATCAATGCTTTATTTCATGGTACATACAAAGACAACGCGTTTCGAGGTCCATTCCATGACCTCTTCCTCAGGTCGGATGTACAAGGATGAAGACAAATCAAAGGTTGACGATTTATATCATATCAGGGTTAATTACCCCGCTGCTCACAAAGAGGAAGCTGTGGGGTGGAGTAACCAAATGCAAATACATAAACACTTCATTACAAAACGAACCAATATTAAAAGACACAATAACTTACTCCCCATAAATCACAAATTGGACTAGATTAAAAAGAAAAAACAAAACAAATTAATTTTTAAAGAAAAAAAAAACTTCTCTTACCAGAATCAAACCTATAAGGTTGTGGGGCTAAAAGTCTGTATGTGACCTGAAATCCTCCACTTTATCTAGTAGTGCTATAGGCACACTATTATATTGGACTAAAAAGAGGCATCGTCACAATGTCAAAAAAGGCTTTACGAAGCACGGCCTGTCCAGACACTGCGCTATCATGCATGGACGAGATTTTTCGGGTTTGCGGTTTTTACCTATTGACCGGGTTGATTCTAGTACCCTAACAGATTCCAGGCTTTGTGTAGAAGAGAAATATACTGGATTTATAGGTTGAATACCATAAATCCAAATGGCCTCAATGAGGTGTGCGATATCTTCGAGTGAAATTTCTTCTCAGATGCGTTTATTTTTCTGTCACTCTGAAAAGGTTTCCTGACCTCTTATGTTAGTACTGTAAGTGGAAAACCAGTCTGGTTATTCACGGTCTTGGTTTTCTGTGTATATAATGTTCACTTTTTATCTTAAATAGATGGCTCTTTTTAGTCCAATATAATAGTGTGCCTATAGCACTACTAGATAAAGTGGAGGCTTTCAGTCCACATACAGACTTTTAGCCCCACAACCTTATAGGTTTGATTCTGGTAAGAGAAGTTTTTTTTTTTTCTTTAAAAATTAAAAAAAAAAAATTTTTTGTTTTTTCTTTTTAATCTAGTCCAATTTGTGATTTATGGGGAGTAAGTTATTGTGTCTTTTAATATTGGTTCGTTTTGTAATGAAATGTTTATGTATTTGCATTTGGTTACTCCACCCCACAGCTTCCTCTTTGTGAGCAGCGGGGTAATTAACCCTGATATGATATAAACCGTCAACCTTTGATTTGTCTTCATCCTTGAACATCCGACATGAGGAAGAGGTCATGGAACGGACCTCGTAACACGCTGTCTTTGTATGTACCATGAAATAAAGCATTGATATTGGAACCTACTCCTAGAATCGACTGGATTTCCTCCATTTGAGGGTTGAAGTATAGCAGCGCGGGAACAAGGTGTTTTTTTTCCCTTTTGGGATCTCCTCTTTGAGTAATGGAAGCAGACGCTGTCTGTCTACACCCTCCTGCTGCAGCTTCATTATGGGATTGAGCGTATTTAGTAGTTGTGTGGTTACACAACCTCTGAGGGTGAGTACCCTGAACAATTCAAATTTTACTCATTATATCTGGTAAAGCCCTATGGGCGCGCTTTTGTGGTTTCTTTTATCTTTATAGTGATAATCTCCAGTGATTTTTTTGAACCATCAACAATTGGCCCAGTAAGTGATACATCACTGGAATCAGGTCTCTGCTCCTACATCATGCTGCTCTCAGATTACACAACAAAAACTTGAGGATAGATTCCCTTTAACAAGTTTTGATTCTTGAGCAGAGGTAATTTACATAACTTTTTCCCAGGAAGCATTGCCTCCACTTTTTCTTACCCCAGCTTCGTGGTCTCCACAGGAAGAAATAACCAATAACTACAACTTTTTTCTCTGTGGAAGCAACTCTGTAGCCCGTCCACTGATTGTGACTGCTGTATCGGCACATAGAGGCCGGTGATGGAGATGTCACTGCAGCATGGATGCCCGTCACTCCATGTTTATCTGTAGGGTTGTGATGGATATACCTATATTTAATGTATGATTTATTCCAAGTGACCCATTATAAATTCAGCCTTTACGTCTTGTGTACACAGGTGCTGTAAATTTGCCAGCTGCTGCTCTAGGAATGCTAATTGGAGGAATCATAATGAAGAAGTGTTGTTTTTCTGCCAAGACGATTCCTCGCTTTGCCCTGTCTGTTCTGTTCACCTCGGTCATGCTCTGCGTACCTCTGTTCTTCATGGGCTGCTCAACACAGAAGCTGGGATCCTATAGTGGCAGGTACTGAGCCTACTACAATCACACCTGCCATTTATCGGCCATGTCCCCTAAAGGGGTTTTCCAAGAATCAGCTGCAGCCACATTCAAATACGGCACAAAGGTCTGGGTTCTTGGAATTTGAGGGGGTCCTAATAGTGTGACCTCTAGTGATGAGAAAAGAAAAAACAAAAATGCTCTATGATAGAAGTAATGAGTATGGCCTAACCTACATCATCATCAAATGGCTTTTTCCATAGATACTTATGGACTGGTGAGACCAATCCTGAGAGGTTTACCAAATGCCTTTCAATATTTAGGATCTGCATGTCCTACAAATGTTCAAGTACAGGAAATTCCTTCTCGTTACAACTGTTACTTCTGACACTTCCCAAATATGGCTGCTTACTTACATATCTATATCGGATGACTTAAAATAGGTACATAATTGAATCAATGAAATTCTATGAGATTTCAGATATCAGAGCACCAGATGAAGCCTAGTTAGATGCGAAACACCTACTTATACCTATGTATACTTTATACTTTTCCCATGTTTGCAACTCCAACACAGAAATGTGAAATGCAATAGCCAGAATCCATCCTCGGCACCTCCTCCAAGCCTGAGTATCCAGCCCTTTACCTCTACATCATCCACCCCATGGTGTCTTGTGCTTTACCATAGAACTGAAGCCCAGGAGAAGGTCAGATTGATGGAAATAGCACAAGGTATGGATTACGAGATGGGCTTGATTCTCTGGCTTGCAGGAGGCGCTGGGACAACCCATGGAAGCCGTCAGCAAAAGATGAAGCCACTTATCTCAAAAATATGATGTTTGATCAATTTTGGACATCAAATTTGATGAAGGACTGTTTCTAAGAGTTTTCCCAAGGAATATTTTTTTCAGGTGGTTTTGGAATAGATAAGCTTAAAAAACACCTGAAAAATTGCTCAAAATCGCGTGAAAGACTCTTTGTATTCACTTCTATTGAAAAACAACTTGCTGGTCATACATTCCGGCTTTTGATCGGCTTTTGATCACTTCTTCCGTAAACGCTAAGAGTTTAAAACTAGTGACCCGTCCAGTCTAGTGATCCACTCCATACTTTACAACAGAAGTAAAAGGGAAGGGTAGAAAAACGCCTGGGCGTTACTTTGTGTGTTTAATAAGGACTTTTAAGGCTTTTGAGCTATTCTTTGCTTAATGGCAATAAAAAAATGCAATAAAAAGGCCCAAAAGGTGGTAGAAAATATTTTCATAAAGTTAGTAAGAAATACATTAACAAATATCAGGAAATGTCAACAAAAAACCACCAAGAAAACATCAGCATTTCCTGAACCAGTTTCCATTTTTCACCGACTGAAAAAACCTTCTGTAAATATACTCTTAAAGAATAAACCTAGGTTATGCCGTGTAAACTAGTAGTTGACGAAATAAGCTAAAAAGTTGGCATCCTTATAGATACTTGTCTCCTATCTAAACACTATAAATTATATTTATGAGTTGAATTCTTCTTCAACATCTCAATATTTGTTCAAATACCACACGCGCCTCATAATATTTGGCACAGATACAATCTAACGTACTTAACATTAATTATAATAATATTGTATTCCCTTCCATGTTTTCTTTATCCAAGAATGGGGTCGTCCAGCCCAGTGTAGGTTTTTGGCACATACTGCAGCATGCTGATTCTGTGTGGAATATTGTTCCATCGAGAGAAATGGATGAGAATCTAGACGCACATGACAAGTCACAGATACACCATACTGTGTGCACAATTTTAGGCAGTATGTTTTTTTTTTAATGAATAATTTTGTTACTGAACAACTACTGGGCTGCCGGTTAATCCAAAAGACCAATAAACCTGAATATTTAAGAAAGTGTAAGTCTGCCATTTAAGTAAGGCCCAGAAGGTCTTAGACTTTGTCCCGTACCACTGGTGGAAGAAAGAGTCTTCTAGAAACTTGCAGTAGGTTTGGGAGTTGATTTTGATTCCATCTTCAACCCAACAAGGTCCAACTGGCTCATCTTTAATAATACCAGCCCACAGCAGTACCACACCTCCACCTTGGTGGCACCTGAGTGGAAGTGAATGTCTGTCCCCGTTTCTGATCCAGCCATGGACCCATCCATCTGGTCTATCCAGAGTCACTCTCATCTCATCAGTCCATAAAACCTTTGAAAAAATCTGTCTTCAGTTGTCTCTTGGCCCAGTCTTAATGTATCACCTTCTATGTGGAGTTCAGTGGTGGTCTAGTTTCAGCCTTCCTTACCTCCTCCATGTCTCTGAGCACTGAACAGCTTGAACTTCTGGCCTTTAGGGAGGTTGCCATCCTGGAATATGACAGCACTGGAAAATAATGCCTTCCCGGTCACTCCACATTTGATTATTCTTCAGTCTTTGGCAGTTAATGTCTGTCTTTTTTTCACAACACACTTTTCGTGACCCAGATGACTATTTGCAACAAAACTTTTGCTGGTTCTGTTATCACGCTTCAATATCTTGGCGGCATCCATCGATAAGACAATTTTTCACTAATCAGGGTCAGTTAAATCTCTTTTTTGGCCCATTTTGCCAGAGGAAAGTCAGCTGTCTATTAATTCTACACCCCTTGATAAAGGGTGTTGTATCCTCAGGCCTCACCTCCTCATTACACTAATACACATCACCTGATCTGCTTCATCCAATAAACATTGAAGTTGGAAAATCTGAATAAAACTGATATGGTTAAAATAGTGTACGTGGCCAATTGATGACCGCTAGAATCAGAGCCAAATAACTGTGTGTTTTCCTCATTGTTACGATATGGCAAGCTGGATTACTTGTCAAAAATTTGGACTGGGCTGAATACCCCGTAATGAGTACCCAGACGTCAGTCACCCACTGTTATAAATTAGTCATGACTGTTACTTTTAAGAGTTTGTTCAACCAAAAAATTGTGATATTTTTCAGTACGAATATGACCTGCATTCAGCAGTGTGCTTGCCCAGAACACACTTTTCACCCAGTGTGTGGGTCTGATGGAGTGGAATACCTGTCCCCCTGCCATGCAGGATGTAGTACATTTAATACTTATACATCGGTGAGTAACCCATACAAAAGTGATTATATTCCTGTATGTTGTATTTACTACTGTGCCAAGATTATTGGTTTAGGGCCAAATTATAGGAAGGGAAAAATGGCCAAATACCCTGGGATCTGAACCACCCGGCACCCGGTCTCAACCTCTCTTTTGTGGATTTGGACCATAAATGCGCCATCTGTCTGCACTTTATTCTAGAAAAAAAAACAGTGGTCAAACATGTTAACCCCCTTACGACATCTGGCATAATGGCACGCCGATTTCGGACATCCGCTTTTTGATTGCGGCTCACCGATGGGTCAGCATGACAACCAGAGGTCTGACGCTGACCTCTATGGTTGGCATTGCTGGATTGCTATGAATGCCGCCCCGTGGTCATAGCAAGTGAGCATTTCTGCTACACCCAGGTGATCATCGCCTGTTTGTAGCAGAGGCAATCAAAGTAGTGCAGCTTCTGGTCTCGCATGGAGATTATTGAAGCATGCATAAAGTAAAAAAAAAAATGTATGAATCCCGCTGACAAATTCCCTTTACTAATGCGTGGTCTTATAACAAATGCATGGATTGTCCATCTACGTGGAAGTTTGAGGGTCTGTGCACAAAAAATGACCTGCGTTTTACCTGCGGATTTAGTGCAGATCTACTGTGGATTTTGTGCAGATTTTGTGCAGATTTCACCTGCGTTTTTACACCTGCAGATTCCTATAACGGAAGAGGTTTGCAAATGCTGCGGAATCCGCACAAAGAATTGACATGCTGCAAATGTAAAATCGCAGCAAATCTGCACATTGAATATAATGGTACTGTACACCGCAGCAGAATCCGCAACGTACTGTGCACACACCGTAAATCTTACTTTGTGTCATGCTTTGGCCTCTAAAGAATTGTTATCTGTTACTGGTCATCACAAGGCTGCCTTCTTTATTAATCCAGGTATATACAAACTGCTCGTGCATCAGTGATGGCAGTGATACTGGGGGAACGGCGCAGTCAGGCTCCTGCCCCGTGAGCTGTGCCCATCTCCTGCTTCCAGTAATGTTCCTCATCTCATTCGCTGGACTTGTTGCCTGTCTGTCCCATAATCCTCTTTATATGATGGTCTTAAGGTATGTAGGAAAGATAGAGGACAAAATGGATGGTCATGAAAGAGTACCAACCATTTAATTTCATCATACTTTTTTTCGTAGGGTGGTACCACAGGAGGAGAAATCATTTGCAATCGGAATTCAGTTTCTACTGATGAGACTTTTAGGTGAGTTATGGTGAAAAGGGAACAAAGAAAAGCTCAGTCTTCCATCACTGACCTTTTTTTTAAAGACTCTGTCTCATTATCCGATCTTCAGGAACACACTGCTCCACAGAGTCCTGTTTGACAGGAGGTGGTGGGGGAGGAGTTGTGCTCCTTGTGGGCTGGCAGCAGGGGCACTGCGATTTGCTCTCAATTCTCCAAAAAGGGATGTTCTCCAGCTCCAAAGGAAAGTAGATAAAACTTAGGCTTTAATCATATAAGATAACAAAAATTGGGAGAATGTGCACATATTATAAAAAGATTATGGGTTATTCTACCAGAAACACATAACAATTATGGGTTTTCTTTTTTTATATGTGCCCATTCTCCCAATATTTTTTCTCCTATATGATTAAAGGCCGCGTTTTCACTACTTTCCATGGGGTTGAAGAACATTCCCTTTTGGACCATTGAGAGCTTTTTGACCTGTAGCCAGACTACTTTATACTCTGTGCACCCCACCCAGACCACAGACTGCCCACCCTGGAGGTCTCTTGGAGACTTACCTCTATAGCACTGCGATTTGGCCAGCTTCAGAACCCTGTGCTTGCAAGCTCTATAGCAAAGAACTTGCAAGCGCATGCTCCGCAACCTAGGAAGCCATAGACTGCAGAGGTGGCCGGTAAATTTGGCAACAATATCTAACCCGTAAAATGAAGAAGCCCTCTATTCCTAGGGGCAGAGGGGATTTTTAATAAAAGGTAGACTGAAAAAATTCTTGGTTTTGCAAGCAATTTGCAATTTTACCAACCTATGGTGATGAAAAACCCTCCTTTAAATAGGTCATCATTTCCGCATTTTACTTTGACATGCACATTGAGATGCTATATAGACTTATACTTGTCTCTATGAGTCTACAGGACTCTTATAATTAAAGTCTTTACAAATAAAAGCTTGGTCACATATCAGATATAGATCGAGCCCCAAGAGATTAATCAGTCGTATGATTCAGATCATCATATGCATTAAAGTAATCAACTATTAGGCTGCGTGCATACGTTGCAGTTTTTTAGCGTTTTCGAGGCTTTTTTTACATGCGAAATCGCCGTGAAAACGCAAAAAAACGCATCCCATGCAATACTATGGAATTTCGCAATGCTGTGCTAATGCTGCGGAATCGCATAGCGGAAAAATCCACAGCATGCTCATTCTTTTTGCGGAATCGCGGGGATTCCGCACCCATAGGATTGCATTGAAATGCTCACTTTACAAATGTGGCTATGCCCTCCATGCGCAAAGTAAGCGGAAAATGTGCGGATGGTACCCAGGGTCTGGAGGAGAGGAGACTCTCCTCCATGCCTTGGGTACCATAATCCTGTAAAATATAGAATAAAAATAAAAAATATTGTTATTCTCACCTTTCGACGGCCCCCGATCTCCTTCCCGCCTCTCTCGCGAGCGCGACGTCATTGCAGGTCCTTCTCGCAAAGCATTACTGGGACCGGAAGAAGCCGGGGGTGCCGCAGAGCAGATCGGGGGCCGTCGGAAGGTGAGAATAACAATATTTTTTATTATTTTTTACATCCTATCTTTTACTACTGATGCTGCATAGGCGGCCTCAATAGTAAAAAGTTGGTCACACTCGTCAAACACTATGTTTGACGAGTGTGACCAACCTGTCAATCGGTTTTCCAAGCGATGCAACAGATCGCTTGGAAAACTCTAGCATTCTGCAAGCTAATTACGCTTGCAAAACGCTAGTTTTTTGCGGGACTTCTGTATGCGAATTTCCCACGATTTTACCGCAGCAGGGAGTTGCAGAATTGCCGCGGAAATTTCCACGGTAATTCTGCACGTGTGCACATAGCCTTAATGTCGCACAACCAACCTCTAAAAATCAAGCCATAAGATAAAATAGGTAGGCAGAACCAGAGCCTTCCTAATTTCCTCCTAGTTGCCAACATCGCTCCTGGTCTACAAATCTGAAGAGGTGCTATCGATTCCAGCAGATAGGAGAGCTTGTTCAGTACTCTGGTCGGTGGCCATGGACTTCTGACATGGCTGCTGGACCTGAGCTGTGCAAATCTTTTGATCATCTCTAAATCCAACCAATCAAACTTTTGAAAGCAACCTGCCAGACGTCAGCCATCCATAACTATATTCGAAACTGACTTCAAATAATCTGATGTCACATCTGATTTCACCTCGTTGTATTTGTTATTTCTCAGCATGGCTCCCAGCCCCAGCCATTTTTGGACTGGTCATTGATTCTACTTGCATGCAGTGGTCTACATCTTCCAGCCTGAAAAGAGGAGCATGTCGATATTATGACAATGACCTTCTAAGGAACAGGTACTATAATGACTTAGTATATAATAATCACTAGATTGGCCATACAGCATGGAGGTCCTGATTCTGAACACAACCAGAGGATTTCCACAGGGACTTTAGACTCCTTGTGCTTTACACAATTACTTCAAGTGCTCACCGAGTTGTAGGGTTCATCCAGTACTACAATAATAATGGCTTATCATTGGGGTAGGTCATCAACATCAGATCGGTGGGGGTCCTAGAACCTGCAATCCAACTGATCAGCAGTTTCCAGTTCCGGTAGAGGCTGGATGTAAACACTGTACAGAGAAGAAATGCACAGCTCCATACACTGTGTAGTGGCCGCTCCTGGGTACTGCAGATCAGCTCCTTTGTACATAAGAGCTGAACTGCAGTACCCAGTAGCGGCCACTAAACAGTGTACAGAGTTTAGTGTATTTTATAGATTTTGTAGGAATAGGAGAAGTACCTCCAGAATTATTATTTCTTTGGGAGGAGGAGAAATATCACATGCACATACAATGTATTACATCGCATCCAAATACAAACATTTTTAGGGACTGTCCCCTGAAAACTACGGTGCCTTCCACGGATCATCTGTTATTGATGGAGAACGCTGTTCCAGGCCAGACATTTAGTATGCATTGGTCTTCATTATTATTTACTAACTACAGAAATAATGCTCTTCATAAATAACCCCCATTCTAGGTCAACTAACTCCCTGGGGGGTGGGCCCGATATGTAAGCCTCGCTCTATGAAGTTCACATTTTCTAACAGAGTAAATGGGCGAAAGTTATTTTTATTAAGTTGCAATATGTCTGAAACACAATGATGTGCTATGTTAGAATCAATGCCCCATAGAGTAACTATCAGGGCCTTATGTCATCTCAGCAATGTATAGTGCCAGACGCCACCAATAATTCAATTAGCTCTGTTGGCAACGTAGCGTCTGCTGCTCCATGTCTCCTAGTGCTTCATAACTAATAGTCCTGTAACAGTCATGGAAAGCATGTACCATGAACATAAAGTTATGGGATAGGATGAGCTAATAATCCTCTCTCCGTAGGTATCTTGGTCTTCAGATGGGATACAAAGGCTTGGGATTACTTCTGCTTAGCTGCATTGCCTGGAAGGTAAAGAAGAGCAGAGAATACGATTTACAAGAGAAGGATTCTGGCGTGGCATAGCTTCTCCCCTGCATAGCTCAGGCTGCTGGACTAAAACCTTTCCTTATAACTGTACTCCTCAGGGGCCGGACTCTGCCAGAGCCCCTCCTAGCAATACAAAGTACAAAGCTGAGGTTATGATCAGCTGAGCAGCACATGTTCCCAATTGCAAGGAGAGGACAATCCAACGTTTACCTGGAAAACAAGACAAAAGTCCCCTTTCCACAGCTCAGCATACATGATATGATGAGAAGAACGCACAGACATACAAGTCACATTGTGCTTATTGTCACAAACATGTATATATAGCCATCCCTCCTGATCCAGTGTATGTGAATGGGAGCAATTGTGGTTAAGGAGGTGGAATAATTGTATTAATTCCGTCATTGCCAAGTTTTTCTACAATTCATGAGCATTCGAAGTGGAATCATAGAAGGATCAGTCTGATCTAAGGCTCTTATACATCTCAGCAATACTGCATCCAGATTTCAGTGGTCAAACCAGAATATAAGGCGAACGGCTGGGCTGCAACCAAAGCTGAGCACGGAAGATGAAGAGACAGGGAATTATCAGAGACAGATGTGAAGCTTGTGTTCAGTATTCCATCTTCCAGAAAAGCGAAAGATTTCTCTGTAATCACAATCTCGGAGACTGCAGGAAGGAGTCTTGTGCTGCTGAGGATAATGTGCATTGTGCCAAAGGGAAATGCAGCAAAATCTACCAGCAGAGCATTATGGCGCAGAGAGAGCGGAACAGATTGATAGATACATTTGTAGGCTGGATCTAGTATAACTTGTAATTTACTGATTAAAAGCCCTTCAGGATCTATGCTTAAGAGTCCAGTGGGTGGTACTAATCATTGATTGCTATTATTTCTGCATGCATACTCATCCAGGCCAGCTTTCAGTCATTGATGGACACCACCCATTGGACAACTCTCCAACAAAACTATAGATCATCCTGCTTAGCTTTTCCCTCTCTATGATATTCGGCTGGCAGGCTGAACAGCATGTTCAATGTGGCAGTGTTCACATTAAGTAGGCCTAATGATAGCTCCAAACTCAACAAGTGCATTAACATAGCTGATCCTTTCTGTCCCTGGAAGGTCTGATGAGTTCACCAGCAGCTTATTCCCCTTCCATCATTGTAAAAAAAATCAAGCACGCTCAGGCTCATTGAGTTTGCATGTGTATGAGGAATTTGTGAAAGCTGGCTTCCTGCTAGGACTTGTGCACATGACCGTATTTTCGGTCTGAGTACAATCCGACAACATCAGAACAATGTTATTCTATGGAGTAATGCACATGTTGCAGCATGCCTGAGTTGGATCCAATTATCGGATCGCACTTGGCCATTCAAGTCAATGAGTCAGTAATAAAAAAAAATTGGACTGCACTCGGATGACATCTGAGTGCAGTCCAATTATCATAGGCTGATAGAATGGGGAAGACGGAGACTTTTTTTTTCAATCTTGTCCTCATTTGAGAAAATTGATCAAACTCTGAACGTGTGAACATGGCCTAAAGGTGAGAAAGTGCATAATAAAGTTTCCTTTTCATTTGTATTAAAGAGAAGTAAATAATAACAAAAAAAGCTTTAAGTCAATTTTCCATCTGAATTATTAAAAGCTAAAAATATATTTATTATAGTTATATAATCACAGAAAACTACAAATCAAAAAACAAAACACATGAGGCCTTTACATTTGTCTAATTTTTTATACTTTTCAGCTGTTTTTCATTTCGAGTCTAATTTACATGTGATTTCTTATATATATTTTCATTGCCATCATGGGCCGAGTTTAGGGTTTTCAAATGTATTTGCGACTTTTTTAAAAAGTTACACAATTTATTACAAATGTCCTTCCTGCTGGAGTCATTTGAAACACATTTAGGCACAAATTTTATGTCATTTTAGCGGTTCACGAGCTTAAAAAGTCACAAAATCATTTAAAGGCAAATATAAAGATCATTTTTTAATCATTCTGTGCAACATTCATGCGCCACTTTGATGAATTTGTTGCAAAAAAGAAAAAAATATTTGCGCATAACGCAAGACAAAAAAAAAAAAAAGAAAAGTAAACTTTAAAAAAACCGTAACTGATGAATCCGGCCCGTGGTTTGCAAGTGTCATAAAATAGAAATGTACAAAATATTGAACTTGTCTGCATTACCACCCGTATGTTGTGCGTCAGCCGTTGCCATCCTGCCCTCTAGCGGTGCTGTCATTAGCGCGTATAAAATAAAGCACAAGTCACAAAGTTCAAAACCAGACCACCCAATCCCTGCAAAGAAGTTCATGGAAAATGTGCAGAGAAATCCATAAAGGTTATATTATATAGTATGCAAGCTTGATATCACTCTTAATTGGCATGTGTCACCGCCAAACTGAAAAGTCAGCTAATTAAACATCTATATAAGGCCAGGGTCACATGGGCGATGATTCTCTAGGCTCGATTATACTCTGATCAAACTCTGTCAGAGTTTGATCCGAGTGTCATCTTAGGCTAGTTTCACATTTGCGCTTTATAGCGCTGCGACGGCCTGCGCACGGCCGCCACTAAGCTCCGCCCCCTCCCGGCTCCCTGCCCGCCCCATCCGGTCATCGCCTCCTACTAGCGCACATGGGCGCTTGTGATCTGCGCACCCTATCTTTAGCATAGGGTGCGCAGATCATGCGCTGGCCGTGCGCTAGCAGGATTTTGCCGTGCGCTGCGCACTTTTGAAGGTGCGCCGTGCGCGCCGAAATGCAACATGCTGCGTTCAGCGCACACGGGCGCACCTTCAAAGGTGCGCAGCGCACACCAAAATCCTGCTAGCGCACGGCCAGCGCACGATCTGCGCACCCTATGCTAAAGATAGGGTGCGCAGGTCGCAAGCGCCCATGTGTGCTAGTAGGAGGCGATGACCGGATGGGGCGGGCAGGGAGCCGGGAGGGGGCGGGGCTTAGTGGCGGCCGTGCGCAGGCCGTCGCAGCGCTATAAAGCGCAAATGTGAAACTAGCCTTACTGTGATCCGATTCTCTTGCATGAGATCATTGCATCACAGGTGCAGAGAAGATGGAGAACTTAAATTCTCCATCTTCTCCATTGTCTCTGTTAGCGTAGATTGCATGGCACTGATATGACATTTGAGTGCAGTCCGATGTTTTACACGCACCCTTAGACTTGAATAGGTGCACCAGATCCGATTATCGCAGCCCCTCGCATCATGCTACGATTTTGTTTCTCATGCCGATTTGGTATGCGCCGAAAAAACCCCCGCAGCTCTGCACTGCCCCATAGTATAACACTGGGCCTACTGCTATGTGACGAAACGCTGGATAGCACTCATCCGATGTGTACGCTCGTGTGAGGGAGTCCTAGAAGCATACTGGTAAAATACATTTTAGGCCACATGCACACATTTGGTGAGTTTTTTTACCTCCGTACTTGTAAGCCAAAACCAGGAGTGGGTGATAATACAGAAGTGGTGACGGGTTTCTATTATACTTTTCCTCTGACTGTTCCACTCCTGGTTTTGGCTTATAGATACTGTGGTAAAAAAAACTCATCAAATACTCAATGTGGGCACATGGCCTTAGAAATGTAGTTGCAGAAAAAAAAATCACTTTGAATCACAAGGTGTGACTCTGATCTCCAGCTCCTGCTTGTCACTACACATAGAGGTGCAGAAGCCAGAGATCAGAGCATGCCCATATCCACACTGAAGGTGTGCTGCTTGGCTCCTGAAGTGTTAGTGCCTAAGCGCAGGAACAGGGTTTAGTGAGCACTTGCTATGAAATAGCAAGCACTGTCAATCAAGCTGAGGGACAATAGCCACGCCAAAGGTGCACTGAGCTACTGGCCATGCAAAGGGTGTACTGAGCTATTGGCCATGACAAGGGTGCACTGGGCTTTTGGCCATGAGAAGTGTGCACCGAGCTATTGGCCACACCATGGGTGCACCAAGCTGTTGGCCATGCCAAGGGTGCACCTAGCTATTGGCCATAACAAGGGTACATTGGAGCATTCTTATTTGCATATGTAGTAAAAGTGAATTTTTCTTCAACTAAACTGTATGTTACTGGTTTGGCTTTAAGGTGGCAAAGTCGCCTATATAAGTATTTAATTAGCTGAATTTGGAGTTTGGAGGTGACACACTCCCTTTAAAAATCTATTCTGAAAGTCTGTGAAGTATCACCGCTCTCCACATCTGCAATAAATACACATCATACGAACACCCAGCAGTGCCACATCATCTGCAGTAGGTTATGTAAAATACACTAAGAAATCATCCAAAGGGTTGAATGGATGCGTCTTACCGTTCCAACAAAGAATATTCGCAGGCTGCACCCTTGTGTCTCTCCAAGACCAATAGCCAGGTCAGGACAAAACTCCCTTCCATCCAGAAGTGCTCAGTCCACCCAGCATGCCAATCCAGCTCTGCCACATTGCTCCGTCAGGAGGACTGCAGCTGTGCTTGTACCTAAAGGAATCACAAAACAGGAATTAAATGGGTGAAATCCTGAAAAAGGAGATTTCCCCTTTCATTGTATAGAACATACAGGATGTGGCTTTCGCACACATCAGGACGTTTTACAGGAGCGTCCATTTCAGCTGCATCAGAAACCAGGTTGCAAGTTTCCTACCTCTGGATTATTGCTCCAACGTGTATATATACGACATAAAAAAGAAGGGTGGAGGCGTTCCCTGCCGTGTAGAAAAGTCATTGTAAATACTGTGTACTGGGGTGTGTGTATAATATGGACCCAATGGACGATACAAAGCCCATGTTTTAGCTCCGGTAAATATTGCAGTCATTCTGTTCTGTTTTCACTGATAACCGAACATTGGTAAACTGTTAATATATTTGTATGTAAATTATATAAAAACCTTTATATGTATTTACAAAGTCTCCTGTCTGTTTCTTTGTAGATTGGGGGGGCGACCATAATACAAAACATAATGGACCCCACGTGGCAGTATAGCGTGCCAAGCTCTCCTGGCATTTACCCACAAAGGAACTGACTGAGGGTTCTCCATTTGCCCTGAAAAACACGTAGGACATTAATCTCGCTTCCTCACACATTAATATTCTTCACAACTTGTGCTGTCACACACTATCTGTAGGCAGCTCTCACACATTTCACTTTTGCTGCATTCATGGTAAAATTGTAATGTTTTCCCATAATTGTCTGCAAAAATACACAATGCAGCTGCAGCGTGTAAATGCAGTCTTAAAATTTCTTTAGTGTCTCTATTTCTAAGGCCAAGCTGTGATCTCCTCTCAGTATCCAGATTCACCACAAAATGGCTGCTGCATTCCCTGCTTCAGTTTTTATATAGGCGATGATAGTCCCTCGTGATTGGCTGTGCTATACCATATGATGTCTTAGTTGCCAGGCATTATAGGAGAATCCTTCCTGAGATCATGTGCGCCTTCTCTGGCTGATGCAATCTGCTACATTGTGTTTTATGGCAGCAGCAATTTAAGGCAATTTGTGTATTGTGCATCACAAATTTTTCCAAAATGCCGTGATCAACGAAATTCGAAAAATTTTGAACAAATTCATTTCACATTACATCAATTTGATCATTTCTATTGATTATGGATGAGATTGTCTGGGGTCCAAACTCCCAAACCTCCACCCATCAGCTGATACCTTCTCAGGAAGTGGATCTATTCCAAGAGTGGGCAATTACTTTTCACGAGGGGCCACATGAGAGACCGTGATTGCTGTGGAGGGCTGAACCAATAGGCTAAAATTTATTCTGCTCAATATTAATATTAATATATTACATTTTATTATTATTTTATGTTAATATTAACTGTATCACTTAATATTGAGCAGAATAAAATATGCTGACGCTTCTGTATATACAGTATGATCTTACACACAGCTCCCTATATACAATATCATCCCATACGCAGCCCTCTATATACAGTATAATCTCACACACAGCCCCCTATATACAGTATGAGCCCACCATCCCTATATATAGCATGAGCCCCACACAGCCCCCTATATACAGTATGAGCCCCAACACAGCCCTCTTAAATACAGCATAATCCCCCACAGTGCCTCCTATATACTGTACAATGAGTCCCCACATAGCCTTCCTATATACAGTATGAACCCTCACACAGTTTCACTATATAGAGTGTAAGCCCCTACATAGTTCCCCTATATACAGTATGAGCCCCCTCATAGCATCCCTATATACAGTTTTAGCCTACAGACTGTCTCCTTATATGGTATGAGCCCCACATAGTCCCCCTGTATACAGTATGAGTTCTCACATAGCCTCCCTGTATACAGTATGAGTTCTCACATAGCCTCCCTATATACATTATGAGCCCATACATAGTCTTGCTATATACACTATGAGCCCCCAAACAGTCCACCTACATACAGTATGAGCCCCCTCATAGCATCCTCATATGCAGTATGAGCCCGTAGACTATCCAGCTATAGGGTATGAGCACAACACAGTACCCCTATATATAGTATGAGCCCTCACATAGCCTCTCTATATACAGTGCCTTGCAAAAGTATTCGGCCCCCTGGAACTTTTCTACCTTTTCCCACATATTATGCTTCAAACATAAAAATACCAAATGTATCTGTGGAAAGAGCTGAAAACTGCTGTTCAAAAAGATCTCCATCCAACCTCACTGAGCCCGAGCTGTTTGCCTAGGAAGAATGGGCAAGAATTTCAATCTCTCGATGTACAGAACTGATAGAGACATACCCCAAGCGACTTGCATCTATAATCGCAGCAAAAGGTGGCGCAACAAAGTATTAAGTTAAAGGGGCCGAATAATATTGCACGCCCCACTTTTCAGTTTTTGTATTTCCACAAAAATTTAAAATAACCAATAAATTTCGTTCAACTTCACAGTTGTGTCCCACTTGCTGTTGAGTCCCCACCAAAAATTTACATTTGATATCGTTATGTTTGAAGCATGATATGTGGGAAAAGGATGAATAGCTCCAGGGGGCCGAGTAGTTTCGCAAGGCACTGTAAAGTATGAGTCCATAAATAACTTCCTTATATATAGTACGAGTCCTCCCAAAGACTCCCTATATACAATATGAACCCCAAAAAAGCCTCACTATATACAGATTGAGCCCACACACAGCACTCCCTATACACAGTGTAAATATTCACATAGCCCTTATATACGGTCTGGGCCCCACATAGTCCCCTATATATAGAATGAAGTCCCACATATCCCTCTATATACAGAAACACATCCCAGACACATTCACAGATATAAAACTTAAACCACATACTCACTTTGCTCCCGTGCCTCTGGTGACCTACTCCACGCAAGATTTCAGTTTGTCGCCCCCCCCATCCCAAACACGTAGGCGAGTTGTACACTTAGTCATGTACTAACAAGCTCTTCTAACTTCTTTCAATGTTCAGTGAAAAACAGAGAAGCAGAAGAGAAGCTCGTTGTCACGTGACCGTAAGTGTGAAAATCACATGAGTGACGCGGATATGTGATGACTGGAACCTGCAAGCAGAGCTGAATCCTGCCAGTGAGGATATGACAAGCTGTTAGGATTGGCTGCAGGGCTTGATTTTATAATTTAAGGGCTCATCCAGGTTTGATATGAAAGTCTGTAGTCACTCTATGTGACCACAGGCTTCTGAATTCTCACAGCGCATGCACTGCACACTTTTAGGGTTCTCCATTACCGGCGGCAAGAGTGGACGGTCTTTTGAGCACAAGTATGTGATATGTATACTTCTGATCTAGTGATGAGCGAACGTGCTAGGATAACGTGTTATCTGAACAAGCTTGGGTGTGCTTGAATAATATACAGTGGATGTACACAGTGTACAGTGGATGATTTTGCAAACTCCCCTCTCCCGCTCTCTGACCACAATCTTCTTTCATTCTCTATCAAGAACTGCAAGGCTGCTCAGGTCACCCCCACTGTCCATACTTGTAGAAACATACAGGCCATTAACACCCAGAAACTTATGAAGAACTTGCAGTCTTCATTGGCCCCTATCTCCTCCCTCTCATGTCCTGATTCTGAATTGAAGCATTACAATGAAACACTTCAAAGTGCCCTGGATGAATTTGCACCCCCTATAAATAGGACACCACAACGCAGACGGCGACAACCCTGGCACACGGTGCAAACACGTTTCCTGCAGCGGTGCTCCAGGTGCGCCAAACGTCTGTGAAGAAAATCCAATCTACATGAAAATTTCATCCATTATAAGTTTATGCTTCGAACATACAACACTGCCCTTCCCCTGTCCAAGCAAACCTATTTCAACACCCTCATCACCTCACTGTCCAATAACCCGAAACGTCTCTTTGACACTTTTCATTCTCTACTCAACCCAAGAGTACAGGCCCCAACCACGGAGCTCCGAGCTGACGTTCTGGCCAATTACTTCAAAGAAAAAATTGACCAGATTCGACAGGAAATTATCTCCCAATCCCCTCACACCATGCACTGTCCTCCCTCCCCCACTGCATCTAGCTCACTCTCTGATTTTGAACCAGTCACAAAAGAGGAAGTAAGCAGGCTCCTTGCATCTTCTCGCCCAACCACTTGCACAGTGACCCATTTCCGTCACATCTCCTCCAGTCCCTTTCCCCTGCTGTCACCCCTCACCTAACTAAAATATTTAACCTTGCTCTCTCTTCTGGTATCTTTCCCTCCTCATTTAAGCATGCCATCATACATCCACTACTTAAAAAACCATCCCTCGACCAAAACTGTGCTGCTAACTATAGACCTGTCTCTAATCTTCCCTTCGTCTCTAAACTCCTGGAACGCTTGGTCCACGTCCATCTTATCCGCTATCTCTTTGATAACTCTCTTCTCGACCCTCTCCAATCCGGTTTCCGCTCTTTACACTCTACTGAAACTGCCCTCACTAAAGTCTCTAATGATCTACTAACAGCTAAATCAAATGGTCATTACTCCATTCTAATTCTCTTGGATCTCTCTGCAGCATTTGACACTGTGGATCATCAGCTCCTCCTCACTATGCTCCGTTCCATTGGCCTCAAGGAAACCGTTCTCTCCTGGTTCTCCTCCTATCTCTCTGACCGCTCCTTTACTGTATCTTTTGCTGGCTCCTCCTCCTCTCACCTTCCCCTTACTGTTGGGGTTCCTCAAGGATCGGTTCTAGGCCCCCTCCTCTTCTCCTTGTACACTGCCCCTATTGGTCAAACAATCAGTAGATTTGGTTTCCAGTACCATCTCTATGCTGATGACACCCAATTATACACTTCTTCTCCTGACATCACGCCAGCCTTTCTAGAAAACACCGGTGACTGTCTAAACGCTGTGTCTAACATCATGTCCTCACTATATCTGAAACTGAACCTGTCAAAGACTGAACTCCTTGTGTTTCCTCCCTCTACTAATGTACTTATACCCGAAATTGCCATTTCTGTGTGTGGTTCCACTATTACTCCCCAGCAACATGCCCGCTGTCTTGGGGTCATACTTGACTCCGAGCTTTCCTTCGCCCCCCACATTCGATCACTGGCTCGCTCTTGTCATCTGCACCTCAAAAACATCTCTAGAATTCGACCTTTTCTTACTTTTGACTCTGCAAAAACTCTTACTGTTTCTCTTATTCATTCTCGTCTCGACTATTGTAACTCTCTTCTAATCGGTCTCCCTCTTACCAAACTCTCCCCTCTCCAATCTGTCTTGAATGCTGCAGCCAGGATCGTATTCCTCACCAATCGTTACACCGATGCCTCTCTCTTGTGCCAGTCATTACACTGGCTACCCATCCACTCCAGAATCCAGTACAAACTTATTACCCACACCCACAAAGCCCTTCATGGCTCAGCACCACCCTACATCTCATTCCTTGTTTCAGTATACCACCCTACCCGCGCCCTCCGCTCTGCTGATGACCTGAGGTTAGCATCCTCAATAATCAGAACCTCCCACTCCCGTCTCCATGTCTATGCTAGCGCATGTCGGAACAGCCATGCGCGCCTTTTATAGCAGCCGGGACCTTCCGCAAGCTTCCAGATCTCTGAGATGGACCAATGAGATCTGGAGCGGGATCTGAGCACATGACTCCCGATCTCCAATGGGAGATCGTCCCATGAGCATGCTCAGTAGGAGGACAGAAGGACTTAGGGCCCCGTCACGCATGACGACTCACCAGCGATCCCGACAATGATATCAATGTGTCAGGATCGCTGGTAAGTCGCTATGTGATCGCTGGTGAGCTGTCAAGCAGACAGCTTCACCAGCAATCAGCACAGCGACGCCGAGCGTGCGGCATCGCTGTGTTCGTTAGTTACCAGCGCGCTGATGCAGGGAACTGGTAACTTATGTACACATCGGGTATCCAAGGGACGTGCATCCCTTAGATACCCGATGTGTACGTTAGTTACCAGCTCCCTGCATCAGCGCGCTGGTAACTAACGTACACATCGGGGTTTAAGGGACGCACGTCCCTTGGATACCCAATGTGTATGTTAGTTACCAACTGATCGCTGGCCTCCCGCCTGTCACACGCAGTGATGCATGCTCACCAGTGGGAGACCAGCGACCAAAGAAAAGTCCAGGGCTATCCTACAGCGATCAGCGATACCGGCAGAGGGGCCAGTCGCTGATCGCTGTGACACACAGCGATCTCGCTGTTGTGCGAGATCGCTATGTGTGGTGGGGCCCTTAGCCTCTGGAGAGATTTGCTGCAAGGCAATCTCCTCTGCAATCTCCTCTGCAGTAGATAAACAGCAGGAGACTGCAGAATGTGAGGGTCTGGATCCCTGCGGAGTAAACACAGAAATCCGATGCCTAACACAAGGTATGCTAAACTGTTCAAACAAGTTCGGACAAGATTCAAAGATACTTGTACAGAATGTGTTATATGTTCCAAAATTGGAAGGTGGATTGTTATCTGTGAAGCGTTTAACAGCAAATGGACTCACTATAAAATTCAAAGATAATGAGTGTGCAATTCTAGCAGGAAACAAGGTGATAACCAATGTCAAGGCAGATGAACAATTATATCATCTTGACACACCAAAGGAAGAAATGAAAGTATGTACACATGATCACAAGAACTGTATTCACGTGTGGCAGTGACGTCTAGGACACAGACACCCTGACAGTATAAGGGAACTACAAAGGAAAGAATTGACAAAAGATCTAAAGATATCAGATTGCTCAATTACCGTAAGATGTGAATGTTGTATAAAATCTAAAGCCACAAGAATATCTATTCCAATAGAAAGTGAGATGAAAAGCAAAAGACAACTTGATTTGGTGCATACTGACGTATGTGGACCCATGCAAGTGACTACATCAGGAGGAAATAGATACATGGTGACTTTCATAGATGACTACTCAAGATACACAGTCACATACTTAATTAAGAACAAAAGTGAAGTTTTTGATAATCTTGTAGACTACGTAACAAGGTCAAGTATCAAATTTCAAAGGAAGCCAATTGTCACCAGAAGTGATAATGGAAGTGACTTTACAGGTCACAAAATAGAAAACTACTTAAGACAGAATGGTATAGAACACCAGAAAACTGTTCCGTACACACCTGAACAAAATGGAGTAGCAGAAAGGTAAAATAGAACTCTGACAGAAAAGATGAGATGTATGCTGACAGATTCCAAACTACCAGAGAAATATTGGGGTGAGGCAGCAATGACAGCTACATATCTACAGAACAGACTTTTTTTTCCAGAAAACTCCATATGAACTGTGGCAAGGTATGAAACCAAGTGTCAATCATTTAAAAGTTTTTGGATGTAAAGTTTTTATATTTATTCCAACAGAAAAACGTTCCAAACTTCAAAACAGATCCATGCAGGAAATATTTGTTGGATATAGTGAAAATTGCAAGGCATACAGAATCCTAGATCCCAAAACAGACTGAGTCACGGTGAGTAACAGTGTGACATTCACTGAGGAGCTAAATGAAGACACTATGATTTCAATTGAAACAAAAAATGAGAAAAACAGTAGTGACATAACTGAAGTAGTATCTGATGAGAAAGTAGTTGAAATTGATGAAGAACAGAATACTGAAAATGAAAAAATACAACTACAAGCAGACACAGAACCAAGACGTTCAATGAGAGAAAACAAAGGAAAACCACCATACGTCTTTCATACAAGACAAGCACAAGTAAAATTTATGAACCTACTTCTTGGGAAGACATATCTAAACTCCCTAAAAAAGAAGCTAATAAATGGATAGAAGCAACAGAAACAGAAATGAAATCCATGCATGACTCAAATACATGGACATTGACAGATTTACCAGAAGGAAGAAAAGCCATAAGATGTAAATGGATTTTTAAAGTAAAATACCAAACAGATGGCACACCTGAAAGATACTGAGCAAGACTCATAGCTAAAGGGTATTCTCAAAAAATGGAGAAGACTATGATCAGACATTTGCTCCAGTTGTCAAACATACTGCAATAAGAACTTTACTTACAGTTGCAGCAATGAAACAGATGGAACTGATACATCTGGATGTAAAGACGGCATTTCTGAATGGAGATTTAACAGAAGACATTTACATGGAACAACCTCCAGGATTCAAAGATGAAAGAAACCCAAACAAAGTTTGCAAATTACAGAAAAGCATATATGGTTCAAAGCAAGCAGCTAAAGCGTGGAATGACAAAATCACGGAAGTGCTTACAAATGAAACATTTCAAAGAAGCAAAGCTGATCCATGCTTGTACACAAAAAGGCTGATGAATAGATGGATTTATGTACTCATATATGTAGACAACATTTTGATTTGTTCTGAACAAGAAAGGAATAAAGAAAACATTCTAAAAATCCAGAAGCAACATTTCGAAATCAAAGACTTAGTACCTAGGAATATAGATAGAAAGAGAAGAAGACAGAAGTTTCCTACTGAATCAAAATCACATGATTCAAGACATAACAGAAAAATTTGGATTGAAGGATGTAAGGCTGTTTCACACTAGCGTTTTATCGCACAGCGCATCGTGCGCTATAGGGCGCACGCGCAATGTTCCCCTATCTGTAACACGGTGGTCGCAGGTTCTTGTGATTGCGCACGCTCATCAGCGTTTAATGTGCACTGCGCATTTTCCAGGTGTGCGCCCAGATGCGACGTACGCTACATGTTGCATTTTTTGTTCCGCCTACATCGTAAAAAAAATCGGGCGTGCACGTGTGCACACGGTGTGCGCCCAAAAATAGCATTACAGTCTATGGGGTCGCTGGTGTGCGCTTGGATGCGCGCACGTCAGCGCTTTGTGCGCGCTCGCGATTTGAGTAAACAATGTCTAGACAGTTGTTTAAACCTCCCCCTAAAAACAAGCAACATTGTTTGGGAGGAGTGTTGATAAAAGAAGGCGTCTTCAGGGCCACACCACTATAGCCTTGAAGATAAGAGCAGCTACAGAGAGCAAGAGAAGAGCAGCTACAGACAGCCTTGAATAGAAGACCAGACAAGAGCCTTGGATTCAAGCTTCTGCAGCCAAAATGTGAGTATTCTTCAACATAATGTCTGTGTGTCCTGTACAATTTTATAATGTACTAATGTATTTTTTGTTTAAATTTCAGAATGTCTTCTTCTGGATCGGTCTATTCGCCATCTCGGCAAGAATTGGCCCAAGCTGATCGTGAGGTGAGGATATTGCTGCCTTTGGGTAAGTTTAGCTGCTGCCTCTAGAAATGTGTAATAATTTTTTTTTCTTTACAGACATCGGACATGGCCAGTGAAGGTGAAGTGCAGGAGAAGTCAGAGCGGGAGCAGTCTGAGCGGGAGTATTCTGAGCGGGAGCAGCGTAGCCAAGTCGTGGCGAGGAGACGCAATGTTAGTATATAGTCTTTCCTTTTTTTTTCTGTCTTTATTTTCATCTTTTATCTTGCTTCTTCTCTGTTTCTTTTTCTATCTTTTTCATTTTCCAAAATTACAAAGATTCTAATTTTTTTTTTCTAGGTACCACAACGGGATGACGATGAATTTTACATCGACAATGAGCACCTGATCCGCCTTGTTGAGGAGCGTATCTCGTTGTGGGACAGCCGTGACCAGCAGTACAAAGACACAGTGGTGACCCGGCAGCTCTGGAATGAGGTGGCCACAGCGATGATGGATGGCTGGGACAGCGCCTCTCCAACTTCAAAAAAGGCGTTCAGTAAGTATAAAGCTGCTCTGTGATGCTGCACTGATTTTTGGTCCTGATGGTACAGGTGTGTTTGTGGCAAGATATATTCTTTCATCAAACACACCAATGCCTTCTGGAAAACAGTGATTGCTTTGTGTATTGAACTGCTGTCTTGAAGCTGCATTGATTTTTGGTCCTGATGGTACAGGTGTGTTTGTGGCAAGATATATTCTTGTATCAAACACACCAATGCCTTCTGGAAACCAGCGAGTGCTTTGTGTATTGAATTGCTGTCTTGAAGCTGCATTGATTTTTGGTCCTGATGGTACAGGTGTGTTTGTAGCAAGATATATTCTTGCATCAAACACACCAATGCCTTCTGGAAAACAGTGATTGCTTTGTGTATTGAACTGCTGTCTTGAAGCTGCTTTGATTTTTGGTCCTGATGGTACAGGTGTGTTTGTGGCAAGATATATTCTTGCATCAAACACACCAATGCCTTCTGGAAAACAGTGATTGCTTTGTGAATTGAACTGCAGTAATGATCCTGCTTTCACTCTTGCTTCTGATGATACTGTTGTGTTTGCTGCTACATATATTCTAGCAGGAAACAAAACAGTGTCCTCAGGATCAACAGTGACTGCATTGTGTATAGAATTATTTTGTGCTGCCGCATTGACTGTTTGCAAAGTTCTATCAGGTGTGTGTGCTGATAATTATGTTGCCTTCAGTGCATTGTCTAACGTTTCTTCTTTGTTTTTCCAACAGTGAACAAAGTCCGCACATGTTGGCGCTCGATGAAGGACCGCTTCAACACTGATGTTCGTGCTGAGGAACAGGTTCGCAGTGGTTCAGCGGCAAGGCGCAGAAGAAAGTAACGCTATCATCGCGAGTTGGCTTTCCTGAGATCGGTCCTTGCCAGCAGAGTGTAAGTATTTTTTTTTTTATTACTATGTGCTTTTATATTCCACAGCTGATGCTTCTTGTTAATGCTTGGAGCAGCACCCTGCAACCTGTCCCTGGAGCGATCCTTCATCGGACAACATCAGACCCGTCCCAGCCATCCGACAGCCAGGAAGCATCTTGCAGGTCAGCAACACAGACAGCTGGTGACCAGGAAGCTGGTCAATCAGGTGTTCCCCTGTCCCAGGTCTCTGTCACTGGTTATGCGGGCACTACCGGCCAGTGGCAGAGGGTCTTGGACAGGCCTGTCATGCCTGAGTTCATGCACTTGAGCGAGGCCTTTCAGGCCAGCCTCAAGGCGCTGTCCGGTAGAGTGGAAAGTGGTTTTTCCCTGATGGAACACGGTTTTAACCACATGGAACACCTCTTCCACTCTGTCGACCAGCGCTTTGACTGTCTGGAGGCCGACCTCAACAGACCAGCGCACCATTTTTTCAGTAAAATTGAACAGGGCATAGAATCATAGAATCGTAGAGTTGGAAGGGACCTCCAGGGCCATCTGGTCCAACCCCCTGCTCAAAGCAGGATCCGCTAAATCATCCCAGTCAGATGTCTGTCCAGCCTCTGCTTGAAGACTTCCATTGAAGGAGAACTCACCACTTCTCGTGGCAGCCTGTTCCACTCATTGATCACTCTAACTGTCAAAAAGTTTTTTCTAATATCTAATCTGTGTCTCCTCCCATTCAGTTTCATCCCATTGCTTCTAGTTTTTCCTTGTGCAAATGAGAATAAAGTTGATCCTTCTACAATGTGACAGCCCTTTAGATATTTGTAGACAGCTATTAAGTCTCCTCTGTCTTCTCTTTTGCAAACTAAATATTCCCAAATCCTGCAACCTTTCCTCATAAGACAGGGTTTGCAGACCGGTCACCATTCTGGTTGCTCTTTTCTGAACTTGCTCCAGTTTGTTGATGTCTTTATTAAAATGTGGTGCCCAAAACTGGACACAATATTCCAGATGAGGTCTGACCAAAGAGGAGTAGAGGGAAAAAATGACTTCACGTGATCTAGACTGTATGCTTCTGTTAATACATCCTAGAATTGCATTACCTTTTTTGCTGCTGCATCACACCTTAGTCCTGAGCAACAGCTGAGTGTGTTACAGGCCTGCAACACTGCTTACTTGCAGGCTATGCAGCAGAATCGGTATGTGCAGCAGTCAGTGGTGTCATTTCCAACAGTGCCACCACTGAATCGCTACACCTCCATACCGACTTCTCCAGCATACCACTGCACGGCCACCTGCATTCCAAGCCAAGCCGGACACCACTACACCACCCCAAGTCCGAGTGCTGCTAGACACTCCTCCGCCACCACCACTATGGCAAGCACTGCTCCTGTATGGAGCACCACCACCGCCACTGCACCACCTGCTTGGAGCAACACCTCCACAGAACCTGCTTGGGCCACCGACACCACCAGTCAACATCATCAAAGGAGCACGGCCAGCACTCCTCATCAAAGGAGCACAGCCAGCACTCCTCATCAAAAGAGCACAGCCAGCACTCCTCATCAAAGGAGCACTGCCAGCACTCCTCATCAAAGGAGCACCACCAGCACTCCTCATCAAAGGAGCACCGCCACTACTCCTCATCAAAGGAGCACCACCACCACTCCTCATCCAAAGAGCACCGCCACCAATTCTCCTAGGAGTCCCGCCAGAACTTCTCCTGCTTGGATCACCGACACGCAGCCTCCTTCTAGGAGCACCGACACGACTTTGTCTCCAAGGATCACGGCCACCGCCACTGCCACTTCTTTGAGCACCAACACGAGTTTGTCTCCTCATATCACCTCCACCGCCGCTACTTCTATGAGCACCGACACAACTTTGTCTCCTTCTAGGGGCACCGCCACCGCCACCACAGAGCAGCAGAGTGGTGACCCACATTCGATCTTTTACAGGTCAACGCCACGGTCCACCATCTCCAAGCGGTCGAGCAAAGTAAGGCGGTCACACGGTGGAAGTCGGGTCAGGCAGGATACTCCTGCGCCAAAGAAAAAAAAAAACTTTGTCCATCCACCCTCTCCTCCTAATGTGTCTCAACCTGCCTCGATGTCCATTCCAGAGCTCCCTTCCCCCAGTACTTTCGTCGCCCCTTCTCCTAGAACCCCTTCCTCAACCTCCAGCCGTTCCTCGTCTCTCCACACCCCCAAAGTATCCCAATCTTCCCCCAAATGTCATTCCTAATAAAATCTTTTTTTTTTTGTGTAAAAATAAATATGCAATTCTGCTTTCAAAAAATTTGGATTGGTTACTGTGTCAATTGCCAACTACACACACTGTGCCGTACACACACTGCGCCATATACACTTAACGTTTTTGACACCAGATATCTCCATTACTGAGACATGTTTCTTGTGTCAGTCTTGGAGATATGTGTTGTGAAAAAAAACAATCTATAGGACTTGTATTTTCCACACCAGTCTCTACATTCTTCTAATATTGCACAGACTGGATCCAGCAGGGTTCCCCAACTCCAGTCCTCAAGGTCCACCAACAGATCATGTTGTAAGGAATTCCGTTTTTTTTGCTCATGTGAAGCAGTTATCAACGGAGCAGTGGAATTACTTACAACATTATCTGTTGATGGTCCTTGAGGACTGGAGTTGGGGAACCCTGCTGAATTCAGTCTGTGCAATATTACAAGAATGTAGAGACTGCTGCGGAAAATACAAGTCATATCGATTGGTTTTTTTTTACAACAAATTTGTCCAAGACTGACACAAGAAACATCAGTAATGGAGATATCTGGTGTCAAAAAAACAAATCTATGTGACTTGTATTTTCAGCACCAGTCTCTTCAGTCATATAATATTGCACAGACTGAATTGAGCAGGGTTCCCCAACTCCAGTCTTCAAGGCCAACAAACAAATCATGTTTTAAGTAATTCCATTACTCCGGTGATAACTGCTTCACCTGACCCAAAAAAAAGGAAATCCTTAAAACATGATCTGTTGGTGGACATTTAGGACTAGATTTTGGAAACTCTGGCATAGAGGATGGTGTTGAGTGCAAGGCATATCTATTGTTACTTGCCTATTTTGTACCATCATCATTTAACTATTTAAAGACAAGATATACCTTGTAATTAACCACATACTCTATTACGTGTGTTGAAGAAACTGATTACATGATGGTGAAAATAAATGTTATATTTACTTCACAAATACCCTGACCTTGTATCATCATCACTATCACACCTGGGCAGGTGAATACACATGAGTTTGAACCTGCAGCGTTGCTTAACTCTCCATATACTTGAAGCAGACTGTAGCGATGCTGTAGTTTAATGTGTATTCTCCTGCCCATGTGTGATAACTTTGTTAAGTAGTCGTCACTTCAGCATGACCCAATGCCTGGGTATTGTAGAAGTTGTATAAACTTTATTATGTCACCAGTGTGCTTTCAAAATCAAGCCACATTGCTGATCCTACAAATAATATTTATAGTCACATGTTTTGGTGTCATAAAAAGTGAAGTATGCCAGTGCACCCACAAATCACTATTTGTAAAATCGGCCCATGTGACACAAATATTAGTTGTATTATCTCCACCGTTGCTGTTAATTGAACACACACTGTAGAAATTATAAAGGTAATACAACTTGTGTGTGTATGTATAGTTACCTAGTCAGGAGTATTAGTGAATTCATGATGCACAAAACACAGCATCATAAATTCACTGGTACACCTGGCTACTTGATAATAGTATTGGGAGTGTAAAAACACAGAATGCAGTCAGTACAGGTATCAAAACAGTGTTTTTATTAACATACCAACAGGAAAATTTTTTTACACCATTTGCTTTTGCCATTCCACTCGTCCTACATCTGAGTTGAAGTTGGCCGCAAATTGGTCCCTCATTTGGCCAACTTCAACAGATGACCTGAGAGGGTGCTGAGTAAATTCAGGCAATGGATTAGGAGCAACATCATCAAGATCTAAGTTCGGGTGCTCTCTAGCAATTACAAAATTATGTAGAACGACAAAGGCCTTCACCACCTCATCCACTGTTTCCAGTTTCCGATTAATGGCTGTGCCAAGAATGCACCATCTGGATACAGGTATACAAAATGCACACTCTACAGTTCTTCTGGCCCTGGTCAGCCTGTAATTAAAAATTCTTTTGTTGTGGTCCAAGTCCTGGCTAGAGTAGGGCTTGAGCAGGTTTTGGCACATCTGGAATGTCTCATCACCAACCATCACAAAGGGCTGTGGGGAACCTTCAGTGTTGGGAAGAGGACGTGGCATGGAGAAATTGAACTGGTTGCCATACAACCTCCTGCCCATGTCCGAGTTCTTAAAATCCTGGGAGTCATTCCCACGGCCAAATGCACCAATGTCCACTGCAATAAACATACAGTCTGCATCCGCAATGGCCATGAGTACAGTAGAAAAGTACTTTTATAGTTGTAGTACTCAGATACAGTTCTTTTGGGCTTGATAATCCGGATGTGTTTCCCATCAACCGCTCCTAAACAGTTGGGGAAATTGCAGACTGTCCAGAATCTTTCGGCAATTTCCAACCACTTTTCTGCGGTGGGCAGGGGCATGAATTCTGGAAGAACGTTCCACAAATCCCGGCAGGTGTCCGCTACAATTCCAGACAACGTGGATATTCCAATACGGTACTGGAAGTGCAGTGAAGAGAGGGTCTCTCCAGTAGCCAGGAATCTGTGAGACAAAGAAACAACAAAAATTAATATTTGTGTATATGGATTTTTAAAACACATAAAATAAAAAAAAAAAACAAAAAAAAAAACATAAATCGTAAAAATACATCTGCAGCCTTTTGTTCAATACATGCCATAAAAAAATTACCGCAGCCTTTTGTTAACTACATGGCAGAACTATAATTCTGCCAGATTTGGAAGAGTACATGTCACAACAAAGAAAATTATGCAGGCATTGGTTTTGCAAAACTACGTACCGTAATGTGACCAGTAGCCGTTCCTCAGGAGTAATCGCACGCCGGAGCTGCGTGTCCTATCTCCGGATGACTTCTTGGACACGACCAAGCAAATCATTAAAGCTTTGTTGGGACATCCGGGTATAATCTGTAAATTTCTCCGGGTTTGCCTGTAGCTCACTGTAGAGGGTGTGGTACGCTCCACGGCTCTCCCGGACTTCAATAATGGGATGTATCCACAAACGCCGCCGCTGCCATCTTCGCTGCCTCTCTCTCTCCCTCTGTTCATGGCAAGCAACTGCATAAGCCTGAGCCATCCTGATGTCCAGATCCAAGTCAACGTGAAAACTCTTCCAGCGCAGATCCATGTTTCACAAGGCAAATGCAAGCAAATGTGAAGAATTCAGCTGTAAAAAGGGTCTGTATAAAGAATTTCCATAAGACACGCCCACTGCTGTCCCATTGGTGGAGTGTGTTGCAAGAATTTTTGAAGGATTTTTTCTCCTGTGAAGTGACACCATTGCGCATAAAAATGCAAACGCATGAAAAATGCTTACAAACGCATAAAAACGCTGCGATTTTTTGTCGTAATGCGCACAATAATGCTACTAAAAAACGCAGCATTTACAAGCGTTTGCATGCGTTTTATGTGCGCTCAATATGCTGCGCAAAAAGGCGCAAGTGTGAAACTAGCCTAAAAACAGTAAAGTCTCCAATGGAAACTAATTATCTTAAAGAGATGAATAGTGAGAAAAATGTGTTACCAAATAATGAAGAGTACAGAACAGCAATAGGAAAATTACTGTATCTAGCGACTGTTACAAGGCCAGACATTGCAGCAGCAGCAGTAGGAATCCTGAGTAGAAAGGTGTTAAAACCAAATAAAGCTTACTGGAATGCTGTGAAGAGAGTAATGCGTTATTTAAAAGGAACCAGCAACGTTATTTGAAAGGAACCAGCAATGTTAAGCTCAAACTACCCACAAGTGATAATTGCATTTTAACAGGATACGTTGATGCAGATTGGGCTGGAAATCCAACTGACAGAAGATCTACTAGTGGACATATTTTTTTCCTCTCAGGTGGACCAATAAGTTGGACAAGTAAGAAACAGTCAATTGTGACACTGTCTTCAACAGAAGCAGAGTGTGTTGCCACAGCACATGCAAGTCAAGAAGTTCTGTGGTTAAGGCAATTGTTGACAGACTTAGGACAACCACAGTTGGAACCGACAAAATTGAAAGAGGACAATCAAGGATGTCTTGTTCTTGCTCAGATGGAAAGAGTCAATCCAAGAACCAAGCATATTGTTGTGAAGTATCATTTTTTGAGAGATCATTAGGAACAAGGAGTCTTGAAGTTAGAATATTGTCATACTAAAGAAATGACAGCAGAGATCTTCACAAAGGCGTTGAATGCTGATAAACACCAGAGACTAATAAAAAAGTTGGGTTTGACTGAATAAGTCCTTACTGTTGAGAAAGGGTGTTGGCATATGCAACAGAAATGGACTTATTGTTTATGTAAAGGAGGACTTTACACTAGCCTGACAGCAGATGGCGATAGTGTGAAGTTAAATGTTTGCTGTATTGTGGGTGGGAAGCTCTCTTGTTGAGTTTAGTTTTACTTTCGCTTTTGACTGTGTTATGCCAGCAGCACGGCTGTGTGCTTCTGAATTCTTATCTCATGTTTACCCATAAGAAGTAAATGCTGTTTACTGAAGATAACTTGCTCAGTAAGGTTCTCCGGTGTACCGGTGGATTCTCAAAAGATACACTCTGTTACAGTCTAGACCCCATGATGACTTTTAACATCCACAACAGGTGCCTGCAGACTTCCATCTTCAACAGTCTTCTGCAGCACATCCCCACACAATGACCTTAAAAATAGCAGTGTCTTTATAATGCTCCTGCACACTGCAATCCTCTTGATACTGGATCTCCTCTTCACGCTGTCCTCTCACACTGTGTCCCCCATAGGACCCAGTCTCTATACTGTGCCCCCTCATCACACTCCCCCTCTTTGGATTACTGTCCCCTTTTTGCTGTGCCCTTACGCTGTCCCCCCCATGCTACCTATCTCACATACTACTCAGTCTCTATTCTGCACCCACTCTCACTTTCCGCTCAATGTCTCCTCACACTATTCCCATCAACAGTTTCTTCACACATTTCCTCTTCCCTCCTCATACTGTCTCCTTTCACAACCCCCTTCCTAATCATACTGTCTCCTCCACTCACATACCATGTCTGCACCCATCCCTCCACTCACCATACTGTGTCTGCACCCATCCGTTCCCTCACTCCTCCTATTGTGTCCACATACAATCCCCCTTCGCACCCCATACTCCATCCTCCCCATCTTGTGTCCGCACCAACCTCCCACTTACCATATTGTGTTTGTGTACAGTAGAGAGTTTGTCAAATGCAGTGGAGAGCAGAAGGCAGAGCAGGGGTTAACAAAGGTTTACTGAACAAGAAGTTAGACAAGGAATACTCCACACAGGGAGGCAAGATTAACTACATGAACGACGGTTATTAAGCACAACCACAATGCACGATAGAAAGACATGCAAAAACGGGGTAACTTATCGCTTGCAGTCCTTGCAGAGGAAAGGCTGGAAAATCTCCTGACGCCGTCGCAAATCGTGAAAAAAGTCTCTGGCTCAATCACGGAGGAACGAGAAGCACTGTCTTCCAATGCTGCAGATGGATCCGGCCCTGGCTGGCTTGAGTACTCTGGGTTGTGGAAACAGTCCTTTGTATGGATTCCTCAGTGATGGCGCCAAACACGAGCTGTGTGCTCGCTCACAGACCGCGGTAGTGGGCGGTCCTCTGGGATAGTCTCTAGGAACGCAGCAAGTCAACTTATCAATCACCAATGGCAGGACTGGGCTGTTCACAGAAACAGGGTCAGATGATAAACTAGAACAACATGGGAAGGGAAGCAAAAGACTAGAAAAAGCCATACACCTGACAAATGCTATTGAGAACTCTGCTATTAGAAGTGGAAAGGAAGAACAAAGACAAAAGAATCTAATTAATAAAAATATTGGAGAAAGAGAAACCAATCACAAACTAAAATGTTTCTATACTAATGCACAAAGCATGGGCAACAAACAAGGAGAATTGGAACTACTAACGCAGGAGAAGAAATATGATGTCATTGGAATCACTGAAACTTGGTGGGACAATACACATGATTGGAATACAAGACTAGAAGGATACAACTTATTTGCAAGAAACAGACTTGATAAACGAGGAGGAGGTGTCGCATTGTAAGTTAGAAACGCGTATATCTGCACAGAGATTGAAGCTTCAGAGACTGGGAGTTCTGTGGAAACTGTTTGGGTAAGAATACAAGGACAGAACAATGGAATGGACACCATTGTAGGCATTTACTACAGGCCACCTGTGCAAGCTGAAGATATGGATGAACCCTTTATGCATCAAATGGCCAAGTTCTCCCAAAAATATGACATAGTTGTCATGGGAGATTTCAACTATCCAGACATTTGTTGGGAATCTCTCTCAGGCAAGACTAACAGGTCAAGGAAATTCTTATCCTCTCTTGCTGACAACTTTATCTTCCAAAAGGTAGGGGAGAAAACAAGGGGAACTGCTACCTTGGATCTAATCCTTATAAACAGGGAGGAAATGGTTGAGGAGGTAAAAGTGGCTGGGACCCTAGGAGGTAGCGACCATGCTATTTTAGAATTTTGGATAACTAGAGGAGGAAGACCTGTGAAGACTCAGATGTCAAGGTTAGATTTCAGAAAGGCAGATTTTAAGGGATTCAGAAAGAGAATTGGAGGGATCCAATGGCTGGATATCCTTAAAGACAAAAATGTCCAGGAAGGATGGGAAATCTTGAAAAATGAAATTCTCAAAGCACAATTGTTAACAATTCCGAAAAGAGGGAAGAATAGGAAGCATTTAAGGAAGCCAGGATGGATGAACACAGAACTTAAGCACATGCTAAAAAGGAAGAAAAAAATGTTTATAAAATGGAAAGAGGGAGGCATATCTAAAGAAGAATATAATGCTGTCTGCAGAACCTGCAGGGCACAAATCAGATTACTAAAGCTGACAATGAATTGAGGCTTGCAAGAGATGTCAAAAGCAATAATAAAGGATTTTGGGGATATGTCAAAAGTAAAAGAAAAGTCAAAGATGCTATAGGATTTTTACAGGATGAAAATGATGAAATGGTAAGACAGGATGTTGAGAAGGCCGAACTTTTAAATTCCTATTTTGCATCTGTTTTCTCTCAGAAAGGAAATGTGACATCAATTGTTCTTCACTGTCCTATTAAGGGAATAGAAGAATCCAGGATATCTATAAACAGAAAGATAGTGAGGAAACACTTAGCTAACCTAAATGCATTCAAGTCTCCAGGTCCAGATGAATTACACCCCAGAGTACTGAAGGAGATAGCAGAAGACATTTTTGAACCCCTCTCCATAATCTTTGAAATTTCTTGGAGAACAGGAGAAGTCCCAGAAGACTGGAGAAGAGCAAATGTTGTTCCTATCTTCAAAAAGGGGAAGAAGGTGGACCCAGGCAACTATAGGCCGGTGAGTCTGACTTCTATACCAGGAAAGATCTTTGAACAAATTATTAAACAACATGTATGTCAGTACCTGGATAAGAATGAAGTGATTAAACAGAGTCAGCATGGGTTTGTAACTAATAAGTCATGTCAGACTAACTTAATTTCCTTCTATGACAGAATCACTGATTGGGTGGATCAAGGAAATGCTGTAGATATAGTATATCTTGACTTCAGCAAAGCATTTGACAAAGTATCTCATACAATCCTTATTGAAAAAATGACTAAGTATGGAATGGACAAGGCATCTGTTAGGTGGATTCATAACTGGCTTAGTGATCGGACCCAAAGAGTGGTCGTAAATGGCTGCACATCCAGTTGGAAGAATGTCTCAAGTGGGGTACCACAGGGCTCTGTCCTGGGCCCTGTATTGTTCAACATCTTTATCAACGATTTAGATGATGGAATTGAGGGTAAACTGATTAAATTTGCTGATGACACAAAGCTAGGAGGGATAGCTAATAGTAGAGAAGAGAGAGAGAGGATTCAAAAAGATATAAATAAACTGGAGAAGTGGGCAGCAACTAACAGAATGGTTTTTAACAGGGAAAAATGCAAACTACTACATCTGGGCAATAAAAATGAAAAAAGCATATACAGAATGGGAGGAATAGGCCTAAGCGACAGCACATGTGAAAAAGACTTGGATATACTAATAGATCACAAACTGAATATGAGTCAACAGTGTGATGCAGCAGCAAAAAAAGCAAATGCAATTCTAGGATGTATTAACAGAAGCATACAGTCTAGATCATGTGAAGTCATTATTTCCCTCTACTCCTCTTTGGTCAGACCTCATCTGGAATATTGTGTCCAGTTTTGGGCACCACATTTTAAAAAAGACATCAACAAACTGGAGCAAGTTCAGAAAAGAGCAACCAGAATGGTGACCGGTCTGCAAACCCTGTCTTATGAGGAAAGGTTGCAGGATTTGGGATTGTTTAGTTTGCAAAAGAGAAGACTGAGAGGAGACTTAATAGCTGTCTACAAATATCTCAAGGGCTGTCACATTGTAGAAGGATCATCTTTATTCTCATTTGCACAAGGAAAGACTAGAAGCAATGGGATGAAACTGAATGGGAGGAGACACAGATTAGATATTAGAAAAAACTTTTTGACAGTTAGAGTGATCAATGAGTGGAACAAGCTGCCACGAGAAGTGGTGAGTTCTCCTTCAATGGATGTCTTCAAACAGAGGCTGGACAGACATCTGACTGGGATGATTTAGTGAATCCTGCTTTGAGCAGGGGGTTGGACCAGATGGCCCAGGAGGTCCCTTCCAACCCTACGATTCTATGATTCTATGATAACTCAATAGCGTCAAAGTCAATTGTAGGGTCAGTACTCTGTGAGAATGGTGGCATGTAGTTGTCAGCTGGAGCAGCGGTGAGGGAGTCAACCTTCTCCTGTCACTTTTCCGCCAAGTTCTCCCCGTTCTCTCGCTCAGTTCTCTTCCCCACGGCCCCTGCTGTCCAGCGTAAAGGTCCTTCCCTCCCAGAAGAACCCTCCCCCGGCAACGGTGGTGACAACCCCGATAGTTCCGGCCCTAAAGGGCACCGCAAACCGCTGCTTCTGCCTCGGCTCATCTTCTTACACCTGTACCCATCCTCCCACTCATCATACTATGTCTGCACCCATCCCCCATAGTGTCTCCAAAAACATGCCCCCATCTTCCTCCTTGCTCCTCATATTGTGTTGTAAAATTTCTCCTGCTCCTCATATTGTGTCTGCACCTGTCCCTTTCTTGCTACAAAAATCTTCCCCACCCCATTATACTAAATCTTCAGTGTCTTCAGTTCCACTGAAGCACTTACCACTATCGTGCCTCTGTAGTGCTGGCAAGTGACATGACTTGATCACACTACTGACGTCACCCTGAGAGGCGTATCTAGAGGGGGCAGCCGGGGCATGTGCCCAGGGCACAGCCGGCAGGGAGGCACAGTCGGGCCGCCTAATGCGGCAGTCCACAGTGTCTCCCCTGATGGCTGCATTCTGCTGCCCCCGGACTGGGAGTCGGCCGTGTTGGCTGTCAAGCTGACAGCCAGCGCAGAGAAGCTGCCTTGCGCCGGCTCCCAGGGATGAATTGTATTGGTGTCTGTAAAGACGCTAGTACAACTGAAGCTCTGACTTGCTGGGTCAGAGCGACGACAGCAGCGTCATCAGGTCATGTGATCGCGCTGCTGACATTACTCGCCGGCGCCCAGAAGGGCAAACATTTGTGGTAAGTCAGTGCTCCACTCTGGAGCTGCAGAAACCACCAAAGATTATGGAGGGGTACATAATATGTGGAGGGGATTTAGAGTGGAGATGGGGGTGGTTATTTAACCTCTTTCTGACATCTGACGTACTATCCCGTCCACGGGACCCGAGCCTGTATGACCGTGGACGGGATAGTATGTCATCGCGATCAGCTGTGCTCACGGGGGAGCGCAGCTGATCGCGGCCGGGTGTCAGCTGATTGTCACAGCTGACACCCGGAATATTAACCCCTGGCACACTGCGATCAAACATGATCACAGTGTACCAGGGGCATAGGGAAGAATCACGCAGGGAGGGAGCTCCCTGCGTGCTTCCCTGAGATCCTAGGAGCAACGCGATGTGCTCGCGTTGCTCCGAGGGCCTCCTTCCTGCAGGCCCCCGGATCCAATATGGCCACTGGGGCCTTCGGGGTCCTGCAGGGAGGTGGCTTTCTCAATGTCTGCTGAGAACAGGCACTGAGAAAGTCTCTGCAGTGGCTGTCAGATCGCTGATCTGACACAGTGCACTGCAAAGTGTCAGATCAGCGATCTAAACCTTTAATGTAATGTCCACACTGGGACAATATAATGAAGTAATAAAAAATTTTAAAGAAATTCCTAAATAAATTTTTAAAAAATTCCCTAATAAATTCTTTTTTTGTAAATAAAAAAAAAATATATAAAAGTACACATATTTAGTATCGCCGCATCCGTAACGACCCGCCCTATAAAACTATCCCACTAGTTAACCCCTTTAGTGAACCCTTTAAAAAACAAAACAAAAAACAATGCTTTATCATCATAACGCCGATCAAAAAGTGCAATAACACGCGATCAAAAAGACAAATATAAATAAACATGGTACTGCTGAAAACGTCATCTTGTCCCGCAAAAAATGAGCCACCATACAGAGTCATCAGTGAAAAAATTAAAAAGTTATAGCTCGCAGAATAAAGCGATGCAAAAATTATTTTTTATATAAAATTGTTTTTATTGTATGAAAGCGCCAAAACATAAAAAAAGATATAAATGATGTATAGCTGCAATCATACTGACCCGAAGAATAAAACCGCTTAATCAATTTTACCACATGCAGAACGGTGTAAACGCCCCCCCCAAAAGAAATTCATGATGTTTTTGATCATTCTGCGTCCCAAAAATCGGAATAAAAAGTGATCAAAAAAGTCACATGCCCAAAAATGGTAACAATAAAAACGTCAACTCGTCCCGCAAAAAATAAGACCTCACATGACTCTGAGGGGCAAAATATGGAAAAATTATAGCTCTCAAAATGTGATGATGCAAAAACTATGATGCAAAAACAATAAAAAGCATCTTCTAGTGTGACAGTTGCCAAACATAAAAACCCGCCATAAATAAACCTCCCATTTATCACCCCCTTAGTTAGGGAAAAATAATAGAATTAAAAAAAGTATTTATTTCCATTTTCCCATTAGGGCTAGGGCTAGGGTTAGGGCTAGGGTTAGGGTTGAGATTAGGGTTAGGGGTGTGTTGGGGTTAGGGTTGGAGTTAGAATTGGGGGTTTCCACTGTTTAAGCAGATCAGGGGTTCTCCAAATGCAACATGGCGTCTGATCTCAATTTCAGCCAATTCTGCGTTGAAAAAGTCAAACGGTGCTCCTTCCCTTCCAAGCTATGCCATGCGCCCAAACAATGGTTTACCCCCACATATGGGGTATCAGCCTACTCAGGATACATTGCAAAACAACTTTTGGGGTCCAATTTCTCCTGTTACCTTTGGGAAAATAAAAAATTAAGGACTAAAAGATCATGTTTGTGGAAAAAAATATGATTTTTTTATTTTTATGGCTCTACATTATAAACTTCTGTGAAGCACTTTGGGGTTCAAGGTGCTCACCACACATCTAGATAAGTTCCTTGGGGGGTCTATTTTCCAAAATGGTGTCATTTGTGGGGTTTTTCCACAGTTTAGGCACATCAGGGGCTCTCCAAATGCGACATGATACACGTAGACCATTCCATCAAAGTCTGCATTCCAAAACGTCACTACTTCCCTTCCAAGCCCCGACGAGTGCCCATACGGTAGTTTTCTCCCACATATGAGGTATCAGCAGTGTACTCAGGACAAATTGGACAACTTTAGGGGTCCAAATTCTCCTGTTACCCTTGGGAAAATAAAAAAATTGGGGACTGAAAGATCATGTTTGTGGAAAAAATATGATTTTTTTATTTTCGTGACTGGGTGCTATAAACTTCTGTGAAGCACTTGGGGGTTCAAACTGCTCACCACACATCTAGATAAGTTCCTTAGGGGGTCTAGTTTCCAAAATGGTGTCATTTGTGGGGTGTTTCCACTGTTGTGGCACATCAGGGGCTCTCCAAATGCGACATGGCGTCCGATCTCAATTCCAGCCAATTTTGCGTTGAAAAAGTCAAACGGCTCTCCTTCCCTTCTGAGCTCTGCCATGCGCCGAAACAGTGCCCCCCCCCACATATCAGGTATCAGCATACTCAGGACAAATTACACAATAACTTTTGCCGACCAATTTCTCCTGTTACCTTTGGTAAAATAAAAAAATTGGACCTGAACTAATTTTTTTTTGAAAAAAAGTTAAATGTTCATTTTTTTAATCATTCAAGAAATTCCTGTGAAGCACCTAAAGGGTTAATACACTTCTTGAATGTGGTTTTGAGCACCTTGAGGGGTGCAGTTTTTAGAATGGTGTCACTTTTGGGTATTTTCTATCATATAGACCCCTCAAAGTGACTTCAAATGTGATGTTTTCCGTAAAAATAAAATGGTGTTGCAAAAATGAGAAATCGCTGGTCAACTTTTAACCGTTATAACTTCCTAACAAAAAAAAATTTTGGTTCCAAAATTGTGCTGATGTAAAGTAAATATGTGGGAAATGTTACTTATTAAGGTTTTTTGTGCCATATCTCTGTGATTTAAGGGTATAAAAATTCAAAATTGGAAAATTGCAAAATTTTCAAAATTTTTGCTGAATTTCTGTTTTTTTCACAAATAAACGCAAGTTATATGAATGAAATTTTACCACTAACATGAAGTACAATATGTCACGAGAAAACAATGTCAGAATCACCGGGATCCATTGAAGCGTTCCAGAGTTATTACCTCATAAAGGGACAGTGGTCAGAATTGTAAAAATTGGCCCGGTCATTAATGTGCAAACCACCTTTGAGGGTAAAGGGGTTAATGTGTGGATTTTGAGTAGTGATGAGGGATACTTTATGTGTGGGGTAGATTTAGAGTGGGGATGGAGGGTTCTTTATGTTTGGGGGGAATTTGGAGTAGGGATGGGGGGTACTTTATGTATGTGGGGGATTTAGAATGGGGGTGGGGTTTATTTAATGTGTGGGAAGTTTTGGAGTGGGGATTGGGTTGGTTATTTAATATGTGGGTGGATTTGGAGTAGGGATGAGGGGTACTTTATGTGTGGGGGATTTGGAATAGTGATGGGGTACTTTATGTGTATGTGGGATTTGTAGTGGGGATGGGGGAGTACTTTATGTGGGTGGGAGTTTTGGAGTGGGGATGGGGGGTACTTTATGTGTGGGGGCATTGGAGTGGGGGATGGGCAGTTATTTAATGTGTGATGGATTTGGAGTGGGGATGGGGGTTATTTAATGTGTGGGAGGATTTGGCATGGAGATGGGGGGATTTAATGTGTGTGGGGGATTTGGAGTGGGGGGATTTAATGTGTGTGGGGGATTTGGAGTGGGGGGATTTAATGTGTGTGTGGGGATTTGGAGTGGGGATGGGGGGATTTAATGTGTGTGGGGAGATTTGAGGACACAAAATGAAGAGTATGTATGAATGAGGGCATGACAGATCAGGAGAAACAAGGAGTACCTGGTGATAAAAGGCATATAAATTTTATTGAATAACAATCAGTAGTAAAAAGCACAAGATACAAATAGGTAACACATGCTTCCAGAGACGTCCAGATAAGACAGAAGTACCCCCTCAAAAAGGTGCAAGGAAATGTTCATGTGTATAGATCCATACTCTTCAAAGGAGCACCCAAGGATAGCCAATCCTAAAAGTAACGGGAGTGAGGGTGATGGGATGTGTGCAGACCAGTATGGGGAGTGGAGTATGTGTGAGCAGATAGTATAGAGAGTGAGAGGGTAAATATATGAGGAGACAGTATGGTGAACAGGTGGGTTGTTAGAGGAGACAGTATGGGGAGGGAGGGGAATAGTGTGAGGCGACAGTATATTGCAGATATTTTTATTTAGGAGCATTAGGGTATGTGCACACATTCAATGTGACTGCAGACTTCTGAATTCTCACAGTGCTCATTGAACGCTGTTTAGATTCTCTCGTGCAGGTAATTTACATACATGCAGTCACATGCTAACTAGACATGTGTGGCCTCACTCAATGAAAATGATCAGAGCGAGGCCGAGCACATCTAGTCGGAATGTGGCCAGAAGTATATAAATCACATGCCTGTGCTGACATGACCGTGTACTCTTGCCACCGGTACGGTAGAATCCTAAAAGTGTGCAGTGCATTAGTTGTGAGAATTCAGAAGCTGCAATGTCAGGATTCAGCTCTGCAGGTTCCAGTAGTCATCACATGGACACTTCACTCATATGCGATTTTCATACTTATGGTCCTGTGACAACGAGCTTCTCTTCCTGCTTCTCTCAGCTTTTCACTGAACAATGAGAGCATTAGGAAGAGCAGCTCATCGGTACAAGTTTAAGTGTGCCAATCGCAAGTGTGCTTTGGAGGGGGGGGCGCCGAACCAAATTTTTGCCCCAGGTGCCAGAAAGCCTAGATACACCTCTGCAAATACCTGTTAGCCGTTATCCCCATTATAGTGGATCATCAACTGTAAAATACAGGTGGCTCCTGCACATCTACTGTGTCCACATCATAACTGTCATGTACGATTATGGTAGTTTACATTAAAGAGTTCTTTGATGAAAAATTATCAACAATCCACAGGATAGGTAATAACGTATTGATCAGTGGGGTCCAACCATTGGAAACTTCACTAATTGGAAGAATGGGGAACTTATATTCTTGACAGGGCACTTTTGTTCCCATTTTAAAATGGATCAGGAGGTTGGATGTCGCACCCATGATCCATTTATCCTCTTTGGTGTTGCCAGAAAAAGTCGAGCACAGTGCGTGCAGCTACTAAAGGAATGAATGGATCAGTGGTCGAGCCGTACATGTTGCTCCATTCTATTGGGGATAAAAGTTTCACATTTTGCAGATCAGTGCAGGTCCCAGCACTCAGACCTCAACAATCAATAAGTTGTCACTTATGCTGCAGACAGGTGATTATGTTTTTTCTCCGGAGAACCCCTATACAGTGGCATGTAAAAGTTTGGGCACCCCTGGTCAAAATTACTGTTATTGTGAACAGTTAAGCAGGTTGAAGATAAAATGATGTCTAAAAGTCCTAAAGTTAAAGATGACACAATTCCTTTGTATTTTAGGCAGAAAATAAATATGTATTGTCATTTTCTACATTTTAAAAACTACAAAAAGGAAAATTGGCCAATGCAAATGTTTGGGCACCCTTAGAGATTTGTGTGCTCAGATAACTTTGACCAAGATTTCAGACCTTAATTAGCCTTTTAAGGGGTACTTCACATATAACGAGATCGTTAGCGACATCGCTGAAACGTCACAGGTTTTGTGACGCAACAGCGACCTTGCCAGCGATCTCGCTATGTGTGACATGCAGCGGTGACCGGGCCCCCGTTGCGATCTCGTTGATCGTGCTCGAACGTCCTGGGCCATTTTTTGATAGTTGGTGTCCTGCTGGCCAGCATGCATCGCTGTGTTTCACGCAGTAACAACGATGAGCGACCTCGTTGAAGCACGTGTATCGAGGTCTGTGTCGTCAGAATAGTTGCTGTGTGACAAGGTCCCAACGACCGCCGAGGATCACCGTATAGTTGCTGCATCATAGAGTAGATCTGCCTGTTTGACAGCTTACTAGCGACCATGTAGCGACACTCCAGTGATCCTTACCAGGTCGTATCGTTGTCGGGAATCGCTGGAGCATCGCTATGTGTAACGGGACCCTAAGGTTATGGCTTGTTCACTATCATTGTTAGAAAAGGTCAGGTGATGGAAATTTCCCAGCTTTGTAAAAACCCAGCCTCATCTAACCTTGTGCCAAAAAAAGTAGCTAAGGGTTCTTCTAAGCAACTGGCTAGCACTCTGTAAGTGAAAGTGGTGGAGGCCCACAAAGCCAGTAAAAGCTATAACAAGATAGCAAAGCATTTTCAAGTTGCCCTTTTCTCAGTTTGAAATGTAATTAAGAAATGGCAGTTAACAGGAACAGAGAAAGTCAATATAAGGTATGGAAGACCAAGCAAAATTTCATTGAGAGCTGCTCGCAGGAATGCTAGAGAGGCAAATCAAAACCCACTCTTGACTACAAAAGACAGTCTGAAAAATTTAGCAGACTCTGGAATTGAAGTACATTATTCTACTGTTCAGAGACGCTTGCACAAATATGGCCTTTGTGTAAGAGTCATCAGAAGAAAACCTCTCCTGCGTCCTCACCTTAAAATTCAGCATTAGAAAGATGCATAAGAACATTTAAACAAACCTGATGCATTTTGAAAACAAGACCTGTGGACTGATAAAGTTTTTTGCCACAAAGATCAAAAGTATGTGCAGAGAAAAAAGGGTACAGAATTTCAGGAAAAGAACATCTCGCCAACCATTAAGCATGGAGGTGGATCAATCATGCTTTGGAGTTCTGTTGCAGCCAATGGCTCAGGAAACATTTCACAGGTAGAGGGAAGAATGTATTCAATGAAATTTCAAAAGATTATGCAAACATAACACTATGGGTAAAAAAGCTGAAGTTGGAAAGAGGATGGCTTCTATAATTGGATAATGATCTTAAACACACATCAAAATCCACAATAGACTACCTCAAAGGTGCAAGCTGAAGGTTTTACAATGGCCGTCACAGTCCTCTGATCTGAACATCATTGAAAATCTGTGGCTAGACCTCAAAATAGCAGTGCATGCAAGATGACTCAGGAATCTCACAGAACTGGAGGAATATTACAAGGAAAAATTGATGAAAATCCCTCCTGTCAGGTTACAAAAAGCATTTACAAGCTGTGAAGCTTTCAGAGTGGGGTGCTGGGAATTGTTGGTCCACTGACAGACATTCAGTTGAAATCAGCACTGTTCTCTGGTTTCTGTTCGGTGGCTCAGTCCGACCCTAAGTAACTTATAATAATAATTTTTATTTCTGTAATGCCAACATATTCTGCAGCACTTTACATTTCAGAGGGGACTTGTAGAAACAAGATAATACAGTACAGAGTATCACATAGTTCAACCAATTTCAAGATGAGTGAGGACCCTGTTCCCAAGCTTGCAATCTGTGAGGAAATAGGGGGAACACAAAAGGTGAAAATAAAGAGCTTGTTGTGTAAGGTCGTAGGGCATATCAGCACGGGTTTTCTCAAGCATGCTCGGGTGATCTCCGAGTATTTTGACGTGCTCGGAGATTTAGTTTTTGTCATCTCAGCTGCATGATTTGCGACTTGATGATCAAAAGACAATATTCTCATAAGAAATACAATTTATCTACTGAGGACGATGGAATAGTGCATGACATTCGTCACTCATAATTCACATAAAACGCTCAGGATCCAACAGGAGCAGCCACATATAGAATATAACCACAATTATGTAGTATGCTCCCATACATTGTCCATAATAATATTAATGCATAACCTTTAATCAATAATCACCTTAACGTGCCTTTTAATAAATAGTAGCCACTAAACAATGCTGAAAAAATTATTATTATTGTCAGTGGTAGTATATTATTACACAACTAATCCTTAAATATAGCACAAGGGTTAATAGGACAAAATAAAGATCACCCATTGCCCACCCCTGTAGTAAACCACCAAAATATCCTAGTGGGAAATCATAGAATCATAGAATCGTAGAGTTGGAAGGGACCTCCTGGGCCATCTGGTCCAACCCCCTGCTCAAAGCAGGATTCGCTAAATCATCCCAGTCAGATGTCTGTCCAGCCTCTGTTAACACATCTCAGGCGGCTATGGGCACAATGGCCATCACTCACTAACTGTTAATAGCAGACTGCTACAAGTGCGGTATAACACTGCTAGTCCACCATTCGGCATAATCCTCATAATACACTGCATATCAGTACAATTACCTCTTAGGTGGTGGGGATACCGAGTGTTGTCACCTCCTGGATCCGCGCGTCCGCCCCGACGCGCATTTCGGACACCTTTCTCAAGGGGCCTTTTGATCATCATTTCTTGTTTGTTGGTGTATGGTAATTGATGATAGACTGCAGTAATCCAGCCACATACATGGTTAATTAACCATGTGTGGTTGTCAGATCTTTTTGTGTATGATTTGCGACTTGTAGACAGGCTGAATAAATGTGGCGATTACCTAACAAACAGGCATTCCACACATGTACTCAAGCTGTCTAGCAGCTGAGTTGAGGAAAACTAAATCTCTGAACACACCAAAATACTCAGAGACCACTTGAGCATGCTCGGGAAAACCCGAGCAACGAGTATACTCACTCATCACTATCCAGAACACAACATTGGGGTTTGGATAGCAGCACAAGTAATGATATTTTGTAAGAGTGTGGCAGACTCTGTTGTAACGCTCTTTTACAAGTCTGCACGGGGGGACAAGGGGACAATGTAGCATTCTACATTGTGAACACTACAAAACTTCGATAATATGACAACTTCTAATGCATCCACTAGAGGGCAGCAGTGAACAAGCCTGTAGGAAAGATTCGTTATACAACTACATAGAAAGAAAATAACAGAAGCAAAAAATAAGTGATCAAATTGTGCAAATATTGCAGATCAGGGCGGACAATCCGGACATATCATTGGTGCAATGTACGGAGCCTCACAGGGGCCCAGGGAGCAAGGGGGCCACTTCCACCTCCAAAGCAGCCAGGAGCTTCTGTCTCAGACACATAACAAGGTTGATTATGTGGAGCTATTGGACTGTAAAGAGCCAATATACTATTATTGCACAGTGGTCTCTTCTGTCTGTGTTCGCCCCTGTTGCAGATGTATTGTCTGTTTTTTTTACTATAACTGAAATTGCATTCTTTAGGATTCACTATAACTGTTTAATATATAAAACCTGCAAAAGACAAAATGAGCAAATACTCTGCTGTAACTAAATAAGTAAAAGCAGTGTGTTATAGCTGTTTAACCCCTTCACTCCCAAGGGTGGTTTGCACATTCATGACCGGGCCAATTTTTACAATTATGACCACTGTACCTTTATGAGGTCATAACTCTGGAACGCTTCCATGGATCCCGATGATTCTGACATTGTTTTCTCGTGACATATTGTACTTCATGTTAGTGGTAAAATTTCATTCAAATAACTTGCGTTTAATTGTGAGAAAAACGGAAATTTGGCGAAAATGTTAAAAATTTTGCAATTTTCCAACTTTGAATTTTTATGCCCTTAAATCACAGAGATACGGCACACAAAAAACTTGATAACTAACATTTCCCACATGTTTACTTTACATCAGCACAATTTTGGAACCAAAATTTTTTTTTCGTTAGGAAGTTATAAGGGTTAAAAGTTGACCAGCGATTTCTCATTTTTACAACACCATTTTATTTTTAGGACCACATCACATTTGAAGCCACTTTGAGGGGTCTATATGATAGAAAATACCCAAAAGTGACACCATTCTAAAAACTGAACCCCTTAAGGTGCTCAAAACCACATTCAAGAAGTTTATTAACCCTTTAGGTGCGTCACCGGAATTTTTTGGAATATTTAAAAAAAATGAACATCTAACTTTTTTTCACAAAAAAAAATATTTCAGGTTCAATTTTTTTTATTTTACCAAGGGTAACAGGAGAAATTGGACTGTAAAAGTTATTGTGCAATTTGTCCTGACTACGCTGATACTTGATATGTGGGGGGGAACGACTGTTTCCGCGCATGGCAGAGCTCAGAATGGAAGGAGCGCCGTTTGACTTTTTCAATGCAAAATTGGCTGGAATTCAGATCGGACGCCATGTCACGTTTGGAGCGTCCCTGATGTACCTAAACAGTGGAAACCCCCTACAAGTGACCCCATTTTGGAAACTAGACCCCCCAAGGAACTTATCTAGATATGTGGTGAGAACTTTGAACCCACAAGGGCTTTACATAAGTTTATAACGTACAGCAGTACAATTAAAAAATCATATTTTTTCCACAAAAATGATCTTTTCACCCCAATTTTTATTTTCCCAAGGGTAACTGGACCCTAAAAGTTATTGTGCAATTTGTCCTGAGTACGCTGATACTCCACATGTGGGGGTAAACCACTATTTGGGCGCATGGCAGAGCTCGGAAGGGAAGCAGCGCCATTTGACGTTTTTGGCTGGAATTGAGATCGGACACCATGTCGCGATTGGAAAACCCCTGATGTACCTAAACAGTGGAAACCCCCCACAAATGACATCATTTTGTAAACTAGACCCCCCAAGGAACTTATCTAGATGTGTGGTGAGCACTTTGAACCCCCAGTGCTTCACAGAAGTTTATAACGCCCAGGCGTGAAAATAAAAACTTCGTATTTTTTCCACAAACATGATCTTTTAGTCACCATTTTTTTATTTTCCCAAGGGTACCAGGAGAAATTGGACCCCGAAAGTTGTTGTCCAATTTGTCCTGAGTATGCTGATACCCCATATGTGGGAGAAAACTACTGTGTGGGCACACTTCGGTGCTCGGAAGGGAAGTAGTGACGTTATGGAATGCAGACTTTGATGGAATGGTCTGCGGGTGTCATGTTGCCTTTGGAGAGCCACTAATGTACCTAAACAGTGGAAACCCCCCACAAATGACCCCATTTTGGAAACGAGACCCCCTAAGGAACTTATCTAGATGTGTGGTGAGCACTTTGAACCCCCAAGAGCTTCACAGAAGTTTATAATGCCCGGGCATGAAAATTAAAAAATCGTATTTTTTCCACAAACATGATCAATTAGTCCCCAATTTTTTCATTTTCCCAAGGGTAACAGGAGAAATTGGACCCCAAAAGTTGTTGTCCAATTTGTCATGAGTACGCTGACACCCCATATGTGGGAGAAAACTACTGTATGGACACACGTCGGGGCTCGGAAGGGAAGCAGTGACGTTTTGGAATGCAGACTTTGATGGAATGGTCTGCGGGTGTCTTGTGCGTTTGGAGAGCCCCTGATGTACCTAAACTATTGAAACTCCCCACAAGTGACCCCATTTTGGACACTAGACCCCCCACGGAACTTATCTAGATGTGTGGTGAGCACTTTGAACCCCCAAGTGCTTCACAGAAGTTTATAACGCTCGGACGTGAAAATAAAAAAATCATTTTTTTCCACAAAAATGATATTTTTGCCCCCAATTTTTTATTTTCCTAAGGGTAACAGGAGAAATTGGACCCCAAAAATTGTTTTGCAATTTGTCCTGAGTAGGCTGATACCCTACATGTGGGGGTAAAACACTGTTTGGGCGCATGGCAGAGCTTGGAAGGGAAGGAGCACCATTTGACTTTTTCAACTCAGAATTGGCTGGAATTGAGATCAGACGCCATGTTGCATTTGGAGAGCCCCTGATGTGCCCAAACAGTGGAAACCCCCAATTCTAACTCCAACCCGAACCCCAACACACCCCTAACCCTAATCTCAGCCCTAACCCTAACCCTAGCCCTAACCCTAGCCCTAACCCTAACTCTAGCCCTAGCCCTAACCCTAACCCTAGCCCTAACCCTACCCTAACCCTAACCCTAGCCCTAACCCTAATCCTAGCCCTAACCCTAATGGAAAAATGGAAATAAATACATTTTTTTATTTTATTATTTTTCCCTAACTAAGGGGGTGATAACGGGGGGTTTGATTTACTATTTATGGCGGTTTTTATATTTGGCAGCTGTCGCACGCTAAAAGACGCTTTTTATTGTAAAAATAGTTTTTGCATCACCACATATTGAGAGCTATAATTTTTCCGTATTTTGACCCACCGAGTCATGTGAGGTCTTATTTTTTGCGGGACGAGTTGACGTTTTTATTGGTACCATTTTCGGGCACGTGACATTTTTTGATCGCTTATTATTCCGATTTTTCGGACGCAGAATGAACAAAAACCAGCGTTTCATGAATTTCTTTTGGGGGGGTGCGTTTACACCGTTCCGCGTGCGGTAAAATTGATAAAGCGGCTTTATTCTTCGGGTCGGTACGGTTACAGCGATACCTCATTTAGGTCTTTTTTTATGTTTTTTCGGTTTTATGCAATGAAAACTATTTTATATAAAAAATAATTATTTTTGCATCGCTTTATTCTGCGAGCTATAACTTTTTTATTTTTTCGCTGATGATGCTGTGTGGTGGCTCGTTCTTTGCGGGACAAGATGACGTTTTCAGCAGTACCATGGATATTTATATGCGTCTTTTTGATCGCGCGTTATTACACTTTTTGTTTGGCGGTATGATAATAAATAATTATTTTTTGCTTCGTTTTTTTTATTTTTTAAGGGGTTCGCTTAAGGGGTTAACTATTAGGACAGTTTTATAGGGTGGGTCGTTATGGACGCGGCGATACCTAATATGTGTACTTTTATTGTTTTTTTTTTTATTTCCAAAAAATGGATTTATTTGGGGGAATATTTTTTTTTTTTTCTAATTTATTTGGCGATTTTTTTTAAATTATTTTAACACTTTTTTTTATTTTTTTTTAACTTTATTAAATAGTCCCAGGTGGGACATCACTGTCCTGTGACAGATCGCTGATCTGTCACATCACAGATCACTGTGACAGATCAGCGATCTGTCACAGGCAGTGCAGAAGGCTTCCTCATGCCTGGCACAGCATTGCACTGCCGTGGGGAGCTCAGGGAAGCACGGAGGGAGCCCCCTCCCTGCCGATGCTTCCCTTTAACCCCCGGTACACCGCGATCATGTTTGATCGTGGTGTACAAGGGGTTAACGTGTCGGGGGCGGTCCGTGACCGCCCCTGACACATTGTGCCGGGTGTCAGCTGTGATAATCAGCTGACACCCGGCCGCGATCAGCGGCGCTCACCACGTGGGCGCCGCTGATCGCGGTAGACGTACTATCCCGTCCATGGGCATAGGGGCCCGGGTCCCATGGACGGGATAGTACGTCGGATGTCAGGAAGGGGTTAATGAAATATTGGCACACAAATAGTGAAGACAAATATATAACATAAACAGGGTTTTTGCCTATAGAGGAAGAACAAACAGGGAAGGCCTCATCAATTATGCTTATAATAAAAGTAACAATAACCAAATTTAACAGTTACATTCCCCTTTGTCTAACCATAGCCGATGTTACCTGCAGTTCCACGTAGCATCAAGGATAACAACCCAGTGATAGTGTAAGGGGGTGAAGAGAAAGAAGAGTCAGAAGGGGGTTACCTCTCCTGCTCTGTGTCCGGAATCACATAGCCGGGCAGCAGGCTTGCCAGGGGGAAGACTTGTTGACTTGGACAGACTGCACCATGTGACTGTCTGGGGCAGTGGGGGAAGAGAAGGGGAGGTGGAACGGAAACTGTGCAGGCTGAGGGCACGAAATGCAGAGTGCGCCAGAGGCAGAGCAGCGCGCGTCACGGAGTAAGAAGGCTGCAGCACCGCGCTCCAGGAGAGAGTGACTCCCTGTCAGAGGACTGAGGCAGAAGAACGGGATATAGAGAGCACTGTCTGTGAGTATGTGGACTCGAAAGCCCCTGTAACCAGAGGAGGCTCTTCCCCTGACAGTACAGAGACAGTGACCCATGCGCGCAGCCCCAGTGCTCGCGGTGACAGGCCAGAGCCCATGAGTGTGGCAGAGACTTTTCAGTGTGCGCAGCATCGTTCCTGCAGAGAGACTGTTAGTTTGACACACAGAGACTTAGAGCAGGGGAGACTCAGTTTCTCAGCGTCCCCCTGCCTTCTGCTTTAACTCCAGAGATCCTGGTTGCCAAGAGGAGAGAGACTATAGAGACTTCAAGTGCCGCTGTTGACGGTGCCAACGTTGGAAAAGACGACCCTTCAATCAAGATTTCACCGGTCTGATAAGTTGCAAGAATACCCGTTTAACCATTTATACGCTATACTTAACTGCTTTACAGCTTTGCCTAGCTTATTGTGTACCGTTAAATCGTTTTACCTTATCAGTTTTAACCCCCATTGCTTCTCCCTGCGTAGAGACTTTATCCCCTGTAAATAAACCCTTTAACTCTTGGTCTGTCTCTGATCCATGGTGACATCATCAGCACCTGCACTTTATTACACTAGCGTACATTTATGTAGCGCCCCCCTAGGGCCGGGGTACTCGGTACTGGGCCAGTCAGTTCTTAAAGGGGATGTCGCAGCAGCAGTGACCTGGTCAGTAGCCCTGGGCGTGCAATGAAAAAGATGAAAGGGGATGATTAAGTTTATGAAAGATAGTTCGTGACGCCACCTGTGGTACTCGGCAAGTAAAGGTGTTAGCTGACGCTGTAGGTTCAGTCAGCTGGAGTATATGTTAATGCAGCAGAGTTGATTCAGCTCTCCACAGGCAGAGCTATTCCCCAGGGCAGATGATGGTGTTTAGGATGGTGATGATGGTGGTTGTAGTGCAGGGCAAGTGACGCAGCAATAAATTGGAGGACACAGCAAAGTGCAGTCTTCACAAGTTTTACTCACTGTTCAGATGGTACAAACCCCAGCCAGGGGTGCTGTGTCTTCAGGGATAGTGGTCCAGACAGCTCTCAGGTAGCTTGAGGTGTATGTTGCCAGGTCCCCCTTAGATGTTCCTTTCCTGGCCATCTCACTAAGCTGGCTACCGCCTCTCCTGCTCTGCATCTTCATACACAGTGTCCCGTGCCAGCAGACTCGGATCTTGCCAGGCGACGTTGGTCAGACCCCTGGATGACAATACCCGCAATCACCAGCTGTTCAGGACCTTCTACCAGGGTTTGGGTAACCTGATGGCACACTCCAGGTTTGGCAAAGGTGATTGTTTGGGTTGCCTGATGCCGTACTTCAGGTCTGATAGATGAAACTGGTGCTGCTTCTGGTACTGGAGATCTGGTAACACTAATTGTTGCAGCCTTTTGTTTTATGGATTCTGGTTATGGTTTCTTAGTGCAGACCGATGCAGCTTTTACTACAGTGGGCACTGATGGACTTGTTGTTACAACTGCAGGTGCTGAGGGGGTTGGTGGACAGACTGTTGGTGTTGTAAATGGGCCCACTAAAAGCTCCCCGTCTACCGGGGCAGAGTCGGCGACAGTACCTGTTTGTGGTGTTTTTCCAGTACCAGTCGTCTCCTCCGCTGAGATCAGTGGCTACCGGATGGGACTCGTCTCCTCCATCTTCACCCTTTTCAGCAAGGACGCCTTCCATTTCCCCACTGCAGTCAGCTGAGTGCCCAGGAGCTGATGACTCAGCTCCTCCACTTGAGCCTCGAGGAGCTCCAGATGTCTAGCAGTCTGCTGCTCCATATTCGGACTTCGGATGCTGGTTGAGTTGCCCACCGCCACCCCACACTTCAGGTCACCACCGCTCGCCATCTTGTTGTTCAGATCCTTTGCAGCTCCAGCTGCTTGTTCCCGCTCTCTCCGACATGGGCGGTCTCTTTTCTTCCTTCCCCCGCCACTGCACAGGAGGAGACGGATTTCTCTGGTTGATGGACATATCCTTCTGACATAGAAGTACTAGTGAGGGGCGGCCATGGCTTTTGTGCTGTTTCTCCAGGCTCCGCCCATGAAGGCCGACCCCCCTCCTCCTGCCCGCCACATGGTGCTGCAAAGGCGGCAATTTTACAGTTCAACAAGTTCACAATTCTGCACTGTCTTTCAGGCGCACGGGACCCCGTTTTAAGGGTCGGTTCATCCTGCTTGTGACTCTAAGTTTGCAGTGCCCCCCTAGGGCCAGGGTACTCGGTACTGGGCCAGTCAGTTCTTAAAGGGGATGTCACAGCAGCAGTGACCTGGTCAGAAGCCCTGGGCATGCAATGAAAAAGATGAAAGAGGATGATTACGTTTATGAAAGATAGTTCGTGACGCCACCTGTGGTACTTGGCAAGTAAAGGTGTTAGCCGACGATGTAGGTTCAGTCTGCTGGGGTATATGTTAATGCAGCAGAGTTGGTTCAGCTCTCCACAGGCAGAGCTATTCCCCAGGGCAGATTATGGTGTTTAGGATGGTGATGATGGTGGTTGTAGTGCAGGGAAAGTGACGCAGCAATAAATTAGAGGACACAGCAAAGTGCAGTCATCACAAGTTTTACTCACAGTTAAGATGGTACAAACCCCAGCCAGGGGTGCTGAGTCCTCAGGGATAGTGGTCCAGACAGCTCTCAGGTAGCTTGAGGTGCACGTTGCCAGGGCTCCCTTAGATGTTCCTTTCCTGGCCGTCTCACTATGCTGGCTACCGCCTCTCCTGCCCTGCGTCTTCATACACAGTGTCCCGAGCCAGCAGACTCTGATCTTGCTGGGCGACGATGGTCTTACCCCTGGATCCTATATGTCTGCCTTTTCAGCAAATATGTATGGATGTGGCTGCAGCACCTGCAAATACTGCAGCCTCCAGTTTCCTAGCTAAGTCCTTAGTTTCTCCACTAGTTTTGGGGCCGGTCCCTCCACCTGGTAGGGACAGGTGGATACTCTCCACTACTGTAACCTTTCCTTCCCTCTTGCTTCTCTTCCTGTAGTCTGGGAACAAGCTGCACTCAGCTTCAGCGCCCTTTCTAGACTGTTCCTCTAGTCAAATAACTCTCTGCTTACTACACTCTCACTCCTCCCCCTCTAACCTCTTCCACCCACACCCTCTAGTTAACTCCCCCTGGCCAGATGAGGACTAGTGTTGGATGCTGGGTGTGTGAGTTCTGGCAGTGCCCCCTCCTTACCTGAGAGCAGAGTACCACACCTCTGAATGAAGTGCAGTACCCTGTGGCGACTGAGACCACAGGCGCGCCATACATATGGTAAATGTTCCCTGCAGTCCTATGTAACATAACACACAGTTATGAGTACAAATATTGCAGTAGATGTTACCTGCAGTCTGATGTAACACCACTGATAACACAGTGATAATAACTATCTCTGTACAGACAGTGTAGTAGCTGTCACTTGCGATCCTGTATAACATCACATATAACACAATCACAACTCTGAGAACAAATAATGTGATATGATCTACAGTCTGTAACATCTGTGCCGGTTTCTGCTTCAGTCACTAGGCGGCTCTCTGTCTTTGTTGCGAATGAAGCTTGTTTGGGTTTCTATCTGCTGTCAGCACTGTGTGAGGCTGTTACTATATAAACCTCATAGAGGAAGTTTACACTGCCTGTCAACATTTGGGCTACCTGGTTTTACTTGTGTGCTGTGCTGCTGGTGTTTCTTCCTCATTTATCCTGTTCCTTACCTCGGCCAGTTTATTGACGTTTCTCATGCCTGATGATTTTGTGCCTTCCGTACCTCCTGGATCTGACCCAACTGCCTGACTACCCTTCTGCCAGCTTGCACCACCGAACAGCAGCTGACTTTGTAGCCCAGCCCAGTGACCCCTGTGTACATCCAGATCCCTGTACAAGGGTTAAAGGGTGACGGCCAGGGCAACCCCTGGAGTCTGGAAAAAGGAGTAGCTTGCGCCAAAGCCATTTGGGAGTTGCCATGTGACTCAGTGAACAGTGCTTGCATGACACAGTCCTATGTAGCATGTCACAAAGTCACTTGTTAGGTGCTGCGAGGGGTTAACAACCAATTAGTTTAAAGGGCTGGGATTTTAGAGAGAGGGTCCAGTTTATTTCCACCCTAGGGAGTGGTCTGGGGCTTAAATAGCTGGCCTCCAGAGGCATTCTTTATTTGGTAGGGAGAGAGGATCTCCAGTGTTTTGTGTCCTGAGAAGGAAAAACTGAACTCTGGTATGGTTGTTATCTGGAGCGGTTGGATCCCCGTAGATACAGAGACTATACCCCAATTTGCCTTGGTCAATTGTTTTGCTCGAAGGGCTGTGTTTATTTTCTCTTTATGTTGGTTTTCGCCACTTGTAGAATAAACCAACAGAAGATTTAAGGAGACAGTGTGTCTGTTTCTACCTTTGTGTGCAGCCGAGTGAGCTGATCTACCACAGTCAATATTGTCAATATTTGTGGTTTGTCCTGATGAAGGGGTCACCTGAACCTTGAAACGCGTGGAATAATCCACTTTGAAACCTCTACAATTTTTGGAATTCTTCTTGCGGCAGCACGGGGATGAACCTTCCTTCCTACCTAAGTGTAAAATAAAATCTGAAAAACTATGCCATATTTGCAATTTTTATTAATCTTGGAACATAAAATAAATAATTAAAAAGTGATCAAAAAGTTGTATGTAATTCTAAATGGTACCAATAGAAACTACATGTTATTACTAGTGATTAGCGAGTGTACTTGGATAAGGTGTTATGTCAGCACGGTCATGTGTTAACCCCTTTTCGACATGTGAAGTAATAGAATGCCAATGTCGGACTCCCCGTTTTGGTCGGGCTTCGGTTCTGAGCCCGCATCTTTCTGGGCACATGACAGGTGATCTATACAGCTGATATGTGCCCGCAACAGCCATGGGTGGAATCGTGATCCACCCGCAGCTGTTAACTACTTAAATTCCACTGTCAATCTCTGACAGAGGCTTACAGGAAGTGCATTACTAATTCTGCCCATCGGTGACCCCATCACATGATTGCAGGTCACTGATGAGTCGGCATTACAATCAGTGGTCTGCAGCAGACCTATATGGTTGTCTTTGCCAGATTGCTATGAGCGCCACCCTGTGGTTGACGCTTATAGCAAGTGAGCATTTCTGCTACTCACTGGCAATCTGATCATCACCTGTGTGTAGCAGAGGCAGTCAAAGTACTGCAGCTTCTAGAAACTATTGAAGCATGCAAAAGGTGAAAAAACTGTTTTAAAAAAATATTTAAAAAGTACAGTACAGACCAAAAGTTTGGACACACCTCATTCAAAGAATTTTCTTTATTTTCATGACTATGAAAATTGTAGATTCACTCTGAAAGCGTCAAAACTATGAATTAACTCATGTGGAATTATATAATTACCAAAAAAATGTGAAACAACTGAAAATACTCTATGTCTTATATTCTAGGTTCTTTAAAGTAGCCACCTTTTGCTTTGATTACTGCTTTGCACACTCTTGGCATTCTCTTGATGAGGTTCAAGAGGTTGTCACCGGAAATAGTTTTCACTTCACAGGTGTGCCCTGTCAGGTTTAATAAGTGGGATTTCTTGCCTTATATATGGGGTTGGGACCATCAGTTGTGTTGTGCAGAAGTCTGGTGGATACACAGCTGATAGTCCTACTGAATAGACTGTTAGAATTTGTATTATGGCAAGAAAAAGCAGCTAAGCAAAGAAAATTGAGTGGCCATCATTACTTTAAGAAATGAAGGTCAGTCAGTCCGAAAAGTTGGGAAAACTTTGAAAGTGTCCCCAAGTGCAGTGGCAAAAACCATCAAGTACTCCAAAGAAACTGGCTCACATGGGGACTGCCGCAGGAAAGGAAGACCAAGAGTCACCTCTGCTGCGGAGGATAAGTTCATCTGAGTCACCAGCCTCAGAAATCGCAGGTTAACAGCAGCTCATATTAGAGACCAGGTCAATGCCACACAGAGTTCTAGCAGCAGACACATCTCTACAAAAGCTGTTAAGAGGAGGCTTTGTGCAGCAGGTCTTCATAATAAAATAGCTGCTAGGAAACCACTGCTAAAGACAGGCAAAAAGCAGAAGAGACTTGTTTGGGCTAAAGAACACAAGGAATGGACATTAGGCCAGTGCTTTGGTCTGATGAGTCCAAATTTGAGAACTTTGGTTTCAACCACCGTGTCTTTGTGCGACGCAGAAAAGGTGAACGGATGGACTCTACATGCCTGGTTCCCACCGTGAAGAATGGATGAGGAGGTGTGATGGTGTGTGGGTGCTTTGCTGGTGACACTGTTGGGGATTTATTCAAAATTGAAGGCATACTGAACCAGCATGGCTACCACAGCATCTTGCAGCGGCATGCTATTCCATCCGGTTTGCGTTTAGATGGACCATCATTTATTTTTCAACAGGACAATGACCCCAAACACACCTCCAGGCTGTGTAAGGGCTTTTTGACCAAGAAGCAGAGTGATGGGGTGCTGCACCAGATGACCTGGCCTCCACAGTCACCAGACCTGAACCCAATCGAGATGGTTTGGGCTGAGCTGGACCGCAGAGTGAAGGCGAAAGGGCCAACAAGTGCTAAGCATCTCTGGGAACTCCTTCAAGACTGTTGGAAAACCATTTTCGGTGACTACCTCTTGAAGCTCATCAAGAGAATGCCAAGAGTGTGCAAAGCAGTAATCAAAGCAAAAGGTGGCTACTTAAAAGAACCTAGAATATCTAGTATAATAAATGCGCTAACAGCTTCCGTCCGGTTGTAACACAGCTTCTGTCCAGTTGTAACTTGGTGACGTCACATCCAGACAGAAGCTGCCTTTGGCGGTAGCACTGTGCCTCTTCTGCCCCCCGCACACTCCCCGACACAGTGGCGTAGCGTGGGAGGGGCGGTCCGCCCCAGGTGGCACATGTGTGGGGGCGGCGCGGCAGCATGACAGCTCCTCAGCTGCTTTTAGGAAAGGCCCCAGCAGCCGTATTGTTATGGTAACACTGTAGGACTACATTACCCGTCATGCCTCTAGCACGCGTTCCTGGTATGACCCCACTGCAGCGCTGTAGATTTGCAGTCATATGACCGTGGGATCTGCTGAGGCTCTGGCTGTCACATGCCCAAACAGCGAGCAGAGCGGCCGCACAGCACGGAGCATGACCAATGTGGCCAACAGGGTGTCGTGATCCGGCCGGGAGCAGCTGGAGGAGGCCGGGGAGAGCACGCCGCTGTTGAACGGAGACGGCAGCCGGCAGGTGAGGGCAGGAGGAGGGATACTGGGAATTGGGGGGCTGTGCAGATAGGTGGCCAGGCGAGGCTGTGTAGGGGAGGTCATGGGGGGCTCTGTAGGGGGAGGACGTGGGGGGCTGTGCAGGGGAGGACATCAGGAGCTCTGTAGGGAGAGGACATGGGGGGCTCTGTAGGGAGAGGACATGGGGGGCTGTGCAGGGGAGTACATGGGGGGCTCTGTAGGGAGAGGACATGAGGGGCTCTGTAGGGAGAGGACATGGGGGGCTCTGTAGGGGAGGACATGGGGGGCTGTGCAGGGGTGGACATGGGGGGCTGTGCAGGGGTGGACATGGGGGGGCTCTGTAGGGGGAGGACATGGGGGGCCGTGCAGGGGAGGACATGGGGGGCTCTGTAGGGGGAGGACGTGGGGGGCTCTGTAGGGGAGGACCTGGGGGGGCTGTGCAGGGGAGGACATGGGGGGCTGTGCAGGGGAGGACATGGGGGGCTGTGTATGGGAGAACATGGGGGCTCTGTAGGAGGGACATGGGGGGGCTGTGCAGGGGAGGTACATGGGGAGGCTGTGTAGGGGAGGACATGGGGGCTGTGCAGGAGAGGACATGGAGGGGCTGTGCAGGGGGGTACACGGGGAGGGGGGCTGTGCAAGGGGAGAACATGAGGGCTTTGTAGGGGGTTTACTGTGGGTCTGTGCAGGGGGAGGACACATGGGTCTCCTTACACTGTTTTATGGTGCGGCTCTCGGCAGGGCAGTGGTGGAGGTTCAGTAGGGTCATCAAGCTAATACATACATATATATATAGAGAACTGCAAGAAGATGAAAGTCTAGAAATTTAGAAATAATAACAGCAGAGTTAGTAGTAGACTAAAAATTAGATCTTTGAGTGTAGTGTGGGCTCTTCGGATGCTTCCGGATTATCAACGACCGAAGGGGCGGCAAGTTTTTCGACCGCCCCGGGCGCCACAAACAGTTGCTACGCCACTGCCATCTCCACTCACATCCCCCCTCTTTCACTCGACATACGACCCTTTCTCTCACTCTGTCTCTCATACTCACGCCGTCATCGCCGCTGCTCCACGATCGCCGTCGGCATTGGCACGATCCTCGACATCTTCTTCCGCCGGCACCATCCTGGATCCAGACGTTGTCCACGCCGGCGACATGTTCTTGTGGCGACGCCATCTTGGATCGGCGAAATCCCGCGATCCTCAAGATGGTGTCGGCGAAATCTCACGAGATTTCGCCGACGCCATCTTGAGGATCGCGGGATTTCGCTGATCCAAGATGGCGTCACCGCAAGAACATGTCGCCGGCGTGGACGACGTCGGGATCCAAGATGGCGTCGGCTAAATCTCGCGAGATTTCGCCGACGCCATCTTGGATCCCGCGGAATTTCGTCATTTACCTCACGCCGACTTGCTGTGCGGACGTGTTGCCTTGCTCCTCTGCCTGTTCACTGCCGGTGTCTAATTACAGGGCCAATTTGCCTCTACCACTTCATAACTACTGCTGGGCAATTACAGGGCTAATTTGCCTCTACCACATCATAACTACTGCTGGGCAATTACAGGGCCAATTTTGCCTCGACTAGGAGGACACCAGTTTCTTCAAACGTTAAGCATAACTACAGGAGGACCCCAGTTTAAGTCTTCTGCATAATTACACCAGTTAATAAGTCATTTATCTCATGCCATTTATATCCCCTGTTTTGCTGTACCCCACTTCTATAAGAAGACTCAGAGTGCCGCACAACACATGGTCAACGCTACATCACTATCCTCCCGATGTGATAGCATCGGGCCTTAATCTAGTAAGACATATTTTCAGTTGTTTCACACATTTTTGTTAATTATATAATTCCACATGTGTTGATTCATAGTTTTTATGCTTTCAGAGTGAATCTATAATTTTCATAGTCATGAAAATAAAGAAAACTCTTTGAATGATAAGGTGTGTCCAACTTTTGGTCTGTACTGTATATAAAAGTTCAAATCACCCCCCTTTCACCCCATTTTGACTTTTTATATTTTCTGGACAGCTTATAAAAAAAACACAAAGAGATTTTTCATTGATATTTCATTGCTATGCAATAAGGTTTGTCTCTCTTCTGAAGATTGTCCCTCCACTCTCCCTCTAGGTGTGATGTATCTCTGAGGTCAGTAACCCCTCCCTTCTTCTTTATTCATTGTCTGTCAGCCATCTTTGAAGCTCATGTGTTTGCATCTTTGGTTCTGAAAAGTCTCTTTTACCTACTTTATTTGTGCATATCTACAAGAATTCAGTTGGAAAATGAATCTTCTGGAATCTTCATACGTGCCTCTGCAGTCAAGTTCAAGCTATCTGATGATATATCTATGTGTAAGTAACTGTACATAGAGGCAGCCTACAAACGGTGTCTCAAGCGCCACACACTCTCAGCGCTGATATGGAGTCAGAATAGGCCTTAGGCTACATTCTGCAGTCACTCTATGTGCCGTCGCCAGGAGCAGCAGGTACATAACCGCAAGAATATGATTTGCATATATGCAGTCATTCGCCAACTAGATGGGCATGACCTCTTTCAATTCAATTGTGTTGAGTAAGACCAGACACAGTCTAGTCAAAATGTAATTGGAAGTATGCAAATCACATGATTGCAGTCACATGATTGCCCACTCCTGGAGCTGGCATCGGAGAATCCTTAGAGCACTCAGTTAACGCACTGTGATGATTCACAAGTCTACAGTCACATAGAATGACTGTAGACTTGTGGCCTAAGGACAGACAATCCCTTTAAAAAAAAATTATAGACAGGGCAAAAAAATTGCTTTATTTTTACCGACTGTCCTGGAATTTCTAGATCGTTGGCAACCGTGCCCATGAGCATTTTGGACCTCTAGAGGTTCACAGGCCTAAAGCAGTCGGTACCTTACCAGAGAAAGGCTGTGTGCTCACATTGCACATTTGGTGCCTTTTTTCATGCAGATTTTCTAGATAAACCTGAAGCAATCCTTATGCCAGCAAAGTGAAGGAGAAACCTGAAGTGTCATGCACGCGTTGCTTATTTTTTGACCTACAGATTTCATGCAGAAAATAATCTGCAGCATTTCAATTCTCTGTGCATTTTTGTCCTGTGTTTTTCACCATTGACTTCATTGTGGTCTGGAATTTATCGATACCGTAGAGGTCGTGCAACTCTTCCATTACCCTTCTTTGGAAACAAGCCCCTTGACCTGAATGGATCCACTTTGGGCACCCATATACACGAATAAAGTCCCAACAAATTGCTCTGGCCAGCTTTTCTGCTATTTGGTCCTTGGGTAAGGTCACCACCGCAAATGTAATGAAGTGGTCGATCATCACCAACCAATATTCATAGCCATTGTGGGACATCCCGATCATTAAGTAGTTGACCGTCAACAATTCCAAGGGCACGAAGGAAGTTGAGGCCAATACACCAGCCACTGCAACCATCAGAAGGTCTTCTCACTACCAAGGTGAGCACACTTCTCATGAACTTCTTTGGCCAGGCTTACCACCATCCCTTCCAGGATCACCACTTGCCAGGTGGTGCCAAATTCTCGGGTTAATTGGTTCCTCCAGTATAACAACCTGTTTCCCATGAAAAGTTTTTCCCATTGACACAGGATTTGCAAGGCGCTTGCTGGCAGAACTGTCCTTGCCTCTAGGTCAGGTTTCTGTCCCAGGGTGACCAATTTCCTCAATTGAGCTTATTGAAGCACCCACTCATCCTGTGGGAGGTCCAGGGTCTGGGTGGGTCTGTGTTCCTACTCTGACTCTTGGGTGGCTACAATGGCTGCTGCAAACTGCCTGAAGTCCAGGGTTTCATTGACTTCTAGTTCTTCGGCTGCATCCCCCTATGGCCCTGATTGACATGCCTGTTTTTGTATTTTGAGCTATAGGAGATCTTATACTTGTATTTAGACATTCTCGAGACCTATATCTGATCCGGCACACTCAACTTTGCGTTTTTCAGGTAGGCAAAGGAATTGTTATTATTCCGTACATGTACATCCGACCCCTTCAGGTATTCTGCAAACTTTTTGGTCATAGCCCACACCAGAGCTAGCAACTACAACTTGAATGAATTATAATTATCAGGGTTCTTCTCGGATTCCCTCAGCGACTAGCTGGAGTATGTGATAAATCTCACTTCCCTTTTGCATTTGGGCCTGCACTGCCTCCAACCCCTACAAGCGCCCGATGGTATACAGCACAAAGTGCTTGAAGAAATCAGCAAAGGCTAAGATGAGTGCACCAATCAGTGCCATCTTCATAGTTTGAAAAGCCTCTTCTTGTCTGGGACCCCACTGGATTGGTTGCAGCTCGGATCCCCCTCTTAGTATCTCGTTGCTCCAATTTTGGTCAAGTTCTTTATAAATTTGCTGTAATACCTGACCAGTCACAGGAATGCTTCGGCTCTCTGTGTGGTAGATGTAGGCCATTTCTTTACTGCGGCCACTTTCTCCATGGTGGGATAGACAAAAAGTATGCCCCAGGTACGTAATCTCCCTCTGGAACAAAAACCTAAAGAGATTAACTGAAATATAAGTTGCAGTGCATGCAGCGTGTAGGCGCATGTTCACGCTAGCCATTAGTCAAACAAAACCCAAGATAAAAACATAGTAAGCAAATACCCTGCAGTCATTAAATAAACAGCAACTGTGCATGAAAATAACATAAGGTGCTTAGTTAACATAATTTTGATTAAAAAAAAGTAACAATGGTAAGGTTTTAATACTAGAGGTTAGGACCATCCCAAATAGGGTCATCCTGACATAGTGGGATGGTTTTTACTTTTTTAAATCAAAATTATGTTAACAAAGCACCCTTTATTATTTTCATGCACTTTTGCTCTTTATTTACTGCAGATTCTTTGCTTATCATATATTTATCTTATTTTTTTTGCTCTGGAACAAGTCACACTTTCGAGGATACACCTTCAGCCCATGTCTTTGAAGTCGTCCCAACACATGCTCCAACCATGGGAGAGTAAATTATGTAGTCAAGATATATCAGGGTCGCTTCAAAGTTCATGTCCCAAAGGCATCTTTCCATTAAATGAAATGTTCCTTGCGCATCACATTAAACTCAAATAACCCAAATAAATAATCTACACAGAATCTCAAAGTCCCATCCTTCTGTCGAATTAGTACAATGGATGCAGCCAAGGGGCTTTGGCTCTCCTGCATCACTTCATTTGCATATGTGACAGCAACTCCTTCACTTCCTGGTACATCTGAGGTGGGATTTGCCGATTCCTCTCTCAGATGGTGGCTGTAGTTCCCATGGGGATCTTGTGTTGTATGGCCTTGGTGCACCCAAAGCAGTTTTTGTGTCAAAAAAACACTCCTCGATCCTGTTGTAGCAAATTTTCTACCCGCCCCAATTGTCCCAGGGAGAACTTCATGAAGTTTGTTTCCATTTGCTCTAGGAGATGGTGACTGGCTCAGACCTAACGACTACGTTCCTTTGCATTGAGGGACACTGACAAAGTCCACGGGTCCCCCTTCACAGGCATCAATTCTATGACTTAGGACCTCGTGAGGTCTTTTGGCATCACTTGATCTACCTCCTTCCAGTGAGACAACTGCAGTCTTGCTTGTTCCACTTAAATTTATGCACCGCACGGTCCTTGATGATCGGTGGCTAGGGTGGGGCCAACCAGGAGTCTTGGGGCAGTTTCATCCCCCTCTGTAGGTTTAATCTGGATATCCACTACTGACACATGGACCTGCACCAGAATAGTGAGTACGGTCTGGTCCACTAGTTTTTTGCAAAAAAACGTATCAACTAAATACTCTGTTTTTGTTATTATTTTACTAGCACTTGCTGTCTGCTGTTATATTTTTTACAACAGAGTATTTTTGCACATTTGTCATACTGTGTTTTTTCTTTGTGTTTCAGTCTTTGGGTGGTGTGAACACTGTCCAACCGACCTGTTCACTTTTGTGCGTGTCACATGTGCTTTTAATCTATTAGTTCCTTGCTCATGCAAGGTTTGGGAGATGCCCGTCCCTCTCTTGTGTGACATGCACATAAAAAGCCATCTTACACAGTGTGCCCACATTAAGAAGCGCCTTTCTGAATCCTGCTCATATAGGTACTGTTCACATGATCAAGTTTTAAATACATTATATAGGACTGCTCTGAGATGGGTATACCGTGACGTTGGTGGAGTGGCTTAGTATACATTTTTTGCAAAAAATGTATCCACTAAATACCCTGATTTTGTTATTATTTTACTAGCACTTGCTGTCTACTGTTATATTTTTTACAACAGAGTATTTTTGCACGTTTGTCATACTGTGTTTTTTCTTTGTGTTTCAGTCTTTGAGTGGTGTGAACACTGTCCAACCGACCTGTTCACTTTTGTGCGTGACACATGTGTTTTTAATCTACTAGTAAGGTGTAGCTTCCGAGGGCACTACCAACTTGCCAAGGGGCTGTTAGGTGGCGGTAACTTTTAAATCTGGCTGACTCATAACCGGCTGTTATTATTATTATTATTATTTATTGTTATAGCGCCATTTATTCCATGGCGCTTTACATGTAAGGAGGGGTATACATAAAAACAAGTACAATAATCTTAAACAATACAAGTCATAACTGGTACAGGAGGAGAGAGGACCCTGCCCGTGAGGGCTCACAATCTTCAAGGGATGGGTGATAATACAGTAGGCGAGGGTAGAGCTGGTCGTGCAGCGGTTTGGTCGATCGGTGGTTACTGCAGGTTGTAGGCTTGTCGGAAGAGGTGGGTCTTCAGGCTCTTTTTGAAGGTTTCGATGGTAGGTGAGAGTCTGATATGTTGTGGTAGAGAGTTCCAGAGTAGGGGTGATGCGCGAGAGAAATCTTGTATGCGATTGTGGGAAGAGGAGATAAGAGGGGAGTAGAGAAGGAGATCTTGTGAGGATCGGAGGTTGCGTGCGGGAAGGTACCGGGAGACGAGGTCACAGATGTATGGAGGAGACAGGTTGTGGATGGCTTTGTATGTCATGGTTAGGGTTTTGTAATGGAGTCTCTGGGCAATTGGGAGCCAGTGAAGGGATTGACAGAGGGGAGAAGCTGGGGAATAGCGGGGGGACAGGTGGATTAGTCGGGCAGCAGAGTTTAGAATAGATTGGAGGGGTGCGAGAGTGTTTGAGGGGAGGCCACAGAGCATGAGGTTGCAGTAGTCAAGGCGAGAGATGATGAGGGCATGGACTAGGGTTTTTGCAGATTCTTGGGTGAGGAATGAACGGATTCGTGAAATATTTTTGAGTTGAAGTCGGCAGGAAGTGGAAAGGGTTTGGATATGTGGTTTGAAGGAGAGATCAGCGTCAAGGATTACTCCGAGGCAGCGAGCTTGTGGGACTGGGGAGAGTGGGCAGTCATTTACTGTAATTGATAGGTTCGTAGGGGGGGTCACGTGAGATGGGGGAAAGATGATGAATTCTGTTTTGTCCATGTTAAGTTTCAGAAATCTAGCGGAGAAGAAGGATGAAATAGTGGACAGACATTGAGGGATTCTGTTTAGTAGGGAGGTGATATCTGGTCCAGAGATGTAGATCTGTGTGTCATCAGCGTAAAGATGATACTGAAAGCCATGAGATTCTATGAGCTGTCCCAGGCCAAAGGTGTAAATAGAGAACAGCAGGGGCCCAAGGACTGAACCTTGTGGGACTCCGACAGATAGGGGGCGAGGTGAGGAGGTGGTGTGTGAGTGGGAGACGCTGAATGTCCGGTCTGTTAGGTCTGTTGAAAGACTCTTACTTTTATGATAGCAAGTTGCTCGTGTCCAACTGTTGCTTTGTTGTCCAACGACCAGGAATTATCCTACTCCTTTCAAGACATTCATCCCCAGGGTCACGATGGTTTCCCCTCTTCTGTAAGCAGGTTACTTGGATGCAACAGCACAGACAATGAGGAGACAGTGATACTACCCAACCAACACCATTTACTTGACAAACACAGAAGGGAAATCTATAAGTACATATATATATACACAATGAGGAAAATAAGTATTTGATACACTGCCAATTTTGCAATTTTTCCCACCTACAAAGAATGAAGAGGGCTGTCATTTTTATCGTAGGTACACTTCAATTGTGAGAGACCGAATCTAAAAAAAAATCCAGAAAATCATATTGTGTGCTTTTTACATAACTAATCTGCATTTAGTTGCATGAAATAAGTATTTGATACAATAGAAAAGCAGAACATAATATTTGGTACAGAAATCTTTGTTTGCAATTACAGAGGTCAAAAGTTTCCTGTAGTTCTTGACCAAGGTTGCACACACTCAGAAGGGTTTTTGGCCCACTCCTCCATACAGATCTTCTTCAGATCTTTCAAATTTCTGGGCTGTGGCTGGCAATAGAGTTGAGCGAAACGGGTCGAAAAAATTCAAAAGTCGCCGACTTTTGGCAAAGTCGGGTTTCATGAAACGAAACCCGACCCTAGGATGAGGTCGGCCACGAGGTCGGCGACTTACGCGCCAAAGTCGCGTTTCAAAAGTTTGTTTTGCGCTCTTTTTCAGCCAATCAGGATCCACGGACACTGTGGGCAACGTGATGACCTAGGCACGGGTCACCACCATCTTTCAGAAGGGCATGCAAGTGATTGGCTTGCTTTGGTGGGCGTCACAGGGGGTATAAAAGGGCGTGCATGCCGACCGCCATCTTACTTCTGCCGATCTTAGTATAGAGGTTGCTGCTGATTCTGTAGGGAGAGCGTTAGGCAGGGAAGAAGACAAAAGAACTGCTTCTGCTGCTAGCGATTTGGCCTGCACAACACACAAGTCACTGTGTGTGCAGTGCAAGGGGAGGCTATATTGTGGTGTATCAGTGGTTTTGGTTGTTGGGCTGCCTTCTAAGGCTTCCTGACACGCTGGCATTGCTGTTTACTCACTGCTCCGCAAACTGCTTTTTTAAAAGCAATCCAATGTCCCTTATCCTCTAGTCACTTTTGTCACAGCTGTGCCATCGAGCGTGTCACATAGCGCTCAGATATCAGTGGGCCTCACACAATCTACAAGTGTCCAGTGTCCAAAAGTGTACGCAGAGATTCAAAATCTCCATTATCCTCTCGTCACTTTGGTCACAGGCAGCTGTGCCATCGAACGTGTCACATAGCGCTCAGATATCAGTGGGCCTCACACAATCTACAAGTGTCCAGTGTCCAAAAGTGTACGCAGAGATTCAAAATCTCCATTATCCTCTCGTCACTTTGGTCACAGGCAGCTGTGCCATCGAGCGTGTCACATAGCGCTCAGATATCAGTGGGCCTCACACAATCCACAAGTGTCCAGTGTCCAAAAGTGTACGCAGAGATTCAAAATCTCCATTATCCTCTCGTCACTTTGGTCACAGGCAGCTGTGCCATCGAGCGTGTCACATAGCGCTCAGATATCAGTGGGCCTCACACAATCTACAAGTGTCCAGTGTCCAAAAGTGTACGCAGAGATTCAAAATCTCCATTATCCTCTCGTCACTTTGGTCACAGGCAGCTGTGCCATCGAGCGTGTCACATAGCGCTCAGATATCAGTGGGCCTCACACAATCTACAAGTGTCCAGTGTCCAAAAGTGTACGCAGAGATTCAAAATCTCCATTATCCTCTCGTCACTTTGGTCACAGGCAGCTGTGCCATCGAGCGTGTCACACAGCGCTCAGATATCAGTGGGCCTCACACAATCTACAAGTGTCCAGTGTCCAAAAGTGTAAGCAGAGATTCAAAATCTCCATTATCCTCTCGTCACTTTGGTCACAGGCAGCTGTGCCATCGAGCGTGTCACATAGCGCTCAGATATCAGTGGGCCGCACACAATCCACAAGTGTCCAGTGTCCAAAAGTGTACGCAGAGATTCAAAATCTCCATTATCCTCTCGTCACTTTGGTCACAGGCAGCTGTGCCATCGAGCGTGTCACATAGCGCTCAGATATCAGTGGGCCTCACACAATCTACAAGTGTCCAGTGTCCAAAAGTGTACGCAGAGATTCAAAATCTCCATTATCCTCTCGTCACTTTGGTCACAGGCAGCTGTGCCATCGAGCGTGTCACATAGCGCTCAGATATCAGTGGGCCTCACACAATCTACAAGTGTCCAGTGTCCAAAAGTGTACGCAGAGATTCAAAATCTCCATTATCCTCTCGTCACTTTGGTCACAGGCAGCTGTGCCATCGAGCATGTCACATAGCGCTCAGATATCAGTGGGCCTCACACAATCTACAAGTGTCCAGTGTCCAAAAGTGTACGCAGAGATTCAAAATCTCCATTATCCTCTCGTCACTTTGGTCACAGGCAGCTGTGCCATCGAGCGTGTCACATAGCGCTCAGATATCAGTGGGCCTCACACAATCTACAAGTGTCCAGTGTCCAAAAGTGTACGCAGAGAATCAAAATCTCCATTATCCTCTCGTCACTTTGGTCACAGGCAGCTGTGCCATCGAGCGTGTCACATAGCGCTCAGATATCAGTGGGCCTCACACAATCTACAAGTGTCCAGTGTCCAAAAGTGTACGCAGAGATTCAAAATCTCCATTATCCTCTCTTCACTTTGGTCACAGGCAGCTGTGCCATCGAGCGTGTCACATAGCGCTCAGATATCAGTGGGCCTCACACAATCCACAAGTGTCCAGTGTCCAAAAGTGTACGCAGAGATTCAAAATCTCCATTATCCTCTCGTCACTTTGGTCACAGGCAGCTGTGCCATCGAGCGTGTCACATAGCGCTCAGATATCAGTGGGCCTCACACAATCCACAAGTGTCCAGTGTCCAAAAGTGTATGCAGAGATTCAAAATCTCCATTATCCTCTCGTCACTTTGGTCACAGGCAGCTGTGCCATCGAGCGTGTCACATAGCGCTCAGATATCAGTGGGCCTCACACAATCCACAAGTGTCCAGTGTCCAAAAGTGTACGCAGAGATTCAAAATCTCCATTATCCTCTCGTCACTTTGGTCACAGGCAGCTGTGCCATCGAGCGTGTCACATAGCGCTCAGATATCAGTGGGCCTCACACAATCTACAAGTGTCCAGTGTCCAAAAGTGTACGCAGAGATTCAAAATCTCCATTATCCTCTCGTCACTTTGGTCACAGGCAGCTGTGCCATCGAGCGTGTCACATAGCGCTCAGATATCAGTGGGCCGCACACAATCCACAAGTGTCCAGTGTCCAAAAGTGTACGCAGAGATTCAAAATCTCCATTATCCTCTCGTCACTTTGGTCACAGGCAGCTGTGCCATCGAGCGTGTCACATAGCGCTCAGATATCAGTGGGCCTCACACAATCTACAAGTGTCCAGTGTCCAAAAGTGTACGCAGAGATTCAAAATCTCCATTATCCTCTCGTCACTTTGGTCACAGGCAGCTGTGCCATCGAGCGTGTCACATAGCGCTCAGATATCAGTGGGCCTCACACAATCTACAAGTGTCCAGTGTCCAAAAGTGTACGCAGAGATTCAAAATCTCCATTATCCTCTCGTCACTTTGGTCACAGGCAGCTGTGCCATCGAGCATGTCACATAGCGCTCAGATATCAGTGGGCCTCACACAATCTACAAGTGTCCAGTGTCCAAAAGTGTACGCAGAGATTCAAAATCTCCATTATCCTCTCGTCACTTTGGTCACAGGCAGCTGTGCCATCGAGCGTGTCACATAGCGCTCAGATATCAGTGGGCCTCACACAATCTACAAGTGTCCAGTGTCCAAAAGTGTACGCAGAGAATCAAAATCTCCATTATCCTCTCGTCACTTTGGTCACAGGCAGCTGTGCCATCGAGCGTGTCACATAGCGCTCAGATATCAGTGGGCCTCACACAATCTACAAGTGTCCAGTGTCCAAAAGTGTACGCAGAGAATCAAAATCTCCATTATCCTCTCGTCACTTTGGTCACAGGCAGCTGTGCCATCGAGCGTGTCACATAGCGCTCAGATATCAGTGGGCCTCACACAATCTACAAGTGTCCAGTGTCCAAAAGTGTACGCAGAGATTCAAAATCTCCATTATCCTCTCTTCACTTTGGTCACAGGCAGCTGTGCCATCGAGCGTGTCACATAGCGCTCAGATATCAGTGGGCCTCACACAATCTACAAGTGTCCAGTGTCCAAAAGTGTACGCAGAGATTCAAAATCTCCATTATCCTCTCGTCACTTTGGTCACAGGCAGCTGTGCCATCGAGCGTGTCACATAGCGCTCAGATATCAGTGGGCCTCACACAATCCACAAGTGTCCAGTGTCCAAAAGTGTATGCAGAGATTCAAAATCTCCATTATCCTCTCGTCACTTTGGTCACAGGCAGCTGTGCCATCGAGCGTGTCACATAGCGCTCAGATATCAGTGGGCCTCACACAATCCACAAGTGTCCAGTGTCCAAAAGTGTACGCAGAGATTCAAAATCTCCATTATCCTCTCGTCACTTTGGTCACAGGCAGCTGTGCCATCGAGCGTGTCACATAGCGCTCAGATATCAGTGGGCCTCACACAATCCACAAGTGTCCAGTGTCCAAAAGTGTACGCAGAGATTCAAAATCTCCATTATCCTCTCGTCACTTTGGTCACAGGCAGCTGTGCCATCGAGCGTGTCACATAGCGCTCAGATATCAGTGGGCCTCACATAATCTACAAGTGTCCAGTGTCCAAAAGTATACGCAGAGATTCAAAATCTCCATTATCCTCTCGTCACTTTGGTCACAGGCAGCTGTGCCATCGAGCGTGTCACATAGCGCTCAGATATCAGTGGGCCTCACACAATCCACAAGTGTCCAGTGTCCAAAAGTGTACGCAGAGATTCAAAATCTCCATTATCCTCTCGTCACTTTGGTCACAGGCAGCTGTGCCATCGAGCGTGTCACATAGCGCTCAGATATCAGTGGGCCTCACACAATCCAAAAGTGTCCACTGTCCACAAGTGTGTGCAGAAATTCTAAATCTCCCCTGTCCTATAGACACCTTGTACCTTGTTTTACATTACTATATAGTTTGTTGGATTTTGTCTACATTTCTACCAAAAATGAGGAAGGCTGGTGGAAGAGGCCGTGGAATTGGGTGGGGGTTGGCAGCTGGTAATGATGGTGTTGGTGGTGGATCTGATGGTAGTGGCAAGAGCAAAATAGGACCGAATGCAGGAGGTGCTGACCCTGCGTCATCGTCTGGCTACGTAAGGCCTCGAACGCTTAGTTTTCTAGGAGTTGGCAAACCGCTTTTAAAGGCAGAGCATCAGGAAAAAGTTTTGTCTTACATTGCTGACTCAGCCTCCAGCTCTATCGCCTCCTCTTCTTCAGTTGTAAAAAGTAAAAGCACTGAGTCGTCATTGGAGGCTCATGTTCATGAACCACACCTTTCCTTGTGTCCTTCACCCCAACCAAGATTGAAGGATGACGCAGGCCATACTACTGATTACTCCATGGAGCTGTTTTCACATACCATGCCTGGATTATCAAGTCAAATGGTGAATTACCCAGGCCAAGATGAATCTGACATGGAGTGCACTGATGCACAGCCGCTGATGGATGATTCTGCTGGTACTTTCACTCAGAGCACTACATTGTCCTCGCAGTGTACAGAGCCAGATTTTGACCCTGATGAGACTCAGGTGCCCCTTCCCGCACACTATACCACCATACACGGTGACACAGAGAATGGTGCACATGACATAGAAGAGGAGGTGATGGATGACCCAGTTGTTGACCCAGATTGGCATCCATTGGGGGAAGAGGGTGCTGCTTCCAATAGCTCAGATGAGGAGCATCCACAGCAGACATCGACATCGCAACAGCTGTTATCTGGCAAGCCCGGAGCACTCCAAAGACAGGTTCCAAACATCAAAAGAGTTGCTGGACAGCTTGTCCAGAGGGTCAAAAGATCACAGCGTGCTAGGCCGCAAAATGTCTGCCAAAGTAGGAAGAGTGCAGTGTGGCACTTTTTTGAACAAAATCCTCATGATCAGGCCAAGGTTATCTGTAAGAAGTGCGCAAAGACCTTTAGCCGAGGGAAAAATCTGAAAAATTTGAATACCAGTTGCATGCTTAGACATTTAACCAGCATGCACTTGCAAGCGTGGACACAACACCAAACCTCAAGTGCCACATGTGCAACTGATCACAACGAAGGTAGTCAGCAACGCTACATTGTTTCCCCCACTGTAAGCCCACCGGTTAGCACAGCAGCAAATGTTGAGGTGTCGTTGCAAGGCCACAGCAGTCAGGGAATCCCACTGTTATATCAACGAAAGACTGATTCTAGGCCATCAGAAAGAACACCAACTCCATCACCATCATCAACCCTCTCTCAGTCCGCCCTGTCCACCGCTACTTCCACCATATGCAGCTCTCAAGTCCAGCTCACCCTCCCAGACACTATGAGTAGGTCAAGAAAGTACTCAGTCTCTCATCCGCGTACACTGGGTTTGAACGCCCACATTGCCAAACTAATCTCGTTTGAGATGATGCCCTTTCGGTTGGTGGAAAGCACAGCTTTCCGCGAACTCATGGCCTATGCAGTACCACGCTATGACCTACCCAGTCGCCACTTCTTCTCTCGCAAAGCCATCCCAGCCCTCCACCATCATGTGAAAGACCGCATTGTCCATGCACTCAAGCAGTCAGTGAGCGGAAAGGTGCACCTCACAACTGATGCATGGTCCAGTCGGCATGGCCAGGGCCGTTACGTGTCCATCACTGCGCACTGGGTTAATGTGGTGGATGCAGGGTCCACAGGGGACAGCGGTGGTGGGACAGTGCTGCCTAGCCCACGGTATAGGAAACAGTTGGCTGTAGGCGTTCGACCCTCCTCCTCCTCCTCCTCCAGAAGCGAAAGCTCGTCCACAGAGCGCAGTCGTACTAGCACTCCATCTGCAGCTGCCACTGTTGCACACGATGTGTCCCCCTATCGAGCAGCTAGTGGAAAGCGTCAGCAGGCTGTGTTGCAGATGATGTGTTTGGGCGACAGACACACTGCCGAGGTGCTGGCCGAGTACTTGAAGCGACAAACTGAGTCATGGCTGGGCAGTGTACATCTTGAGGCAGGCAAGGTAGTTAGTGATAACGGCCGTAATTTTGTGGCAGCCATAGCCCTTTCAAAACTCAGTCACATACCTTGCTTGGCTCACACATTGAACCTGGTGGTGCAGTGCTTCCTCAAAAATTATCCGGAGTTAACAGCCCTGCTCCAGAAGGTGCGAAGACTGTGCGCGCACATCCGCCGGTCGCCTGTACACTCCGTTCGTATGCAGAAGCTGCAGCGATTGCTCCACCTTCCCAACCACCGCCTCATTATCGACATTGCAACAAGGTGGAACTCCACCCTGCACATGGTGGAGCGGCTGTGCGAGCAGAGGCAGGCCATAATGCATTTGTGGGAGGATACACGGCCAGGCACTTTGAGATCAGACATGGAGTTGACAGGCGTGCAGTGGTCGAAGCTGAAAGACCTTTGTAAAGTCCTTCAGTGTTTTGAGGAATGCACACGGCTGGTAAGCGCAGACGACGCCATCCTAAGCATGAGCATCCCACTTATGCGTCTGCTCATGCAAACTTTGACGCACCTTAAGGAGCAGGCGTCTGCAGCCAATGTTGATGAGGAGGAGGAAGAGGAGGAGGGAATCCTTGATGACATTCAGCCATTGTCTGCTCAGGGACCTCTCCTGGACGAAGTGGAGGAAGAAGAGGAGGAGGAGGAGGAGGATGATGGGGATGATTACTTAGGGGAGGAGGATGCATCTCGTGGGGCAAGTGAAAATGTTGGCGTGGCAAGGTCTGGTACAGGGTTTGTGCGTGACTGGAGGGATGTGGATTTGCCAGAAAGTGCTCCTCCACCCAGCACTCGCAGTGCATCATTGACACCGGGAACATTGGCCCACATGTCAGATTATGCCTTGCGGATCCTAAAAAGGGACCCCCGCATTGCCAAAATGATGAACGATGACGACTACTGGTTGGCCAGCATCCTGGATCCACGCTATAAAGGCAAATTACAAAACATCATGCCACAGGAGAACCTTGACCTAATATTGGCTAATAAACAAGCAACTCTGGTAAATCGGTTGCTTGAGGCATTCCCAGCACACAGCAGCGGTGATGGTTCTCACACGAGCCGTACGGGCCGGGGGCAGCTTGGCAGAGGTGTTCGTGGTGCACACAGCAGAAGTGGCGTTGGAGACAGGGGTTTCATGACAATGTTGTGGACTGATTTTTCAAATACCGCTCACACAACTGGTAATACTGCATCGATGGAAAGTGACAGGAGACAGCAGTTGTCAACTATGGTTACAAACTACTTTTCCTCCCATATCGATGTTCTCCCACACAGGTCATTCCCCTTTGACTATTGGGCCGCTAAACTGGACACCTGGCCTGAATTGGCCCAATATGCCTTACAGGAGCTCGCTTGCCCAGCTGCAAGTGTGCTATCGGAAAGAGTCTTCAGTGCAGCTGGATCAATCCTTACAGAAAAAACGACCCGTCTGTCAACCCAAAATGTGGATGATCTAACCTTCATTAAAATGAACCACGCATGGGTTTCCAAGGATTTTGTCCCACCTTCCCCTGATGACACATAGGGTGACAGAAAAATGGCTTGCTTTGGTCCACCTCTTCCTGGTACTTCACCTATTTCGCCTTTTGCATCAGCTGAATGTCCAACATCAACATATGCCACTTTCTAAAACTCCCTAACTGTGCTGCCTCCCCCCCCATGGCCGGGGTCACCACCTACCGCACGACACCGTGCGAGTGCCGTTGCCCTGGACAGGTGGGTAGGCCGACTCTTGGGCGCGGGCACTGGCACAGGGTCCCTCATAGTGCAATCAAGTGTCTCTGACGGCGGTGGTGCACACCCGCCGTCAGACACACCGCTGTACTATGAGGGGCGCAGTGCCAGTACCGACGCCCACGAGTGGGCCCCCCTTGCTTGGGCAGGGCCCCAGCATTTGCAATCTTTACCTCTCCCTGCTCCTCCGCTGTGTAATCTGGGCCGTCAAATCCATACTGTGCCTGACACCGTCTGAGCCTGCCTCCTGAGACATATATTTTGAATGTGTACGCTATCCATACATGTTATCCGGGGATACGGTACCCTTTCTAACCTTTGTGCAATGACGTGCAATCCATACTGGGCCTAACACCGTCTGAGCCTGCCTCATGCTGTATAGACATATATTTTGAATGTGTACGCTATCCATACATGTTATCCAGGGATACGGTACCCTTTCTAACCTTTGTGCAATGACGTGCAATCCATACTGGGCCTAACACCGTCTGAGCCTGCCTCATGCTGTATAGACATATATTTTGAATGTGTACGCTATCCATACATGTTATCCGGGGATACGGTACCCTTTCTAACCTTTGTGCAATGACGTGCAATCCATACTGGGCCTAACACCGTCTGAGCCTGCCTCATGCTGTATAGACATATATTTTGAATGTGTACGCTATCCATACATGTTATCCGGGGATACGGTACCCTTTCTAACCTTTGTGCAATGACGTGCAATCCATACTGGGCCTAACACCGTCTGAGCCTGCCTCATGCTGTATAGACATATATTTTGAATGTGTACGCTATCCATACATGTTATCCGGGGATACGGTACCCTTTCTAACCTTTGTGCAATGACGTGCAATCCATACTGGGCCTAACACCGTCTGAGCCTGCCTCATGCTGTATAGACATATATTTTGAATGTGTACGCTATCCATACATGTTATCCGGGGATACGGTACCCTTTCTAACCTTTGTGCAATGACGTGCAATCCATACTGGGCCTAACACCGTCTGAGCCTGCCTCATGCTGTATAGACATATATTTTGAATGTGTACGCTATCCATACATGTTATCCGGGGATACGGTACCCTTTCTAACCTTTGTGCAATGACGTGCAATCCATACTGGGCCTAACACCGTCTGAGCCTGCCTCATGCTGTATAGACATATATTTTGAATGTGTACGCTATCCATACATGTTATCCGGGGATACGGTACCCTTTCTAACCTTTGTGCAATGACGTGCAATCCATACTGGGCCTAACACCGTCTGAGCCTGCCTCATGCTGTATAGACATATATTTTGAATGTGTACGCTATCCATACATGTTATCCAGGGATACGGTACCCTTTCTAACCTTTGTGCAATGACGTGCAATCCATACTGGGCCTAACACCGTCTGAGCCTGCCTCATGCTGTATAGACATATATTTTGAATGTGTACGCTATCCATACATGTTATCCAGGGATACAGTACCCTTTCTAACCTTTGTGCAATCACGTGCAATCCATACTGGGCGTGAGAACGGCTGGCGAGCTGTTAAGCAAGCTACAGCACCTGTCCAGACAAGTACAGGGATTCCCTAGCGAGGAGACTTATTTGATTGTTTTCAATGTTGGGACAGCAATTTTTGGGGAGCACTATACTCTGGAGAATGATAGATGGGGCCCACCATACACTGGAACATTCCAAAGGTGGACATCAGACACTGGAGCAGCATTTACAGGGCCCATTATACACTAGAGCATTAGAAATGGGGCCCATTATGTTTGGAGCATTATTTGGGCCCATAAGACAGTGGAGCTTCATCCATGGGGACCAACATATACTGTAGCATTATGTGGAGCTCATCATATACTGTTTCAAACATTATATGGGACCAATGATTCTGTATGGAGAAATAGATGGGCCTCGTCATGAGATGTAAAAAGTGAGGTATTTTTCATTGTACTATATCGCTATTTATCTGCCGTATCGGAGCATGATGAGTTGTGGTATGTGTTAAAGGGGCGCTCTTTCGCCCAGGGCACCTGAAAACCTGCAGCCAGCCCTCCCCCCCCCCACAACTTTAGCCAAATAACACCCATTTTTCAGTGCGTAACTTATATTATGAAGTTAATTAAGGTTGACAAGCTTAAGTAAGAAGAATTGATGCTTTTGGCATTCAAATGGGCACTGTTGGTGTGTTTCCTGTCCTCCTCTCACTGCCGACTTTTATTCCCCATTGACTTACATTGGGTTTCGTGTTTCGGGACGACCCCGACTTTTCCCTATAATCGGACGATCTTGCTCGACCCGACTTTTGGAAAAGTCGGGTTTCACGAAACGAAACGCGACCCTAAAAAACCAAAAGTCGCTCAACTCTAGCTGGCAACATTGAGTTTCAGCTCCCTCCAAAGATTTTCTATTGGGTTCAGGTCTGGACACTGGCTAGGCCACTCCAGGACCTTGAAATGCTTCTTACGGAGCCACTCCTTAGCTGCCCTGGCTGTGTGTTTCAGGTCATTGTCATGCTGGAAGACCCAGCCACAACTCATCTTCCATGCTCTTTCTGAAGGAAGGAGGTTGTTGGCCAAATCTTGTGATGTATGACCCCATCCACCTCCCTTCAAAGTGATGCAGTCATCCTTTCCCCTTTGCAGAAAACACCCCCAAAGTATGATGTTTCTCCTACAATGCTTCAGGGTTGGGACTGTGTTATTGGGCTTGTACTCATACTTATCCCCCATTTCCTCATAGATTGTAAGCTTGCAAGAAAGGGGCCCACACTCCTCTTGGTATCTGTTGATCTATGTGTTTATTGTTATGCTGTAATGTCTGTTGTCTGTACAAGTCCCCTCTAAAATGTAAAGTGCTGCAGAATATGTTGGTGCTATAGAAATAAAATTATTATTATTATCCTTCTTCTTTCTCCAAACACGACAAGTGGAGTTGATACCAAAAGTTCTATTTTGGTCTCTTCTGACCATATGACTGTCTATTATGCCACGTTTGGATCGTCCAGATGATCATTGACAAACTTCAAACGAGCCTGGACAGGTGCTGGTATCAGTTAGGGGACCTTGCCTGCCCTGCAGGATTTTAATCCATGATGGCATACTGTGTTAATAATGGTAATGTTTGAGTGGTGCCAGCTCTCGTCAGATTGTGACCTTTCTCAGAATCATCCTTACCACACGAGATGAGATCTTGCATGAAGCTCTAGACCGAGGAAGATTGACAGTCATCTTGTGTTTCTTGCATTTACTAATAAGTGTGCCACTAGTTGTTTCCTTCTCACCAAGCTGATTGCCTATTGTCCTGAAGTCCATCCCAGCCTTTTGCAGGTCTACAATTTTGTCCTTGGTGTCTTTAGACAGCTTTTTGCTCTTGGCCAAGGTGGAGGGTTTGGAGTGTGAATGATTGTGTGGACAGGTGTCATTTATACAGGTAATGAGTTTAAACAGGTGCAATTAACCCTTTCACCCTTTTCACTTTCCTGACCATCTTGTCACTTTATGTGGTTACAATTCTGGAACGCTTCAATGTATCTCACTTGTTATGAGATTGTTTTCTCGAGACATATTGTACTTCATGATAGTGGTAAAATTTGTTTGATATGAATGGCATTTGTTTGTGAAAATTTGGTGAAAATTTAGCAAACTTAATTTTTATGACTTAAATCAGAGAGTTAAGTCACAGAAAATAGTTAATAAACAACATTTCCCAAATGCCTACTTTAACATTGGCACAATTTTTGAAGCATAATAAAAAAAATAGGAAGTTATAAGGGTTAAAAATTTACCAGCAATTTTTCATTTTTCAAAAAGAAAGTACAAAGCATTTCTTTTAGGAACCACATCACATTTCAAGTGACTTTGAGGGGCCTATTTGACAGAAAATAGCTAAAAGTGACAACATTCTAAAAACTGCACCCCTCAAAAGCACATTCAAGAAGTTTACTAACCCTTCAAGTGCTTCACAGGAATTAATTGAATGTGGAAGGAAAAAATTATCATTTAACGTTTTTTCACAAAAAATTAAATTGGGACCCAATTTTTTTTTTCATTTTTGCAAGAAAAAAATGGCCCCCCAAAATTTGTTGTGCAATTTCTCCTGAGTATGCCGATAACCCATATGTGCGGAAAAACCACTGTTTGGGCACACGAAAGAGCTTGGAAGAGAAGAAGCGCAATTTGACATTTTGAATGTAAAATTTGCTTGAAAAAATAGGGGAACGCCATGTCGCTCTTGGAGAGCCCATGAGGTGCCTAAAAAGTGGAAACGACTAACAAGTGAAACCATTTTGGAAACTAGACCCCTCAGGAAACTTATCTAGATGTGTGGTGAGCACCATGAGCCCCCAGGTGCTTCACAGAAGTTTATTACGTTGAGACATGAAAATAAAAAAATGACATTTTTCACACACAAATGTGTTTTGACCCAAATTTTGCATTTTCATGAGGGTAACAGGAGAAATTGCACCATAAAATTTGTTGTGCAATTACTCATGAGTACTCTGATACCCCATATGTGGGGGGAAACTGTTTTGGCACACGGCAGGGTTCAGAAGGAAAGGAGAGCCTTGCGACTTTCTGAATGCAAAATTTGGTGGAATCATTAGCGGACGCCATGCCATGTTTGTAGAGCTTCTATTGAGCCTAAAGAGCGGAAACCCCCCACAAGTGACATTTTAGAAACTAGAACCCTCAATGAACTTAACTAGATGTATTGGGAGCCCTTGAACCCCCAGGTGCTTCATGGAAGTTTATAACGTTGAGCAGTGAAAATGTTTTTTAAAAATCACATTTTTCCCACAAAAATGATTTTTAGCCCCCAAATTTTAATTTTCAAAAGGCTACCAGGAAAAATGGACTCCAAAATTTGTTGTGTAATTTCTCCTGAGTACATAGATACCCAATATGTGGGAGGAAACTACTGTTTGGGTGGAAAGCAGGGCTCAGAAAGGATGGAGTGACATTTTGGAATGCAGATTTTGATGGAATTTTCTGCAAGTGTCATGTCATGTTTGGAGAGCCCAAGATGTGCCTAAAGAGAGAAAAATACCACAATTGAACCCATTTTGGAAACAAGAACCATCAGGGAATTTCCCCACAAAAAAATGTTCTTTTAGCCCCATTTTTTTATTCTTACAAGGTTAATAGGGTAAAATGGATGCCAACATTTGTTGTGCAATTTCTCCCGAGTAAACCAATACCCCATATGTGGCCAAAAACTACTTTTGAAGCACAGTGCAAAGCTCAGAAGGGAAGAAGCGCCATATTGGTGTCCAGATTTTGCTGGATTGGTTTTAGGGGGCCATGTCACATTGGTAGAGCCTCTGGGGTGCCAGAACAACAGAAACCCCCATATGTGAACTCATTTTATAAACGAAACCTCTCAATGAATTCATCTACAGTTGATCATATTGACAGCACCAATACCCCATATGTGGCCAAAAACTACTTTTGAAGCACAGTGCAAAGCTCAGAAGGGAAGAAGCGCCATAATGGTGTTCAGATTTTGCTGGATTGGTTTTAGGGGGCCATGTCACATTGGTAGAACCTCTGGGGTGCCAGAACAACAGAAACCCCCATATGTGAACTCATTTTATAAACGAAACCTCTCAATGAATTCATCTACGGTTGATCATATTGACAGCACAAGTGGGTCACAGAATTTTATACCATTAGGCAGTGAAGCAAATAATTAATTACATTTTTACCACCAAAATTTTGTTTAAGCTCCAGATTTTACATTTTCACACTAGGAAATGGGTAAAAAATGTCATCAAAATTTGTCCCACAATTTTTGCTGAATGTGGAAATGCCCCATATGTGGCTGTAAAGTATTGCTGAGCCACACAGCGAGACTCGGTAGGGAGAGAAAGCTATTTTCCTCCTAGAGCGCAGATTTTGATAGAATAGTTTGCGGATTCCATATATAGAGCACTTGCTAGAAGAGCAGAATTCCTACCTCAAGTGACCCCATTTTGGAAATTATACACCTTTGAGAATTTAGCTGCAGTGTAGTGACAATTTTGATTCCATGGGAGCTTTCCAGAAACAAGCAGCAGTGGATGTTGCTGAGTGAAAATTGTAAACTGCTATTGTAGTGCCCGTACGTTGTCATCGCTCAATAAATGCCAAACATGTGGACACTAAATGTTGTTTAGGCACACTGTGGTGCTCAGAAGGGAGGGGGCATTTGGATTTGTAAGTGCAAAATTAGCCGAATTACTTTTGGGCAGCGAGAAGCCATATCGCTTTTTCAGAGTTTTTGTACTACCAGTAAAGTGGAATTCCCCTGTATTTCCTGTAAGGAGGCTAATGGCTGCGTAGCCAATGGGAGCTGTGTGTCAAAGAGATGGCTGCTCTCTGTGATGTAACCTGGAGGATTTTCTCTAGTGCACGTAAGCACTAAGAGGTTCTTTGGTGCACCTGGGACCGGGTTGCGGGTAGCTATGAGAGATGGGTGGGTCTAATTACCCACATACCTCACATCTGGGTGTGGTTAACAGCCTATATAATGGAGGCTGTTGTTTGGCACATGGTCTGTGTGTTGGGAGAGAGAAGGCCTCCTGTGTGTTTGGCTCCAGACCGAGCCTGAATAACTGGACACTACCCCAGCCTGTGTGTCCACAGGCCAGGTGGAGCAGAGCCCTGCTATGAACATTTGCATTTTCTTTGCCTGATCTAAAGGCTGTTTATTTTCTATTTGTGCTTCTGGGGTTTATGAAGCAAAAAACTCACATGAACTTTTAAAAGAATGAGCCTCCTGTTTTCCTCCTGTCGCACCCGAGTGAGTAAAACCCCTACATTCCATTAACAGATGATGGAGCTGAGCAGGGAACATTTTACATAACGCCTTCCAAGTTTGGTTCGCAAGCTGGCGCTGCTCACGGGCTTCTACTTGTGCTGCTTACGAACATCTACTGGTCCTGCTTATGGACGTCTACTGGCACTGCTTACAGGCTTCTACTGGCACTGGTTACGGACCTCTACTTGTGCTGATCACAGACTTCTACTGGCACTGGTCACAGACTTCTACTGGTGCTGGTCAAAAACTTCTATTGATGCGGGGCATAGATCTTCCTCATAGCCAAGACCTTCACCGGCATCTGACTGGTCTCGAAACTATCTTTTGCGAAGGTGGCTGTAAGCCCACATAGCAGCCAAGTGACCTGTCCCGGTACAGGCTCTGGAGCTAACTCCCCCTTCTTAGTCTGGCCAGACCCTTTTTAATTAACTGCAACACAGGTGTCACCTGACCTGGTGTTGTCTCTAATCTCTTCCTGTGGAAACATAGATTCCTACTATTAGGTTCCTACTACAGTAATTCTTTCTTTACCTTCACTTTCACCTTTGACCAGCAGACGGCGGTGTTCTCCTGCATTTACTCATCTAGGCATCATACTCCTACTCATCTAATGCAGTTACTCATCTACTCATTTTGTTTCTTGTCCACTTCCTTACAACTCTGGGTTCTTTTAACAATATGATCCCTTTTCTGCCAGCTATTTTCCGCCCACTCGTACAAACATCCACATTACTCCAACCACTGGGCTGAGCAACTGGTTGGCGGCCACCAGTCGAATGGTTGGTTCCTTTCTGGAACAGGCGACATTTGGTAAGTGAGTTTGGAAGTACTCTTCAGGCATATTGTTGACCTGGGACCCCATATCCATCAAACAGTGGAGGTATTGTCCATTAAACTCAACCCAGGTAATAAATCTCTTGAAAATGATATCCTTGGAGTCTTCATCCTCTCTCTCTGAAGTCGGAACCCCATGCTGTGCCCCCTTACCATGAGGCGTATTAGTTGAACAGACGCCACCTTCTTTCCTGGTTTGGACAGTCCCGAGAAATGTGCCCCCCTTCTGCTGCAAGTCTAGCATTTCACTTCATGTTTTTCCGATGGATGACAGGTGCGAGGCAGTGGAGCACAAGGTGGGTTGAATTCCCGCTATGACCTCTTTTCGTATTGAACCGCAGGGCTAGTCGTGACGTTAGTGGGCTTTCCCTTAATACTGCGCATTTCACGTCTGATGTTGCATATCTCTTGATGTAGCTCCCGGGACCAAAAAATTGTGAAATTGCATTTTTTTCACAATTTGACCTCTCTTGGATTTTTTTCCTCATTTCCAGTGCATTGAATATCAAAATGAAACTTGACTTTCAAAACTATACCTTGTTCTGCAAAAGACAAGCCCTCATACTGCCATTTTGACATAAATCATGTACATTTAGAGCCTGAATGTAATATTGTCTGCCACTAGCTGATGAAAGACGAGAATGACTCACCTTTTACCAGCAGATAGGAGACAAAAAGTTGTGCACCAGTGATATAGACAATAAATGGAGAACAATTGTGGTCCCATAGCAGGCTTTCTTCTGAATGTCGCCTTACATTAAAGAATTGAAATGAATCATTTTATTGTTCTGAGATTAAACAAAATTTGCCCACAGAGAAAGCACAAACTGTGTGTTAGCGGCATACTAAACAGAGGTGGCCCCATCTACTCACGCCCTATATTTGATTAGTGCTGGATAAGAGGTCAACGCTGACAACAGTCAAACTTGTTGAAGAACAGAAAAAGAGCCCCTTGTGATATGACAATTTGACAATGTAGTGATAGCCATAAACCATCTAATTCATGGATCTCCAAAAAATGCCTTCATTGACAGCTCATGGGAGTATTATGTGTGAACTGTTAGCACTTCTACAGCTCCTTCTTCCAATCTAGTATTGATCCCTTTGTCTGCCAAGCACATGTCTTGCAATATGATGAAAATACTGATGTAAGGCTTGACTTTTTTCTTCTTTTTGCCAATATTTTATAAATAAAAAATTATATTATCTCTTTTTTTGCTTTTTTATTACACTTTTAGGTAACTATTTTATTACCTTAGTCCTATCTATATCCCTAAGTATAACTCTAATCCTAGCACTGAATCATGTCCTAACCTTAACCTTACTATTAGCCCTAACCCTATTCCAAAGTCTAAACTAAACTTAGCACCAAACCAATGTATAGACTTAACCACTTAACGACCATTTTTCCATTTTTGCTTTTTGATCCTCATCTTCCCAGGGCCATAACTTTTTTTTTCATTGCAAAACAAGTGCAATTGTACTGTTGTTTTTTGTTTTTTTTTCACTAAATGCTAAAACTGACCTGCCATTGTGATTCTCCAGGTCATTACGAGTTCATAGACACCAAACATGTATAAGTTCTTTTTCATTTAAATAGTGAAAAAATCACAAATTTGGTTAAAAAAAAAAAAAAAAGACGCCATTTTCCAAGACCTCTAGCATCTCCATTTTTCGTGATCTGGGGCTGGATGAGTGCTTAGTTTTCGCTCATTGAGCTGACGTTTTTGCTGATACCATTTTGGTGTAGATACAATCTTTTGATCACCCGTTATTGCATTTTATTGCAATAGAGCAGCGACAAAAAAAACATTAATCTGACGTTTTTAATTTTTTTCTCGTTACGCTGTTTTGCGATCTGTTTAATTATTTTTTCATACTGATATATCGGGTGATTCTGTACATGGCAAAACCAAATATGTACATATTTTGTTCTATTTTGAATGGAGAGAAAGGGGGGTGATTTGAACTTTTACAATATATATATATATACACTCACTGGCCACTTTATTAGGTACACCTGTCCAACTGTGTGTTAAGACTTAATTTCTAATCAGCCAATCACATGGCGGCAACTCAGTGCATTTAGGCATGTAGACATGGTCAAGACAATCTCCTGCAGTTCAAACCGAGCATCAGTATGGGGAAGAAAGGTGATTTGAGTGCCTTTGAACGTGGCATGATTGTTGGTGCCAGAAGGGCTGGTCTGAGTATTTCAGAAACTGCTGATCTACTGGGATTTTCACACACAACCATCTCTAGGGTTTACAGAGAATGGTCCGAAAAAGAAAAAAAATCCAGTGAGCGGCAGTTCTGTGGCCGGAAATGCCTTGTTGATGCCAGAGGTCAGAGGAGAATGGGCAGACTGGTTCGAGCTGATAGAAAGGCAACAGTGACTCAAATTGCCACCCGTTACAACCAAGGTAGGCAGAAGAGCATCTCTGAACGCACAGTGCGTCGAACTTTGAGGCAGATGGGCTACAGCAGCAGAAGACCACACTGGGTACCACTCCTCTCAGCTAAGAACAGGAAACTGAGGCTACAATTTGCACAAGCTCATCGAAATTGGACAGTAGAAGATTGGAAAAACGTTGCCTGGTCTGATGAGTCTCGATTTCTGCTGCGACATTCGGATGGTAGGGTCAGAATTTGGCGTAAACAACATGAAAGCATGGATCCATCCTGCCTTGTATCAACGGTTCAGGCTGGTGGTGGTGGTGTCATGGTGTGGGGAATTTTTTCTTGGCACTCTTTGGGCCCCTTGGTACCAATTGAGCATCGTTGCAACGCCACAGCCTACCTGAGTATTGTTGCTGACCATGTCCATCCCTTTATGACCACAATGTACCCAACATCTGATGGCTACTTTCAGCAGGATAATGCGCCATGTCATAAGCTCGAATCATCTCAGATTGGTTTCTTGAACATGACAATGAGTTCACTGTACTCAAATGGCCTCCTCAGTCACCAGATCTCAATCCAATAGAGCATCTTTGGGATGTGGTGGAACGGGAGATTCGCATCAGGGATGTGCAGCCGACAAATCTGCGCCAACTGTGTGATGCCATCATGTCAATATGGTCCAAAATCTCTGAGGAATGCTTCCAGCACCTTGTTGAATCTCTGCCACGAAGAATTGAGGCAGTTCTGAAGGCAAAAGGGGGTCCAACCCCTTACTAGCATGGTGTACCTAATAAAGTGGCCAGTGAGTGTATATATATATATATATATATATATATATATATATATATATATATAATTTTTTTTTTTTAATATTTTTAAAAACAGTTATTTTTACTTTTACATGCTTCAATAGTCTCCATGGGAGACTAGGAGCTGCAGTACTTCGATTGCCTCGGCTACACACCAGCAATGATCAGATCACCTGTGTGTAGCAGAAATGCTCACTTGCTATGAGCGCTGACCACCAGGCGGCGATCATACCAATCTGGCAATGACAACCATAGATATTCTCCGCACCTTTCCAGGCACATGACAGCTGATCTATACAGCTGACATGTGCCTGAAACAGCCGCGGGTGGAATCGCGATCCACCCGTGGCTGTTAACTAGTTAAATGACGCTGTCAATTTCTGTCAATTTCTGACAGCAGCATTTAACTCATACCGGAAGAGCGTTGCTAATCCCACCCATCGGTGACTCTATCACATGATTGCGGGTCACCGATGGGTCAGCATGACAACCAGAGGACTGAATTTCCCTGTAATGAATGAATACAGTGTTGACTATGTTTAGAGGAACCTAAATCCAACACCAAGATCTGCACTTTTTTGATGGATTGTCTGCATTAATGATCTTGTAAATATACAAGTGTCTACAGAATATATGCATAATTAATGACTTCCGGTCTTTACTTAGAGGCTATCACTTTAGGTTCCATTAGTGAAATGTTTGTATTGCAAGGAGCTACCCACCCTCACTGCAATTAACTCCAAGCGATAGAATTTACAGGACCTGTGTCTCTATGGGGCTGGTATAGTCTGCTATAGAGTATAATATTACAATAAGTGATTGAAAAGCACTGGCACGTGATATGAGGCATCACATTTATTACGAGGTTAGATATCTTTAATAACTTGGGACAGTTTTGAAAATGGTTGAGTAAGAGACTTGGTTATGAAGAGATACAAATATGTTTAATTATTTAAGGAAAAGCACACATTTTCACTGCATGAGTTATATATATATGGATATGCATAGAGAGTATGACCAAATAAGTTAATTTTATGTGCAGCAGTTTGGCCACCTCCACAAGTGACTACTTCAGCTGGATGTGCCACCGAGGACTCACATTCGGTTGAAATGTATTGTGGTTAAGGGAACCCACTGGCACCCTGCACTGTAATACACGCCACCAGCCAATCAGAGGTGACTGGAGGAGCATGGCAGTGATGTCATACACCATGACTGGGACGCTGAGGTCAGTAGCTGGTTAAAAAGCCAAGAAGCCAGCGCTGCCTATGGTGAGCACGCAATGCATAAAGTGCACATGCACATATTAGTTTCTAACTGTACTTTAAAATGAGACATTTACCAAACAATTGATCAATTCTTTGAGCCACCCCGCCACGTTGCTGCATTCTCATATGGGGCAGTCCTACTCTACATTTTTTATATTCGCTGGGCCATTACGGCCTCCTAAATGTATTAAAAGTAAGACTAGATTAAATGCAAAATGTACCTGAAGCGTTTCTGAATCACTCCCATGGCGCCAGAAGGGTAAGTGCAGGTAAAGGCCGACTAGGTCCAGACATGGACATTTCAGATCTGACCTCCACATTGCCAAACCAGCAACCATAGATGAAGGGTGAAACAGGCCCAGACACAGGTGCATAATTAAATAGAGCCTGGGGGAGGGGAGGGCTGCTGTTTGTGTGTACAGCAGCCTAGATCAATCACAATAAAGACAGACAGAATGGCGTGCATAACCAAGCATGCATGGCAAAAAGTGGTGGCCAGCCACCAACCAATAAAAAGGAGGCTGTAATGGCACAGCGAATATAAAAAACGTGGAGTAGGACTGCCCCATAAGAGAATGCTTTAGCGTGGCGGGGTGGATCAAATATTTGATCAATTGTTTGCTTGTTAGAAATCAATATGTGCATATGCACTTTATGTATTGCGTTCTGACCATAGGCAGTGCTGGCTTCTCCCGTTTTTAATTTGATATTGGATTGTGGCTGACCACCACTGTTTGCCATGTGTGCTGGGTTATGCCCGCCATTCTTTTTGTGTTCATTGTGATTGATCTAGGCTGCTGAGCACACACACAGCAGCCCTGCCCTGCCTCAGACTCTATTTGATTATGCACCTGTATCTGGGTATGTTTCACCCTTCATCTGTTGTTGCTGGTTTGGCAGCATGGAGGTTAGATCTGAAATGTCCATGTCAGGACCTGGTCAGCCTTTATCTGCACTTGCCCTTTCTGGCGCCATGGGAGTGATTCAGAAACACTTCAGGTACATTTTGCATGTAATATAGTCTTTCTTTTAATACATGGAGGCTGTAATGGCACATCGAATATAAAAAACGAAGAGTAGGACTGCCCCACATGAGAATGCCTTGGCGTGGCTCAAAGAATTGATAAATTGTTTGCTAAATGTCTCCTTTTAAAGTACAGTTAGAAATCAACATGCGCATGTGCACTTTATATATTGTGTTCTGACCATAGGCAGCGCTGGCTTCTCTCCCTTTTTATTTAGTCAGTAGCTGGCATCCGCGCCGGCTGTAGAAGAGGATCACACATGGTGCGGGAGTGTGGGGGAAGGTGAATAGTATCATTTGCTTTTTATGTATTGTTCTGTCCAGCCATATAATTGCTGTCTAGAAAGTCTAGTCATTTTTTTTATGTCTCCGTTATTACAAACATTGTATTTTTGTGTGTATTAATCCTTCATATATTTCATATTGTAAGGTAACAGCACCACCTGCTGGCCATTTAATGCATAGATTCTAGTCTAATTTGCAATGTCTTGTGGGAAGTTCCTAGGGCATTGTGGGATTGTTCCTGTTGCATCATGGTCTTATTTATGACACTGTGAGGGGAACAGCAGCCATTATTCCTCCATGTGTCTTAGGAGAAACTACACCATTCGTGTTCTTCATGCTCCTTAAACAGCCTGCTCTAAGCATAGTTGGTAAGCACTATCTAGGTGTTATAATCCTGTGTTTTATAATGTTTGTTGTACTAAGTAGGTAATCATCAGTTTGTATATTACCTGTGTATTGCAGACTATTTGTGTTTCATGCTCTGTGCAGTTATATATTCTGAAATGCTCCTGTTACTGCATTCTATAGTTTCACCCTTTCCTGTCACATCCTATAGTTTCACCCTTTCCTGTCACATCTACAATCAATAAAAGGTTACAATTTTACAGCCTCTTTTCTTAAAGAAGACAGGGGGTTTAGCTACATGTCTCATTGCACACCCTGCTAACGTGTATGAGGACAGTATATGTATTGCAAACCAGTGCATATTAAAGCAGGATGTGGGACATATAAATGAGGATGGGGCATATTATACCAGGATGGGGCACATATAACCAAGATGGGGGACATATATACAAGGATGGGGTACATTATACCAAGATGGGATATATATATATATATATATGTACTAGCTGAAGAGCCTGGCGCTGCCCGGGCATAGTAACTAACTGTGGTTAGTTATAGCAAATTATAATTATCCTCCATCCCATAGGCTCGTGCCCATATACCCATCATACATATCCTCCATCCCATAGTCCCATGCCCATATACCCATCACACATCCTTCATCCCATAGTCCCATGCCCATATACCCATCATACATATTCGCCATCCCATAGTCGAGTGCCCATATACCCATCATAGAGATCCTCCATCCCATAGTCCCATGCCCATATACCCACCACACATCCTCCATCCCATAGGCCCATGCCCATATACCCATCATACATATCCTCCATCCCATAGTCCCGTGCCCATATACCCATCATACATATCCGCCATCCCATAGTCCCGTGCCCATATACCCGTCATGCATATCCTCCATCCCATAGTCCAGTACCCATGACACATCCTCCATCCCATAGTCCCGTGCCCATATACCCATCATACATATCCGCCATCCCATAGTCGAGTGCCCATATACCCATCACACATCCTCCATCCCATAGTCCCATGCCCATATACCCATCATACATATCCTCCATCCCATTGTCCAGTGCCCATATACCCATTACACATCTTTCATCTCATAGTCCCATGCCCATATACCCATCATACATATCCTCCATCCCATAGTCCCGTGCCCATATACCCATCATACATATCGTCCATCCCATAGTCCCGTGTGATTTCCCCACTCCACCCCCCATAAACAATAAAATTAACTGTGGTTTATCACAGCTTTGGGAAACTGAGTTTAAATTCCATAGGTACACCCAGGCCTGATTAAAGCCAAAACAATTAAATAGGACCTGCATGACAAAGTGAAGTAGACCAAAAACTCTGTAACAGGCTAGGTGGTGGGACCACTGTGCCAAAGCCCAAGGAAGACATGGAGGGGCGTGACTAGGAGCTTCACTCAAGGCAGGCAGGCAGGCAGAGAAGATGACAGGAACCTCAGGTGCAGATATAGGAAACAGCAGGAATGCGGGATGCAGTAACGGACTGGAGGCAGAGCAAGGGTTAAAGGGGGTGTAATAATACAGCGGATACTCCACGCCGGGAGAAGTGGGGGAAAGGGTCTACTTCAGCGAGGATATTATAACTAGGGAAAAAACAGGTTTAGGCAAATAAGGCAAGAAGTTCAGAAGTGTTAAACTTATCAAACCAGCGACTTCAGCAGTTGGAGTCCTGGGTGTAAACGTTGACGCCAAGGCCGTGGGACATATGGGGTCCGGCATGGTCCAGGAGAAGATGGCGTCTTGGATCCTGGCGACGGCGGTGATTCTTCCTGGTCCTGTTGATGGTCTTGGGTCCAGAAGATGAGGGAACGGAGTGGATAAAGTCTCTATCCTGGGCACTGTTTATCACTGCGTGGCAACTATATGCGGACTTATCAGGGCACAGTTCAAAAAAGGTCACCCGGCTTTCCTGCCAGTACGGGTGGATGTCTACGTTCCTACCACGGGCCTTATGACTTACTGTCAGATGTGTCAGCGACGTCGATGGTGTCAGCGGTAGCAACGGAGTCGGGAATGTCAGAGGTAGCAGCATAGTCAGCGGACACGAGGCAAGTCTCTGTTGCCAGTCTCTGGTAGTGGTGCTGTGGCCCTTCAGGCTTGGGCCTGGTCCAACGTGACGCTCTGAGGTTGGAACACTCACATTGTCCACCTGAGCGCTGCGCGTTCCCACCAAGCCTGACCTGTTTCCAGCATGCTGTAGCTTTTTTATATCAGCCGCGCCCCCCATCCCCGGGTGCAAAAGTCGGTCTTAAGCTTTCTCCCGTGCAACAGAGGTGACATCCCAGCCAGTTGCGGATCCATCACGGAAAAGGTACGCCTGCCTTGGGTCTTCCCCTTACACAGGCAGGACACTCTGACGGAGAGATTAGCACTGGCCGCTGTAACTGGCTCAGCTGCCATTGATGTGAGCACTGGAGGGTGCAGATAGCTCGGTTGCCGTTGACGTGGGTACTGACGGGTGCAGCTGGCTCAGCTGCCATTGAGGTGAACATAGGCGGGTGCAGCTGGCTCGGCTGCTGTTGAGGAAAGCACTGACGGTTGCAGCAGGCAAGATGCAAGTACTGGGACCTGAGAACTGACAATTGTGTTAGAAACAAACTCACAACTTTGCACAGGCACCTCCATGTTGTAGGAGGCACTTTAAATAGTAAGAGACCTCAAGCTATTGGCTGGGGACACTTTAGAGGAACGTGTGCGGCTCCTTTATTAAGGAATAGGAAGTGTGCACGTGCTCACGCTAAGCACAGTACCTGGAGACCTGCTGGGAGTGCACGCACCCCGGGCAGCAGCGGCAGACCCGGAAGGAGCAGGATGGGAGCCTTGGCAGTGAGTACGCTGGTGTCTCTGCAGGGAGAGAGGGACTGCAGGCAGAGATGTGGGCTTTGTGTATGATATGTATCATGTGTATCACAGCTGAGCATCTGTTACAATAACATCCATTGCAGCTTGTGTGTGCTGTGTGTCATAGCTGAGCATCTGCTACAATAACTGTAGGGTTCTAGCAGGTTCGCAGGATGCAGTGACGAGACACGAGACTGAGTGTGGTTTGTGGAAATAACTTATATAAACTGTAGCCGCTGGGGCTATATTGAGCAACCAAAAAAAAGTATTAACATCAACCAGTCCACGCAGGAACTCAACAAACCTAACAACACTTTCTTATGGGTACTAACCCGGTTGGCCCAGGTGCTATAGGCCACGTATGACCAAACTAGGGGGTCCTTATCTCTTATAATAAACTTATCCTTCCAGGGGTCTGTCAGAATCACAGGCGTGGCCGCGTAGAGGTCGCTGATGCGGCTGCCTTGACGCCTCGATATTCCGGGATGGAGCTGGGCGCAACAGGCCCTGAAGAAACGATGATGGTGGGGCGCAACAGGCCCGGAAGAAACGATGACGTGGGGCGCAACAGGCCCGGAAGAAACGATGACGGTGGGGCGCAACAGGCCCTGAAGAAATGATGACGGTGGGGCGCAACAGGCCCTGAAGAAACGATGACGGTGGGGTGCAACAGGCCCTGAAGAAACTGTGACTGTGGGGCGCAACAGGCCCTGAAGAAACTGTGCCGATGGGCGCAACAGGCGTCTCCTTGCGGCTCTCGTCTCACCGCGGATTTATGACGCAGTCTCAAAATATAACCGTTCACCAACCTCTGCTCAGGGGCCCTGAGCAAACCGGACGGGGGCCTCTACTACCGCCTGTAGCGAGGTGGCGCCCCCTGGGGCCGGTGATGACAGGGACGCAGCTGTGGGAGAAGGCAGGGGGGCAGTGTTGTGGCCGCTGTAAAGGAATGGTCTGTCGTCGCTGCGGTCGCCTAAGGTAGCCGCCTTGTCACAACAGGATGGGAAGCAGCGGGAGTCGCTGTATGGGACCGTATGCGGGGAGCAGCCGCCGGTGCAAGTCTCTCACGTATCACTAGTCGGTGAGTCTGCAGCTTTCCTTTCACAGGCCCCTGTCGGTCTCTCCACAACACACCGTCTGCTCCCTCGGTCCTCTCTGTCTCACACGCCTTCCTGTCTATTGTCCTGCTCTCTGTCAACTGCCACTTCAGCGCGCCTCCTGCTCCTTTTAAGCTTGCCCTGCCCCCTGTTTCCCCTGACAACTTCAGTCAAGTCTTTCCTTTTACTGTCTTCCCAGTATCGTTCCCTCAGGAACTCTGGCGATCCCCTGGCGATCCCCTGGGTACCTGTCCTGTCACTGTCTAGGAGTCCTCCTCCCCACATAACATCCAGTGCAGCCTGTATGTGTCATGTGTCACAGCTGAGCATCTGCTACAATAACATCCAGTGCAGCCTGTGTGTGTTGTGTGTCACATCAAACACCTTATTAGATATATAGTATCAGCTTTTCTGTTGGTCAAAAGATTTTTTAAACCTGCCACTACAACAAGGTAGACTCTTTTGCCAGAGCCCTAAACTACTCTAGTATAACCTATTAAAAAAATTCTTAAAATATCCAATACGAATGTATGTTAAATTGTTAGTTTACGCTTCCTTGCATGGGAGTTCATACCTTGGACTTGGTTTAATAAGTTTCTAAATAAAAATTTATTGAAACTAAAATATCCAATATTATTTTTAGGTATATTTTTATTTATTTTCCTTTAAGGGAATGTTTCACATACATGTTTTAATATGAGCAATAATGCTACATACAGGGTACAAATACCATCACACATGAGTTACCACATTTTACCACCACATAGTGACTAAATAGTACCATATACAAGGGACAAATACCACCACACCATGACCAGATCACATATTACAACCACATAGTGACCAAATAATACTGCATACAGGGACAAATATCACCACACCGTGACTTGGCTACGTATTACCACCATATAGTGACCGAATAATACTAAATGCATGACTAAGAACTTTGTTCGAAACGTGTCAGGGTTTTAGGGGCTGCGTCCCTACATGATGTTTTTTTTTTCTTGACATGAAAATAAAATATTGAAGATTTTTATGAAGAGACGCCTGGGACTGGAACATTTTTTTTCCTTCTTTTGCTACTGCTAATGAGTGGTATCCAGCCACTTGTTCCTGGCACCAGTGGTCATCTCTAATTTTGGTGAGGCACCACTAATCCATTTCCCTCTTTCCAGTATGATGTTGGAGCTGTAATGGAGCCTGAGCAGAGTCTCAAAGGGGCCTGACAATTTTGCTAGTATGGGGCACTGAAACTCCTGGTGGCAGCCCTGGTTATTCAATGTTTTATAGCACTAGGGCCAATGTTATACTATGGGTCAGTGTGGAAAAGCATTTTTTACTCATACTGATTTGGCAGAGGTGTAGCTAGGGGCTTAGCTCATGGGGGGGCTAAACAACTTAATGGGCCCCTACCCAGGTAACCCTGATTACAACTATAGTGGCACACCCTAATTGTCGGTATAGGGGAACCTCGGCCGATGACCATGGTATTACTGAAAATAAATCTCTATGAAAAAACAACACTGTTATTACTGCCATATGGTGCTAGATCCAACTACTGCAGAACATATAGGAGATTACAGTACAGTTATAAATAGTGACTTACAGCTGACGTTCTTTCTGATGGAAATGTTCAGTTTTCCTGTCTTTTCCATCTGGCCCAGGCCGACACAACAACTTCTCCAGCCAGGACTCAGCTGTAGATAGATATTACAACAAAGACACATATGATTTCTCACATTTCCAGCATCATTCTCATGTATTCTCTGCCTGCACAATCTCCTCATCCTACTGATACCCCAATACTGAACCGCGTCTGCTGTATGAGTGACTATTAATGCACCTGCTGTACAAAAACAGGTCTCCTCTTACTGCCCCACATAGTAATGCCACCTCTGTGCCCCTGTGAAAACAGTGTCCACATTTGGTACCTAGAAAAAAATAATGCCACCTATGACAGTCACAAAACACTGAGTACCCATATTACAATAATGTTTCTTAAGTGGTCACTTAACATTTAATAATGTCCCCTGAGTCTCCCCATGTACAGCTCCCCTATACACAGTATGATGGGCCCACAGCTCCTCCATGCACAGCATGAAGGGGCCACAGCTGCCCTATACATAGAGTGGGTCCACAGCTTTACTATGCACAGTATGAGGGGCCCACAGCTGCCCTATACATAGCAGGGTGAGTCCACAGCTCTCCTATGCACAGTATGAGGGGCCCACAGCTGCCCTATACATAGCAGGGTGGGTCCACAGCTCTCGTATGCAGAGTATGAGGTGCCCACAGCTGCCCTATACAAAGCAGGGTGGGTCCACAGCTCTCGTATGCAGAGTATGAAGAGCCTACAGCTTCCCTATACATAGCAGGGTGGGTCCACATCTCTCCTATGCACAGTATGAGGGGCCCACAGCTGCCCTATACATAGTAGGGTGGGTCCACAGCTCTCGTATGCAGAGTATGAGGTGCCTACAGCTGCCCTATACAAAGCAGGGTGGGTCCACAGCTCTCATATGCAGAGTATGAAGAGCCTACAGCTTCCCTATACATAGCAGGGTGGGTCCACATCTCTCCTATGCACAGTATGAGGGGCCCACAGCTGCCCTATACATAGCAGGGTGGGTCCACAGCTCTCGTATGCAGAGTATGAGGTGCCTACAGCTGCCCTATACAAAGCAGGGTGGGTCCACAGCTCTCGTATGCAGAGTATGAAGAGCCTACAGCTTCCCTATACATAGCAGGGTGGGTCCACATCTCTCCTATGCATAGTATGAGGGGCCTGCAGCTGCCCTATAAACAGTATGATGCGCCCACTGCTCCCTCAAATACAATATAATGACCCCCACAGTAGTCATCACAGTGTATAATGGCCCCCACAGTAACACCCACACTAAACAATGGCCTCCACACAGTCTAATGGATCCCACAGTAACCCCAATACTATATATTGGCCCTCACACTTTATATTAGCCTCTACAGTAGTCTCCACACTATATGATGGCCCATAAACTATAGAATGGCACCCATATTAACTCACATTGTAAAATGCCCACAGTAGTCCCCGTACTTTATATTGGCACCCACACTGTATGAGGGCCTCTCACAATAGTCCCCATATTAGCCCCAAAACTCTATACTGGCCTTCTCCTTAGCTCCCAAACTGTATAATGGCCCTAACAGTAGTCCTCACACTGTATAATGGCCCCCACACTATACGAGGGTCCCCTGAAATTGTATTCACATTGGACTAATTGCATTGTGAAGAAAATGTATTTCTTGTTGCAGTCCTCTCGAGTGTTGATTTTTACTTACCGTATATTAACATTTAGGCTATGTACCCACGTTGCAGAAATGCTGCAGAAATTTCCACAACTTTTCCGTACTCCCACCGCGGGTAAAACACATGCGAATTCACATGTGTTTTCCCCGCGGAAAACAAGGGTTTTGCAAGCGTTTTTCGCTTGTGGAATGCTTGCGCTTTCCAAGCGATTAGCATCGCTTGGAAATGCGATAGGTAGGATGTTAAAATAATTAAAAAAATATATATTTTTATTCTCACCTTCCGACGGCCCCCAATCTGCTCTGTGGCGCTCCTGGCATCCTCCAGACCCAGTAATGCTTTGCGCGAAGGACCTGAGATGACGTCACGCTCGCGAGAGCGCGACGTCATCGCGGTCATTCGTGCAAAGCATTACTGGGACCGTAAGATGCCGGGAGCATTGTGAGAGGTGGGAAGGACTCCGAGGGCCGCCGGAGGGTGAGTATATCACTATTTTTTATTTTTATTCTATTTTTTACAGGATTATGGTACCCAGGGCCTGGAGGACAGTCTCCTCTCCTCCAGACTCTGGGTACCATCCGCACATGAGACGCTCACTTTACGCATGCGTAAAGTGAGCATTTCACTGCAATCCTATGGGTGCGGAATCGCTGCGATTCCGCAAAAAGAATGGGCATGCTGATGATTTTTCCGCTATGCGATTCCGCATACATGAGCTTGCATGACCGCCTGATCACACCTGATGGGTGTCATGGCAGCAGGCACACTGCACCTTGTCATGATTTGGCAGTCTGCAGTCATATAGATTGACTGCAGACTTTTATTCCAAGTCTGGACTACCCCTTTAAAAAGAGCCTGACAGTTGATATAGGCTGCTCAAACTATGTGCAGCGTGTGTCAGCACCAGCGGTAGTCTCTCATCAGGTATGAATGTCTCTGTAAAGCTGCGGCATTTCAGAGAAAATAACTGCTGGGGAGCGAGCAGCGCTGTGCACTAGTCCCACAGACAGGTCCCTGATGGCTTCTCCCCACACACTGACAGTGACTAACAAGTGTCTCCAACGCATGAAGACGGGAACTCCCTCGACTTGGTCTTCTCTCGGCTTTGTGCAGTGGATGATTTTAAAAACTCCCCTCTCTTGCTCTCTGACCACAATCTTCTTTCATTCTCTATCAAGAACTGCCAGGCTGCTCAGGTCACCCCCACTGTCCAGACTTATAGAAACATACAGGCCATTAACACCCAGAAACTTATGAAGAACTTGCAGTCTTCATTGGCCCCTATCTCCTCCCTTTCATGTCCTGATTCTGCATTGAAGCATTACAATGAAACACTTCAAAGTGCCCTGGATGAATTTGCTCCTCCTATACATAGAACACCACAACACAGACGGCGACAACCCTGGCACACCCTGCAAACACGTTTCCTGCAGCGGTGCTCGAGGTGCACCGAACGTCTGTGGAGAAAATCCAACCTACCCGAAGATTTTATTCATTATAAGTTTATGCTTCGAACATACAACACTGCCCTTCACCTCTCAAAACAAACCTATTTCAACACCCTCATCACTTCACTGTCCAATAACCCTAAACGTCTCTTTGACACTTTTCATTCTCTACTCAACCCAAGAGTACAGGCCCCTACCACGGAGCTTCGAGCTGACGATCTGGCCAATTACTTCAAAGAAAAAAATTGACCAGATCCAACAGGAAATTATCTCCCAATCACCTCATACCATGCACTGTCCTCCCTCCCCCACTGCATCTAGCTCACTCTCTGACTTTGAACCAGTCACAGAAGAAGAAGTAAGCAGTCTCCTTGCATCTTCCCGCCCAACCACTTGCACCAGTGACCCATTTCCGTCACATCTACTCCAGACCCTTTCCCCTGCTGTCACCCCTCACCTAACTAAAATATTTAACATCTCTCTCTCTTCTGGTATCTTTCCCTCCTCATTTAAGCATGCCGTCATACATCCACTTAAAAAAACATCCCTCGTCCAAAACTGTGGCGCTAACTATAGACATGTTTCCAATCTTCCCTTCATCTCTAAACTCCTGGAACGCCTGGTCCACTCCCGTCTTATCCGCTATCTCTCAGAAAACTCTCTTCTCGATCCTCTCCAATCCGGTTTCCACTCTTTACATTCTACTGAAACTGCCCTCACTAAAGTCTCTAATGATCTACTAACAGCTAAATCAAATGGTCATTACTCCATGCTAATTCTCTTGGATCTCTCTGCAGCATTCGACACTGTGGATCATCAGCTCCTCCTCACTATGCTCCGTTCCATTGGCCTCAAGGACACCGTTCTCTCCTGGTTCTCCTCCTATCTTTCTGACGGCTCCTTTACTGTATCTTTTGCCGGTTCCTCCTCCTCTCATCTTCCCCTTACTGTTGGGGTTTCTCAAGGATCAGTCCTAGGTCCCCTCCTCTTCTTTGTATACTGCCCCTATTGGTCAAACAATCAGTAGATTTGGTTTCCAGTACCATCTGTATGCTGACGACACCCAATTATATGCTTCTTCTCCTGCCATCACGCTAGCCTTTCTAGAAAACACCGGCAATTGTCTAAATGCTGTGTCTAACATCATGTCCTCACTATATCTGAAACTGAACCTGTCAAAGACTGAACTCCTTGTGTTTCCTCACGCTACTAATGTACCTATACCCGACATTGCCATTTCCGTGTGTGGTTCTACTATTACTCCCCAGCAACATGCCCGCTGTCTTGGGGTCATACTTGACTCCGAGCTTTCCTTTGTCCCCCACGTCCGATCACTGGCTCGCTCTTGTTATCTGCACCTCAAAAACATTTCTAGAATTCGACCTTTTCTTACTTTTGACTCTGCAAAAACTCTGACTGTTTCTCTTATTCATTCTCGTCTCGACTATTGAAACTCCCTTCTAATCGGTCTCCCTCTTACCAAACTCTCCCCCCTCCAATCTGTCTTGAATGCAGCTGCCAGGATCATATTCCTCACCAGTCGTTACACCGATGCCTCTACCTTGTGCCAGTCATTACACTGGCTACCCATCCACTCTAGAATCCAGTACAAACTTATTACCCTCACCCAGAAAGCTCTTCATTGCTCAGCACCACCCTACATCTCCTCCCTTGTTTCAGTATACCATCCTACCCGTGCCCTCCGTTCTGCTGATGACCTGAGGTTAGCATCCTCATTAATCAGAACCTCCCACTCCCGTCTTCAAGACTATACACGTGCTGCGCCAATTCTTTGGAATGCACTTTCCAAGTCAATATGATTAGTCCACAATCCACACAATTTTAAGCGTGCCCTGAAAACTCATTTATTCAGACTGGCCTACCGCCTCAACACATTAACCTAATCTATCCCTATGTGGCACAGCCAAAAGCTTTTTACCATAACCAGGTTCCCCGCATCATGTTCCCACATGCTTTATGCATCCATTAGCCCTCTGAATCCATACTGTTACACACTTAACATTATGGCTGGTCCATACAATCAGGGCAACTGTTACCACCCACCTATCGTGTCTCCCTTTTTTTCCTCATAGATTGTAAGCTTGCGAGCAGGGCCCTCATTCCTCTTGTTATCTGTTATGATCTATGTGATTATTGTTATGCTGTAATGTATATTGTCTGTACAAGTCCCCTCTGAAATGTAAAGTGCTGTGGAATATGTCAGCACTATAGAAATAAAATTTATTATTATTATTATTATTATTATTCCCAACCACACATAGGAAGACATTTGTCAGTCACTGTCAGCGTGTGGGGAGAAGCTGCCTGGGACCTGTCTGTAGGACTAGTGCACAGCACCGCACTGTCAGCGTGTGGAGAGAAGCCGGCAGGGACCTGTCTGTAGGACTAGTGCACAACACCGCACTGTCAGCTTGTGGGGAGAAGCCGCCAGGGACCTGCCTGTTGGACTAGAGCACAGCACCGCACTGTCAGCGGGTGGGGAGAAGCCACAGGTGACCTGTCTGTGGGACTAGTGCACAGCACCGCACTGTCAGCATGTGGAGAGAAGCCGCCAGGGACCTGTCTGTAGGACTAGTGCACAGCACCGCACTGTCTGCATTAGGGGAGAAGCCACCGGAGACCTGTCTGTAGGACTAGTGCACGGCGCAACACTGTCAGCGTGTGGGGAGAAGCCGTCAGGGACCTGTCTGTAGGACTAGTGCACAGCGCCGCACTGTCAGTGTTTGGGGAGAAGCCGTCAGGGACCTGTCTGTAGGACTAGTGCACAGCACCGCACTGTCAACGTGTGGGGAAAAGCCGCCTGAGACCTGTCTGTAGGATTAGTGCACAACGCTGCACTGTCAGCATGTGGGGAGAAGCCGCCTGGGACCTGTCTGTAGGACTAGTGCACAGCACCGTACTGTCAGCATGTGGCGAGAAGCCGCCAGGGACCTGTCTGTAGGACTAGTGCACAGCGCCGCACTGTCAGTGTTTGGGGAGAAGCCGCCGTGGACCAGTCTGTAGGACTAGTGCACAGCACCGCACTGTCAGTGTTTGGGGAGAAGCCGCCGGGGACCAGTCTGTAGGACTAGTGCACAGCACCGCACTGTCAACGTGTGGGGAAAAGCCGCCTGAGACCTGTCTGTAGGATTAGTGCACAACGCTGCACTGTCATCATGTGGGGAGAAGCCGCCTGGGACCTGTCTGTAGGACTAGTGCACAGCACCGCACTGTCAGCATGTGGCGAGAAGCCGCCAGGGACCTGTCTGTAGGACTAGTGCACAGCGCCGCACTGTCAGTGTTTGGGGAGAAGCCGCCGGGGACCAGTCTGTAGGACTAGTGCACAGCACCGCACTGTCAGTGTTTGGGGAGAAGCCGCCAGGGACCTGTCTGTAGGACTAGTGCACAGCGCCGCACTGTCAGTGTTTGGGGAGAAGCCGCCGGGGACCAGTCTGTAGGACTAGTGCACAGCACCGCACTGTCAGTGTGTGGGGAGAAGCCGCCAGGGACCTGTCTGTAGGACTAGTGCACAGCGCCGCACTGTCAGCATGTGGCGAGAAGCCGCCAGGGACCTGTCTGTAGGACTAGTGCACAGCGCCGCACTGTCAGTGTTTGGGGAGAAGCCGCCGGGGACCAGTCTGTAGGACTAGTGCACAGCACCGCACTGTCAACGTGTGGGGAAAAGCCGCCTGAGACCTGTCTGTAGGATTAGTGCACAACGCTGCACTGTCAGCATGTGGGGAGAAGCCGCCTGGGACCTGTCTGTAGGACTAGTGCACAGCACCGCACTGTCAGCATGTGGCGAGAAGCCGCCAGGGACCTGTCTGTAGGACTTGTGCACAGCACCGCACTGTCAGCATGAGGGGAGAAGCCACCGGGGACCTGTCTGTAGGACTAGTGCACAGCGCAACACTGTCAGGGTGTGGGGATAAGCCGCCTGAGACCTGTCTGTAGGATTAGTGCACAACGCCGCCCTGTCAGCGTGTGGGGAGAAGCCGCCAGGGACCTGTCTGTAGGACTAGTGCACAGCACCGCACTGTCAGCATGTGGAGAGAAGCCGCCAGGGACCTGTCTGTAGGACTAGTGCACAGCACCGCACTGTCAGCATGAGGGGAGAAGCCACCGGAGACCTGTCTGTAGGACTAGTGCACAGCGCAACACTGTCAGCGTGTGGGGAGAAGCCGCCAGGGACCTGTCTGTAGGACAGCGCAACACTGTCAGCGTGTGGGGAGAAGCTGCCAGGGACCTGTCTGTAGGACTAGTGCACAGCACCGCACTGTCAGTGGGCGGGGAGAAGCCACCTGTCTGTAGGACTAGTGCACAGCACTGCACTGTCAGCGTGTGGGGAGAAGCCGCCAGGGACCTGTCTGTAGGACTAGTGCACAGCACCGCACTGAGAGCGTGTGGGGAGAAACCACCGGGGACCTGTCTGTAGGACTAGTGAACAGCACCGCACTGTCAGCGTGTGGGGAGAAGCCACGGGGACCTGTCAGTAGGACTAATGCACAGCGCCACTCGCTCCTCAGCAGCTATTAGTATGTTTTTCTCTGAAACCCCACAGCTTTATAGAGCCAAACATACCTGGTGAGAGACTACAGCCGGGGCAGATACACGCTGCACAAACCATGAGCGGCCTGTATCACCTGCAGGCTCCCTTTAATAACTTTATTATTATAATAATGTTACATACTAGAACAGTATTACATATTACACATCTAATGCCGTGGTTACTGTATGGGGGCTTGTTATACTCACAGGCTGGGCTTATAATAAGACCCCGGCTCTAAGAATAATAAGCCCCCTACCTCCCCATCAGCCCCCCAAATAGCATCTATTACATGTGATGGAGTTCATAACCCTAAGGCTGTGTACACACGTAGCGTCTTTTTTGCGGCAATTTTAACCCCTTCCCGACCCATGACGCCTACGTAGGCATCATGAAAAGCTGTGCCAATACGTCCCATGACGCCTATGTAGGCGTCATGGTATAAACCACCCTCCTGCGGGTCGGGTGACTGGGGTAAATGAAAGGTCACCCAACCCACACACACAGGACCCTTTATACTTCACCATGGGGGGGTGGCTTAGCCCCCACGTGGCTACGATCGCTCTGATTGGCTGTTGAAAGAGAAACAGCCAATCAGAGCGATAGTAATATTTCACCAATGAAATTTGATGAAATATTACAATCCAGCCATGGCCGATGCTGCAGTAGCATCAGACATGGCTGGAGACACTAATCTGACCCCCCCACACCGACTGGTGGGGGCGATCGGCCCCCGCCACGGACTGATGGAACGAGCTGCTCCCCCTCCCCTTCCCTCCGCTCCCCCCCTCAGTCCGATCACCTCCCCTCCCCCCGGTACCGTCCAAGTCCCGCTCTGGCTCCTGGTGTTCCGCCGTCCCGGATCATGGGCGCCGCCATATTGAAAAATGGCGTGCGCATGTGCAGTGCGCCCACCGGAATCTGCAATGCTGCAGATTAATTCATTTATTTTGATCACTGTGATAAACTCTCACAGTGATCAAAATTATAAAAAAGTAAATAAACCCCCCTTTTAACACCCCCATAGGTAGGGACAAATAATAAAATAAAGAAAATATTTTTATTTTTCCATTAGGGTTAGAATTAGGATTAGGGATGAAATTAGGGTTAGGGTTAGAAATAGGGTTACGGTTGGAGTTAGGGTTAGGGTTGGAATTAGGGTTGGGATTAGGGTTAGGGCTGTAATTAGAGTTAGGGTTGGAATTAGGGTTAAGATTAGGGGTGGGTTGGGGTTGGGATTAGGGTTAGGCTTGTGGTTAGGCTTAGAGTTGGGATTAGGGTTAGGGGTGTGTTGGGGTTAGGATTGTGGTTAGGGTTATGATTAGGGTTGGGATTAGGGTTAGGGTTGTGTTGGGGTTAGGGTTGGAGTTAGAATTGAGGGGTTTCCACTGTTTAGGCACATCACGGGGTCTCCAAACGCAATATGGCGCCACCATTTATTCCAGCCAATTTTGCATTCAAAATGTCAAACAGTGCTCCCTCCATTCCGAGCCCCGACGTGTGCCCAAACAGTGGTTTACCCCCAAATATGGGGTATCAGCGTACTCAGGAAAAATGGCACAACAACTTTGGGGGTCTAATTTCTCCTGTTACCCTTGTGAAAATAAAAAATTGGGGCTAAAAAAAATTATTTTTGTGGAAAAAAATGATTTTTTATTTTCATGGCTCTGCGTTATAAACTTCTATGAAGCATTTGGGGGTTGAAAGTGCTCACGACACATCTAGATAAGTTCCTTCGGCGGTCTAGTTTCCAAAATGGGGTCACTTGTGGGGGGTTTCCACTGTTTAGGCACATCAGGGGCTCTGCAAACGTAACATGACGCCCGCAGACCATTCCATCAAGTCGGCATATCAAAACATCACTACTTCCCTTCCAAGCCCCGATGTGTGCCCAAACAGTGGTCCCACCCACATATGGGGAACCATCGTACTCAGGACAAACTGGACAACAATTTTTGGGGTCCAATTTCTCCTGTTACCCTGCTGAAAATAAAAAATAGCGGGCTAAAAAAACATTTTTTGAGGAAAAAAAAATATTTTTATTTTCACGGCTCTGCGTTATAAACTTCTGTGAAGCACCTGGGGGTTCAAAGTGCTCACTATACATCTAGATAAGTTACTTAGGGGGTCTAGTTTCCAAAATGGGGTCATTTGTGGGGGAGCTCCAAAGTTTAGGCACACAGGGGCTCTCCAAACACGCTAACAATTGGAGCTAATTTTCCATTCAAAAAGTCCTGCTGTGTACTCAAACAGTGGTTCCCCCCCACATATGGGGTACCAGCGTACTCAAGACAAACTGGACAACAACTTTTGAGGTCCAATTTATTGTGTTACCCTTGGGAAAATAAAAAATAGCGGGCTAAAAAATCATATTTGAGGAAAAAAAATGATTTTTTATTTTCATGGCTCTGCGTTTATAAACTTCTGTGAAACACTTGGGGGTTCACAGTGCTCACTACACATCTAGATAAACTCCTTGGTGGTTTTAGTTTCCAAAATGGGGTCACTTGTGGGGGGGTTTCTACTGTTTAGACACATCAGGGGCTCTGCAAACGCAACATGACGCCCGCAGAACATTCCATCAAAGTCTGCATTCCAAAATGGCGCTCTTTCTCTTCTGAGCTCTCCCATGCGCCCAAACAGTGGTTCCCTCCACACATGGGGTATCGGTGTACTCAGGACAAATTCCACAACAATTTTTCTGGTCCAATTTCTCCTGTTAGCCTTGTGAAAATAAAAAATAGCGAGCTAAAAAATCATTTTTGAGGAAAAAAAATGATATTTTTTTTCACTGCTCTGCGTTATAAACTTCTGTGAAGCACTTGGGGTTTCAAAGTGCTCACCACACATCTAGATAAGTTCCTTTGGGGGTCTATTTTCCAAAATGGGGTCACTTGTTGGGGAGCTCCAATGTTTAGGCATACAATGGCTCTCCAAAAAGTCAATTGGCGCTCCTTCCCTCCTGAACCCTGTCGTGTGCCCAAACAGTGGTTTATGACCACATGAGGTATCAGTGTACTCAGGAGAAATTTTCTACAAATTTTAGGATCCATTTTATCCTGTTACCCATGTGAAAATTTTTGTTGGAAAAATTAAGATGTCCATTTTTCCTTCCACGTTGCTTTAGTTCCTGTGAAGCACCTGAAGGGTTAATAATCTTCTTGAATGTAGTTTTGAGTAGCTTGAGGGGTGCAGTTTTTACATTGGTGTCACTTTTGGGTATTTTCTGCCATATAGACCCCTCAAAGTGACTTCAAATGTGAGGTGGTCCCTAAAAACAATGGTTTTATAAATTTTGTTGTAAAAATGAGAAATCGCTGGTCAACTTTTAACCCTTATAACTTCCTAACAAAAAAAAAAAATTGTTTCCAAAATTGTGCTGATGTAATCTCAAAATCGCTAAGATGCGTTGAAGCGTTCCTGAGTTATTACCTCATAAAGGGACACTGGTCAGAATTGCAAAAAATGTCTAGGTCATTAAGTTCAAAATAGGCTGGGTCATGAAGGGGTTAAACACGCAATTTTGCCTCAAATGCAAAAAAGCATGCAATCCTATGTGATTCCACACATGCTGTGCTAATGCTGCGTATTTTTACGTGGCGGAATTGCATCGCGGAAAAATGCGCAGCATGCTCATTCTTTGTGCAGAATCGTGGGAAAATCCACACACATAGGAATGCATTTTTCTGCTTACTTTCCGCATGTAGCTGTGCCCACCATGCGAAAAGTAAGCAGAACATTTGCGGATGTTACCCACGGTCTGGAGGAGAGGAGATTCTCCTCCGGGCTCTGGGTACCATATCTCTGTAAAAAAAGAATTAAAATAAAAAAGTCGTCATATTCTCACCTTCTGACGTCCCTCGCAGCATCCCCAGGCCTCAGCGATGCTCACGGCAAGTCCCGTTCCCAGGGATGCCTTGCGACAATGACCTTTGATGACGTCGCGGTCTCTTGAGACCGCGACATCATCAAAGGTCATTTTCGCAAGGCATCGCTGGGAACGAGACTTCCCGGGAGCATCGCGATGATCGGGGACGCTGCGCGGGACACCAGGTGAGAATATGATGATTTTTTATTTTTTTTATTATTTTAAACTTTATATCTTTTTACTACTGATGCTGTATAGGCAGCCTCAATAGTAAAAAGTTGGTCACACTCATCAAACACTATGTTTGACGAGTGTGACCAACCTGTCAATCAGCTTTCCAAGCGTTGCCACAGATCGCTTGGAAAACGCCAGTATTCTGCAAGCTAATTACACTTGCAAATCGCTAGTTTTTCCGCGGGAAATAGGCGGGAATTTAAAATGAGGTTTTCTCGCATATTTCCCGTGGAATGGAATTCCCGCGGAAATTTCCGCGGGAATTCCACCCGTGTGCACATAGCCTGATAATAAGTATAATAATAAGGCCCTCCACCCTGTCCTCCCTTCACCACCCCTTCAGTTCCTACACTGCCCCCATCCTCTCACATTCACCCCACAGTGACCATTACATACCTGGATCCTGAGGATACGTGTGTTTATTGCAAGATACAGTATATACAGGCAGTAAACACACAAGTGTCCTCAGGTTCAATAGTGTACGCATTGTGTATTGTCATGCTGTATATTTCATGCTTCACTCTTGTTCCTGAGGATACATGTGTGTTTATTGCAAGATATATACTGGCAGTAAACACACAAGTGTCCTCAGGTTCAATAGTGTACACATTGTGTATTGTCATGCTGTATATTTCATGCTTCAGTCATGTTCCTGAGGATACATGTGTGTTTATTGCAAGATACAGTATATACTGGCAGTAAACACACAAGTGTCCTCAGGTTCATTAGTGTACGCATTGTGTATTGTCATGCTGTATATTTCATGCTTTACTCTTGTTCCTGAGGATATATGTGTGTTTATTGCAAGATATATACTGGCAGAAAACACACAAGTGTCCTCAGGTTCAATAGTGTACGCATTCTGTATTGTCATGCTGTATATTTCATGCTTCACTCTTGTTCCTGAGGATACATGTGTGTTTATTGCAAGACATATTCTTTCAGTAAACACACAAGTGTCCTCAGGTTCAATAGTGTACGCATTGTGTATTGTCATGCTATATATTTCATGCTTCACTCTTGTTCCTGAGGATACATGTGTGTTTATTGCAAGATATATACTGGCAGTAAACACACAAGTGTTCTCAGGTTCAATAGTGTACACATTGTGTATTGTCATGCTGTATATTTCATGCCTCACTCTTGTTCCTGAGGATACATGTGTTTATTGCAAGATATATTCTTTCAGTAAGCACACAAGTGTCCTCAGGTTCAATAGTGTACGCATTGTGTATTGTTATGCTGTATATTTCATGCTTCACTCTTGTTCCTGAGGATACATGTGTGTTTATTGCAAGATATATACTGGCAGTAAACACACAAGTGTTCTCCGGTTCAATAGTGTACACATTGTGTATTGTCATGCTGAATATTTCATGCTTCACTCTTGTTCCTGAGGATACATGTGTATTTATTGCAAGATATATACTTGCAGTAAACACACAAGTGTCCTCAGGTTCACTAGTGTACGCATTGTGTATTGTCATGCTGTATATTTCATGCTTCACTCTTGTACCTGAGGATACATGTGTGTTTATTGCAAGATATATACTGGCAGTAAACACACAAGTGTCCTCAGGTTCAATAGTGTACGCATTGTGTATTGTCATGCTATATATTTCATGCTTCACTCTTGTTCCTGAGGATACATGTGTGTTTATTGCAAGATATATACTGGCAGTAAACACACAAGTGTCCTCAGGTTCAATAGTGTACGCATTGTGTATTGTCATGCTGTATATTTCATGCTTCACTCTTGTTCCTGAGGATACATGTGTGTTTATTGCAAGATATACACTCACTGGCCACTTTATTAGGTACACCATGCTAGTAACGGGTTGGACCCCCTTTTGCCTTCAGAACTGCCTCAATTCTTCGTGGCAGAGATTCAACAAGGTGCTGGAAGCATTCCTCAGAGATTTTGGACCATATTGACATGATGGCATCACACAGTTGGCGCAGATTTGTCGGCTGCACATCCCTGATGCGAATCTCCCGTTCCACCATATCCCAAAGATGCTCTATTGGATTGAGATCTGGTGACTGAGGAGGCCATTTGAGTACAGTGAACTCATTGTCATGTTCAAGAAACCAATCTGAGATGATTCGAGCTTTATGACATGGCGCATTATCCTGCTGAAAGTAGCCATCAGATGTTGGGTACATTGTGGTCATAAAGGGATGGACATGGTCAGCAACAATACTCAGGTAGGCTGTGGCGTTGCAACGATGCTCAATTGGTACCAAGGGGCCCAAAGAGTGCCAAGAAAAAATTCTCCACACCATGACACCACCACCACCAGCCTGAACCGTTGATACAAGGCAGGATGGATCCATGCTTTCATGTTGTTTACGCCAAACTCTGACCCTACCATCCGAATGTCGCAGCAGAAATCGAGACTCATCAGACCAGGCAACGTTTTTCCAATCTTCTACTGTCCAATTTCGATGAGCTTGTGCAAATTGTAGCCTCAGTTTCCTGTTCTTAGCTGAGAGGAGTGGTACCCGGTGTGGTCTTCTGCTGCTGTAGCCCATCTGCCTCAAAGTTCGACGCACTGTGCGTTCAGAGATGCTCTTCTGCCTACCTTGGTTGTAATGGGTGGCAATTTGAGTCACTGTTGCCTTTCTATCAGCTCGAACCAGTCTGCCCATTCTCCTCTGACCTCTGGCATCAACAAGGCATTTCCGGCCACAGAACTGCCGCTCACTGGATTTTTTTTCTTTTTCGGACCATTCTCTGTAAACCCTAGAGATGGTTGTGCGTGAAAATCCCAGTAGATCAGCAGTTTCTGAAATACTCAGACCAGCCCTTCTGGCACCAACAATCATGCCACGTTCAAAGGCACTCAAATCACCTTTCTTCCCCATACTGATGCTCGGTTTGAACTGCAGGAGATTGTCTTGACCATGTCTACATGCCTAAATGCACTGAGTTGCCGCCATGTGATTGGCAGATTAGAAATTAAGTCTTAACACACAGTTGGACAGGTGTACCTAATAAAGTGGCCAGTGAGTGTATACTGGCAGTAAACACACAAGTGTTCTCAGGTTCAATAGTGTACACATTGTGTATTGTCATGCTGTATATTTCATGCCTCACTCTTGTTCCTGAGGATACATGTGTGTTTATTGCAAGATATATTCTTTCAGTAAACACACAAGTGTCCTCAGGTTCAACAGTGAATGTATAGTGTATTCAATTTGTTGGGATGCCGCCTTGACTGTTTGTCAAGTTCACTCTGGTGTGTGTTCATACAGATGTTACCATCTGTGCATTGTATAATATAATTTTCTTTTTCTTTGCCGTTTTCTCAACAGAGGACAAAGTCCGCACACGTTGGCGCTCGATGAAGGACCGCTTCAACACTGATGTTCATGCTGAGGGACAGGTTCGCAGTGGCTCAGCGGCAAGGAGAAGAACCAAGTACCGCTATCATCGCGCGCAGGAATTCTTACGACCAGTCCTTGCCACCAGAGCGTAAGGTTTTTTTTTTTTGTTTTATTGAACCTAATCGTTCATTCTCTATTCCACAGCTGATCCGTCTTGAAAATGCTTGATACTAATGTTTAGCTTTTGCTTCCACAGCACCTGGAGCAGCACCCTGCAACCTGTCCCGGGAGCGGTTCTTCATCGATCAACCTCGGTCCCGTCCCAGCCATCCGACAACCAGGAAGCAATTTGCAGGTCAGGAACACAGACAGCTGGTGACCAGGAAGCTGGTCAATAAGGTGTTCCCCTGTCCCAGGTCTCTGCCACTGGTTATGCGGGCACTACCCGCCAGCGGCAGAGGGCCTTGGACAGGCCTGTCTTGCCTGAGTTCATGTCCTTGAGCGAGGCCTTTCATGCCAGCCTCAAGACGCTGTCCGAAAGAGTGAAAAGTGGATTTTCACTAATGCAACATGGTTTTAACAACATGGAACACCTCTTCCACTCTTCCGCACAGCGCTTTAACCAGCTGGAGCCCGACCTCAATAGACCAGCGCACCATTTCTTTAGTGAAATTGAACGGGGCATGGCGGATCACCTTAGTCCTGAGCAACAGCTGACTGTGTTACACGCCTGCAACACTGCTTACTTGCAGGCTATGCAGCAGAATCAGTATGTGCAGCAGTCAGTGTTGTCATTCCCACCTGTGCCACCACTGACTCGCTTCACCACAGTACCGACTTCTGGTGCATATCAATGCACGGCCACATTCATTCCTAGCCAAGCCGGACACCACAATACAACACAAATGCTGGGTGCTGCTGGACACTCCACCACCACCACCACCATGTCAAGCGCTGCTCCGGTCTGGAGCACCAGTACTGCGACGGTGACATCAGCTTGGCGCACAAGCGCAAAATCATCTTGGACCACAGCAACCTCTTCTCCTGTTCGGAGCACAGAGAGATCATCATCTCCGGATCGGAGCACCGCCACTTCTCAACTGTATGAGAGCACCGCCACAACTCCTCACCATTCAAGGACCACCGCCACCACCCCTCTTCAGAGGAGCACCACCACCACCCCTCTTCAGGGGAGCACCGGCACCACATCTCTTCATAGGATTACCGCCACCACTTCGCCTCCTCATAGCACTGCCACCACTCATCAGCGGAGCACCGCCACCACTTTGCCTCCTCATAGCACTGCCACCACTCATCAGAGGAGCACTGCCACCACTCCTCATCAGAGGAGTACCGCCAACACTTCGCCTGATAGGAGCACCGCCACCACTTCTCCTACTAGAAGCACCATGCACAATTCACCTTCGATGAGCACCGACACAACAATCTCTCCTCCAAGGAGCACCGCCAGCACCACCACAGAGCACCCTAGGGGAGACCCACATTCCTTATTTTTTTCTGCATGATCACGGTCCACCAGCTCTAGGCGTTCAAGTAGTGTAAGGCGGTCACACGGTGCTAGTCGGTCCAGGCTGGTGACTCCTGCCCCAAAGAAGACCAAGAAACAAAAGACTTTGCTAGTCCCCCCTTTCCTTCTGATGTTTCTCAACCTGCGTCCTTTTCCATGCCTGAACTCCCTTCCCCCACAAATTTAGTTGCCCCTTCACCTAGAACCCCTTCCTCAATTTCCAGCCGTTCCTCCTCTCTCCACACCCCTAAAGTATCCCATTCTTCCCACAAACCTCCTGCAAAGGGAAAATCATTTTTTTATTTTGTAACTTAAAAAATAAAAGTTTAATATTTTTTTTTCTAAAAAGGTTTGGTTAATGTGTCTTTCGCCGCATACACACTCTGCGCTGTACAGTTTGCGTTTTTGGGAACACATAGCTCCAGTAATGACACATGTTTCGTGTGTCAATCTTGGAGATATGTGTTGTCAAAACAACAAATCTATATGACTTGCAATTTCCAGATCCCCTCAGTGTCTTTTCTTAGTTAATATCGCAAAGACTGAATAGAGTATGGTGTTGAGTGCAAGGCCTATCTATTGTTAACTTGCCTTGTATCCTTAACAATTAATATGGTGTTTTTTAACATCATTTAACTGTTTGGAATGCAATCCCAGGTTAATATAGATAGACCTTGTAAATAACCCCATCCTCTATTCAGTGTGTGTTTATAAAGTGAGGAGACAATGTGGAAAATACACTCCATATATTCAGTGACCTGGCCATGTATCAGAATTTTAAATTAAAAAACAGAGTATAATACAGGTATAAACACAGGTGTTTTATTAACATACAGCCAAAAACAAATTGCTTTACACCATTTACTCTTGCCATGCCACCCGTCCTACATCAGAGTTGAAGTAGGTTGCAAATTGGTACCTCATTTGGCCAACTTCAATAGATGACCTGAGAGGGTGCTGGTTAAATTCTGGCAAGGGGTTAGGAGCGTCATCGAGTTCAAAATGCGGGTGCTTTCTAACCATCACAAAATTGTGTAGTACAACACAGGCCTTCACCACCTCATCCACGGTTTCCAGTTTAAGGTTAATGGCTGTGTCGAGAATGCGCCATCTGGACACAAGTATACCAAAGGCACACTCTACAGTTCTTCTTGCCCTGGTCAGCCTGTAATTAAAAATGTGTTTGGTGTGGTCCAAGTCCCGGCTGGAGTAGGGTTTGAGGAGGTTTTGGCACATCTGGAATGCCTCATCCCCAACCATTACAAAGGGCTGTGGCGGACCTTCGGTGTTGGGAAGAGGCCGTGGCATGGGAAAATAGAACTGGACCAGGAGACGTTCCTCAGGAGGAATCGCACGACGGAGCTGTGTGTCCTGTCTCCGGATGACATCTTGTACACGACCAAGCAAATCCCTGCATCTTTGTTGGGACATCCGTGTGTAATCAGTAAATTTATCCGGGTCTGCCTGTAGCTCGCTGTAGAGGGTGTGGTACGCTCCACGGCTCTCCCGGAGTTCAACAATTGGATCAATCCACAAACGCCGCCGCTGCCGTCTTCTCTGTCTCTCTTTCTCCCTTTGCTCATGGCAAGCAACTGCATAAGCCTGAGCCATCCTGATGTCCAGATCCAAGTTGAAGTGAAAACTCTTCCAGCGCAGATCCATGTCGTCAAGAAAAAAAACAAGCAAATGTGAAGAATACCTGTAAACAGGGTCTATATAAAGAATTCAAATAACACACACCCACTGCTGTCCAATTGGTGGAGTCTGTTGCACTAATTGGTCAAGGATTATTACTCATGTGATTGTGACATCATGTGCAATAAAAACGCAAACCCATGAAAAACGCTTTAAAACACATACAAACAGTGCGTTTTTTTGCCTTAACGCACACAATGAGGCGAGAAAAAAACGCAGCGTTTACAAGCGTTTGTAAGCATTTTTGTCATGAGTTTGATGTGCGCACGAAACGCAGCGCAATAAAACGCTAGTGTGAAACTAGCCTTAGACATGGCCAGGCAGTGTCTGAGGTAACTGTAATGTGGGCATTAGGGCCCCGGGGAGCTCCAGCGTGCATGAACCAGAGCACACAGGAAGCCTGCAGCATGGACAGCTGAGCAGGTCAGAAACTTAACAGCCTAGCACTGGCCACACACTACACTGCACAGAGACTCTACTAGTCAGCCTGCAGCATCTCAGGAAGATAGGGGAGCAGGCAATCTGCTGTGGTCTCCCTGAGTGCTGCCTGAGGACAGAAGCGGCTGTTGCTCCGAGTGGGCCCCTTCATGGGACCGGGTCGGGGCGATGGCTCCCTCTGCCCCCCCAGTAGCGTAGCTACTGGGCATGAGAAAGTATTACAGCACACTAAAGTTTGACCCATTCAAGTCTATGGGTGCATTGGTTTTTCCAGTACCATTAATATCAAGACGTGTGAAAGGTGCCTAAGATAGATATATACACAATAGTAATTGGAGACGTGTCCACAATTGCCTTGGCTAATAATTCTGGCATCATCGTGAGAATAATTTCCCATAAAAGCTATTCATCTATAGAGAATGGAATATGTTATGCTAATGACACTCTGATCAAACTTTAATCATATTTTAATCCGAGTGTCAGCTTAGTGTGTCCTGATTCTTTTGGATGTGAGAAGATAGAGAGCAAAATTTCTCCATCTTCTCCATTCTGTGAGTCCAGTCCCCAGCTGTCTGCCTTCCCTCAGCTGGTTAGGAAAAAGAAGGGAAACCCAACGCTGTTTTTTTAATTATGTACTTAATACGCACAATACACATATGGGGGGTTGTGGACTACAACTGTCAACAGCATTGCCAGGTCTCGCTGATCGCAGGTCTCCTCCAGAACCTGGGTATCATCCGCACATTTTCCGCTTACTTTGCACATGGTGGGCATAGCCACATGCGGAAAGTAAGCAGAACAATGCATTCCTATGTGTGCAGAATTCCCGCGGTTCTGCACAAAGAATGAGCCTGCTGTGTATTTTTCCGCGATGCGATTCCGCCATGGAAAAATACGCAGCATTAGCACAGCATATGCAGAATGCCATTGAATTCAATTGGTTGCTTATTTTATGCGTTTTCGCGGCCAAAAAACGAGACAAACGCATAAAATCCACGGGAATTCCGGACGTTTGCACACAGCCTAAAACTGGTTAGTTCGACTGACTTCATTTAAAATTGACAAACTCAACTATACTCACCCATCACTGCTCTAGCACAGCCTCTCTTCTCCTGCCTCCTCTCCCTGTTGACAAACTGCAACCGTGATTACACAACTTTGGGTTTGAATGCTGCAGGCAATCACAGAGTACAGTGGTCTCATACTATCTCGGCACCATGGCTAGAGATGGGCGAAACCGAATAGGGGGTCTGTACCAAACACCTACAGTTCAGGCATGGACCCTGAACAGAGACTGCATGTGATAGTAGTGTGCAAACACTGCATGTTCGGGCCCCCCATTCATGTGAATGGGGTCTGGGTTTAGGTACCTGAACCAAACTTTTTTTTTAACTGTTTGGCCGGACCCAAACATCCAGGGGTTCACCCATCACTAATCATGGGTGAGTTCAGTGATTAGTGACATTAGACAACGGTGCCACCGCTGCAGTCTATCAACAAATACTGGACACAATGGTGGAGAGTCAGAGCGTATGACATTTAGGGTGCTGCACTCAGAATATAGCGAAAAGGGATTTCTATAGTAGAAAGAAAATAACATTGAAATGCAAAAACCCGGTCTTGGCGGCAATACAGGGATTGTGTCGGCTCCAACTGCATAACAGTGCAGGTATTTGTATGGCACATTCTTCAGCCTGTCTGTCATTCAGTCTGTGAATCAGCTTGTGCACTGACATCAGCAAAGCTGGGCCAGCAGTGAGTGAGGGGGGAGTACGCAGGCGTATTGTCTATGGGTGGGGAGGGGGGAGATGTGGAGCAGAGCAGCCTAGAGCATCCTGATTCACCTACTCTACTGCCTGCACTGCCTCTCCCAGGGAAGAGATTAACCTATTCCTGCCTTACTGCAGACACCACCCAGTTAACCCACATCTTTTCCTCCTCCCCAGCCTCCATTCAGCATCCCAGACTCCAGAGCAGACACACAGGACCCAGAGAGGAGAGAGCATCCTGCAGAAAAGGGATTTGGCTGCTCTTTTTCCTGGTCCTGTCTCCTGGTCCTTCCCCGAGCATCATGTCTGCAGGGGGAGATTTTGGAAACCCACTGAGGAAATTCAAGCTGGTCTTTCTAGGAGAACAGAGCGGTAAGTGCTGCCACTTTATCCCATTGCATCCTGCTGATTTTTGCATTTACAGGTAAGACTATATTGTCTTTCCCTGCGACCGCCCATGGCATCCATAGACTGGTAGACGAGATTTCTGCAGCCCTTTAATGCCTTTCTATCTGCACCTCCTACCAACCTTTTTTCATCCCTGAAAATATGTCATCCTCATATAAAGCCCCCCCCCCAAACCATTTATAATCAGAGGGCACACAGGTGAGGTTTTAACCCGTTCCACATTGACGCAGAAGTGTCCACCCACCCCTTCATCAATTAGTAACTAGTATCCTGACAACATTTCAATTGAAAAAAATGATGAGTTTTTGGGGTTTCTGACAAAATCTATCCCCATTTCTTGATGGTCAGCATAAAAGGTTATTAGGGTAAGGCGATGTCTTTGTAGGAATCAGTTGCTGCCATATAGAAATATGGACCATTATTTCACATCATGTATCACTTATATTGGGTCCAGGCCTAATCTTCCTGTTAGAAGCTTCTCGTAAGACAGATCTCCACCATAAACAGATTTTCTCCAACACAAGGAGACATAAAAAAAGAGTTAACGTCTGATCTCCACGGCTTTATTTTATTACCCAGCAGGTTGCAGGCTTCCTATGGTGTAATGTACTTTTTTTTTTCAGTCGGACACACCCTTAATGACTCCTGGGATATGTACAGGAGACACAGACAGCTTCTCTGTTATCTGTGGAGCAGGGGAGGATGTTAGTCAAAGGTGGTGGATATTTAGATATATAGAATATTAACATCCTAAGTGACCTTCCTATACATAAAGCAATGGATTACGGCATATTTACCGATTTCTATCACAAGCTGCTGCTTTAAATAATAATAATAATCTTTATATAGCGCTAACATATTCCGCAGCGCTTTACAGTTTGCACACATTTTCATCACTGTCCCCGATGGGGCTCACAATCTAAATTCCCTATCAGTATGTCTTTGGAGTGTGGGAGGAAACCAGAGCACCCGGAGGAAACCCACGCAAATACGGGGAGAACATACAAATTCCTTGCAGATGTTGTCCTAGGTGGGATTCGAACCCAGGACTCCAGCACTGCAAGGCTGCAGTGCTAACCACTGAGCCACCGTGCTGCTTTGGGGTTTATTCATGTTCACCATTTTATATGGCTATATACCAAGGGCTTCAACTCAACAAGAACTTGGAAAACTATCGCTTATAATTAGAGGTAAATTGCAATAGTAATTACTGGTTTCCACTTTCCTATAATTTTAGGACTATACAAAAGTTTCATACATATGATAATCCATTAGGATACTAACAGTTCAGCCAAGCATTGCTTCATTTAAGCCAAAATGCCGAGTTGATGACCTTCGTGTGGACCATACCATTGTCTCAGATCTATGTGAATCTGACCCAATCAGTCTGTAAATTTATCTAGCTTGCTTTCATATTAAATACAAAATTATTACTATAATTAAGTATGAAACTGAAATATGGAGCAATGTAAAAATGTAATAGAAATAATTTTCGCTTTTATGCAACATTTTACACTGAGAACAGGACTGAATCCAAGTGACCCTCAAATGGCAAAAGCCCTCTGCATAAACCACCCTTGCGTGATAAGTGAAATGCAGTATTACCGGCTCGCCTTAAGGCCCCATATTTGGAGAAAGTCAGCCAAACTAACCAGTTTCAAAGTGACCAACTATCTGATGTGCATGGGAGCCTCCTTACCCTACCCTGAATGATGATGATTTCAGGGAAGATAAAAAATTGTGGAAAAAATATGAACGTATGGCTAAGCCAAGCATTCCTATGCAGAGGGGGAGTTAGCTGTACGTCGGCTGATAGCTAGCTCTTGTGTGTGGCCAGCTTTAGCCTATCGGGCTCCACAGATACACATATATATTATATATATAATTTTACTACAAATTGCCCTGTACGGGAATATCTACTTTTGACAATGTCTTTTTGTTAGAACAGGCCCCCCAAAAGGTGTCATACTGTTAGAACAATCAGTTGTTATCTTTCTGTTATTTTTCAGTGAACATTCAGTTCCCCTGCAGCGCCACCTCAGGAAATATCAAGCATTACATGGTTTAAGTCCTCCAGAGACAGAGACTTACTTTTGTAGCTGTTTTCTGAGCTAGCTAATTGTGGAAGATCTCAGGATTCAGAATTAATAAATTTGATGTTTGATAATAAGTTTACAAAACCAGACACCCCCATTAAGTGTTATTATGAGAAGCCTGTACGTTTAGAGCATTTAATACGTACCTTTCGGTAGTCACCAATAATAAAAAATATTCCCAATCGCCCTGAAAGGAGAATATATATGAGCGGATCTAAGAAAGAAGGACACATGGCTGTTTCATGAGCCTTTCACATTAAGAATATTGACATTTTCACATTCCACATAAAGCTGCAGGTCAGAGGTGGCAGCTCTGGACTAATATTTGAGGACTTTTTGACCTCAGGACAATCTATATCACTTATGGCCTTTACGACCAGCTGTAAAGAAAGGAGGTACAAAGGATTTTAGATATTGTATATCTGTGGATAAAAGCGTATAGATATTTATCTTCCCTTTTTACCGTATATAGGGCACTATATTCCACAATGGTGTGCACAAATGGTATTCATCCATCTCAAATACTTTTACAAATCTCATTTATCAAAGTCAGGCTCACCAATGCTGGCCTACTTAAAGGGGTTATCAGGGACTTTGCTTATTTTTTGATATAGGGCTAAGATCTACAGGCAGGTAGTTAGCAACTACTTTCCTGTTCTGCCCAGCGCCGATCCCTGCATGGCCAAAACAGTCACAGACTGCTCCTGACAGTGATTCTGCTGCTTAATTTCCCTCATGTCAACAAAGCAGCTCTTCCTGTTCCGCTCTGCTCTGTTGACAGGGCGTCTCTGCTGACATTTGACAGTTGGCTCCCCGCAGTTAGGCAGCTGGGATCCGGCTGTCAATCAGCATGACATCGGTAGAGATGCCCCATCAACAGATCAAAGCAAAAAAAGAATAAGCTGTTCTGTCGACGCAACGTCACCAGAAACCACAGAATTGCTGACGGAAGTGGACTGTGACTCCTCTGACCCGGCAGAGATCAGCACTGAGCACAACAGGTAGTTAGCAACTACCTGCCTCTAAGATCGTAGCCTTATAGCAAAAAATATGCAAAGGTCCCGAATAACCCCCCCAAAAGGGTTACTAATTCTGAGATATAATAGTATAATTTCTTCTAGAAGACCTAAATCTACCAGTTCATTTAATGAAAAATTATAAATCAGAACAGGTTCCCATTGATCAAGTTGATTACAATGGGTCATTGCAGCTCGTTATGTGCTCTGTCGAGTAACAAAGGATTGTGCAAATCAGACAAGCCTTTGGACAGGAAATTGGCGCATCTATCTATATCAAGATCCAACTCTGCAGAAATACCATATAATAATTAGATCCAATCTCCATGCTGAAGCGTTCCCTGATAGGACTGAAATTCATGGTCTCAGCCACCAGAAGAAACACAACAATACTAATGGGGCTGTTATTTGTAAAAATGTAAAGGTCCAGTGATTTATCGTAGGCGGCAGTATGCTTCCATAATTTTATTTCACATTAAGGCATCACGGAAGGCTTTGTAATATGTGACTGTAATCTCACAGAATTTCAGATTACTTTGGTTGTTATGTCGATGATGGGATCACATAGTGTGTTACTGATGTGCCTTGAAATCTTCTAGACACCACTAATTACCTCAAAATGCTGCTGATAACGAGCACTAATAGCTGGTAATCACTGATAAGTGTCAGTAATAGCTGGTAATCAATGAAGGGTGGCAATAATAACTGGTGGTAATCACTAATAGGTGGTACTAATAGCCGGTGAACACTGATTTGTGGCAATATTAGTTAGTTATCATTGATAAGTTCCACTAGTCATAATTAAAAGGTGACACTAATAGCTGGTCATCACTGATAGGTGGCACTAATAGCCGATAATCACTGATAGGTGGCACTAATAGCTGGTGATCACTAATAGGTGAAACTAATAGCTGGTGATCACTGATAGGCATCCCTAATAGCTGGTCATCACTGATAGGTGGCACTAATAGCTGATAATCACTGATAGGTGGCACTAATAGCTGGTGATCACTGATAGGTGGCACTAATAGCTGGTGATCACTAATAGGCGTCACTAATAGCTGGTGATCACTAATAGGTGGCACTTATAGCTGGTGATCACTGATAGGTTGCACTAATAGCCAATAATCACTAATAGGTGGCACTAATAGCTGGTGATCACTAATAGGTGGCACTAATAGCTGGTGATCACTGATTGGTGACACTAATAGCTGGTGAACACTGATAGGCGGCACTAATAGCTGGTGATCACTAATAGGTGGCACTAATAGCTGGTGATCACTAATAGGTGGCACTAATAGCTGGTGATCACTGATTGGTGACACTAATAGCTGGTAATCACTAATAAGTGGCACTAATAGCTGGTGATCACTGATTGGTGACACTAATAGCTGATGCTCACTGATAGGCGGCACTAATAGCTGGTGATCACTAATAGGTGGCACTAATAGCTGATAATCATTAATAAGTGGCACTAATAGCTGGTGATCCCTGATAGGTGGCACTAACAGCTGATAATCACTAATAGGTGGCACTAATAGCTGGTGATCACAGATAGGTGGCACTAATAGCCGATAATCACTAATAGGTGGCACTAATAGCTGTTGATCACTGATAGGTGGCACTAGTAACTGGTGATGACTAATAGGTGGCACTAATAGCTGTGATCACTATTAGGTGGCACTAACAGCTGATAATCACTAATAGGTGACACTAATAGCTGGTGATCACGAATAGGTGGCACTAATAGCTGGTGATCACAAATAGGTTGCACTAATAGCTGGTGATCATAAATAGGTGGCACTAATAGCTGGTGATCACTAATAGATGGCACTAATAGCTGGTGATCACTAATAGGTGGCACTAATAGCTGGTGATCACTGATTGGTGACACTAATAGCTGGTGAACACTGATAGGCGGCACTAATAGCTGGTGATCACTAATAGGTGGCACTAATAGCTGGTGATCACTAATAGGTGGCACTAATAGCTGGTGATCACTGATTGGTGACACTAATAGCTGGTAATCACTAATAAGTGGCACTAATAGCTGGTGATCACTGATTGGTGACACTAATAGCTGATGCTCACTGATAGGCGGCAGTAATAGCTGGTGATCTCTAATAGGTGGCACTAATAGCTGGTGATCACTAATAGGTGGCACTAATAGCTGGTGATCACTAATAGGTGGCACTAATAGCTGATGCTCACTGATAGGCGGCACTAATAGCTGGTGATCACTAATAGGTGGCACTAATAGCTGGTTATCACTAATAGGTGGCACTAATAGCTGATAATCATTAATAAGTGGCACTAATAGCTGGTGATCCCTGATAGGTGGCACTAACAGCCGATAATCACTAATAGGTGGCACTAATAGCTGGTGATCACAGATAGGTTTCACTAATAGCCGATAATCACTAATAGGTGGCACTAATAGCTGTTGATCACTGATAGGTGGCACTAATAGCCGATAATCACTAATAGGTGGCGCTAATAGCTGGTGATCACAGATAGGTGGCACTAGTAACTGGTGATGACTAATAGGTGGCACTAATAGCTGTGATCACTATTAGGTGGCACTTACAGCTGATAATCACTACTAGGTGACACTAATAGCTGGTGATCACAAATAGGTGGCACTAATAGCTGGTCATCACGGTGACAGGACAATTGTGTACAAGATAATTGTGTACGGACTATTGTGTACAGACAATTGTGTACAGGCCAATTGTGTACAATGACAATTGTGTACAAGGCAATTGTGTACAAGGCGATTGCCCTGTACACAATTGTCCTTGTACACAATTGTCCTTGGACACAATTGGCCTGTACACAATTTTCTGTACACAATTGTCCGTACACAATTATCTTGTACACAATTGTCATGGAACCAATACATGGCACTAATAGCTGGTGATCACTAATAGGTGGCACTAATAGCTGGTGATCACTAATAGGTGGCAAAGGTAGTATGTAATGATAAGTGCCATTAGTAGCTGGTGATGGCTAAATGGTGGCATTAGTAGGTGATAATCACTGATACCTAGTACTAATAGTTGGTAATTACTGATCGATGGCACTAGTAGCTGGTGATCACTGATGGGTGGCGCCACTTGCTGGTGATCCCTGATTGTTGGCACAGGTAGCTACTCTTTGCTTCTCCATTACCCTGAAGTTTGTAATCCCATGAGGGCAGAGTCCACTATGTTTCTCTACCAGTCTGTCAAATTGTTTACTTTATTCTACATATGTTATATGAATGTAGCCCATGTTCATATGTAATTAATGGTGCTTTAAAAATTATTGATATGCTATTAGTAACTGCTAATGACTAAATGGTGGTTCTAGTAGCTGGTAATCATTGGCAGGTGGCACTAATTCTTGGTAATCATTGATAGGTAGCACTACTAACTGGAGATCATTGATTGGTGGCACCGGCGGTAGTTAGTTATCAATGGTAAGTGCCATTAGGAGCTGGCAATGACTAAATGGTGAAATTATGAGCTGGTAATCACTGACAGGTGGAGCTAGTAGTTGGTAATCACTGATAAGTGCCACTACTCGCTAGTGATTACTGATACGTGTTATTAGTATTTGGTAATCACTGGTAAATACCTTAACTGGCTGAGGATACCTAATTAGTGGCACAGGTAGCCAGTACTTAATAATATGTCCACTAATAGTTGGTGATAAATAAAAGGTGGCACTAATAGTTGATGGCACTAATCTCTCTCTTTTATTTTTTTATATAGCGCTAACATATTCTGCAGCGCTTTACAGTTTTGCACACACATTATCATCACTGTCCCCAATGGGGCTCACAATCTAAATTCCCTATCAGTATGTCTTTAGAATGTGGGAGGAAACCGGAGTACCCGGAGGAAACCCACGCAAACATGGGGAGAACATACAAACTCCTTGCAGATGTTGTCCTTGGTGGGATTCGAACCCAGGACCCCAGCGCTGCAAGGCTGCAGCGCTAACCACTGAGCCACCGTGCCGCCCGGTGGTAATCATTAGTACTAGGTGCCATTAGTAACTGGTAATACTGATGATGGCACTAAGAGGTGGTAAGAATAATCACTGATAGGTTGTGCTAGGAGTTGGTAATCACTGATAGGTGGCGCTTGTAGCTGGTGATTACTGACAGGTTGCACTGGCAACTAATAATAATTAATAAGTCCCACTTATAGCTGATAATCACTGACAGGTGGCGCTATTAGCTGGTGATCACTGATAATATAAGTGGTGATAGCTGGTAATAATGGTAATCAATATAAGTGGCACAGGTAGCTAGCATGTAATGATTAGTGCCACTAGTAGCTGGTGATGACTAAAAGTTGGCATTAGAAGCTGGTAATGATTGATAGGTGGAAATAGTTGTTAGTAGTTATTGATAGATGGTAATAGACCACCATAGTGGTGATAGACCACTTATAGCTGGTAATCACTGTTTAACTTTGCAAAGACATTTGACACTGTGCCACATAAACACCTAATGGGTAAATTAATATCCACAGATTAGAAAGTAAGGTTGCTAAGGAGAAAAGAAACCCCGACGCACGTTTTGCTTTTCCCTTCTTCCATGGGGCACTATTGCAATTTGGCACATAGCACCTTTGTTATGCAGACTATCACTTACTGATCCCATATATACAATTTATTATTCATTGGACCCTATTAAATACAAATACTCAGCTATGTACCTTTATCCTTTATTTATCCTATACCATATATTCTCTTAAAATACCATACTCATATGGTTGATTTGTCTGATCATTGCTTCATTCCTGGTATTTGGCTATTGTCATCTACTTTTTGAATATGTATCTGTTTCACTTGATTTCACTTTGATCCTGGTTTCCTGGAGTTCACTGTGCCTTGTTCTACACTTTAGTATTCAATTTGTTTCAATATCTCCTTGTTGGAGTTCTTTTTACTATATGTACTAATAAAATATTTATATTTTACTTGGGTGGTTCACTTCCCTTCTTTGGGTATATTATTTCTTTTTGGAAGTCACCTAATATTATTTATGGTCTTTTTTTGGATTCATGATTTATTAATTATATAGAACACATGATTAATGGAGTTTTTTTTTCTATTTTTTGCAAATCACACCAAACTGTAGTAAAGTTCAGTCTATGGAAGATGATCATAAGTTACAAGTTGACTGAAGAAACTAAGTGTTTAGGCATCTACAGTACTTAGCATATGACATTCAATGTGGAGAAATATAAAGTAATTTACATGGGCACTAATAATTTGTCTTGTATTAAAAAGGGTTTAAACTCGTGGGACCCAGGACATAATACTGGCACTTTATAAAGCGCTAGCGCGACCTCATCTTGAATATGCAGTTCAGTTCTGGGCACCAGTTCATAGAAAGGATGCTCTGGAGTGAGGAAAGGTACAAAGAAAAGCCATAAAACTGATAAGGATCTTAGTTGTTAGGAAAGATTAAAATAATTAAATGTATTTGGTCATGGGAAGAAACGTCCAAGAGGGGACATGATTAACGTGTATAAGTGCACAAATGGCTGATTCAAAAAGTATGGTCAAAATCTGTGTCATGTAAACCCCCCATCTGAAGAACAAGAGAGCCCACCCTCCATTTGGAGAAAGAAAGGTTCAACCTCCATGGGAAAAAAGGCTTCTTTACTATAAGAACTATTACTTTGTGGACTAGTCAATTCAGGAACTGGTCAAAATAGTAACTGTTGATATTTTTTAAAAGGGTTTAGATGATTTTTTTTTAAAAGAAAATAACATAGTAAATTGTGTAGATGTGTTTAGCTCTTTTCTGAATGTTTAGTTCAGTGGATCGACAGTTGAGATCAGGAGAGATTAGCTCTTCTGGGGCATGGTGGGTGTACATATTCCTTTAGTTTTTCCAATCCCTTGGCTGAACATGATGAAGATTTATCTTTTTTTTTTTTTAAATCATATTAACTATGTAACTATGGTAGGTGTGCTAGTAGCTGGTAATCTCTGATAGTTGGCATTGGTACCTAGTGTTTTCCAGCTTTTTTCAATCAGGTATTACTAACAGGTGGCACTAATAGCTGGTAATCTTGTGGCACTGATAGCTGGTAACACTAGTATCTGGCAATCACGGACTGGTGGCACTAGAAAGCAGTAAGAACTGATAGGGGGCACCAATAAAGGGTAGTCACTGACAAGTATCACTAATAGCAGATAATAACTTATAGGTCTCATTAGTAGTTGGTAATCATTGATAGGTGTCATTACTCATTGGTGGTGATCACTGATTGGTGGCACCATTGGCTAATTGTCAATAGTAAATGCCATTAGTAGCTAGCAAAAACTAAAGGTGATATTACTGATAGGTGGCTCACTGGTGGCACCAGTAGATAACTGTCAACGGTGAGTGTCATTAGGACCTGGCAAAGATTGAAAAGAAGGACTAGGATCTGATAATCACTAATAGCTGGCACTAATAGCTGTTAGTCACAAACTGATGGCACTACTCGATGGTGATCACTCATGGATGGCTCTAGCAGTTTGTAATCACTGATAGTGACACCAATTAGCTGGTAATTACTCCAAGATAGCATTGGGACATGATAATCAGTGATAACTGTCACTAATGGCTCGTAATCACTGATTTATGATTTCAGTTACTGGTAATAACTGTATGGTGGTACTACTGCATGTTGATTATTGATTGGTAGCATGGGTAGATGGTTATCCTATCCATGGCATGTGCCATTAGTATCTGGCAATGACTAAACAGTGCGGTATTAGTAGCTGGTAATCATTGATAATCCCCACTAGTATCTGGTTTTGACTAATATGAGTCATTGGTAGCATGTAATCAGTGATAGGTGGCACTAGTAGCTGGCAATGACTGAAAGGTGCTATTAGGAGCTGTTAATCACTGATAGGTGGCACTACTTCCTGGTGATCACTGTTAGATGGCTTTAGTAGCTGGTAATCACTGACTTGTTAATAGGCAGAAGCTATTTTCAGGAAGTCTGAAATTCCCGAAAAAGAAGGAGGAATCAAAATTGTTAGATAAATCACGGTGGCTCAGTGGATAGCACTGCAGCCTTGTAACGCTGGAGTCCTGGGTTCGAATCCCACCAAGGACAACATCTGCAAGGAGTTTGTATGTTCTCCCCGTGTTTGCGTGTGTTTCCTCTGGGTTCTTAGGTTCCCTCCCATATTCCAAAGACATACTGATAGGGAATTTAGATTGTAAACCCCATCGGGGACAGTGATAATAATGTGTGCAAAACTGTAAAGTGCTGAGGAATATGTTAGCGCTAAATAAAGATTTATTTATTTTAATATGCAGATAGCAACAAGTGTAGATAGAATGAAGGCCTTATTACGGAGTGTCAAGATGGGACTACATAAATTCAGGATCACTGGGCAGGACGGACACAGGGTATAGGAACAGGTTCAGACTGGTCAGGTTCTGGAACATAGGACGGACTCAGGTACAGGTACAGGTTCGGAGTTCAAGCCTAGGCTAGACAGGCCCAGGGAGGGTTCAGTACAGAAAGTACCTGAAAACAAACTCAGTAGCTAAACGACAAGAAAGACACTAAAGTCTTAGAAAGCAGACAGGTAAGGAACCGCAGGTGCGGACAGTCAAGGAGCTGCAGGTATGGACAAGCAAGGAACTACAGGTGCAGAAAGGCAAAGAGCTGCAGGTGCAGAAAGGCAAGGAGACGCAGATGCAGAAAGGAAAGGAGCTGCAGGTGTGAAAGGCAAGGAGCCGCAGGTGCAGATAGGCAAAGAGCCACAGGTGCGGACAGGCAAGTTACAAACAAGTTCAGGGATAGGTCTTGAACCATACAGGCCCAGGGTAAGCAGGTTCATACAAGATCAGATACAAGTAACAGGTTCAGAGTTCAGAGCCAGAAACAGGACAGAACCTGGCAATTAGTAAATGCACCAACACTAGGAGACTTTTGCTCAGGCACCTGCCAACAAGGGTAGATGCCTTAAGTACTAAGTCACTCCAAGCAATTGGCTGAGGACACATTAGGAGCGTGCACACTGTCTCTTTAAGAAACAGGAAGTGCACATGCACCCTAAGTATGCTGCCAAAAAACATACACAACAAGCAAAGGACAAGGAGCTCACTGCATGGCACAAAGTGGTGAGTATGTCTGTGTTCCTGCATGGTGGGGGAAGGGAAACCATGCAGAGATGCAGGCAGTGGTGTTACAGTAATTGTAATTGTGCATGCATGTTCCAAGAAAGATGAGTAAGTTAATACCAATAGCTCAGCTTACTCATGGTGTAAAGGGATGGATGTACTCTCAGGACTGCCCTGACGTTTGTTTCACATAGTTGCTTTCTCACAGGGAGGTGCTATGCATGATGTCCTGCCGGAGTTTTTATATAAAAGCTAAATGGTGTCAATTTAGCGTCACATGGGCTCAGCGGTCCTCACCAATAGAGGTACTTCCACATATGTCCGTCATCGCATCGCGTGCATGTTGGTGACATCAGCATCATGCGTGCTAGGCAGTATTGACAACACATATGAAGTAACATGGATTTGGATAACAGTGAGCATGTACATATCATTGACCATTTTCAAAGAGACCAAGAAAGGATAGGATACTGACGAGGGATAGAGTGTGGGGTGGGTGGGGCGGTTGGGCAGATCGAAGGGGAATGGCATTATAATCAAGCAGCAAGATGCCATAAAGTGCAATGAGCATAATTGAAAAAAACAAACGAAACAAAAAATAATGAATGCGAATATGAGGTGATTATTAAATATTATAAATGTGATAGAAGTGTCAGTGTGTTAATGTAGCTGGAATGGGAGAACATGAGAAGAAAATATATAAACCATTAAATATGAAATAACAATATACAATGTAAATGCATCAAAAAGATAAAAAATAAAGTAAAATTCAAGAAGCCATATGAGATATTGGCTAAAAAAAATTGCATATGGCAATACAAACTGTGCCCTTCTCCTTCACTCCCCTCAACTTATACACCCTTATAAAGGGGGACCACAACCCACATCATCAGTGACCCCCATATTCAATGGTGAAATATCATAATCTCCATATGGGGAAAAAAAAATCCAAGAGGCACAGGTTAGAATCCAAGAAGAGCCAATCAGACCATCAATGGGCATACCGATGACGCTAAAAGCAAGAGTGATATCAGTGGAAAAATAAAGGAAATAAGTGTCTGTATTTCTCATTTTTTATTTTCTTTTTTGTATGACTACAAAGAATTACTAAAATACATTTAACTTTTGTCTTACGGGGTCAAAGCTAGTAACAGCAACATTTGGATTGACAGTGGCATGGTTAGTTTTTTGTTTTAATTATTTATGTTTTATTTTGTATTTATTTATGTGTCATTTATGTTACACACTGTGCCCCTCATCGGGTCATAAAAGACCTTTTGGGGAGGCATTTGATTATTGAAGTACTATATTTTCATCTTGTTTCCCTTGTAACTGAGGCTTGTGCATTAACCCCAGTAACAAGGGAAATTCAGCCTGCTGTCTGCATAGCAGAGTGGTCTGGGTCTGCTATGGCCCAGCAGCTCCTGCTTCTTCATGATACACAGCGATCACATGACCGCTGTGTATGAAGGACGAAGCGCCATCAGTGCTTCCTATTACTGCATACATAGCGCTTGTTTAGCTTTGTGTGTACAGCGGTAGAGAAGGTACAGACAGTAATAAACCATCTCTGCCTTCTCCTACAACTATATGATCACGTGTAGCTTGAGTTTTAGAATGTCACTGCAGAGTAGGTATGGGTAAAGTCAGTGTGCAGCCCTGAATCATTTAAAGAGAATTTATCAGCAGGATTTCACCTACCAAACTTTTTATATGGGCATATTTTTCATTTTTATACAAGTCCAGAAATACCTTTACATGGCTAACCCGTTCCTCCATTACTGAGAATTCAGCCTATTCATTTATATGAGGCTGAATGGCTATGGTAGATCTGAAATCTCTGTCACTCCGGCTCTACTCCCAGCTCCGCCTCCAGCAGCTTGACTAACAACCTCTATGCTGTGTGACTTCACGCAAAGACACTATCAGTCAAGGCTCCACTGGGTGGGAAATAGAGCTGGAGTGACAGAGGTTTCAGAATTATACTTAAAATAAATATGTAGTTCTTAAAATATTGTTATTCAGCATTATTTGCATATAAAGTTAAATGCTGATATCTCAGTAACGGAGAAATGGACTGGCCATGCAAAGGTATTGCAGATTTCCTTTAAGGCTACATTCTGATAATGTGTTTTCAGTCTATGTGCAAATAGATATCACATGGACTGATGTAAGTGACTGCACTAGTTCAGATGTTCATATTTCTACATGGATCAAGTGTCGGTATAAAAAAAAAAAAAGTAATCCGGTGTAAAAAAAAAAAAAAAAGGCACAACAAACATTAGTCTCCTTCATTTTTGGACAATAAGAACTTCATGGGTGTGTAAAGAAAAGGCCATACTAATACCGTCCTTGTGACATTTTTAATGAATCCATTTCAAAGATTACATTGGAAGCTGAATTAAGTCTTTTATCAGTTTTTTATTATGAGGACAGGATCACACATGCGAGAAACACGGCCGAGTCTCGCATGTTTATTCCCGTCACTGCCGCCGGCACTCAGGAGCGGAGTGTGCAGCTTCATGTACTGCTATGAGGCCTCACGCTCTGCTCCCGAGTCGGCGGCAGTGTCGGGTATTAACATGGGAGACTCGGCCATGTTTCTCGCATGTGTGATCCCGGCCTTAAAGTAAAAAAGGGGATAACATACAGTTATGATAAACAGACAAACAGAAAGAACGTCTTAAGGATCAGAATTGTCGGATTTTCTGGATGAAAAAAGAATGATTTTCTACTGCTGATCTGAGCTGCAACTTTCCTTTATTTCACTTAAATGCATGTCTGTTTTGCTAAAAAATCATTTTTTCTAATGGGGTTTAAAGAAGGTTTGATAAAAAATGTTTTCACCAAACCCTTCCAATTCTGTATGTAGTGTAGTACAAGTGTATTAAAATATACTGAACAAAAATATAGGCACAACACTTTTTATTCTGCTCCCATTTTTCATGAACTGAACTCAGCGATCTAATACTTTTCTATGTAAACAAAAGGCCTTTTTATCTCAAATATTGTTCACAAATTTGTCTAAATCTGTCTTAGTGAGCTCTTCTCCTTTGCCAAGATAATCCATCCCCCTCACAGGTATGATATATCAGGATGCTAATTAGACAGCATGATTATTGCACAGGTGTGGCATATCCAGATGCTGATTAGACAGCGTGATTATTGCACAGGTGTGGCATATCCAGATGCTGATTAGACAGCGTGATTATTGCACAGGTGTGGCATATCCAGATGCTGATTAGACAGCGTGATTATTGCACAGGTGTGGCATATCCAGGTGCTGATTAGACAGCATGATTATTGCACAGGTCTGGCATATCCAGATGCTGACTAGACAGCATGATTTTTGCACAGGTGTGGCATATTCAGATGCTGATGAGACAGCATGATTATTGCACAGGTGTGGCATATCCAGGTGCTGATTAGACAGCATGATTATTGCACAGGTGTGGCATATCCAGATGCTGATTAGACAGCGTGATTATTGCACAGGTGTGTCATATCCGGATGCTGATTAGACAGCATGATTATTGCACAGGTGTGGCATATCCGGATGCTGATTAGACAGCATGATTATTGCGCTGGTATGGCATATCAGGATGCTAATTAGACAGCATGATTATTACACAGATGTGGTATGTCCAGATGCTGATTGGACAGCACGATTGTTGCACAGCTGTGGCATACCCAGATGATGATTAGACAGCATGATTATTGCACATATGTGGCATATCCAGGTGCTGATTAGACAGCATGATTATTGCACAGGTGTGGCATATCCAGATGCTGATTAGACAGCATGATTGTTGCACAGGTGTGACATATCCAGATGCTGATTAGACAACATGATTATTGCACGGGTGTGGCATATCCAGATGCTGATGAGACAGCATGATTATTGCACAGGTGTGGCATATCCAGGTGCTGATTAGACAGCATGATTATTGCACAGGTGTGGCATATCCAGATGATGATTAGACAGCATGATTATTGCACAGGTGTGGCATATCCAGGTGCTGATTAGACAGCATGATTATTGCTCAGGCAATATTTGAGACGAAATGGCCTTTTGTGTCTTAGATCTTTGAGTCTTAGATCTTTTTTTTTTTTTTTTGAGTCTTAGATCTTTGAGTTCAGCTCATGAAAAGCGCAAAAACAGAAGTGTTTATATTTTTGTTCAGTGTACTTATCACCGTCTTCTCGAGTTTACAGGGCTGCTCTTCGGGCCCATGTGACCTGAAAAAAGACTAACCCGCTCACACAGGGGTTTATGTGTGGAGCTGAAGTTATTTTCTCAGTTAAAGTCTACAGTCTTGTTTTCGTCCTCATAGACTTACATTGGAAAAGTAGTATAAGCTGGCAAAGCTGTAGAGCGGTCATGTGGGCCAGCAGAAGCCCAAAGCAATGCTGGAAACCGGGCAAAATGACAATCAAAGTAATTTAATAAAATTGCAGTAAGTCACATACATAATTGGGAAGGTTTAAGATTTTTTTTTTCACTGAGACTTTTTTAATAACATTTTTCACCCATTCATCTAAAGCTGCTACATATTACAGCACATAGTTGGCTGCAGAATGAGTTACCACCAAATACATCGGTAAGCTTGTTCTAATGGAAGGTTTTGTTTGTTGTACAATAAGGAAATAAGTTTTTCTTACCACTCTAATCTAGTACAATTTTATGATCTTTTCCAAAACCAGGACTCCCGTCCATTCAGTTACCTGAACGCTGAGGCTACTAGTTGGTTGCAGAGTCAGGAGACTGATAGACAGAACATCATTACTTGCGGTGGGATGATGTCTCCTTCATTAACATCGACTCTTCATACTACTGGGCATTGCTACCGCGGTTTCCTCTAGAAAAATTATTTAATTGTTTTGCTAGGGGTACCGGTGTCGTTGCATTATGGTAGAGGTTGTCTTTGATGAGAAAATCCCTTTAATATGTATTCATAAGTTTGTATGTTCTCCCCATGTTTCCTCCAGATTCTCCGGTTTCCTCCCACACTCCAAAGACATACTGATAGGGAACCTAGAATGTGAGCCCCAATGGGGACAGTGCTGATAATGTCTGTAAAGAGCTGTAGAAATAATGGAGCTGTCAGAAACACCGCACTGCACTAGCTCACTGAGCCAGAGCGCGTGTCCTGAGTACAAAGACTGTGCACAAAGATACCTGCGGAGCGGGCAGCAGTGGTGAAATGCATGCTCCATGACCTGAATAACGTGATTTCTGGGGGCGTGGCCTAAGCTCCACGGAGCTACAAGCTGCAGGGAAACTCCTAGAAAGGTAACTACAGGACAATGTTACCAAGGGGCATAGACAAGAAACCAGATCAAGCCGAGGTCAAAGCACGAGATAGCAATAGAGTACCAAAGGGTTAGACAGAATGGATAGTCAGGACGTAGCAATAGATCAGAAAACCAGAACGGGCATTAGACGGTACAATAAGGGTAAACAGTAACGGAGTGACGATAGCCAAGCCAGGAGGTCAGAACCAGAAAAGACAATGGTACCAAAATGAGAGACGGAGTACAGAGTGAAGGAACAAGCCGGGTCATACACAGGAAGCAAACAAACAACGCAGAGTACACGCACACCAGGGGTCAGACACACCAGAGCAGCAGTATAACTGACAGAGAATGCTAGTTTGGAGTGAGTATAAATACCCCTCCCAGATCCAAAGAGAGGCCAGCAAAAGTTAACCCTGTGAGAACAGGACATTAATCATGTCCTAACCATGACAGTACCCCCCTCTTAATGGGGGGCCACTGGACCCACAGGTTTCTCAGGGTACCTGGCATGAAAAGCCCGCACCAGTCGATCAGCGTGCACCAAACTGGCCGGAACCCACGACCGATCCTCAACGGAATATCCCTTCCAATGGAAGTCTCCGGCGCACCCACCGCGAATCAACGATGCGCCCTACCTCATACTCCAGTTGACCCTCTACCAACACTGGTGGAGCCACAGATGAGGGATCTTCTCTAACTGTCCCCACAAGTTTTAATAGGGACCTGAGGAGCACGTTAGAGATTTTGAAGGAGGTGGGCAACTGTAATCTGTATGCCACCAGGTTGATCACCTCTACAATCTTGTATGGGCCAATAAATTTGGTGCCCAACTTCATAGAGGGTATTTTAAGTTTGATGTTACAGGTGGACAACCAGACTTTTTCCCCCACTGTCAACGCAGGAACCACCCCCCTCCTCCTGTCTGCAAAATGTTTGAACTTCTTCTGGGCTTTGGAGATGTTCCCCTGTACCTCCTTCCAGAGGATTTTTAATTGTTGTACCATCCCCTCGGCACCAGGGCAATCCGAATCCATACAGGAAAATTCCCCAAACTGCGGAACAAACCCATAATTGACCAGAAAGGGAGACTTTCCGGTAGACTGATTAATCCGACAGTTGAATGCAAATTCTGCCATGGGTAATACCTCACACCAGTCTTCCTGTCTGGAGGAGGCCAGGCTTCTCAGAATCTGCTCCAATGACTGGTTGGTGCGTTCCGTTTGTCTGTTGGATTCCGGGTGATAGGCAGAGGAGAATGACAACGTGACCCCCAAGTTCATACAAAGCGCTCTCCAAAACCTGGCCACAAATTGCACACCCCTGTCCGACACCATGTTCACAGGCACTCCATGCAGTCAAACAATGTGCTGTATAAACAAGCGAGCCAAGGTTTCAGCGGATGGTAATGCAGGTAATGGCACAAAGTGGGCTTGCTTAGAAAATCTATCAACCACTACCCATACCACTGAGTTGCTCTTGGAAGGTGGAAGGTTTGTGATAAAGTCCATGGACAGGTGTGTCCATGGTTTATCCGGAATTGGCAAAGGCACCAATTCCCCGGCCGGCTGGACCTGAGAGCTTTTAGAGCGCGCGCACACCCCACAAGTATTCACAAACCTTTTTATATCAGTACCCATACAGGGCCACCAAAAACCCCTAGCTACTGCCCCCCGGGTAACTGCAATACCAGGGTGTGCACTTAACACAGAGTCATGAAATTCTTGAAGGAGTGTGGGACGGAATTGATCGGGTACAAACAATTTACCTGGGGATTTATTCCTGGGAGCTTGTGTTTCCAGAATCTCTCTGTAACTCAGAGGAGATTTAGGCTACAACCACTCCCGGTTGTAGAATGGAGGAAGGAGGTTCTGGAGGGGACACAGTATCAAAACTTCGGGATAAGGCCTTTACATTTTTAGACCCTGGTTGGAACGTGATGGTAAAATGAAATCGAGAAAAAAAAGTGCCTACCAAGCCTGTCTGGGGGTCAATCTCTTAGCAGACATGATATAGGCCAGGTTTTTATGATCAGTGATGACCGTAATGGGATGAGCAGCCCCCTCCAAAAAATGCCTCCATTCTTCAAAGGCCAATTTAAATGCTAACAATTCCCTGTTACCGACATCATATTTTCTCTCGGCCGAAGAGAACTTCTTAGAGAAAAAGGCACAGGGTTTGAGGTTAGTCAGGGTAGAGGTGCCCTGTGACAATACTGCCCCCACCCCCACCTCCGAAGCGTTGACCTCGACAATAAAGGTCTTGACGAATCGGGTTGTACCAACACAGGGGCTGTAGTAAAACACTTCAATGCCAGGAAGGAATTTTTTGCGGCCACAGACCAATTTTTTACATCTGCCCCTTTAAGAGTGAGGTCCATCATGGGTTTTACCACCTGCGAGAACCCTTTAATGAACTTCCTATAATAATTAGCGAAGCCCAGAAATCGCTGCAACCCCTTCAGGTCATGAGGCTGCTCCCAACCTGTAATGGCCTGAACCTTCCCTGGATCCATGCGGAATCCCTCCCCGGATACAATTGCACCCAGAAAAGACAGTTCTTGCATAAAAAATGAGTACTTCTCCAGCTCAGCATACAAATGGTTCTCCCGGAGTCTCATAAGCACCGTATGCAGATGATGCAAGTGTGACTGACTGACATCTTGATTTACTCTGAGGACAGCCAGGTAAATGACTACGTAACGTCCAATCAAGTCAGAAAAAACAACATTAATAAAGTTCTGAAAAATCACAGGAGCATTAGTGAGGCCAAAGGGCATAACCAGGTTTTCAAACAGCCCCTCAGTTGTCAAGAACGCTGTTTTCCATTCATCCCCCTCCCGGATCCTTATAAGGTTATAAGCCCCTCGTAGATCAAGCTTAGAAAACAATTTGGCCCCCGTGGGTTGATTGCATAGATCAGGAATCAATGGGCGAGGGTACGTGTTCTTAACAGTAATTTTGTTCAGTTCTCGAAAGTCGAGGCACGGTCGCAACCCACCATCTTTTTTTTTACAAAGAAAAACCCCGCTGCCACGGGTGAGACCAAGGGCCGAATATGCCCCTTGCGAAGGCTTTCTTTAATGTACTCTTTCATAGCTTGGCGCTCAGGCCCGGACAAATTAAACAAACGAGCCTTGGGTAATTTGACTCCAGGTACTAAATTGATAGCACAATCATATGGTCTATGTGGTGGGAGCGCCTCAGCCTCGCTTTCGGAAAACATATCTTTAAAGTCTCTCAGGTACTCCGGAATACCATCCAGACCAACAGATGACGCAGATACGGATTTTATCGGGTTACAACACAGACCATTATCATTACATCCCCATCGGGTGATCTCCCCCTTCACCCAATCAATAAGAGGATTGTGGCATTGCAACCAGGGCATTCCCAATACCAGTCCTGCAGGCAGATTATTCATAATGAAACAGCTTAAATTTTCCACATGAGTGGAACCCACTTTCATAGAAAAAACTTCAGACATAAAACAAATTCCATCCCGGGTAAGAGGGGATGAATCCACAGCCACAATTTTAACAGGGTCTTTTAACCTGACTGTCCCTATCTTATTGAGAGTCACAACTTGGGCATCAATCAGATTAATGGAGGAACCACAGTCAACAAAGGCGGTGGTCATAACAGGACCGCCAGCAATTTCCAATTCAACCTGGAGCACCATTTTTGTACGTGAGAAAAAATGTACCTGGGAGTCTGGACAACCTCCTCGATTGCTGCCCAGACTCAGTCGTTTCTCTGATGGTTTCTCTGAAGAAGGGCAGGAGGGGCAATTCCTTTTCCAATGTCCAGAGGCTCCACAGTAAAAGCATAGTAGGTTGTCTCTACAGTGCCTTCTCTCTTTCTCCTTAACCGAGACTGACCCAACCTTCATGGGCTCAGATACAGGTGCAGTGTCACACAATTTTGGGTACAAGGGAGACTCTTGTTGCATCATTCCTCTAGCCCGGAGTCTCTGGTCCATACAGACCGCCTGCATCATGGCGTCCTCCAGGGTATCAGGAGGTGGATGTAATGCCAGAGCGTCCTGCAGATGGTCAGAAAGGCCCCTGCGAAACAACCCCCTCAGGGCGGCGGCGTTGCAGGTTACTTCGGCGGTCCAACGTCTAAACTCTGAGCAGAACAATTCAGCAGAGTGCCTCCCCTGTGTCACACTCATCACCATATCCTCAGCCAGACGCACTCTATCAGGCTCATCATAGATGTGCCCCAGAGCCTCAAAGAACAAGTTCACTGACATACGTTCAGGAGCAGAGGAAGACAGAGAGAAAGCCCATGCTTGCAGAGCCCCCTGAAGTAGGGAAATAATGACCCCCACCCTCTGGAACTCATCCCCAGAGGAGCGGGGCCTTAGAGAAAAAAAAAGCTTGCATCCTTCTCTGAAAGACCTGAACTCCTTTTTATCCCCTGAGAAAGGGTCGGGCAATTTGACTGGAGATTCGGGGGACGCTAATGACACATCCCTACCCCCAGAACTAGAAGCCCCTGCATCGACAGCCCCCTGCACAGTAACCACCAACTGTTGCTGGGTATGGGCCATCGTGCGCTGTTCCACATTGAGTTTATGGAACATTTGGGTCAGGTGCTTGACCTGATCAGCCAAGGCTTGTATGGGATCCATGAGGATAACACACACTTTTTTTTTTTCCTCTTCAGAGGAAAAAAAACCTGAAACAGTCAGTTATAATGTCAGGAACACCGCACTGCACTTGCTCATTGAGCCAGAGCGCGTGTCCTGAGTAAAAAGACTGTGCACAAAGATACCTGCGGAGCGGGCAGCAGTGGTGACAATGCATGTTCCAGGACCTGAATCACGTGACTGCTGGGGGCGTGGCCTAAGCTCCATGGAGCTAGGAGCTTCAGGGAAACTCCTAGAAAGGTAACTACAGGACAATGTTACCAAGGGGCATAGACAGAGACAGAAACCAGATCAAGCTGAGGTCAAAGCACAAGATAGCAATACAGTACCAAAGGATTAGACAGAATGATTAGTCAGGACGTAGCAATAGATCAGAAAACCAGAACGGGCATTAGATGGTACAATAGGGGTAAACTGTAACGGAGTAACGATAGCCAAGCCAGGAGGTCAGAACCAGAAAACACAATGGTACCAAAACGAGAGACGGAGTACAGAGTGAAGGAACAAGCCGGGTCATACACGGGAAGCAAACAAACAACGCAGAGTACACGCACACCAGGGGTCAGACACACCAGAACAACAGTATAGCTGACAGAGAATGCTAGTTTGGAGTGAGTATAAATACCCCTCCCAGATCCAAAGAGAGGCCGGCAAAAGTTAACCCTGTGAGAACAGGACTTTAACCATGTCCTAACCATGACAGGAGCTATATAAATGAGTAAAATAATAATAATTCAGAATATACTTAATCATTATTGAGGATGAGTGTTCAAGCAGCCAAATATCATACAGTCATACTGTTATGTTAACACCTCCTCTCAGCCACTTGTACATTCTATGGAAACAAGGCTGTTTGTAAAGGAGCAATTCTGAAATGTATTCCATTATTATCAAGACCTGATGTGCTAATTTATCACAAATTCTGGAATATACTGGATATCTATAGACAAGTATACAAAATGTACTCACACAATAATGGAACAGTACATAATACAGTGCTAGCCTAAAATATGCCTTAGGTTCTCCGGTCTTCTGGTGATCAGGTTGGCATAAACATTGAATGAAAATTCTGAAAATGTATTAGGAATCTGCCACCAATCTAAAATCTATGGGGACATAAAGATTAGAGAACTTAAACTGTTGGGAGATCCCAACAAAATCTACATCCTTAATTCATTAGCCCAGGGTAACCAAATATATATTTAAAGCGGCTGCTCAATGTACAACTCCAATTCCATGCTCTTTTAATACATCGTCATGTGACTTAGTGAAAATTGACCCTCCAGCTGTTTTTAATGTCACTTACATTTCCAGCGTTTTGATAACTATGTCCCAACTTGTTTGAGATGTGTTGCTGCCATAAATTTTTAAATATATTTATTATTTATTTTAATCGCTTCTATAGTGACATCATATTCCACAGGGCTTTACAGACATTCTCATTACTGTCCCCATTGGGGCTCACAATCTAGATTCCCTATCAGTATGTCTCTAGAGTATGGGAGAAAACTGGAAATCACAGAGGAAACCCACACAAACACAGGGAGAACCAGGCCCGGATTGATAATCTGCCCAGGCAGGCAGATGCCCGCTGGGCCAGCGGCTCTCAGCTTCAAAATGGGCCTCCGGCCCTTTAAATCTTCTGCACAGGCCCTGGTGTGCGCGTACTCTCTCGGCACACGTGCTGACCAGGGCCACGGCGTCCCACTTCAGCTTGTGAGTGCGGCCCTTGTTAGTGCGGCAAGCAGGAGAGCGTGCACCAGGGTCTGTGAAGAAGTTTGAAAAGCCCGCCGCCACTGCCACCACGCTCACAGGACGCCTGACAGGTACCAGACCGGATGCTGGAGGCAGAGCCACGCTGCTGGGGAGCGACTGTGAGGTAAGTATACAAAGCTTCTTTATTTTTTTTTCTGTACAAATTGATGGGTGAGGGGGAGGAGGAGGAATTGTACATGATGATGTGGGGGGTTAAAGGGGGACTGCACATGATGATTTTGGGGGACTAAAAAGGAACTGCACATGATGTGGGGGTTAAAGGGGGACTGCACATGATGATGTGGGGAGGGGGGTTAATGGGGGACTGCACATGATGTGGGACTGCACATGATGATATGGGGGGGTTAAAGGGGGACTGCACATGATGATATGGGGGGTTAAAGGGGGACTGCACATGGTGAAGTGGGGGGTTAAAGGGGGACTGCACATGCTGTGGGGGTTAAAGGGGGACTGCACATTATGATATGGGGAGGCGGGTTAAAGGGGGACTTCACATGATGGTAGGGGGTTTAAAGGGGGACTGCACATGATGTGGGGGGTTAAAGGTGGACTGCACATGATGGGGTAAGGAGTAAGGGGAACTGCACATGATGATGGTGGGGTTAAAGGGGGACTGCACATGATGATGTGGGGGGTTAAAAGGGGACTGCACACAATGTGGGCGGGTTAAAAGGGGACTGCACATGATGATGTGGTGAGTTAAAGGGGGACTGCACATGATGATGTGGAGGGGGTTAAAGGGGGACTGCACATGATTATGTGGGGGGGTTAAAGGGGGACTGCAAATGATGATGGGGGAAGGAGTAAGGGGGACTGCACATGATGACGGGGGAAGGAGTAAGGTGGACTGCACTTGATGATTTTGGGGGGTTAAAGGGGGACTGCACGTGATGATGGAAGGAGTAAGGGGGACTGTGCATGATGATGGCATGTTAAAAGGGGACTGCACATGATGGGGGAAGAAGTAAGGGGAACTGCACATGATGACGGGGGAAGGAGTGAGGGGGACTGCATATGATGATGGGAGGTTAAAGGGGGACTGCACATGATGATTTGGGGGCTTAAAGGGGGACTGCACATGATGATGGGGGGTTGAAGGGGGACTGCACATGATGGGAGAAGGAATAAGGGGGACTGCACATGATGACGGTGGAAGGAGTAAGGGGGACTGCACATGATGTTGGGGGTTAAACGGGGACTGCACATGATGATGTGGGGGGTTAAAGGGGGACTGCACATGATGATATGCGGAGGGGGGTTAAAGGGGGACTGCACATGATACAGTCCTCCACTCACTGCCGACTTTTCTCCCCATTGACTTGCATTGGGTTTCATGCTTCACAACTTTTCCCGACTTTTCCCTGTAGTCGGCTGATTTCGTTCGACTCGACTTTTGAGAAAGTCGGGTTTCATGAAACCCGACTCGACCCTAAAAAAGGCAAAGTCGCTCATCTCTAGTGGTAATATGTGGTCTGGTCACAGTGTGACGGTATTTGTCCCTTGTATGTTGTATTAATGGTCATTTAGCTGACTCTTTCCCTTAAAGAAAAATACATAAAATATATTTATATTTAATAGGTTAGAGTAGAGTAGGGTACGGCCAAAAGAGTCTACCGTGTCATGGTGGCAGCTTAAAAACCCTTTGGGCCAGAACAAAAGCTGCTGGCTATGTATATGATCTGGTGTTTGATGGGAATTGTGTCAGGAACACTGCACTGCACTTGCTCACTGAGCCAGTGCACATGCCCTGAGTACAAACCTGTGCCCAAAGATACCTGTGGAGCAGGGCAGCAGTGGTGACGATGCGTGCTCCAGGCTCACAGGACCTGTGTCATTGAAGGTAGAAAGCAGTGAAGGACCTATGATCATGTGACTGCAGGGGGCGGGGCTTAGCATCCTGCTGCTGGAGATAAGTGCAGGATTCTACTACAGGGATCCTCAAATCAGACAAACGGGGGTCATACACAGAGAGGGCAGCGCGGTACCAGAGGGACAAGCAGAGAGTAGTCAGAAAGTAAGCAATGAGTCATACACGGAAATAGCAGCACAGTACAAGAGGGGCAATCAGAGACTAGTCAGGACATAGGCAATGAGTCAGAAATCAGAGAAGCAGATAAACAGTACAGGATCAAGAGACAAACTCACAACAGGGGACAGAACTGGGTCAGAACCATATAAGCAAACTAGAAGACAATCAGAAAGCACAGGCACACATGGGTCACCACACTCGGCCAAAGGCAAAAGTATAACTGACAGGGATTGGAGTCTCCCAGGGCTATAAGAAGCCCTCCTTGAGCCAAAGAGAGGCTACAATAATTAACCCCCGGCGTGCAGGTCAAGCCTGCACTGAGCCCAAGACATTAACCCCTGACGTGCAGGTCAAAACCTGCGCTGGGATCATGACAGTACCCCCCTCTCAACGGGGGGCCTCTGGACCCACAGGCTTCCCCGGGTATTTGGCATGGAAAGCCCAAACCAGGTGATCTGCATGTACAGAGTGAGCAGGAACCCACGAGCGATCCTCCGGTCCATATCCCTTCCAGTGGACCAGTTACTGCAAGGAGCGGCGCACCCGCCGAGGGTGGATGAACACAGAACTTAAGCACATGCTAAAAAGGAAGAAAAAAATGTTTAGAAAATGGAAAGAGGGAGGCATATCTAAAGAAGAATATAATGCTGTCTGCAGAACCTGCAGGGCACAAATCAGATTAGCTAAAGCTGAAAATGAATTGAGGCTTGCAAGAGATGTCAAAAGCAATAATAAAGGATTTTGGGGATATGTCAAAAGTAAAAGAAAAGTCAAAGATGCTATAGGATTTTTACAGGATGAAAATGATGAAATGGTAAGACAGGATGTTGAGAAGGCTGAACTTTTAAATTCCTATTTTGCATCTGTTTTCTCTCAGAAAGGAAATGTAACATCAACTGTTATTCACTGTCCTATTAAGGGAATAGAAGAATCCAGGATATCTATAAACAGAAAGATAGTGAGGAAACACTTAGCTAACCTAAATGAATTCAAGTCTCCAGGTCCAGATGAATTACACCCCAGAGTACTGAAGGAGATAGCAGAAGAAATTTTTGAACCCCTCTCCATAATCTTTGAAAATTCTTGGAGAACAGGAGAAGTGCCAGAAGACTGGAGAAGAGCAAATGTTGTTCCTATCTTCAAAAAGGGGAAGAAGGTGGACCCAGGCAACTATAGGCCGGTGAGTCTGACTTCTATACCAGGAAAGATCTTTGAACAAATTATTAAACAACATGTATGTCAATACCTGGATAAGAATGAAGTGATTAAACAGAGTCAGCATGGGTTTGTAACTAATAAGTCATGTCAGACTAATTTAATTTCCTTCTAACTATAGACAGGCTAACTATAGACCTGTCTCTAATCTTCCCTTCATCTCTAAACTCCTGGAACGCCTGGTCCACTCCCGTCTTATCCGCTATCTCTCAGAAAACTCTGTTCTCGACCCTCTCCAATCCGGTTTCCGCTCTTTACACTCCACTGAAACTGCCCTCACTAAAGTCTCTAATGATCTGCTAACAGCTAAATCAAATGGTCATTACTCCATGCTAATTCTCTTGGATCTCTCTGCAGCATTCGACACTGTGGATCATCAGCTCCTCCTCACTATGCTCCGTTCCATTGGCCTCAAGGACACCGTTCTCTCCTGGTTCTCCTCCTATCTCTCCGACCGCTCCTTTACTGTTTCTTTTGCCGGTTCCTCCTCCTCTCACCTTCCTCTTACTGTTGGGGTTCCTCAAGGATCGGTTCTAGGCCCCCTCCTCTTCTCCTTGTACACTGCCCCTATTGGTCAAACAATCAGTAGATTTGGTTTCCAGTACCATCTCTATGCTGATGACACCCAATTATACGCTTCTTCTCCTGACATCATGCCAGCCTTTCTAGAAAACACTGGCGATTGTCTAAACGCTGTGTCTAATATCATGTCCTCACTATATCTGAAACTGAACCTATCAAAGACTGAACTCCTTGTGTTTCCTCCCGCTACTAATGTACCTACACCCGACATTGCCATTTCCGTCTGTGGTTCCACTATTACTCCCCAGCAACATGCCCGCTGTCTTGGGGTCATACTTGATTCCGAGCTTTCCTTTGCCCCCCACATTCGATCACTGGCTCGCTCTTGTCATCTGCACCTCAAAAACATTTCTAGAATTCGACCTTTTCTTACTTTTGACTCTGCAAAAACTCTTACTGTTTCTCTTATTCATTCTCGTCTCGACTATTGTAACTCTCTTCTAATCGGTCTCCCTCTTACAAAACTCTCCCCTCTCCAATCTGTCTTGAATGCTGCAGCCAGGATCATATTCCTCACCAATCGTTACACCGATGCCTCTACCTTGTGCCAGTCATTACACTGGCTACCCATCCACTCCAGAATTCAGTATAAACTTATTACCCTCACCCACAAAGCCCTCCATGGCTCAGCACCACCCTACATCTCCTCCCTTGTTTCAGTATACCACCCTACCCGCGCCCTCCGTTCTGCTGATGACCTGAGGTTAGTATCCTCAATAGTCAGAACCTCCCACTCCCGTCTCCAAGACTTTACACGTGCCGCGCCAATTCTTTGGAATGCACTTCCCAGGTCAATACGATTAGTCCCCAGTCCCCACAATTTTAAGCGTGTCCTGAAAACGCATTTATTCAGACTGGCCTATCGCCTCAACACATTAACCTAACCTATCCCTGTGTGGCAGAGCCAAAAATTTTACCATAACCAGGTTCCCAGCATCATGTTCCCACATGCTTTATGCATCCATTAGCCCTCTGTGTCTGTACTGTTACACACTTAACATTATGGCTGGTCCATACAATCAGGGCAACTGTTACCACCCACCTTTCGTGTCTACCTCTTTCCTCATAGACTGTAAGCTTGCGAGCAGGGCCCTCACTCCTCTTGGTATTTGTTATAATCTACTGTATGTGATTATTGTTATGCTGTAATGTCTATTGTCTGTACAAATCCCCTCTGAAATGTAAAGTGCTGCGGAATATGTCGGCGCTATAAAAATAAAATTTATTATTATTATTATTATTATTCTATGACGGTATTACTGATTGGGTGGATCAAGGAAATGCTGCAGATATAGTATATCTTGACTTCAGCAAAGCATTTGGCAAAGTCTCTCATACAATCCTTATTGAAAAAATGACTAAGTATGGAATGGACAAGGCAACTGTTAGGTGGATTCATAACTGGCTTAATGATCGGACCCAAAGAGTGGTCGTAAATGGCTGCAAATCCAGTTGGAAGAATGTCTCAAGTGGGGTACCACAGGGCTCTGTCCTGGGCCCTGTATTGTTCAACATCTTTATCAACGATTTAGATGAAGGAATTGAGGGTAAACTGATTAAATTTGCTGATGACACAAAGCTAGGAGGGATAGCTAATACTAGAGAAGAGAGAGAGAGGATTCAAAAAGATATAAATAAACTGGAGAAGTGGGCAGCAACTAACAGAATGGTTTTTAACAGGGAGAAATGCAAAGTATTACATCTGGGCAATAAAACTGAAAAAAGCATATATAGAATGGGAGGAATAGGGCTAAGTGACAGCACATGTGAAAAAGACTTGGGTATACTAATAGATCACAGACTGAATATGAGTCAACAGTGTGATGCAGCAGCAAAAAAAGGCAAATGCAATTCTAGGATGTATTAACAGAAGCATACAGTCTAGATCACGTGAAGTCATTATTTCCCTCTACTCCTCTTTGGTCAGACCTCATCTGGAATATTGTGTCCAGTTTTGGGCACCACATTTTAAAAAAGACATCAACAAACTGGAGCAAGTTCAGAAAAGAGCGACCAGAATGGTGACCGGTTTGCAAACCCTGTCTTATGAGGAAAGGTTGCAGGATTTGGGAATGTTTAGTTTGCAAAAGAGAAGACTGAGAGGAGACTTAATAGCTGTCTACAAATATCTAAAGGGCTGTCACAAAGTAGAAGGATCAACTTTACTCTCATTTGCACAAGGAAAGACTAGAAGCAATGGGATGAAACTGAATGGGAGGAGACACAGATTAGATATTAGAAAAAACTTTTTGACAGTTAGAGTGATCAATGAGTGGAACAGGCTGCCACGAGAAGTGGTGAGTTCTCCTTCAATGGAAGTCTTCAAACAGGCTGGACAGACATCTGACTGGGATGATTTAGCGAATCCTGCTTTGAGCAGGGGGTTGGACCAGATGGCCCAGGAGGTCCCTTCCAACTCTACGATTCTATGATTCTATGATTCTATGGTCCACAATATGTCCGACCTCATACGCCAAGTGACCCTCCACCAACACTGGAGGAACAACAAGCTCAGAGTCCTCCTTGACAGACCCCACGGGTTTCAACAGTGAAGGCGGGTAGACGCAGCCTATATGCCACTGGGTTGACTATTTCCACAATCTCATACGGACCAATGAACTTTGGTCCCAATTTAGCTGATGGTACCTTCGGCTGTGTGCACACGCTGCGGATTTTGCTGCGGTTCCGCAGCGGTTTTGGCCGCTGCGGACCCGCAGCAGTTTTTGCTGCGGTGTACAGTACAATGATTCCCTATGGGAATCAAAAACCGCAATGCAGACCTTGCAGAATTTTCCGCGCGGATTATCTGCGGTTTTCAATCCGCAGAAAGAATTGACATGTCAATTCTTTCTGCGGATTCCGCTGCGGTTTGCCATCTCCTCCATTGAGGAGATGAAAAACCGCAGGGCAAAACCGCAGAGCAATCCGCAGGTAAAACCGCAGGTCTTTTGACCTGCGGTTTCACCTGCGGATTTTACAAAATCCGCGTGGATGAATCCGCACCTAATCCGCAGCGTGTGCACACAGCCAAGTTGATGTTACATGTGGAAAGCCAAACCTTCTCCTCTACCTGAAACGTGTCCCGGGGCTCTCTTTTTGTCAGCAAAATATTTATACCTCCCCTTGGCCCGAGAGATATTGCACCAAACTTCAGCCCAGAGGTTATTCAACCGTTGAACGGATACCACCGCCCCTGGACAACCGGAATCCACCCGTAAATACTCCACAAAATGAGGATTAAACCCATAATTGACCAGGAATGGGGACATGATGATGGACTGATTCACCCGGTTGTTAAAAGCAAACTCCGCCAACGGTAACGCATCACACCAATCCTCCTGTCTGGTGGAGGTCAGACACCTGAGAATCTGTTCCAGGGATTGATTGGTGCTTTCCGTCTGATGATTAATCTCCGGGTGATATGCCGAGGAGAAGGAGAGTGAGATGCCCAATTTCTTACAGAATGCCCTCCAAAATTTGGCCACAAACTGCACACCTCTGTCAGACACAACATTCAGGGGTACTCCAAGCAATCGGACCACATGCAGCACACAACCTTGACAATGTTGCTGCTGAGGGTAATGCTGCCAAGGGAATGAAACAGGCTTGTTTCGAAAACCTGTCCACCACCACCCAGATAATGGTATTGCCCCTGGATGGTGGAAGACCGGTAATAAAGTCCCTAGAGAGATGAGTCCATGGCCTATCAGTTAACGGAATGAGTTCCCCAGCCGGCCGGTTATGCGAGCTTTTGGAACGGGCTAAAACTTCACAAGCAGAAATGAATTTCTTGACATCGGATCCAAGTGAAGGCCACCAAAAACCCTGGCTACTGCCTCTCTAGTGGCCGTGATACCAGGATGAGCACTCAGCCTAGACTCTTGAAACTCCTGCAGAAGTCTAGACCACAATAAATCTGGAACAAACAATTTATCTCCTGGCCTGGCCGCCGGAGCTAGGGACTGGGCCCTCATAATTTATTGTTCCAATTCTGACGAGACCCCCACCACTACCACCCCCGGGCGAAGAATGGAGGACGGCGGCTCGGGGGGAGACACCGGGTCAAAATTTCTGGACAGTGCATCCGCTTTAACATTTTTGGACCCTGATCGAAAAGTAATTGAGAATTGAAAGCGTGAAAAAAAAAAGTGACCAACGGGCTTTTCTAGGAGTAAGCATCTTAACAGATTCAAAGTATGCCAAATTTTTGTGATCAGTGATAACCGTCAGGGGCGGGCTGGGCCGGGTGGCAGAGAGGCAAATGCCCCCCGGGCCGCTCCCCCAGCCCCTGTACAGGGCCGGCTGCACAGCAAATTGTGCACAGCCGTACCCTCTGTACTGTGACGCGGCCATCAGCACCTCGCCGCCCGCATCACAGTCTATCACGCCGGGGACCGGGTGCTGTGCACGGCCATCACCTTGACGGCTGCACAGCTCCCGAGTCCCGCTCCCTCCAGCTGTACTTCCGGGTCAGGTGTTGTGCGTGCGCGATGACCACATGTCCTGGCCGACGCTGAAAGCAGAGGCGCTGCTGGGGAACGGCTGTGAGGTAAGTATGGGAAACTTTTTTTTTTTCTTTATAAAATGAATTCAATGGGTGAGAGGGTGTGGGGGCTGTACAGGATGAAGGGGGGCGAGTGGGGGGCTACACTTGATGAAGGCAGGGCGAGTGGGGGCTACACATGATGAAGGCAGGGCGAGTGGGGGCTACACATGATGAAGGGGGGGTGTGGGGCTGTACATGATAAGGGGGGTGAGTGGGGGCTACACATGATGAAGGCAGGGTGAGTGGGGGCTACACATGATGAAGGCAGGGTGAGTGGGGGCTGTACATGATGAAGGGGGGGTGAGTGGGGGCTGTACATGGTGAAGGGGGGCGAGTGGGGGCTACTCATGATGAAGGCAGGGTGAGTGAGGGCTGTTCATGATGAAGGGGGTGAGTGGGGGCTGTACATGATGAAGGGGGTGAGTGGGGGCTGTAGAGGATGAAGGGGGGCGAGTGGGGGCTACACATGACGAAGGCAGGGTCAGTGGGGGCTACACATGATGAAGGGGGGTGTGGGGGCTGTACATGATGAAGGGGGTGAGTGGGGGCTACACATGATGAAGACAGGGTGAGTGGGGGCTGTAAATGATGAAGGGGGGTGATTGGGGGCTGTACATGATGAAGGGGGTGAGTGGGGGCTACACATGATGAAGGGGGGTGTGGGGGCTGTACATGATGAAGGCATGGTGAGTGGGGGCTGTACATGATGAAGGGGGTGAGTGGGGGCTGTACATGATGAAGGGGGTGAGTGGGGCTACACATGATGAAGGCAGGGTGAGTGGGGGCTGTACATGATGAAGGGGGGGTGAGTGGGGGCTGTACATGATGAAGGGGGGTGAGTGGGGGCTGAACAGGATAAAGGGGGGGCGAGTGGGGGCTACACATGATGAAGGCAGGGCAAGTGGGGGCTACACATGATGAAGGGGGGGTGTGGGGGCTGTGCATGATGAAGGCAGGGTGAGTGGGGGCTGTACATGATGAAGGCGGGATGAGTGGGGGCTGTACATGATGAAGGGGGGGTGAGTAGGGACTGTACATGATGAAGGGAGGTGAGTGGGGACTACACATGATGAAGGCAGGGTGAGTGGGGGCTGTACATGATGAAGGGGGGGTGAGTGGGGGCTATACATGACGAAGGGGGGTGAGTGGGGCTGCACATGATGGAGTGGGGTGAGTGGGGCTGTACATGATGAAGAGGGAGGATAAGGGGGATTGCACATGATGAAGTGGGGTGAGTGGGGCTGCACATGATGAATTGGGGTAAGGGGGACTACACATGAATTAGTGGGTAAGGGGGACTGCACATGAAGTGGGGGTAAGGGGGACTGCACATGATGATGGGGGAGTGGGGCTGCACATGAAGTGGGGGGTAAGGGGGACTGCACATGATGAAATTGAAGGTGGGTAAGGGGCTGCAAATGATGAAGGGGCACTGCAGATGAAGTGAGGGGGTGATAGGGGACTGCAATGGATGAAGTAAGGGGGCTTCAAATTAAAGTGGGGGTCTGCAAATGATGAAGTGGAGGAGAGGACGGGGGCTGCAAATGATGAATTCAGTGTGAGTGATGGGGCACAGCAAATTTAATTGAAGGTGGGGGTGAGGAGAGCAAATGATGAATTGAAGGTGGGGCTGGGGAGAGCAAATGATCTATGGGGAGAGCAAATAATGAATTTTGAGAGTGGGAAGTAAATGATGTATTGATTGTGGGGTAGAGCAGTTGATAATGAATAGAAGGTGGGAGAGAAAGACATGACAATGAATTGAGGCGGGAGGGGCATGTAAATATAATGAATCGCGAATAGGGTTAGAGCGGGAGGTACATAGTGGAGGGTGTTGAGGATGAAGTGCCTGGTAATGAATTGGGGAAAAAAGTACAGGTGCTAATTAATTTATATTATTATAATATTATATTCTGTATTCAGATGTGTAGTATAGAAGAAAGGGAAAAAGTGGGGAAAGTGCTCTGGAAGACGTGCTCTAGGTAACTGTGTTATTTTATGCAGAGACAAGTCCAGGCTGGAAGAAGTGATGGCGTTCTGTGCGGGATGAAAAAGAAAAGCAAAGATGAAGGACTTCAGCTAGAGACATCACTGGTGAGTCAGTGTGTTACCTGTGCACTGACACTATATACACTGCATACTATATACAGAGCTCCTGTGGGTAATGTCAATCGTGAGCCCTGTATTACCTGTACACTGACACTATATACAGAGCTCCTGTGTATAATGTCACCAGTGATCACTGTATTTCCCGTACACTGACACTATATACAGAGCTCCTGTATACAATGGCACTTAGTATTGTGTTTTTTTAATTAATGATCAGTATTGTAGTACTTAGTCACTATGTGGTCTTAATATGTGGTCTGGTCATGATGTGGTGCTATTTGTTCCTTGTATGTGGTATTATTCAGTCACTATGTGGTGGTAATATGTTGTCTGGCCAAGGTGTGGCGGTATTTGTTCCTTGTATGTGGTATTATTCGGTCACTATGTGGTGGTAATATGTGGTCTGGTCATGGTGTGGCGGTATTATTCTGGTGGTAATATGTGGTCTGGCCATGGTGTGGCGTTATTTGTTCCTTGTATGTGGTATTATTCGGTCATTATGTGGTTGTAATATGTGGTCTGGTCATGGTGTGACGATATTTGTCCCTTGTGTGTGATATTAATGGTTGTTTAAAAAAAATGTAAATGTATGTGACTCATTCCCTTAAAGAAAAATACATAAATATATATTTATTTTTAATAGTTTAGAGTAGGGCCCGGCCGAAAGAGTCTCACATGTGGTGATATCAGCTTAAAAATTATTTTGGCCAGAACAAATGCTGCTGGTTATGAATGTCATCTGGGGTTTGATGGGAACTGTTAGTATCTGATCGGTGAGGATGTGGTAGTGAGTTTTTCCAAGAGTGGGCGGTGAGACGGTGGAGGCGGAGCTGGTGTGGAACCTGGGCGGAGTCTCAAGGGAACCCGAAAATGTTGCCAGTATGGGGTCCCGAAATACCTAGTGGAAGCCCTGGTCTCTCTCATAAGCTGCAGACCGCAGCTTCCTGAGACTTCAGTGTGCTCACGCAGGCGGTGTGATTACATTATTGTCTCATGTCGCTCTGCGAACCGGAAGAGAAAATGGAGGCTGCAGTGCCGGGAATCAGGATGAGCTGAGTAATAACTTCATTATTTTTAATATGGAGAATTGGAGCCATCCTACTATATATATGGGAGAACTGGGGCTCTTATACTATACATATGGGGATAACTGGGGTCGTCATACTATATATATGGGGAGAACTGGGGCCGTCATAATATATATATGGGGAGAACTGGGGCCATCATACTATATATATGTGAGGAGAACTGGGGCCATCATACTACAGTCATGGCCAAAAGTTTAGAGAATGACACAAATATTATATTTTCACATGATCTGCTGGCCTCTGGTTTTTATGTGTGTTTGTCAGATGTTTTTATCACATACAGAAATATAATTGCAATCATATTATGAGTAGCAAAAGGTTATATTGACAGTTAGAATGAGTTAATGCAGAAATTCAATATTTGCAGTGTTGACCCGTCTTCTTCAGGACCTCAGCAATTCTCCCTGGCATGCTCTCAATCAACTTCTGGATCAAATCCTGACTGATGGCAGTCCATTCTTGCAAAATCAATGCTTTTATTTTGTCTGAATTTGAAGGTTTTTGTTTGTCCACCCATCTCTTGATGATTGACCACAAGTTCTCAATGGGATTAAGATCTGGGGAGTTTCCAGGCCATGGTCCCAAAATCTTTATGTTTTGTTCCCTGAGCCATTTAGTTATCACCTTTTGCTTTATGGCAAGGTGCTCCATCATGTTGAAAAAGGCATTGTTGATCGCCAAACTGCTCTTGGACGGTTGGGAGAAGTTGCTCTTGGAGGACATTCTGGTACCATTCTTTATTCATGGCTGTGTTTTTAGGCAAGACTGAGAGAGAGCCCATTCCCTTGGCTGAGAAGCAACCCCATACATGAATGGTTTCAGGATGCTTGACAGTTGGCATGAGACAAGACTGGTGGTAGCGCTCACCTGGTCTTCTCTGAATAAGCCGTTTTCCAGGTGTCCCAAACAATTGAAAAGGGGATTCATCAGAGAAAATGACTTTACCCCAGTCCTCAGCAGTCCACTCCCTGTACCTCTTGCAGAATATCAGTCTGTCCATGATGTTTTTTCTGGAGAGAAGTGGCTTCTTTACTGCCCTCCTTGAGACCAGGCCTTGCTCCAAGAGTCTCCGCCTCACAGTGCGTGCAGATGCACTCACACCTGCCTGCTGCCATTCCTGAGCAAGCTCTGCACTGCTGGTAGCCCGATCCCACAGCTGAAACACTTTTAAGAGACGGTCCTGGCGCTTGCTGGTCTTTCTTGGGCACCCTGGAGCCTTTTTGGCAACAAGGGAACCTCTCTCCTTGAAGTTCTTGATGATGCGATAGATTGTTGACTGAGGTGCAATCTTTCTAGCTGCGATACTCTTCCCTGTTAGGCCATTTTTGTGCAGTGCAATGATGACTGCACGTGTTTCTTTAGAGATAACCATGGTTAACAGAAGAGAAACAATGACGCCAAGCACCGGCCTCCTTTTAAAGTGTCCAGTGGTGTCATTCTTACTTAATCATGACAGATTGATCTCCAGCCCTGTCCTCATCAACACCCACACCTGTGTTAATGGAGCAATCACTGAAACGATGTTAGCTGGTCCTTTTAAGGCAAGGCTGCAATGATATTGAAATGTGTTTTGGGGGATAAAGTTCATTTTCTAGGCAAATATTGACTTTGCAAGTAATTGCTGTTAAGCTGATCACTCTTTATAACATTCTGGAGTATATGCAAATTGCCATTAGAAAAAATGAAGCAGTAGACTTTGTAAAAATTAATATTTGGGTCATTCTCTAAACTTTTGGCCATGACTGTATATGTGATGAGAAATGGGGCCATCATACTAGTTATGTGGGGAGAACTGGGGCCATCATAATAGATATGTGGGGAGAACTGGGGTCATCATACTATATATATGGGCAACTGGGGCCATCGCACTATATTTATGGTGGGAACTGAGGCCATCGCACTATATATACTATATATATCCCATATCTCTATAGTAAGCTCGGTTCTGCTCCCATATCTCTGCTAAGCTCTGTTCTGCTCCCATATCTCTGGAGTAAGCTCAGTTCTGCTCCAAATCTCTGTAGTAAGCTTGGTTCTGCTTCCATTTCTCTGTAGTAAGCTCTGTTCTGCTCCCATATCTCAGGAGTAAGCTCGATTCAGCTCCCATATCTATGGAGCAAGCTCTGTTCTGCTTCCATATCTCTGGAGTAAGCTCGGTTCTGCTCCCATATCTCTGCAGTAAGCTTTGTTATGCTCCCATATCCCTGGAGTAAGCTCTGTTCTGCTTCCATATCTTTGAAGTACGGTCGTTTCTGCTCCCATATTTCAGGAGTAAGCTCGGTTCTGTTCCCATATCTCTGGAGTAAGCTCTGTTCTGCACCCATATCTCTGGAGTAAGCTCCGTTCTGCTCCCATATCTCTGGAGCAAGCTTGGTTCTGCTCCTATATCTCTGGAGTAAGCTCTGTTCTGCTCCCATATCTCTGGTGTAAGCTCGGTTCTGCTCCCATATCTCTGGAGTAAGCTTGGTTCTGCTCCCATATCTCTGGAGTAAGCTCGGTTCTGCTCCCATATCGATGCAGCAAGCTCCTTAAGGGCCTGTCACACTAAGCGATATCTCTAGCAATATCGCTATAACTTGTGACGTTATAGCGATATTGCTAGCGACATCGCTGTATCTGATACTTACCTCCGACCGCTCCCCCGCTGGTTATCGCTGATCGCGCGAGAACGTCCTGGACTGTTTCTCGTCGTCAGCTTCCTGCGGCGCTTCCTGTGGAGAGACGAGCGAAGAGCGTGGAGCCGGGCGGGAGGACGCAGGATCGCCTAATGTGACAGGTATGTAGCGACCCCCGACCCCTGCGATGTCGCTGGTGAGATCTGCCTGTGTGGCAGCTCACTAGCGACCACTTAGCGATGCACCAGCGATCCTGACAGCGTCATATTGCTGGTCGGGATCGCTGGTGCATCGCTAAGTGTGACAGTACCTTTACTGTTCTCATATCTACGTACCAGCCTATTTGTAAAGCCTGTTATCTCTGCTGCTTTAATGCAATGGCCAGAGATAAGCAGGGAAAGAGAGGGCCACCGCAACACGAGGGCCACTGCCTTGTGATTGCCCCCCAGGCTGAAAAGTGCCAGCCAGCCCCTGATAACTGTGATCGGATGAGCCGCCTCTTCCAAAAAGTGCCTCCATTCTTCAAATGCCAGCTTGAACGCAAGAAGTTCTACATCATAGTTTCTCTCGGCGGATGAGAACTTCTTGGAGAAGAAGGCACAGGGTTTGAGACTAGTAAGGGTGGCCGAACCCTGGGACAACACTGCCCCCACCCCTACTTCAGAAGCATCCACCTCCACAATAAATGGTTTGGACGTGTCTGGCTGAACCAACACCGGGGCAGACATGAAACATTTCTTAAGAGCTGAGAAGGACTCATTAGCGAGTTCTGACAAATTTTGTCTACGTCAGCCCCCTTCTGGGTAAGATCCGTGAGTGGTTTAACCACTTGAGAGAAACCTTTAATGAATCTCCGGTAATAGTTCGCAAATCCCAAGAAGCGCTGGAGCCTCTTGAGATCACGAGGCTGAACCCAGTCTGCGATCGCCAGCACCTTCTTAGGGTCCATACGAAACCCCTCACAAGATACAATCAGCCCCAAAAAAGACAGTTCCTGTACGAAAAACGAACATTTTTCCAATTTAGCAAACAAATGGTTCTCCCTGAGTCTCAGGAGAACTGTCTGTAGATGTTGCAAGTGAGACTGACTGTCCGGGGAATACACCAAAATGTCATCCAAATAAATGACAACAAAATGGCCTTTCAGGTCAGAAAACACAACATTGATAAAGTTTTGGAAAATAGCGGGGGCATTAGTTAACCCAAACGGCATAACCAGGTTTTCAAAGAGTCCCTCTGATGTGAGGAACGCAGTTTTCCACTCGTCCCCTTCCCGAACCCTTATCAGGTTGTAGGCCCCCCGAAGATCTAATTTGGAGAACCATTAGGCCCCAGATAGCTGGTTACATAAGCCTGGGATGAGGGGAAGTGGATAAGTGTTCCTAACCGTTATCTTGTTAAGCTCCCGAAAGTCGAGACACGGCCGCAAACCACCATCTTTCTTCTTCACAAAGAAGAATCCTGCTGCCACGGGTGACACAGAAGGCCTGATATGCCCTTTGCGGAGACTTTCAGCTATGTACTCCTTCATGGCTTGGCGCTCAGGCCCGGACAAATTGAACAATCGAGCCTTAGGTAACTTGGCTCCGGGTACTAAATCAATGGCACAATTGTAGGGTCTATGTGGTGGCAGCGCCTCAGCCTCGCTTTCAGAAAATACATCTTCGAAATCCTTCAGGTACTCCGGAATACCTTCCAGACCGACAGACGACACAGATACAGTTTTAACAGAGTTAACAAGAGGCCCCAGGTTACAACATTTTGCTTTGCATCCCCATTGAGTGATCTCCCCTGTCACCCAATCAATGGTAGGATTATGGCTTGTAGCCAAGGCATCCCCAGTACCAGTCCTGCAGGCAAGTTATCTAACACAAGACAAGTTAATTTTTCCACATGAGTGGAATCCACTTTCAGAGAAAAAAGTTCAGACCTGAAACAGATACCGTCCCGGGTAAGAGAGGACGAGTTAATTGCCACAAGCTTAACAGGGTTCTGAAGCCTGACTGTCCCTACCTTATTAAGCGCTATAATCCGGGCATCAATCAGGTTAACAGCAGAGCCACAGTCAACAAAGGCAATAGTCTGAACAGGACCATCCAGTTCCACCTGAAGCACAATTTTTGCAAGTGAGGAAAAAGGTACCTGAAGGTCTGGGTTGCCTCCTCGATTACTACCCAGACCTAGTCATTTTCCCGCCACCTTAGAGGATGACGGACCGGAGGGGCAGGCCTTCTTCCAATGTCCAGATTCCCCACAATAAAAGCACAACAGCTTCTCCCGGCGGCGTCTTCTTTCCTTCTCACAGGTGACAGCGCTCACCTCCATAGCCTCAGGAGGAGTTCGGGTCTCACCTCCACTGGAAAATAAAGAGGTTTCGAGTTGCATCACCCCTCTTGCCTGCAGTCTGCGATCCATATGAACCGCTTGGGTCATGACATCCTCCAGGGAGTCAGGTGGAGGATGAAGTGCCAGGGCCTCCTTCACACATTCACACAGGCCTCTACAGAACAACCCCCGAAGGGCGGCATCACTCCAAGAAATCTCAGCTGCCCAACTTCTAAATTCAGAACAGAACCACTCGGCCGAGTGCTTCCCCTGACAGACATTCATCACCTTGTCCTCAGCCAAACGCACTCTATCAGGCTCATCGTAAATAAGCCCTAAGGCTTCAAAAAAATGCATCCACAGTCATACTCTCTGGGGCAGAAGAGGAAAGAGAAAATGCCCAGGCCTGGGGGCCCCTCCAAGCAGGGAAATAGTCACCCCCATCCTCTGTTTCTCATCCCCAGAGGAGCGGGGTCTCAAGGAGAAAAAGAGCTTACAGCCCTCCTTAAACTCTCTAAATTCATTTTTGTTACCAGCAAACAAATCTGGTAACTTAACCGGAGATTCAGGTGAGACTAAAATGACATCTCTAGTCCCCACCTGCTGAAACCCAGCGGAAAGTATCCCCTGAACCAAGTCCGCAACCTGCCGTTGGGACTGGGTCAGAGTTTGTTGTTCTAAACTAAACTTCCGCAGCGACTGAGTCAAGCATTTCACCTGCTCAGATAAAGCATGCATTGGGTCCATGCTGCAGAAGTGAGAGAAAAAAAGTTCACGGTCAGTTATAATGTCAGGAACACCGCACTGCACTTGCTCCCTGAGCCAGTGCACATGTCCTGAGTCAAACCTGTGCCCAAAGATACCTGTGGAGTGGGGCAGCAGTGGTGACGATGCATGCTCCAGGCTCACAGGACCTGTGTCACTGAAGGTAGAAAGCAGTGAAGGACCTACGATCATGTGACTGCAGGGGGCGGGGCTTAGCATCCTGCTGCTGGAGATAAGTGCAGGATTCTACTACAGGGATCCTCAAATCAGACAAACGGGGGTCATACACAGAGAGGGCAGCGCGGTACCCAGAGGGACAAGCAGAGAGTAGTCAGAACGTAAGCAATGAGTCATACACGGAAATAGCAGCACAGTACAAGAGGGGCAATCAGAGACTAGTCAGGACATAGGCAATGAGTCAAAAATCAGAGAAGCAGAGAAACAGTACAGAATCAAGAGACAAACTCAGCCAGGGACTCCCGTTGACATCACTGAGGCTACGGGGAGTCCCCTGGCTGACCTGAGGTGAACTAATGAGCATGGGAAAAAATGCAGAAACTTTCCCACACTTATTAGTTCATCTCAGGGCAGTCAGTGAGACTGCGCAGAGCTGAATTAATTCATTCTACAGTAGTTTACTGTGGGGCTGGTCGCATTAGCACCGGTCCTCATTGTAAACTATTTAACCCCTTGTGAAGGATTACAGCGTGGGAAATAACTGAACGGCGGAGAGATAAGGATATTGTTGATTTTTTATGGGTTTTTTTGCAGATCATGGTTTAATTTTGGAATAGCAGAGTAATAAAAATTTGTCAAAAACTTGGTGTCTTTATTTCATTAAAAGACTTTTTAATTAAAGTCTGTGGGTGGTTTTTAACCCTTTCATAGTCTAGGGTTAATAATGGATTGGTGTCTTATTGACACCTCTCCATTATTAATTGGCTTAATGTCACCTTCCAATCGCAAGGTAACATTAACCCTTTGTTATTAACCCATTCGCCACTGCTACAGGGCAATGGGAATAGAGAGGATAAGTGCCAGAAAAGGCGCATCTTAGGCTATGTGCACACGTTGAGAATTCTGCTTTGGATCCGCAGCGCTTCTGGCTCTGCGAACCGCAGAAGATTTAGCTGCGTTGAACAGTACCATTGTTTTCAATGGTAAAATGAAAAACGCTGTGCACATGCTGTGGATTTTTCCGTGCGGATTTGCTGCGGGTTCAAATCTGTAGCATGTCAATTCTTTGTGCGGAATCCGCAGCGGTTTCACACCTTCTCTATTGTTGAGGTGTGAAACCGCAGGCTAATCCGCAGGTAAACCGCAGGCCTCTTGAGCTGCGGATATACCTGCGGATTTTTCCAAATCCACAGCACCTTTCACTACGTGTGCACATAGCCTTATAGATTCGCCTTTTATGGGGTGTCTGGGGGCAGATTTTTGTAGCCGGGGGGGCCAAAAACAATGGTCCCTTTCAAGTCTATTAAAATCTGCCCTCACTCACTTGCTTTACCTCTGGTTGACAAATTACCGCGGGAGCCCACGCAATTTTTGACAACGAATTAACCCCTTAAATTAACACCTATACCTCACAAATTTTACACACAAACCCTCATCTAATTACTAGTGAAAGACATATAAAAAAACATGAAAAGAAATGGTTTACTGTATGTAAACCATGTGTCATTTGATGTCGGGTTGGGGAATGATTTTACAAAAGCCGGCAATTGATTTTGTGGCTAGAACTCTATGAAATATAAATCTAAATATATATATATATATATATATATATATACATACACCGTGTGCAGAATTATTAGGCAAGTTGTATTTGAGAGGATTCTTTTTATTATTGAATAACAACTATGTTCTCAATCAACCCAAAAGACTCATAAATATCAAAGCTTAATATTTTTGGAAGTTGGAGTGGGTTTTTTTTAGATTTGGCTATCTTAGGAGGATATCTGTTTGTGCAGGTAACTATTACAGTGCAGAATTATTAGACAACTTAATAAAAACCAAATATATACCCATCTCGCTTGTTTATTTTCACCAGGTAAACTAATAGAGCAACACAAAATTTAGAAATAAACATTTCTGACATTCAAAAACAGAACAAAAAAAGTCAGTGATCAATATAGCCACCTTTCTTTACGATGACACTCTTTTTTCTTCCATCCACAGATTCTGTCAGTTGCTTGATCTGTTTACAATCAACATTGCGTGCCGCAGCCACCGCAGCCTCCCAGACACTGTTCCGAGAGGTGTAATGTTTTCACTTCCTGTAGATCTCACATTTTATGAGGGACCACAGGTTCTCTATGGGGTTCAGATCAGGTGAACAAGGGGGCCATGTAATTACTTTTTCTTCTTTTAGACCTTTACTGGCCAGCCACACTGTGGAATATTTGGATGCATGTGATGGAGCATTTTCCTGCATGAAAATCATGTTTTTCTTCAACGATACCGACTTCTTCCTGTACCACTGCTTGAAGACGGTGTCTTCCAGAAACTGGCACTAGGTCTGGGAGTTGAGCTTCACTCCATCCTCAACCCGAAAAGATCCTACAAGTCCATCTTTGATGATACCAGCCAATACCAGTACCCCACCTCCACCTTGCTGGCGTCTGAGTCGGAGTGGAGCTCTCTGCCCTTTACTGATCCAGCCTCGGGCCCATCCATCTGGCCAATCAAGAGTCGTTCTCATTTCATCAGTCCATAAAACCTTAGAAAAATCAGTCTTAAGATATTTCTTGGCCCAGTCTTGACGTTTTATCTTATGTTTCTTGTTGAAAGGTGGTCGTCTTTCAGTCTTTCTTAGCTTGGCCATGTCCCTGAGTATGGCACACCTTGAGCTTTTTGATACTCCAGTAACGTTGCAGCTCTGAAATATGGCAAAAATGGTGGCAAATGGCATCTTGGCAGCTTCACGCTTGATTTTCCTCAATTCATGGGCAGTTATTTTGCGCCTTTTTTTATCAACACGCTTCTTGCGACCCTGTTGGATATTTGCCCTGAAACGCTTGATTGTTCAGTGATCACACTTCAAAAGTTTGGCAATTTCATGACTGCTGCATCCCTCTGCAAGACATCTCACAATTTTTGACTGTTCAGAGTCCGTCAAATCTCTCTTCTGACCCATTTTGCCAAAGGAAAGGAAGTTGCCTAATAATTAAGCACACCTTATATAGGGTGTTCATGTCATTAGACCGCACCCCTCCTCATTACAGAGATGCAGATCACCTGATTTCCATAATTGGCAGTTGGCTTTTAAGTCTATACAGCTTGCAGTAGGACAACATGTATAAAAAGGATGATGTGATCAAAATACTCATTTGCCTAATAATTCTGCACCCAGTGTGTATATATATATATATATATATATATATATGTGTGTCTCTATAACATGTATATATATATATGCATTCTATGTGTCTATATCTATTCTTTCGTTTGTGTTTGAAAACCTGTCATTGGGCTCCATTATATGTCCATTTTGCAAACCTGTGAGAAAAAAGGTATACGGATCACATACATGGGAAAAATACGCGGCCACACCATGACAACGAATGACATACGGATCGCTATTTAGAGACCATTTCTGCGTACGGCCGTATTTTTATACGTTGTGTGTGACGCCGGCCTTATAGTATGTGGGCTGATGGGGTTTGTGTGGCAGGGCTGCTTTTTTGTCCCAGTCCGGCCCTGGGGAGAACATACAAACTCCTTCCAGATGTTGCTCTTGGAGGGATTTGAAACCATGACATCAGTGTTCCAAAGCAACAGTGCTAACCACTGAGCCACCGTGCTAACCACTGAGTCATTGTGCTTACATGAGTTATTTTTTTCAAATGAAATAGAAAAATGTGTAACTTTCAACTAATTTGTTTTCTATTCTATTTTCTGTATAAAAAAATGTGGCTATTATAAATTTCCAAATCCTTACATTCTTTTATTCCTTACATTTTAAACAGCGTCTGAACTTGTTGGGAATTTGGGTTGTAGAAAAAAAGTCTACCTTTTCATATATCTCATTGGGTACTTCAGAGTTGGTAAAGAGGGATACTCTGTTTAACAACCCCATCGGCTAGAGAGGAAAGCGGTTAAAAAGAGCATCTCTCGCCCTGAAGGACCTGCCCTACCCTGCATCACACAGAAAACCCATTATAGAAATAGACTCTGTGTTAGGCCTCCTTGACATGTCTTCATAAAATGTGTACATGAAAAAACTGTACCGGTGTCATCAGTACTTCCCATCAGTGTGTCATTAATGTGACCGGTTTTACCGTTAGCGATCAGTGTGACCAGTTTTACCATCACTGTGTCATTCGTGTTTCCTCTTTTACCATCACTGTGTCATCCATGTGTAGGGAAGGTGGACTGACGGACAGACCTGTCTGTAGTGGTTAGGCGGAGGTGTAGCGCAGTGTAGGTGTGAAACCGCTGAGATAAAGAGAAAGGGTGCAGTATTGTAGTTTGACCATTAGAGGGCAGTGGAGAGTTTAAGTGTGGGACTGAACAACTGGCATTGGTCAGAGAAACTCTCAGGTGACCGTGGGCAGAGTTACAGAACTGGAAGTGGGTTGCCCTCCCAGGGCTGTGGGAGCCTCAATGAGCCTCAATGGGAGATGTCACGGCAGCTGGGACCCGGCCCGTGGCCCTGGGCGCCCATTGTACAAGGGGAAATGTTCAGTGTGCTTATGATGATTAGAATGAATGAGTCATGACGCCACCTGTTGTGTTCGGCAATGAAGATGTTAAGCAGACGCTGCAGACAGATCCTCTGGGGCAGATGGTGTGGTGCAGCAATAATGTTATAGCCCTCCACAGGCAGGGCTGAAGTCCCAGGGCAGAGTAGGTGAAGTGACACTTAAATGGTATAGTGTCGGGCGCAGGGGATGTAGCAGTGCCGGGCAGGTTGACGCAGGAATAAGTGGAGGACACCAGGGCATGTAGTTCCAAAGCTTTACTCACAGTCTGTTGTGGCACAAGAGCCCGCATCCGTGCCGTGTTCTCCGAGTCAGGAGCTCAGCCAACTTCCAGGCAAGATGAAGTACTCCTTTACAACACTCCGCCAACATATGTGCCTTTTCTGAACGTCTCCCTCTTAGCGCCTTTAGTGAAGTACTCACAGTACTGAGTTACACTGGAGTTCCTCCTGTCAGATGTTCCTATGAACTCTACTTGTACGGCAGACAGCTGTAGCCTGCTTCGGGGGACTCCTTACTACCTAGTCCCGGCTCACTATCGATGCTGTTGTGCCCCCAAGTCTGTTGTGGGAATAAAGTGGTGACAACTTTTATTCCTCCGGTGTCTGCTGCAGGACCATTAGTATCCGTACAACCTCGGGGACCGGACACTGGCCTTGCGCTTAGAACTTGGGAAGGGTTCTCCTCTAGCCCTAATCCTTAGTTCTCTTCTTCTCCTCACGTTCCGTACTAATCCTTTCCTTCTTATGGAGAGTCAGGCTTTCTATCAAAGTTCCTTTCCTGTGCCAGCGGACCCAGATCACTCAGGTCGGCTGCAGCACTCCCTTCATCCATCCCACTCCGGGGATCTCCTCTCACAGACTGACCTTGTCAGACTCCTGTGACAAACTGACCCAATCCTAAACTCTTCCTGCTCTTTTGATGCAAAACTAAACTCCACCCGCCTCCCAGCACGCTTCGTGTTCCAAGCAGGGAGCCACCAAAGGGTGCTTTGCTACACTACTATGTTGTGTGGGATGCAGGTGTTGGAGCATGGTCAGGTGTCTCCACCTTACCTGGATGGTGGGGCACCACACCTCAGGAGGAGGTGCAGTACCTCTGTGGCGACTGAACCCTCAGGGGCGCCAGATAAGTATAAAAGGCTGAGGGAAGGTTCTGGAAGGGTCAGTCAGTGAGAGGAGCACAGTAGAGAGGAAGTTCTGCTGAGGAGAAAGAGACAGTAGGAGGGCTCAGGAGGGGACTGACAGTTGAGGCGGTCACGGGTGGTGGCCCAGAGGACAGTAGCCACAGTAGAAGACAGCTTGGGGGTACCAAACGGACGGCGTAATCAGACTAGTGAAGCGCTGTGGTGGATGGGCCTAGGGCAGTCACAGTAAAAAGAGCCACGAGGGACGCCACGACTACAGTAAAAAAGGAGTGAAGGTACCCGGGCCTGTGTACAGAGAAGTGTGAAGCTGCTGTGGTGAATTGCTGTGGTGGTCAGAAGGACGGCCAATAAAAACGGACCTGTTGAATACAAATTCTGCCTCAGTTTCGTGTTTGTCTGCGGCAAGAAGTGGGTCACCCCCCCAGTCGGTTACCCTACCTACATTTGGCGTAGTCGGCAGGATCATTGCCGCAAATACCACACCTTCAATGTCAAGCCTGCCACAAAGTACCAAGGGACCCCAAGCTGTACGGGGTGAAGATTTTATTTTTTCGCTGTGGATTACAAATTGGGACTGTGCCTAGGATTGCTGGCTGCCATTAAGTGGATCCGGAGCAGAAAAGTGTTCTGTCAAAATGGCTGTGGTATTTCAGCATCAAAAAGAAACAGGAGTTTGCAGCCATATTGGACAATCTGGGACTATGTCGCATCCGCCCCTGGGGGGAGCGGCCTACATCAGGAGACAGCCGCCCATGCTGGACCTTGGAAGATGGGTGGAGAGGCCGATCAACGCCCCACCCATGAGCAGGAGTGGCCCAAGTAAAGAGACTGGGTGCGGCTGCTGGCCGTCATTGAGCTTCGGGAACTCGGCCGAGATGCGACGCTGCAGCTGCCGTGGCCCCGGACGCCTGGAATGGAAATGGCATCAGGAGGTTGAATCCCGTCGGGAGACCTGCCCCTGGGAGCCATTCTCGATACCCCGGACCTTGTTGGACCAGCCGCTGGAAGAATCTGCACGATTTCTCCCAGTGGAGCCATCGGGCCTGGAGGCTGGCCCTGCCGGACGGCAGGGTGAAGATCCACGGCTATTGAAGGAGCCGTGGGAAAGCCTGCTGGGAGCCGCGATGCCGGGGAAGGTGAGCGTCCCCCCGGCCCAGCCGGCGGCATCGCAAGCAGATCCCGCCCCATGCCCAGTGCACAAGACAGGCCCCGGGCCCTGACACCGGCCCTCGACCTCCCCGGCCGACCTCCTGCTTTCCAGCGACTACGGCCCTGGATGACTTTACGGCTCCCGACAACCATCCCGAGCCGCCCCGCCCGGCTGCGCCGGCGCAGAACCAACCTGCGGCCGCCCCTGCCGCACTCCGTCTTCTGGCTGCAGCCTATTCATCGGAGCCTGCCGTCACTTCGGGCCTGCTACAGATCACCGCGGCCTGCTTACCGGCATCCGTGGCCGCTGCTGTCCCATCCGCGGCCTCGGCTGCGGCCTACTCACCGTAGCATACGGCAACCTTGATCCCGGCTGCGGCCGACTCCACAGCCTATCCGATGATGCCTGTGGCTGCCTCTGTCCCGTCCGTTACTCTGTTCGCGGTCTGTTCCCCAATGTCTGCGGCCGCCTCTGCTCCACTCTCGTTGCGGCCCACCAACCGGACTCTGCGACCTATACTGGACCCTCTGCTTGGGTTGCGAAGATTATCGAGAAGAAGAAGGCCAAAGAGTGGGAGGTGTGGGTGCTGCTCCATGAGAAGGGGGAGTCCGCCATGTCTACTCCTCGGTTGTACGGGCGGCTGGTGTATATGGATACCGGCAAGGGCTACGGTTTTATTCGAGACCTCACCACCGGCTACAAAATTTATCTGAATGTTGCCTTAATCAAACACGGCCGGGCTCCGCGGGTGGGAAATCTGATATCCTATTATAAAGAGTATTGCCCCTGCGGCTACTATGCGGTGGCCGTCATCACCTACCCTGAGGGGTACGAGTCCCCATAAAGAGATGAGGACACCTGGGTCTCGAGCATCAGGGACACTTGAGGCCCAGAGATACTGCAAGCATCCCAGAGATTCCATGGCTGTGGAGTCCCCTGTTATGGCGAGACATCGGCCGCCGGGAGGTGGCCTGGAGTACCCATTAAAATGGACTGCCGGGACTGCTGTGCACCGTTGCACAACGAGGGGACTGTTCCGTGTCCCCTCGGGGTAGAATACCCTATTCCTGGTGCATCAGGGATGCCTAGAGGGAGTGTTCTTCTTAAAGGAAGGGGGATCACCCCTGTCCTCATATGTTTAACATTTTAGAAAGTATATTGTTTTGCTTAAAAAAAAAAAAAAAAGTTTAAAAAAAAAATGTTCTGATAAATACATATTACAGTAAATATTGTAGGATGTGTAGTAAATTTGAAATGTTGAAGTGTTATTTAAAAAAAAAAAAAATGTGTGCTCAACAGGTCCCAGGTACTTGGAGTGTGCCGACCATGACTTATTTAATTTGGCAGGACAAAGAGACAAGTAGAATGGAGACAGACAGTGGTCCTTAAGTCAGGCCCCCAGTACCACGTACCCCCAGAAGAATAGAAGGACGCTGACGAAGACCTGATAGGTTAGGACCTCAGTTATGGCGGACCGAATGGAAAAAGGCCACAGAAAAGGAGAAAGGTGGGAGGTTCACTCCTGCAGAAGAGTGCAAGATTGTCGAGGACGACAATGGATAAAGGAAGGGATAGTGTAGGGAAGGTGGACTGACAGACAGACCTGTCTGTAGTAGGTAGGCGGAGGTGTAGCTCAATGTAGGTGTGAAACCGCTGAGATAAAGAGAAAGGTTGCAGTATTGTAGTTTGACCATTAGAGGGCAGTGGAGAGTGTAAGAGTGGGACTGAACAACTGCCACTGGTCAGAGAAACTGTCAGGTGATGGTGGGCAGAGTTACCAGAACTGGAAGTATAAAAGGCTGAGGGAAGGTTCTGGAAGGGTCAGTCAATGAGAGGAGCACAGTAGAGGGGAAGTTCTGCTGAGGAGAAAGAGACAGTAGGAAGGCTCCGGAGGGGACTGACAGTTGAGGCGGTCACGGGGGGTGGCCCAGAGGACAGTAGCCAGAGACAAAGACAGCCTGGGGGTACCAAACGGACGGCGTAATCAGACTGGTGAAGCGCTGTGGTGGATGGGCCTAGGGCAGCCACAGTGAAAAGAGCCACGTGGGATGCCACGACTACAGTAAAAAAGGAGTGAAGGTAACCGGACCTGTGAATAGAAAAGTGTGAAGCTGTTGTGGTGAATTGCTGTGGTCGTCAGAAGGACGGCCAATAAAAACAGATCTGTTGAATACAAATTCTGTCTCAGTCTCGTGTTTGTCTGCGGCAAGAAGTGGGTCACCCCCCCCCAGTCGGTTACCCTACCTACACATGTCACCGGTTTTACCATCAGTGTGACATCGATGTGACCGGTTTTACCATCAGCGATCAGTGTGACCAGTTTTACCATCACTGTGTCCGTTTTTACCATCAGTGTGTCATCCCTGTGTCCGTTTTTACCATCCATGTGTCATCCATGTGTCCATTTTTACCATCAGTGTGTCATCCGTGTGTCCGTTTTTACCATCAGTGTGTCATCCGTGTGTCCGTTTTTACCATCAGTGTCATCAGTGTTTTTTACAGATGGATAAAGAAATAAATAAATGACAAAACTTCTCCTATACTTTGCAGTGTTAAACACAGACAGAATGTGGACAGCACATGGATGGCTGTACTTGTTTTTCACGGACCCATAGATTTCTATTGGCACTTGACATCTGTGTTTCAGGAAAAAAACGGACATGTCTCAGTGTGGTTTACATTGACACTCGGTCTGTGTAAAAACATGAACATATGAGCAGCCCTTTAGGATATAAAGGATACGTGTGGTATCCATGAGAAAAACGGATACCACATGTACTGGAAACACAGACATGTGAATGAGGCCTAATAAATAATGGTGGCACTATTAAGAAATTGAATCCCTTATTCACATATTCATCAGAAAGTCTGGGTAGATGGAGACTTTGTCCCTTGCTTCATCAAAGTGATTACACCAGAATTATGGTGTAAAATGCTTTAAGAATTCGCAAAACTTTTGCACAATGCATAGTTGCTCATTTTTGGCCAACTTTGCCCATCTTCACTAAATAGGACATGGGACTGGCACTGGTGTGACGCCACTGCTCTTCTAATTTATAACAAGCTGTTGTGTTTCTTATGCCAGAAATCTTGCTCCAGTCCCTGACTGGAGTAAGATTTGTGGCTAAGCATATGGAGTCACATGCCTCTTGTCAAACACTCCTGATTCATCAAGAAGCATGTACCCTTTAACAACTAAGGAGCTTCTGATTCCAAAATGCCCCTCATTCAAACTGGCGTGAAAACTGCCTGTTTTGATGAATTGCGGCCTTTGTTATCAGTCTCTTTTCAACCATTCCAACAAGTGGCGATTGTATAAAGGCGAGAACACATTAAATAAATGTCGCTTTGCAGGCTTCATCTATAAAACCACATGGTAGCATCTCTTCTGCGCTGGTGACACCATCCCACACGACGCAATGGTGGAAGATCTGTTTTACTGTTGGGTTACTCCAGAAGTGACACAGCATTCACCAAAATGCAATATACTGGTGTATGGTGAGGCTATGGTGGCCAACACCATGTATCTAATCTTTATGAATGAATCACGGCTGTCAGTGTCTATCATGAGACCTACAACCAGTGGGTCGCAAACTTGGCGTCTGTTCCAAAACTTCAACCCCCACCATGTCCTGACGAAGGGCATCTGATATCTCCACTCTACAGATAAAGATACGCATCAATGTTGTATCTATGCCATGATGTACAGCGAGAACTAGCAGAAAATGTAGGATCTTATAGTACATGGGAAGGGAAACAAGATGCCTACTGCCTCATCGGATGCTTTTATAGATTGTTAAAGGTTGCATTATGCAAATGCTTCACGCACCATTTTGGTAACGGCCATCAAGCGGTGCATGTTTAATCCCAGAGTACACCGATTTCCTTCCTAGGTAATCAACCCTTAATGAGGCCGAATTCATACGTTTAATGGCTCTTCCGTCTTCTCTCTCCCTTTCTGTCTCTTGTCATATTTGTTCCTTTTCCCTGCACTCTGTATTTAACCGGAAAGCAAGCGTGACCTCATATCACATAATAGAAGTATATTAAATAAAACCTTACAAGTTCTTGAAAATTCAGTCAGGGAAATCCGGATATATGGGCACCTTCATAGCTTGACATGTCTTATAAGGCAGCCTCCATAGCATTGTGCAGAAATATGGGATTGTGCACTGGATCAATCCATCACTAGGCAAATTTACTATGTAGGCGTCCTTTAACCTCTTTGCATTGCGGGCAATTTACATTTTTCTGCTTTTATTTTTTTCCTCCCTTTCTTTTAAGGGCTCGTACACACGTCCAAATTTTTGGTTCGAGTGCTGTTAAAAAAAACAGGTCACACTCAGACCACTGATATTCAGTGAGGCAGCACACATGAACGATTTTTTTTCCAATGACGTGAAAAAAAAAAATCGCAGCCAGCACGATTTTCCTCCGAGTCGGATGAGACAAAAAAATTGGATGCCGTACAGAGCCACAGTCCAGCATCTGATTTTTTTTATGGACACATTGCAATTCTGTAACACAGGAAAATGCAAATTGTCCTATAAATGATTAATAGCTGTTAGGCTGGAGTCACACACAAGGTAGAAAAATACGGACCGTATTTTACATCCGTAATACGCATAAATGGTCCCTAAATAGTGCTCCGTATGTCATCCGTTGTCAGGGTGTGGCCGTGTATTTTGCTCATGTAAGCATCCGTATGTAATCCGTATGGCATCCGTATACCGTTTTTTTCTCGCAACTTTGCAAAATGGACATTTAGCGGTTTTGAGGCCTGCACATAATTTAAATCATCAGCACCAACCCTATTTATTGCCTCAACAGCAGGTGGCAGCCTCCAATCTGCCCATTTTGGTGCTCTGCTTGTGTGGGTGTCTTGCTGGTTGGTAGTAAACATGTCTGACACACTTCAGTTCACCCCAACTGACCGTGTTCTCTTCAACTGGGTTTTGTCCAGGCGCTTTGGCCAGCCATACCCACTGAATGTGGGTCCATCCACTTTTGAGGCAATGACTCACAAGAGGTCATTTTCATCCCCTCTATTCTTCTCTGCGGGACCATCCGGAAAAATTATACAAATACTGTCGCATGAGCCTTGCAACATTTGATCTACTCTTGGAGACAGTGCGCCCTGGGATCCTGGGATAATCTTTCAGGACACAAGGATGCGCAAAGCTATATCTGCAGAGGAGCGACTTCTACTCACATTACGGTATGTACTACACAACCAGATTCTTTATGTTCATGATGTGTTGCCCAAAGTATGTTTTTTATTTTGTCCTAAGTTTAATGCCCTCATCTCGTTCCAGATATATATAAACTTACAGACCAGAATTATGTATAATATCTACTGAATATCACGTAGTGATTGTGCGACAAAATATATGTCTGTTAGTAGTTATGAATCACTAACAAGTTTGGTATGTATGTACCTGGTGTTTTGTTAATTTGTGCATTCTAAAATGTCCAATTTCTGTTGTTCTTCAGCTTCCTGTCTTATGCCGCCCTCCACCATGAGTTTCTCATTGGAAGATCTACCATTTCTGGCATAGTCAGGTTGACATGTTGTCAAATATTGTCAAGACTACATCAACTCGTCATGCCCCAGCCCAGGATGGAAGACTGGTTGAGGATATCAAGGGACTTTGAGGAGGAATGCCAGTTTCCTAATTGTATTGGGGCCCTTGATGGCAAACATATCCGGGTGCATAAGCTGCCGAACTCTGGCTCACAATTCTTTAATTAGAAACAATACTTTTCTGTTGTATTGTTGGCTCTGGCCGACCCTCAATACAAGTTTATAATTGTTGACACTGGGGCCTATGGAAGGACGGGAGACTCTAGAGTCTTCAATACTTCCATTATGGGTCGGCGGCTACGCACCAACCAGTTGGATCTACCACCACGCCAGCTACCAGGATCCATTCAAGAATAAGTCCCTTATGTCCTTGTGGCAGATGAGGCGTTTCAGTTAACGCGCAATGTCATGAGGCCATATCCCCGGCGCAACCTGGACCACCAGTGCTGAATTTGTAACTTGCGCCTATCACGTGCTCGGCGACTGGTGGAGTGATCCTTTGGCATTCATTGGGCCAAATGGCGGGTCCTCCAGTCTGCCATTCAGCTGAGTGAACAAAATGTAAATGAAGTAAATAAAGCATGTGGCGTTGGCCATAACTTCACCAGGATACATGATTGTTCCTCCTCTGCTGGTGTTGTGCGTGGGTCAGACAATGTACATAAGGCAAGACCACCTATCAACCCTCAACGTAGACCGCTCTCTGGGCTCAAAGTGCGTGATATTTTCACAAATTACTTTATGTCACCTGAGGTGGAGACTTCTTGGCAAGAGCATGCTGTGTCTATGTTGTAAATGTTTGTTTTTGGGCTTTGGGAAACTATATATATTACAACCCCTTATGTCTTTTCTCTGTTTATAAATCAATGTGTAAGCATATGGCAGCATGTCGTGATGTAAGTGCATCATTGATAAAGACAACAACAATTGAAAGTTAAAACTTTTTATGTATCCTTTTTTTAAAGGCCTTGTGAAGCCTTTGTTATTTATCAAAATGGCCAGAATTGGCCTTAGAACACAAACAAATGTTTATAATGTTACAATACAGCATTTAACTACAAAAACACACACAAAGTTATAAATTGTAGTATGTAAGGGGGAGAAGGCGGCAGCCCAGCCTGGGCTGCCTGATCGCTAGTGTGGACACCTTGGCCCTCGGCCTGTGTGGGGGCATACTCTTGCCCATGATGGAGGTAGTGGGCCGGCTCATGGGCTTGAGGTGGATACTGGGCACTATATTGGAGACGATTCTCCTGTTGAGGCTGGTAGGGCCGTGAGTCTAAACCACCAAAATGGCCATGTCGTCCCCAACCAGATTGGGACCAGCCTCCGACATTGGCTGGGAACAAGTGGCCATATTGGTGTGCTGGGTTATACCCTGACATTTGGGAATGATGTTGCCAATGTTGGGTAGGGGGAAGGGTGTGAGGTGTAGGCCCACGTGTAGGAGGATCCTCAGACCCTGATTGAGCAAGCACTTGGAGGTGTGGGTTAATTCGCATGAGATTCCTGGGTGACAGCTGTCACCTCTCCAGAAACTCAAACAGCTCATAAGGGGTATTGGGGGGTGTGCTTGCGTCAATTAGGATCTGAATGGATCCTCGCACACGTAGCCGCACCTCACGGGGAAGGGAACGAATATAATGGGCAAGGCTGCGTGAGTACTCCTCCTCCTCATCATCAGTGGCAACTCCGTTACGAGAATTTTGCTCCCCTGTATCCACATTGGTCGTGGTATCAGTGGCAGGGATATGACGCCTTTGTCTACATTGCCTGGATGGCACAGCAGGCTGGGGGGAGCCCTCTAGCCGAACAGTTGGGCTGCCTCTGTTGCCCTGTTCATCCAGGATGTCGGGTGGTGATGCAGCTGACGGTCCTTGTTGTGGCTCTGTTCCTGGTGGTGGTGTTTCTGGTGGCGGCCCAGGTTCTAGGGCAGGATCAGGTCGAGCTGGAGGAGTGACTTGGGCCTAGCTCCTTGGAAGGTCACACGATGGGCCAGACACCTCAACCCCTCCACTTACAGGATCGATGATGGCCTCTGATTCAGACCCTGTCTCCCTTTCAGTGATGTTAGACTGAGTTCTGTGATTAAATATAAAATGTAGAAAAAGGAAATTTTTGATCGGGCCCTATAAAGCATTTGTGTCATGTGGTTTTTTTGTTATACTTACGGTCTGAGATCCATAATTGGAGCGAGGAACGAGAGGCAGTCGAAATAAACATATTTCCGCTTTGTGTGGGCCCCTGAACCACTTCTTGCCCGCTGCTGGCGCTCACGGCGATACTGGTCACGGATGCTGCACCAGCGTCTCATCACATCTTCGACTGCAATGTGACATAAAAGAATGAAAACTTACAATTTGCTGAAAAGAAGTTTTTGAACTAGTATCAAAGTCATGTGGCCTACTAGGGTGTGAGTTGTACCCAGGGTGGCATAGAGCATTGGTGCAACCAGGCCAGATGCACAGGGTCACAGTAGCTCATGTGGCAATTAGCAACTCTTTAAACTGTTTTTGCTAGGCATTATGAGGAGCTTGGGGACAGGGTAACATTCTCTCAGGGTCAAACAGTGGGTCCAAAAATAATTTACAAGCCACAAGAGCCCAATATCAGAAGCACAGGATGTGGGGGGGCCTACTTGTAAAATTTTTTTGGGATGGCAGGTAATTTGACATACATAATTTATGTGCACGTACTTATGTGCTGCTGCTCCTCACGTGGCCGATCACGAAAATCAGGGAACATTTTGCGACATATGCGCCTCCATGCAGCCTCCATTCTTGCCCGGTGCATCCCGTTGGTCCCATAATTCCGAGCGATCATGCACAAGAATAATTAGCAGCTCCACATTCAGATTCTGGTAGGGTGCCATGATGCTGTACTCCGTAGAGGCATACTTCCTGGATGTCTGGAGCACTTTTTGAGCTAATTTGCATGTCTAAGCTTCCTGATGATGGATTGGCCCATTTCCTGTGACCAGGAAAAGTCTGGCGTATTTCTCGCAAGTCACACGGGTGGTCCGTGTGTAATGCGATTTTTTTGCGCACCCATAGACTTACATTGGAGTACTACGGTCGTAATACGCTGACAATCGCAGCATGCTGCGATTGGCACGGACCGTAGAAAATACGAGAGAAAAATACGGCTGATGGGAGTTACCCCATAGAGAATTATTGGTCCGTGGGCAATGCATTTTTTTTTATCGCCTCACTCGTCCATATTCCTCTCTAGTGTGACGCCGGCCTTATAATAAAAAACGGATTGTACACGGATGACAAGTGAAAAAAAAATCGTCCCACTTTTCTGGATGAAAATCGGTCCAATTTTATATGCTGTCGTATAAAAGTCTAAGCTTTTATATTTTTCTGTCGATGTAACCATGTGAGGGCTTATTTTCGGCAGGACATGTTATAGTTTTGAATGACAATGCTCATTTTTCCATAAAATGTACTGAAAAATGGGGAAAAAAATTCTGTCTTGTGAGATGGTGAAAAAACACCATTTTTGGGGGGGTTTTGTTTTTACAGCTTTAAACGTCTGGTGCAATTGAACTGGCAAAATGATTTTCTAAGTCAAATGATTTTCTGGTGATAAGGCCTGTTTCACACCTACCTGGCATGTAGAGTTAAATTGCCACCAGAGGCAATTCTTCCAGGCATGCGCAGTGTACAAATACGGATCCGGCCAGCAAAAAAACGTTGCAGTGTCCGTCCTGTCATGCCTGCGGAAGCCAAAATTTTGGCGGATCCGTAAAAAAACGGATCCAACGGATGACCATCCGTCAAGATCCGCCGATAATGCAAGTCAATGGGAAAAAAACGGATCCGCCAAGAAAAATGGCAGATCCGTTTTTTTTCCAAAACGGCGGATTTTGACTGATGGTGACAGACGGATGTGTGAAAGAGGCCTAACAAACTTGTATAGTTACTTTTCCTTTAAGTAGTTTAAAAAAGTTTATAAATTAGTAAAAAAAAAAAATGTTTCTAAGAGCCATAATTTTTACATTTTTCTACAAATGGAGTTGTATGAAGCTGGTGTTCGCGTTGTGAGCTGTACTGTTTTTTGGTACCATTTGGGGATATATAAAATGCTCTGACTTCTGTTTGTTGCATTTATGGGGGAAGTGAAACTGAAAAAATAGCAATAGTGGCATTTTGATTATTTTTTCTTTGCTTTCTGGTGTTTACCCTAACTAATTAGATTGGACTCTTTAACTTGACAAAAGAGGCTAATTCGACATTTTAGGGGTTTTTTTGTACATATATTTTAAAGAACTTTCGCTTTTTTTTATTTTTTTTACTTTATACTTTACTTTTTCATTTCCATGGGGAAGATCTAGCTAATATTGGTTGGATAACTCTGTCAACTACACATATCCATAGTTGACATACGCTGTAAATTCAAATTCTATTCGGAATAACACCCTTAGGTACCCAAAAATGAATAGATCCAGTAGTATTACAAACAAATATTTATTATTAAAATATTTTCAAAAATAATTAACATCAATGCCCAGTAGGAGGCACAAAAATACACTGACAAGATTATATATGGCCACTAAGATCATGTGTATACAAATATAACAAACAGTACAGCATATTTATTATATTACTCAATCGATATAAATATTAACAACCAGTGTCTAGAAAAATTCTCCTATATATAACACATTCCCCTATACGAAAACCCAAACACATGCCCGTTTCAAAAAGGTTCCCATTATAGTTATAAATAAATCAATGTACCCATATAGCTATATATGGAAAATATTATGGCCATTAAAGTAAAAGCGCTAATCCAAATAGCCAGGGTAATTCTGGTGTAAGTAATCAACAGGGAACCTATAATATTACCTCAAATGACAGGGCATTAGTGGTGCAGTGTAGCGTGTCCTCCGTCACCCCAACGCGCGTTTCGCACAGGCTTCTTCCGGGATAGGATTTGAGTTTATGTGTTTATGTTTTTAAGTGCCAGTTTTTTGCATGTATATTTCGGGACATTTTGAATTTAACATACGCTGTAAATGTCTGACGGATGTCCTCCGGGGTTTATACAGGACATTTTACTTGACATACAAATGTCATTTTTCTTATCTGATGTAGCGTAAATATCGCTGATCTCCTGAATTTGGCATTTTTTAATGGACTCCAGCACCTCTCCATTCCCAAAATATGTCCTCCTCTTCCCCTGTAAATCTATTATTGTTAGACAAGTGGGCATGATCCTCAGCTCTTCTCTATGGCGGTCACTCCCACGAGGGTCACTATTGTTTGGCTAACATGAGAGGGCTTTATCAAACTAATGGAGAAGTCAAAGTCCAAAAAAAATCATCAAAGCCAGATTTAGGAGAACAGTGGCATTTAGACCAGGTAAAAAAAAATTATATATACAGTATTTATATTAGTTGACAGGTTGTCTTTAACCCTTTGACAACATTCGCCATACATGTATGTCGCAAGTCGAAAACGCGTGTATGGAGTGGGTTCATGGGGTGAGCGCGCCCCATACCCGGCAGATCATGGCTGTGTATTACAGTCGGTACCTGCCTCTAACAATTGTTAACCTGTTAAATACCACTGTCAAACTCTGACAGCAACATTTAACATGCATTGGCATGAGAGTGCGTCATTCCATGCGCATATCGGCGCGCCTGTGACATGACCACGGATTGCCAATGGGTTGTTGCTGTGACATTATGGAGTTCCTTTGAATCCCTGCCTGTGCCCGGGCTTCAAAGGAGACTGTGATTTCTGCTATATGCAGCGATGCTGCGGCATTGCAATATAAGGCACAAGCGATCAGACAATCGCAGCTTCAAGTTCCCTAAGGTAAAAAAAAAATGGTTAAAAAATATGAAGAAAATAAAAAACAAAAGTTCAGATCACGCCATCTTTGTGCTCCATTAAAAATGAAGATATTAAAAAAATACATATGTGATATTGCTGCAGTCAGAAAAGTCCGATCTATCAAAATATAAAAATAATTAACTCTATTAGTAAACACGGTAAACGGAAAAAAAAAATCGAGAACGCCATTATTGCATTTTTTTGATCAGTGCAATTCTGCAAAAAATGCTGTAACGTCACATCTATCCCAAAGTGGTATCAATAAAAATGTTGTCTCGTCCCGCAAAAAATCAGCTGTCACACAGCCCCATTGATCAAAACATATAAATGTTACTTGGAACATGGCGACCCAACCCAAATAATAATAACAAAACAGGACATGTTTGATATCGCCGTATTCGTACTGATGAGCTGGATCTTGTTGCACGTTGATGGACGGACGTTTCTCGCCTCTCCATTCCGGGACCTGTTGAAGCCCGTCGTCCATCCATCAACGTATCACATTTACTCCGGCAAACATTTTTATGGTGATATTTCAATAAAATTTAGGATTTTTTAAAGGAGTGCCACCTTCTCTTCTCTACGTGATACCGGAACTACCGTAGATACTTTGTAGTTATTATTGAAGGCATGCCTTATTTTATCAATAGGGGCAGCCATATTAGCGATCATCCTGCTTCTACAGAAATGGATAAAACCAAGAAATAATTGAATGCAAAAAAACTTGGCAGATGAGAACAACTCGGAAGCTCTTTTTATTAGAGATTTGTTGGTACGTGCCCTTTATATGTCCTTGTAGGGTCTGGTTTCCCAGGATATTCATCTCTAAACAGAATAATCATGTCAGATAGCTGTCGGATTCTTGACAGCCGGGCTGTTCCTGCGGACAGCGTCGACGTTATTATATGGGAGCTGTCAATCATCCAGGCCCGACATGGAAAGTGCTCGGTGCAGGCTGCAAAGTGATCACCTTTCTCCGGGATGCAAGCAGTTCACAGAAGGACACGGCGCCTTTGAGAAGAATCCTAATGATTTGCTCCAGTCTGGGATTAATTGTCAGTGGGTTCCTCAGTTCTCTGGAGAAAATACATTCACACAGCTGAAGCTGAAGTAATAGGATCCAGTCCGGATACAGGAAGATATAGATTCTGTATGGCTTACACTGGATACGGATGACCGGCCTGGTCGTATGGTTTATCGCATGCTTCGATATTGCACATAACCTGGATTGCTTCTTAGTAATGGTGGATGAAAGAAAGATTTCATTAAGGATATTTACTCCGAGGGTTGTTCTTCTGCAGGGTCTCTAGGGAAAATGTGAAGAAAGGCTGAAAGGTCCCTTCTGTCTTTGTTGCTACGTTACAGTACAAAAGAGACAAGCGCCTGTCAGACCCTTTCGGTCAGTTAAGGTTGCAGTTGTGCAGAAAATACATGGAGGTTTCTTTTTAACCCAATAAACACTAACTAGGTAGTGACATGTAAAGCTGGGGAATTTTCCCATAATAAAAATATTATATAAACACCACTTCTTATATATTAGTGCTCGGCATAAATGAGTACACCCCCTTTGAAAAACAAAAAAGATTACTGAATTTTTTTATCAATATCACACTAGAGCAATTTCCAAAATTTTGACAAGAATTGGTTTCTTAGATTTTTTTTAACCCATAACATGAAAGTAAAATTACGGTAATAATATATCTTTCATTACAAAATCTTCAGTTTTACTCAAATTAGTTGATGCAAAAATGAACAGACCTCACATCACAAACTACTACATCTAGTATTCTGTATGACCACCATGATTTTTAAGGACATCACTAAGTCTTTTAGTCATGGTATTAACAAGCCGCATACTTATGTTAGCATCTTTACTTTGATAATACAGAGCAGTACATCTGTGAACTTATGATACCATCAATGAAATCTAGCTCCCTGACACAAGCAGCGCTCATGCAGCCTCACATATGAACAATGACACCACCATGCTTCACTGTAGGCACCATGCATTTTTCTAAATTTAGTTTTCTAAACGCATGGTGCCCACAGGGAAACATGGTGGTGGCCAAGCCCTTATGTGAGGCTGAATGAGTGCTGCTGGTGTTGGGGAGCTACATGTCATTGATGCTATCATGATTACACATAAGTACTGTTCTATATTGAAAGAGAAAATGTTATCGTGCTCTTGGTAGATGTGCACTTTTCCAACATAACAATGATACAATAGAGCAACAATGAAGGCAATGGAGGCTGGAATTGAGGTATGTACTTTAGAGTAATTAGTTCTGCCTTTATCTTGAATGCAGTAATAGCCAGAAATTGGTCTGGAGATCACGAGGGCAACGACAAGAAGAGGTCTTTGCAAGAGAACGTCACACCAGTCCTACTCCCAAGATTATGGTATGGGGTTGTATAATATACTGTAGCCATGTTACATTGATTTGGTTGTAGAATCAGTGGAACGATCATTTCTCCATAGTGTCCCACAAGCCATCCTTCAACATGACCATGCCTGGCTGCTTGTTGCTTTTGCTATTGTGGACAGCCAATGTGATGTAAATGTACTATCATGGCCTACAGCATTCCAGACTTGTATTCCATTGAGCACATCTGAGATGTCATTGGTCAGTAATTTTAGAGGGAACAGTCAACAGCAGATTTTGATGATTTGCCCAAGTGCGTTCAGTGTTGCAGAACTTGCAGAACATTCCACAGACATCCATTAATAACCTCATTGACAGAAACCAAGACGTGTAAGTGCGTGTAAGACAATTTTTCACATGTCTATCGATCCTGTGATTTTAATAATTCCACTACGGTACTTTTCTTTCTTGGAGTTGTAATTTCAATGTTGTGGAGTGTCTATCTATCTCTTTATCAATGATCACTGGAGGTTCAAATGCTGAGACCCACACCAATCTTGAGAACGAGAGTACCAAAAATCTCCTTTATGAATAGAATGGCAGTGAGCATGTTCACCACTGTGCACACAAGCGGTGGTCACACGTTCTCATTACTGCTGTTCACAGCAGCTGGACCACCAGCAATCCTACAATTAATAACTATCTTGTGGATAAGTGATAAATATTATGAACATATTAACATAACCCTTCAACTATTTTGGAAATTGCTCACCAGTACATGCAATAGCGATCGAGTTTTAAAGAGAAACTAATTTTTTTTCAATTTAATTATCCTCCAGGTATTGCAAAATTATGATTTTTGTAATATGCTTCATTACTAGTGATGAGCGAATGTGATCGGATAACGTGTTATCTGAGCATGCTCGGGTCTCATCCGAGTATCTTGGGCGTGCTCAAATAATATGTTCTTGTTTTCGCGGCTGCATGATTCATGGCTGTTAGACAGCTGTAACACATGCGATGATTGCCTGTTTGTTAGGCAATCCCTGCATGTTTTGTGGGTGTCTAACAGTCACAAAACATGCAGCTGCAGGGACTCTAACAGAATGTATGAGCATGCCCAAGATACTCGGATAAGACCCAAGCATGCTCAGATAACACATTCCCAAGTATGCTCAGATAATAACACATTATCCGAGCATGTTTGCTCATCACTATTCACTACCTTTTTATGCTTTTTTCTCTCCCAAATTCTATGCTGCAGTTCTCTTTCAATGTTCAGTTCCTCCTTCCTTATAAGCCCTTCTCTATTGCTGCTCAGCAAAGATTTGTACTCTGTGTCACAACAGTCTGTGCACTAGAATTCCTCTGACTTTTCAGAGTATGGGCATAGGAAGCAGAAAGGTTCAGACAGGGAAAGGCCTGTTCACAGACTGTTTGAATATAGTATATGGATGTTTTCTGAGCCGCAGTTAAAAGCAGCTCCTGAAGGAGCATAAAATGGGAAAGAATGAAGCAGAAGAAAAATAAATAACCTTGCCTGAATGATAACTACATACAAAATACTTCAGCTAATCTTTAATGATAGAGCAGGGTACACTAAGCCAAAAAATATGGAGAAAGGAAAAGAGAGAACCTGTCAGATGATCTAAGCAGTATGAATTAGATTCTGTCTTCACTATTGTGACCAGGTATATTTTCTGCTGAAATTCTCTGGCATTTCAGAGAAAATATAGTTTGAAGGCTGCATTTTCTCAGTATCATTAGGTGATTGGCAGGTCTTTCGCTAAGTACATATATGGGTGACCATGACCAGTCAATGCACTAGAGCAGCACAGAGAGAAGGGCTTTTTAAACTATATTTTATATATATTATAAAGCTATTAGCCTACATAGGGTTAATCTGCAGGTTGACCCCTTCACCCTCGAGCCTGTTCTCACCTTCCTAACTGGGCCAATTTTTATAATTAAGACCAGTGTCACTTTATGAGGTAATAGCTCTGGAACGCTTTAATGGATCCCGCTGATTCTGAGATTGCTTGATCGTGAAATATTGTACTTCACGATAGTGGTAAAATGTTTTCGATATGACTTGTGATTATTTGTGAAAATATCGTAAATCTGGCAAAAATTTTGCAACTTTTCAAACTTTAGCTCTTAAGCCTGTAAACCAGAGAGTTGTGTCACACAAAATAGTTAATAAATAACATTTCCCACATGTATAATTTACATTTGCAGTTAGAAGGGTTAAAATTTGATCAGCAATTTCTAATTTTTACAAAACCATTTTTAAGGGACCACATCACATTACAAGAGACTTTGGGGGCCTATGTGACAGAACATACCCAAAAGTGACACCATTCTAAAGGTCCTCAAAATAATATTCAAGAAGTTTATTAAATCTTCAGGTACTTCGTAGGAATTAATGAAATGTGGAGGGAAAAAATAAATATTTTACTTTTTTCACAAAATTTTTACTTTAGCCCCAATTTTTTTTTTATTTTCATAAGGATAATAGGAGAAAATGGATGCTTAAATTTGTAGTGCAGGGGGAGAAGCATCGTTTGACTTTTTGAAAGCAAACATGGCTGGAATCGAGAGCAGATGCCATGTCGCGTTTGGAGAAACCCTGATGTGCCTAAAAAAGTGGAAACCCCCCACAAGTAACCCATTTTGGAAACTAGACCCCTCACGGAATGTATCTCGATGTGTGTTCACTGAAGGGGTTAACTAGTGTGACAGTTTTAAAGGACGGGTCACTTCAGATGTGACAAATGACAATACCAAAAATGTGTACTTTTTTTGTTTTACGCAAAATACAAAAGTTATGGGTTTAATATAGGTATATATTTTATTATTATTTTGTGATTGTTTTTAAAAAAATATTTTTACTTTTTTTTTAACTTTATTACTTGGTTCCTTTATGGGACTTTCACTTTTAGCAGTCTGTGCGCTGTTTAAAGCATTTCAGTGCACCAGCATTGAAATTCTTTATAACTGTCAGTTCTGCACTGACACACAAGCTTGTTAGACTATGCTCTGAGCATGGTCTAACATGCTTGCTAGCTTGGTGACCAATAGGTCCTCATGAGGAACTTGTGTCACCATGGCAACAAATAGGCCCTCGCGATGAATTCACGGGAGTGCTAATCGGAGGGGAGAGGGAACCCCCTCCCTGCCGTCTAAATGCGATCGATATCGATCACAGTATTTAGTGGGTTAAATTGCTTTCAGTTTTAAATTAAAATTACAAAGTGTCTTAATATACAATTTCTGAAAAAGCTAAATTAAGCAAAAATAATATATGTGTATATGCAATAAATATAAACCCTTTTGATAAAATTTATTCTTATCCACCTGTTGACATCCAACATGGTTGTTTCATCTCTTACAGATGCCATTAACCGTTCTAGTGCTCACAAAATTTTCACACTGAAAGGTGAAATTGCTCTTCATCTTCAGCTTTTAGAGGAAGCCTGAAGGTTTTGTTGCAAAATTAACTAATATCTGGAACTGTTCATAATTCTCTGCATCTTCACTAAACCACAGTATCAGCTATCAGAAAACAGCCTTAAAGCATAATGTTGCCTCCACTATTCTTCACTGTGGGTATGGTGTTCTTTTGGTGATGTGCACTCTTTGCTTTGCGCCAAACATACCTTTTGTAATTCTGTCCAAAAAGTTCAACCTTGGTTTCATTAGACCATAACACGTTGTCACACATGCTTTTGGTAGACCTGATGTAGATTTTGGCAAAACATAGCCTGCTTGGATGTCTTGCTTTGTAGTAAGAAGTTTGCTTATTGCCATCCTATCCCACAGGCCAGATATATGAAGATTACGGGAGAATACTGTTATATTCAATACACAACCAGTACTTGACAAACATTTCTGAAGCCCATTTAATGTTGCTGCAGGCCTCTTGGCATCCTCACGTAACAATTTCAGTGTTTTTTCATCAATTTTTGAGGGATGTCCAGTCTTAGATAATGTCATTGTTTTACCAAATTGAATCCACTTGTTGATGACCGTCTTCACTGTGTTCCATTATACATCTAATAACTTGGAATTTTTTTTGTACCCTTCTCCTAACTGATAATTTTCAACAGTGATATTCCTTTGTTATGTTGTAAGCTGTTTATGAAAGGCTTGTGCTGAAAAATGCAACTAAGAAAATGTCAGGTAACTCCTGCTAAAATAGCTAAACTTTATATGGGGTTAAAGGGAATCTGTCACCCTTTTTTTGCCAGCATTGACATCAGGGGCTTATCTACAGCATTCTGTAATGCTGTAGATAAGCCCCCGATGTAACCTGAAAGATAAGAAAAACACGTTAGATTATACTCACGGGAGGGGGCGGTCCGGTCCGATGGGTGTCGCGGTCCGGTCCGGTTCCTCCCATCTTCATGCGATGCCATCTTCTTCCCTTCCTGTAGTAGCTCCGGCACAGGCGCACTGCTCTGCCCTGTTGAGGGCAGAGCAGAGTCCTGCAGTGCGCAGGTGTCGGGAGAGGTCTGGCGCCTGTGCACTGCAGTATTCTGCTCTGCCCTCAACAGGGCAGAGCAGTGCGCCTGCGCTGGAGCCACGATAGAAAGGGAAGAAGAGGACGGCATCGTATGAAGATGGGAGGTGCCACACCAGACCGTGCCCCCCGGTGAATATAATCTAACGTGTTTTTCTTATCTTTCAGGTTACATCGGGGCTTATCTACAGCATTACAGAATGCTGTAGATAAGCCCCTGATGTGAATGCCAGGAGGTGGTAGGCCAAAAAAAGGGATGACAGATTACTACTATGTAACATGAGTGTAAATGTGATTGGAAGCTGCTCTCTGACAGGGTTGTTATCATAATTGCACAACCCCTTTAAGTGCAGGGTCCCTGAATATTATGATGAGGGGCTTTTAGGTACAAACATAGCAAAGCAAAAGGAAAATACAAAATAAAGTGTGTGCTATAAACACGACCCTTGCGCCATGTCGACCATACTAATATCATTTTTCTCATCTTGCAGTTGGAAAGACGTCTCTCATCACAAGGTTTATGTATGACAGTTTTGACAACACATATCAGGTAAGACTGGCACTCCTGATTTGATCAGCACTGGAGCTTTTTTTGATAGAAGTATATAATTCCCGAATTAATTCCAGCCTGAAATATACTATAACAGTAAAATAATATATATATATATATATATATATATATATATAGGCAAGACTTATAATCTCTGCAATGTTCTGTTTGCCGAGTACATCAGAGAATTCCCTAGTGTACATCACTGAGAAAGGCCTCCAACGTATGCCACCATATGTGTCTACAGGAGAGAACATTGAATAAAACGATTCTATTTTATGCTATTTTTTTTCTTTGAAGGCATCGCTCAACCTTTCTGTCCTCTTGAAAAGGCTTAAAAATTAGAAAAACAGTGTTGGAAAAAACATGAAATACAAAGGCCATGTAATTCCTCATACTTTTTCTAAAAGACTAGTGTGAAGCGATTTGCAGAACCCTGTCCAGCAGCCATGCCAGTGACCTGTAACAGATGGATGGGAGACAGGTGAACTGCCTCCTACCTACAAGCATCCATGGTCCTTTATTATTATTATTATTATTATTATTATTATTATTTATTGTTATAGCGCCATTTATTCCATGGCGCTTTACAGGTAAGGAGGGGTATACATAAAAACAAGTACAATAATCTTAAACAATACAAATCATAACTGGTACAGGAGGAGAGAGGACCCTGCCCGCGAGGGCTCACAATCTACAAGGGATGGGTGATAATACAGTAGGCGAGGGTAGAGCTGGTCGTGCAGCGGTTTGGTCGATCGGTGGTTACAGCAGGTTGTAGGCTTGTCAGAAGAGGTGGGTCTTCAGGCTCTTTTTGAAGGTTTCGATGGTAGGTGAGAGTCTGATATGTTGTGGTAGAGAGTTCCAGAGTAGGGCTGATGCGCGAGAGAAATCTTGTATGCGATTCTGGGAAGAGGACATAAGAGGGGAGTAGAGAAGGAGATCTTGTGAGGATCGGAGGTTGCGTGCAGGAAAGTACCGGGAGACGAGGTCACAGATGTATGGAGGAGACAGGTTGTGGATGGCTTTGTATGTCATGGTTAGGGTTTTGTAATGGAGTCTCTGGGCAATTGGGAGCCAGTGAAGGAATTGACAGAGGGGAGAAGCTGGGGAATAGCGGGGGGACAGGTGGATTAGTCGGGCAGCAGAGTTTAGAATAGATTGGAGGGGTGCGAGAGTGTTTGAGGGGAGGCCACAGAGCAGGAGGTTGCAGTAGTCAAGGCGAGAGATGATGAGGGCATGGACTAGGGTTTTTGCAGATTCTTGGGTGAGGAATGAACGGATTCGTGAAATATTTTTGAGTTGAAGTCGGCAGGAAGTGGAAAGGGCTTGGATATGTGGTTTGAAGGAGAGATTAGCGTCAAGGATTACTCCGAGGCAGCGAGCTTGTGGGACTGGGGAGAGTGGGCAGTCATTTACTGTAATTGATAGGTTCGTAGGGGGGGTCACGTGAGATGGGGGAAAGATGATGAATTCTGTTTTGTCCATGTTGAGTTTCAGAAATCTAGCGGAGAAGAAGGATGAAATAGTGGACAGACATTGAGGGATTCTGGTTAGTAGGGAGGTGATATCTGGTCCAGAGATGTAGATCTGTGTGTCATCAGCGTAGAGATGATACTGAAAGACATGAGATTCTATGAGCTGTCCCAGGCCAAAGGTGTAAATAGAGAACAGCAGGGGCCCAAGGACTGAACCTTGTGGGACTCCGACAGATAGGGGGCGAGGTGAGGAGGTGGTGTGTGAGTGGGAGACGCTGAATGTCCGGTCTGTTAGGTATGATGAGATCCAGGATAGGGCCAAGTCTGTGATGCCGAGGGATGAGAGGGTCTGTAATAATAGGGAATGGTCCACTGTGTCAAAGGCAGCCGACAGGTCCAGGAGGAGGAGGACAGAGTAGTGTCGCTTGCTCTTGGCGGTTAAGAGGTCATTGGTGACCTTAGTAAGGGCAGTTTCAGTGGAGTGGTGTGACCGGAAGCCAGATTGTAAGCGGTCGAAGAGGGAGCAAGAAGAGAGATGGGAGGACAGTTCAAGGTAGACGTGTTGTTCCAGTAGCTTGGAGGCGTAGGGGAGAAGTGATATAGGGCGATAGCTAGATACAGAGGATGGGTCAAGAGAGGGCTTTTTGAGGATAGGTGTGATGGAGGCATGTTTAAAGCTTGAGGGGAAAACACCAGTTGTTAGTGATAGGTTGAAGAGATGGGTTAGGGTTGGGATGAAGACTGTGGTGAGGTTTGGTATGAAGTGGGATGGGATCGGGTCGAGTGCACAGGTGGTGAGATGTGATCTTGAGAGTAGAGTGGAGAGTCGATCTTCTGTAATGGTGGAGAAGTTGGTTTTGAAGGTGGAGGGCTGGGAAGTTGGGAGGAAGGGTTCTGGGGGTTGTTGACCAAAACTTTCTCTGATGTTATCAATCTTCTGCTTGAAAAATGAGGCAAAGTCTTCAGCTGAGATGAGTGGGGAGGGAGGAGGTGCTGGGGGACGGAGGAGAGAATTGAAGGTGTTGAATAACTGTTTAGGGTTGTGAGACAGGGAGGATATGAGAGATGAGAAGTAGGTTTGTTTAGCTGTGGCGAGTGTGGTCTTAAAAGTAGTGAGGGACTGTTTGAATGCGATGAAGTGCTCGTTGGAGTGGGATCTTTTCCATCTGCGCTCAGCAGCCCTGGAAGCTCGCCTCAGCTCTTTGGTCAGGCTGGTGTGCCAGGGCTGTCCGTTGATTTTGCAAGCTTTGGTATGTGTAAGTGGGGCAGCGGATTCCAAAGCTACAGCTATTGTGGTGTTATATAGAGCGGCAGCGTCATCCGCATTGTGTAAGGAACTTATATCTGTGAGAGGGAGAAGGGATTCAGAGAATGAGTGTAGGTCAAGGTGTTTAAGATTTCTGCGAGGGTGTGAAAGTTTGTGGGGTGGGGATTGTAGACATGGAGTGAAGAGGGAAGAGAATGTGAGAAGGTTGTGGTCAGAGAGAGGAAGAGGTGAGTTAGAGAGGTTAGATAGGGAGCAGAGGCGGGTGAAGATGAGGTCCAGTGTGTGGCCATCTTTGTGGGTGGCTGTAGAAGACCATTGAGTGAGGCCGAAGGAGGAAGTGAGAGATAGGAGTTTAGTGGCAGCTGAGAGGGAAGTGTCAATGGGGATGTTGAAGTCGCCCATGATGATAGTAGGGATGTCCGCGGAAAGGAAATGAAGTAACCAGGTGGTGAAGTGGTCAAAGAAGGTGGTGGCTGGCCCTGGGGGGCGGTAGATGACAGCCAGTTGGAGGTTGGAGGGGGAGTAGATGCGCACAGAGTGCACCTCAAAGGAAGGGAGGGTAACAGAGGGTGGCAGTGGGATTGGGGTGAAGGAGCAGGTATCTGACAGGAGAAAACCAACTCCTCCGCCATGTTTGCTGCTGGGGCGGGGGGGGTGTGAGAAAGGTGGAAGCCACCATATGAAAGTGCAGCAGGAGAGGCTGTGTCAGAAGGGGTGAGCCAGGTTTCGGTGATGGCGAGGAAGGAAAGTTTGGTAGTAACAAAAAGATCATGAATGTAGGAAAGCTTTATTTGATTAGCTGGCCTGGCGTCACATGTGCATCATGCTGCGAACGATTATTACATCCTACCAGGCTGGCTAATCAAAAGGGGAGCAGCAGATGTCAGCAGGTAGGAGGCGAATGTCAAGGTTCTGGCTCATTGCCCCCTGATTACTGTCACGGCTGTTGTGCCAAGTTTCTTGTAGGTCCATTTGCACCAACTCCACTCCCTATTAGTTGAATTTCCATGTGAAAAAGCAGTAACTTCCATAAAGCCTATTCTGTATCGATGAACTAAGGCTACATTCACACGTTCATCATTTGTCAGTATTTCACATCAGTATTTGTAAGCCAAAACCAGGAGTGGGTGAAAAATGCAGAAGTGACATGTTTCTATTATACTTTTCCTCTGGTTGTTACACTCCTGATTTTGGCTTAGAAATACTCATGTAAAATACTGACCAAATACTCAATGTGTGAACGTGGCCTAAAAGTGGCCATACACGGGTAATGGTTTAACAAATGTTTGGTGTCTTTTTTTTACTGTCTCATTGTAGTCCATATTGGCTGCTGAAGTTTTCTGTACCATATTTTGCTAAGTTCTTCTTTCAACGACATTTCATGCGCAGTTGAAAGATCTCATATCCTATAATCCTATAATCCACCAAAAATGTAAGCATGGACAACTTGGTTCCAGACAATAAACTTTAGTCTAACATATCTGAGCATCTTCAAACTGTACTATCTACAGATATCTTTCGTTTGTCTGTTAATAACCCGAGTCATGTTTCAAGGAGCTTTAAGGGTATGTGCACACAACTTCTTTTTCAGGCGGGTCTGCTCTAATACCCGCCTGAGAAAGCAGTCAAAAAATGCTAAAAAGAATGAACACAGGCGCTGCAATGTAAAAACGACTTGCTGGGCATGTGTTCAGTTTCATTTATCCACTTCAGGCTTCAAAAGACGTAAAGTGGTTAAAACTTGTGACCTCCTTAAGTAGCACAATGGTTGATATAAGAAAGTAAAAAAAAACACCACTGGGAAAGACAACACAAAAAATGCAAAGGAAGCCACTGAAAAGACGTCTAAAAAAAAAAAAGCCAGTTCAGGAAAAAAACGCAGGGGTGTATTGAATGTCTTCCTCATGTAAAACTTGGCAAGTATGGGTGGGTCGCCGTCACACCCAGGGCTGTGGGGTACTCGGTACCGGGCCCAATGATCCTCATTGGGAGATGTCATGGTAGCTGGAACCCAGCCCGTGGCCCTGGGCGCCCATTGTAAATGTTCAGTGTCAATGTGTAAGTCGTTACGCCACCTGTGGTGTTCGGCAAGGTAGATGTTAAGCCGTCACTGCAGACAGTTCCTCTGGGACAGATGGTGTGGTGCAACAGTGATGGTATAGCCCTCCACAGGCAGGGCTGTAGTCCCAGGGCAGAGTGGATGTAGCGACACTTAGATGGTGCAGTGTCGGGCGCAAGGGATGTAGCAGTGCTGGGCAAGTTGACGCAGGAATAAGTGGAGGACACCAGGGCATGTAGTTCCAAAGCTTTACTCACAGTCTGTGGTGGCTCCAGAGCCCACATCAGTGCCGTGTCCTCCGGGTCAGGAGCTCAGTCAACCTCCAGGCAAGATGAAGCACTCCTTTCCAACACATGTGCCTTTTCTGAACGTCTCCCTCTTAGTGCCTTTAAGTGAAGTACTCCTAGTACTGAGTTACACTGGAGTTCCTCCTGTCAGATGTTCCTATGAACTCTACTTGTACGGCAGACAGTTGTAGTCTACTTCGGGGACTCTCTGCTTGTAAGTCCCGGCTCTCTATCTTGTTGCTGTTGTGTCCCCAAGTCTGTTGTGAGAATAAAGTGATGACAAACTTCTATTCCTCCTGTGTCTGTTGCGGGACCATAAGTATCCAAACAACCTCGGGGACCAGACCCCGGCCTTGCGCCTAGAACTTGAGAGGGGTTCTCTTCTAACCCCCAATCCTCTGTTCTCTTCCTCTCCTCACGTTCCGTACTAACCTTTCCTTCTTATGGAGAGTCAGACTTTCCTTCAGTGTTCCTTTCCTGTGCCAGCGGACCCGGTGCAGCGGTGGCAGGTACCGTCAGTGAAAGTACCATTCCGGGGGTGCCGGTGGTGTAGGCCCCTCCTGAGCGTGCTGCCCACTCAACTTCCGTAAGGCCTCCTGCCTCAGTCGCAGACGGGTTGTCAGCTGGGCTATTTCCTCCTCCAGCTGCCGGCGGTTCACTGTGGAAGCCAGATCGGAGCCTTCAGTTGCTGCGCCTGGGAGATTCAGCTCAACCTCCCTTCACTCTTCACGCCTCCTTTCTCCCTCCATGATGGCGGCTTCACTCTCTCCTTCTTCCTGTCTCTGCTGTTTTCCCGCCACTGGCTTCCGCTCCTCCTTCTGGGAGCGGCGTCTTTTTCCTACTTCTCCATACCAGGCCAGTATACGAACCCCTCGGGGGGGTGGGCCATGTTGCTGTCGCATAGAAGTTCAGACAGGGGAGGCCCAGGACAGTTCGCGGTCTTTTCTTAGGACCACCCATGTTGTCACGCCCCTCTTCTCCGCAGCCATTTTTAGCATTCATTTTACAGTCTATCAAATTGGGTCTTCTGCACATTTCCACAATCTTTTAAGCTAAATAAATCATAGGCACACAGAACCCGGTGGCACCGGGCTTCATCATCCTGTTCGTGACACCAAAAATGGGTCACCCTCACACCCAGGGCTGTGGGGTACTCGGTACTGGGCCCGATGGTCCTCAATGGGAGATGTCAAGGTAGCTGGAACCCGGCCCGTGGCCCTGGGCACCCATTGTAAATGTTCAGTGTCAATGTGTAAGTCGTGACACCACCTGTGGTGTTCGGCAAGGTAGATGTTAAGCCGACGCTGCAGACAGTTCCTCTGGGACAGATGGTGTGGTGCAGCAGTGATGGTATAGCCCTCCACAGGCAGGGCTGTAGTCCCAGGGCAGAGTGGATGTAGCGACACTTAGATGGTGTAGTGTCGGGCGCAAGGGATGTAGCAGTGCTGGGCAAGTTGACGCAGGAATAAGTGGAGGACACCAGGGCATGTAGTTCCAAAGCTTTACTCACAGTCTGTGGTGGATCCAGAGCCCGCATCGGTGCCGTGTCCTCCAGGTCAGGAGCTCAGTCAACCTTCAAGCAAGATGAAGCACTCCTTTCCAACACTCCGCCAACATATGTGCTTTTTCTGAACGTCACCCTCTTAGCGCCTTTAAGTGAAGTACTCCTAGTACTAAGTTATACTGGAGTTCCTCCTGTTAGATGTTCCTATGAACTCTACTTGTACGGCAGACAGTTGTAGTCTGCTTCGGGGACTATCTGTTTCTAAGTCCCGGCTTTCTATCTCGTTGCTGTTGTGTCCCCAAGTCTGTTGTGAGAATAAAGTGATGACAAACTTCTATTCCTCCGGTGTCTGTTGCAGGACCATAAGTATCCAAACAACCTCGAGGACCGGACGCCGGCCTTGCGCCTAGAACTTGAGAGGGGTTCTCTTCTAACCATCAATCCTCTGTTCTCTTCCTCTCCTCACGTTCCGTACTAATCCTTTCCTTCTTTTGGAGAGTCAGGCTTTCCTTCAGTGTTCCTTTCCTGTGCCAGCGGACCCAGTTCACTGAGGTCGGCTGCAGCACTTTCCTTCCTCCATCCCTCTCAGGGGATCTCCTTAAACAGGTCCGACCTCGTCAGACTCCTGTGACTAACTCTCTGTATCCTATCCTCTTCCCGCTCTTTAGTGCAGACTAAACTCCACTCGCCTCCCAGCACGCTTCGTGTTCCAAGCAGGGAGCCACCAAAGTTTGCTTTGCTACACTACTGTGTTGTGTGGAATGCAGGTGTTGGAGCGTGGTCAGGGGTCTCCACCTTACCTGAATGGTGGGGCACCACACCTCAGGAGGAGGTGCAGTACCTCTGTGGCGACTGAACCCTCAGGGGCGCCACATGGGTACATCTAAAAGAGGTGTGCACATGCCTTAATGCAGTGTAACCATCAGATTTCACAATACTAACTGTATGATGATCTGTTGGGGAATAGTCGGGAGGCAGCCATACACATAAAGACTGTTGACCTAGCCTACCGATATTGGATGATGTTCGTCTAATGTGTATGGGGTCTTTTACTCCTGATGAGGCTGACATACTTTTCTTTCAAATATCCATGTCAGCTATGACAGCATAAAAATATATATATATATATTTTTCCTGATTTAAATTAGAATTTGCATTTTAGGAGTCCACCAAGACATACAGCTGGACTCATAAAATGCAAATTTTAATATCAAGATTATACAGCCATTCTGGCATGGATTTTCAAAGTGAGCACGGCAGGCTCACCAGGCCTAAAATATACATTTAGTGGTATTTTCAGCTCGTATTGTGAAATCCAGTGACATTTTTGTTTAAATGACATTTTAAAATATCATACAAGTGTAGAATAAGTTTTCCACTCACCTTTTAGGGTTACATAATTTAGGCCCAACTCTAATGCCAGCGTTCAGTACGGATAGGATGTGTCTGCTGTCATCCTACACATAGGGATTGAGAGTTCTGTTAGAAACCTAATATTTTACATGTGACTCTTTAACTCTTGACCTGCAAATTGAATCTGCATTAGGCACAGTTATCCTTAACCAAACTCAAGTCCAACGCAAAAATAACTGGTCCAGGGACTTATGTGGGGACCTTCTACCTCTTTCAGCCTCCCCATGCACGTGTATGCTTGGCTAAAGTACCCATACAATTAGACTGTCACCTGAACCTGCTAATATCTGTGCATTCTGTATATGGGTTTCTGTATATTAGTCTCCTGACTAAGGATCCGCTATGTCTGATATTGGACTGTCCATCCTTTGGTTCTCAGCAAGATAAGCTGCTGCCTGAGGAGTCTGGCAGCGGCTCTCTCACAGGTGCGCTCCTATATATGTTGGGGTCGGTAAGAACTAGCTGTTGGTCAAGTGATTGGTCAAAACTATTGTTGGGCCACCAGCTATGTATTGTGTGTGGGGACTCTAAAACAATGTGTTCTCAAAAAAAAGTGGGGAGTAAGTTGGCAGACAGCTCAAGAGGCGGCTTATCTCTCTGAGAACAAAGGGAAATCCAACTGCCTAATCTACATCTCCCCATCATGGAAGAATCGGGAGGCCCTACAAACGCCATTACATGGCATAGGGACTTCACTTTGGTTCAGTAGACCTAGAGTATAATGTCAGTAGGACTGGAGATGAATTTGTGGCCATGTAGCGGCTGTCAGAATTCAGATTATCATGTCATCCATTCTTTGTCTGTTTTGTCTAGGCGACTATTGGAATTGACTTCCTGTCAAAGACCATGTATTTAGAGGATCGGACGGTGAGTTTCTTTCTTCTCTCTGGACCTTTAACTACACATTGGAGCTACAGTGAGATGAGTTGGATGTTCCTACATTATCATATCTCTTGTGTTTCAACAGTTTTTTTGCCTAGTGTCTATGGTTCAATTCTAGTTAAGCCTAACACAAAGGGGCCCATACATCAAAGTGTTTATGCCAGAAAAAAACGTTTTCATAATTGTGCAAAAAATGTGCAACTTTGGCATTTTCATGCCAGTGTCAGCCAGCTTCACCTAAGTGTGCAGAGCTGAGGGTGGAGTGAGGACGTGGCAATGCCATCTAATTCAAGATGACCACATGGTGCTACCTTATGCCAGTAATTTTAAACTGGAGTAACATTTCTGGCAAGGTTGCACGCACTCCATTTTGTAAGATACATGTGATTCATAAAGTGATGTACACCTCTTAATGAATTAAAGGGGTATTCCTATCTCCAAAATCAAATCCCAACATGTAGTAAGTATAATAATAATAATAATAGCAGCAGCAAATACCCCCAATTAGAAATGTAGTATAGTTTTTCTGATTCGCTATGTCTCTCTCCTCATGTGCAGACATTGCAGGACCTTATGTATCCATGGTTACAACCAGTAGCAACTAGCTGTCACTTTATCAGTGGACATAACCATAGATTCCTAAGGTCTTGCAATACCTGCACACGAGGAAAGAGACATTGCGTATCAGAAAAACTATACTACACTTCTAATTTACTAATATTATTATTATTATTATTACACCTACTACATATTGGGATAGCATTTTGGAGATGGGAATGCCACTTAAAGCTCCTCTTACTCTGCTAAGCCCTTTGATTAAGGCCGTCCTGTACAATGTCAGTCAAAAGTTTTACCATAACCAGGTTCCACGCATCATGTTCCCACATGCTTTATGCATCCATCAGCCCTCTGCGTCTGTACTGTTACACACTTAACATTATGGCTGGTCCATACAATCAGGGCAACTGTTACCACCCACCTTTCGTGTCTACCTCTTTCCTCATAGACTGTAAGCTTGCGAGCAGGGCCCTCATTCCTCTTGGTATTTGTTATAATCTATGTGATTATTGTTATGCTGTAATGTCTATTGTCTGTACAAGTCCCCTCTGAAATGTAAAGTGTTGTGGAATATGTCGGCGCCATAGAAATAAAATTTATTATTATTATTAATTAATCAGTGGCCAAAGTCTACAGACTACGAAATAATTTATGATACCGAAGATCGTGTTCCTGAACAGCAATGAATGAGCATCTGTGGCTTTTATAGCACCTCTATGTTCTGCAGCGCTGTACACAGACCATTCCCACCATTCCCACTTCTCGGTATGGCCTGTTAAGCTCGTCTATTTAGCATAACATAAGGATTATTATGGCACACATTATTTTTATAGGAAATAATACCCATAAAGCTGTGAGATTAGCTATCTATGGAACATGGTTTGCAATCAATTTGTAATGACTAGAGACTGCAAGGCATCCAATAAAATATTACTGAGCGCTTGGTAATGGACGCGGCTGCAGGAATAAGGAGGACGAGAAAACACCGACTGCTCTGAATTTATAGGTTGGACTAAAGGCATAAGCTTATCTGTGTCTATTACTATTGTACGTTTTAGTTAATGTACATAAATGTATAAAGAAATGTTGCCAGAATTTGGAATTATTATCTGTATATAAAGGGACCTACCCATCGGGGGGTATGGGGCTGTATAGTGTCACAATAGGGAGGGAATTCATCAAGGCGAGCATTCTGTGCACCAGTATTGATGTTCATGACGAACAATATGCTGGAGGAAGAAGCACTAAATGAATTTATTAGGCGTGTGTCTCTTAATGAATGTTACTCATCTTTTGGCACCAGAGGCAGAAAATGTGCTCTCTAGTGGCCTCTAGTCGTACATTCCTGCTATAAAATACTATGGAGAAAATGATAGCAAAAATGACCAACTGTGCTAGGTCATGCCTTCCCGCTAAGTCATGCCCACTTTTAAAAAGGATGAGGGAGCCGGAGTAAAAGAAAAAATAATAATAATGTTGTAACATTTTTTGTCAACTTTTCTTTAATAAAAAATGTATGATTTTATTTTTTTTGCTTCGGCTTTTAATCCCGACTGTAAGATAAGTGTGTGGTGAACAGTATTTGTCTATGTGTATTCTTGACTCTGAGAAAGTTATGTAATAAGTCATGCAATTTATTATGCTCACTTATATAGTGCCATTAATTTCCCAAGCTCTTTACAGACATTATCATTACTGTCCCCATTGGGGCTCACAATCTAGATTCCCTATCAAGAAATTTTGGAGTGTGGGAGGAAATTAGAGAACCCAGAGGAAACCCACGCAAACACAGGGAGAACATACAAACTATTTGCAAATGTCGTCCTTGATGGGATTTGAACCCAGGACCCCAGCGCTGCATAATAGCACTGCTAACTCCTAGGGATAGGTAGATTAGATAGATCTGGGGCGGCGACGGGGAAGTTTTAATGTTGCGCTAGGTGGTCATCTCTGGAACCCCTTATGTCAAGAGAATTAGAGTCTACTGGCCCATAAGGCACTTGATTAAGTAGTAAAAGAGGTGGAGAGGTGACCATGCAACTTTAATTTACCTTTGTTAATGAAGCCCTCCTCCTCCCATCAAAGTTTTTATCCTCTTAATATATTGCCATTATCATATTATGCAATATATCAATGTGTACTTACAATTGCTCATTTTGCCTTTCTACCCAGGTAATTCTTCTCTTTTCTCTGCTCTATGTAGAAACAGGAAGTCTCTTTTCCATGCATAAATCATTCCCCTCTTCAACTCCTGACCCAGCTGCTCCATCCTCCCCCTTGTCTTGGACTTTGCAGTGACTCATGTGTAAAATAAACCTCCTGTTTCTACATAGAGCTTAGAAGGACTCATTCCGTTTTTAATCACATGATGTCATAGACCTAATGGAAAAAAGAAGAATTAGACAGGTACCAAGACAAAATTAACAATTGTAAGTTCACCATGCTATATGATGACTGTAGTATATTAATAGGATACACATTTTGATTGGAAGAGAGCTTCTTTAAAGTAGTAAAATACTTGAGTATTTCAGCAACTCCAAAACTACAATAGAGGGAGCCACATGCATGTATGGTCTTTCTTTTTGGAGTGCGAATGGTGGACAAACAATCCACTATTCCCCTGATAGTTTGGAGTTCTGGAAACACAAAATTGGCCCTAGAATACATTCATGGATTTTATTTTTAATTTGCCATAATAGTCGTGGATGGTAATAATCTTTTATAGTTTATTTTGACCTTGGGGACTTGTTGAATCTGACATCGTGACCCTTGTTCTAAAAAAGGTTTGCATCCCTTCTGCTGAAATGAGAAGAATTTGGATTCACACCAAATCTAGATCTTCTTATTCATGGAAAGGTTAAGCAATAAACAATGGTAACACTATCTACTACTTCACTTGCTGTTTCTTTTGTCCCAGGTCAGACTGCAGCTCTGGGACACGGCGGGACAAGAGAGGTTCCGAAGCCTGATCCCAAGTTATATTCGAGACTCCACCGTGGCTGTGGTAGTTTATGACATTACAAGTGAGTATATTCTGGTCACGTAAATGTGTGCAGCGCTGTGCCATCATGTTCAGCATGGTGGCCCCCAGCACTGTGCCATCACGTTCAGCATGGTAGACCCCATCACTGTGGCATCACCGTCAGCATGGTGGCTTCCAGCGCTGTGCCATCACCATCAGCATGGTGGGCCCCAGCACTGTTCCTTCACCATCAGTATGGTGGCCCTCAGCAATGTGCCATCACCATCAGCATGGTTGCTCTCAGCGCTGTGCCATCACCGTCAGCATGGTGGTCCCCAGTGCTGTGCCACCGCCACCACTGTCGGCATGATGGCTCCCAGTACTGCCAGTACTGTGCCATCACAGTCAGCATGGTGGCCCCCAGCACTGTGCCATCACGATCAGCATGGTGGCCCCCAGTACTGTGCCATCACCATCAGCATGGTGGCCCCCAGCAATGTGCCATCACTGTCAGCGTGGTGGCCCCCAGTGCCATGGCATCACTGTCAGCATGGTGGCCCCCAATGCCGTGCCATTACCGTCAGCATCATCGCCCCTAGCATTGTGTCATCACCGACAGGATGGTGGCCCCCAACACTGTGCCATCACCGTCAGCATGGTGGCCTCCAGCGCTGTGCCATCACTGTTGGCATGGTGGGCTCCAGCACTGTGTCATCACCATCAGTATGGTGGCCCTCAGCACTGTGCCATCACCATCAGCATGGTGGCACCCAGCACTGTGACATCACCGTCGGCATGATGTTCCCCAGCACTATGCGATCACCTTCAGCATGGTGCCCCAAGTGACAATTCCTACTTCACAACAATTTAAGTGAATAAGTCCACGATTTTGGATTTTAGTTTTTGAATATCTCTGACTAGGCCAATCTCCACCACAGATCCTCCACACTTCTCTTGTATCTGGACAAGTGTTCTTTTACTTATGACACCTATGCCACTTCCTTGATAAGCTCACTGTATCTTTGTTTGCACTCTGACCACAAGGCACACTAACCTGCGTTATATATCTTGTCCCCACCTACCATGGCACCAGTAGGGCGTAATACTATGGTCACAGAAATAACTTGAATTTGACAAAAGTAGTAATAGATAAAAATCTATGAAAATGAACAAATGAAAGTCAAACATAGCTTTTCAACCATGCTTCCACAAATTTAAAAAACAAAAAAAATAAAACTTATGAAATAGGCTTGGACAGAACTGATGGTACCTCTGAAAATAATGTGACAAAAGGGACATGTTAAATCAAGGTGTGTCCACTAATTAGCATCACAGGTGTCTATGTGAGGGAGGGCCAGAGCTGTAGTCCCTGGCCTCCCATCACATGAAAATAATCTCCATTAGTCAGTATACCTGTGACTTCAGGTCCAGCATCATCAGGATTTCTTCTGTGCCACTGAAGGCTGTCTGCAAACGTTTTCGCATGGATTGAGATCCAGTCCACTTGAAACTGAACAACTTTACTGTTTTTATTTCTCAGCACATCCAAGTATTTCACAGCGTTAATCACATGTTCATCATTACACATTTCTTCCTCTCTCCCTGTACTTCTCTCACTGTCACACAGCACGTTCCCGGGTCGGACCATACCATACGGTTCCTCAGAGTCCTCCCTGTTTGGCTCTGCCACGGTTAGACACTCCTCTGTCTGTTTCGCCCCAGAGATCAGATCATCTGTACCCGAAGTCAGTTGCCACATGGCGAGTGACCTGCCCTTTTGTACTGTCATAGCTTCTCCTGTGGTACTTCCTATGGCCTTCAGTACATTACGGGGACCTACCGCCTATAACGGTAATGCAGCATCCTCTATGCTTACACTCACTGCAGTTGAGGATTCCCTCAGCCGTTTTGTCCCGGATCTGAGGTCATCAGTCCATGCGATAAGTTGCCACATCATGGAGTCTCCTGCGTCCCTGTACTCTCCTGGCCCTTCTGTCTCCTTTGAGGAATTTCTCCCTCTCATAGCTGCAGTTGACCCCTCCTACATTAACCATTTACTAAGTGAAATTCCTATGCTAATTTCCTACCATACTATGTACAGTGCTATACCTAGAATTATAATGTACCCCATCTTGTGGCTATAAACGGGTACTACACTGTCCCTACTTACTAAATACTTACAATAGTAAATCTGTACATAGCAGCAACAGTAAATACATACAACATGGGACATTTTAAAGTAGCACAAATCAGCAATAAAACATTACGTCAAACAGAGTATATGGTATCGGGACGAGTAAAAAAGCAAGGACATAATATATCCCCTTACATCTACAATCTTGGAATCAGTGAGTGGGTCTGTATAGAGGGCTACAGATACTCACTGTGCTGTTTGGTGACATGGTGTGTATCACACTCAACATTGACCAGAGGAAGCAAAGGAAAGAGTTGTCTCAGGAGATTAGAAAGAAAATTATAGACAAACATGTTAAAGGTAAAAGTTATAAGACCATCTCCAAGCAGCTGGATGTTCCTGTAACTACAGTTGCACATATTATTCAGAAATTTAAGCTCCATGGGACTGTAGCCAATCTCTCTGGACGTGGCCGCAGGAGGAAAATTGATGACAAATCAAAGAGATGGATAATACGAACGGTAACAAAAGAGCCCAGAATTTATAAAAAGATTAAAGGTGAACTTCAAGCTCAAGGAACATCAGTGTCAGATCATACCATCCTTCATTGTATGAGCCAAAGTGAACTTCATGGGAGATGACCAAAGAGGATACCATTGTTGAAAAAAAAAAATCTTAAAAAAAGCCAGACTCGATTTGGCAAATTACATGTTGACAAGCCACAAAGCTTCTGGGAGAATGTCCTATGGACAGATGAGAGAAAATGGAACTTTTTGGCAATGCACATCAGCTCTATGTTCACAGATGGAAAAATTAAGCACTTCAAGAAAAGAATACTGTCCCTACTGTGAAACATGGAGGAGGCTCTGTTATGTTCTGGGTTTGCTATGCTGCATCTGGCACAGGGTGTCTAGAATCTGTGCAGGGTACAATGAAATCTCAAGACTATCAAGGGATTCTAGAGAGAAATGTGCTGCCCAGTGTCAGAAAGCTTGGTCTCAGTCGCAGGTCATGGGTCTTGCAACAGGATAATGACCCAAAACACATAGCTAAAAATACCCAAGAATGGCTAAGAAGAAAACATTGGACTATTCTGAAGTGGCCTTCTATGAGCCCTGACCTAAATCATACTGAGCATTTTTGGAAACAGCTGAAACATGCCATCTGGAAAAGTCAACCTTCACAAGACAACTGGAGCAGTTTTCTCTTGAGGAGTGGGCCAAAATACCTGTTGAGAGGTGCAGAAGTCTCATTGACAGTTGCAGGAACCGTTTGATTGCAGTGATTGCTTCAAAAGGTTGTGTAACAAAATATTAAGTTAAGGGTACCATCATTTCTGTCAAGGCCTATTTCATGAGTATTATTTTTTTTTAAATTCTGTGGAAGCATGGTTGAAAAGCAATGTCTGACTTTCATTTGTTCATTTTCACAGATTTTTGATTCTTTATTACTTTTGTCAGATTCAAGTTATTTCTGTGACCAGCGTCGGACTGGAACACCTTGGGCCCACCAGAGAAAATCATTCTTGGGGAGGATAAATAGATAGATAAAAAAACCAAACCACAATACTCACCTCTCCTCCTCGCTCCCACGCTGATTCCGGCAGCCGGCTTCAGTGTCAAGAGGGGGCACTCTGCCAGACACACAGCGGGTGCGCGATGTAGTGACGTCATCGCGCACTGGCTGTGAGTCAGGAGCAGAGGGGACTGAGGGCGGCGCCGGCCCTGATGGTTACTGGGCTGGGGGCAGGGCCTCTGGGGGTGGAGACTGTGAAATGATATTCATTTCTCTTTAGCAGCGGGGACAGGGGCTCCTGCCTCCTGTCACCCACAGCTGCTCCACTGGCAGGGGCCCCCATAGCAGCTGCATGGTGTGCGACACACCTTTGGCTGGGGGCCCCTGGAGCAGCGGGGGCCCTAGGCAACTGCTGGCCCTGTATGCCAGCAGGTGCCAGTGCCCACCAGATGCCAGGGCCCACCGGAGAATCCTCCGGTGGGCCAGTCCGACGCTGTCTGTGACCATTGTGGGTTTTTCTGTCATTAAACGAGGGGTACCAACAATTTTGACCACGTGTGTATATGGCTTTGATTCAAGCTGCCCATATGTATTAGTACATATTAAAGATGTATAAATTCAACACACTAGCAACATCAATATCACAGGTAGCCAGTTTGGGCCCACCATGAGGACTGTGTTACAGCTATTACAGCTATAATACACTTGCTGGCTGATGTATTATAAGGCTACGCTCCCACAATGAGCTTTTGGTGAGTTTTTCATGTTGCAGAATTTCTGTACCTATTAAATTAGGTTACTTGCATTTTTTAATGTGTTTTTTTTACCATGCGTTTTTATCCCAGTTTCTAGCAATGCATGGGCCTAATTGTATTCTACTAGAATGTTCAAAAATTGATCAGCTTTTTCTTTTGCTCAAGGCCCACGGTGCTCAGTGCGCTCCCTGTATGATCTCAGCATTTGTGATATACAGATGCAGTCACACGTTCAGTATTTGGTGAATTTTTTAACTCAGTATTTGTAGCCTAAACCAGGAGAGGAAAAGTGTAATAGAGACACGTCACCACTTCTGTTTTTATCACCCACTCCTGGTTTTGGCTTACAAATACTGAGGTAAAAAACTCACCAAATACTGAATGTGTGCATGTGGCCTTATGCAGACGTCTGTGAATCACGCACATGTTCGTTCCGTGTTTTTCACCAGATAGAACACATACCCATTTTAATCTATAGGGCTGCTCACATGACCATGTTCTTTTGTGGATAGAGTGGTCTGCAAAAAAAAAAAAAATTCGAGTCATTTCTGATTTTGATCCAAGTCACTGATAAAAATTACCAATCACAAGTCTATGGAAAAATCCATGTGCTGTCCGTGATTCGCATTACAAAGGGCAGGAGAAGCTTTGCAGTTTATTTCTTTATTTTCCTATGAGAAAATCGTTGATGGTAAAAACCGATACTGATCGAACACTGATGAAAATCATATACTGGAAAAATTCACTGATGTTTGTATGAGCCATGTAATGTTTCCATGCTTATTTAGTCATCATTCCTCTTCCCAAGAAAACTGACACAAATTGCAAATTGCTAGCCCAATTTTGTGAACAGGAAAAAAGCGCCTGTTTTTTTTTACAAACAGACCTTTGTAATTAAGGCTGGAGTCACACACAAAGTAGAAAAATACGGACCGTATTTTACGTCCGTAATACGCATAAATGGTCCCTAAATAGTGCTCCGTATGTCTTCCGTTGTCAGGGTGTGGCCGCGTATTTTTCTCATGTAAGCATCCGTATGTAATCCGTATACCATTTTTTTCTCGCAACCTTGCAAAATGGACTTTTAACGGTTTTGAGGCCTGCACATAATTTAAATCATCAGCACCAACCCTATTTATTGCCTCAACGTCAGGTGGCAGCCTCCAATCTGCCCATTTTGGTGCTCTGCTTGTGTGGGTGTCTTGCTGGTTGTTAGCAAACATAAAAAAAAAATAAGCGGGATGGCTTGTACATTATTTTGATCAAAATTATGTTTACTAAACACCCTTATTATTATTATTATTACCTTTATGCATTATTTGCAGTTTATTTTTTACCTTTTAGTTCAGGATATTTGTGTTTTTTGCTTTTTGTTTTCTCTGGTTAATGGTCATGTGTTAACATGCACTTACATTGTGCATACACATTAATTTACTTTCTTAGTTCAGATTCGTTTTTTTTATTCATTTCATTGTGCATTCAATGCATATAAGGGTGTGACCGCCCTTTTTCTGAGCTGGGAAAACCATCCTGTCTGGCCTAAGCTGTTACCAGTGGTTCAGCCGCTCGACCCTTGTTCACATTCACGCCACTTGGCAAGTGAAAAGGTTTTAAATACTAGAGTAGGGACTGTCCCACAAGGGTTGCCGTGACGTGGCGGGATGGCTTGTACATTATTTTGATCAAAATTATGTTTACTAAATACCCTTATTATTATTATTACCTTTATGCATTATTTGCAGTTTATTTTTTACCTTTTAGTTCAGGATATTTGTGTTTTTTGCTTTTTGTTAGCAAACATGTCTGACACACTTTAGTTCACCCCAACTGACCGTGTTCTCTTCAACTGGGTTTTGTCCAGGCGCTTTAGCCAGCCATACCCAGTGATTGTGGATCCGAGGAGGAGGATACGCATGTGGGTGCATCCGCATTTGAGACAACGCCTCAATAAAGGCCATTTTTACAGGCTTTATGCAGCTCTGAGGACACATCCTGACAAGTTTTTCCTCTATTGTCGGATGACCGTTTCTACCTTTGATGCTTTGTTGGAGACAATGCGCCCAGGGATCACCTTCTAGGACACCCGGATGCGCAAATGTATCTCTGCGGAGGAGCGCCTTCTCCTTACGTTACGGTATGTATTTCTCAGCTACAGAATGTATGTAGATGATTATTTTCTCAACTAATTCTCTTACTCAGTAACCCCTTTTTGGCCAAGAAACATTAGGTATTGGTACCAAATATATGCTCTGAAGCTTAGAGCACTTTGATGTGTTATTCCACATTACATAGCCGTGGGTCATGTGTATATGTATTGTTCGCCTAGCTTCTTACTTACACACTGTTCTGGTGATCTATATGCAATGTGTGCATCCTTGAGCATGTATTTTAATGTATATATTTTCTACATTTGTTTATTTGTAGGTTCCTCTCAACTGGCCTTTCTTATGCAGCACTCCATCTGGAATCTTTGATTGGGCGATCGACAATATCCGGCATCGTTTGTGCTACATGTTCGGAAATCTGGTCCAGAGTTCATCATCTGGTCATGCCAGAGCCCAAGATGGGAGACTGGTTGAGGATTGCCAGGGGATTTGAGTTGCACTGCCAATTCCCCAATTGAATTGGAGCCCTGGATGGGAAGCACATCCGTGAGCGTAAGCCGCCGAACTCAGGGTCCCAATTCTATAATTGTAAACAATATTTTTCTGTAGTTTTGTTGGCTCTGGTTGACAACAACTACAGGTTTATAATTGTAGACATTGGGGCTTATGGAAGAACTGGAGACTCTAGAGTCTTCAGTTCTTCCATTATGGGTCGGCGGCTGTGCAATAACCTGTTGGACCTACCACCACCATGTCAGCTGCCAGGCTCAAATCAAGAAGCGGTGCCTTATGTCCTAGTGGGGGAGGAAGCCTTCCAATTGACCAGGCATGTCATGAGGACATACCCGCGCAGAAACCTTGACCACCGGCGCAGGATTTTTAATGTGCGCCTTTCACGTGCCCGAAGACTGGTGGAGTGCGCCTTCGGCATTCTTTGTGCCAAATGGCGTGTCCTCCAGTCTGCCACTCAGCTGAGTGAAGCCAACGTCAATGAGGTCATCAAAGCTTGTGTGGTCCTCCATAACTTCACTAGACTGCATGATTGCTCCTCATCTGATGTGACTGAAGGTGTGGTGGACAATGGGGATAGGCCTACGCCACATGTGCTCCCTTTACGGCGTCCTCTCTCAGGACTCAAAGTACGTGATGTGTTCACCCAGTATTTTGTTTCACCTCATGGTTCTACTACCTGGCAAGATCAGGCTGTTTCTATATTGTGATGTTCTTATGTGTATATAACTTTTTTTGTTTGGTCTTTTCTGATTTGTGTTGTCTGTTTATATGTGATAAAGTTGACTTACTTATTCGAATGGCTAAAATAATTCAGGAAGGCCAAAGATGCATTTTCAAAGGATTTATAAATTAAAAAAATAGCTTACAATACGGTGTACCATATTTTTGTCATATGGCAGATATTGCCCAGGCCATTTAGCCTTTTCTGTATATAACATTGTCATTTTTTGACACACAAAGAGGTAACAAAAAATTATAAATATCAACAACAAAAATTTACAAAACAGTTAGTTATTTTATAACTGCTGGTAGCTTGGCGGAGGTGATGGCGGGAGGCCTTCATCTCTTTGTTCGGGGTTGGGGTGTCCAGCTTGACCATCACCCTGTTGTGGTAGATGATCTTGGCCCTGTGGGAAGATGTGGCTATGTTCCTGCAGCTGCGCACCAAAGAGACCATAAGGATACTGTCGATTATAATCCTGTGGCTGATTGTAGCCACGCCCATCATACCCCCCAATATGACCATGTCGTCCAAACCCAAGTTGGGGCCAGCCTCCAACACCAGGTCTGTAAAAGTGGCCATATTGGGCAGGTTGGTTATAGGCTGCCATTTGGCCCTGTTGTGGCCAAGGTTGGTTTGGGGGGGGAATGGGTGGAGGTGTAGGCACACGTGCAGGCGGACACTCAGATCCTAACTGAGCATGCACAGCTGGTAGTTGGACAAGGCGGAGACGGTTACGGGTTGAGAGCTGCCACCTCTCAAGATACTCAAACAACTCATATGGGTCATTGGGGTGTGTGCATGCACCAATTAGGATCTGAATGGATCGGCGCACACGTAGCCTCACCTCACGGGGTAGGGGAGGAGGTACCGGGCCAGGCTTTGGGAATATGCCTCTTCACCCTCATCCTGGGCAGCCCTGGACAGGTAATTTAGGACACCTGTGTGTACATGCCTCCAGGTATCAGAGGAAGTGTTGTCCCTTCTCCGTCTCCCATGGTGGCCTACAGCTGCAGGCTGGGGGGACCCCTCAACACGACCAGTAGGGCTGCTGCTGTTGCCAGGGTCTTCTAAGTTGCTGGCTGCTGGTGGCTCTGCTGGGTCTGGACCAGGTGCAGAACCTGATGCAGGGCCTGATGCTGGTGGAGCTTGGGGGTTGCAAAAGTTCTGGTCAGAAGATGGGCCAACCACCTCTTCACATCCCCTGTCCAGATCTATAATGGGCTCAGTATCCGACCCTGTCTCCCTCTCTGTGAGGTTGGACTGAGTTCTGTTAGGAAATGTACAAAAACACAAATGTAGCTCTGACCCTAAAAAGAATATGTGTCATGTGGTGTGATGTCTGTACTTGCGGTCTGAGATCCATACTGGGTGCCAAAAATGCCAAGCGGTAAACTGCCCCACTCTTGGCCCTCTGCTGTCTTTCCCGCCGGTACTGGTCGCGGATGCTGCGCCAACATCTCATCACATCCTCAACTGCAATGTGAAGTGAAAAGGGACTGTAACCTTTGGGAATTGTGCCAAGCAATATTCCTAACATTTCACGTAGGGGGTGGTTTTGATGTAAATTTTTCTTTAGCAAACAGGGATACTTACATACACAGTCTAAGATTGTAGGGGCTACATTTAAAAAAAAAGCTCACTTCTGGCTTTTAAGCTGATTAGTAAAAATGACATTTACTTATGAATGTGTTGTTGCTCCTCACGTGGCCGTTGGGCATAGTCTGGGAACATGTGCACACAGATGCGCCTCCATGCCGCCTCTTTGCGACCCCGGTCAGAATAATGGGCATCCCGTTGGTCCCAAAGTTCGGGCCTTTCCTGTACCAACACAATTAGGAGCTCCACATTAATGTGGCCAGACATGACGCTGCAGGACTCCGTGGAGGCGTACTTCCTGAATGTCTGGAGCGCTATTTGAGCTAATTTGCATGTCTAAGCTTCCTGATGATGGATTGGCCCATTTCCTGTGACCAGGAAAAGTCTTGCGCATTTCTCGCAAGTCACACGGGTGGTCCGTGTGTTATGCGATTTTTTTTGCGCACCCATAGACTTGCATTGGCATACTACGGTCGTAATACGCTGACAATCGCAGCATGCTGCGATTGGCACGGACCGTAGAAAATACGCGAGAAAAATACGGCTGATGGGAGCTACCCCATAGAGAATCATTGGTCCATGGGCAATGTGTTTTTCTATCGCCTCTCACTCGTCTGTATTCCTCTCTAGTGTTACGCCGGCCTTAAGGCCACGGTATGTTTTCCAACGCTCGCTGTCCAAGCTGATAATTAACATTCCGCTTGTGACCAGGAGAAGATCCTTTACAATAGAGGAGAAGAAAAGCTCGTTAGGGGAGATGTGTGGGACAGGATTTAATTAGGACCAGTGCCTGCTGCTCTCTGGGCCCATAGTGAGCGCCATCTCCAGGCCATGGTGACCATTGCAGTATGTCGTTAGCAGCCTCAGACCCCCGCTGGGAAACTCTCAATTCAGAGAAACACTTTTAGCTCATTAGATAATTAACAGTTGGTATTTAGTGGCTCTTTAGCATCTTGTTCGCATGTGTAAATCACCTTCTTATCACTCTCCTCGGAGCTGTGATCACAAATCCAGGCATGTGTAATAACAGCAAGGCGATCCATTACTTTAATTATAGGACTCAGAAAGGCAAAGTTTGTTAGCGCTGTCACAACTGACACGGAGGATGGGGTTATACACGTGCTACAGAGAACAAATGGGTACTCTCTAATTATGGTTCACTGAATGTTCTCACTTTATCTGAAGACGTCCTCCTAGAGCACTTGCATCACTGATGCTGGAACACTTCATCTTTTTCATCAGCGTCCAAGCGTTCCAAAGTTACAGTATGACTCCTGGTAAAAATGGTGCAAATTTTTCATTCAACGACTTGGGCATATACCACAGATCTTCCCTGTGGGCGTTTGGTTTTTTTTTGCGGTATACGCCCAGTTCGCTGAAGGAAAAATTTGCACTACCAGGTTGCATGTCTTTGGAATGAATGGTAACCAAAGGAAAAGAAAAATTTTCAGTGGATGAAGAGGTGCTTTGAAGCATTACAATGAAACACTTCAACCTGGATGACCTGGATGAATTTGCACCCCCTATAAATAGAACACCACAACACAGACGGCGACAACCCTGGCACACCCTGCAAACACGTTTCCTGCAGCGGTGCTCCAGGTACGCCGAACATCTGTGGAGAAAATCCAATCTACACGAAGATTTCATCCATTATAAGTTTTATGCTTAGAACATACAACACTGCCCTTCACCTCTCCAAACAAAACTATTTCAACACCCTCATCACCTCACTGTCCAGTAACCCGAAACGTCTCTTTGACACTTTTCATTCTCTACTCAACCCAAGAGTACAGGCCCCAACCACGGAGCTCCGAGCTGACAATCTGGCCAATTACTTCAAAGAAAAATTGACCAGATTTGACTGGAAATTATCTCCCAACCACCTCATACCATGCACCGTCCTCCCTCCCCCACTGCATCTAGCTCACTCTCTGATTTTGAACCAGTCACAGAAAAGAAGTAAGCAGGCTCCTTGCATCTTCTCGCCCAACCACTTGCACCAGTGTCCCATTTCTGTCACATCTCCTCCAGTCCCTATCCCCTGCTGTCACCCCTCACCGAACTAAAATATTTAACCTCTCTCTCTCTTCTGGTATCTTTCCCTCCTCATTTAAGCATGCCATCATACATCCACTACTTAAAAAACCATCCCTCGATCAAAACTGTGCCGCTAACTATAGACCTGTCTCTAATCTTCCCTTCATCTCTAAACTCCTGGAATGCCTGGTCCACTCCCGTTTTATCCGCTATCTCTTTGATAACTCTCTTCTCGACCCTCTCCAATCCGGTTTCCGCTCTTTACACTCTACTGAAACTGCCCTCACTAAAGTCTCTAATGATCTACTAACAGCTAAATCAAATGGTCATTACTCCATGCTAATTCTCTTGGATCTCTCTGCAGCATTCGACACTGTGGATCATCAGCTCCTCCTCACTATGCTCCCTTCCATTGGCCTCAAGGACACCGTTCTCTCCTGGTTCTCCTCCTATCTCTCTGACCGCTCCTTTACTGTATCTTTTGCCGGTTCCTCCTCCTCTCACCTTCCCCTTACTGTTGGGGTTCCTCAAGGATCGGTTCTAGGCCCCCTCCTCTTCTCCTTGTACACTGCCCCTATTGGTCAAACAATCAGTAGATTTGGTTTCCAGTACCATCTCTATGCTGACGACACCCAATTATACGCTTCTTCTCCTGACATCAGGCAAGCCCTTCTAGAAAACACCGGTGATTGTCGAAATGCTGTGTCTAACATCATGTCCTCACTATATCTGAAACTGAACCTGTCAAAGACTGAACTCTTTGTGTTTCCTCCCTCTACTAATGTACCTATACCCAACATTGCCATTTCTGTGTGTGGTACCACTATTACTCCCCAGCAACATGCCCGCTGTCTTGGGGTCATACTTGACTCCGAGCTTTCCACATTCGATCACTGGCTCGCTCTTCTCATCTGCACCTCAAAAACATTTCTAGAATTCGATCTTTTCTTACTTTTGACTCTGCAAAAACTCTGACTGCTTCTCTTATTCATTCTCGTCTCGACTATTGTAACTCTCTTCTAATCGGTCTCCCTCTTACCAAACTCTCCTCTCTCCAATCTGTCTTGAATGCTGCAGCCAGGATCATATTCCTCACCAATCGTTACACCGATGCCTCTACCTTGTGCCAGTCATTACACTGGCTACCCATTCACTCCAGAATTCAGTGTAAACTTATTACCCTCACCCACAAAGCCCTCCATGGCTCAGCGCCACCCTACATCTCCCTTCTTTCAGTATACCACCCTACCCGCGCCCTCCGTTCTGCTGATGACCTGAGGTTAGCATCCTCAATAATCAGATCCTCCCACTCCCATCTCCAAGACTTTACATGTGCTGCGCCAATTCTTTGGAATGCACTTCCCAGGTCAATACGATTAGTCCCCAATCCCCACAATTTTAAGCGTGCCCTGAAAACGTATTTATTCAGACTGGCCTATCGCCTCAACACATTAACCTAATCTATCCCTGTGTGGCACAGCCAAAAGTTTTACCATAACCAGGTTCCCCACATCATGTTCCCACATGCTTTATGCATCCATTAGCCCTCTGTGTCTGTACTGTTACACACTTAACATTATGGCTGGTCCATACAATCAGGGCAACTGTTACCACCCACCTTTCGTGTCTACCTCTTACCTCATAGACTGTAAGCTTGCGAGCAGGGCCCTCATTCCTCTTGGTATTTGTTATAATCTAAGTGATTATTGTTATGCTGTAATGTCTATTGTCTGTACAAATCCCCTCTGAAATGTAAAGTGCTGCGGAATATGTCAGCGCTATAGAAATAAAATTTATTATTATTATTTGCTTAAATTAAAAAAATCCAGGGAAAGGTCCTCATTAAGGGCATTGAGACTCACAGTACTTTTGGGGTTAATCTGCAGGTTAATAGCGTTCTAAAGCATTGTGAAGCTGCACTGAAAACCCAGCTACCGAGCTACTCACTCACACTGCCATATAACACATCTAAGTGCTATCTAATGTTTTACCACATAGCACTCGGCCCAGTGTTATGCTATCTGAGTGCAGTCCGATTACTGTGGACACCAGCAAAGGAGGAGATGGAGAAACTACTTTCTCCATATCCTCCACACCTGTGCTGCGATTCTTTAATGTGAAAGAATTGGCGCACAGTGCACTGACACTCTGACAGGGCTCACACGAGTGAATAAATCGGACTGGTGCAATTTGATAAAAAATTGGATTTCACTCAGCCCATTGTTATTCTATGCAGCAGTGCATATCTGCAATTATTTTCACATGCAGATTCACCTCTACATTACTAACCCCTGGGCCTGATGTCAGCTGATATTCCAAAGCTCACATTAACGCCAATACTATTACCCCATTTTGCCACCGCACAGGGCAAGTGGAAAGAGCGCCAGAATTGGTGCCCCTAATGGATGTGCCTTTACTGGGGAAGCTGTGGGCTGATGTTCTTAGTCTGGGAGGGAGCCATTTCCTTCGTCCTTTCCTAAGATATTAATATCAGCCCGCAGCTGTCTGCCTAGCCTTTGCTGATAATCAAAAATAGAGGGACAGCACATCATTTTTGGGGGGGTTCACCCCTTGTCAATAACCAGTAAATGCTTGTAGACAGCTATGAGCTGATTTAAACAGCCTGGGACCAGTGGCGTAGCATGGGGGGGCGGTCCGCCCCAGGCGGCACGTGTGTGGGGGCAGCGCGGCAGCAGCAGCAATTCCTCTCCTCTGTGGGAGAAGCGCGGAGGCACAGTGCGGCACTGTGGCAGAATACAGCACTGTGTGTGGGAAGGCTGCCAGTGTGCAACGTGCCATGGTGCCTATAGTCCTGTCAGGAGGGAGGCAGGTCCCCACACAGCGGGCCACGGCCGCACAGAGGTCAGACCCTGCAAGGTGACAGCCAAGGTGGAAGGGACAGGAAAGCCTGCTGCACCCGTGTAAGGGCGAAACCAGCACCCACACATCCTACCTGAGCCATTGCCAGAAAGAGCCGGTAAGGCCGCTGTTCGCTCGTACTTGTTGCAGTGCCCTCCGGACTACTTGTTTGTACTCTGCCATATTGCTCCCGGCTGTGCAAGCAGTGCACGGTCCGCCTCAGAAAGTGCTCCGGCCGGAAACTGGCGCTACGGGGAAAAAGTTCCACTGCGCAGAAGCTGGCACGTGCCTCCTGATGTTACTTGTGTGCTGGAATGTGGCCAGGCCTCCTGGGCCTATTGGGAACACCACACAGAAGCAGTGTTAATAAGCACCCATGCTTCCTTTACTGAACGCTTCTCCCATGCCCTAGGGGAGAGACTGCTGCAGCATGTACAAGGGAAAAGCCCCTTCATTTTAGCTTATTTTTCATTGCTGTTAGAGGTCACCACCACACAGATTTTTAATATACGGTATTTATTTTGGACATATATTTACTTCTGGCTTTTTATGAGATATAATCTACTTCAGTTTGGGTGAGGTAAAAAAAAAAAAACCCTGCAAACCAAAGTACCGAGGAGAGGTAGAAGTGGGGCACACGGGCAGTCTGATGTTTAATCTTATTCTCGACAAGTTTGGGATCGATCTCCCAGCCCCCGTGATGGCAGATGACTTCATGATGGCTGGGGTCAATTCTGACCACTGGGTCTAGCACAGATCATGAGAATTAGAGAGCTTTCTGAAAGATCAGGGGTCAGTCATGCACACTGCTGCTCCATTCATTCTTACTGAGAGTGCCAAAGACCAAACACTGCGCTCAGTTACGGGCAGTCCCATTGACAAACACTGCGCTCAGTTATTGGCAGAACCATTGACAAACACTGCGCTCAGTGATGGGCAGTCCCATTGACAAACACTGCGCTCAGTTATTGGCAGAACCATTGACAAACACTGCGCTCAGTTATGGGCAGTCCCACTGACAAACACTGCGCTCAGTTATGGGCAGTCCCATTGACAAACACTGTGCTCAGTTATGGGCAGTCCCATTGACAAACACAGCGCTCAGTTATGGGCAGTCCCATTGACAAACTCTGCGCTCAATTATGGGCAGTCCCATTGACAAACTCTGCGCTCAGTTATGGGCAGTCCCATTTACAAACACTGCTCAGTTATGGGCAGTCCCATTGACAAACACTGCGCTCAGTTATTGGCAGTCCCATTGACAAACACTGTGCTCAGTTATGGGCAGTCCCATTGACAAACATTATGGGCAGTCCCATTGACAAACTCTGCGCTCAGTTATGGGCAGTCCCATTGACAAACACTGCGCTCAGTTATGGGCAGTCCCATTGACAAACACTGCGCTCAATTATGGGCAGTCCCATTGACAAACACTGCGCTTAGTTATGGGCAGTCCCATTGACAAACACTGCACTCAATTATGGGCAGTCCCATTGACAAGCTCTGCGCTCAGTTATGGGCAGTCCCATTGACAAACACTGCGCAGTTATGGGCAGTCCCATTGACAAACACTGAGCTCAGTTATTGGCAGTCCCATTGACAAACACTGCGCTCAATTATGGGCAGTCCCATTGACAAACACTGCGCTCAGTTATGGGCAGTCCCATTGACAAACACCGCGCTCAGTTATGGGCAGTCCCATTGACAAACACTGCGCTCAGTTATGGGCAGTCCCATTGACAAACACAGCGCTCAGTTATGGGCAGTCCCATTGACAATCAATGCGCTCAGTTATGGGCAGTCCCATTGACAAACACTGCGCTCAATTATGGGCAGTCCCATTGACAAACACTGCGCTCAGTTATGGGCAGTCCCATTGACAAACACTGCCCCCATTTATGGGCAGTCCCATTGACAAACACTGCGCTCAGTTATGGGCAGTCCCATTGACGAACACTGCGCCCATTTATGGGCAGTCCCATTGACAAACACTGCGCTCAGTTATGGGCAGTCCCATTGACAAACACTGCGCTCAGTTATGGGCAGTCCCATTGACAAACACTGCGCTCAGTTATGGGCAGTCCCATTGACAAACACAGCGCTCAGTTATGGGCAGTCCCATTGACAAACACTGCGCACAGTTATTGGCAGAACCATTGACAATCAATGCGCTCAGTTATCGGCAGTCCCATTGACAAACACTGCGCACAGTTATGGGCAGTCCCATTGACAAACACTGCGCCCAGTTATGGGCAGTCCCATTGACAAACACTGCGCTCAGTTATGGGCAGTCCCATTGACAAACACTGTGCTCAGTTATGGGCAGTCCCATTGACAAACACTGCGCACAGTTATGGGCAGTCCCATTGACAATCAATGCGCTCAGTTATGGGCAGTCCCATCGACAAACACTGTGCTCAATTATGGGCAGTCCCATTGACAAACACTGCGCTCAGTTATGGGCAGTCCCATTGACAAACACTGCGCTCAGTTATGGGCAGTCCCATTGACAAACACTGCGCTCAGTTATCGGCAGTCCCATTGACAAACACTGCGCTCAGTTATGGGCAGTCCCATTGACAAACACTGCGCTCAGTTATCGGCAGTCCCATTGACAAACACTGCGCACAGTTATGGGCAGTCCCATTGACAAACACTGCGCTCAGTTATGGGCAGTCCAATTGACAAAACACTGCGCTCAATTATATATATAGAGAACTGCAAGAAGATGAAAGTCTAGAAATGTAGAAATAATAACAGCAGAGTTAGTAGCAGACTAAAAATTAGATCTTTGAATGTAGTGTGGGCTCTTCGGATGCTTCCGGATTATCAACGACCAAAGGGGCGGCAAATTTTTTGACCGCCCCGGGCGCCACAAACAGTTGCTATGCCACTGCCTGGGACACATTATGAACATCAGCCCCCAGTTGCTCAATTTCCCTGGGTACCACACAACATTTTTTTCTTTTAGTCTATCTATACAGTTGTGCTCAAAAGTTTACACACCCTGGCAGAAGTTTTGCTTTCTTGGCCTTTTTTCAGAGAATTTGATAACACCAAAACTTTTTCTCCACTCATGGTTAGTGGTTGGGTGAAGCAATTTATTGTCAAATTTATATTGTCAAAGTGCTGCGAAATATGTCGGCGCTATAGAAATAAAATGTATTATTATTATTATTATTATTATTATTATTATTATTATTATTAACAATAATAAACTAGTGTTTTCTCTTTTTAAATCATAATGACAACCCAAAACATCCAAATGACCCTGATCAAAAGTTCACATGCCCCACCACTAACCATGAGTGGAGAAAAAGTTTTGGTGTTATCATTCATATTCTCCGAAAAAAGGCCAAGAAAGCAAAAATGATGCCAGGGTATGTAAACTTTTGAGCACAGCTGTATATCTCATCTATTGTATTCTGATGGGAATTTACTGTACTTGACTGATGAAATGTCGGGTTTCCTATGAGGTGGGTGTGTAAAAATTGCATGGTCCATGTTCCGTGTGATTTTTTTTTTTTTTTCTTGCACCAATGGACTTTCATTGGTGAGTCTCGGCTGTTTCACACGGCCATATGCAGCATGCTACAAATTTTTCCTCAATCCAATTTCAGGTGAGGAAAAACTTGCAGACGGGCACTGTCTCATTGACTAACATTGTAGCTAGTGTAATGCGCGGTTTTCTCACATTGCACTCGACAAGTTTAAACCCTTTACGACCTATGATGTATAGGTGCATCATAGGTCACCTCCCGCTCTTTGATGAAGGCTTTGGCAGTGAGCCTGCATCTTTTCAGACACATGACAGGTGATTTGATCAGCTGTCATGTGCCCCTAACAGCTGCGGGTGGAATTACCATCACCCGTGGCTGTTCATGTGTTAAATGCCGCTGTCAATCTCTGACAGCGACATTTAACATGCCCGCACCAGAAGCACATCTTTAGCTCCGCCCATTAGCATCCCTGTCGCATGATTGCAGGGCACCGATTGGTTGGCATGACAACCCGGGGTCTGTAGGAGACCCCTGTGGTTGTCATTGCTGATTTGTCATGAGTGAGACCACATGGCCAGCGTTTATAGCAAATGAGCATTTCTGCTACACATTAGAGCAAAAAAGAAAATCCTCCTAAACAATATATATGATCCCTTCAAACAGTATAAATACCAAAAAGAGCAAATGAAGGAGCAAGATCAAAATTATATTAAAAATACAAACTTTATTATATATATTTAAAAAAAAAAAACACAACATATAACATCACAATAATTAGAGTACCAAAGAATAGGGACAAAAAAGGTACAATGAAGCCTACAGGTACAGCCCCCAATGCTGAAATTTAAATATGTATAGGATATGCACTACTTTATAATATACAGAGCATATATGTTCCCATGTATAGCTAAATACATTTATAGGAGGGCATAAAAATCATCAAATAGTAATCAATTTGTGTGGCCACTCAGTATATGAATAAGAAAATGTGCACAAAGTATCCAACTGAGCTCCACCATAACTGGATAAACACATCCAAAATGTCCCTCACTAATATGCCATCAGACGCCTATAAAATATATAGGTAAATTACCTGCCGTCCTGATGTAAGGAGGGGTGCTGCCTGTCTTGAAACACCTCGATGTTCAAGGACTCGTACTCGTAATTGACGAGTGATCATCCCAATGTAAATATAGTTACATGTGCACCGAGCATAGTATATGTTTTCTGTTTTACAATTTATATGGTGGGTAATAGAAAAAGTTTCACTAGCACTGCTGTTGTCAAATGTGGACATCCTCTCAATAAATTTACATGCAGTACAATCTCCACATTGGAACGAGCCCCATCTGGGACCTGATCTATTTGAAAAAAGGATTTTTGAGGTGCTACATAGTGACTTCTGGTTAAAATATCCTTCAGATTTTATGATCTTCTCCATGTGACTGAAGGATGACCAGAAATATGTGCTTCCAAATCATCGTCCGCCAGTAATACTGACCAGTGTCTGTTCAAAATTGCCATCACCTACCTCCATTCGGAATTGAAGGTAGTGATAAATCTTACTGGCTGTGACACTAGATTTCTGACATTAGGGACCTCCTTGTGGGGTAGCAATGTTTCCCGTGATGTAAATTTAGCTCTCCTATTACCTGTTCTGATAACCCTATGATTATAGCCTCTTTGTTGTAACTTATTTTTCAAAATAGTGGCTTGTTGTTCGAACATCGAGTCATCAGAACAGATTCGTTTCATTTATAAAAATTGACTGATTGGTACTGATTTAAATACCTGAGGATGATGAGATGAGGTCGCGTGTAATAAGGTATTCGTAGCTGTGGATTTACGAAAAACATTAATTGTAATGAATCCTCTTGAATCCCTTCCCAGGCATGTGTTCAAAAAATTCACTTTTTCTTTACTATAAAGTACTCCCACGTCAAATGGATATTGAGCTCATTAGTATTGAGTCTATTAAGAAAAGAAATTAGAGAGGCCTCAGATCCTTGCCAGATAAACAGTATATCATCTATAAATCTAGACCATGAGATCACGGCATCAATAACCTCCAAATTTTGGACCACCTCTCTTTCCCACAGCCCCAGGAACAAATTTGCATACGAGGGCGCACAAGTCGCCCCCATCGCAGTTCCCTGGAGCTGTAGGAAAAAACGGTCCTTGAAAGTAAAAAAATTATACGTCAAAGAAAAATGTGAAAGATCCAAAATAAATTTAATTAACTCAATATCAAAATTCGTCATTTGGAGGAAAAATTTTGATGCCGCGATCCCATGGTCATGCCGTATAGATGTATATAACGACTCAACGTCACAAGTGACTAGGAACATATCTTGCTCCAATTGGATGCCATTGACACGGTTGAGGATATCTGTGGTATCCTTGATATAAGATGGTAATGTCTCCACACATTTTTGGAGATAAAAATCAATAAATCTACAAATACCCTCCGTTAGGCTCCCTATTCCAGAAACTATAGGGCGTCCTGTTGGACTACTGGCATTCTTGTGTATCTTTGGTGTTAAATAAAATGTGGGGATCACTGGATGATCAATAACAAGGCCCTCCAACATTTTCTTAGAGATCACACCTTTTTCTCTAGCTGAATTTAAAATATAGTCCAGTACAATTTTATAATGATCCAAAGGACTGCTGTCTAATTTCTTGTAACATTGTGCCATATTTAGCTGTCTAAATGCCTCATGTTCATACATATCTACTGGCGATAACACAACATTTCCCCCCTTATCAGCTGGTTTAATAACCATATCATTTAGGTTTTTAAGTTCCTTAATAGCTCTATTTTGAGCTGCTGTTAGATTAAATTGCGATATTCTTTCTGAAATTCCGGCCATGTCTTGCTTCACTAGTTTCAATATCTACATTAGGACAAAGGCCTACAGGGGGGAAATGTTGTGAACGGCCATGAAGATAAGTAGGAACTGATGACTGGTTGGAGGTATCTTGTTCAGCTAGAAGATCTTCCAAGTCTGCCAGTGCTTGTTGTTCCATGTCAACATGAGATAAATTTTTTGACTTGTTAGCAAAATATTTTTTAAAAGTCAATTTTCTGGCACAAAGTTCCAAGTCTTTAATAAAAGTGAAAGAGTCAAACACAGCTGTTAGTGCAAAGGTAAGACCCTTCTCCAACAGCTGCGTTTGTGCAGGTGTAAGGGATATATGAGAAAGATTGATTACCTTTAAGTCCGACGTGGACGTCTGTCCTTCTTGACATAATTTCTTGTCCGCATGGGAGGAAATGGAGTAGCGGATTTGTGGGATTGTTGATCTGGTGTTTTTTCCTCTCCTAGCCCACTCCACTTTCCTAAAAAATTGTCTCCACATGATTCCTCTGACTGAGTGGATGCAATAGATGATGACCATGAGGTTCCTTTTTTATTGGTTTTGTTGTACTGCCACCTATAAACCTTCTGTGCAAAATCCTGCAAATCATGTTGAAATTTACGAATTTTAAGGTTCTGTACCTCTTGCTCCCACTTGGTAATTTCTGTGTCAACTTCTTTCTCAAAATTATTACACTCCTGTACAGTAAAAGTTGCTTGAATTTTTGTTCTTAACGAATCAATTTCAGCACCAATCAAAAGTTCTAGTAATGTACGTGAACATTTAGTTAGTGTGTCTTCCCATTTATTTGTAAACACAGCATCACAATTTTCAATGGTTGGATAGATCTAGATACGCAGCCCCCTAGGGATAATATCTTTCTGGAGATAATTCTCCAATGCTACCTTGTTCCACTACAATTTGGTGCGTTTTCTTAATAAATTTTTAATATTGAGTTTCAAATCCTTAATATCACCGGCTTCTGTATCAGTCCCTGATTTCTCACCAAAAAGGACCCCTAATTGGGTAATCCAAGTTTTGTCACGTTTACGGTAATCCATATATTCAATATTAGAGGCATCTGTAAACACAAATAATTAATGAAGCCCTGCGATGTGTAGCACAAGCGATCAGAAGATCACAGCTTCAAATCTCCTAAGGGTAAGTGCACACATTGCGGATTGTGCTGCAGATTTTTCCGCGCAGACTTTTGCAAAATCCGCAGGTAAATCCGCGAATTAGCCTGCGGTTTTGCCCTACGGTTTGACACCTGTACAATGGAACAGGTGTAAAACCGCTGCGTAATCCGCACAAAGAATTGACATGCTGCAGATTAGAAACTGCAGCAAATCCGCAGCATGTGCACAGCGTTTTTTGCTTTTCATTGATTTTAATGGTACTGAACAACGCAGCAGGAACTGCTGCGGATCCGCAGGGCCAAAACCACTGCGGATCCGCAGCAGAATCCGCAGTGTGTGCACATACCCTTAGGAGTTCATATCACACCCTTTTGCCCCATTCAAAAAAAAAAAAAAGAATTCACATATTTAGTATCGCCGTCTTCAGAAATGCCTGATCTATGAAAATATAAAAATAATTAATTTGATCGGTAAACGGAGAGACAAAAAAAAAATCAAAATGTCAGAATTACTTTTTTTGGTCGTCGCAACATTGCAATAAAATGCAATAACGGGTGATCAAAACATCATATCTACCCTCAAATAGTATCAATAAAAACGTCAGCTCGATGTGCAAAAAATAAGCCCTCACCCAGCCCCAGATCCTGAAAAATGGAAACTCTCTGGGTGTTGGAAAATGGTGCCATTTTTTTTTTTTTGGAAATTGATTATTTTTTACCGGTTAAATAAAAAAGAACCTATACATGTTTGGTATCTCCAAACTCTTAATGACCTGGAGAATCATAATAGCAGGTCAGCTTTAGCATTTATTGTACATAAGACATGAGACAAAAACGGCATAGTCAAAAATGCCATAAAAACGCTTGTAAACAAATGCAATGAAAAAATGCAAGTAACCTGACTTAGTAACCTCCTTCACAACCAGAGGTATTTTTGTTTCTGCATTTTCGTTTTTGCTCCCTTTCTTTCCAGAGCCATAACTTTTTTATTTTTCTGACAATGTGGCCATGTGAGGGCTTGTTATTTTGCGGGACAAGTTGTACTTTTGAACACCAATGGTTTTAACATATTGTGTACTGGAAAATGGGAAATAAATTCCAAACGCGGTGATATTGCAAAAAAAAAAGTGAAATTCCACAGTTTTTTTTTAACCATATTCACTAAATTCTAAAACTGACCTGCCATTAAGATTCTCAAGGTCATTACAAGTTCATAGACACCAAACATGTCTTAGGCTACTTTCACACTTCAGGTTTTCGGCGTCAGGCGCGATCCGGCGTCGTGCCGGAACGCCGGATCCGGCAAATGTTTAGTAAAACCGGATGTGACGGATCCGGTTTTCTGCCGGATCCGTCTTTTTCTTGACAGACAAAACCGGATCCGTCTCATCCGTTTTTCTATCCGTTTTTTGACGGATTACGCCGGATCCGGTTTTTAAAATTGACCCTTGTGGCCTTCCGAACGGGATTGGCTACTGGAAAACTATATATAGCATGTTCCTACAGCCCTTCTTTGACAGGTTGTAGAGGAGAAAGTGCAGGTTGGAGAGAAGAGCAAGTTACTGGCGAAGATGGATGTTGTCATTGGAAATATTTTGAAGAATTTGGCGGATTTTATAGCGGAGGCGAATCGTTTGAGGGTGATTGTTCTGGAGAAGGAGAGAGCAAGACAGCAGCGCATCAGGCATCGTAGACGACGTTTGTGGATCCACCCCATCACAGCCAAGAGAATGACGCGTGGGGTCTATTCTACACTCTGCATGGACCTTCGACGAAACCCGGATAAATTTTTTGGATATGTTAGGATGAAAATGGAGAATTGTGATTACTTGGTGGAGCGCATTGCACACCTCATAAGAAAAGCGGACACCTATTGCCGCTTCTCTGTTTCACCCACAGAGCGTCTGATGGTGACTTTAAGGTAAGCCACATTTATTGGATGTGATCGCATCAGAGCACACTTTCACTGCAATCTTGTTGGTGGTAGTTTGTATCTCCAAGTGTTATAGCTCAGTTTTGGTATGTAATGCTGTGATTTAAAACTAATTTATTGTTTTTTAATTCCCCACAGATTTCTTGCAACTGGAGAATCCCTTTCGTCACTGCATTTCCAGTACAGACTCGGGATTTCCACCATATCTGGAATAGTGAAGTACACATGCCGTGCACTGTGGGACTCCTTAGCTGAAGAGTTTTTACCAGAGCCCACAACAGAGAGGTGGATTGAAATTGCTGACAAGTTTCAACAGATATGTCAGTTTCCCAACTGCTTGGGCGCTGTGGACGGGAAACATATCCGCATTGTAAAGCCAGCTGGATCGGGATCGGAATATTTCAATTACAAGAAATATTTTTCAATTGTCCTCATGGCCATCGCTGACGCGGAATACAAATTTATTGCGGTTGATATTGGGGCCTATGGCCGCTCCAATGACTCTCAAGTTTTCAAACTGTCTGCCATGGGGCGTAAACTGTATGGAAACACCTTCCAGTTCCCACCACCTAGACCGCTGCCGCAAACATCTGGTCCACCTATGCCATTTGTCTGTGTAGGGGATGAAGCCTTCCAGCTGTCAGAACACCTTTTGAAACCGTACTCTAGCAGAGGATTGACAAGACCAAAACGCATTTTTAATTACCGCCTCACAAGAGCAAGAAGAATGGTTGAATGTACCTTTGGTATTCTCACAGCCAAATGGCGGGTCCTATTGACTGCGATCAACCTCAAGACAGAAACTGTGGACGAGGTGATCAAAGCATGCGTGGTACTCCACAATTTTGTTATCTGCAAGGAACCCATTTCCATTGAGGACACCTCTGAAGAAACCACCTTGCAAGATTACCATGACATTACCACTAGAAGTTCTGTGACGGTTTCAGTAATGAGGGACAATTTTGCACTATACTTTATGTCACCTCAAGGCAGAGTACACTGGCAGGATGACAGAGTGTGAAAGATTTGTGCCCAACCAAACTTGTGTACCTTCTGTACCAACAGTATATACCTTTGCCAACCAAAGTTGGCTATCTTGTCATGGTCTCTATTTTTAGCTTTAGGCCACAGGTGTGTACCTGGTTGTGTTTTATGCAAAGTATTTCACCTTTTAACAAAAGTTGTGTACATTGTTATGAAATCACCAACAATAAACACAACTTTTTAGGTGAAATACTTTGCTTCAAACACAACCAGGAACACAACTGTGGCAAAAAGCTAAAATTTACCCACAGTTATATACCTAGTTTTGAATACCATTTCACCTTTTAAATACCCTGTATTTAACCTTTTTCGCCGCAGAAAGAAATGACAGACAACCAGTGTAAAATAATTTAACTTTTATTGAAAAATGTTTTTTTTTAGTAAACTTTTTTAAAATTTTAATAAACTTGTTTAATAAAGCTTTGAAACCATAAAACTGGTCATTTTTATTTAAATACACACATTATAAATCTGTGTAGTGTGTGGTGGAAATACTGCTGTAGGGGCTGCGGGACACTTCGACACTGGGAGTGTGGAGAGAGGACTGGGATCATGGTGGGGAAGGAACAGTTAGAGGTGAAGGTGTGGAAAAAACTACAGAATGGGTGGACATGTGGGAGGCAGAAGAGGTGGTGGGTGGTGGAGTGGAGGGTTGGGCAGGGACTGTAGGAGCAGATGATGTTGATGGCAAGTTGTATGGGGAAGGAGTTTGGTACGGGGCAGGTTGCTGGAAGTGGGGAGATGTCTGGTACGGGGCAGGTTGCTGGAAGTGGGGAGATGTCTGGTACTGGGGAGGTTGCTGGTACTGGGGAGTTTGCAGGTACTGGGGAGGTTGCTGGTACTGGGGAGGTTGCTGGTACTGGGGAGGTTGCTGGTACTGGGGAGGTTGCTGGTGCTGGGGAGGTTGCTGGTGCTGGGGAGGTGGATGGTGCTGGGGAGGTGGATGGTGCTGGGGAGGTGGATGGTATGTAATAGGAGGGGGAGGATGGAAAGTGGCTGGAGGGGGTATAGATGTAATAGGAGGGGGAGGATGGAAAGTGGCTGGAGGATGTGTAGATGTAATAGGAGGGGGAGGATGGAAAGTGGCTGGAGGGGGTGTAGATGTAATAGGAGGGGGAGGATGGAAAGTGGCTGGAGGGGGTGCAGGTGGAGGAACTACTGTGGTGGGAGGAGGAGGTTGGGAGGTAACTTGCTGGAGAGCAGCGTGGCATGAATGCATTACATGCATCTGCTGGGCAGGAGAGAGCGTTTCCATGCGCTCCACAACAGACCTGAATAAGGTGTGGTTTGGCGAAGATCTTGCTTCTGAATGCATGGTTTGCAGAAGTGTCTTCACCTCCAGAATGCTGGAGTTGATCTGCTGATAGCCTGCGGAGATTTGCTCTGACAAGACTTTTAGACAGTTCTGGAAAGATGCATTCAGATGCAAGAACTCTGGCGCATAAGTCTTTTTCTGACCCCTCTACCGCTGCCACCCAGTACCCGCAGGTGTACTAGAGGTGGCAGGGGCAGAAGGGTGGGGTAAAGGGAAAGCGATCTCCTCACCAGCAGCTTCATGTAATGTAGGCGGCCACGATGCTCCTGTGCTGGTGGATGGGACAGATGGGTCGAATGTGTGGGAAGGCTGGGAAGGTGCAGATGTACCGGGGCGGTCGAAGTGTCCCTTGGTGCCGGTCTCCTCAGGGATCGCCTCAGAAGGGTCCAATCGTGCAGGCTCCCGAGTGCTGCTCACCGTGCTGTGGAATAAAGAGAAAAAAAAAAATTTAAATAGTGACATGGTATGGCCCTGGCTGAAAAAAAAAAGTTACATCTAAACATTTTTTTGTCACATGTGGTGTGTAATATTTACCTTCTGGTGAGCATTGTTTCCCGGAGGAACGACAGGGCTCGTGCGTACTTGTACTTGCTCCTGCGTCCTCCAGATCCACTCGGGGCCCGCATCTCTTTATTGAACTCCTTCTTGAAACGATCCCTCACAGACCGCCACCGCTTCACAATTCTCTCCCCTGAAACGAGAAAGGACAAAGTGGTTAGTATACAACATCAGTGTTTCCCAAACTCCAGTCCTCATGGTCCCCAGGGGTCATGTTTTCAGGATTTCCAAAGTAAATAGAAATCCTGAACACATGATCCGTGGGGACCACGAGGACTGGAGTTCGGGAAACACTGGTTTAAATCAAGCAACCGGTACTGTATATACTTACGCTCTTTAATCTGGGCCCGAGCTTCGAGGTCCTCCCAGCGGTCCACAAGGAGCGAACAGATTTCCTCCCAGAGTCGTCGGGTAACGATCAGGTCAGCATGGCGTCGGTCAGCCATATTCCAGAGCGGCTCCCTTTCTCTGACGAGATCGATGAGGCGGTCCACATCAATCCCTCCATCCTCACCGTCAGAGTCGGGAGCACGCTGTGAAGGCTGTTAAAGAAAAAGACAAAAATAACATAATTAGCCTCCACAAAAGAAATGAAATAAAAAGTGCAAAAAAAGAAAGCAAAAATATTTATACTTACACGCTGGTGACCGCCGCGTTGCTGTCGCCGACGACCCTGGGAGGCACTGCGAGGACCTCTTGGCCGAGCACCAGATTGGGAAGACTAGAGAAGAAAACAAAAAATGTTATGTCTTTGGATGTAGGCATTTGTTTGCTGTGTGTGGTCTGCAGAACATTGTTTTCTATGTGTTGTGTGTAGTGTGATGTTGTGTTTCTGCGTTTGATGCAAAAAACTTACCAATTGTGAGCCCACTCCAAGTGTCTGTCCACCCCTTCCTTCTTCTTCTGGGAGCTCCTCTTCATCTTGTGATTCCTGTTTTGAAATAAAAGGCAATGAATACACATATATTACAGAGATGATGGATTTTGGAAATAAAAACTTACCGTCAAACGCTGACGATGCGAGGGAGGGCTCCCAGAAGATGTGCTGTCTTCCTCATGGCCAGACTCCATGGCTGTGGGTGGTGTTTCTGCTGCTGCCATTGCTGCTGCTGCTGCATCTATTGGGCGGCTGTTGAATAAAGAGAAACAAAGGGCCAATGAATATCTTGATATTCCATAGCCCTAGTTTGGAGGAATGGGGGATTTGATAATTACCATCTCTCATCTGCTGCTGGACTCCCCTCCCGTTGTTCAGCATGCTGCTCCATTTGGGGTGGTGCTGATGGTGCTGCTGCTGCAGATGTCTGCTGCCTTCTCCTGCTCCTGGTTCTTGGCTTGGGTGGCATGTTGGGTGTGGCTGAGGGTCCCATTGTCTTGCTTTTATATATGTCCTGTGGGCAGAGCTACTGAGCATGCTCAGACCAAAGAAACCGGATCCGGCCGCCGGATCCGGCTGTCGCCGGATCCGGCGCATTGTGGCGCTCATAGGCTTTCATTGTATGAAAAAGCCGGACACGCCGGATCCGGCGTGTCCGGCTTTTTCGACGGATACAAAAAACGTTACAGTCACCGTTTTTTCCAGACGCCGGATCGCGTCACATTGCCGGATCCGGTGAAAATCGGATGAAACGCATGGCCATCCGGCTCGATCCGGCTCTAATGCAAGTCAATGGGGGGGAAACCGGATCCGGCATTGCATTTCGACGGATCCGGTTTTAGTCAAAAGCGCCGGATCGCGCCTGAAGCAGAAAACCTGATGTGTGAAAGAGGCCTAAGTTCTTTTTTATTTAAGTGGTGAAAAAAAATCCAAAGTTTCATTGAAAAAAATGGCGCCATATTCCGATACCCGTAGCGTCTCCATTTTTTGTGATCTGGGGTTGGGTGAGGACTTATTTTTTGCACGCCGAGCTGCTGTTTTTATTGATACCATTTTGGCGCAGATACAATCTTTTGATCGCCCGTTTTTTATTGCAATGTAGCAGCGACCCAAAAAAACATAATTCGGACGTTTTTAATTTTTTTCTCGTTACGCCGTTTAGTAATCGGATTAATTATTTTTTATATTGATAGACCGGGCAATTCTGAATGCGATGAGACCAAATATTTGTATGGTTTTTTTTATTGTTTTATTTTGAATGGGGCGAAAGGGGGGGTGAAGTGTGCTGTATTTCAATCGCCTCTGCTACACACAGGTAATGATCAGATCGCTTGTGTGTAGCAGAAATGCTCACTTGCTATGATGGTCGGTGCTCATAGTGATCCAGCAATGACAACCATAGAGGTCTGCTGGAGACCTATGGTTGTCATGCCAACCCATCAGTGACCCGTGATCATGTGACAGGGTCACCGATTGGCGGGATTCACAACTCGCTTCTGGTAAGCGCAAGTTAAATGACGCTGTCAGAAATTGACAGCGGCATTTAACTAGTTATCAGCCACGGGTGGATCGCAATTCCACCCGAGGCTGTTGCAGGCACATGTCAGCTGTATAGATCAATTGACATGTGCCTGGAAAGGCACTGACTCAGCGCCGGAGCCCGCACCAAACGGGGGAGTCCGACATCGGCGTACTATTACGCCCAATATCGAAAAAGGGTTAATAGGTGCAGAAAATCTGCAACATCAAAAACTCACCAAAAGCTCAACAACCAATCAACTTAAGTCCCTGATTGTCATTCATTTAGGCCACGTTCACACGTTCAGTATTTGGTCAGTATTTTACATCAGCATTTGTAAGCCAAAACCAGGAGAGGAACAATCAGAGGAAAAGTAGAATAGAAACAAGTCACCACTCCTGGTGTTGATTTACAAATACTGAGGTAAAACACTCACCAAATACTCAGATCTTATGGCTCATACACACGTCAGTGACTTTCTTATAGGCCACATGCACACCTTCAGTATTCGGTCAGTATTTTACCTCATATTTGTAAGTCAAAATCAGGAGTGGATGATGATTAAAACAGAAGTGGTGACGGGTTTCTATTATATTTTTCCTCTGGTCATACAAGAAAATCGGTCCTGGTTTCATCAGTGTTTTAGATCGTAGTTTCCTCAGAGTTTGGTGAGAGTTACATAAATGATAAAAAAAAAAAAGTTTCTCCACCTTCTCCTATCAGTCCTTAAAAAATAGACAGCAAACTGATGGCATCTGAGCGCTTTCCGATTATTTCTCTGACCCATAGACTTTAATTGCCGTGCTTGATCCGACATTCGAATCAACATTGGACTTGTCTCCATGAATCACTGACATATAACCAGTCCCATAGACTATCATAGGTGCTATCTCTGAAAAGCATGGTTAGTGCTCAACCACGAAAAACCCAGGAGTGAATGAGCCCTTACTTGTATAATGGACACGTCTCTGGAAAGCAGACAAGGTATTTACTCGCTGTAAACAATAGTATTATATAATGTGAAGATTCACTGTACAAGGCATGACACCCGTCCGGTCTATTTGAGTTAATCTGGATATTCATGTTTGTTTTCTAGATTTGAATTCCTTCCACCAAACATCCAAATGGATTGATGATGTCAGAACAGAGCGAGGAAGTGATGTCATAATAATGTTGGTTGGAAACAAGACAGACCTTGCAGACAAAAGGTACAGGGCATTCATTCACGTCAGCCTTCAACTGTTATTTTAGGTTAGGATTTTAGGCCTACACCCACAATTCATAGCAAAATTTTAGCCCATGATAACCGTGAATTTGCTCTATAATAGAAGATATAGGAAAAAGACACAGCGAAAATGAGTGCAAAATCGCCGCCAGAGCCACTTTAGGAAAAAAGCTGTCGGCTTGTAACTGAAGCGGGTCTGTGGAAGAAAACTCCAGTGGCTCCACTGTTGGCGCACATACCCATGTACACATACAGTATAATTAATAGGAACAGGCATTTTCACTTAGTGGAAAATAAATACAGTCATAATTGTTATGAATTTATGGCATGAATTTTCAAAGACTGCTACATTCCATAATTAAATAGCTAAATAACCATATTTTTCTGATTTAACGCCTTCCCTCCGCAGCCAATTATCATTTTTTCCTCTCCTTTGTAAATAGCCATAACTTTTTTTATTTTTGCCCTCACATAACCATACAGTAAGTGGGCATGTTTTTGCGTGCCAGGGTGTAGTTTCTAATGACACCATTTATTTTAATATATTGTATTTGTTTCGTGGCGAGCTGGTGTTTTTATTTATACCATTTTGTGGTATATACTATGTTTCGATCCCTTCTTATTGCAATTTTTAAAGTAATTGAGGCACCCAAAAACCATAATTGTATTGTTTTTATTTTTTTCTACAGTGTTTACCGATCGCCTTAATTAGTTTTAAATTTTGTTAGATGGGACTTTTCTGGATGTAGCGACACCAAATATGCATATTTTTACATTTCTTTATTGTTAACTGGATAAAAGGGGTTTGATTCAAATTTTTACTTTTGTTTCTTAAACTTTTCACTTTATTTGTTAGTCCCCTTAGGGGACTTGAACCTGCGATCACTTGCACTATATACAGCAATACCACAGTATTGCTGTATATAGTAAAAATTAGAGTCTTTTATGATGCCAAGCCAAGGTTGGATTTCACAGAAGCGATCACATGACAGGCATGAGGCTGATGGGCACTCAAATAAAAATCCGAGCTGGATCATGTCACTTAAAGGGATTTCCCCACAAGCAAAGTACATTTTAACCAATAGATATTGGAATAATAATAATAATTTCCACAATTGGATGTGTTTAAAAAAATTGTTCCTGTGCTAAGACAATCTTATAAATGCGCCCCTGCTGTGTACTGTGTAATGGCTGTGTCTGACTGTGCAGGAACATGGATCATACCACAGCTCCTGGGCATGGGAGGAAGCAAAAGAGTATACAGGCAGGATAGCATGGGATCGTAGGTGCTCTGTTCTGTGAAGTGAAACATTTCCCTTCCTCTTTATAAACATTTTACCTCACATAAAGAATCAGCTGTGATCCCATGCTATTTTGTCTGTATACTCTTATGCTTCCTCACCTGGCCATGAGATGTAGTATGTGCCAGCCCTGAACTGGAGCTGCTCTGCATGGTCAGACCCAGCCATTACACAGTACACAAGGTCCCAGGTATGCTCCATGAAATAACAATACATCATGAATCATAAAGGGGGTGAAAGAGGACGTGACCGCTAATTCATGCTGTCCATAATATAGGCTGTATGAATCTGACATGGCTTCCTTATTGCAGTCATGTACGTCTTACTCTAAAATGTTGCGCTTGAGGATGACTCAAGACACTGCTTCTTGCAGTTTTAACCCTACTTTTAATAAAATCAGACAACCCCTATAATGTTGCTAAAGAGAGGTTGTCAGAATATAGAGAAGAGCATGCAATGGAGGTTACAGGGGGGAGGTTAGTATTTTGAACCTCCTGCCTCCAGGAGGAAAGTTATCCCATACCAGTAAGTTAAGAGATAACTTCTTGATCTTTGTGACCCCTGCCAATCCCAAGAACAGAGGCTCAGAAGAATGGAGCAGAGGTCGATCATGCACACTGATGCACCATTCATTGTTATTCGAGTGGAACACTCATCTATCTCCAGCAGTACCACTAAGAATGAATGAAGCTGCAGTGTGGTGCATGATCGACCTCCTCTCCTCCATTCACACCAGGCTCTTCAGAACCCAGGTTCTTGGGATCAGTGGGATCCCAGGGATCGGACCCTCAGCGATTAGGAAGTTATCCCCTAGCCTATGTCCAGCTTGAGAATACCCCTTTAAGTTGCTCATACACATAAAATAGCTTTCAAATGAAAAACCGTGTAGAAAACCTGAGCTGACGATCCCTACATGACATGCAGGAGCCACATCACCGTTTACCGCCTAATGATGACAGTGTTATGCCTCTGTGGAGAAGCGACCGTGACTCAAAGCAAAATCCATTGCATTGATTTCACCAATACGTTGGACAAAGCAATCTAACTTGATAAATCAAAGCAAGCTGACATGTTATGTTTACACAGTCAGGAAAAATGAATGTTGCTGGTTTTTCTCAAGATGCCTGTAAAAAAAAGCTTCGATTTTCCAGGAAAACAAATTAGCTTTATAGCTCAGCTCAGGTTCGGCAGCTCCCTGCTGTCCAAGGTCATATGCTGCTGTTCTCACAGTGCTGCACAGAACGCAATGGCTGCCTCCTGGAAGAAGGGAATGACATATGTATTACTGGATACAGAGCTCATTTTCTTGATGTATTGTCTTGCCTAACTGAGCAGCGTGTCTTGGAGAAATAGAGGACTCTTCTTTAACCTTTGTCTCTCACGTGTGGTCCAGCAGCTCCAAGGATCCTTCGACAGTTTAGGGTTAGTGTAAGCAATGAGACAACAGCTAGAACAAACATCCTTGAGATGAATGGAGTGGTACTGTTATCCATTTCATAAGTTTATATTTCGAGGTCAAGAAATAACATTTTAGGAACCAGATAGGTAGGTTCAAGCTCCTTTACCAAAGTGTGAGTCCAGCACCCAACCTCCGGGGATCACCACTTATGATGCCGTTACTCATTTACTGTAGTAATAAAATTACATGGTGCATGCTTTATGGCAGCTGCAAATTATTTCTTTTTGCTAATATAGCGTCAACATATTCCCCAGCGATCTAGTGACTCATTCACATCAGTCCGTGTCCCCAATTGCATAGTACCCTTCATAAAGACACATCTGTCAAGTTCAATTAGTCCCACAATCTAATTTTCTTACTTATCCGTATATACTGGAATATAAGCCAAGATTTTCAGCCCATTTTTTGGGGTTGAAAGTCCCCCTCTCGGTTTATATTTGAGTCATATACACCAGTGGGTCTGAGGGAAAGGGGGGGCGGGGGTGTCAGGTCATACTTACCCGTCCTGGCGCTGTCTCTTCTGGCCCCAGCTTCTCCGTGATCTCCCTTCCTTCAGCGGTCACATGGTACCGCTCATTAAACTCATGAATATGTGCATATTCATGAGTTTTAATGAGCGGTACCACGTGACCTCTGAAGGCAGGAAGGGAGATCGCAGAGAAGCTGGGGCCTGAAGAGACAGCGCCAGGACGGGTAAGTATAGCGATATTCACCTATCCCCCGGTCCATCGCTGCTTTCTGCTGTCTGGCACGTCATCTGTCAGTGACGTTCAGACAGCAGAGGGCACGGTGATGTGGTTAGTGCACGCCTGCAGTCTGAACATCACTGACAGATGACGTGCCAGACAGCAGCAAGCAGCTGTGGACACAGGACAGGTGAATATCTCAGCTGCCAGCAGTGAAACCGGCACCTGGCCCCCAGCCCCCAGCGATGGAGAGGTGAGTATGTCATTTTTTTATTCATAAATGCAGCAACAGCAGCGGCAGCACATGGGGGCATAATCTATGGAGCATCTTATGGGGGCAGCACATGGGGGCATAATCTATGGAGCATCTTATCGGGGAATAATCTATGGAGCATCTTATGGGGGCAGCATAAGGGGGAATAATGTATGGAGCATCTTATAGGGGTAGCATATAGGGGCATAATCTATGGAGCATCTTATGGGGACAGCATATGGGGGCATAATCTATGGAGCATCTTATGTGGGCATAATCTATGGAGCATCTTATGGGGCCATAAATTTTATGGAGCAGCATATGGGGCATATTATTCTATGAAGCATCTTATGGGGGCATTATTAACCTTTGTGCAGCATTATATGGGGTGTATTTTGTATGGAGCATCTCATGGGGCTATCATGAACTGTATGGAACATTATGTGGGGCTCCTGATTCAATATGGATATTCAAAAACATTTAACCTATTGATGTCTCAATTAATTTTACTTTTATTGGTATCTATTTTTATTTTTTTAATTCACCAATAGCTGCTGCATTTTCCACCCTAGGCTTATACTCGAGTCAATAAGTTTTCCCAGTTTTTTGTGGCAAAATTAGGGGGGTTGGCTTATACTCTAGTATATACGGTATCTTAAACACACATTATGGTCTATTTCATAGGAAGAGAACCTATCATATGATTTTTGGATTGGACTCAGATGAGAGTCATGAACTACAAACTCCATGTAGATTTACCGGTATACCTGGGAATCCAGTTCTGCAAGACAACAGTGCTAATTAGTGAGTCGCCACAATGCCCTCACAATGAATGGATGCTAATGGACAGTAAGGTGTCAATGGCTGTGTGTCGCCAGATAGAAAGGGAAAACTGCATCCTCACACACATAATTGAAGAGGCATGGAGTGGCACACAGAACAGTAAAATAGAGCTGTCATGAAATCCCACCCCATAAATGATAATGAGATGGCTTTGCTGATTCTGTCACAGTCTACAAAGCAAAGCTACACAGCAAAATGATTACATAAAAAATAACACCAAATGCAAAAACATATTTAGAATAAAAGTTTGTGTTCTTATTATACATTCACATTAAAGGGATTGTACCAAGAAGTTAATCCCTATTCATAGGATTGGGCATAAGTTTCTGATTGCTTCTGCTTTCCATAGCCCCATTATAGGAATCATTGGGGGTCCCAATAGGTCAGACAACCATAGATTAGGAAGTTATCCCCTATCCATAACTTCTAACCTTCGCACAAATCCCTTAAAGAGGACCTATCACTAACAATATTATAAAAAATTTAAAAGCCAAATACAATAAACATAAATTTGATATAAAATTCATTAACAAAAAATATACCACAATGCCTCCCATCCGCTTTCATTCTTCTAATAATCTCCCCCATATTGGGCCCAATGTTATAACATTTCCCCCTTCCTGGTGTAATATTCCAATTCTGGTATAATGTCCCCATCCTGGCATAATGTCCCCCATGCTGGTATAATGCCCCATCCTGGTATAATGTCTCCATCCTGGCACAATGCTCCCATCCTGGTATAATGTCCGCCATCCTAGTATAATGTCCGCCATCCTGGTATAATGTCTCCTAGCATGGTCCCCTTCCGTTTTTCTCCAACACATTTTAATAAGAAACAAATAATTCTACTTACCTTCCTCTGCTGCCACGACACACGGTGTCCTCTTCTGTTGCCAGCGCAGGAGTCGGTTGCTGACTTCTGTGTGCATCACAGGCAATGCATGATGTCACTGCTAGGCGCCGAGTGTCACTGGCAAGCCGACGTCAGCTGCCAACCTCTGATTGGCGTGTATTTCTGGGCATGGACGCAGCGGATCTCTGCACCGCAATACATTTCACCTAATGTGCTTCCTTGGGTGCACATCCAGGTGAATTTGGCATCAGTGGGCCAACTCTTGCACGAGTCTGGTCTTTACACCCCTGATTAGAACGCAGTAGTCTGAGCAGATAGCTGCTCACATGAACTGTGTTTCTCCCATAATATAATTCCTGTGTTCACAATCGTTATTCTCCGCTTTGTTCCAGGTTTATTTGTATATACATTCTCCTTACTGTGATATACCTTAGTATGTATGAAGGTGATAGGTCATCACTAAGTATTTATTATAGAGAACTGTATTGAACACGATTATATAAAATGCAGTTGGGTCTCTTCTCGTGTATTTTAGACCACCCCAGGTATAGGGCCACGGCTGTTACTACATCCACTGAAACCTTTATAACTACTGTTAGGCACCAGCATTAATAAGGACTCCGTTCTTCCTTTTTAGTTATAATTAGGTGAACTTTTAATTAATTGCAGATAATTAAATTTCACATTTATAGGTTAATCAGAGCAATCATTTATCCCACTCTTCCCAAGGCAGTTTCTCATCTAATATATTTAACTCTAATCTTATTTTCCTCATTTTAATCTTTTCACAAAGCATAATTAGCAGGACAAGAGGGAGTAGTTTGTACTGTAGTAATATCACTATGTGGCTTAAGCGGGAGTCACACATAGCAATCTCGCTAGCGAGATCGCTGCTGAGTCACAACTTTTGTGACACAACAGCGATCTCACCAGCGAGACCGCTGTGTGTGACAGCGATCAGCGACCGGCCCCCCTGCCGGTATCGCTGATCGCTGCAAGAAACCTCTGGACATATTTTTCGTCGCTGGTCTCCCGCTGGCCAGCACGCATCGCTGCATGTGACAGGCGGGAGACCAGCGATCAGCTGTAAAAAATAATAAAAAAAATAAAAAATATTGTTATTCTCACCTTCCGACGTCCCGTGCAGCCATCCCGCCTCTCTCCACGCTCCCGGTCCCAGTGATCCTTTGCACGAATGACCGCGAGACGTCGTGCTGCCGCGAGACCGCGACATTCTCGCAGTCATTCTCACAAAGGATTACTGGGACCGGAGCGTGGAGAGAGGCAGGATGGCTGCGCGGGACGTCGGAAGGTGAGAATAACAATATTTTTTATTTTAATTCTATATTTTTACAGGGATATGGCATCAGCGCTAACGAACACAGCGATGCCGGGCGCTCGGCATCGCTGTGCTGATCGCTGGTGAAGCTGTCTGTTTGACAGCTCACCAACGATCACATAGCGACTTAGCAGCGATCCTGACACGTTGATAACGTTGTCGGGATCGCTGGTAACTCGCTATGTGTGACTCCAGCTTTAGGGTTGATCAATAGTTGGTAACTCTTGGATCACGAGTAGTGTTGAGCGATACCATCCGATACCCTAAAATATCGGATCGGATGGTATCTGCCCGATACGAAAAAAGTATCGGGTATCGCCGATTCCGATACCGGAAGTCCCATTCAAGTCTATGGGACTTCCAGTATCGGAATAAGAAAAACCCTTTTCTGTCCTTGTACAGCCTCTCGGGGGGGAGTACGGACCTTCTGGGGGTCTGTGCCAACTGCCCGGGGGTCTGTGCGGACTGCCGGGGGTCTGTACCGGCCTGCCGGTGGTCTGTACCGACTGTCCGGGGGTCTGTGCCGGCCTGCCGGTGGGCTGTGCCGGCCTGCCGGTGGTCTGTACCGACTGTCCGGGGGTCTGTGCAGGCTGTGGGGGTCTGTACCGGCCTGCCGGGGGGCTGTGCCGGCCTGCCGGTGGTCTATACCGACTGTCCGGGGGTCTGTACAGGCTGCGGGGGTCTGTACCGGCCTGCCCGGGGGCTGTGCCAGCCTGACGGTGGTCTGTACCGACTGTCCGGGGGTCTGTGCAGGCTGCAGCGGTCTGTACCGGCCTGCCGGGGGGGGGCTGTGCCGGCCTGCCGGTGGTCTATACCGACTGTCCGGGGGTCTGTGCAGGCTGCGGGGGTCTGTACCGGACTGCCGGGGGGCTGTGCCGGCCTGCCGGTGGTCTGTACCAACTGTCCGGGGGTCTGTGCTGGCTGCGGGGGGTCTGTGCAGGATTGTCCGATGGGACTACATGATGGTGATTGACACATTAGCCAATGATGGGACAGTAGTAGTCCCATCATCCGGCTAATGTGTTGAATGTACAAAAAAAAAAATACATACTACATACATGCTACATACATGCAACATACATACTACATACATACTACATATATACTACATTCATACAACATACATACATACTACATACATACTACATGCTACATACATGCAACAAACATACTACATACATGCTACATACATACTACATATATACTACATGCATGCAACATACATACATACTACATATATACTACATGCATGCAACATGCATACTACATATATACTACATGCAACATGCATACTACATATATACTACATGCATGCAACATACATACTACATATATACTACATTCATACAACATACATACATACTACATACATACTACATGCTACATACATGCAACATACATACTACATACATGCTACATACATACTACATATATACTACATGCATGCAACATACATACTACATATATACTACATGCATGCAACATGCATACTACATATATACTACATGCAACATGCATACTACATATATACTACATGCATGCAACATACATACAACATATATACTACATGCATGCAACATGCATATATACAACATATATACTACATGCAACATACATACTACATATATACTACATGCATGTAACATACATATATACTACATATATACTACATGCAACATACATACTACATATATACTACATGCATACTACATATATACTACATATATACCACATGCATGCAACATACATATATACAACATATATACTACATGCATGCAACATGCATACTACATATATACCACATATATACTACATGCATGCAACATACATATATACTACATATATACTACATGTAACATGCTTACTACATATATACTACATATATACCACATGCATGCAACATACATACATACTACATATATACCACATGCATGCAACATGCATACTACATATATACCACATATATACTACATGCATGCAACATACATATATACTACATGCATGCAACTTGCATACGACATATATACTACATGCATGCCACATACATACTACATATATACCACATATATACTACATGCATACTACATATATACCACATATATACTACATGCATGCAACATACATATATACTACATGCAACATACATACTACATATATACTACATGCATGCAACATACATACTACATATATACCACATGCATGCAACATGCATACTACATATATACCACATATATACTACATGTATGCAGCATACATATACTACATGCATGCAACATGCATACTACATATATGCAACATACATACTACATATATACCACATATATACTACATGCATACTACATATATACCACATGCATGCAACATGCATACTACATATATACCACATATATACTACATGCATGCAACATACATATATATTACATATATACTACATGCAACATACATACTACATGCATGCAACATACATACATACTACATACATACTACATGCATACTACATATATACCACATGCATGCAACATACATATATACCACATGTATACTACATGCATGCAACATACATATATACTACATATATACTACATGCATGCAACATACATATATGATACATATATACTACATGCAACATACATACTACATACATACTACATATATACCACATGCATGCAACATGCATACTACATATATACTACATGCATGCAACATACATACATACTACATACAATACATTCATACAATACATACATATAGACATACAGTACATATAACATAGAGTACATACTCACCATCACGTGTCACTTTGATCCCCGAAGCCATTGTCATCTATGGAATAAATATTAAAATAACAAACCACCAATATACTTAGCCCTGAACCACAGAAGTCCACGAGTGTCCCACGACGATCTTGCGTGGAGAACAGCAGCATCAGCTGATGCTACCATTCTCTACGGGCTCCAGGAAACCAGTGTCGGGAGGTAGGTATCCTTCCGCCCTGTATTCCTCTGCCTCTGTAAAAAAAAAAAAAAAAAGTCCCTAGTCTCATTTTATGGCATTGCTGTGTGAGAAATTTCCCATGCAGCTTTTGCCATAAAGTGAGACTAGGGACTTTTTTTTTACAGTGGCGGAGGAATACAGTGCGGAAGGATACCTACCTCCCGACACTGGATTCCTGGAGCCCATAGAGAACGGTAGCATCAGCTGATGCTGCTGTTCTCCACGCAAGATCGTCGTGGGACACTCGTGGACTTCTGCGGATCAGGGGTAAGTATATTGGTGGTTTCTTATTTTAATATTTATTCCACATATGACAATGGCTTTGGGGATCAAAGTGACAAGTGATGGTGAGTATGTACTCTATGTTATATGCACTGTATGTCTATATGTATGTATTGTAAGAATGTATTGTATGTAGTATATATGTATGTTGCATGCATGTAGTATATATGTGGTATATATGTAGTATGCATGTTGCATGCATGTAGTATATATGTGGTATGTATGTTGCATGCATGTAGTATATGTAGTATGCATGTTGCATGTAGTATATATGTATGTTGCATGCACGTAGTATATATGTAGTATGTATGTTGCATGTAGTAAATATGTTGAATATATGTATGTTGCATGCATGTAGTATATATGTTGTGTATATGTAGCATGCATGTTGCATGCATGTAGTATATATGTAGTATGTATGTTGCATGCATGTAGTATATATGTGGTGTATATATGTAGTATGCATGTTGCATGCATGTGGTATATATGTAGTATGTATGTATGTTGCATGCATGTAGTATATATGTAGTATGCATGTTGCATGTAGTATATATGTAGTTTATATGTATGTTGCATGCATGTAGTATATATGTGGTATATATGTAGTATGCATGTTGCATGCATGTAGTATATATGTTGCATGCATGTAGTATATATGTGGTATATATGTAGTATGCATGTTGCATGCATGTTGTATATATGTATGTTGCATGCATGTGGTATATATGTAATATGCATGTAGTATTTATGTAGTATGTATGTAGTATGTATGTTGCATGCATGTAGTATATATGTAGTATGTATGTTGCATGTAGTATATATGTAGTATATATGTATGTTGCATGCATGTAGTATATATGTGGTATATATGTAGTATGCATGTTGCATGCATGTGGTGTATATGTAGTATGTATGTATGTTGCATGCATGTAGTATAAATGCAGTATGCATGTTGCATGTAGTATATATGTAGTTTATATGTATGTTGCATGCATGTAGTATATATGTTGTATATATGTATGTTGCATGCATGTGGTATATATGTAATATGTATGTAGCATGTATGTTGCATGCATGTAGTATATATGTAGTATGTATGTTGCATGTAGTATATATGTAGTATATATGTATGTTGCATCCATGTAGTATATATGTAGTATGCATGTAGTATATATGTGGTATATATTTAGTATGCATGTTGCATGCATGTGGTATATATGTAGTATGTATGTATGTTGCATGCATGTAGTATATATGTAGTATGCATGTGGCATGTAGTATATATGTATGTTGAATGCATGTAGTAAATATGTTGAATATATGTATGTTGCATGCATGTAGTATATATGTTGTGTATATGTAGTATGCATGTTGCATGCATGTAGTATATATGTTGTATGTATGTTGCATGCATGTAGTATATATGTGGTATATATGTAGTATGCATGTTGCATGCATGTGGTATATATGTAGTATGTATGTTGCATGCATGTAGTATATATGTAGTATGCATGTTGCATGTAGTATATATGTAGTTTATATGTATGTTGCATGCATGTTGTATATATGTGGTATATATGTAGTATGCATGTTGCATGCATGTAGTATATATGTTGTATGTATGTTGCATGCATGTAGTATATATGTGGTATATATGTAGTATGCATGTTGCATGTAGTATATATGTTGTATATATGTATGTTGCATGCATGTGGTATATATGTAGTATGCATGTAGTATATATTTAGTATGTATGTTGCATGCATGTAGTATATATGTGGTATATATGTAGTATGCATGTTGCATGCATGTAGTATGCATGTAGTATATATTTAGTATGTATGTTGCATGCATGTAGTATATATGTGGTATATATGTAGTTTGCATGCTGCATGCATGTGGTATATATGTATGTTGCATGCATGTAGTATATATGTAGTATGCATGTTGCATGTAGTATGTATGTTGCATGCATGTAGTATATATGTAGTATGCATGTTGCATGCATGTAGTATATTTGTTGTATGTATGTATGTTGCATGCATGTATTATATATGTAGTATGCATGTTGCATGTAATATATATGTAGTATGCATGTTGCATGCATGTGGTATATATGTAGTATGTATGTATGTTGCATGCATGTATTATATATGTAGTATGCATGTTGCATGTAGTATACATGTATGTTGCATGCATGTAGTATATATGTAGTATGCATGTTGCATGCATGTAGTATATATGTAGTATGCATGTTGCATGCATGTAGTATATATGGTGTATGTACACTCACTGGCCACTTTATTAGGTACACCTGTCCAACTGTGTGTTAAGACTTAATTTCTAATCAGCCAATCACATGGCGGCAACTCAGTGCATTTAGGCATGTAGACATGGTCAAGACAATCTCCTGCAGTTCAAACCGAGCATCAGTATGGGGAAGAAAGGTGATTTGAGTGCCTTTGAACGTGGCATGATTGTTGGTGCCAGAAGGGCTGGTCTGAGTATTTCAGAAACTGCTGATCTACTGGGATTTTCACGCACAACCATCTCTAGGGTTTACAGAGAATGGTCCGAAAAAGAAAAAAAATCCAGTGAGCGGCAGTTCTGTGGCCGGAAATGCCTTGTTGATGCCAGAGGTCAGAGGAGAATGGGCAGACTGGTTCGAGCTGATAGAAAGGCAACAGTGACTCAAATTGCCACCCGTTACAACCAAGGTAGGCAGAAGAGCATCTCTGAACGCACAGTGCGTCGAACTTTGAGGCAGATGGGCTACAGCAGCAGAAGACCACACTGGGTACCACTCCTCTCAGCTAAGAACAGGCATCTGATGGCTACTTTCAGCAGGATAATGCGCCATGTCATAAAGCTCGAATCATCTCAGATTGGTTTCTTGAACATGACAATGAGTTTACTGTACTCAAATGGCCTCCTCAGTCACCAGATCTCAATCCAATAGAGCATCTTTGGGATGTGGTGGAACGGGAGATTCGCATCAGGGATGTGCAGCCGACAAATCTGCGTCAACTGTGTGATGCCATCATGTCAATATGGTCCAAAATCTCTGAGGAATGCTTCCAGCACCTTGTTGAATCTCTGCCACGAAGAATTGAGGCAGTTCTGAAGGCAAAAGGGGGTCCAACCCATTACTAGCATGGTGTACCTAATAAAGTGGCCAGTGAGTGTATGTTGCATGTAGTATATATGTTGTATATATGTATGTTGCATGCATGTGGTATATATGCAGCGTCGGACTGCAACACCTTGGGCCCACCAGAGAAAATCATTCTTGGGGCCCACTATGTAGCTGCATAGAGTTAAATACCAGACCACCAATTATGTGGTAAAACACGCTAATATCCGGGTATAATATAAGGTTGTACATGTCTTAATTATGTAGCAGGAGTTGGGGTAGCCCCCTCATAGAATATAAAGCAGCCCCCTCACATAGTATAATACAGCCATCTAATAGAATATAATGCAGCCATCTCATAGAATATAATACTGCCCCCTCATAGGGTATAATACTGCCCCCCTCATAGGGTATAATGCACCCCCTCATAGGGTATAATGCACCCCCTCATAGGGTATAATGCCCCCCTCATAGGGTATAATACTGCCCCCCTCATAGGGTATAATGGACACCATCATAGGGTTTAATGCTGCCCCCTCATAGGGTATAATGCTGCCCCCTCATAGGGTATAATACTGCCCCCCTCATAGGGAATAATGCACCCCCTCATAGGGTATAATGCACCCCCTCATAGGGAATAATGCTGCCTCTTCATAGGGTATAATGCTGCCTCCTCATAGGGTATAATACTGCCCCCCTCATAGGGTATAATGCTGCCTCCTCATAGGGTATAATGCTGCCCCCTCATAGGGTATAATGCTGCCTCCTCATAGGGTATAATGCTGCCCCCTCATAGGGTATAATGCCCCCCTCATAGGGTATAATACTGCCCCCCTCATAAGGTATAACACTGCCCCCCTCATAGGGTATAATGCTGCCCCCTCATAGGGTATAATGCTGCCCCCTCATAGGGTATAATACTGCCCCCCTCATAGGGAATAATGCACCCCCTCATAGGGTATAATGCACCCCCTCATAGGGAATAATGCTGCCCTCCTCATAGGGTATAATGCTGCCTCCTCATAGGGTATAATGCTTCCCCCTCATAGGGTATAATACTGCCCCCCTCATAGGGAATAATGCACCCCCTCATAGGGTATAATGCTATATAGATATATAGATATAGAGTTAGATAGATATAGATAGAAAGATAGATGTAGAAATAGATAGATATAGAGATAGATAGCAGATAATGGATAGAAAGTAGATAATGGATAGATATAGATAGAAAGATTCATAGATATAGATATAAAGATAGGTAGATAGATAGATAGGTAGATAGATATAGAGATAGATAGAAAATAGATAATGGATAGATAGATAGATAGATAGATATAGAGATAGATAGCTATAGATAGAAAGATATAGAGATAGATAGATATATAGATAGAGATAGATAATAGATAGAGATAGATAATAGATAGAGATATAATAATAATAATAATAATAATAATAATAATAATAATAATAATATAGACATATATAGATATAGAGATAAATATATATAGATACATGGCTATAAATAAAAATAGAGATAGAGAGATAGAGAGATATAGAGATAATAGATATAGAGATAGATAGATAGATAGATAGATATAGAGACAGATAGATATAGAAAGATAGATATAGAGATAGATATAGAGATAATAACTAGATATAGAGATATGTATAGAGATAGATAGATATAGAGTTAGAAAGATAGATATAGAGAGATATAGAGATAGATAGAGATAGATGGATAGATAGATATAGATAATAGAGATAATAGATAGATATAGAGATAGATATAGAGATAGATATAGAGATAGATATAGAGATAGATGGATAGATCAATAGATAGATAGATAAAGAGAGATAGAGATAGATATAGAGATATAGTGTTAGATAGAAAGATAGCTATAGAGATAGATAGATATAGAGATAGATAGATAGATATAGAGATAGATATGGATATAGAGATAGATATGGATATAGAGATAACAGATATAGAGATAGATAGATAGATAGATATAGAGATAATATATAGATAGATAGATATAGAGATAATATATAGATAGATATAGAGATAATATATAGATAGCTATAGAGAGAGATATAGAGATAGATATAGAGAGAAACAGATATATATATAGATATAGAGATAGATAGGTAGATAGATATAGAGATAATAGATATAGATATAAAGATAGATAGAGATAGAGAGAGCGGTAGATAGAGAGAGAGATAGATACAGAGATCGATAAATAGATAGAGAGATAGATATAGATATAGATAATAGATAGAGATAGATAGATAAAGATAGATAATAAATATAGAGATAACAGATAGATATAGAGTAAGATAGAAAGATATAGAGATAGGTAGATATAGATAATAGAGATAGCTAGATAGATAGTAATAATAGATAGATATAGATATAGATAGATTTAGATAGAAAGATAGATATAGAGATATATGTAGAGATAGAAAGATAGATATAGAGATAGAGCGATAGATAGAGATAGATAGAGATAATAGATAGAGATAAATAGATAGATAGATAAAGATAGATAGATATAGAGATAGAAAGATAGATATACAGAGAGATAGATATAGAGCTAGAGATAAATAGATAGATATAGAGATAGAGATAAATAGATAGATAGATATAGAGAGATATAGAGAGAAATAGATATAGATATAGAGATAATAGATATATATAGAGATAGATAGATATAGAGAGAGATAGATACAGAGAAAAGATATAGAGATAAATAGATAAAGATAGATAGATATAGAGATAGAAAGATAGATATAGAGATAGAGCGATAGATAGATATACAGAGAGATAGATATAGAGATAGAGATATATAGATAGATAGCTATAGAGATAGATATAGAGAGAAATAGAGATAGATATAGAGATAGATAGAGATAGATATATAGATATAGATATAGAGATAGATATAGATATAGAGATAGAGCGATAGATAGCGAGAGATATAGATATAGAGATAGATAGATACAGAGAAAAGATATAGAGATAGATAACGGATAGATAAATAGATAGGTATAGAGATAGATAGATATAGATATTAGATAGAGATATATATATATAGATAAAGATAGATAGATATAGATGGTAGCTAGATAGATAATAAATATAGAGATAATAGATATAGAGATAGATAGAGTAAGATAGATAGATATAGAGATAGATAGCTAGACATAATAGATAGATAGATATAGAGATATATATAGAAAGATATAGAGATAGATAGATATAGAGATAGATGTAGAGATAGAAAGATAGATATAAAGATAGATAGATATAGAAATAGATAGATATAGATAATAGATAGAGATAGAAAGATAGATAGATATAAGAGAGATAGAGAGAGAGATAGATAGAGAAATAGAGATAGATAGATAGATAGAGAGAGACAGATAGAGAGAGCGAGAGATATAAAAAAAAAAACAAACCACAATACTCACCTCTCCTCCTCGCTCCCACGCTGATCCCGGCTTCAGTGTCAGGAGCTGCCCCCTCTGCCAGACACACAGCGGGTGCGCGATGTAGTGACGTCATCGCGCACTGGCTGTGAGCCAGGAGCAGAGAGGACTGAGGGCGGCGCCGGCCCTGATGCAGAGCGGCTTACTGGGCTGGGGGCGGGGCCTCTGTGGGTGGAGACTGTGAAATGATATTCACTGCTTCGCAGTGAATATTCATTTCTCTTTAGCAGCGGGGACAGGGGCTCCTGCCTCCTGACACCCGCTGCTGCTCCGCTGGCAGGGGCCCCCATAGCAGCTGCATGGTGTGCGACACACCACTGGCTGGGGGCCCCTGGAGCAGCGGGGGCCCTAGGCAACTGCTGGCCCTGTATGCCAGCAGGTGCCAGGGCCCACCAGATGCCAGGGCCCACCGGAGAATCCACCGGTTCCCCGGTGGGCCAGTCCGACGCTGTATATATGTGGTATATATGTAGTTTGCATGTTGCATGCATGTGGTATATATGTAGTATGCATGTTGCATGCATGTAGTATATATGTTGTATGTATGTTGCATGCATGTAGTATATATGTTGTATGTATGTTGCATGCAGTATATATGTGGTGTATATGTAGTATGCATGTTGCATGCATGTGGTATATATGTAGTATGTATGTATGTATGTTGCATGCATGTAGTATATATGTAGTATGTATGTTGCATGTAGTATATATGTGGTATATATGTATGTTGCATGCATGTCTCTGGTTAATGGTCATGTGTTAATATGCACTTACATTGTGCATACACATTAACTTACTTTTCTCAGTTCAGATTTGGTTTTTTATGTAGTATATATGTAGTATGCATGTTGCATGCATGTTGCATGCATGTAGTATATATGTTGTATGTATGTTGCATGCATGTAGTATATATGTGGTATATATGTAGTATGCATGTTGCATGCATGTGGTATATATGTATTATGTATGTATGTTGCATGCATGTAGTATATATGTAGTATGCATGTTGCATGTAGTATATATGTATGTTGTATGCATGTAGTATATATGTAGTATGCATGTTGCATGTAGTATGTATGTTGCATGCATGTAGTATATATGTAGTATGCATGTTGCATGCAAGTAGTATATATGTGGTATATATGTAGTATGTATGTATGTTGCATGCATGTAGTATGTATGTAGCATGTAGTATGTATGTAGTATGTATTTTTTTTTTTTTTTTTTACATTCAACACATAGGCCGGATGATGGGACTACTACTGTCCCATCATTGGCGAATGCGTCAATCACCGTCATGGTAGCAGGCATCGCCCGATGGGACTTGTAGTCCCATCGGACGATGCCTGCACAGACCCCTGGACAGTCGGTACAGACCACCGGCAGGCCGGCACTGCCCCCCGGCAGGCTGGTACAGACCCCCGCAGCCTGCACAGACCCCCGGACAGTCGGCACAGACCACCGGCAGGCCGGCACAGCCCCCCGGCAGTCCGCTCAGACCCCCGGACAGTCGGTACAGACCACCGGCAGGCCGGCACAGCCCCCCAGCAGGCCGGTACAGACCCCCGCAGCCTGCACAGACCCCCGGACAGTCGGTACAGACCACCGGCAGGCCGGTACAGACCCCCGGACAGTCGGTACAGACCACCGGCAGGCCGGCACAGCCCCCCGGCAGGCCAGTACAGACCCCCAGCAGTCCACACAGACCCCCCGGAAGGCCCGAACTGACGGCGCATCATGATGCGCACAGACCGCGCATCATGATGACGTCATTTTGGCAGCCAATCAGAGCCACAGCAGTGGCTCTTTGCATTATGGGAACTTCCGATTCCGATAACCGATATTGAAAAAATATCGGTACTCGGTATCGGAATTCTGATACAGCGAATATCGGCCGATACCCAATATTTGCAGTATCGGAATGCTCAACGCTAATCACGAGTGCTACAAGTTATTTAACAAAATTTACTCTTAAAATTCAGTGTAGAATATCAGTAGCTAGAAAAAGGACAGTGTTAGATCTGCAACCAACCGTACTTCTGGTGTCAGAGGCATCCATAGAGGTCAGTGATCAGTATTGAGTAATGGAACATTTGTTCATAGAGTTGGTGCTAAAGATGGTTCTCATGGTAAAGATGTTTGGGAGACAAAATACAATTTACGGTAACGTCTGACCTTAACGCTGGACATGTACATTAATTATATATCAGCAGAATGCCTAGATTTCAGCAGGATCTGCTTGCCATCTGATGTGTCTGGGGGCTTCCCATCCTTCACTGGTGGCAGACATCTATGCAAATTCAGGAGAAGTTGTGTTCTTGGGGATATAAGCCACCTTCAGAGGCTCCGCTGAGCCGATCGTACATGTGTAAGCAGGTTGCGGGATGCAGTGACAGACAGAAGGCAGAGCAAGGGTTAACCAAGGATGGATAATAACAATAATGGAAGTAAAACAATAGCAGCCCAGTTAAGGAACTTATCGTGTCCTGTATGCTCCTGCTCAGCAGGTGATCCCTACAGGGGTTGTAGCAATGGCAGCGTTCGGGAGATGTCCTCAGATGTGGTCCTTTAAACGATGGTCCGTCTTCTGGTGGCAGGGTCGGTCTCCAGTACTTTCTGCTGAGCCCCTAGTCCATAAACACTTGCGGCCGAAGCAAACAAGGCTGCGGCACTCCCAGTGTCAAGAGGGAACGGGAGTGAAGTCACTGGCAGGGAAGGCCGCAAGATTCTATCCAGTTCTCGGCCTTCTCTCCTCTGCTCATGCGCGGTACTCGCAGTCACTGTGCGCATGATACCTCTCTCCTCAGCTGTCCCGCTGGAGACGGCGGGGATCAACCAACACAGCCAGAACTCAGGGAACGGAGCACGCTGCTCACCTGGCTGCGCACTGCTGCTAGTTTGCGCCAAATTGCCGGCTGCTGCGCACGCTTTTGTTTTTATCTTGCTCCCCCTACCCGGGTCATGAGGTTGGTCCAGCTCCTCATTCTTTCCCCCAGGCAGCAAAGGAGGTAACCTCAACAGTTCCGAACCCGGCTTGGTACAGGTACCCGCAGCCCGGTCTTCCTCCTTACACATGTACATGGAGAAAGAGCTGTAAGCCACACGAGCATTCAGCTGATGCATATCAAATGTAGAAGGCAGGCCTTAGGGGGTATTCACAAAATAAAACATCCCAAAATGGTTTTATCATTGTTTTGTTGTCATTGGTGTATTTCAAAAGGCCTCTCAGCTACATTTGTGCCCTAAGTGTCAAAATCTCTGGTACCTTTATACATCTACTATAGGTCTGCTTGGAACTTAGAGGTTACTGGGCTCAAGGGAGTCTGTCAGCACATAATCACTGTTCTCATCAAGTACAGGACCTCAGTGCACCCTTAGTGTGGCCAATCTTTTAAGTGCACCTTACTAAATCCAAATCATCGAAAGCCCAAGATGTTCTCCTCCAAAAGGTTATCTTTATTATGTCACAGCATGTGTTCTTTTTGTTATATGGCTTGAACAAGGCCCTGTGTGGCTAAAACATTGCCTTTTTACCCTGTATATGCTGTGACATAATAAAGACACCCTTTGGGGGGGGGAGAACATCTGATGTCTTGGATCATCTGGATTTAGTAATTTGGCAATATCGTCGGGAGTTGCACCAAGACTCTATGAACCTCGGAGTGGTGCACGGAACCACACATTCTTGACATCTAAGTGCACCTTCCCGTCTACTTGTTTTCCCTCCCAGTTCTCTAAGATATGGCACATGTGGAACAGCCCTTCACATACAGTAGTTTATCACCCTCTGTCTGATGAATCTGCCAATTTAGGGATGACTGGGCAACCATCTGATGTGCATGGGCGCCTCACGACAGATGATGTCATGGGTAGAAGGATCAGAAGTTGAAATTTCAATGCCCAATCCATTTGATTTCAGGGGAAAAAAGAGGAGTCTGACCCCGGCTCTATCCTTTCTCCAAGCTGAAAACACACAATTACTCGGCAAAGCTGAGACCTTATGGGGCACTCAGGAGAGATGGCTGCATGTCAAACAAATATTCGTCCGACATATATCTCATGGCTATGGATACGAAAAGGATGATCTGTATGCTAGAAAGCTATACTGAACTCGTCCTCTCTTTTCTCTCAAACACAGAACTGTTCTTAAGACCATGAGGTATATAAGAATAAGACGTAAGGGCCTAGCTCTTGATGTGAGAAGTCGGGTGGCTGTGCTTCTCTGCCACCATTAGCCTCAATTATCCTGCACAGAGCCCGAACCAGCTAATTCCTTTACCAGGATTAGATGTCTGAAGGTCCCAGGAGTCAGGGGCGAGCTTCTGCCAGACTCAGAGAGACAGACATGGGCCGCAAAAGGCAGAAAGATGTCGGAGCCTGCAGCAGTGCCTCTGTCCAAGATGGTGCTGAGAGAGAGGAGGAGGTGGGAAGAAGAAACACAGCCTTTGCACAGAGGCTGGAAGTCTCAGCCCGGCTGAAAAGGTATGTGAGGGGCATAGAGACAGATGAAGAAGGAAATGGAGGGAGTGAGAAGCACAGAGATGAGGAGGAAGACGATGAGGAGATGCCTGTGCTGAATGCAGAGCTGGAGCAGGAGGAAGAGGGGGATGGTGACACTGTGCAGTTAGCTGAAAGTGCAGATGTAGCAGAGCCCACCCTGCGGGATGTATTCCAAGCTATCTTATACTGCAAGACTGCCTTAACTGCTCTAACAAAGCAGGTGAATTGCTTGAAAGAAGAAATGGGAGGCATAAAAACATCTATGCAGAAAGTTACAGCCAGATTAACTGAGGTGGAGGACAGAGTTGGTGTAACAGAAGATCACTTAACCTCAGTGCAAAAGACACAACAACAGCACACTCAGAGGATCACGGTAGTAGCCAATAAAAACGATGACCTGGAAAACCGGTCACGTAGGAACAATTTGCGCATTGTGGGCATCCCTGAGAGAGCTGAGGGTGCTGACCCCACAGCCTTTATTGAAACCTGGCTGCTGGACAAGTTTGGTGCTGATAACTTGTCGAGAGTGTTTGTGGTGGAGCGTGCCCATCGCGTACCCATGAGACCCCCAGTGCCGGGAGATGGACCTCGCACGATGCTAGCCAGAATCCTGAATTGCAGAGACAGGGACACTATCTTACGAAAGGCTGCAAAGTTGACAGATCTTAACCTGGAGGGCAAACGAATCGAAATATACCCGGATTACTCAGCCGAGGTGCAAAAGTTGCGACTGCGGTATGGCGAAGTGAAGAAACAGCTTCGCTCTTTGCATTTGAAATACTCTACAATTTATCCTGCTAAATTAAGAGTGGAAGCTTTTGGAAAGGTCATTTTTTTCCCGTCACCGGTTGAGGCTGCTTCGTGGTTGGAGCATAACCGGAGCAAATTGAGAGAAGATAATGGCAATATGACCACATGACCCTGCTAGACTGATCACTGGACAGGGTTGTGGCGCTGCTTTACTCTGCGAAATAGGAGCGCAGAGGAGGGGGAGAACTCCCCACTAGGATCTACGTATTATGGATAATTGTTTGACTAATGGTTCGGGACTATGCATACTGTTGACAATATGGCGGAGAGGCTGCCAATGATGGAGGAGGACATGACGCATGTTGAAGTGCGGAATACTGAGAAGTTGTTCAGGTTCTTTGAGCTCCCACTCTCACGTTGGGGAGAGAGTGACAACTGCAAAAGGGGAAGGGTGGGGGAGGGGAAGCGGAGAGGGATGGGGGGAGGTGGGTGGGGCGGATTTGTAGGGAGATGGGGGTTTTCATGCTGTTTGACCGGGTATGATTGGGACCACAATGTAATGATGTTACTTGATGATGATGGATTGTTCTTTCTAATGCACAATGAGTAACCGTACTGTTTGGATGTTAAGTTGGAATGTACGTGGTATATCTGATAAGGTTAAGAGGGCGGCTGTTCTGAATCATATCAAATCCTGTGAACCTATGATCGTGTGCTTGCAGGAGACACATCTCACTAGAGACACTATGCACTGGTTGTCAAGAGCCTGGATGCTAAAGACTTATCATTCTACTTATTCCTCGTACTCCAGGGGGGTGTCAGTCCTAATACACAAAAACACACATTATGAAGAGCTGGAAGTGCATGTAGACAGTGAAGGGCAGTATGTATGGATTGCTTGCAGATTGTTCGGACACAAAATGATTTTAGTGGCTTTATATATCCCTCCACCTTACTCTAAAAAGAAACTACAAGCAGTACTGGAACTGACGGGCAGATGGGGGGAGACTCCGTTGTTGATTATGGCAGATGTTAACAACACTATGAATGATTATTGGGATAAAGTAAGACCGGCAGGTACGGAAGCTGGACAGGACAGGATGACTGCCTTTGGCAAGTATGTAGGGGAACTTGGGCTGGTAGATCTGTGGAGAGTACGAAATGAGGGTAAGAGGACTTTTTCATGTCATTCGGCAACACATGGAACACTGTCGAGGATAGACCTGGCTTTGGGGGATACCGCTATGGACGGGATGGTGGGGGAGGTGGAATACCTACAGAGGACTCTCTCGGATCATGGTCCTATGGTGGTCACGCTTCTGGTGAGATCTGCTCAGGGTCAGAGGGGAGGTTGGCGTCTTCACCCGACGTGGCTTAAAGTGGTGGACATGGGTGGCATAACCAAAGAGCTAGAGCACTTCTTCCAAATGAACGAAGGGAGTACTGAGGCCACAACGGTATGGGATGCCATGAAGGCGTTTACGAGGGGACTTTTTATAAGTGAGATTGCGAGGTGTAAGACCAAAACTAAATTGGCAGATCAACAAATAAAGGATGACCTGACAAGAGCGGAGGCAGACATGATTTTGGCGCCAACGAGTGAAGCTCACAATAGACTAAAATTGGCTCAGGAGGCAGTTGATAAACTGCACATGATGCAAGCTGAGAGGAAAAGGGCATTTCAGCAAGCCCAATTCTTTGAAGAAGGAGAAAGAGTAGGTCACTTGTTGGCGGTGATATCTGCGGCACAAAGGGAGTCTTCCAGGGTGTATAAACTGAGAGATCAAACAGGGGCGACTCTGACAGACACAAAGGACATACTGGAGGTCTTCAAGGCATATTACATGGCACTGTACACTTCGAGATCACGGGACACAGAGGGGGATGTGGAGAAATTTTTGGAAGGCATTTCACTACCTAAATTGTCTGAGGAAGATAGGTTGAGGTTGGAAGAACCTGTGAGTGTGGAGGAGGTGGAATGTGCAATACTGTCTATGCCCAATAACAAATCACCGGGAGCTGATGGTCTACCTGGGGAGGTGTACAGGGAGTTAGTGGAACTGCTGGCTCCGAAATTGAAATCTGTGTTTGATGAGGCTTTAGTGACGGGGGCACTGCCGAGATCAATGGAGGAAGCGGTGATAGTAGTTCTGCTGAAGGAGGGAAAAGATCCCATGGATGCGGAGTCGTACAGGCCCATTTCGTTGTTGACAACGGATGTCAAAATACTCGCTAAGATCCTGGCCACCCGGCTCACCGGGGTTGCGCATACCATTATACACGAGGACCAGTCGGGCTTTATGCCTAACCGCTCCACGGCTGTTAACTTAAGAAGATTATTTCTTAATATGCAACTGCCTGCTGATAATGGTGGCTGGAGAATAGTGATGTCATTGGACGCTAGGAAAGCATTTGATAGCGTGGAATGGCAATACTTATGGAAAATCATGGAACTGATGGGATTCGGCCCCGCGTTCATGGCCTGGGTGAAGTTATTGTACTCATCCCCAAAGGCGGTAGTTAAGGTGAATGGAGAACAGTCCGGGATGTTTGACTTGCATAGGGGCACAAGGCAGGGGTGTCCGCTGTCCCCGCTATTGTTCGCGGTGGCAGTGGAGCCCCTGGCGGCCAAGATCAGAGCTGAGAGGGGAGTGGTCGAATTTAAATTTGGGAAGCTGGAAGAAAAAATATCATTGTATGCGGACGACATCCTGTTGTTTTTGGAAAGTGCAGGAGAGACACTGGGGTGTGCGATGGATGTAATTAAACAATTTGGGAGCATTTCGGGACTGGAGATAAATTGGCACAAGTCTTATGTCATGGCTGTGGATAGAGCAATAGAAGCGGAGGAGATAGATGAGAGGGGGAAACAACTCCAGCTAGTTTCACAGTTTAAATACCTAGGGATATGGGTAGCTCTTCCACTGTCCCGATTCATGGGTCTGAATTTGGTTCCTCTGCTAGAGAAATTTAAAGGGAAAATAGGTGCATGGTGCAAATTGGCTTTAACGGTAACGGGTAGAACTAACCTGATTAAGATGGTCCTTATGCCACAACTAATGTACGTTTTGCACAATTCGCCGATATGGCTACCAAAAAAACGGTTTCGGGGCATTGATTCTATCTTCAGATCCTTGATATGGGGCAAGAAGCAGGCACGGATTAAATTTGGAACTCTGCAAAAAGGAAAGGAAGAGGGAGGACTGGCCGCACCAAATCCATGGGTCTATTTCTTGGCAGTACAGGGCTAGCATGTCAGGGGATGGAGAGAGCTCGATTGTGGAGGAGCAGCTCACCGGGTGCTGGTACATGTGACGGGGAGACGCCCACTTATCCAGGGTCTAGAGGATGGTACCTTTAAGAAACTGGGAGCACCATATCCTACCATAGGCATGATTCAGAAGGTATGGGACACTATTAAAAGGATCAGAGGGGTGGATGAGCTGACTAGGTACTCACCGGTGTGGGACAATGAGCATCTGCCGGAACTTAATAAGCTGCGTCAAATGGGCAATTGGAAGGTGAAAGGAGTGAGATATGTGTGCCAGCTGCAGAGTGGAACGGACCTGAAGACCTTTGAGACATTGAGAGAGGAATTTGATTTGCCTTCGGTATGGGGGTTTCAATACTATATGCTTCGACATGCTTGGAGGGCACAGTGTAGATTGGGAGCCATGACGGTTCAGGGCGACATTGTACTAGACTTTGTGTGTATGAAGGGAGGGACGAGGGGAGTTATATCGAGCATATATCATGATCTACTACACTCCTATCTGGGGGACAATCACCTCACTGCAAAGAGTAAATGGGAAAGGGAGGTGGGTACCCTCACAACAGAACAATGGGAGGCTATTCTTGAATATGTCCCGAAGATCTCTCTAAGCGAGCAGGCACGGCTCTCCCAATTATATGTAATACATAGAACATACAAAACACCGCTGGTCCTATTCAGGGCGGGCTTGAGGGGAGACTCTAGCTGCCCTAGATGTGGCACAGACCAGGCCGGACTGTTACACATGCTATGGTCGTGTCCGCGGCTGGTGACATACTGGCTGGTCGTTATCAACAAAATTGAGAGAGCTTATGCATGTACGCTCGACAGGAATCCAGTGCTGTGTGTTTTGGGGGAGGTGGATGGGATACCTGTCTCAGAACATTACAAAGTGGCAATAGCGAGGTTGCTGTATGTGGCACGCAAACTAATAGCACGAAAATGGAAGGATTCGGAACCCCCCACTAGGAGGGAATTTATTGCTCAGACACGTACGGTAATGCATTTAGAGGAAAGCATTTACAGGCGAAGGCATGGTGAAAGAACTTTCGAAAAAATATGGTCCGCCTGGATGGCGGTGATATGATTGCTAAGACCTAAAGTATACCCGGCATAAGGAGTATTGGGGGAGGGGGGGATGGCTTTGATTGTATTACTACAAGATATGTGAATTGTTACATGTATATTGATATCCACTGTTTATTGTTTAAAATCTTTTGAAACCTAAATAAAAATAATTGGTTTAAAAAAAAAAAAAGAATAAGACGTAAGACACAGCTGTCAGGTTTGACGCTTTATTGTTCTGTCTGAGTTGATGATTATGTAAGTCATGCCAATATGGATAGTGATATTACTACCTACCTAACAAATACTGTAATTCTGGTTTTGATAGAAGGACGCCATGTCTCAGTATTCTTGTTTTCACACATATATGAGAGATCCTATTATGTTCACTGGAAACATTATTTTACTCTCTGTATTGACTAATTTTTTACTCATTTCTGTTCTTGCCATGTGCATCCGTTTGACATCCGAAAGGAACTTTATTTAGTTTAAGAAAAAAAAAAAAGCACAATTTCAGTATAGCTGGAGGGTGAACATAAGGTACAGCAGTCTGACTCTGCTAATATCAGCGCTTAGTATTTGGCTTGTGTTGCATTCCGTTAGTGACAGTATCTGATCTGCACATTTTGTGTTTCAGCATACCTTTTCACGAAATATTCTGTGTTTCATCAGGCAGATCACCATTGAGGAAGGAGAACAACGGGCTAAAGAGCTAAATGTCATGTTTATTGAAACTAGTGCCAAAACTGGATACAATGTTAAACAGGTAACCCAGGATCATTGTATTTTTCCTGCTATTCCAGGTCATTGACATTACACCAGCAATATTCTATGTATTTTTCCATTCCCTTTTAGCTGTTTCGTAGGGTAGCTTCTGCTTTGCCAGGCATGGAGTGCACAGAAGAGAAGAGCAAGGATGGAAGTATCCTTTACTAGAAATATTACACGTAAAGGCATGTAAGATTGAAGTGCTTTTCCGGATTTGCTTGGTGGGGGTCCTTGCTCAGAGTCCCCCACTAATCACTAAACCGATGGAACATATGTACTGAGCAATGTGCCCAGTCATTTCTGTTTGGCTTTGCTCAGCTCTTCTTTGCGCGAGCAAAGTGAGTAGTATGGAAAGTCTACAGCCATGGCCACATGCATTTATGTATTTGTGACTGCATTTTACTCCAAATAATGTACAGTGGGTTTGGAAAGTATTCGGACCCCTTTACATTTTTCACTCTTTGTTTCATTGCAGCCATTTGGTAAATGCAAAACACTTCATTTTTTTCTCATTAATGATACAGGAAAGATGTATATCTTTGTACCGTGTTAGCCGTGTTTCTCCCTCTCCCATATTGATAGTTCTGCTTCACGTCACTTGTCTTATCTATTGCATTTTTTCTAGGCTGTATTGTGCATAAATATGTGACTTCAGATTTTATATTAGTCCAGCCTGATGAAGAGACCTGAGTAGTCTCGAAAGCTTGCAATGTGTTACCATCTTTTCAGTTAGCCATTAAAAGGTATCAACCACTGAGGACTCTCAATCCTGAATATTTTTCTCATTAATGTACACTCTGCACCCCATCTTGACTGAAAAAAAAACAGAAATGTAGAATTTTTGCAAATTTATTAAAAAAGAAAAACTGAAATATCACGTAGTCATAAGTATTCAGACCCTTTGCTTAGACTCTCATATATAAGTCACATGCTGTCCATTTCCCTGTGATCCTCCTTGAGATTGTTCTACTCCTTCATTGGAGTACTGCTGTGTTTAATTAAACTGATCGGACTTGACTTGTACAGGCATACACCTGTTTATAAAAGACCTCACAGCTCACAGTGCATGTCAGACCAAATGAGAATCATGAGGTCAAAGGAACTGGCCAAGGAGCTCAGAGACAGAATTGTGTCAAGGCAAGGATCTGGCCAAGGTAACAAAAGAATTTCTGCAGTACTCAAGGTTCCTAAGAGCACAGTGGCCTCCATAATCCTTAAATGGAAGAAGTTTGGGACCACCAGAAGAGCCTTGGTGAGAGAGGTAAAAAAGAACCCTAAGATCACTGTGACTGAACTCCACAGATGCAGTAGGGAGATGGGAGAAAGTTCCACAAAGTCAACTATCACTGCAGCCCTCCACCAGTCAGGCCTTTATGGCAGAGTGGGCTGACGGAAGCCTCTCCTCAGTGCCAGACATATGAAAGCCTGCATATGTGGGGAAGTTGGTCTGACGGACGGATCTGCCTATGGAGAGGGGCAGAGGAGCAGCGCAGTGTAGGCTGAGAAATAGAGCCAGGGGCGACGTGGCCATTTGACCATTAGAGGGTAGTGGGGAGCGTAGGAGAGAGTGGTTATGTAACTGCCATGGGTCAAGGTCACTGCCATTGGTCAAAGGTTTTCCGTCAGGTGATAGTGGGTGGAGCTACTGGGACTGGGAGTATAAGAGGTCAGGGAAGGTTGTGGAAGTTCCAGTCAGCCACCGGAGCTCACTAGAGAAGAGCATCTGCTGTAGGGAGAAAGAAGGAATAGGCCTACAGAGAGTTACTGTCAGTGGAGACGGTCACGGGGGGTTACCCAAAAGGACAGTGGCCGTGGACAGAGACGGACTGTGGGTATCAATTGGACAGCTTACTCTTAGGCTATGTTCACACACAGCATTTTTTTAGCGGTTTTTACTTCAGTTTTCACTATAAAACCGCTATAAAACCGCTAAAAATAAGCTTCCCAGTCATTTCTATGCATTTTGCACTTTTTGTGCACATTGATGCGTTTTCTTACCGCGAAAAAACCGCATCGCGGTAAAAAACGCAGCATGCTAATTAATTTTGTGGATTTTTCAGCGGTTTTGGCTTCTTCCATGCGTTTTGAAACCGCTGCGGAAAAAAGCATAAAAAACGCATCAAAACCGCCACGGAAAAATAGGTGCGGTTTCTGGGAAGGGAGTCAGGTTTTCAAGCAGAAATTTTCTGCTACGTGTGCACTTAGCCTTAAGGGGGAAACACTGTGGTGGAAGTGCCTAGGGCAGCCACAGTGGGGAAGAGCCATAGAGGACGCCACGATCGGTACCATAAGAAAGAGAAGGTACCCGGGTCTGTGTACAAAGTGAAGTGTGGAAAAGTCCTGTGATGAAGTATGGTGGTCATCCAAAAAGCGGCCAATAAAATCTGAACTGTTAGACCCAACCCTTGTCTCAGTCTCGTGTCTGCCGGCGTCAAGAAGTGGGTCACCCCCCCCATTCCTGTTGGATCAGTAGCACCTTATCACCTCTCTCAGCCTATCCTACATTTGGCGTAGTCGGCAGGATCGCTGCCGCAAAGACAACATCTTCAGCGACAAGCCTGCCAGCTAGTACCAGAGGACCCCTCAAGCTGTACGGGGTGAAGAATTTTAATCTCCCTGTGGATTACAATTTGGGACTGAGTTTCGAGTTTCTGGCTGTCAATAAGTGAAACCGGAGCAGAAAAGTGGACTGCTAATATGGCTGTGACGTATCAGCGGCAGGAAGAAACACAGGAGTTTGAAGCCGTAACTGACAATCTAGGACTGTGTTGCATCCGCCCCTGGAGGGAACGGCTTACATCAGGAGACAGCCGACCCCCATATTGGCCCTTGGAAAATGGGTGGAGAGGCCGATCAATGCCCCACCCCCGAGCGGGAGTGGCCCTAGTGAAGAGACAGGGTGTAACTGTTTGGCGCCATTGAGCCTCGGGAACTCGGGCGAAATGCGGCGTTGCAGCTGTCGTGGCCTCGGACGCCTAGAATGGAGATGGCGTCAGGTAGTCGAAGCCCGCCGGGAGACCTGTGCCTTGGAGCCAGTCTCAGTGCCCCGTGCCCCGATGCAGCTGCTGTTGGAAGAAGCTGGGCGAGTCTCTCCCGCGGAGTCATTGGGCCTGGAGGCCGGCCCCGCCGGACGGCAGGGCGAAGATCTATGGCAATTGGAGGAGTGGTAGTACAACCTGCTGGGAGCTGCGACGCCGGGGAAGGTGAGCGTTCCCCCGGCCCAATCGGCGGCATCGCAGAGCCCGCCCCCATGCCCAGCGCAACAGACGGGTCCCCGGGTCCGGACATCGGCCCTTGACCTCCCTCGACGACTCCCGGCTCTACAGTGATTACGACCCTGGATGAGTCCACGGCTTTTGTTGACCATTTCGAGCTGCCTCGCCCAGCGGCGGCGGCGCGGAATCAACCCACAGCCGCCCCTGTCGTGCTCTGGCGTCCAGTTGCGGCCTGCTCATCAGAACCTGCCGTCATCACGGGCCCGCCACAGAAAACTGTGGCCTACGGACCAACACCCGCGGCTGCCGTTGTTGCGTCCACGGCCACGGCTGTGGCCTATTTACGGGAGCCCACGGCCGCCTTGATTCCGATTGTGACCGACTCCCCAACTTATCTGAAGATGCCCGTGGTCTCCTCAGTCCCGCCTGTTACTCCGGTGGCGGCCTGCTTCCACTTGTCCGCGGTCGCTTCTGCTCCACCCTCGGATGCGGCCCGCCCACCGGACTCTGCGGCCTATACCGGACCCTCCGCTTGGGTTGCGGAGATTATTGAGAAGAAAAAGGCCAAAGAGCAGGAGGTGTGGGCGCTACTCCATGAGAAAGGAGAGGCCGCCATGTCTGTTCCACGTTCATATGGGCGGCTGGTACACATGAACAAGGGAAAAGGTTATGGTTTCATTTGGGACCTTGCAACCGGCTACAAGATCTACCTAAATGTAGCCTCCGTCAAGAATGAATGTGACCTGTGGGAGGGAGGCTTGGTCTCGTATTACAAGGAACACTGTCCCCGTGGCCTCTACGCCATAGCGGTCATTGCTTACCCTGAGGGGTATGAGCCCCCAAAATAGAGACACTACTGGCATCCCAGAGACTCTACGGTGGTGGAGTCCTCTGTTACGGCAAGACAACAGCCGCCAGGAGGTGGCCCGGAGGGCCCATACAATGGACTGCCGGGACTGCAGTGCACCATTGCACAAAGAGGGGACTGTTCCACGTCCCCATAGAAAGCATACCCTCCTCCTGATGTAACAGGAATGCCAGTGGGGGTGTTGTTCGTAAAGGAAGGGGGAGCACCCCTGTTCTCATTCTGTTAACATTTTATTTTTTTTGTTTTGTGCTTGCTTTGCTTGTTTAAAGAGTATTTTTCTAAAAAGAAAACGAATTGCAGCAAATATGGTAAAGGGTATAGTGAATTTGAAATGTTAAAGTGTTATTTAAAAAAAAAAATGTGTGTTCAACAGGTTCCGGGTGCTTGGAGTACAGCGGCCATGACATATACAAGTTGACAGGATGACGAGACAGGAAGAACGTAGACAGACCGGGGTATATGAGTCAGGCCCCCAGTACCACGCATCCCTCAGAGTAAGATTGTCGAGGTCAACAATAGACAAAGGAAGGGAGAATGTGGGGAGGTTGGTCTGACGGACAGATCTGCCTATAGAGAGGGGCAGAGGAGCAGCGCAGTGTAGGCTGAGAAATAGAGCCAGGGGTGACATGTGGCCGTTTGACCATTAGAGGGTAGTGGGGAGCGTAGGAGAGAGTGGTTATGTAACTGCCATGGGTCAAGGTCACTGCCATTGGTCAAAGGTTTCTGTCAGGAGATAGAGGGTGGAGCTCCTGAGACTGGAAGTATAAGAGGTCAGGGAAGTTCTGGAAGTTCCAGTCAGCCAAGCGAGCTCACTAGAGAAGAGGATCTGCTGTAGGGAGAAAGACGGAAAAGGCCTACAGAGAGTTACTGTCAGTGGAGACGTCACGGGGGTGACCTAAAAGGACAGTGGCCGCGGACAGAGACGGACTGTGGGTATCAAGTGGACAGCGTACTTTTAAGGGTGAAACGCTGTGGTGGAAGTGCCTAGGGCAGCCACAGTGGGGAAGAGCCAAAGAGGGCGCCACGATCGGTACCATAAGAAAGAGAAGGTACCCGGGTCTGTGTACAAAGTGAAGTGTGGAAAAGTCCTGTGATGAAGTACGGTGGTCGTCCGAAAAGCAGCTAATAAAATCTGAACTGTTGGACCCAACCCTTGTCTCAGTCAGCGTCAAAAAGTGGGTCACCCCCCATTCCTGTTGGATCAGTACCACCTTATCACCTCTCTCAGCCTATCCTACACATAGTTTGCTAAAAAACACATGAAGGACTCCCAGAGTATGAGAAATAAGATTCTCTGATCTGATGAGACGAAGATAGAACGTTTTGGTGATAATTCTAAGCGGTATGTGTGGAGAAAACCAGGCACTGCTCATCACCTGCCCAATACAATCCCAAGTGAAACAAGGTGGTAGCAGAATCATGCTATGGGGGGTGTTTTTCAGCTGCAGGGACAGGACAACTGGTTGCCATTGAAGGAAACATGAATGCAGCCAAGTAGAAATATCTTGGATGAAAACCTCTTCCAGAGTGCTCTGGACCTCAGACTTGGCCAAAGGTTCACCTTCCAACAAGACAATGACCCTAAGCACACAGCTAAAATATCAAAGGAGTGGCTTCAGAACAACTCTGTGACCATTCTTGACTGGCCCAGCCAGAGCCCTGACCTAAACCCAATTGAGCATCTCTGGAGAGACCTGAAAATGGCTGTCCACCAACGTTCACCATTCAACCTGATGGAACTGGAGAGGATCTGCGAGGAAGAATGGCAGAGGATTCCAAAATCCAGCTGTGAAAAACTTATTGCATCATTCCCAAGAAGACTCATGGCTGTACTAGCTCAAAAGTGTGCTTCTACTCAATACGGAGCAAAGGGTCTGAATACTTATGACCATGTGATATTTATTTCAGTTTTTCTTTTTTAATAAATTTGCAAAAATTTCTACATTTCGGTTTTTTTCAGTAAAGATGGGGTGCAGAGTGTACATTAATGAGGAAAAAAAATGAACTTTTTTGCATTTACCAAATGGCTGCAATGAAACAAAGAGTAAAAAATTTAAAGGGGTCTGAATATGGCACTTTCCAAACCCACTGTATATTCTGCTTATGGCTCATGTCATTAACCATTTGTACCAGAATTTAGAGCCATTTGTATCATGCATGTCAGTTTGTAAAATTGGAGCAAGAAGTTGGTGAGGCTTGTTATTTGTCCAGTATATACAGTTGTGGCCAACAGTATTGACACCCCTGCCATTTTGTCACATAATACTCAGTTTCTTCCTGAAAATGATTGCAATCACAAATTCTTTGGTATTATTATCTTCATTTAAGTTGTCTTAAATGAAAAAAGACAAAAGAGAATGAAGTAAAAAGCAAAACATTGTTAATTACACAAATTAGAGAAGCATCACATGATTTTTCGAACAGTGCCAATACTTTTGTCCACCCTCTTTTTTTATGTTTGGTGTGGAATTATATCCAATTTGGCTTTAGGACAATTCTTTTTGTGTTTTTTCATTTAAGACAAATTAAATGAAGATAATAATAATAACAAAGAATTTGTGTTTGCAATAATTTTCAGGAAGAAACTTAGTATTATCTGACAAAACTGCAGGGGTGTCAATACTTTTGGCCACAACTGTAGTAAGAAAAAACTGACCAGCATGTCCGAATAGAATACAGTAAGTGTGAACAGGTAGAAGCTGCCAAAACGACATAATATATAACCAAAAGAATACAGCAGCACTTTGTAAGCATTGAAATGTAAACATTGAGTATATGAAATTTGATCTGCTTCACTGCTATTTAGAATATAGTTATAAAAATGAAGGTACTTAGCGCATAAATTGGCCAAATCATGAGAGCCCATAACCCACGACAAGGTGACCTTCTTTGATGGGACCCTAACCTAATATCACCTCTCTTGGCCTAAAACCCTACAAATTTAAGGGCAGGCAGGATTCAGCACTAAAAAATAGCTCTAGTGTGATGGAAGGAAGGAAGCATCCATAACCTTCAGTAGTATACTACAAAAATTAAAAAAAAACTCACGAGCGCCTCTGAACAGAATAAGGTAAGGGTGAACAGGTGCAAGCTGCCACGACTGTATAACATACAAACAAAAGAATACAGCAGCACAGTGCAAGTGTAGAGATGTATGCATTGGGGCTGGTGGGTTCTCATGAATTGGCCAATTTAAGTACTCAGTAACTTCATTTTTCGAAGTATATTTTATTTAGAAATAATGCAGTTGAAATTTCACATGTGCAATATTGGAGCAACGAGGTTCACTGCATGGCTGATGGTAACTAGTGATAAGCGAGTATACTCGTGGCTCTGGTTTTCCCGCGCATGCTTGGGTGTCCTCCGAGTAATTTGGCGTGCTCGGAGATTTGGTTTATCGAAGCAGCTGCATGATTTGTGACTGCTAGACAGCCTGAATATATGTGGGAATTCTCTAACAAGCAGGCATTCCTCACATGTATTCAGGATGTCCAGCAGCCGCAAATCATGCAGCTGCGTCGACATAAACTAAATCTCCGAGCACGCCAAAATACTCGGAGGACACCTGAGCATGCTCGGGAAAACCCAAGCAATGAGTATACTCACTCATCACTAATTGGTAACCAATAGAAATATCCTTGGCCTTCTGGTTTCATCTATGTGACTTATTCTCAACACATTTCAAAGTTCTTCATCAGGACTAACCACAAGTACAAGATACAAGTAAAGGTCATCATAAGAAGGTAGCCTAAAGGGCAACCACAGCACAACTGCAATGTTCACATTCCATTTGTGCAGTGGCCACTGCATATTAACTCGCCCTGAAGGCTACGCTCCCACCATGCACTTTGGTTGTATCTTACACTTGTGGATTGTTGTGATGAGGAAGTTGCATAACTTTGAAACGTGTTGACAATAAACTGCATATAAATATCACTGGCCTCCTGGTTTCATCCATAGGCACTCGCAGTGAACCCCATTGCTTCATTTTATTCTTACATCTGCAGAAGCCGACATTATCAACTGCTTGAGTTGTCACATTTCACACATCTCTATCAGGTGAGCATTTTCCAGCACCCTGATTTCCTTTCACACCAGATAAGACCGTTGCGCTTTCTTGTTTTTCCATTTTTTTTCTTCATGTGTTGTGTTTGCATACATCTTGCAGGGTGCTGCTGTTATATTTTGTTTGTACATTTATGAATGTGACTTTTTTATGTGAAATAAAAATGACAGACTTTGAAGAGGTTGTTCACTACACTAACATTGATGACCTGTCACCAATGTCTGATCAGCGGGGGTGCGACACTGCATCATCGCTGATCAGCTGTTCTATGTGCCGGTGGCTGCTGATCCCGGACTTCCTCTTCATGTTCGATTTGTCTGAAGGTGGAGACAGTGGCGCCAACACTGATTGGGCGCCTGAGTTACCAGTTACAACACTGCTCGAGAGACCTGGGAGAGCAACAGCTGACGCTGCAGGAACGGCGCAGGCACTGGAAGTGAGTATAGGCTTTATTATTTTATTGGGGCCATGCCAGGGGTATGCAAGAAGTTGTCCAAGTAGTGGACAACTTCTTTAAATTACAGAGCTGCTCCATCTACTGATAGTGCCGTTGGTTGGGTACTGCACAACCGCCCCCTATTCAAATCAATAGGGGATGGATGTGCAGTACTCAGTCGTGGCCACCATCAATAGACAGAGCAGCTCCGTAACTGAGCACTTCCAACCACTGCCAGCATTTAGAATAGCTGATCGGCAGGGTGTCGCACCCCCACTGATCAGACATCGATAACCTATCCTAGCCTTTTGTTTTCCAAAATGGCTCTTTATTGTTCCAACGCATTTCTACATCAGACCAGCACCTTTCTTGATGTAAAAAAAAACAAGATACTTGTTTTTTTTACCTTGAGAAAGGTGGCAAAACATGTTGGGACAATAAAGAACCAGTTTGGAAAAGAAAAGGCTTCTCATTTACCGCAGCGCAGCCCACTCAACATGATATCATCTTCGTCTACTACTAACAGCTAAACGTTGGGACTGATAAGGCCCCGTTACACATAACGATGTCCCAGCGATCCCACCCATGATCCAACATGGATGGGATCGCTGGGACATCGTTAGGCTGATCGCTGGTGAGCTGTCACATAGACAGCCCCTCCAGCGATCAGGACCAGCGACGCTGGTTTCTAATGAAAAAATCGGGTATCCAGGAGCCGCGGCTCTTGGATACCCGCTGTTTACCTTGGAAACCAGCGTGCATGCCGGTTTCCAAGGTAAACAGCTGGTATCCAAGAACCGCGGCTCCTGGATACCCGATGTTTACATTAGAAACCAGCGTCACTGATCTCTCGCTGCCACACGCAGCGATGCGTGCTGGCCAGCGGGAGACCAGCGATTAAAAAACGGCCCAGGACGATCGAGCACGATTAGCGATACCCGGCAGGGGGGCCGGTCACTGATCCCCGTCACACACAGCGATCTCGCTGGCAAGATCGCTGTGGCGCCACAAAATCACTGATCTCGCTAGCGATCTCTCTGTGTGTGACGGGGCCTTTAGTCCTGGATGCCACCTACATCAATTGATTTTGGTGAGGAAACCATTGTGTGAATGCCTGGTTTTGCATGTTTTTATTACTTTTAAAGGTACTACAAATGGTGATTAATAGTAGAGGAGGACGATATAAAGTTGAACAAGCTGCACTGCGGTAAATGAAAAGCCTTTTGTTTTCCAAAATAGCTCTATTTTGTCCCAACGCATTTTGGCACCTTTCTCAAGGTAAAAATAAACAATTATCTTGGATTTTTACCTTTGGAAAGGTGCCATTTTGTGTCAAAAGGCATCGGAACAATAAAGAACCATTTTGTAAAACAAAAGGCTTTTCATTTACCGCAGTGCAGCTCGTTCAACGTTATATCGCCCTCCTCTAGTATTAATCATCAGTGAGAAGTTTTTCTCCTCCATCCACGTGTCTACAGGTGTTCTGCCTTCACACAACACCTTTTACTTTTCTTACCAGGCAATACTGTGCTTTGTGTGTGTGCTTTTATCCTCCAGACAGTTTTTGACATTTAGCTGTAGGCTATGGAGCCAATTCATCCATAAGAGTTTGTAGACACAGAGTTTTTTGAGGTGTCAGCTCAGGAAATTGCAAGAAAAATCACTCAAATAATACAAGAAAGACTCTTCCTGTTCATTTCTGTTGTAAACCACTTTGCTGTTCATGGTTATGGACACACAGAGGTTTTCTTCTGGGAGGTTTTGGAGCAGAAATCAAGAAAAAAACTCTTAAAATCTTCCTCAAAAAACATAGAGGTTCTGCTCAGTGTCATCTAAATGAAGCTCAGCAAAAAGACGCCGTGTGCACATATCCCATATGTTGAGTCATATCTGATCTGATGTATACATGTTTATTTTTCCTATTAATGGCTCTGTTCATGTTCCTTAACCACCTCCACAGTGATTGACATAAAACTTGACAAACCCCAAGAACCGCAAGTTGCTGATGCCGGGTGCTCTTGTTAATATGCAGGGCATGACAGGTGAGCTGCCAGAGGCCACGTCCTTAGCCCCAAGATGCTTCCTATTGGTTAGCCTGGAAAAACAAACATTCGGAAACCACATCTAGAGAATGTCAAGATCCACCACTGTTCCTGATCTCTCCCACCTTCCCTGGAGACCTTGTTTGCCTTTCTTCCTTTGGTTCTTGTATTGGTCCTCAGTCTTTTTTCCCCGCTCTTCAGAGATGTTGACTCATTTCACGTTTTTTCCACCACGTCTCTTTGTTCTGGCCCTCTTGTGCTCACATTCCCAGCTCCTTATAAACTCACCTTGAAACTTTGCCTAACACGTACAATATCACTCACTCACTACCAAACCACTAGATGTAGACACATAGAACGGATCACTACGCGTGATGGGCTCTACCGACTAGTAAAAGCAAAGAATTTCCAAAAAGGGGTAAATTATCTTGATATAAGTACACATTGTCTCCCCAGTAGTTCACGACGATGAATCCAAGCAGACCTGTAAAATACTTTCTCGTCTCTCCCCGTTATACCAAAACTCTTACAAGGAGAAAAATAAATTCCCGCTTTTAATAACATTGTTATTTTTTGTTTGTTTTTTTTTTCACTTTTTTTGTTGTAATATATATAATTGTACTTTATTAAAATTGCCAAAAACTATGTGAGGGATGTGTGTAGCACGTGGTATTTTAAGGGGTTGTGTTTCATCAGCGGATACGGATATGAATTTTTCATTTGGTGATTGGGGATAATGTATGTATATGAATGCGGCTTGTATAAATCTACAGCATTGTGCTCGGTAAGGCAATTCAATGGTCCATTATCTAAATGTAGCACTAGGTAAATAAAGACTGAATCCAATTCTACGCGCAGGATTATGTGTGTACATTACAGGTGATAATGTACCAGGTGTGTCTTCTTAGAACAACATGTTTTGGGGGTGACCGTGCCCTGCCCCCCCACATAGGGCATTACTCACAATACTTTGTTCATTTTAATACCACACAATAAAAGCCTTTTACTTTCATAACATTTATTTCATAATTTTAATAGTCTTAGAGTCAATGAATCTGAGAACCAGGGCGATGAAGAAAGAACTATGGGCAAGGAGGAATAATCAGATTGGACAATGGGCCTAAGGATGAGCAGGCGGTAGTTTCGAACTACTTGCCTGTTGTGCTCAGCACGGATCTCTACAGGCGCTGAGCGGTCACAGACCACTCTTGCCGGCGATTCAGTGGCTTTCACTGACATCATATAAACAGGGCAGCCGGATCTCTGCTACCAAACTGCAAGAACTCCGCTGTCAATCAGCATGACGTCGTACGTCATGCCCTGTCAAAGGAGCAACAAAGAAATAGAGGTGCTCTGCTGACGTGGAGCAGCTGAATTGCTGGCAGGAGTGGTCAATATTCTCTCTAAACTGGTGCCAGGTAAAGCTGGCAGGCAGTTGTCTCTGTTAGCAACTACATGTTAGATTTTAGGCCCATAGTAAAGAAAAAAAAATATATGGTCCAGGACAATCCCTTTAAAGAGGTGTCTAGAATCAGAAAAATATAGCAATTTCCTTCCCAAAATTGCACTACACCTGTCCATGCGTATTAACGCTATGCTCCATTGACATGAATGGGTAATTATGCACCTTTCTTGGAAAAAAGAAAATTAAGGGGTTTGCTGAAGACCCCTGTGTCCGCCATCATGGTGCTCTGTTGAAACCCTGCCTATGTCTGGAATTCAAAGGAAACTGATTTTTTTGCTGTAAACAGTAATGCCAAATTATTGCTGTATATAGTAAAGGCGATCTGATGAGCGCAGTTTGCAGGCCTCTGAAATGAAGCATAAAAATTAGGATCACTCCTCTATTTCCCAATTAAAATAGAAAATTAACCTGATCAATAAATGCCATAAAAAAAAAAAAATGTGATGTGGCTGCAAAACACCACGATCTTTGCCAGTGTGACATGTTGTGGCCGTGTAGAACCAGCCTTATTCCGTGTCATGCACTTGGCTTCTTCCTTATTACTTTTTTTTTTTTTTTTAATGGCTGCATGTTGGGAACAGGACAGTAATACGTAATCACTCTTAGTTTTCCATTGTGTCGCTCATACAGTTAAAACAGAGATCTGTAAATCAACTTTGACCGTCTTCAGCGCAGGTTTACTAATGGAGCCTTAAGACTTCAGTCAGAACCGTAATAAACTGCAAGTGGTTTCTTAAAACATCAGAGGTTTTATTACATTATTTGCCGATCAGCATTCCTGACCAATCAATGTATCCATTATCGTCCAGTGAGGCTCCGCTCTGGGGCCACGTTACATATTAGATTAGGGAACGGCTTCATCAGCACTTCTTATATCATCATTCCCTGCACAAAAGGAAGGGATGCTGGCAACGGAGCAGGGCAGGGATGCTGGCAACAGAGCGGGAAAGGGATGCTGCCAACGGAGCAGGGCAGGGATGCTGGCAACGGAGCGGGAAAGGGATGCCGGCAACGGAGCGGGAAAGGGATGCCGGCAACGGAGCGGGAAAGGGATGCCGGCAACGGAGCAGGGCAGGGATGCCGGTAACGGAGCAGGGCAGGGATGCTGGCAAGAGAGCGGGAAAGGGATGCTGGCAAGAGAGCGGGAAAGGGATTACATGTAACTGCTGCTGGCCTGTAGTCATGTTTGCCTGGCACACGGGTTGGCAGTGGGCAGGGATGACACTAGCTCTTCATCATAAACATCTGATGACATGCTGATCAAGTCACCTGACCACTTCAGCCAGTCACAGGATGCAGCGGTGCGGCGGCTGGTGGGGCTGCAGCAGGCACTTCCAGTCCCTGTGTAGACCACAGCACAACCTGCGCTGGACCCAAGCAGGTGTCTCTAGGCAAGCATGGCCATGTTTGTAATGTTACATATCCTGTTTCTTGGGGAAAGATTTATTTTGCCTGGACAAATCCAGATCAGGTGTTCCGTTCAGATATTAACAGACACCAGGCGGAAGCAGTAGAAACTTAGTGCTGGACCAGGGGAGGGCGAGTAAGGTAGAAATTTAATTGTTCTGAGTTCCACCTTTGTTCCTTACAAATTAACCACATTTCAGGTCTAAATTATATTGGTCAGACGAGTGAGCAAATTCCATATAAAACTATGGAGTTTGATACAGCAAGACTTCAGGTGTCCAAATAAAATATAGGAAACTACAACCACAGATGTAACAGCTTCTGTGTGCAACATCACAGGTAAGTTCAGCAATGTGTTACGTAGTTATTCTTGAGATTTTTTTTTTTGTAAAGCAGCAGTGCATAAAAAAAAAAAAAAGTCGCTGACTATTATACCTGTGTAAGCCTTTGTCCTGCAGAATCTATATTTGTATGGATGCCATGAACAGTTACGAGAAAAAAAAAGGACAAGAGTAGAGTACAAGATTGACCACACTGTCAGTCTGCCGGGGATTGACAATCTACATGTCCTACAGCACTGAGCGGAAATAGGGGGAGGTGCCTACTGCAGCGCGTGGTCGAACATCAAAGGAAAAGATAAGTTCCTGCATCATCAGTATACCCTATGTGGACGCGAGTCGACTTTTCCCACTGCTGCAGTAAAATGTAAAGTCCAAAGCCCCTGAGGATTTTAGGAAGAAACACAAAATTTTAATTTAAACTATCCATTAAAAAAAAAAAAAAACCATTGTAAACCTTCAGCCAAAAATGTTTTTTGGCACCCCTCGTTCCTCGCAACATAGTTTACACGGAAATTTTTGAAAAAAAATCTGGATCACAACCATATCACAAAGGAGAGGACTCCCACAATGATAATATGCCTACTAAATTATGAAGTCACAGCCTGCAAATAAAATATAAATTAAAAAAAAAAAATCTATACAAACAACAAATGGTGTGCAAGGTTCTCGGTGAAGACTCAAAGATACACACCACACACAGATTACATTTTGGGCAGTAAAACGAGAATCACTAGCAAAATACAGTCTACAGGGAAGAAGTGCAAAAAGTGTCAAGTAATCAACATATAAATGGTAATAATAATCATCCCTACCCAGGTACACAATATGCCCATGATGCATCATGCTTTATGGTGTATGTCTAACAACCCCCAAAGTGTGTATGGCATGGGCCTGTGAGACATACACCGTAAACCATGGCTAAGGAACGCCTGGCTATTTAACTGTATGATTGCCATGTTCCATATGCACTGGGTGCACTATACACGCGTGCTATATACACACTTGTATACCACACCAGGCATGGTGGTATTTTTTTGAGCCCCCTCCTTTGCATCATGGGCATACTGTGTATGGATGATTATTATTACCAATTATCTACTGAAATTAGGGAATAAGTACAAAATGTGTTATCGACCAGTGTTTCTCAACGCCAGTCCTCCAGAGCCATCAGCAAGCCAGGTTTTCAGGATTTCCTTAGTATTTCATAGGTGATAACTTCATCACCTACTCAAGCATTATCACCTGTGCAATACTAAGGAAATCCTGAAACCGTGACCTGTTGGTGGCTTTTAAGGACCAGAGTTCAGTAACACTACTATAGACTGTGTTTTGCCAGCGATTCCCCTTTTACAGCCCAACATGCCATCTGTGTTGGGTGAAATTCTCTTTTTTGAGTCTTTACCGAGAACCTCTCTTATTACGTCATTGTATACAACTTGATTTTTGTTGTTCTTTTTTGTAATTTTATTATTTGGAGGTTGTGACTTCAGTTTTGTAAGCATATTATAGTTTATACAGAGCAGCAAAACTAATGTTCCTAGTTAGTGTTATCGGAGCAAACTCGTGTGCTAATAGAGCATCTGCTGCGTGCTCGAATACTATGATCGAGTCCCCGCGGCTGCATGTCTCACAGCAGTTCGATGGCTGAAACACATGCAGGGATTGCCTAACAGGCAATCTCTGCAAGTAATGCGGCTGTTGAACAGCGGCGAGACATGCAGCCGCAACGACTCGAACATACAGCTCTGGCAAAAATTAAGAGACCACTGCAAAATTTTCATTTTGTCTGATTTTTCTCTTTATAGGTATATTTGAGTAAAATGTAAATTGTTCTTTTATTCTATAAACTACTGACAACATGTCTTCAAATTTCCAGGCACTAAATTTTGTATTTATTTTCAGAAAATGAGAAATGGTCAAAATAAAAAAATGCAGTGCTTGCAGACCTCAAATAATGCTAAGAAAACAAGTTCATCATTTAGAAACAACAATACTAATGTTTTAACTCAGGAAGAGTTCAGAAATCAATATTTTTGTGGAATAACCATGATTTTTCATCACAGCTTTCATGCGTCTCGGCAGGCTTTCCACCAGTCTTTCACACGGCTTTTGGGTGACCTTATGCCACACTCCTGGTACAAAAATGTAAGCAGTTCTTCTTTGTTTGATGGCTTGTGACTATCCATCTTTCTCTTGATTACATTCCAGAGGTTTTCAATGGGGTTCAGGTCTGGAGATTGGTCTGGCCATGACAGGGATTTGATGTGGTGGTCCTTCATCCACATATTGATTGACCTAGCTGTGTGGCATGGCGCATTGTCCTGCTGGAAAAACCAGTCCTCAGAGTTGGGGAACATTGCCTGAGCAGAAGGAATCAACTGTTTTTCCAGGATAACCTTGTATGTGGCTTGATTCATACGTCCTTCGCAAAGATTAACCTGCCCAATTCCAGCCTTGCTGAAGCATCCCCAGATCATCACAGATCCTCCACCAAATTTCACAGTGGGTGCAAGACACTGTGGCTTGTATGACCCTCCAGGTCTCCATCTAACCATTAGATGACCAGGTGTTGGGCAAAGCTGAAAATTAGACTAATCAGAGAAGATTACCTTACTCCAGTCCTCTATGGTCCAATCCTTATGGTCTTTGGCAAACTTCAGCCTGGCTCTTTTTTGCTTCTAATTGATGAAAGTTTTTTTCTAGCTTTACGTAACTTGAGCCCTGCCTCTAGGAGCCAGTTACAAATTGTTCTTGCTGTGCACTTCACCCCAGCTGCCATTTGCCATTCCTTTTGTAGGTCACTTGATGTCATCCTGCGGTTGCTGAGTGATATTCGAAAAAGATGACGGTCATCCCGGTCAGTGGAGAGTCGTTTTCACCCTCTGCCGGTCTGTAGCTTTGTTGTCTCCAATGTCTGCTGCTTTACTTTGTTGTAATGGACTTCTGTCTTAGGACTTTTAAGGATGGAGGCAACGTGACACTCCCTGTATACCTCTGCTAGAAAAGCCAGAATTGAGTGCTTCTTTTCCTCACGCAAGACTTTTCAACTCCTTTGGCATGGTTAAAAGTTATTTTTTCATTTCTATTTCTTTTGGGATATTACTAGCACTTGTTTTGCCATCCAGCTTGTCCTATTGCAAGAGGATTGTGAACATCACAGCAGGGTTTTTTTTTTTTATACTTTCCTTCTTTAAATATGATTTGGTTCAGGAGATCACAATCAGATGCACATTAAGTAGAATGAGGAGTATTCTGGTTGGAATTCAACTGACACTGGAATAGAATGGCTGTCAGACATGTAGAGAAGCTGATTTTTATAAAACTGTGCAGTGGTCTCTTAATTTTTGTATTATTCGAGCACGCAGAAGATATTCTATTAGCACACGAGCATGCTCACTCATTACTATTCCTAATACATCATGTTATGGCATGGACCAAGTAACCACCGTATTTTCCGCTTTGTAAGACGCACTTTTTTGCCCCCCCAAATTTGGGGGGAAAACGGGGACACGTCTTACAAAGCGGACATGCCTTACCTAGGCTCTGATCGGGGGGCGTCCGGTGGTTGCTAGCCAATGCTGCGGGTGTCTCCAGTGCCGCGTTGTGTGCCCGTCGATATTGTGCGACAGGCCAGAGCCCCGGCATTTCCTCGGTTCCGTGTGCCGGTAAAAAAATGGCCACCGGCGCGTGCGCAGATGGGATCTCGGGACCCAGTTCTCGAGAGATGAGATCTCTCTCTCGAGAGCTGGGTCCCGAGATCCCATCTGCGCACGCGCCGGCGGCCATTTTCCCTGGGTTCCCTGTGTGCGCGCGGTGGTGCCGGTAAAAAATGCCGCCGCACGTGCGCAGATGGGATCTCGGGACCCAGCTCTCGAGAAATGAGATTTCAGATCTCATCTCTCGAGAACTGGGTCCCGAGATCCATCTGCGCACGTGCCGGCGGCCATTTTTTTTTTACCGGCACCACAGCGCGCGCACACAGGGAACCGAGGAAATGCCGGGGCTCTGGCCTGTCGCACAATGTCGGCAGGGCCCCGGGCATCGACGGGCACACAACGCTGCACCGCTGGGCACCGGAGACACCCGCAGCACCGGCCAGCAACCGCCGGACAAGCGGAGAAACCCGGCAGCAGCACAAGACCCTGCAGCAGCAACAGCACACATCGGAGCCCTCCCTCATCCCTGAATGCGGCCTGCAGTATCACTCCACGCCTGCCTCCTCCAGCAGCGAGCCTGGAACCCCGCTACACCGCAGCCACCAACCCCGGTAAGCAATAAGTTGCAAGGATTATAAGAGGCACCACCATTTTATTAAAAAATATTTTTTTCTTATTTTTCGCCTCAAAATTTGTGGTGCGTTTTATAATCCGGAGCGTCTTATAAAGCGAAAAATACGGTAACTTGATTTGGCACAAGCGTGCTTGCTTGTAACATGATGAAAGGGAATGAGATACCATTGTGATGTCAAGACTAAAATATGCCAGCAGGTTTGGATTTTTTGCCATTTGCTTGTTGCACATTCCCTTAGAATATCGTCAATGTAGCAGCATAATAAAGCCGCTGTGTAGTCACACATGGTGTATGCTGAACGCAGGGCTTGGTGACACACGGGCCATCACCCTTACTAGCCGGGTCTCCAACAACTGCACATTACACGATTGGAGGCACAACTACATTTTATTAAATACAAATGTGTTGTTGGTAAAAAAAAAAAAAATTATATTCATACAGGTTATCAATAGACATGTGCGCACCTTGTAATTGCTAAGATTCTAGGCAGCAGAAATTCTGTAACTCATTTATTCATAAAAAACCATGATAGCTTTTTCGCTTTATCAGGCGTGCTTTCAAGGGGTTGTCCACTTGTTAGATATTGATGATCTTTCCTTGGCAAAAGTCACCAATATCATATCGATGGGGGTCCCAAAACCTGACCGATCACCCGTTACATCGCTGGTTGATGTTACAGTGTAGTTAGTGACACAGCACAGATCCGAGCACCGTGTCGTGGCAATTGATGAGAACAGCAGCACAACTCCTATACAATCGAATTGACACTACACAGTGACCACAGCTCTAGAAATCCCTTTAAGAGCCTCTGATGATATTTCTAGACAAATAGTTGGCAGAAGGGAAAAAATACTTTGGCTTCAAATTTTGTCATAAAAAGCTTTGTAAAGTTGCAATATTTTGGCCCAACTCAAGGAAGCGGTAACATTTTTAGCTGATTTTTGCTCAGCTCTGACAAATTGGGCCGAGCTGGGGCAACAACCACTTGTCAAATCTTACTCTAAGGCTGTGTGCACACGCTGCGGATTCCGCTGCGTTTCCGCAGCGGTTTTGGCCGCTGCGGACACGCAGCAGTTTTAGCTGCGGTGTACAGTACCATTCATTTGAATGGGAAAAAAAAAACGCTGTGCCGACGCTGCGGAAAAAACCGCGCGGATTTGCTGCGGTTTTGAATCCGCAGAAAGAATTGACATGCAATTCTTTCTGCGGAAACCGCTGCGGGTTCCTATCTCCACCATTGTGGAGATAGTGAATCCGCAGGACCAAACCGCAGGCAAAACCGCAGATAATCCGCAGGTCTTTGGACCTGCCGATTATCTGCGGTTTTTGCAAAATCCGTGCGGATTAATCCGCAGCGGATTCCGCAGCGTGTGCACGTACCCTAATCCTCGACTGAAGTGAGATTAGTGGCAAGAAACACACGTCACTTGTCAGATGCTACCGATTGGTTCAGAGGTGTGAATCGCCTAATGAATCAGCAGTGTCTGACTTCACCGCGGCCCCTTATCAGAACTCGTGTGAACATCGCCGATCTTTATGGCCTGTTTTTTTCACAGCAATGCAGAAACATAACATATAATGGAGTTCAGTCAGTCTATAAGCCATTTTTCCTCAGGCCAACTTTGCCAACCATCCTTCTATGTTGCCTAGATGTGCCTCCCCTTCCTCTTCCTTGCCGTCTCTCGCGCTGCACTCCAGGAATTCAATCTTCAGAGGAAGTTGGGAGAATTCAAAGTCTTTCCCTTTTTTTCCTAGCTGTGTGGTTACTGGTGAATTGGTGCCTTCCAGGGTGCTGGGAGCTGCCGACTGGGTGACACGCAGGGTATTCCTATCATAAAAGGGAAAGGAGAAGGACACCACAGGTTATTACCTGGCACACAACCTCCCATCTATTCCTTCAGTCCCCAGTGTATCTACTGCTTGGTCCAGGTACAGCGTCTGCACCAGATCTGAAGGCCACTACAGGAAGTTTACCTTCCACCCACTTAGAAGCAAGATGCATCATTACATAGCGAGATCATCTTACTAGTGTAAAGTCTGAGAAAGCTGGGTAACAGCAAAAACAGATCAAGGAAAACACTGGCCAAAACAACAAAATCCTTCTAAGTCGTTCTTTCAAACCGTAAAAAGTTTTAACTACTAACGTCGATCCTTAATTTGGTTTTTGACACCAGCATCATGTAGGGGCAGAGACCCTGATTCCAGTGACATTATCACTTACTGGGCTGCTTGCTGCAGTTCTCTGAATGCTGAGATCTGTATAACCCTCAACTGATCACCAGCTTTCTGTGTGCACTGTCCATAGGCAGAAAGCTGCCAATCGGTGGTATTGGCGGGGTTATACAGTGTTCAGGAATATGGAGGACTTCCTGGCAGCAGGTTTACTAGTCCTACATTGATAAAATTACTATTTTTTAAGCAAAACATTATATAAACTAAGACAATCGCTGGAATCAGGATCTTTGCCTGTACATTGTGCTGCTCCTAGATTAGGTGCACTGCACCCTGACAGTGCATTTGTTTGGAGGCCTGGGTAGGTAAGCATCTCTGCCTTTTTTCTGCTGTGATTTTTTTAAATTTTTTGGAGGATCTCTAGGTCCTCTTTTTGTGTTGGTGAGCTCCTGGATTAGGTGGCAAAAACTTGGTGAACAGATTCCCTTTAAAAAGGGTTAGGACAAACCCTAGGGTTTGTGGCAATAAACTCATCGTGAATGGTTTTCCTGCTGTAATCCATGGAGAATCTTGACAGTAAGGCTGTGTGCCCACGTTGCGTTTAAGCGTTTCCGCCGCAGCTGAAACGCTTAAACGCATTCCCAATTCTATGGGATTCCATAGTTGCTGTGCCCATGCTGCGAATTTTTCCGCTGTGGAATCGCATAGCGGTAAAACCCGCAGCATGTCCATTATTTCTGCGGAATCGCGGCGATCCCGCCGCCATAAGATTACATTGAAACGCTCACTTTACACATGTAGCTACAGTATGTTCACCATACGTGAAGTGAGCGCTACATGTGCAGATGGTACCCAGGGTCTGAAGGAGAAGACTCTACCCCCCCATGCCCTGGGTACCATATTCCTGTAAAAAAATAGAATTAAAATAAAAAAAAATAGGGATATACTCACCCTCTGATGGACCCCGGAGTCCTCTCGCCTCTCATCCACGCTGCCAGCATCTTCCGTTCCCAGGGATGCATTGCGCGAATAACCTGAGATGACGTAGTGGTCACGCGACTGTGACGTCACAAAGGTCCCTCACGCAAAGCACGCCTGGGAACGGAACGTACCAGGAGCGCCGCTAAGGACATTGGGAGCCGTCCGAAGGTGAGAACAATATTTTTCATTATTTTTTATTTTTAACATTCAAACTTTTACTATGCTTGACAAGTGTGACCAACACTTTTCCAAGTGATGCTTCAAATCGCTTAGTAAAGCGCTAGCATTCTGGAAGCTAAAAACGCTTGTCTTTTGTGGGAAAATGCATGCGAATTCCGCATGCGTTTTACCCGCGTTAGGGAGTTATGGAACTGCTGCGGACATTTCCGCAGCATTTCTACAACGTGGGGACATAGTCTAACTATTCCATTTCCTGCAGCAACACCACAAGGGAAATAAAGCTTTACATGGAGCTTGATTAATTCAAAGGGCTGTTTAATGAAGGACCAGTCTTCCAACACAAGAGATGGTCTAACGCCATGTCCAAATTGCGCGGGAAGAGAAATTGTACGCCAGGAACTAGTTACATTGAAATTCAATGTGGCCAATTCACACACAGATCCACTGGCACAGCGTGATTACAATCCATCGTTTCATACCGGTACTTCTGGACCGCACATGGACTATAAACACCCAGGCACACCACATATCTGCGAGCCCAACCTTAGAAATACTCATGGATGCACTTACAATTCCCGCTCCAGCTGTTGCTGTATAAGTTTAGCCGACTTGGCCATGGATATATCTGTTAAGAGGGAAAACATTGTTAAAACCGGTCTATAAAATCAAGTTCTATAACCCATTTTTGTCCTAAAGAAATAACTAAAAAGAATGCAGACAATCATATCGCTTACAGCCGACTGTTCACATTGGGAAAAAAGAAGTCTAATCCCTTAATGACTGGTACATTTGTCAAATCTGACCAAAAGTGACTGTGCCCCTGAATGAGATAACTCTGGAAAGCTTCAACATTTCTAAGGGATTTTGAGATTGCTTCTTATTCATGATACTTTATGTCAATAGTAAACTTTTTGCAGAGTCCTTGAGGTGGCAAACTAACGGAAACACCCACAAATCACCCCATTTTTGAAACAAGACCTCTAAAAGAATTCATCTAGGTGTTTGGATAGCAATTCGAACCCACAGACCTGCGGTTTTACCTGCGGATTGCTCTGCGGTTCTGCCCTGCGGTTTTTCATCTCCTCAATGGAGGAGATGGCAAACCGCAGCGGAATCCGCAGAAAGAATTGACATGTCAATTCTTTCTGCAGATTGAAAACCGCGCGGAAAAATCCGCACCGTCTGCACTGCGGTTTTCATTTTCCATAGGCTATAAAGGTACTGTACACCCTGCTGCGGTTCCGCAGCGGCCAAATCCGCAGCGTGTGCACACACCCGTAAAGGCTTCCTAAGCTTTTAAATAGGTCCCTTAGTCTGTTTCAGTAGGCTCCACAATCATGGGGAAGACTGCTGACTTGACAGATGTCCAGAAGGCAGTCATTGACACACTCCACAAGGAGGGCAAGCCCCAAAAGGTCATTGCTAAAGAAGCTGGCTGTTCACAGAGTGCTATATCCAAGCATATTAATGGAAAGATGAGTGGAAGGAAAAAGTGTGGTAGAGAAAGGTGCACAAGCAACCGGGATAACCGGGGAGATTCACAAGGAGAAGGAGTGGACTGCTGCTGGAGAGAAGCGTCTTTCCTGGGCCAAGGAAAAAAAAAAAAAAAGAACTGGACTGTTGCTCAGTGGTCCAAGGTGTTGTTTTCAGATGAAAGTAAATTTTGCATTTCATTTGGAAATCAAGCTCCCAGAGTCTGGAGGAAGAGTGGAGATGCACACAATCCAAGCTGCTTGAGGTCTAGTGTGAAGTTTCCACAATCAGTGATGGTTTGGGGAGCCATGCCATCTGCTGGTGTACGTCCACTGTACTTTATCAAGACCAAAGTCAGCGCAGTCGTCTACCAGGACATTTTAGAGCAGGGATCCCCAACTCCAGTCCTCAAGGCCCACCAACAGGTCATGTTTTCAGGATTTCCCCTGTATTGTACAGGTGATGCAATTATCACCTGGGCAATACTAAGGAAATCCTGAAAACATGACCTGTTGGTGGGCCTTGAGGACTGGAGTTGGGGAACCCTGTTTTAGAGCACTTCATGCTTTCTCTACTGACAAGCTTTTTGGAGATGGAAATTTCATTCTCCAGCAGGACCTGGCACCTGTCCACACTGCCAAAAGTACCAATACCTCGTTTACACACAACAGTATCACTGTGCTTGATTGGCGAGCAAATTCACCTGACCTTCACCCCATAGAGAATCTATGGCATATTGTCAAGAGGAAGATTGGAGACACCAGACCCAACAATGCAGACGAGCTGAAGGCTGCTATCAAAGCAACCTGAGCTTCCATAACACCTCAGGCTGATTGCCTTCATGCAGGGCCGGCTCCAGGTTTTTGTGGGCCCCGGGCGAAAGTGTCTCAGTGGGCCCCTTTAACATGTACCACAGTTCATGATGCACAGATACGGCAAAGAAATATAGATATAGTACAAAGCCAAAGATATCACTTACTTTTTACATTACATGAGTGATATCTATTGTAAATTCTACAATAGCTCAGAAACCAGCAAATCCTTGCAGAGCACAGTGCGTGCCCTAGTGGGGATTTTCAATTAAGACCAGACAGTAAAGCACTCTATACAGTATTCTGGGCATCACATAGTCTTCCATACAGTTTATTGGGCCCCATATATTGCTCCATACAGAATAATGAGCCCCAAATATTGCTTCATACAGAATGGGCCTCATAATGCTCCATACAATATAAAGAGCCCCAAATATTGCTTTATACAGATTAATGAGCCTCATATAATGCTCCATACAAAATAATGCGCCCCATGTATTGCTTCATACAGTATAATGAGCCCCATATAATGCTCCATACAGAATAATGGTCCCCATATATTGCTTCATACAGAATATTGGTCCCCATATATTGCTTCATACACAAAAAGGGTCCTCATATAATGCTCCTTACATAATAATGGGCATCATATAATGGTCTATACAGAATAATGGGCCCATACAATGCTCCATACAAAACCATACAGAAAATGGGCCCCATATAATGCTCCATACTGGATAATGGGCCCCATATATTGCTCCATACTGGATAATGGGCCCCATATATTGCTCCATACTGGATAATGGGCCCCATATATTGCTCCATACTGGATAATGGGCCCCATATATTGCTCCATACTGGATAATGGGCCCCATATATTGCTCCATACTGGATAATGGGCCCCATATATTGCTCCATACTGGATAATGGGCCCCATATATTGCTCCATACTGGATAATGGGCCCCATATATTGCTCCATACTGGATAATGGGCCCCATATATTGCTCCATACTGGATAATGGGCCCCATATATTGCTCCATACTGGATAATGGGCCCCATATATTGCTCCATACTGGATAATGGGCCCCATATATTGCTCCATACTGGATAATGGGCCCCATATATTGCTCCATACTGGATAATGGGCCCCATATATTGCTCCATACTGGATAATGGGCCCCATATATTGCTCCATACTGGATAATGGGCCCCATATATTGCTCCATACTGGATAATGGGCCCCATATATTGCTCCATACTGGATAATGGGCCCCATATATTGCTCCATACTGGATAATGGGCCCCATATATTGCTCCATACTGGATAATGGGCCCCATATATTGCTCCATACTGGATAATGGGCCCCATATATTGCTCCATACTGGATAATGGGCCCCATATATTGCTCCATACTGGATAATGGGCCCCATATATTGCTCCATACTGGATAATGGGCCCCATATATTGCTCCATACTGGATAATGGGCCCCATATATTGCTCCATACTGGATAATGGGCCCCATATATTGCTCCATACTGGATAATGGGCCCCATATATTGCTCCATACTGGATAATGGGCCCCATATATTGCTCCATACTGGATAATGGGCCCCATATATTGCTCTATACTGGATAATGGGCCCCATATATTGCTCCATACTGGATAATGGGCCCCATATATTGCTCCATACTGGATAATGGGCCCCATATATTGCTCTATACTGGATAATGGGCCCCATATATTGCTCCATACTGGATAATGGGCCCCATATATTGCTCCATACTGGATAATGGGCCCCATATATTGCTCCATACTGGATAATGGGCCCCATATATTGCTCCATACTGGATAATGGGGCCCATACACTCACTGGCCACTTTATTAGGTACACCTGTCCAACTGTGTGTTAAGACTTAATTTCTAATCAGCCAATCACATGGCGGCAACTCAGTGCATTTAGGCATGTAGACATGGTCAAGACAATCTCCTGCAGTTCAAACCGAGCATCAGTATGGGGAAGAAAGGTGATTTGAGTGCCTTTGAACGTGGCATGATTGTTGGTGCCAGAAGGGCTGGTCTGAGAATTTCAGAAACTGCTGATCTACTGGGATTTTCACGCACAACCATCTCTAGGGTTTACAGAGAATGGTCCGAAAAAGAAAAAAAATCCAGTGAGCGGCAGTTCTGTGGCCGGAAATGCCATGTTGATGCCAGAGGTCAGAGGAGAATGGGCAGACTGGTTCGAGCTGATAGAAAGGCAACAGTGACTCAAATTGCCACCCGTTACAACCAAGGTAGGCAGAAGAGCATCTCTGAACGCACAGTGCGTCGAACTTTGAGGCAGATGGGCTACAGCAGCAGAAGACCACACTGGGTACCACTCCTCTCAGCTAAGAACAGGAAACTGAGGCTACAATTTGCACAAGCTCATCGAAATTGGACAGTAGAAGATTGGAAAAACGTTGCCTGGTCTGATGAGTCTCGATTTCTGCTGCGACATTCGGATGGTAGGGTCAGAATTTGGCGTAAACAACATGAAAGCATGGATCCATCCTGCCTTGTATCAACGGTTCAGGCTGGTGGTGGTGGTGTCATGGTGTGGGGAATTTTTTCTGGGCACTCTTTGGGCCCCTTCGTACCAATTGAGCATCGTTGCAACGCCACAGCCTACCTGAGTATTGTTGCTGACCATGTCCATCCCTTTATGACCACAATGTACCCAACATCTGATGGCTACTTTCAGCAGGATAATGCGCCATGTCATAAAGCTCGAATCATCTCAGATTGGTTTCTTGAACATGACAATGAGTTTACTGTACTCAAATGGCCTCCTCAGTCACCAGATCTCAATCCAATAGAGCATCTTTGGGATGTGGTGGAACGGGAGATTCGCATGAGGGATGTGCAGCCGACAAATCTGCGCCAACTGTGTGATGCCATCATGTCAATATGGTCCAAAATCTCTGAGGAATGCTTCCAGCACCTTGTTGAATCTCTGCCACGAAGAATTGAGGCAGTTCTGAAGGCAAAAGGGGGTCCAACCCCTTACTAGCATGGTGTACCTAATAAAGTGGCCAGTGAGTGTATATTGCTCCATACTGGATAATGGGGCCCATATAATGCCCCATAGAGAATAATGGGCTCATTTCCCCCCCCCCTCACTCTCATCTCCCCCACTGGGCTCTTTCCCCCCCCCCCGCTCACTCTCATCTCCCCCGCTAGGCTCATTTCCTCCCCCTTTCACTCTCATCTCCCCCCCACACACTCATCTTCCCCGCTGGGCTCTTTCCCCCCGCCCGGCTCACTCTCATCTCCCCGGGGGCTGGGCTCATTCCCCTCCTGGGCCCTGCAGCCGCTCATTCTCAACGCCGATCACCTGAGTCCAGGCGCCGGTAACTTTTTCCTGTGAGAGCGTGCGGTCACGTGGTACTGCTCATTAAGGTCATGAATATGGGCGCCACGCCTATGGCAGAGGAGTGGCGTCCATATTCATGACCTTAATGAGCGGTAATGTGTGGACCACGCGCTCTCACAGGAAAAAAAAGATAGTGGTCAGTATGATGTTGGGCGGAGAGCGGGGGACCGACCCTGAACTTATAGATTTAAAAAAAAAAAAACAAAAACTTGTTCAGGTGCCGAGTGGGCCCCCCCGTCTCGCCAGGGCCCCGGCACTTGCCCGGGTACGCTGGGTGCTGACGCCGGCCCTGCCTCCATGCCACACTGCACTGATGCAGTAATTGGTGCAAAAGGAGCCCCGACCAAGTATTGAGTGCATTTACTGAACATACATTTCAGTAGGCCACCATTTTGGATTTAAAAATCACTTTTCTGGCTGGTGTTATAAAGTATTCTAATTTACTGAGATAATGACTTTTGGGTTTTCATTGGCTGTAAGCCATAATCATCAACATTAACAGAGATAAACACTTGAAATTGATCACTCTGTGTGTAATATATGAGTTTCACTTTTTGTATTGAAGAACTGAAATAAATTAACTTTTGAGGATATTCTAATTTTGTGAGAAGCACTTGTATATATCGTGGTTATAGGGACCTGAAGTAGTTTAAAGTGTGAGATTTTGTGTTCTGAGACCAAATGCTGCAATGTAGGGTTGTGGGGACCCGAGATTGAAAAGGTCCAGACCTGGCTCTTGCTGGAGACTCAGGTTTAGATGTTAGTTTAATGTTCTGTTTATTTATTTATTTTTTTTAAATCACTCCTAATTTAGAAGAAAAGATGTAGGCACGAAATAGCTAATTATTGGAATAAAAATGACAGTCATAGGTACACTTTAAAGGGACCATGTCTCCTCTAGAAACACATTGTGCCTGCAGGTGTAAAGGTGATTCTAAATACCAATAGCATGTACAGTATTCTGCGGACTATGAAACACGGCAATACCCCTGCCCCACCCCCAAGTTTGTTTTATAGTCCGAATATAGCTTACCGGGTGTGGGGGTAGGGGGGACGGCAGTGGAAAGGGGTTACAGAAGGCAGGCAGGCAACAGGAATGAGGCAGTGCTGCTTTCCAATGCTGGGAGAAAAGGGTGTCTGTGGTGTGAGGCAGTGGGCTCGGAGTTTCAAGAAAAGGTCGGTGGTGAGGCATTGAGCCAAGATATCAAACAGCGCATGCGCCGCTGGAGGCGGCCATTTTCCTTAAGCAGTGTGGGGACCCTGCACCTGCCTCACCACATTTTCTTGAAGCTCAGGGCCCGCTGCAGCGACCCTGCCTCCTGTGACTCCGCTGCACTGCCTGTAAGCTACCGTAAATTTGGACTGCAAGATGGACCACCATTTTAAAAACGTTTTCCTATTTTCCATCCCAAAATTAGGTATGTGTCTTACTTATGGTCCGGTGGGTCTTATATTCCGCAAAATAGGGTAAATCAGGTTTGTCTGTCTTACTGGTGAAGTGGCTAACACCAGAAAAATAAGTTATATTCTCTATGTGGCAGCTCGCTTCCAGTTAAAGAGCTGATACAGTTATCACAAATGTACCGTAATCACTCCCCGGCAGATTAACGGATAGCCTGCTTTACAGCATGTGCAGAGTGAGCGCTCAATGTTCTAGGGAGTGACTACAGCCGCAGTGACGGTGGTGTTAAGAGATGACCACTCCGTGCACCGTCCTAATGGCTGGAGTAGCCACAGCTCCAATAAGCCAGCCACGTATGATTTAAATGCTATATACCTGAAGAATAACCCTATATCTGCAGGAAAACATCGTCTCTAGCGGCAATAGGTTTACTTAAAGTATGAATAAGGTTTAAGCCTTTCTGCACATTTAGAAAACGACTCACCTTGCTTGTTGCAGGCAACCAGAATTTGGGGATTGTTTCGCAACAACGTAGCATCAGTCAGAATTAGGTAGAGAAATTCTGCCACCTCCTTCACTTCACGCTGGAAGGATGAACTGTCCACTACAAAAATCATAGCCCTGCAGGAGTAGAGAAGAGATGATCACATTATTGTGGCCACATGCTATTAAGATATTTTTATTAAACTTTTTTTCTGCTTTCAAAAAATATTTGGATTCTATTTCAAAAACAAAACACAGATAGCACTTGCCTTCCCCCGGTCCAGCACCTGCTCTGGCGTTAGCTGTCACTGCATTGGCGACATCAGGACTACAGCAAACATCACTGCTGCAGACAATTGCTAACTTAAGCTACTTTCACACATCCGGTGTCAGGGGTTCGGCGGGGTGCGGCGAAAAGCCGGACCGCCGGATCTGGCCTGCAGCGGTGACACCGGATGTAGATGCGGTGCCTGATACAGCGTGGGCAACATTTAAAGGACCTGCTGCACCAGGGGACGAGAGAGCCCAGCCACGATGAGGAGCCGCTGCAGCAGGGGACGAGAGCGCCCAGCCGCGGCGAGGAGCCGCTGCAGCGGGGGACGAGAGCGCCCAGCCGCGGCGAGGAGAGAGAGACATGCACGCAGAGACGAGAGAGACGCTCTTGCCAGGCACTTGTGGGGTTAAAACTCAGTGTCCGGGCATGCGCACTTTAAAAAGCTGTTGCAAAAAAGCGTTGCAGGGAACGTTTTTTGCAGACGCCGGACGGCGCATATTTGCCGTATCCGGCAAACAACGGTGGCGCCGCATGTCCATCCGGCACTATGCGGCAATATTACATTCTATGTGACAAAACCGGATCCGGTTTTCACACTTTTCGCCGCATCGTGTCGGATTCAAAAAGACGGATGTGTGAAAGTAGCCTTAGCAGTTGTGCCACGGAAAAGTGAATTAAAAACAAAAAACCTTTAAAGGTTTATTCCCATCTTCATGGTTGGGCATTATTGGATTGTTCTTCTAAATACATTTTGCAATTTACTGCTTAGCTGCTCTTGAGATATTAACCCTTTTCTTTTGTCTATAGCTTGGTGCCTTGAAGACCACCATTGCTGCTATACAGTGGCTATAAGCTATTATGGCGCTTGTACATGGTCTTAGCGCTGGCTGGGGTCGCTGGAGCGCACCGTTGCCTCCTAATCCTCTTCAGGGCAGTGCTTAGAAGCTAGACATAAGCGGTCGGTTTACTAGGCAACGAGATGTACACAAAACAAAACAAGCTCTAATACCCGAAGAACGGCTGTAAAAGTGCTTGTATTCACAACTATCCGACAATATCCATCTACGAAGATGGGACTAACCCTTTAAATAAACAGTAAATGTCATTTCTATAACTAAAATTAAGTTTATTTGAATGACGGATTTGATGGAAGATCTCACACATTACCTGACGGACGTCTTATACTGGTCCAGGAACTGGATTCTTAGACTTTCATGACCGGGAACATCAACCAAGGTGAAACTAGAGCTCTGTGGATACAGTAACAAGTACAAGGAGAAGAGATCGGCGATACGAACATAAAGCCCTAACATCCAATAGTCTGATCAGTCTGGTAATGGTTTAGGGCACAGAATAGTAATGTACTGTGGGATTACAAAGAAGCAGGAGCCTGACCAGGACATTAATATCTCCAAATCAAAGTACCAACAGCAGATTTTGTAATAACTGGGTTGTTGAACATCAACTAATTACTAGGAGTCAGTTTCAAATTTTGGCTACGAGGAGGCACTCTCTGCTCCGGCATCACGTCCAGTCTGCCAATCGCATGGGTCACTAAAGGTACTGTCACACTTAGCGATGCACCAGCGATATGACGCGGTCAGGATCGCTGGTGCATCGCTAAGTGGTCGCTAGTGAGTTGCCACACAGGCGGATCTCACCAGCGACATCGCAGCGGTCGGGGGTTGTTACTTACCTGTCATATGAGGCGATCCTGACGTCCTCCCGCCCGCGTCCACGCGTCGCCACAGCAGGAAGCTGACGACGAGAAACGGTCCTGGACGTTCTCGCGTGATCAGCGATAACCAGCGGTCGGAGGTAAGTATCAGACATAGCGATATCACTAGCAATATCGCTATAACGTCACAAAAATCAGTGACGTTATAGCGATATTGCTAGCGATATCGCTTAGTGTGACAGGCCCTTAATTCTATCCGTCCCTTCTCAAGGAATATACCATAGATTTCTGACTATGAGACGCATCCCAGCTTTACAGTGCCTCGCGAAAGTATTCGGCCCCCTGGAACTTTTCAACCTTTTCCCACATATCATGCTTCAAACAAAGATACCAAATGTAAATTTTTGGTGAAGACTCAACAACAAGTGGGACACAATTGTGAAGTTGAGCGAAATTTATTGGTTATTTTAAATTTTTGTGGAAATTCAAAAACTGAAAAATGGGGCGTGCAATATTATTCGGCCCCTTTATCTTAATACTTTGTTGCGCCACCTTTTGCTGCGATTACAGCTGCAAGTCGCTTGGGGTATGTCTCTATCAGTTTTGTACATCGAGAGACTGAAATTCTTGCCCATGCTTCCTTGGCAAACAGCTCGAGCTCAGTGAGGTTTGTTGGAGATCGTTTGTGAACAGCAATTTTCAGCTCTTTCCACAGATTCTTGATTGGATTCAGGTCTGGACTTTGACTTGGCCATTCTAACACCTGGATACGTTTATTTGTGAATCATTCCATTGTAGATTTTGCTTTATATTTGGGATCATTGTCTTGTTGGAAGACAAATCTCCGTCCCAGTCTCAGGTCTTTTGCAGACTCCAACAGGTTTTCTTCAAGAATGGTCCTGTATTTGGCTCCATCCATCTTCCCATCAATTTTAACCATCTTCCCTGTCCCTGCTGAAGAAAAGCAGGCCCAAACCATGATGCTGCCACCATCATGTTTGACAGTGGGGATGGTGTGTTCAGGGTGATGCGCTGTGTTGCCTTTATGCCAAACATATTGTTTGGTATTGTTGCCAAAAAGTTCAATTTTGGTTTCATCTGACCAGAGCACCTTCCTCCACGTTTGGTGTATCTCCCAGGTGGCTTGTCGTAAACTTTAAACGACACTTTTTATGGATATCTTTGAGAAATGGCTTTCTTCTTGCCATTCTTCCATAAAGGCCAGATTTGGGCAGTGTCTGACTGATTTTTGTCCTATGGACAGACTGTCCCACCTCAGCTGTAGATCTCTGCAGTTCATACATAGTGATCATGGGCCTCTTGGCTGCATCTCTGATCAGTCTTCTCCTTGTTTGGGTTGAAAGTTTAGAGGGACGGCCGGTCTTGGTAGATTTGCAGTGGTACGATACTCCTTCCATTTCAATATGATCGCTTGCACAGTGCTCCTTGGGATGTTTAAAGTTTTGGAAATCATTTTGTATCCAAATCCAGCTTTAAGCTTCTCCACAACAGTATCACGGACCTGCCTTTTGTGTTCCTTGGTCTTCATGATGCTCTCTGTGCTTCAAACAGAACCCTGAGACTATCACAGAGCAGGTGCATTAATACAGAGACTTGATTACACACAGGCGGATATTTATCATCATTAGGCCGGTTTCACATTTGCGCTTTATAGCGCAGCGACGGCCTGCGCATGGCCGCCGCTAAGCCCCGCCCACCCCTTCCGGTCATCGCCGCCTACTAGCGCACATGGCGCTTGTGATCTGCGCACCCTATCTTTAGCATAGGGTGCGCAGATCGTGCGCTGCGCACTTTTGAAGGTGCGTCCCGAACGCAGCATGTTGCATTTCGGCGCGCACGGCTTACCTTCAAAAGTGCGCAGCGCATGGCAAAATCCTGCTAGCGCACGGCCAGCGCACGATCTGCGCACCCTATGCTAAAGATAGGGTGCGCAGATCTCGCAAGCGTCCATTTGCGCTCGTAGGCGGCGATGACCGGAAGGGGCCGGCAGGGAGCCGGCAGGGGGCAGGGCTTAGCGGCGGCCGTGCGCAGGCCGTCGCTGCGCTATAAAGCGCAAATGTGAAACCGGCCTTAGTCATTTAGGACAACATTGGATCATTCAGAGATCCACAATGAACTTCTGGAGTGAGTTTTCTGCACTGAAATTAAAGGGGCTGAATAATATTGCATGCCCCATTTTTCAGTTTTTGGATTTCCACAAAAATTTAAATTAACCAATAAATTTCGTTCAATTTCACAATTGTGTCCCAGTTGTTGTTGATTCTTCACCAAAAATTTACATTTGGTATCTTTATGTTTGAAGCATGATATGTGGGAAAAGGTTGAAAAGTTCTAGGGGGCCGAATACTTTCGCAAGGCACTGTAGACAGTCGAAAACATTTCTCCTATTAATTAAAACTTCCCTTGTGGTGAAAAGTTATGGGGTCGTTATTAATAATTTTAACGCACTAGGGTAAAATAGGGAAGTAACAGATCTATTATTACTGTTTCTCTGCAGTATTATATGCACACAGCTCTGCTACATGCCCATTTACACACACAGCTCTGCTACATGCACATTTACAATTTGCAGTTCCTTCCAGGTATGTGACAACTACAAGACCTGAAGAGTCCTGGAGCTGGTCGGGTAGAAGGCCCTTCAGCTGCTCATGACATCCAGTCTCTGTTAAATGTCCCGGGAGCTTCCTCTCCTGCTCTGCATCGATCATATATATCAGTGTGGGCCAGGAGGAGAGAGCAGCTCTGTAATCGGGAAGCACACAATGCCAGCATTCTCAATTACAGGAAGCTGCCTTTGGACTATAAGATGTGTACACTTTATAGCAAGAGTTTTTCTTGCTAAAAAAAAAATTCATCTTATAATCTGAAAAATTTAGTAATTTATGAAGCAGCAGTCTGAGGGCGAGGAACTAGCATATCATCTTAATTCTCCTGTAATCAGATGAGTTTATTTCCAATTAGCAGACCGGACGGGACACCATTGTAGCAAGTGCTGCAATTTTCACGTGACTGAGGGAAAGAGCAGATTTAGAGTGAACAGCCCCTTTAACAGTTTACATTAGATTTTCTTCCTTTTCTTCCTGACAGTTTACATCATATAAATGGTTTGGTTTTGAAGTTACAAAAACTGGTTAAAAACAAAAGTAGAAAGTAATAGCGATTTTGAAGACTTGGGGGCAAAAAAAAAAAAAAAAGAAAGAAAGGAAGAAATTGTAAATAATGAACTGGGCCTAAATATTCTTCATTGTGCTGCATGATGACAACATTGCAGCCTGTGAGAAACAGCGACACCCAATGTCCTCTGCACAAGATCTGCAGGTGGGTCATGTTCCTCCGAGCACTCACCTTCTCATTCTTCCCTCTGTAGATTGAGGAATTGGGAGAAATGGAGGTTTGGGTTTGCCGGAATTTTCCATTTAGGAGCTGGAAAAAAAAAAATATATATATTCAAAGTTAAAATAAATCTTACAGGTTAGCATCCAATATTCTTTGGATCAATGTTCGTACAGAGATCCTAAAATCTCCATGATCTGTGGCCCCTTGTAGGTTTTCCAGGTGCGCTCATACCCTGCATCTGTGTCATAGTAACATGTTAAATGTGAAACAAACCAAAGTGCATAATAAGCGATTCTGAATCATTTCTACTCCATCGATCTCCAGCCCTACACGATGAGGACTGCCAAGCACCACCACGTCACAGGGTGTTATCTTGGATGGGATGTCATAGCGATCTGGCACAGGGTCCATAAAGCGAGTATCACAATCAGCTTGTTTTACACATATGAAAAGTTTACACTGCCAGCAAGGCTCTAGACTGACTTGTGAATGCTGCTTACAGCGGGTACGGAAAGTATTCTGACCCCTTTACATTTTTCACTCTTTGTTTCATTGCAGCCATTTGGTAAATTAAAAAAAAGTTCATTTTTTTTTCTCATTAATGTACACTCTGCACCCCATCTTGATTGAAAAAAAACAAAAAAAAACAAAAAAAACAGAAGTGTAGAAAGTTTATTAAAAACAAAAAAACTGAAATCTCACATGAACCTAAGGGTCTGTGCACACGCTGCGGTTTTGGCCCTGCAGAACTGCAGCAGTTCCGCAGACATGGTACTTTACCATGTTAGCCTAGGGGTTTTCAAAACCGCAGTGCTCACGCTGCGGTTTTTTACCTGCGGAAAAGCTGCGGGTTTTTTTTCTGCAGCATGTCAATTGTTTCTGCGGATTCTGCTGCGGTTTCACACCTTTAACATAGTAGAGGTGTGAAACCGCAGGGCAAAACCGCAGGTCACTTTACCTGCTGTTTTACCTGCGTTTCCGCGGGAAAAAACCAGCAGATGAATCCGCAGCGTGTGCACTCACCCTAAGTATTCAGACCCTTTGCTCAGTATTGAGAGGCAGCACCCTTTTGAGCTAGTACAGCCATGAGTCTTCTTGGGAATGATGCAACAAGTTTTTCACACCTGGATTTGGGGATCCTCTACCATTCTTCCTTGCAGATCCTCTCCAGTTCCGTCAGGTTGGACGGTGAATGTTGGAGGTCAGCCATTTTGAAGTCTCTCCAGAGATACTCAATTGGATTTAGGTCAGGGCCAGTCAAGAATGGTCACAGAGTTGTTCTGAAGCCACTCCTCTGTTACTTTAGCTGTGTGCTTAGGGTCATTTTCTTGTTGGAAGGTGAAACTTCGGCCAAGTCTGAGGTCCAGAGCACTCTGGAAGAGGTTTTTATCCAGGATATCTCTGTACTTGGCCGCATTCAGGTTTCCTTCAATTGCAGCCAGTTGTCCTGTCCCTGCAGGTGATAATAAACACCCCCATAGCACGATGCTGCCACCACCATGTTTCACTGTTGGGATTGTATTGGGCAGGTGATGAGCAGTGCCTGGTTTTCTCCACACATACTGCTTAGAATTATCACCAAAAAGGTCTATCTTCATCTTATCAGACCAGAGAATCTTATTTCTCATAGTCTGGGAGTCCTTCATGTGTTTTTTAGCAAACTTTATGCAGGCTTTCATATGTCTGGCACTGAGGAGAGGCTTCCATCGGGCCATTCTGCCATAAAGGCCCCACTGGTGGTGGGCTGCAGTGATAGTTCAGTTTGTGAAACTTTCTCCCATCTCCCTACTGCATCTGTGGAGCTCAGCCTTAGTGATCTTGGGGTTCTTCTTTACCTCTCTCACCAAGGTTCTTCTCCCACGACTTCTCAGTTTGGCTGGACGGCCAGGTCTAGGAAGACTTCTGGTGGACCATATCTTCTTTCATTTAAGGATTATGGAGGCCACTGTGCGCTTAGGAACCTTGAGTACTGCAAAAATTCTTTTGTAACCTTGGCCAGATCTGTGCCTTGCCACAATTCTGTCTCTGAGCTCCTTGGCTAGTTCCTTTGACCTCATGATTCTCATTTGGTCTGACATGCACTGTGAGCTGTGCACCTTTACAAATCAAGTCCTATCAGTTTAACTAAACACAGCTGGACTCCAATGAAGGGGTAAGGGTCCTGTTTCACTTAGCGACGCACCAGCGATCCCGACAACGATACGGCCTGGTAGGGATTGCAGGTGCGTCGCTAAATAATCGCTAGTAAGCTGCCAAACAGGCACAGACTTCTTCAGCGACGCAGCAACGATCCAGCGACAAAACACAGCGATGCATGGTGGCCAGCGGGACACCGAAAAATATGGCCCATGACTGTCCTGCGCAATCAGTGGTATCCAGCAGGGGGGCCAGTCGCTGCTGCGTATCACATGTAGCGAGATCACAGGCGAGATCGGTGACGCATTAGCGATCTCGCTATGTGAGACGGGGCCTTAAAACCATCTCAAGGAGATTCACAAGGAAATGGACAGCATGTGACATAAATATGAGTGTCTGAGCAAAGGATCTGAATACTGCTGACCATGTGATATTTCAGTTTTTCTGTTTTAATAAATTTGCAAAAATTTCTACATTTGTTTTTTTTTTTTTTTTTTTAGTCAAGATGGGGTGCAGAGTGTACATTAATGAGAAAAAAAAAGAACTTTTTTGAATTTACCAAATGACTGCAATGAAACAAATAGGGAAAAATGTAAAGGGGTCTGAATACTTTCCGTACCCACTGTAGAAAACCAGGTAAAAGCATATTGTGCCATCTTGTTCTGTGTTTACTGTGCATAATTGTGGCCTTGAAACAACTGCCGACCAGCTACCTGCAAGTTCAATAGTCAGTTCTTCACCGTGGGTCTGCTGAATAGAGGAGGTGATGAATATTGCAGACCATTTCTACTCTTCAGTTTGTAATTTCATCAAGCACAAGTCAAAACACCTTGGTTTAAAGGGAACCTGTCACCAGGTTTTTCCCATATGAGGCAAGGCCAGTAATCCCTGATGTACAGCATTACCTAATATGGGCTGCAAGACAAGTAAAAGACCTTTTCCTATACTCCCCTATGGGGCCGGCCGGTTGAATGGGCATTGCTGGTCTTCATCTGGTGCCTCCTCTCATCTTGCAATGTCGTCTTCCTTGCTTCGTGTGGATGATGCATCCTATATCATACACACAGAGTCCAGCGTCACGCTCCTATACAGGCGTACCTCTCTACCTTTGCATGCACCGGCGTTCTTTGGCCTCTTCCTGCACATGGGCACTCAAGTACTTTACACTGCCCTCAACAGGGCAGAGAGAGAAGTACGCGCCTGTGAGGAGAGCGATGCTGGACACTGTGTGGATGACTATGGATGCATCGCAAGGAGAGAGGAGCCCCAGATAAAGATCAGCGACGCCCATCTGACCAGACCACCCCATAGGCAAGTATAATAAAAGTTTTTTCTCTTGTATTGCAGGCTGGATTGGGGGCATATATACAGCGTATATGCTGTATATCAGGGCTGAAAGGTACTGGCTTTACCTAATATGAGAAAGACATGGTGACCGGGTCCCATTGAAAGGAACGGTTGAGTGAAAACAAGTTATCAGCTATCCACAGGGTAGACAACTTGCAGTTTGGTGGGTGTCCCACCACTGGGAAGCACACTGGATGGTAGATGGTGGGATATATATTTTTTTCCACAAATATATATCCCACGATCTACCAACCAGTGTGCTACCAACGCTTGTACCTCAATCACTGGCCTGTCTAAATGGGACCTTAGAAACTAAAACCACTGAACATCTACACACACACACACGTGTTCATCATCAGGGCTATTATACGAGCTCACAATGGTAAAACCTGATCTACATTAGCTACAGACAAAAAGATGCCAATGCTGAACAGCATACCCTGCAGAAGAGGAGGCTTTTTCCAGAGTCACACAAGCCCACAAGTAGCACGGCCCTGCGGCTGCTCTGACGTCCCCGCAGCAATCTCCAGATCACTAAAGAAGACGAACCACAAGTTAGAACATCTGTAAAAGAGATCTTAGACATACAACTCTCGCCTTCAGGAATAAGGCTGTGTTCACACACAGCGTTTTTTTTTAGCGGTTTTTACCGCGGTTTTCACTATAAAACCGCTATAAAACCGCTAAAAATAAGCTGCACAGTCATTTCTATGCATTTTGCACTTTTTGTGCACATTGATGCGTTTTTTACCGCGAAAAAAACGCATCGCGGTAAAAACCGCAGCATGCACATTAATTTTGCGTTTTTTTCCGCGGTTTAGGCTTCTCCCATGCTTTTAGAAACCGCTGCGGTAAAAAACGCATCAAAAACGCATCAAAACCGCGCAAAAAACGCACAAAAACCGCCGCGGAAAAATAGGTGCGGTTTCTGGGAAGGGATTCAGGTTTTTGTGCAGAAATTTTCTGCAACGTGTGCACTTAGCCTAAATCATACGTACAGCAAGAAACCCCATGACATGGATACTGGGGCATCACCCATCCACCAAGCCACAAATGTCAGCAGAAAATAAATTACTAAAATAATGAGGTTGTAGGATAAGGCTGAGTGCAGATGGAGTTTTGAGCCCTGCGTATTTTTCCGTGCAGAATGGAAGAAAACCGCAGGTCAAATGACCTGCATTTTTCCTGCGGATTTCTTCCATTTTTCACGCGGTTTTCATGCGGTTTTTGTGCGGTTTTCCATTGCGGTCTTCCCCCTGCGGATTTGGTGACAGGGGAGATAGAAAACCGCACAAAAGAAGTAACATGCTGCAGATTTTGTACCGCAGGAAAACCGCGCGGAAAAATCTGCAGCGTCTACACAGAGTTTTTTTTTTTCCATTCATTTTAAAGGTACTGTACATCACAATGCGGATATGCAACGTTTCTGCGCGGTAAAATCCGCTGCGGAAACGCTGCATATCTGCATCGTGTGCACATGGCCTTAGACACCCTGTCGCTCCATGACACAGACTGCAAGAAACAACAATTGCCGATTTTCCAGCAACTGGTATAATGGCCCGCAGAAGTATTCACACCCTTGGCTTTTTCCCTATTTTGTTACATTATAAGCTGTGTGTAAATATTTTTGTAATCTGATTTGTGTGTGATGTATCAGCACTAAACAGTCTAAGTTGGTGACGTGAGAATAATATAGGTATAAATTATATTTATGGGATCAAGTAACTGAAAATAGGTATGTGCGTATGTGTTCACCCCTTTTGCTATGAAGCCCCTAAAAATTTCTGGTGAAAGCAATTACCTTCATAAGTCCCATGCTTAGTGACAGGAAGTCCCCCTGTGTGTAATCTAAGTGTCACATGTCTGTCAGTATATACACTTTACCTTTTCTGAAAGGCCACAGAGGCTGAAACACCATTAACAAGAGGCAACACTAACCAACACCACCATGAAGACCAAGGAGATCTCCAAACAAGTCAGCGACAAAGTTGTTGAGAAGGATAAGTTAGGGTTGGGGTGTATTAAGACATCTCAGTATCTGAAGATCCTCGGAGCACCATCAAATCCATTATCATTAAATGGAAAGAACATGGTACCACAACAAACCTGCCAAGAGACGGGCGCCCACCAAAACTCTCAGCCTGAGTGAGGAGGGCATTAATCAGAGAGGCAGCATAGAGACCAAAGCTAATCCTGAGGGAGGTGCAGAGTTCACAAGCAGAGACTGGAATATCTGTCTATACAACCACATTAATCTGTACACTGCATAGAGGTGACCTTTATAAAGAGTGGGCAGAAAAAAGCCTTTACTTAGGCTACTTTCACACTTGCGTTTTTTTGCGCTGCATTTTTGCGCATACATTTTTTTCCTATACTCAACATGGGTGCGCATTGTCATGCGTTTGTACGCGTTTGTATGCGCATGCGTTTTTTTGTAGTGCGCACCCGGGCGCACAAAATGCATCCTGTTGCATTTTTTGTGCGTCCGACCTGTCTCAAAAAAACGCATGCGCACAAAATTCACCCAAAACCCTTTAAAGTCTATGGGAGCGCTGACGTATGCATGGTCATGCGCACGTCAGCGTAAAAAAAATGCATGCTTTTTTTTGCAAAAACCATGCGCAAAAAACAAGAAAACGCATTAAAAACCGCATGATGCGTTTTTATGCGCGTTTGCACTGCGAACGCAGTGCAAAAAAACGCAAGTGTGAAAGTAGCCTTATGCACAAAAATTGTAAGGCTTGTTTTGAGTTTGCAAAAATTGAGGGGAAGATGGGTGGTGCGAAATACAGGGATACACTTTACCAAACCTGTCTGTCAATGAGTTTAGCAGATTATTTTTGGATTGCCTGCACACAATAAAATGCAGCAGTGTGTGGCGTCAACAAATTTTGTCAATGATTTGAGACTGGGACGGAGGTTCACCTTCCAACAAGACAATGACCCAAAGCATACTGCTAAAGCAACACTCAAGTGGTTTAAAGGGAAACGTGTAAATGTTTTGGAGTGGCCTAGTCAAAGCCCAGACCTTAATCCTATGAGAATCTGTGGTCAGACTTGAAGATTGCTGTTCACCAGAGGAAACCATCTAACGAGAAGGAGCTGGAGCAGTTTTGCCTTGAGGAAGGGGCAAAAATCCCAGTAGCAGGATTGTGAAACGTTAATGATGCTGGTAGAGACTGACTGGCATTCAGGCAATTACACAGCAGTAATGAGAGCTGACTGATCACTACTGTTAAGAGGCAGCTGCAGGCTACGTAACACAGCCGGCACCTGTGCTGTACGGCGCTGAGCCTGCCCCACACAGCCACCCCCTAATTCACGACCAATCATGTACTGGCAAACAAGGTGTCTAACCTTATAAAAGGTTCTAGCAGTGTTGTAGCCCTATAAGAGGGCCCCAAAATGAAGCCTCCTATATTCAAGAGTTCGTCAGGTCATGAACGGCTGTCCTGGGGTTGGTCAACACTCAGCTGTGTGCCCAGAAGAGAGACCCTGCCACCGATTCCTACCCACGTGCCGTATAAGTAATCATACATGACTGCATGAATTCTACTGTCCACCCCTCAGGCAGAGACCCCCTCCCCGCTGCCCCTCGGGCGCACAGACCCCCTCCCCGTTCTCCGCTGCCCCTCGGGCGCACAGACCCCCTCCCCCTCTCGTGCGCACAGACCCTTCCCCCTCTCGTGCACACAGACCCCCTCCCCATTCTCCGCTGCCCCTCGGGCGCACAGACCCCCTCCCCGTTCTCCGCTGCCCCTCGGGCGCACAGACCCCCTCCCCGTTCTCCGCTGCCCCTCGGGCGCACAGACCCCCTCCCCCTCTCGTGCGCACAGACCCTACCCCCTCTCGTGCACACAGACCCTACCCCCTCTCGTGCACACAGACCCCCCTCCCCGTTCTCCGCTGCCCCTCGGGCGCACAGACCCCCTCCCCGTTCTCCGCTGCCCCTCGGTCGCACAGAGCCCCCCTCCTTAGGCACAGGTCCCTCCTCAGCTCCCATCCAGAGACCCCCTCCGCCAGCATTCGCCCCCCCAGGATGGGTGAGCTGAGTCTTGGCTCACTGGTGGGGTCACTGCCCCCTCCTCATTCATTCTTAGATTCGGCTGTCAGGCATATTCAGCTACAACTGGTACTGTATCACACAGGCCGATGGCACCTTGTACTCAGCCCTGCAGGATTTGTAGGCAATCCTGAGACTTGTAGTGCCACAGCTGGAGGGACACAAGGTTATACTGTTATTTATGCCAATACTCACCCAGGCTGAGCAGCACCACAACGAGCGCCGCCACCACAGACAGCACAGTGGGGTCCTGCCGTGCAAGTTCCTGGGTGATAAACTCCATGTCTGGCAGTAGCTGGCCGCTCACATTCTCTTCCACCGCCGCCATGGCTGTCAAGCCTGCCAGTGCCAAATGCGCTTTACAGCCTACAGCGCATGCGTCCTGCACCCGGCAACGTGTCACTCGCTGCCAACCACTGAGCTGTCCCACGTCACAGACAGGAGCGGTGCATGATGGGAGCAAAGGAACGTGACGTAAGAGGCGTGGTCACAGCAGTGGAGGGGAGGGATCCGATGCTCTGCTCCTGGCTCTGCTGCTGCTCACTGACGGTGGGCGGGGTGAGTAGTGTCACAGCCTGTGTGACTGCGCGTCCCTGCTGCTGTTCTGCGCGTTTCTTCTTGTGTAGAGCAAGACAGGGAGGGGGGAGCAGGTGAATAAGCCCCGCCCAGCGGACCGGTCAGCGGCAGTTTACATACATCTGAACCGATATAAACAAGGTATTTATGCATGAAAGGTGCAGGGTCAGGGGGAAGCAAAAGTACGAAGAGAATCCTTATGTGACACCCAATTGAATGATATTATATGATATCTCAGAAAAGGGGGGACAGATTCCCTTTAACAGTTCCCATCACCACATACATAGCAGGCAGCTTTTGCTTTGACCAAAAGAGTTTTTAATCCGCCACCACGACAAAGCAGACTCTTTTGGCCGGGCCCTACTCTACTGTAACTCACTAAACATTTACTAAGATATCCAATACAATTTTGGTATATTTTTATACATTTTTCCATTTTTAAAATTACGGATAATGCCACATCCATGGGACTAATACCACCGCACTGTGACCAGACACCATATTACCACCACATGGTGAACTGAAATCCCACATACAGTCCAAGGAACAAATAATAATAATAATAATAATTTTTATTTATATAGCGCCAACATATTCCGCAGCACTTTACAATTAAGCGGGGACATGTACAGACAATAAATTCAATACAAGTTAAGACAATTCAAACAGTGACATTAGGAGTGAGGTCCCTGCTCGCAAGCTTACAATCTACAAGGAAATGGGGGGACACAGTAGGTGAGAAATGCTTGTTAATTCAGGTCTGGCAATTATAATAGGGATTTTCATATAAAGCTGCATGATCCGGTCATCAGCCCGTGTGTTTAAGTGCAATAGTCAAGTGTCAAGTGCAGTTATCGTGTGCATGGAGGGTGTGGAGACAGATGAATAGTAGGGTGCAGATTCAGAATAATATTTGGAAGGAGGGAACAGGGCAAAGTTAGCTTGCTGGGTAGTTGATGTGGTAGGCTTGTTTGAAGAGATGGGTTTTCAAAGCGCGCTTGAATAGGTCAGGGCTAGGTATCAGTCTGATCGCCTGGGGAAGTGCATTCCAGAGAGCTGGAGCAGCACGAGAGAAGTCTTGGAGGCGGAGGTGCGAGGTTCGGATTACGGGGGATGTTAGTCTTAGGTCATTTGTAGAACGGAGGGCACGTGTAGGGCGATAGACAGAGATGAGAGAGGAGATATAAGGCGGTGCAGAACAGTGTAGAGCTTTGTGGGTGAGAGAGATGAGTTTATACTGGACCCTGTAGCGAATAGGTAGCCAGTGTAATGACTGGCACAAGATGGAGGCATCGGTGAAGCGGCTGGACAGAAATATGACCCTGGCTGCCGCATTCAAGATGGATTGGAGAGGAGAAAGTTTGGTAAGAGGGAGACCGATCAGAAGAGAGTTGCAGTAGTCCAGGCGAGAATGAATAAGAGCGACAGTAAGAGTCTTAGCAGTGTCAAAGGTGAGAAAAGGTCGGATTCTGGAGATGTTTTTAAGATGCAGGTGACAAGAGCGACTGAGTGATCGGATGTACGGAATAAAGGAAAGTTCAGTGTCGAATATGACCCCAAGACAGCGGGCATGCTGCTTGGGAGTTATGGTTGAACCCTCCAGGGTTATTTCGATGTTAGGTAGAGTGAGGTTAGTAGAGGGGAGAAACACAAGAAGTTCAGTTTTAGAGAGATTTAGTTTCAGATAGAGGGAGGACATGATGCTAGAGACAGCAGACAGACAATCCTTGGTATTTTGAATTAGGGTAGGGGTGATGTCAGGGGAAGAAGTGTATAATTGGGTGTCATCAGCATAGAGATGATACTGGAACCCAAATCTGCTGATTGTTTGTCCAATAGGGGCAGTGTATAAAGAGAAGAGGAGGGGGCCTAGGACTGAGCCCTGCGGGACCCCGATAGTAAGGGGACGAGAAGAGGAAGAGGAGCCGGAAAAAGATACAGTGAAGGAGCGGTCAGAGAGGTAGGAGGAGAACCAGGAGAGGCTGTGTCCTTGAGGCCTATAGAGCAGAGCATAGTGAGGAGGAGCTGGTGATCCACAGTGTCAAATGCGGCAGAGAGATCCAGGAGAATCAGCAGGGAGCAATGACCTTTCGATTTAGCTGTTATTAAATCATTAGAGACTTTAGTGAGGGCAGTTTCAGTAGAGTGTAAAGAGCGGAAACCAGATTGTAAGGGGTCGAGAAGAGAGTTATCCAAGAGATAGCGGATTAGACGGGAGTGGACCAGGCGTTCCAGGAGTTTAGAGATGAAGGGAAGGTTAGAGACAGGTCTGTAGTTAGCAGTGCAGTTCTGGTCCAGGGATGGCTTTTTAAGTAAAGGGGTTATGATGGCATGTTTAAATGAGGAGGGAAATATACCTGAAGAAAGAGAGAGGTTAAATATTTTAGTCAGGTGAGTGGTGACCACTGGTGAGAGAGACTGCAGGAGCTGTGAAGGAATAGGGTCACTGTTGCAGGTTGTAGGCCGAGCAGAAGCGAGGAGCTTGGAAACTTCTTCTTCTGAAACAGGCTCAAAGATGTCTAGTGAGCTTGAGGTGTGGCAGGGAAGGGGATCCAGGCACTGAGGAGATTAGGCTGAGATATCCTGATGGATGTGGTTGATTTTTTCTAGGAAATAAGTGGCCAGATCCTCACCGCTGAGGTTGGTGATGGGGGCCTGTACTTTAGGTTTCAGGAGGGAGTTTAAGGTTTCAAAAAGTCGTCTTGGGTTGTTGGATAGTGAGGTGATGAGGGTGGTGAAGTAGGATTGTTTGGCCAGATGAAGGGCAGAGTTATAGGTTTTGAGCATGAACTTATAGTGGATGAAGTCTTCTGCTAAGAGAGATTTTCTCCACTGCCGCTCTGCACACCTCGAGCAGCGCTGAAGAAAGCGTGTTTGCGTTGTGTGCCAGGGCTGCCGTTGTCTGTGTCGGGTCTTTCTGCGTATAGAAGGTGCTGCTTCATCTAGGGCATTCTTCAGGGTATTATTGAAGTGTGACAATGCTATGTCTGGACAGGAGAGGGTGGAGATGGGGGCTAAAGATGTGTGGAGATTGTCCCTAAGCTGTTGGGTATTAATGGTACGTGTATTCCGATAAGTGTGGTAAGTGGGGGTGTTCTGGGTGAGGAGACAATTCTTGACAGAGAAGGAAAGAAGGTTGTGGTCCGAGAGCGGGACCATCACGCCATGACCAGACCACATTTTACCACCACATGGTGACCGGGGCCCCTCTGCTCATCGGGCCCCATCCAGTAAGGGCAGTAACGCCGTGATAGCGGCCCTGCTGAGGTCAGTGGGTTTGGGAAGAAGGATACTTATATTACAAAGTCTTTGGGAATATTAGGAATAATTAAGGTATATAAAAGAATTGTCCAGCTGACAAAAGTGTATGGCCGGGGTCACACGAGTGATGATTCTCATGTGAGAGATTCGGCTCAATTATGCTACTGACACACGGCTCAAACTCTCCTCGAAGTGTCATCTGATTCTCTGGCGTGAGATAATCGGAGCACATTGAGAAGACAGGGAACTTAATTTCTCCATTGTCTGAGGTCGTGGATTCGGACTGCACTTTGCTGACAGCGGAGTGCAGCTTGATGTTTCACACGCATCCATAGATTTGAATGGGTCCGTGTGATCCGAATTCCAGAGCCACTCGCGGCATGCTGCAGCTTATTTTTCCACAGACGAATTCGGTCTGTAGAAAAAATGACAGATCTGTGATGCCCCATAGTATAACACTGTGCTGAGTGTTATGCAATAAAACATCACATAGCACTCAGCCGTGTTATACGCTTGTGTGAGCGGGGACTAAGACCCTTCATTCCCCCTGCAGATCTTCTCTCATTAGCCTCTCACGCTGGAGTCTGACCTTAGTTGCTTTTCTGTAATACTGTGGAATTTTTGCATACTTTTAGGGTATGTGCACATGTTGCGGATTCTGCTGCGGATTTTTCCACGTGGACTTGACTAAATCCACAGGTAAACATACAAGAAGATAGCTGACAGCACTTCCAGGATCAAGGAGATGCACGCTCAATGTCCAAAGACCCAGTTGGACATCAGCAATCCCAAGAAAATGAAAACGAGCAGCATCCAATCCAGGTGAAAGAAAATGCAGAAGTTTATTTCGCCATGAGAATATGCAACGTTTCGATCATCACATGCTTGAAAAAGACCATGTGATGGTCGAAACATTGTATATTCTTATGGCGAAATAAACTTCTGCATTTTCTTTCACCTGGATTGGAAGCTGCTCGTTTTCATTTTCTTTAAATCCACAAGTAAATCTGCAGGTCAAATGACCTGCGTTTTACCTGCAGATTTAGTGCGGATTTCCCCTGCGTTTTACCTGCAGATTTAGTGCGGATTTCCCTTGCGTTTTACCTGCAGATTTAGTGCGGATTTCCCCTGCGTTTTACCTGCAGATTTAGTGCGAATTTCCCCTGCGTTTTACCTGCAGATTTAGTGCGGATTTCCCCTGCGTTTTACCTGCAGATTTAGTGCGGATTTCCCCTGCGTTTTACCTGCAGATTTAGTGCGGATTTCCCCTGCGTTTTACCTGCAGATTTAGTGCGGATTTCCCTTGCGTTTTTCCTGCAGATTTAGTGCGGATTTCCCCTGCGTTTTACCTGCAGATTTAGTGCGGATTTCCCCTGCGTTTTACCTGCAGGTTTAGTGCGAATTTCCCCTGTGTTTTTCCTGCAGATTTAGTGCGGATTTCCCCTGCAGGTTTAGTGCGGATTTCCCCTGCGTTTTACCTGCAGATTTAGTGCGGATTTCCCCTGCGTTTTACCTGCAGGTTTAGTGCGGATTTCCCCTGTTGCAGGTTTAGTGCGGATTTCCCCTGTGTTTTACCTGCAGATTTAGTGCGGATTTCCCCTGCGTTTTACCTGCAGATTTAGTGCGGATTTCCCCTGCGTTTTACGTGCAGGTTTAGTGCGGATTTCCCCTGCGTTTTACCTGCAGTTTAGTGCGGATTTCCCCTGTGTTTTTCCTGCAGATTTAGTGCGGATTTCCCCTGCGTTTTACCTGCAGGTTTAGTGCGGATTTCCCCTGCGTTTTACCTGCAGATTTAGTCCGGATTTCCCCTGTGTTTTACCTGCAGATTTAGTGCGGATTTCCCCTGCGTTTTACCTGCAGATTTAGTGCGGATTTCCCCTGCGTTTTGACATCTGCGGATTCCTATAAAGGAGCAGGTCTCAAAACGCTGCGGATCCGCACAAAGAATTGACATGCTGCGGATTTAAATCCTCAGAAAATCCGCGCTGAAAAATCCGTAGCATGTGGACAACGTTTTTGGTTTGCTGCAGATCCGCAGGGCCAAATCCATTGCGGATCCGCAGCAGAATCCTCAACGTGTGCACATACCCTAATATATGCTGTTTGTGAGAGATAGAAGGTGAGGCTATTCATCAGCTATAAATCGTGATGAGCAGTGTCGTGGCCCCCTGCTCCCTCCAGAGAACAGAGCAGGATAAGGCTGCTGTGCCCCCTCTGCCCCCTGACAGGACACCACAGCTCCCGGGCCCCTTACACCAGTAAGGCTAATAATGCCCTGATGGCGGCCCTGGTACCAGGTGAGCAGCAGTGAGGGGCCCGCTTGGGGCTCCTCTCTGCCCACCGGGCCCCATACGCCAGTAAGGGCTGTAATGCCCTGATGGCGGCCCTGGACACTGGATGTACTGACACGGGGAGTAGCTGACACGGGACGTACTGACACAGGGAGTAACTAACGGGACGGACTAAAAATAAAGAAGAAAAGAATGAACATAGTAACTTATAGGTCCAAAGACATGGAGAGGTATTATAGATTTCTTATGTATCTTGGATATGAAATGAGCATGAATTATATGTAGACAATTAGGAAATCAACACATATCCCATATAAACAGGAGTGCATTAAATTCCCTGGGCTTTACGTGTATAGGTGGGGAATGAACATGAAATATATGTAGATAATAGGGGAATGAGTACATATCTCATATAAACAGGTGTATATTATATTCCCTGAGCTTTATAGCTGGGGAATGAACATGAAATATATGTAGATAATAGAGGAATGAGCACATATCCCATATATACAGGTGTATATTATATTCCCTGAGCTTTATAGCTGGGGAATGAACATGGAATATATGTAGATAATAGAGGAATGAACACATATCCCATATAATCAGGTGTATATTATATTCCCTGAGCTTTATAGGTGGGGAATGAACATGAAATATATGTAGATAATAGGGGAATGAGCACATATCCCATATATACAGGTGTATATTATATTCCCTGAGCTTTATAGCTGGGGAATGAACATGGAATATATGTAGATAATAGAGGAATGAACACATATCCCATATAATCAGGTGTATATTATATTCCCTGAGCTTTATAGGTGGGGAATGAACATGAAATATATGTAGATAATAGGGGACTGAACACATACCCTCGTAGATTGTGAGCCCTCGCGGGCAGGGTCCTCTCTCCTCCTGTACCATTCATGACATGTATTGTTTAAGATTACTGTACTTGTATTTGTTATGTATACCCCTCCTCACATGTAAAGCGCCATGGAATAAATGGCGCTATAATAATAAGTAATAATACCCCATATATACAGGTGTATATTATATTCCCTGAGCTTTATAGGTGGGGAATGAACATGAAATATATGTAGATAATAGGAGAATGAACACATATCCCATATAATCTATGTCATGATCCAGGACGGGGTTGTTCCCTTTCCGTCCTGGTCAAGTCATAGATAATTTAATTCGCCTACAGTGCGTTGTGAAAGTATTCGGCTCCCTGGAACTTTTCAACCTTTTCCCACATATCATGCTTCAAACATAAAGATACCAAATGTAAATTTTGGGTGAAGAATCAACAACAATTGGGACACAATTGTGAAGTTGAACAAAATTTATTGGTTATTTTAAATTTTTGTGGAAAGCCAAAAACTGAAAAGAGGGGCGTGCAATATTATTCGGCCCCTTTACTTTCAGTGCAGCAAACTCACCCCAGAAGTTCATTGTGGATCTCTGAATGATCCAATGTTGTCCTAAATGACTAATGATGATAAATATAATCCACCTGTGTGTAATCAAGTCTCTGTATAAATGCACCTGCTCTGTGATAGTCTCAGGGTTCCTTTAGTGTCTTTTCCAATTCGCCTAGTCTAACTTCATGGTTATCTAACCGAGAAGTGAAAAACTCAAGATTCTCCTGAAATATTTTCCTGGACGTCCCCCTGACAGCACCATGGAGGACGTCCTCCTCCTCCTTACAGGGACAGGAAAAGCACACGAGAGGTTAAAAGGTTCCGTCCCACCCCATTTCCCTCAGTGTTTTCCTGTCCCTGCATGGAGGGACAAGCGAGAGGAAGCGCAGCAGTGCTTACCAGGCCCAGGGGGATCGAGCGGCCAGTCCAATCCTTTCCCCTGTGAAGACACCCAGGGCCGAAACTCTCCCGTGGGGAGTCCCTCTGCCCAAAAGGCCAGGAGCGGGACAATGCTCCTGGAGGGAGCCGCTCCTCCCGGTGGGAGGCTCTCGGCTCCAGTCGTGACCGCCATGGTGGTGAGGGCCGGTCCTCCGCAGGCAGCTGGTCGGGTGGGCGCCGGCTTCAGGAAGAGGCGGGGCTAGCGTCCGGGTAGACGGAAGTGGCCGGAGCGATTCCTGGCCTACCGCGGAAGGATGCGCATCACTTCCGGTGACGTCACGTGCCGGTTTTGAATCTCGCCGCGCGCTCTAGGAGCCCGGCGTCTCTCTGGAAGCGCGGACAACAGGATGGATACCAAACCGGCAAATGGAGGGGTAAGTGCGCCTGGCACAAATCACCCTCCCCATACCATCCTCCGCAGCCCAGGACAAGGGCCTGACTACCCTATCCTTTATCATAAGATAAGGGAACCCCAGCAGCCCCCCGCCAGTGGCTAAAGACCCGGCCAAGGCCACATCTAAGTCGGTCAGATGCCCAGTATGCAGGGTAAAGCTGCCAGACACCCATACCAAAACCCTCAGTGGGCCCTGCACGTCACGGGTGATAGGAGATGAGCAGCCGTCCCTCCTATCCGAGATGAAATCGCTGATATGGGAGGAAGTTCAGGCCTCCAGAGTCAGCTTTGCACAATAGCAGTCCCCCAGTCCAGGGCCAAGCCGAAAGCGTCCAAGGTGGGAGGCAGAGTTATCCGATCCAAGCTCCGATGAGGGGTCAGACTTCCGGGACGCGGATACAGAGGAGGGAGAGATCCCCGCGGATAAGCAGGATCAAGGCAGGAAATACCTGTTCAGACTAGAGGACACGGACGAATTGGTCCAGGCGGTGAGGAACACCATGCAGATTGAGGAAGTTCCTAAGCCGCAATCTAGACAGGACCTGATGTTTGGAGGACTCGTGTCTCGAACGCAGATAGTGTTCCCTGTAAGTGAATACATCAAGACAATGGTCCGCGAGGAGTGGAAGGAGGCGGAACGCCGACTTGTACTATCCCGTGACTTTAACGGTCGACTGCCTTTCGATCCCGAGGAAACACGATCATGGGAGGAAGTCCCGAAGATCGACGTTCCTGTAGCCAAGGTCACCAAAAAGACCGCCATCCCGTTCGAGGATTCATCAAGTCTCCGGGACCCGATGGACAGAAAGGCGGACGTTCTGTTAAAAAGAACTTGGGAAACGTCGGTGGCCCTTATCAGGGCTAACATAGCAGCCACCTCGGTGGCCAGATCTATGTTTTTGTGGATGGGGCAGTTGGAGGAACACCTTACCAACAAGACTCCTAGGTCATGAAGTCGGCCATGGTGTTTCTATCAAATACGTCGGCCGAATCTGTGAGATTTGCAGCCAGAAACAGCTCCCTTTCTAATGTGGCCCGGAGAGCAGTCTGGCTTAAATCTTGGTCAGGAGATAATGCTTCTAAAGCGAAGCTCTTCTCCATTCCCTTCTCAAGCTTAAGAGTATTCGGACCAGCCCTGGATACTATCTTAGAGCTAGTGTCCAACAAAAAGGTTTCCCGGAAGAAAAACCTAAGCGACCCCAGCCTTTTCGAAGAGGCCCCTTCTATAGGAGACAGACCGACTCTAGGGCCCAGGTCAGGTCCAATAGAGGCTCATACAGAATCCCACATGGCCAGGGTGGGAAAAGCAAAAGCTCCCTTTTTTCGTCAACCTCCAGGTCTAGGAGGCAATGACGCCATAGGTATTGGGGGAAGACTTTGCCGCTTCGCAACAATTTGGTCCCGAGTCACCCACAATCGGTGGGTCCTCAGAGCCATCACGGAGGGCTACAGTATAGAGCTCTACTCACCTCCCCCCGACAGAAATATTGCCCCCACTGTAGTCCCGGCAGACTCCGCAATGTGGGCAGATATACAAGACATGATCAGGTCAGAGGTTATAGTACCGATTCCTCTGTCAGAAAGGGGAAAGGGACACTACTCCTCCCTGTTCTCCATTGCAAAGCCATCCGGCGAGGCCCGGACTATTTTAAATTTAAAGCCTCTAAATGCCTGGGTCAGGGACAAGAGGTTCCGGATGGAATCTATTCGGTCCGCAATACAGCTAATAGACAGGGACGCTGTCATGTGCACCCTTGACCGGAAGAGTGCGTACTATCAGGTCCCTATCCAGCCCTCATCCCAAAATCTACTAAGATTTGCAGTCAGATTACCAACCCGGATCTGCCACTTCCAGTTCCAATGCCATTCAGGCTGGCTTCGGCCCCCCGAATCTTCACAAATCTGGTAGCAGAGGTAGTGGCCTTCCTGAGAAGTCAAGGTATCGTCATCATACTGTACTTAGACAACTTCCTCCTGGTGGCAGGATCTGATGAAGCGCTCATCCGAGACAGGGACTGAGCAACTACTCTAATGGAGTTCCTCGGCTGGGTGATCAATTGGCAGAAGTCAGACCTCAGACCAGAGTGTGGGAAGGTCTTCCTTGGGGTTCTCTTAGACTCACAAGACAGGATATCCCTGCTACCAAGACGCAAGCAGAAGACTATTCAGGACAGAGCCAGGGACCTCTTAAAGCATCGCTCCTCCATAAGAGGGGCAATGGAGGTTCTGGGTTTAATGACGGCTTGCATTCCGTGTGTCAGATGGGCACAGTTCCACTCGAGACCGTTACAAAAGCAGATCCTTGCAGTATGGGACAGAAGTCGGTCTTCACTCGACAGACCAATAAGGCTGTCAGGACTAGTGAAGGAATCACTACTGTCAGGGTAGCTATTTAGGGAGGGCTAAATTAACCTTTCATGGTTGAGCCAGTGATTTCCAAATTATTCCACAGAGTGTTGCTAGCAACTCAAATGACCACACGGAGACGGGGGTCTCTGTACGGGAGGATCGAGACAGATCACTAAGCCCCTTTATTTTAGTCACTTTTATAACATTTTGCTTAATTATGCAAAGTTCTCAACTACCAATAACATCATTTCACTTTATAAGCCAATAATATTGCAAGAAAACCAGAAACAGCATATATGTCCGTATCCAAATGGCATATTCTTTATTCTTCAGAGTTCTACACCCCCGCCTCCCTTATCTTGCATCTGATGGGAACAGTCTGGTTTCATGACAGTTTGAACTTTTACCTAATTACAAAATTTATCTTACAGCAACAAAAACGGAGAAACGAAACCTTCAGGAAAAATGGAGAAGTGAAAGTTCAGCTCTTATTTTAGTATTAACCCTTCACATTCCCCCCTAGATAAATTTTGTTAACACATATGCAGCTTCAGAGGTGCTATCCCAAGCTAACAGCTTGAGGGGTACTGGTCTTCACATGACTGATGTTGTGTTACCAGTCATGGCTGTCTCGGCGCACCCGTCCCCCCTGTATACTGCAGTTCACGAATAACAATTTTTGATGACGGTGGTGGAGATCTTTTGTAGGTAGCCATGTGCTTGACTTCAACATCTTCATCAAGTAGCCTTTTGAGATCGGTGCAGAGAAGAGCAGGGGCAATGACGCCTTTGGTATCATCATTAGCTGGCTTAGTGCAGAATTTTCTAATACATACAGAAATACACCAAAGAACAAGTTTTAGTATCACATATACAACAAGGATGCAGGCAGCAATGTGTAACAAGCTTTGCAAGATCCCAGCTATCCAGCCCCCAATTCCCTTAACCCCTTAAGCGCCAAGGGTGGTTTGCACGTTCATGACCGGGCCAATTTTTACAATTCTGACCACTGTCCCTTTATGATGTAATAACTCTGAAACGCTTCCATGGATCTTGGTGATTCTGACATAGTTTTCTCGTGACATATTGTACTTCATGTTAGTGGTAAAATTTCATTCATATAATTTGCGTTTATTTGTGAAAAAATGGAAATTTGGCGAAAATTTTGAAAATTTCGCAATTTTCCAACTTTGAATTTTTATGCCCTTAAATCACAGAGATACGGCACACAAAAAACTTGATAAGTAACATTTCCCACATGTTTACTTTACATCAGCACAATTTTGGAACAAAAATTTTTTTTGTTAGGAAGTTATAAGGGTTAAAAATTGACCAGCGATTTCTCATTTTTGCAACACCATTTTATTTTTACGGACCACATCACATTTGAAGCCACTTTGAGGGGTCTATATGATAGAAAATACCCAGAAGTGACACCATTCTAAAAACTGCACCCCTTAAGGTGCTCAAAACCACATTCAAGAAGTTTATTAACCCTTTAGGTGCGTCACAAGAATTTTTTGAATATTTAAAAAAAAAAAATGAACATTTAACTTTTTTTCACAAAAAAAATACTTCAGGTTCAATTTTTTTATTTTACCAATGGTAACAGGAGAAATTGGACGGAAAAGTTATTGTGCAATTTGTCCTGAGTACGCTGATACCTGATATGTGGGGGGAACCACTGTTTCGGCGCATGGCTGAGCTCAGAAGGGAAGGAGCGCCGTTTGACTTTTTCAATGCAAAATTGGCTGGAATTCAGATCAGACGCCATGTCACGTTTGGAGAGCCCCTGATGTACCTAAACAGTGGAAACCCCCCACAAGTGACCCCATTTTGGAAACTAAACCCCCCAAGGAACTTATCTAGATATGTGGTGAGAACTTTGAATCCACAAGGGCTTCACAGAAGTTTATAACGTACAGCGGTACAATTAAAAAATCATATTTTTTCCACAAAAATGATCTTTTCACCCTCAATTCTTATTTTTCCAAGGGTAACAGGACCCTAAAAGTTATTGTGCAATTTGTCCTGAGTATGCTGATACCCCATATGTGGGGGTAGACCACTATTTGGGCGCATGGCAGAGCTCGGAAGGGAAGCAGCGCCATTTGACGTTTTTGGCTGGAATAGAGATTGGACACCATGTCGCGTTTGGAGAGCCCCTGATGTACCAAAACAGTGGAAACCCCCCACAAATGACACCATTTTGGAAATTAGACCCCCCAAGGAACTTATCTAGATGTGTGGTAAGCACTTTGACCCCTCCAGTGCTTCACAGAAATTTATAACGCCCGGGCGTGAAAATAAAAAAATCGTATTTTTTCCACAAACGTGATCTTTTAGTCCCCATTTTTTATTTTACCAAGGGTAACAGGAGAAATTGGACCCCAAAAGTTGTTGTCCAATTTATCCTGAGTACGCTGACACCCCACATGTGGGAAAAAGCTACTGTATGGGCACACGTCGGGGCTCGGAAGGGAAGTAGTGGCGTTTTGGAATGCAGACTTTGATGGAATGGTCTGCGGGTGTCATGTTGCCTTTGGAGAGCCCCTAATGTACCTAAACAGTGGAAACCCCCACAAATGACCCCATTTTGGAAACTAGACCCCCTAAGGAACTTATCTAGATGTGTGATGAGCACTTTAAACCCCTAAGGGCTTCACAGAAGCTTATAATGCCCAGGCATGAAAATAAAAAAAAAATCGTATTTTTTCCACAAACATGATCAATTAGTCCCCAATTCTTTTATTTTCCCAAGGGTAGCAGGAGAAATTGGACCCCAAAGTTGTTGTCCAATTAGTCCTGAGTACGCTGATACCCCGTATGTGGGAGAAAACTACTGTATGGGTACACGTCGGGTCTCGGAAGGGAAGTAGTGACGTTTTGGAATGCAGACTTTGATGGAATGTGTCAGGAGCCCCGCACTGGACTTGCTCACTGAGCCAGTGCGGGTGTCCTGAGTACAAAGACAGTGCTCAAAGATACCTGTGGAGCAGGGCAGCAGCGGTAACGATGCGTGCTTCAGAGTATCAGGACCTGAAGCACATGACTGCTGGGGGCGTGGCCTAAGCTCCACAGATCTAGGAGCTGCAGGGAAACTCCTAGAAAGGTAACTACAGGACAATGTTACCAAGGGGCATAGACAGAGACAGAAACCAGATGAAGCCAGGGTCAAAGCACAAGATAGCAATACAGTACCAAAGGGTTAGACAGAATGGATAGTCAGGACGTAGCAATAGGTCAGAAAACCAGAACGGGCAATAGACGGTACAAAAGGGACAAACTGTAACGGAGTAACGATAGCCAAGCCAGGAGGTCAGAACCGGAGAAGACAATAGTACCAAAGCGAGAGACGGAGTACAGAGTGAGGGAACAGGCCGGGTCATACACGGGAAGCAAGCAAGCAACGCAGAATACACGCACACCAGGGGTCAGACACACCAGAACAACAGTATATAGCTGACAGATAACCCTGGTAAAGAGTGAGTATAAATACCCCTCCCAGATCCAGAAATAGGCCACGAACACTTAACCCTGTGAGTGCAGGGCAAGAACCCTGTTCAAACCATGACAGTACCCCCCCTCTTAACGGGGGGCCACTGGACCCCCAGGCTTGCCTGGGTATCTGGCGTGGAAAGCCCGCACCAGACGATCGGCATGCACCAACTGGCCAGAACCCATGACCGATCCTCCAGAGAGTACCCCTTCCAGTGTATCAGATACTGGAGTCTCCGGCGCACCCACCGAGAGTCAACAATGCGCCCTACTTCATACGCCAGCTGCCCCTCTACCAGCACTGGCGGAGCATTTGATGAGGGATCCTCTCTCACCGTCCCCACAGGCTTTAACAGGGACCTGTGGAAGACATCAGAAATATTAGAGGTGGGCAGCGGCAGTTGGTAGGCTACTGGGTTAACAACCCCCACAACTTTGTATGGGCCAATAAACTTGGGGCCCAGCTTTATAGATGGTATCTTAAACTTGATATTGCGGGTGGATAGCCACACCTTCTCCCCTACTGCAAATGCTGGACCTGGCCCCCCTCCTCCTGTCAGCAAACCGCCTATAGTTTTCCTGGGCCTTGGAAATATTCCTCTGAACCTCCATCCAAAGAATTCTAAGGCGTTGTGTCACATCCTCAGCACCAGGACAACCTGAATCCATGCGGGAAAACTCTCCAAAATGTGGGTTAAACCCATAGATGACCTGAAAGGGAGACTTCCCAGTAGATTGACTAACACGACCGTTGAATGCAAACTCTGCCATGGGCAATACTTCACACCAGTCCTCCTGCCTGGAAGAGGCCAAGCATCTCAGAATTTGCTCCAACGATTGGTTCGTGCGCTCCGTCTGTCCATTAGACTCTGGGTGGTAGGCAGAGGAGAAGGACAACGAAATCCCCAGCTTTTTGCAAAAAGCCCTCCAGAACCTGGCCACAAACTGTACCCCTCTGTCTGACACCACATTCATAGGCACTCCATGCAACCTAATTATATGCTGCATAAATAAGCGGGCCAGGGTTTCAGCAGATAGTAACGCGGGGAGAGGTACAAAGTGAGCTTGTTTTGAAAACCTATCCACCACCACCCATATCACCGAGTTGCCCCTGGAAGGAGGAAGATTTGTGATAAAATCCATGGACAAATGTGTCCATGGTCTATCCGGAATTGGCAAAGGCACAAATTCCCCGGCGGGCCGGACCTGAGAACTTTTAGAACGAGCGCACACCCCACATGCAGTCACAAACTTTTTAATATCTGTTACCATAGAGGGCCACCAGAAATCCCTCGCAATTGCCCCCCCGGGTAGCTGCAATCCCAGGATGAGCACTCAACACAGAATCGTGAAATTCCTGCATAAGTCCGAGACGGAAACGTTCCGGTACAAACAATTTACCCGGGGGTTTACCACCAGGAGCCCGAGCCTGGGCCTCCAAAATCCCTCTCTGTAACTCAGATGAGATTTCGGCCACCACTACTCCTGGCTGAAGAATGGAGGAGGGAGGCTCTGGAGGGGACACTGAATCAAAGCTTCGGGATAAGGCATCAGCCTTGATGTTTTTAGATCCCGGGCGGAATGTGATGGTAAACTGAAATCGAGAAAAAAAAGCGCCCACCGAGCCTGTCTGGGGGTCAATCTCTTGGCAGACTCGATATAGGCCAAATTTTTGTGATCAGTGATGACTGTAATGGGATGAACAGCCCCCTCCAGGAAATGCCTCCATTCTTCAAAAGCCAACTTTACCGCCAACAACTCTCTATTGCCGACATCGTAATTTCTCTCGGCAGAGGAATATTTTTTAGAGAAGAAGGCGCAAGGCCTCAGATTAGTAAGGGTAGGAGGGCCCTGAGACAAAACTGCCCCCACCCCTACTTCCGAGGCGTCAACCTCCACGACAAAAGGTCTTGATGGGTCGGGTTGTACCAATACAGGGGCTGAAGAAAAGCACTTTTTTAATGTCATGAAATAATTTTTTGCAGCTACAGATCAATTTTTTACATCAGCTCCCTTGAGAGTGAGGTCCGTTAGAGGCTTTACCACCTGTGAGAAGCCCTTAATAAATTTCCTATAAAAGTTGGCAAAGCCCAAAAATCGCTGCAACCCTTTCAAGTCATGAGGCTGCACCCACTTCGTAACAGCCTGACCTTCTTAGGATCCATGCGGAACCCCTCCCCTGACACAATCAACCCCAGAAAGGATACTTCTTGCATGAAAAATGAGCATTTTTCCAACTTGGCATACAAATGATTCTCCTCTCATGAGAACCATCCGCAAATGGTGCAAGTGAGATTGACTGTCCACCGAGTACACCAGAATGTCATCCAAATAGATAACCACAAAACGACCAATTAAATCAGAGAAAATTGCATTAATAAAATTCTGAAAAACAGCAGGAGCGTTGGTGAGACCAAAGGGCATAACCAAGTTTTCGAACAGCCCTTCAGTCGTCAGGAATGCTGTTTTCCATTCGTCCCCTTCCCGGACTCTTATAAGGTTATATGCCCCACGTAAATCCAGTTTAGAGAACCACTTGGCCCCGGTGAGTTGGTTGCATAGATCAGGAATTAGGGGGAGAGGGTATGTATTTTTCACAGTAATTTTGTTTAATTCTCGAAAGTTGAGGCACGGCCGCAAACCACCATCTTTTTTCTTAACAAAAAAGAAGCCCGCTGCCACAGGTGAAACAGAAGGCCTAATATGCCATTTGCGGAGACTCTCGGTAATGTACTCCTTCATGGCTAGACGTTCGGGCCCGGACAAATTGAACAGGCGAGTCTTGGGTAACTTGGCTCCAGGGACTAGATTAATGGCGCAATCAAAGGGTCTATGTGGTGGTAGCACCTCAGCCTCACTTTCAGAAAATACGTCTTCAAAATCTTTCAGGTAATCCGGAATACCTTCCAGATCGACAGACGACACTGACACAGATTTTACTGGGGTGACAAGAGTTGTCAAGTTACAACATAGACCGTTAGCCATACAACCCCACTGAATGATCTCCCCCGTGACCCAGTCAATAGTAGGATTGTGACGTTGAAGCCAAGGCATACCCAGTACCAGTCCAGCCGGCAGATTATTTATAACAAAACACCTTAATTTTTCCACGTGAGTGGAACCCACTTTCAGAGAAAAGGTATCAGTCATGAAACAAATTCCCTCCTGGGTGATAGGAGAAGAATCAATTGCCACGATTTTAACAGGATCTTTTAACCTGACTGTCCCTATCTTATGAAAAGTCACAACTTTGCCATCGATCAGATTAATAGAAGAACCACAGTCAACAAAGGCGGTAGTCCCAACTGGACCGCCTGTAAGTTCCAGTTCCACCGGAAGCAGAATTTTAGTAAGTGAGGAAAAGGGTACCTGGGAGTCTGGGCAACCTCCTCGATTGTTATCCAGACTCAGTTGTTTTCCTGACGGCTTCAATGAAGAAGGGCAAGAAGGACAGTTCCTTCTCCAATGTCCAGCGGATTCACAGTAAAAGCACAATTGGTTGTTTCTTCGGTGTCTCCTCTCTTTTTCCTCCAATGACGTGGCACCAACCTCCATGGACTCAGGACTAGATGCAGAGTCTCTCAGATTGGAGAATAAAGGGGTCTCCTGCAGCATGACCCCTCTTGCCCGCAGCCTACGGTCCATGCAGACAGCCTGGAGCATAGCGTCCTCCAAAGAATCCGTTGGAGGATGAAGGGCTAGGGCATCTTTCAAACGTTCGGACAGGCCTCTACAGAACAAACCCCGGATGGCATCATCATCCCAGGAGACCTCCGCTGCCCAGCGTCTGAACTCAGAGCAGAACCATTCAGCAGAGTTCCTCCCCTGTGTCACACTCATCACCATATCTTCTGCCAGATGCACTCTATCAGGCTCATCCTAAATGTGCCCCAGAGCCTCAAAAAACAAATTCACAGACATACGTTCAGGAGCAGAGGAAAAGAGAGAGAAAGCCCATGCCTGTGGAGCCCCCCGAAGTAGAGAAATGACGACCCCCACCCTCTGGAACTCATCCCCGGAGGAGCGGGGCCTCAGAGAAAAAAAAAGCTTGCATCCTTCTCTGAAAGACCTGAACTCCTTTTTATCCCCTGGGAAAAGGTCTGGCAATTTGACCGGAGATTCGGAGAATGCCAATGACACATCTCTAACCCCAGCACTAGGAGCCCCTGCAGCGACAGCCCCCTGCACAGTATCCACCAACTGTTGCTGGGTATGGGCCATCGTGCACTGTTCCACATTAAGTTTGTGGAACATTTGGGTCAGGTGCTTGACCTGATCAGCCAAAGCTTGTATGGGATCCATGAGGATAACACTTTTTTTTTTTTTTTTTCTTCAGGGGAAAAAAAAACAAACTGAAATGGTCAGCTATAATGTCAGGAACCCCGCACTGCACTTGCTCACTGAGCCAGTGCGGGTGTCCTGAGTACAAAGACAGTGCTCAAAGATACCTGTGGAGCAGGGCAGCAGCGGTGACGATGCATGCTTCAGAGTATCAGGACCTGAAGCACATGACTGCTGGGGGCGTGGCCTAAGCTCCACAGATCTAGGAGCTGCAGGGAAACTCCTAGAAAGGTAACTACAGGACAATTTTACCAAGGGGCATAGACAGAGACAGAAACCAGATGAAGCCAGGGTCAAAGCACCAGATAGCAATACAGTACCAAAGGGTTAGACAGAATGGATAGTCAGGACGTAGCAATAGGTCAGAAAACCAGAACGGGCAATAGACGGTACAAAAGGGACAAACTGTAACGGAGTAACGATAGCCAAGCCAGGAGGTCAGAACCTGAGAAGACAATAGTACCAAAGCGAGAGACGGAGTACAGAGTGAGGGAACAGGCCGGGTCATACACGGGAAGCAAACAAGCAACGCAGAATACACGCACACCAGGGGTCAGACACACCAGAACAACAGTATAGCTGACAGAGAACCCTGGTAAAGAGTGAGTATAAATACCCCTCCCAAATCCAGAAATAGGCCACGAACACTTAACCCTGTGAGTGCAGGGCAAGAACCCTGTTCAAACCATGACAGAATGGTCTGCGGGTGTCATGTGCATTTGGAGAGCCCCTGATGTACCTAAACTATTGAAACTCCCCACAAGTGACCCCATTTTGGAAACTAGACCCCCCCCCGCGGAACTTATCTAGATGTGTGGTGAGCACTTTGAACCCACAAGTGCTTCACAGAAGTTTATAACGCCCGGGCGTGAAAATAAAAAAATTGTTTTTTTCCACAAAAATGATATTTTTGCCCCTAATTTTTTATTTTCCTAAGGGTAACAGGAGAAATTGGACCCCAAAAGTTGTTTTGCAATTTGTCCTGAGTAGGCGGATACCCCATATGTGGGGGTAAAACACTGTTTGGGCGCATGGCAGAGCTTGGAATTGAGATCAGACGCCATGTTGCATTTGGAGAGCACCTGATGTGCCCAAACAGTGGAAATCCCCAATTCTAACTCCAACCCTAACCCCAACGCACGCATAACCCTAATCTCAGCCCTAACCCTAACCCTAACCCTATCCCTGGCCCTAACCCTAATGGAAAAATGGAAATAAATTCATTTTCTTTTAATTTTATTATTTTTACCTAACTAAGGGGGGTGATAACGGGGGGTTTGATTTACTATTTATGGCTAAAAGATGCTTTTTATTGTAAAAATATTTTTTGCATCACCACATATTGAGAGCTATAATTTTTCCGTATTTTGACCCACCGAGTCATGTGAGGTCTTATTTTTTGCGGGACGAGTTGACGTTTTTATTGGTACCATTTTCGGGCATGTGACATTTTTTGATCGCTTTTTATTCCGATTTTTGGGATGCAGAAAGAACAAATACCAGCGTTTCATGAATTTCTTTTGGGGGGGTGCATTTACACCGTTCCGCGTGCGATAAAATTGATAAAGCGGCTTTATTCTTTGGGTCAGTACGGTTACAGCGATACCTCATTTAGGCCGTCTTTATGTTTTGTCGGTTTTATGCAATGAAAGCTTATATAAAAAATAATTATTTTTGCATCGTTTTGTTCTGCGAGCTATAACTTTTTTATTTTTTTGCTGATGATGCTGTATGGCGGCTCGTTTTTTGCGGGACAAGATGACGTTTTCAGCGGTACCATGGATATTTATATGCGTCTTTTTGATTGCGCGTTGTTGCACTTTTTGTTTGGCGGTATGATAATAAATCATTATTTTATGCTTCGTTTTTTATTTTTATTTTTTAAGGGGTTCGCTAAAGGGGTTAACTAATGGGATAGTTTTATAGGGCAGGTCGTTACGGACGCGGTAATACCAAATATGTGTACTTTTATTGTTTTTTTTTTTATTTCCAAAAAATGAATTTATTGGAATATATTTTTTTTTTTTATAATTTATTTTAAAAATTATTTTAACACTTTTTTTTTTTTTAAACTTTATTACATAGTCCCAGGTGGGACATCACTGTCCTGTGACAGATCGCTGATCTGTCACATCACAGATCACTGTGACAGATCAGCGATCTGTCACAGGCAGTGCAGCAGGCTTCCTCGTGCCTGCGCTTTGCAGGCACTGAGGAAGCCGGCTCCCTGCAGGCCCCCGAAGGTCCCCGTCGCCATCTTGGATTCAGGGGCCTGGAGGGAAGGAGCCCCCCGCAGCAGCGCTGCACATTGCGCTGCCGTGGGGGGCTCAGGGAAGCACGGAGAGAGCCCCCTCCCTGCCGATGCTTCCCTTTAACCCCCAGTACACCTCGATCATGTTTGATCGCGGTGTGCAAGGGGTTAACATGTCGGGGGCGGTCCGTGACCGCCCCTGACACATTGTGCCGGGTGTCAGCTGTGATAATCAGCTGACACCCAGCCGCGATCAGTGGCGCTCACCACATGGGTGCCGCTGATCGCTATGACGTACTATCCCGTCCCTGGGAATTAAGTCCCAGGACACATGGACGGGATAGTACGTCATATGGGATTAAGGGGTTAAACCAATTGGCTGGATTGAGAAAGGAGAAGGTGTCTGACCACCAACTGTCCTTATTACGATCATTGTCTTTATCGTATTGATCTCTGAGTCTTTGAATATCTTCTAACTTTAACTTCTACCAATAATAATATGAAAAATGCGAAAAACTAAAACATTATGCCTCCCTTTATTTGCTATTGGCTTGTTGGGTGATGAGGAGAACTTGATAGGGACCGTCATACAAGGGTTCTAGTCCATGCTTCCTGAAATGCCTTTTCACGACTACCAAATCACCAGGCTTCAGGTTATGACAGGTGTCGGTTTCTGCTGAATCTGGAAAAGAAAAGAAAACTAGAACATAGGTGTTAGCAAGATTTATACTAAGCTGAATAACACATTGAACAGCACGGTCAGTTTCTTCTGATAACTGCTGAGGTTGGAAAATTGCAACTGGGGGCCTAGCACCAAACAATATATCATATGGGGACAGGCCATGTTTTGTAATAGGGGTAGTACGGATGTGGTATAGTACAATGGGTAGGAGCTCTGGCCATGGAGCCATAGTCTCCTGCATCATTTTGGTCAATTGTTTCCTTCAGTGTTCCGTTCAGCCTCTCAACTTTCCCACTGGATTGTGGGTGGTACGGAGTATGGAGGGCTACAGTGGATCCAAGCATTGTCAGAACTTCTAGGTACACATGAGAAGAAAAAGCCGGACCTTGATCACTTTCAACAACTTCTGGAACCCCATATCTGCATATAACTTCCATCACCAGTTTTTTCGCTGTGGTCTTTGCCGTCATATTGGTAACAGGGAATGCTTCCGGCCAACTGGAGAACCGGGGCCCAGTAGAATTTTTTCACCAGTGCGAGGGCCTGATTCTTTCCTCGATGTGTAGATCCATGTGCCCATATGGCAATAGCAGGGTACATCTGCTTAGGGAGACACACAAGTCGGTCCTTTTTCCAGAGACCATTATCCATACGTGCCCCATCAGTCTTCCATTGCTTCACCTCTTCCTTTGGAGACATTCTCTGCATCGTCATTAAGCGGTTTCGCGGGGTCCGACAGAAAACTTCAGTCTGTTGTAGATCATCAGGTTCTTGTAGGTCCATGCTTCTTGTAACTGTTTACGCTGAGAGCGTGTGGTCACCATAGTTGGTATGGTTGGTTCAATGGGTAAAAGAGCGGCGGCTTTTGCTTGCATATCCGCAAATGTGTTGCCAACAGTCTGTGGACTGGTCCTAGGACCGTGCGTCTTAACTTTGATAATAGCCACCTGAGTAGGTAATTTGATCGAGTCCATGAGGGTTTTAACAGCTTCAGCATTTTTCACTGGGGTTCCGGCAGTAGTAATAAACCCTCGATTGGCCCACAGAGCCCCAAAATCGTGAGCAATACCAAATGCATACCGTGAGTCAGTGTATATATTAGCCCGCCTGTTCTTGGCCAAAGTACATGCAGTAGACAGAGCCTGGAGTTCTGCTTCTTGTGCTGACTGAGGGCGGGAGCGCAGCTGCGTGCACTATAGTGTCCTCTGTGGTAACAGCGTATCCTGTGTGGAATCTACCAAACTCGTCAGCATATCTTGAACCGTCCGTGTATAACACCAGATCAGGATTTGGGAGTGAATTCTCACTGACATTTGGTGGAGTAGCTGTTTCTTCAGTCAGAAGTTGGGAACAATCATATTGGAGGTAATCCTCATCACTGCCATCTTTCCTTATAGTTCATTATACCGTCTTTCAAGGCATTGTAAAGGGGTTGCATTATGCGGGATGCATCCGGTATCCACTGACAACAATAAGTGCATAGTCCAAGAAAACGCTGGAGTTCAGCTTCATCTTTCGGGAAAGGAAGGGAGCTGACAGCTATTTGTCTTTCTTCTGTGAGGTGTCTGGCACCCTGAAGGAGACAGTGACCCAAGAATATCACTTGACCAAGGCAGAACTGAAGTCCCGAGGCAGAAACCCGACAGTTCTGTGTTGCCAGATACTTAAGGAGGCTAACAATGGCAAAGACACCTGCTCATATTTTTTGCAACTAGTTGGGACTGTTTTGGGCCCCTTGTGGCATCTGTGGGAAAGGCATGAAAAATACAGATTTCCTCACTGTCTTCATCTACATAGGGATTATATAACGTAAGAGCCATCTGACCATCATCTTGGAATTGTTTTTCGGAGCGGAACTGTGATAATGAATCTGCCCCTAGTAAATTTACAGGACATGTGGGAGAGATTACAAACTGAATAGTAACCTCGGGGAAGGGTTTTATGGGGTTTATAAAAGTATATTAATTGGGTCTGCCATCTACTCCGATTAAAATAGCAGGGGAATGACAATCTCTATAAAAGTGTCCGAATCGGGCACAGCGCCAGAATTGCTGACGAGAATTAGCAGGGTTCCCAGTCATAGGATTGGAAGAGATATTGGAGCGTGGGAGCTGGAGTTTGAGGGGGAGCTGTGTGTTCACAGCTGCAGTGGGGGCGATGGGAGGGGGCTGGAGCAGCTGCTACGGCTGCTAGCTTGTGGTTTTTTTTCTCTTTTTATCTCTCTCTGCTGAACAGAGCGGGTTAAAGTCTTCTGAAAACTTTTTTTTTCCCTGGATCTGGTAAATGGAAGGGGGTGGATACTCATAACCACTAGCAATATTAGGCATAACGGGGACTTAGGCTGGCGGCAGATGATAATAGGTACCGTCAGCAAAGGTGGGGGCTGCTACTCCCGGTCTCCTTGTGCAATTGTCATCTAGCAGGGAGACCTCTTTTTTCAAATCATCACTTTTAACTATTTGCCTGCCTGACACATTAGTATCAATCTTAGTTCCTTCTTAACCAATCACTTTCTCACACCACAGTCACTTTCTTGAACCACAATACATCCAGTCCTTGCCATAATAATAGACAATTTTTCCTTCTTCAACATAGCAGTAACAGAAACAATCAGAATTCACTTTCTCTGTTCTTCCTAACACCTTCGTCACACAATTCACGTGCCAAGCCACAAAATTCTTCTTTTCCTTCCACGGATTCTCTCATTTAGAGCTAAATATCCTTACTTCAGTTGTGCACAGTACTGGCGGCCGTTTCAGTCTCTGTTCCACAGGGTCAATAATCCCCCTCTGGGATTGCCGAAAATTCACGGTACTCAGTGAAAGGAGGAGGGCATCTCAGACTATCCCTCCGGACACCTCTGGTTATATATATCTATCTATATATACCTGAGTTACGTATCCTACCCAGTCTTCGATCATGTCACCACGCCCGATTACTAACAATGATCAGGACTTCAGGATATTTTGACTATAAAGAGAGCGACAATCACTGGTCAATCCGGGGTGTCTGTCCCTTATGAGGTACGGTTCGAGCACTGGGCCCCCAACGGGACTGCACCTCTATATGATTCCACCCATGAATCACCCCACCACGAGGATAAACCTCAGATCCTCTTTGCAGCAACAAGCACAGGAAAACCACACCAACGGTCAGTCTGAACAGTATAACTGCCAAATTACCGTGGTTGTTGTGGGGAATGATCAGTCCCAATTTTCCAGCACCTGTGTCCGCTCTGAGGGTCCTTTGTCTTGTTGTCCTCCGGGGGCAGAGGCGTCCATATTCGGGGGCCCCACGTTGGGCGGCCAGCTGTCGGGGTAGCTATTTAGGGAGGGCTAAATTAACCCTTCACGGTTGAGCCAGTGATTTCCAAATTATTCCACAGAGTGTTGCTAGCAACTCAAATGACCACACGGAGACGGGGGTCTCTGTACGGGAGGATCGAGACAGATCACTAAGCCCCTTTATTTTAGTCACTTTTATAACATTTTGCTTAATTATGCAAAGTTCTCAACTACCAATAACATCATTTCACTTTATAAGCCAATAATATTGCAAGAAAACCGGAAACTGCATATATGTCCGTATCCAAATGGCATATTCTTCAGAGTTCTACACCCCCGCCTCCCTTATCTTGCGTCTGATGGGAACAGTCTGGTTTCATGACAGTTTGAACTTTTACCTAATTACAAAATTTATCTTACAGCAACAAAAACGGAGAAACGAAACCTTCAGGAAAAATGGAGAAGTGAAACTTCAGCTCTGATTTTAGTATTAAGCCTTCACACTACGGTGGTGCACACAGGCCAGAAATCTCCAGATGGGCGTATTATGGACAACCTCTCCATACATGGTACTCACCACAGACGCCAGTACGTGGGGATGGGGAGCCCACGTAAAAGGGAAGATCTTCCAGGGGAGATGGCCGGCAGAAATCGGAAACAAATCCTCCAACTACAGGGAGCTCTACGCTGTCTGGGAAGCTCTGCGGCGGAACCGACCGATCCTGAAGAATCGACACGTCCGAGTATTATCTGACAACATAACAGCAGTGTCATTCCTGAAGCACCAAGGAGGGCCCAGGCACCAACCGCTCCAGGCTCTAGCAGGAAGAATATTCTCCTAGGCAGAAAGAACAGTCCTCTCAGTAACAGCAGTCCACCTAGAGGGGTCCCAGAATGTGGTAGCAGACTACCTAAGCAGACAACAGGTCTACTCGACAGAGTGGGAACTGGACGAAGAGATTTTTCATCAACTGTGTCAGCATTGGGGGACCCCCAGTATAGATTTGTTCGCAAATCGAAGAAACGCAAAGGTCTCCAGATTTTATTCCCTGAACCCGGCAGACCACCCGGAGGGCGTAGACGCCCTGAGCCAGACCCGGGAAGAACCCCTCTCTTACGCGTTCCCACCACTAGTGCTTATACCGGTGGTACTAAGGAAGATCCGCGAAGACCGCACAAAGGTGATAATGGTGGTTCCATACTGGCCAAGGAGAAGCTGGTTTCCCCTACTAGGAGCTATGGCAGTGGGAAGTCCAGTCGAACTACCTCTGAAGAAAGACCTCATCCACCAGGGCCCGATCCACCACCCGAATCCAGCAAGGCTTTACCTCTCGGCTTGGATCCTGAAAGGAACATCCTGAAGGCAAAGGGCTTATCAGATCAGGTCATATCTACCCTACAGGCCAGCAGGAAGCCGGTTACATCCGCAATATACCAGAAGATTTGGAAGAGATTCTGTCTGGACGGTGGCAGGTCCGACCTCGTGCGGGGTACCCCTGACCTCCCTAGTATCTTAAACTTCTTACAGTCAGGGTTTAATAAAGGTCATAAGCCCAGCACTTTAAAAGTCCAGATTTCGGCCTTAACCCCTTAATGTCCAATGACGGACACAGTCCGTCATCAGACATTTCCCCTGCTTTGATGAGGGCTCCGGCGCTGAGCCCGTATCAAAGCCGGGACATGTCAGCTGTTACGAACAGCTGACATGTGCCCGCAATAGGCGCGAGTGGAACCGCCATCCGCCCGCGCCTATTAACTAGTTAAATGCCGCTGTCAAAGCTGACAGCGGGCATTTAAATAGCATTTCCGGCCGCCGGGCTGGAAATGACCTCATCGCCGACCCCCGTCACGTGATCGGGGGTCGGCGTCATGTTGCCTGGACAACCATAGAGGTCTCTATGAGACCTCTATGGTTGTTCCAGGCATATGGCTTTCAGCGCCACCCAGTGGTCGGCACTGAAAGCACAGCAGTACATCTGCTACATATGGGCGATCAGCTCATCGCCCATATGTAGCAGAGCCGATCGGGTTGCGCAAGCTTCTAGCCTCCTATGGAGGCTATTGAAGCATGCCAAAAGTAAAAAAAAAAAAAAGTTTAAAAATAAAAAAAAATTAAAAAAACCTAAAAGTTCAAATCACCCCCCTTTCGCCCCAATCAAAATAAAACAGTAAAAAAAACCCCCCACATACACATATTAGGTATCGCCGCGTTCAGAATTGCCCTATCAATAAAAAAAAAGCATTAACCCGATCGCTAAACGGCGTAGCGAGAAAAAAATTCAAAACGCCAGAATTACGTTTTTTTGGTCACCAAGACATTGCATTAAAATGCAATAACGGGCGATCAAAAGAATGTATCTGCACAAAAGTGGTATCATTAAAAACGTCAGTCTGGCACGGAAAAAATAAGCCCTCACCCGACCCCAGATCATGAAAAATGGAGACGCTACGGGTCTCGGAAATTGCGCAAACTTTTTAGCAAACTTTGGAATTTTTTTTCACCACTTAGATAAAAGAGGACATAGACATGTTTGGTGTCTATGAACTCGTAATGACCTGGAGAATCATAATGGCAGGTCAGATTTAGCATCTAGTGAACCTAACAAAAAAGCCAAGCAAAAAACAAGTGTGGGATTGCACTTTTTTTGCAATTTCACCGCACTTGGAATTTTTTTCCCGTTTTCGAGTACACGATATGGTAAAACCAATGATGTCATTTAAAAGTACAACTCGTCCCGCAAAAAATAAGCCCTCACATGGCCATATAAACGGAAAAATAAAAAAGTTATGGCTCTGGAAAGAAGGGGAGGGAAAAATGAAAATGTAAAACCAAAAATACCCCTGGTCGTTAAGGGGTTAAGCTCCTATTTTGATTGCCCGTTAGCTTCTCATCCCTGGGTAGTAAGATTCATAAAGGCCACGCAGCGTCTTCGCCCCACAATTAGGCAGCTCACCCCGCCTTGGGACCTTGGCCTGGTACTCAGATTCCTATGTAGGGATCCCTACATCCCCAGTGAGGAAATGACCATCTCAACTCTCACTCGCAGAACAGCCTTCCTTGTAGCCATTACCACAGCCAAGAGATTAGGGGAAATCCAGGCCCTGTCCACTAGAGACCCATATCTCCAGATCAGAGAAGACCATATAATCTTGAGATTAGATCCGGCTTTTATCCCAAAAGTAGCCTCTTGTCAAAATATAAACCAAGAGATAGTGTTACCATCCTTCTGTGACAATCCCCGTAATGAGAAGGAGCAGCATCTTCGTTCACTGGACGTGAGACGCACGGTTATTGACTATTTAGAGGCCACCAACAGTTGGCGTATTGACCCAAATCTATTCGTCCTCTTTGGAGGTAAAAATAAGGGGAAAAAAGCCTCTAAGGCAACCATCGCCATATGGATTACCTATGTAATCTCAGACGCCTACCAGGCTGAAGGCGCAGACCTGCCAGATAGATTAAGGGCCCACTGTACAAGGGCAGTATCGGCCTCGTGGGCTGAACGGGCGGGAGCCTCGGTTTATCAAATCTGTACAGCAGCAACCTGGGCCAGACTTAATACTTTCTGCAAGCATTACAAGCTTGATGGGCTGGCTAGTCAGCAAACCACATTTGGGAGAAAGGTTCTCCAGGCAGTAGTCCCACCCTAGGGAGGTGCTTTGGTACTCTCCATGGTGCTGTCAGGGGGACGTCCTGGAAAATAGGTATTAGTCCTACTGGTAATTATGTTTCCAGGAGTCCATCCTGACAGCACGGGTAGTTCCCTCCCTGTTTATGTTAGGTTATGTTATGTCATATATTGTAATATGATTGTATCATTAAAATTTTATGTGCATTATCCACGCTGTGGTACTTGTTAAATCACTGAGGGAAATGGGGTGGGACGGAACCTTTTAACCTCTTGTGTGCTTTTCCTGTCCCTGTAAGGAGGACGTCCTCCATGGTGCTGTCAGGGTGGACTCCTGGAAACATCATTACCGGTAGGTCTAATACCTATTTTCGTCTGGTTGTCCATATCAAGACGCAATGTGGCGCTAAGTTTATCAATCAGACTATTCATACACGCCTCAAGTGACGTTGCGTCATGAAAGGTACAAGAAGACAGGGAAGACACAGATGATTCCTCGGTCCTTGGTTTGGACTTTTTTGAACTAGGATTGGGGGAGTAATTAGTAGAGTCCTCTTCCGAAGAATTGCTATTGGAGGACCGTGTCCCCCCCCCAACCCGAGGGACCCTTCCTCTTCGAAGAGGAAGAGAGATCCATGGTCTCAGTAGGACTGAGTGAAGAAGGATGCTCCACACCGAACTCTGCTAAGCAAGCTTTATGCGTGGACGAGGAAGGAGTGAGGGCCTTGATAGAAGATTGCGAGAGCTCTCTCTCAATAGGAGAACGAGACTTGACTGGACTCAATAAATTGACCGAGTCCCTTGAAGAACCACGATTAGCCCTCAGCTCCTAATTTTGGTTCTGAGCGCTAGAAGCACCAGAAGATTTAGTCATAGGCAATTTAGAGTTGAGATGACTCATTGTGTCAAGCGATATTATAAAGAATTGAGTGAAGTGAAGATATGAAGCAGTGAATATGTAAAACAAAATCCCTTTAAAAATGTGCCCCGTTGAATACCAATTGGCTAGGTTGTTACAGCCTTACCCCAAAAAATAGGGCTGAGGGAGCAAATAGCAACCAAAACAAGACAATATAGGTACAAACTCAAACCCTAAAAGGCAGCAATATATTAATGGAAATAAATTTGCCAAACTATTAAAAATTGAATACCTTTTGGATATTTTTGGTACAGGTCTAATTTTTCATAAAAATGATACATACAATAAGTAGTTTTTACCATTTCCTCGAGACAAAAAGGGGGTCAATGGCTAAAGGTATGAACCCGGTGTTTTATTCCTTATATATTAAGGTAAGTTCTACTTGTAAATACAGGATCCAAGTAAATCCAGGATTCGCGTCTAAAAATGGGGTGGCAGGAGGGGGGTGGGGAGGGGGGGTATGACAAGCCATCCAGAAAAACCCATCCACCGTCCCATGACCCAGCATATCGAAAATTAGAAAAAAAATAGATTAAAGGGGGGATCCGAAGCCAACCAGAACTGGGGAAGCCATCTATTGTAAAGTTGAATTTCGCATGACTCTGATGTATATTCCTATTCATTATTCCTCATGTTGTTAAGGTAGATGTTGAAGGACTAGCACGTCACATCCAGTCAAAGCGGACGGGATCCAAATTCAAATACAGAAGACAGAGCCTCGAAAAGACGGAAGATACGAACCAATAACCCATGGCACATAAGGGGAACCAATCACAGCTTGGTAAAGTACTAGAAAGAATTAACAAATAGCGAAAACAATTAAAATCAAAATAACAAAAAACGGATTAAAATGAATATAGTAACAGGATACATCACAGAAACGCACCAAAGCCTAAACTCAGTCCCTGTGGTGCTAAAGTGCCCAATCTGTAAATCCATTTGTTTTCTATCCAGGCTAGCGCCTTTCCCAAGTTACTTCCCCTTACCCCCAAATTGACCTCATCACTGGCTTTGATCTTAAAGCGAACCTGTCGAAAGGTTTGGCCGATACAAGTTACGGCCACCGCCTTTCAGGTCTTATCTACAGCATTCTATAATGCTGTAGATAAGCCGCCGATCCGACCTGTAAGAGAAGAAAAATAACCTTTATTATACTCACTTCCAGGGCGGTCCGGTCTGATGGGTGTCGCAGGTCTTGGTCCGGCACCTCCCATCTCCTTGCGATGCTGCCCTCCTGCTTGCTTCATGGCTCCCCAGCATACTTTTCTGCCCTGTTGAGGGCAGATCAAAGTACTGCAGTGTGTGGGCTCCGGACCTCTCAGTATAATATAGGTCCATACAGTATAATGCATTCCCCATGGTCCTTGATAGAGTATAATGGAGCCCCCCTCAGAGTATACTGCAGCCCTCCTCAAAGAGAATACTGCAGTCCCACACACATACAATATAATACAGACCCCCTCAGAGTAAGCTGCAGCTCTTTCAGAGTATAGTGTAGCCCCCTCAGAGTATAGTGCAGCACACACACACACACACACACATTATAATGCAGACATACACACACTGTATAGTGCACCCCCCAACACATACACAGCATAATGCAGCCCCCCCACTCACAGTATAATGCAGCCCCCACAGTACACACATACGCATATATACACATACATACACGGACAGTACACATATACAATACTCACCCCTCCTCCCCATTCCCTGCGCTGCTCCAGGCTCTGCTTCGGTCTCATCAGCTCCACTGCTGGCACAGCATGGTGCACGATGATATAACATCAGAAGCAGAGGGGCCCCTGAAGGAGCGGGGGCCCTAGGCAGCTGCCTGGTCTGCCTGCCCCTAACACCGGCCCTATATACAGGTATTCACAATGTGGCTACCCCCTTTATTATGGTTTACTTTCCACATTCCCCATTATGGGATCCTCAATGCAGGATGTTTAGCAACTGTTATTTCGCCTTAGTTACCATATTATCAATCGCAATTTGGTAGAGTTTCATTGATTAAATTAATCTGTCGTAGCTCTAAGCTTTTGTTACTTGTATGTACAGTCTTTCCATAGCTTGGAGGACTGGGTGATGGCTTTATTTGGCATGGTTGATGGCGGTCGAGTCCATTTAAGGTGTCAAATGGCCTCTCTCGTGGTGGTTTAGGAGTCAGGTGGAGGTTGCAGACAAGTTAAGGTGGACTCATTTTAACTAATAGAGGATGTAAAACCTCATAGTGGTGAACAGGCTCTGCTTTGGTGGCCAGCCTCAAGGATGTTGTAATGGTAACGTCAACCAGGGGTGGGCACAGTGCTTAAGCACAGGAGTGAGGATAATAGGGTCATTGGTGCCCTGAAAGTTTACTGGCTCTGCTTGAATGGCCCCCAGTGCGTGCCACCCCTTTATGGCTGTCTGTCCTGGTGCTGTATGTCAGACAGCTGGGGATATCACAGTACTTGTGAATCCCAATGTACTAGCACTTCACCTGACTCCTACTGTGATTGTTTTAATCCTGTGATTTAAATAAAACTGTGGCCATTTTGACAACCAAAATAAAGTGTTTTGTGTATTTATTCTAGTGTCTAGGTTTACTGTAGTTATGGTTGTTTTAAAATGGAGTGTGGGTCCGTCCCATATCCATAAGTCAAGCATTTTCAGGAAGAGGTTAAGAAAAAATAGCTGCAGGCATTTCACAGCATTAGTTCAGAAGAATATAGAAAATGTTTTGAATAGTGGAAAAATAATTGGGACGAGTGCATATCATCTAACGGACAGGATTTGGAAGGGAATTAATGTATTCACGATGTTATCCTTGTTTTTAAAATAAGTTCCTTTGAATGAGTGTCACTAATTATCCCATGAGGCTGGGAGTTATTTGCAGTCTGTTATTGATGATTTTCTTTATTAATTTACATAACTATTTCTGATGTTGAAAACTTGATATATTAAACCACATTGGCAGTTATGATGACGTCACAGGACGCTTGTTATCATAGACCTCACATGATATCACAGCTGCTTTAGAACATACAAGGTTCTAATCCGGAACCATCTTGTCTTCCAGCTTGCAGAGGACGAGTCCAGGTAGAAAGCTCTCCAATAAACGCCCTGACCTGGTCACATCAGAGAGGGATGAGGAGTAAATCGCTGTACAGCATTAGGCACAGCACAGCAGGGCCTGGAAATGATCTGCAGCGTGTCCTGTTGGGTGATCTGCAGTTATCAAGAGAGAAAACTTTCCAAGGTCCAGCCCAGAAGGTGGGTGTGCGTGCATGTGCCTATGTAAGTATGTGTGTATACATACATGCGTGTCCCCAAAACATGCAGTATTTGTGTATATCCCCAGCAATAAAGGGGTGGGAGTGTGACTAGAGCACTAATGGGGTGTGTGTTTGTTGGTTTGTGTGATGACCCCAGCAATAAAAACAATGTCTGATGTGTGTGTCAGTGTATGTGTTTTAGCTCCTCAGGCAGTGAAGTTCCAGTGTATTATCTTCTTTACTTAATATTAGATTTTATTGCACTTTTACAGAATAAAATATATGAAAATAAATATGAAAAAATATTTACTAAAAAGTCACAAGGACATACATCATCACATAATTAACACAGTGAATAATTCATTTTCAACTATCAATTCATTTCTAACTGTCAGTTTGCCTGAACTGTCAGTCACACTGATCTATACTGTAGCTCTCAGGTAGCAATTCAATCCTTGGTCTATTTTTTAATCACAAGATGGTATCTCAAGGAGCACGTCTCCTGACACTAATATATTTTTACACTATTTATTTACCTATTTGAGATTTGTCACAATTCAGTATAGGTTGAATGTCTTTATCTGATAGAAAATAAATTTAATTGTACAACTTCAGATGAATTCTTTTAGACATGCGACTGTGTACGCTCCTCAACCCTTTTTAGTTAGATTTATATATATACACACACACACTCACACGTGTTTAGGTGGGTGTGTGGAGGTGAGCATGTGTGTTGAGGTGAGTGTGTGTGTGGCCAGGATCAGACATGCGAGAAATACGGCTGAGTTTCACATGTTAATACCCGGCACTGCCACCGGCACTCGGGACCAGAGTGTGCGGCTGCATGTATTGCTCGCATATGTGATCCTGGCCTTAAGTTGAGTGTGTGTGTGTTGAGGTAAGTGTGCGTCTCGGAGGTGAGTGTGTAAGTATTGGAGAAGTGGAGGGCACCGCTCATAAATTTCAAAACAAGAGGGCTCACTAAGGGTGTGTGCACACGCTGTGGATTCTGCTGCGGTAGGGGAGTGGAGGAGATGGTAAACCACAGCGTAATCCGCAGAAAGAATTGACATGTCATTTCTTTCTGCGGATTGAAAACCGTAGCAAATCCGCACGGAAAATTCTGCAGCGTCTGCACAGCGGTTTTCATTTCCCATAGGCTATAAAGGTGCAGCTAATTCTGCTGCGGATCCGCAGGACCAAAACCGCTGCAGATCCGCAGCAGAATGCGCAGTGAGTGCACACACCCTAAGGGCCTGGAAAAAAACATGACATAGAAGAGCAAGAAAAAAAAAAAGATCATGCCCATATATAAAGGAGCACCTCAATTGTATATATAAAGAATAATGACACTTTATTAGACAATATTACAAAAAGCTAAAAAGCACACAAAGCATATTAAAACCATTTAAAATACAAAAAGGACGTACAATGAGTCATGCCTTATTATAGAAGCAATGACTTACCACACCTACTAATCTCCCAAAGAACCAGATAAGTACATAAAGCCACTGTCAAAGGTATTGCACATCATACATATAATACATATGTAGTAGCATCAGATAATACGTCAGTGGCTATAAAGTGCATATGAGAAATACCAAGTGGGCCCAGAGATCCACAGAAAAAAAAGAAAGCGCATGAGAAGAGTAATTTAACCGGTTGAATGCAGGTCTCTCAGCAATGGCAAAAGGTAAAAATACCAATTGCGCACAGATTTTATAAAAGATGACAAAAAAACCTTAAATGGCTAAGAAGTGCATAACAATAGTACCATATGGGCCCAGAGAAACACAAAAAGGCATGTGAGAAGAAAGTACGGTAATAAGCCTGTTAAATACAGTTCCCTCAACATAGCCTAAGAAGAGAAACTAGTAGCACACAATTTTAGGGAAGATAACAAACCCATTCCTGGGCTGAAGTATGCTCACACACCAGAGTGAGTGTGGATCCTAGAGTCTGAGCCAGGGCCCTGGCAGTAGGGAGAAAGATGGTGTGGGATCGGTTCCCACGCGTATCGCCGCAATTGTGGCTTCCTCAGGGAAAAAGATAGCATGCTCTGCTTGGTATTTGTGAACTATATATACACACCCATGCACACACGTAATTGGATATGTTATTCACCTGTGCGAGTGGAGACCATGAGAAACCGCATGGAGGAGTATGGACGCAGCCATCTTGTTAATGTTCACTCACAGCATTGTAAGTAAAGTTCAGTCAGTTGGAAAAAAAAATTTTGGTGCATGCAAAAAGCATCAGAGACATAATGGAGGTTATGATTGCAGAAAGCAGTCAAGATAAACTGAGCACGCGTTGAACATAACGTAGTATAGTAGCGCAAACATATTTAAGGACATCTGCCTATTAAGGACTCAGTGTGTGTCTACAAATACACACACGTGTAGAGCATCAAATATGCAAAGAGCATAATAAATGCAGGATACAATTAGAGTGGACTGCGCACACGTCAACCATGACAAAATAGCGCAGGCGCATAAGAGACATCTTCTTGTGCGATGTTTAGGAGCTTTAATATATCAACGTGGAGCACTCAGAAAATTCATTACCACGTATGCGTAAGTGTTAGGCGTCGGATTTCTGCGTTTACTCCGCAGGGATCCAGACCCTCACATTCTGCAGTCTCCTGCTGTTTATCTACTGCAGAGGAGATTGCCTTGCAGCAAATCTCTCCTGAGGCTAAGTCCTTCTGTCCTCCTACTGAGCATGCTCATGGGACGATCTCCCATTGGAGATCGGGAGTCATGTGCTCAGGTCCCGCTCCAGATCTCATTGGTGTATCTCAGAGATCTGGAAGCTTGCAGAAGGTCCCGGCCGCTATAAAAGGCGCGCATGGCTGTTCCGCCATGCGCTAGTATAGACCTACTTGCTGCTGTGTGTATGAGGACGGATGTATGATTCTGGTGAATGACTCATTATAAAACCCCCTTCCCTCTGATATTACGTATGTGGTTAGGGACTGAGTTAGAACCAGCGCTCCTCTGCTGCAACATCCACAGCTGCTAGCGTCCTACATTGCGTTTGCGCCTTAGCCTTGTCGTTTAGCGGCAATGTCCACGCCGCGCTGCAGTAGCAGCCCCCTTTGCGTCCACAGTTGCGACGCTCCGCACACGGTAGGTCTAGACGGACATAGTGCCGCCGTCTTGGGCTACTCCTGTGACCTGATACCGTGTGTGCGTTTTTACTGAGTACTGTGATCTCAACAGGCTCAGTCTTTTGTGTTTGTACTTATTTGGCATCTCTGTGAATTAACTGAGATTGCTCTGCGCACCTGGGTGAAGTTTAACCCTGTGCGCATTACCGCCATATTGCTCCTGCCACCACTTAGCAGCAGTTATATCACCTGCACGGTGGACCCCGAGCGGCGAACGCACTTTATTATTTTTATTTAGTGCGTTCTGCCGTTCCTAACATGTAAGACATAGCAAAACAACGCTGGTGTGTTGGAAAGTCCAACTACACCAAGTGCACACATAAATAACTAATGGACTCATATGATCATATTGAGTACAGAAAAATATATTGCATGCGTATCATCCCCTAATGTAATATGTACACCTAATAAACTAAGAAGGCACAAACATAGATATATATAATTTCACAGCGCAGATATGATCATATTATATAAATAAACATTATTCCTAGTATAGGAATGCACATATTAACATATATATCTCTCTTATGGCGCAAAAACACATATGTCAAAATTAGCCGCGCCACTCTCAAAAAAGACATAGTGGTATGAACGCATTAAGAACATCACCTTAGGGACTACATATGTCCACGCAGAGTACTCGTAAACTCATTACCATTCGGCAAAGCAAAAATAGCGGAAATATATTAGAAAGGTTTAGCCACAAGAAAGGAGGACAGTGCGCACATATAGATCACTAGCATGATTGTGTTGGATACAGGAAGAACATTTTTGAGTGTGCGTGTTAGGCCGGGATCACACATGCGAGAAATACGGCCGAGTTTCACATGTTAATACCCAGCACTGCCACCGGCACTTGGGACCGGAGTGTGCGGCTGCATGTATTGCTATGCGGCCGCACGCTTCGATCCGAGTACCGGCGGCAGTGCCGGGTGTTAACATGTGAGACTCGGCCATATTTCTCGCATATGTGATCCCGGCCTTAAAGTGAGTGTGTGTGAGTGTTGAGGTGTGTGTGTGTTGAGTGTAGGTGTGTTGAGAAGAGGTGAGTGTGTGTGAGTTATGTGTTGAGATGAGTGTGTGTTGAAGTGAGTGTCTGTTGAGTTGAGTGTGTGCTGAGGAGAGTGTCTGTGTTGAAGTGAGTGTGTGTTGAGGTGACTGTGTGTGTTGAGATGGCTGTGTGTGTCTTGAGGTCTGTGTGTGTCTTGAGGTGACTGTGTGTGTCTTGAGGTGAATGTGTGTGTGTTGATGTGAGTGTGTGTGTTGAGGTGACTGTGTGTGTGTTGAGGTGAGTTGTGTCTTGAGGTGACTGTGTGTGTTGATGTGACTGTGTGTGTTGAGGTGACTGTTTGTGTTGAGATGACTGTGTGTGTGTTGAGATGACTGTTGAAGTGTGTGTTGATGTGAGTGTGTGTGTGCGTTGAGGTGACTGTGTGTGTCTTGAGGTGACTGTGTGTCTTGGTGAGTGTGTGTGGTGAGAATGTATGTCTTGAGGTGAGTGTGTGTGTTGAGGTGAGTGTGTGTGCATTGAGATGAGGTGAGTGTGTGTGTTGATGTGACTGTGTGTGTGTTGAGGTGTGTGTTGATGTGAAGGTGTGTGTGTGTTGAGGTGAGTTGTATCTTGAGGTGAGTGTGTGTGTCTTGAGGTGAGTGTGTGTGTTGATGTGAGTGTGTGTTGATGAGAGTGTTTGTGCGTTGAGGTGTGTTGAGATGAGGTGAGTGTGTGTTGTGTGTTGAGATGAGTGTATGTTGAAGTGAATGTGTGTTGAGGTGATTGTGTGTGTGTTGAGGTGTGTTTTTGTGTGTTTTAGGGCTCATACTCACTTGCGAGAGACTCGCATGATTCTCGTGCGAGTCTCTCGCATGAAAACCTGGCACTGCTGCCGGAGTGTGCGGCTACATATATTTCAATGCAGCTGCACGCTCCAGTCCCAGTGCCAGCGGCAGTGCCGGGCTTTCATGCGAGAGATTCGCACGAGAATCGTGCGAGCCTCTCGCAAGTGAGTATGAGCCCTTAAGGTGAGTGTGTTATGGTTGTTTTAAGATGGAGTGGGGGTTCGTCCCATATCCAAAAGTCAAGCATTTTCAGGAAAAGGTTAAGAAAAAATAGCTGCAGGCATTTAACAGCATCAGTTAAGAAGAATCTAAAAAATGTTTCGAACAGTGGAAAATTTTGAAGGGAATTAATTTATTTAACCCCTCAACAACATGGGTATTTTTCATTTTGCATTTTCATTTTTCTCTCCCCTTCTTCCCAGAGCCATAACTTTTTTATTTTTTCGTCAAAATGGCCATATGAGGGCTTTTTTTTTGCGGGACGAGTTGTACTTTTCAATGACACCCTTGGTTTTACCATGTCGTGTAACAGAAAACAGGAAAAAAATTCCAAGTGTGGTGAAATTGCCAAAAAAGAGCAATCCCACATTTGTTTTTTGTTTGGCTGTGTGCACACGCTGCGGATTAGGTGCGGATTCATCCGTGCGGATTTTGTAAAATCCGCAGGTGAAACCGCAGGTCAAAATACCTGCGGATTGCTCTGCGGTTTTGCCCTGTGGTTTTTCATGTCCTCAATGGAGGAGATGGCAAACCGCAGGAGAATCCGCAGAAAGAATTGACATGTCAATTCTTTCTGCGGATTGAAAACCGCAGATAATCCGCGCGGAAAATTCCGCACCGTCTGCACTGCGGTTTTTGATTCCCATAGGGAATCATGGTACTGTACACCGCAGCAGAAACTGCTGCGGGTCCGCAGCGGCCAAAACCGCTGCGGAACCGCAGCAAAATCCGCAGCGTGTGCACACAGCCTTTGGCTTTTTTGCTAGGTTCACTAAATGCTAAAACTGACCTGCCATTATGATTCTCCAGGTCATTACAAGTTCATAGACCCCAAACTTGTGTAGGTTCTTTTTTTATCTAAGTGGTGAAGAAAATTCCAAAGTTTGTAAAAAAAAATATCTGGGGCCAGGTGAGGGCTTTTTTTTGAATGCCGATTTGATGTTTTTATTGATACCATTTTGGTGCAGATACGTTCTTTTAATTGCCTGTTATTGCATTTTATTGCAATCTTGCAGCAACCACAAAAACGTAATTAGTTTCGATTTTTTTCTCGCTACTTTGTTTACCGATTCTATTCTTTTTATATATTGATAGATCGGGCGATTCTGAACGCGTCGATACTAAATATGTGTATATTTGATTTATTTTATTGTTTTATTTAGAATGGGGTGAAAGGGGGGTGATTTGAGTTTTCATATTTTTTTATTTTTTTTTATATTTTTTTTTTACTTCAGCTGTCCGATCGCCACTGCAGCCCTGCTCTATGTATCAGATATGCTCACTTGCTATGAGCGCCGACCAGTAAAATAAACTGGAGCAGTGGGCAGCAACTAACAGAATGGTTTTTAACAGGGAAAAATGCAAAGTACTACATCTGGACAATAAAAATGAAAAAAGCATATACAGAATGGGAGGAATAGGGTTAAGCAACAGTACATGTGAAAAAGACTTGGGTATACTAATAGATCACAGACTGAATATGAGTCAACAGTGTGATGCAGCAGCAAAAAAGGCAAATGCAATTCTAGGATGTATTAACAGAAGCATACAGTCTAGATCACGTGAAGTCATTATTGCCCTCTACTCCTCTTTGGTCAGACCTCATCTGGAATACTGTGTCCAGTTTTGGGCGCCACATTTTAAAAAAGACATCAACAAACTGGAGCAAGTTCAGAAAAGAGCGACCAGAATGGTGACCGGTCTGCAAACCCTGTCTTATGAGGAAAGTTTGCAGGATTTGGGAATGTTTAGCCTGCAAAAGAGAAGACTGAGAGGAGACTTAATAGCTGTCTACAAATATCTCAAGGGCTGTCACATTGTAGAAGGATCATCTTTATTCTCATTTGCACAAGGAAAGACTAGAAGCAATGGGATGAAACTGAATGGGAGGAGACACAGATTAGATATCAGAAAAAACTTTTTGACAGTTAGAGTGATCAATGAGTGGAACAGGCTGCCACGAGAGGTGGTGAGTTCTCCTTCAATAGAAGTCTTCAAACAGAGGCTGGACAAATATCTGTCTGGGATGATTTAGCGAATCCTACTTTGAGCAGGGGGTTGGACCAGATGGCCCAGGAGGTCACTTCTAACTCTACGATTCTATGATTCTCATAGCGATGCAGCAATGACAGCCACAGGGGTCTTCTCCTGTGACACGGGCACTGATTGGAGCAGGAAGCAACGCGCTTCTTGCGTGTCCATGTTAAATGCCGCTGTCAGAGTTTGACAGCGGCATTTAACATGTTAACAACCATGGGTGAATCGCGATTTCACCCGTGGCTGTTTCGGGCACTTGTCAGCTGATCAGATCAGCTGTCATATCCCAGGAAAGGTGCGGGCTCCAGCGCTGAGGGGGAACAGGGGGAGGCGTCCAATGATGGACTGTGTCAGTCATTGGACGTTAAGGGGATTAAGATGTTATTGTGTATAAAAAAAAATGTAGATAATTATTACTTGTTTTTTTGGTACCCCATCGTTTGTATATATACTGTGTATATATATATATATATATATATATATATATATATGTGTGTGTATATATATATATATATATATATATATATATATATAGTAGTGCTGTGGTAGCCCACTTACGCAGTGATGAGGCAGTGACCCACAAAGTTCAAACACAAAGTCTCTTTAATGTGTTACTTCACACATTAAATGTTCACTTCACACAAGTGCATATCATTAGTGTTCAGTTCACACCAGTTCATAGCACTACTGTACATAGTACACGGCATCCTTTAAATCACAGTCACTAAACTGGACTTCCCTTTGTCCGATTTCCGTGGGTGACTGCAGCACCGTGTCAACTTCTCTTACTTAAGGCCTCCTTTAGTTTGCAGTCACTACACACGCTAGGTCACCTCTGACCAGTTGCCGCTGGTGACCGCACCTCTGTGTTAATGTCTCTTTACTCACACACACAGCCGTATATGGGTCGCCCTCCCAGGGCTGAGGGGTACCCGGTACCGGGCCGGTGTCAGGGGGATGTGTCGCGGCAGCGGTGACCCGGTCCGTGGCCCTGGGCGCCCAAGTCAATGGCGGATGATGTTTGTAATGTAGTTTATATTGATAGTTTGTGACGCCACATGTGGTGATGGCAAGTAAGATGTTAAGCCGGCGCTGCATGCAGATCCACTGGGACTGATGGGGTGATGCAGCATAGATGGTGTAGCTCCCCGCAGGTGGAGCTGGAGTCCCAGGGCAGTGTAGGTGCAATGGCTGAGTAGAGGCACAGAATTGTGCGGATGCTGACACCCAGATGTAGCGGTGCTGATGCGAGAATGAATGGAGGACACCAGAGCTTTCAGTTTCAAAGCTTTACTCACAGTTCGTAGTGCACACAGGTGCCTGCTTCAGTACCGTGTCCTCTGGGGCAGAGGCCCAGCCAACCTCCAGGCGAGATAGGACTCTCCCTGCCAACACTCCGCCAACATGTGCCTTTCTGAACGACTCCGCCAATGCGCTTTTAATGGTGAAGCACTCCAGTACTTAGTTACCCTGGAATGCCTCCTTATAGATGTTCCTAGAACTCTCACTTGTATGACAGACAGCTGTAGCCTGCTCGGGGATGCTCCTGGATCCCGGCTCTCTATCAGTTTGCTGTTGTGTCCCAAGTCTTGGATGGGAGTAGTGCATTTACAGCCAACTACTCCACCGGTGTCTGCTGCAGAACCATAAGTGTCCATACAACCTCAGGGACCGGGCCTCGACCTTGCGCTGAGAACCTATAGGCAGGGTTCCTATCCAACCCACTCCTCCTCTCTGTTCTCTCTCCTTCTTCGTTCCGTACTTGTTTTTCTCTCTCTTATGGAAATGCAGGTTACAGTTCTATGTCTCTCTCCTTCTCCTTCCTTTCCCGTGCCAGCTGGCTCAGATCACTGAGGCAGCTGCAGCACTCCTTCTCTCCTTGGACCCGTCCTCAGACTCTCCTGACTGACTGTCCTTCTCACTCCTCTGGGACTCACCCCAGATTGACCTCCCGGCAGGCTGACCTCCTGTCAGCCTGCTCTCTCACTCTCCAGTCATACTGACTGAACTGACTGAACTCCAGATCCTATCTTTCCCCTTCTTTTATACTAACTACACCCACCTCCCAGCACATCTCGTGATACGAAGCAAGGATCCACGAAAGGTGCCCTGCTGCCCACTAAGCATTGAGCTGCAATCTGGACCTCTGCTGAACTATCCTGTGTGTGGGATGCAGGTGTTGGAGTGTGGCAAGGAGTTCCCACCTTACCTGGATGGTGGGGCACTACACCTTAGGAGAAGGTGCAGTTCCTCTGTGATGACTGAGCCTCAGGGGCGCCACATACACAGTACTTGATATCCTCCAGACCGCAGCTGGGCACCATATCCACCTGATTGCAGCCATTACACACGCCAGTCCTCCTTCGGGCACAGGACAGTCTTCCTCCGGTTCACCTCTGCGTACAAGACCTGTCCACATCCGAGACCAGTCACCGTGGATGGCAGCACCACTGTGTACGCTGCGGGTGTCAGGCCTATTGGCTCTGCTCTGTCCTGGGTTGCCTCATACAGGCCATGCTCTGCACAGTAACAAGCATCAACTCACTCTGGCCCTGACACTCCTGAGACACTCAAACCCTTTCCTGCGGGGCTTTTAACAAAGGATCTGTGGCCTTATGCCACATGATAAACCAGGTCTGGAATGAACTGGACTGCACGACTACCATCCTGCAGTCTGTTTCACAGCACAATATCCCAGAGCAGGTTTTACCTACATTTGCCTTGGACACTAGCATGTCCAAGACTAACACTTATTTTTATTATTTTTAGTTTGCTTTGCAGTCACAGCTAAACCCATGACTGCCATGCACTCCTATAGCCTTTATACGCTTCTGAGACACGGGTCACTGCCTCACAATAAATATATATATATATATATATATATATATATATATATATATATATATATATATATATATGAACAACGGCAAAGCAAGATCCAGCAATAACGTGAGCAATCCAGGATGCTGTTAAAAAATTTTTCTTTCTTTTTATTCATAAATCCATTAAAATGCAATGGTCCAAGCAGTTCAAAACAGCAATAACGCAGGAAAGTAGTGCAGATAGGACTACGCGTTTCAGCGGTAAAACCCGCCTTCTTCACGGTCCAGAATCTAATCTGCTTTCCAAACATGGAACCTTATATACATCCCACTCCCATCAGGGTAATTATAAACATATGTGAGAGACTTAAAAACATGAGCTATAAAAGCAGATCAAACATATAAACTATCCACATATTGATCAATATACAACATGCATGAAGATTATAAAGAAAGGATTCAACATATTGGAGAAAAATACATTCAGAATGTCCAATAACCTGACCATAAAATTTGAGTGGTACAAAAACATAGAACAATAATATTAACCAGTATTATATAGTGCAAATATATCAATAGTGCATAACGATATCCAGGCGGTTATTAAAGCCCTGTGGCATGCGAGTCCCTATTTTGAAAAATGTCAAGAAGAGCCCCGACTTTAGCTACACTATTATCACCCAGCATGTTCAAAGATCCGGATAAAATTTCCCCTAGCAATTGGTTAAAAACAACAGGATATTTTAAATGCGGTGCCAATATCTGTAAGTGCTGCGGTTTTGCTAATAAATCCAAAATATTTACATCTATCTCCAATAAAAAACAGTTTAATGTTTGTTCTTTTATAAACTGTAATACGGAGAATGTAGTGTATCTAATTAATTGCAATATATGCCGTATGCAATATGTAGGTTGCATGATGAACCCCCTTAAAACTAGAATCCGCAAACACCTGTCAGACGCGAGTAATTTGCCTATGGTTGGTGCATCAGTAGTATCCCGACATTTTTCAAAAAAACATAATGGGGATTTACGCGGTTCCTCCTTTATGGGCATAGAGCATGTAAAAAAACCATTGAGGGGGGGAGATTTTCATAAAAAAGTGCTTGCAAGAGAGAGTAGGTGGATATTTGAGCTGGGGACTCGCATGCCACAGGGCTTTAATAACCGCCTGGATATCATTATGCACTATTGATATATTTGCACTATATAATACTGGTTAATATTATTGTTCTATGTTTTTGTACCACTCAAATTTTATGGTCAGGTTGTTGGACATTCCGAATGTATTTTTCTCCAATATGTTGAATCCTTTCTTTATAATCTTTATGCATGTTGTATATTGATCAATATGTGGATAGTTTATATGTTTGATCTGCTTTTATAGCTCATGTTTTTAAGTCTCTCACATATGTTTATAATTACCCTGATGGGAGTGGGATGTATATAAGGTTCCATGTTTGGAAAGCAGATTAGATTCTGGACCGTGAAGAAGGCGGGTTTTACCGCTGAAACGCGTAGTCCTATCTGCACTACTTTCCTGCGTTATTGCTGTTTTGAACTGCTTGGACCATTGCATTTTAATGGATTTATGAATAAAAAGAAAGAAAATTTTTTTTAACAGCATCCTGGATTGCTCACGTTATTGCTGGACCTTGCTTTGCCGTTGTTCACATTTGTATGGATGGACTCCTACATCCTGATCCGGGCACAACGGAGTTAACCAGGTCAGCTGAGGTTCCAGGTGGTTCACAGGAGTGAGCTGGTCTACATTGTTGGATTTATATATATACTATATATATATATATATATATATATATATATATATATATATATATTTATATATACTGTATATATATATAGTAGGTGGAGCTATCAGGACAACTTCAAGTCCAATTAAAGGGAATCTGTCACCCCTTTTTTGAGATATCATATAATGATGTCATTCAATTGTGTGTCACATAAGGATTCTCTTAGTACTTTTGCTTCCCCCTGACCCCGCACCTTTTATGCATAAATACCTTTTTTATATTGGTTCAGATGTAAGTAAACTGCCGCTGTCCGGTCCGATGGGCGAGGCTTATTCAACTGCTCCCCCCTCCCTGTCTTGCTCTACACAAGAAGACAAGCATACAGCAGAGAAACATACAAAAAAATGTTTATATTGCATAATAACTTTTCTTACTCTAAGCTTCCTAACATAGGAGGTACTCTTCTTGAACGTTACCAACAATCCTATAAAAAATTCTATATTAAACAGTGCAATTATTTCTCAATTCTAAGTGCAATTCTCATTTTCAAAGTGCTATTCTCTGTAACACATTTCCCTATCACTTTCTCTTATTCTGTCACTTTATTCTTATTTTTCTCTCATTCTACTAGATGCAAGACACTGACCTCAAATACCTGGTCTGTCACCTGTCTATCAATTCTTCATCTACATTGCTCATCTCTATATCAGACATTCCTAATTCTCACTATATAAAATCCATTTCTCAAATATCAACATTCTCATAAAACACATTATTAAATACTTTTCAGTAAAACATTGCAAATATTCTTGTAAGCGCTGGACACCGCTCCCAGCCGGGATCTCTTGCAGTGTCCTTTGAGGTAGACATCATTCTTCGAAAAGTGTCCATGCAAAAACATCATCTTCGCAAAGTGTCTCTGTATGTAAAACCAAGAAAGGGCACCCAAAGAGGTGCAAACTATTTACAATGTAAGTTTGGATCAATCAGCGTCTATGATCTCCTTAGTTCCATTTCGAAAACAACGCTGCCAATCATAACTAGGCAACAAAATAGACAAAAGGTACAACTGGTGCAACAAACCCTCCTGGGCAACGAGATTTGAAAAAATATGAAAAATCTGTTAATGGTGGTCCCCTCCTGGGGTTCTGGAAACCGAACTGTGACCGCTACCAGACTCTAGATGATCATTGGCAATTTTCAGGTACTCCTTTTCCCAGGGTGTCAAATCTGTAAATTTCAACTTGGGCTGCCTGGTAGGTGTTGGTATTGTGTCAACTGGTTTCTCAGGAACCGTCTGGATGGTAGCTGTAGGTGGAGGGGCAGCAACTGGTCGCTTTGGCTTCTATCTGTCGACAAACTCTTTGGGGATACGGCGGATGTTCAGGGCGTACCACCCCCTGAGTCCTTCGTGCCGGGTGAATGTTACGTACTCTCCGGGCTGCAGGTCCCTGTCAGGGTGCCCCCGCCTTAGATGGGGCTCCACATCCCGCCGGTTGAAGAACAGGTCACTGATCTGTTTGGGGTCTGCGATAAAGCCAAAACCTCTCCCGATTCATATTCAAGACCTGTCCCCAACCGGCTGCATCCCGGGGACCAAGTCGACCAGCAGGGATCCGCTCTTTCTGGTTTAAATCATGGCCCAGCACCGACATCTTCTGCTGCTCCCGTACCCTATATTCGGCTTCCAGCTGCCTTAACGTAGCCCGACAATGGGCCTCGGTCTTCTCTTTCTCCTCCCGGGACCTACTCTCACCCACTGGGGCCCGCGGTACCACCGTAAGGGGTTCAGGTGGCTCCCCCTTGGGACTAGCATCCCGGTCCAAGATGAGGTCCAACACGACCTGTCCCGCCGCCACCACGGGCGCGCACCCCAGGGCCTTTCCATGCGCAGTGACCGTAGTCCTACCTGGGACCTCCTGGCGGTGCTCCGGTTCCGTTACAGGCCCGAAGCGGTGGGGCGTTGTGGGGACTTCCGCCGGAATGGCGGGTCCGGGTGCTGGCAGTGGTGGAACAGATGGCGGCTCCGAGTCCTCATGGGTTTCAGTAGGGACCTGCACGGCCGCAACAGGTCCCGGCGGGAGCACGGCCTCCACTCCTCGGCCCTCCGATGAGTTCTTCAGGCCAGTGGCATATCAGCGCTGCCGGAGGATAGTCCGGTGCAACGGTAGCAGGTACCAGTGGAACGGGTACTGCTAGTGTAGGCCCGGCCGTAGCACGCTGCCGCCTCAGCTCCTCTAAGGCCTTCTGCCTCAGCTGCAGATGGGTGGTCAGCTCGGTTATCTCTTCTAACTGTTGTCGATTCATTTCCAAGTCAGGGTTGGAGCCGTCAGCCATGGCGCCGGGGATATGCACTTCCCCGCGCTCCACAGGCCTCCTTCCCTTGCTCTCCAAGATGGTGCTCTGGCGTTTCTCTTCCTGCCTCGGCCCCTTTCCCGCCACTGGCTTCTGCCCCTCCTTCCGGGGGCGGCGTCTTCTTCCAGCGCCTCAATACCAAGCCAGTATCCGAACCCCTCGGAGGGTGGGCCATGTATCTGTCACGTAATAATTCAGGCAGGGCAGACCCAATACTCTTCTCAGTCTTTTGTTAGGACCTCCTATCTCTTCACGCCCTTCTTCTCCGCGCCAGCGGCCATTTCTAATGTCCATTTTACAGTCTATCAGATCAGGTCTTCTACACATTTTCAAAAAGTCAAAGTTCAACAAATTTCAGGCACACAGAACCCGATGGCTTTGGGTCTCGTCATCCTGTTCGTGACACCAAAATTGGGTCGCCCTCGCCGGCTTCACCCAGGGCTGTGGGGTACTCGTTACCAGGCCGGTGTCAGGGGGACGAGGTGTCACAGCAGCGGTGACCCGGTCTGTGGCCCTGGGCGCCCAATATCAATGGCGGTGATGTTTGTTTGTAATGTAAAGTTCGTGACGCCACCCGTGGTGTTTGGCAAGTAAGATGTTAGCCAACGCAGCGTGCAGATCCTCTGGGGCTGATGGTGTGTCGCAGCTTAGATGGTGTAGCTCCCCACAGGTGAAGCTGTAACCCCAGGGCAGTGTGAAAGTACAATGGAGGAGTAAGGGGACGGGATGATGTAGATGTTAATACCCAGTTGTAGCGGTGCTGATGCGGGAATGATTGGAGTAAAACCAGAGCTTGCAGTTTCAAAGCTTTACTCACAGTTCGTAGTGCACACAGGTGCCCACTTCGGTACCGTGTCCTCTGGGGCAGAGGCCCAGCCAACCTCCAGGCAAGATAAGACTCTCCCCGCCAGCACCCCGCCAATGTGTCCTTCCTGAACGACTCCTCTATTGCGCCTTTTAATGTGAAGAGCTCCAGTACCGTGGCTACTCTGAAGTTCCTCCTGTCAGACGTTCCTAACAACTCTCTCACTTGTATGACAGACAGCTGTAGCCTGCTTCGGGGACTCCCTTCTCCTGAATCCCGGCTCTCTATCAGTTTCGCTGTTGTGTCCCAAGTCTTGGTTGGGAGTAGTGCATGTACAGCCAACTACTCCACCGGTGTCTGCTGAAGAACCATAAGTGTCCATACAACCTCGGGGACCGGGCCCCGGCCTTGCGCTGAGAACCTATAGGCAGGTTTCCTATCCAACCCACTCCTCCTCTCTGTTCTCTCTCCACTTCGTTCCGTGCTTGTCTTTCTCTCTCTTATGGAAATGCAGATTACAGTTCTACGTCTCTCCTTCTCTCTTCCTTTCCCGTGCCAGCTAGCTCAGGTCACTGAGGCAGCTGCAGCACTCCTTCCTCTATCCCTTCTTTCAGGGATCCCCCACTCCTCGCTGAGTGGCTAGAAACTCAACTCAAACCAAACTGAACAGAACTGAACTCTCTCAGACGGCCTCCTAAGGGACTGACCTGTAATTCTATCTTTCCCAGTCTTTTATACTAACTCCACCCATGTCCCAGTACATCTCTTGTTACGAAGCAGGGTTCCACGAAAGGTGCTCCTTCTACACCCTGAGCCTAAAGCTGCAATGTGGCCCTGCTGAACTATCCTTTGTGTGGAATGCAGGTGTTGGAGTGTGGCAGGGAGTTCCCACCTTACCTGGATGGTGGGGCACTACACCTTAGGAGAAGGTGCAGTACCTCTGTGGCGACTGAGCCTTATGGGCACCACACATGTATCCGCACGCTTCGGTCCAAGTGCCGGCGGCAGTGCCAGGTTTTCATGCAAGTGAGTATGAGCCCTAACACTGGGCCAAGTGCTGTGCGATACAACATCAGATAGCACTAGGCCATGTTTACACTCGTGTGAGCCCTATGTGTCAGTATGGGGTGTGATAGTCATGGGTCTGGCAGTGAAAACCCTGAGCAGTTTTTGCTGGAGAAAAACAGCCTCTTCAGGACACTTGTGGTATTACATGGTGCTCTATGAAAAGAATGAGTCTCCATGTAATACATGATATCTCGGAGTCTTGTAGAACAAGATATTAGAAGACAGGTTATGATTTATTATCAGTCATTTTCTCCTTTACCATTGACTAGTCCTTACACACACTTGGCTGATTTCACTCTGGAGATTTGATAGAAAAATAATAACATGACCTGTAACGCTATTTTTCCTGTCAAAACAATGGAAATTGTGGCCGAACTTCCAACCGAGTGTGCATGGGTACGTGAGTGTCAGGAGGAACGCCTGATGGTCTATTGATTGTTCAGCCAACAGCTATCGGCACTGTTCACATGACGTAAGGCATCGTTAGAGGTGCACATCTGGAGGCTCTCCAGATTCAGACGTCTCATGGAAGATTGCAATATTTCCCACTGTGTGATACAGAGGGTTATGCTGCTGATAGTCTTCCTTGTGGAAAAACAAATATTCTGAACACCTTGGTATGGAGTAGTGTGGATGACTGCCCTGTTTCTTACCTAAGAGCTCGCTCACTTGAGTGTATAACACGGCCGAGATGTTTTATCAGATGGCACTCGGCCCAGTGTTATTCTATGGGAAGTGCAGAACGGCGTTTTTTATCTTATGCTGCGAGTGGCTCCATATATCAGACTCCGTGCACCCAGTCTATGTCTATAGGTGCATGTGAAACATCAGACTGCATTAGGACTTCATTCGAGTACAGTCTGATATATGTGGTCACAGACAATGGAGAAGATGGAGAAATTAAGTTCTTCATCTTCTCCGCACTTGTGCTGCGCTTGTCTCACATGAGAGAATCCAATCACAGTAAGATGACACTCGGCTCATACTCTGATCGGAGTTTCATTAGCACAATCGAGCTGCTTCTCTCAGATGAAAGAATCTACGGTTGTGTAAGTGAGCCTTAGTGTACGGATGTACATGAGTGTGCATACATGTGTGGTTGTGTGTGTGTTGAGGTGAGTGTATAGGTGTGTACATTTGTATGTGTATGTTCAGGCAAGTGTGCATGTGTATGTATAAGTGTATGTTCATTGAGGTGAGTGTGCTTGAGTGTGTGTCTATGTATGTGTGTTGAGGTGAGTGTGCATGTGAATGTGTTTGTGCTTGTGTGAGTTGAGTCACATGTAGAGTTGAGCGATACCGTCCGATACTTCAAAGTATCGTATCGGATGGTATCGGCCGATCTTTAAAAAAAGTATCGGTATCGCCGATTCCGATACCGGAAGTCCCATTCAAGTCTATGGGACTTCCGGTATCGGAATAAGAAAAACCCTTTCCTGCCCTTGTACAGCCTCTCTGGGGTCTGTACGGGCCTTTCGGGGGGCTGTGCCGGCCTGCCAGGGGGTCTGTGCAGGCTCCGGTGGTCTGTGCCGGCCTGCCGGTGGTCTGTGCAGGCTCCGGGGGGCTGTGCCGGCCTGCCGGGGGGCTGTGCCGGCCTGCCGGGGGGCTGTGCAGGCTCCGGGGGGCTGTGCCAGCCTGCCGGGGGGCTGTGCCGGCCTGCCGGTGGTCAGTGCAGGCTCCGGGGGTCTGTGCAGGCATCGTCCGATGGGACTACAAGTCCCATCGGGCGATGCCTGCTACCATGACAGTGATTGACACATTAGCCAATGATGGGACAGTAGTAGTCCCATCATCCGGCTAATGTGTTAAATGTAAAAAAAAAAAAAAAAAAAAAAAAAAAAAAAATTTCCCACACAGCAATGGCATAAAGTGAGACTAGGGACTTTTTTTTTTTAAGTGGCGGAGGAATACAGTGCGGAAGGATACCTACCTTCCGTCATTGGATTCCTGCAGCCCGTAGAGAACGGCAGCATCATCTGATGCTGCAGTTCTCTACCCAAGATCGTCGTGGGACACACTCGTGGACTGCTTCGGATCGTGGGTGAGTATTTTTGTGGTTTGTTATGTTAATATTTATCCCGGAAAAGACAATGGCTTCGGGGAACAATGTGACAAGTATTGGTAAGTATGTTACTCTATGTTATATGTACTGTATGTCTATGTATGTATTGTATGAATGTATTGTATGTATGTAGTATATATGTGGTATGTATGTAGCATGTAGTATGTATGTAGCATGCATGTAGCATGCATGTAGTATGTATGTAGCATGCATGTAGTATGTATGTAGCATGCATGTAGTATGTATGTAGCATGTATGTAGTATGTATGTAGTATATATGTAGTATGTATGTAGCATGTAGTATGTATGTAGCATGCATGTAGTATATATGTAGTATGTATGTAGCATGCATGTAGTATGTATGTAGTATGTATGTAGCATGCAGTATGTATGTAGCATGTATGTAGTATGTATGTAGTATATATGTAGTATGTATGTAGCATGCATGTAGTATGTATGTAGTATGTATGTAGCATGCAGTATGTATGTAGCATGTATGTAGTATGTATGTAGTATATATGTAGTATGTATGTAGCATGCATGTAGTATGTATGTAGTATGTATGTAGCATGTATGTAGTATATATGTAGTATGTATGTAGCATGCATGTAGTATGTATGTAGCATGCATGTAGTATGTATGTAGCATGCATGTAGTATTTTTTTTTTTTTTTTTTTTTTTTTTTTTTAACATTTAACACATTAGCCGGATGATGGGACTACTACTGTCCCATCATTGGCTAATGTGTCAATCACTGTCATGGTAGCAGGCATCGCCCGATGGGACTTGTAGTCCCATCGGACGATGCTTGCACAGACCCCCGGACATCAGCACAGCCCCCCGGCAGGCCGGCACAGCCCCCCGGCAGGCCGGTACAGACCCCCACAGGGTGCACAGACCACCGGCAGGCCGGCACAGCCCCCCGGCAGGCCGGTACAGACCCCGGGCAGTCCACACAGCCCCCCGGCAGGCCGGCACAGCCCCCCGGCAGGCCGGCAGAGACCCCCGGAAGGCCCGAAATGACGGCGCATCATGATGCGCACACACCGCGCATCATGATGACGTCAGGCCGTCAATCAACTGAACTTCCGATTCCGATGCCGAATTCCGATATTGAAAAAATATCGGAAGTCGGTATCGGAATTCCGATACAGCAAGTATCGGCCGATACCCGATACTTGCGGTATCGGAATGCTCAACACTAGTCACATGTGCATGTATGTGTATATCTGTGTGTGCATGTGTTAGGATATGTGTTTTATGTATATGTGTTGATTTGAGTGTGCATGTGTGTCTGCTTGTATGTATGCGTGTTGTGAGGTAGCGCTGTTATTCAGTTAGGGGATCCTCGCTAGGCAGCGATCAAAACACATCCGGCACCAGGTTTTCCACAATACCAAAACAGACTATGCCGTTTATTCAGCAGCATAAACCCATAGAAGCAACATAAAGTTCTTATAACAGCATAGCGTCCATGACAGAGTTCAGCTCTGTAATCCCTGTGGTCACACAGGTTAAACATACACAAGCTTTCCAGCCTCAGTTATCTCACCCACGTCAGGGTTCTCTCATGGCTGCTTCTCCATACTGCAGACATTTATTCCCTCCAGGGACCTCTCAGGCACTTGCAGCCATTAAACACAGCATCCACATGCTGTCAGGAAGGTAGCCACACGAGACCTTCCAAACGGACCAATCAGGTCCCTGCATTCACCCCCATGTGACCTACCCTGGCCACATTATATGGTCCATAGCCACGCCCACCGGGGCACATGACTATGACCTCATCACAGGTCCTTCAACCACACATACAGTGGGGCAAAAAAGTATTTAGTCAGTCAGCAATAGTGCAAGTTCCACCACTTAAAAAGATGAGAGGCGTCTGTAATTTACATCATAGGTAGACCTCAACTATGGGAGACAAACTGAGAAAAAAAAATCCAGAAAATCACATTGTCTGTTTTTGTTTCATTTTATTTGCATATTATGGTGGAAAATAAGTATTTGGTCAGAAACAAAATTTCATCTCAATACTTTGTGATATATCCTTTGTTGGCAATGACAGAGGTCAAACGTTTTTCAAACGTGGGACACGTCTGGCACTGCAGGATCTGAGTCCATGGTGGCGTAGTGTGTTACTTATGGTAGGCCTTGTTACATTGGTCCCAGCTCTCTGCAGTTCATTCACTAGGTCCCCCCGCATGGTTCTGGGATTTTTGCTTACCGTTCTTGTGATCATTCTGACCCCACGGGGTGGGATTTTGCGTGGAGCACCAGATCGAGGGAGATTATCAGTGGTCTTGTATGTCTTCCATTTTCTAATTATTGCTCCCACAGTTGATTTCTTCACTCCAAGCTGGTTGGCTATTGCAGATTCAGTCTTCCCAGCCTGGTGCAGGGCTACAATTTTGTTTCTGGTGTCCTTTGACAGCTCTTTGGTCTTCACCATAGTGGAGTTTGGAGTCAGACTGTTTGAGGGTGTGCACAGGTGTCTTTTTATACTGATAACAAGTTTAAACAGGTGCCATAACTACAGATAATGAGTGGAGGAAAGAGGAGACTCTTAAAGAAGAAGTTACAGGTCTGTGAGAGCCAGAAATCTTGATTGCTTGTTTCTGACCAAATACTTATTTTCCACCATAATATGCAAATAAAATGAAACAAAAACAGACAATGTGATTTTCTGGATTTTTTTTTCTCAGTTTGTCTCCCATAGTTGAGGTCTACCTATGATGTAAATTACAGACGCCTCTCATCTTTTTAAGTGGTGGAACTTGCACTATTGCTGACTGACTAAATACTTTTTTGCCCCACTGTATATCTCCATCTCAAGGCCACCCACCTTGAGATACATAACGGTCATTCAGTATCTTGCCATTCATCCACGCTCCTGGGACATCCATTCAGCTCCCCCTAGTGGACACAGTGGTCACTACACCACAGTGTGTGGAGGTGAGTATATATGTGTGTTCAAGCGAGTGTGCATATGTACAGTATGTATAAGTGTATATGTGTTGGGGTTAGTTTGCATGTATGTGTGCTTGTATATATGTGTGGATTGAGGTGAGTGTGCATGTGTATGTCTGTTGATGAGAGCGTGCATACATGTGTGGGTGTGCGTACAGTACAGACCAAAAGTTTGGACACACCTTCTCATTCAAAGAGTTTTCTTTATTTTCATGACTATGAAAATTGTAGATTCACTCTGAAGGCATCAAAACTATGAATTAACACAAGTGGAATTATATAATTAACAAAAAAGTGTGAAACAACTGAAAATACTGTATGTCATATTGTCATGATCCAGGTTGGATATGACAGAGAAAATGCACAAGTAACCTTTTTTTTTCTCTTTAGCTGTGTGCTAAAGTTTGGTTTCAGTTCTAGTTTCCCCCCGGTGGCCATTAGGGTCATTGCACTTGGGTTACTTTAGTTTTGTGCACGTAATTATAAAACAGGTGTGATTGCTCTATAAAAGAGTGTCAGGTGTGGTAATCACTGTTGGTGATAGTCCTCAGTTACAAGGAAGCCTGGGTGAAGGATGGAGCTGAAGGAGAGTCCCGGGCAGCTTAGTGAGGTCCTGGAGTGGCAGCTATGGTGTCTGCGAGGAGGGCTGGCATGGCTTGGTGGAGTTGCAGCTATGGTGTCAGCAAAGAGTTCTTGCATGGCTTGGTGGAGTGGCAGCTACGGTGTAGAGCTGCACTATGGTGTTGGATCCGGTCGGAGGAAAAGATGCACGCAGGTTGTGGGCTCTGTTGCTGGGAGCGTAAGCAACAGAGCAAAGCTAAGTGGTGTTCCCCTGTTTTGTCTCTTTTCCTTGTGTGTGTTCTAGTGCAGTGATGGGATTAGTTTCCGCACCGTCAACTTCACTAGTGAAGGTTTAGGTGCAGGGCGAGTCATGGTTTTTAGGTTCCTGATCGTCGCCCGGTGCCGAACCGGCCTAGGGAACGTTAGGAGTGTAGAGACACTGACTCAGGGGAGTGTAGGAGGTCTCCACTTCCCCGTTCCCTATCGTAAGGCCACCATTGTTATTGTTACCCAGGTTTTCCCTTTTATTGTTTAAATTCGCCTTACTGGAGGCGGGGTTTCCAGACATACGTGTATTTCCGAAATTCGCCTGTTGGAGGTGGCGTATCCAGCTGCACGTTTTATTATTTAAATTCGCTCAACTGGAGGCGGTGTATCCAGGGTCACGCGTGTCATCTAAATTCGCCCTGCTGGAGGTGCTGTGTCCAGTCGCGCGTGGCCGTGACACTTATATTCTAGGGTCTTCAAAGTAGCCACCTTTTGCTTTGATTACTGCTTTGCACACTCTTGGCATTCTCATGATGAGCTTCAAGAGGTAGTCACCGTAAATGGTTTTCACTTCACAGGTGTGCCCTGCCAGGTTTAATAAGAGGGATTTCTTGCCTCATAAATGGGGTTGGGACCATCAGTTGTGTTGTGCAGAAATCTGGTGGATACACAGCTGATAGTCCTACTGAATAGACTGTTAGAATTTGTATTATGGCAAGAAAAATGCAGCTAAGTAAAGAAAAATGAGTGGCCATCATTACTTTAAGAAATGAAGGTCAGTCAGTCTGAAAAATTGGGAAAACTTTGAAAGTGTCCCCAAGTGCAGTGGCAAAAACTATCAAGCGCTACAAAGAAACTGGCTCACATGAGGACCGCCCCAGGAAAGGAAGACCAAGAGTCACCTCTGCTGTGGAGGATAAGTTCTTCCGAGTCACCTGCCTCAGAAATCGCATATTAACAGCAGCTCAGATTAGAGACCAGGTCAATGCCACACAGAGTTCTAGCAGCAGACACATCTCTACAACAACTGTTAAGAGGAGACTTTGTGCAGCAGGCTTACATAGTAAAATAGCTGCTAGGAAACCACTGCTAAGGACAGGCAACAAGCAGAAGAGACTTGTTTGGGCTAAAGAACACAAGGAATGGACATTAGACCAGTGGAAATCTGTGCTTTGGTCTGATGAGTCCAAATTTGAGATCTTTGGTTCCAAACACCGTGTCTTAGTGTGACGCAGAAAAGGTGAACGGATGGACTCTACATGCCTGGTTCCCACTATGAAGCATGGAGGAGGAGGTGTGATGGTGTGGGGGTGCTTTGCTGGTGACACTGTTGGGGATTTATTCAAAATTGAAGGCATACTGAACCAGCATGGCTACCACAGCATCTTGCAGCGGCATGCTATTCTTCCGGTTTGCGTTTAATTGGACCATCATTTATTTTTCAACAGGACAATGACCCCAAACACACCTACAGGCTGTGTAAGGGCTATTTGACCCAGAAGGAGAGTGATGGGGTGCTACGCCAGATGACCTGGCCTCCGCAGTCACCAGACCTGAACCCAATCGAGATGGTTTGGGGTGAGCGGGACCTCAGAGTGAAGGCAAAAGGGCCAACAAGTGCTAAGCATCTCTGGGAACTCCTTCAAGACTGTTGGAAGACCATTTCCGGTGACTACCTCTTGAAGCTCGAAAATATTTTATTGATACAAGAGATACACACTAAAATCATGATAAAAACATGACAGGCATCCCAGACATACATAATAATTTGATATAACACATAATAGACATATGCAATATAAGTACCTAAATATAGTCTGACCAAAATTATAACAATAAAGCAACTTCCCCTGACGAAGCCATACGGGTTGCGGCGATACGCGTGGGGTATGGTCCTGGGCAGGGCGCCCAATTGTCTGGTTCTTATCGCAGTTTCTAATCTCCCACTGGGGGGGTGGATGTTGTCTGGTTCTTGTATATCTTGGCATTGCCTATTATTACAGGGTTTCCCTTGGGCTTATCATGGCTCGTGTATTCTAACCTGGCAGCATGGATGTTCATATGGGATGGTTGTAGTCCACCCAGTGGCTATGTAGTGTCAGGGCTACATGGTCCTCATGAGTCCAGTGATAAGGAGGTCGATTGCTTTATTGTTATAATTTTGGTCAGACTATATTTAGGTACTTATATTGCATATGTCTATTATGTGTTATATCAAATTATTATGTATGTTTGGGATGCCTGTCATATTTTTATCATGATTTTAGTGTGTAACTCTTGTATCAATAAAATATTTTCCAGTTTCACTACTATTGGTTCAGTGTGCGCTCTTTGCAGTGGTACTTTCATCTTCAATTTTCATTGCTTATTTTCCACTGCTGCGGCACCTGGCCCTTATATATAATATGGTATTTTGCACAGTTTAGTGCGCCCAGAATTGTTAACTGTGTATACCTCTTGAAGCTCATCAAGAGAATGCCAAGAGTGTGCAAAGCAGTAATAAAGCAAAAGGTCGCTACTTTGAAGAACCTAGAATATAAGACATATTTTCAGTTGTTTCACACTTTTTTGTTAATTATATAATTCCACATGTGTTAATTCATAGTTTTGATGCCTTCAGAGTGAATCTACAATTTTCATAGTCATGAAAATAAAGAAAACTCTTTGAATGAGAAGGTGTGTCCAAACTTTTGGTCTGTACTGTATGTGTGAGCTTCCATGTGTGTATAAAGAGTATAAAGGTAAGCTATCTCTTGATTTGTGTGGTCTGCAGTGTGTCATGTGTGGACTGTGTCTTCATCATGCCCATGATTTGTGCAGATTATTAACTGCCTTGTTTCCTTCTTTCCTGACCCTCACCCAATGCTGTACTGAGAATTGTGAAGCGAGTATCATAAGACCTGCATTTATCAAGGGAGAAAACTTTTCAAGATCCAGCACAGAAGGTGGGTGTGCCTGCTTGTACCTGTGTATGTATGTGTGTACATACGTCGGTGTATCCAGAACTGCAGTATTGAAGCGGTTCCTGTCAGTGTGTGTGTTGAGGTGAGTGAGTGTTCAGGTGTGTTTGTGTGTGTTGATGTGAGTGTGTGTGTTCCTGTCAGTGTGTGTGTTGAGGTAAGTGTGTATGTTGAGGTGAGTGTGTGATGCGGTGAGTGTATATTTTTTAAGTTGTATGATAAGGTGAGTGTGTTGGTGTTGAGGTGAGTGTGTGTGTTGAAGTGAGTGTGTTGTTGAGTGTGTGTCAGGTGAGTGTGTGTTGAGGTGAGAGTTTTTTATTCAGGCGAGTGTGTTGAGATGAGTGTGTGTGTGTTAAGGTGAGCGTGTGTGGTGAGGTGTGTGTGTGTTGAGATGAGTGTGTTTTGAGTTGTGTGTGTATTGAGGTAAGTGTGTGTGTGCTGAGTTGAGTGTATGTGTGTTGAGGTGAGTGTGTGTTGAGGTGTGTGTGTGTGAGATGAGTGTGTGTTGAAGTGAGTCTGCGTGTTTAGGTGAGTGTGTGTTGAGGTGTCAAGGATTTATTTGTCTATCCCACCGCTGACACCAATATGTCAGGGATTTGTGGGGGGGAGTTTGCCCCCCCCAGTTGTCAGAAGTTTATATATTGTATATATGGTCGGGTGATATATAAATCCCTACAACTTGTGTTACCACTTTCCAGTTCTGGTTCGGAACTTGCAGCCCTCTGGCGCCCCCCTTACCTCAGGTCAGTCAGGGAACTGCACCTAGGTTAAGTAGTCGCCGGAAAAGCTGCCTGGTCGCGTCCTGGCTATCGGGCACTCTGCAGTGAGGGCGGTATATATATCACCAGTCTCAGTCAGGAAATACACACTTAAACCTCCGATCCGTCACTGCCAGGGTTTCCCAATACCACCAGGGACACTTTGCTGCCACCAGTTCCTCGTTCAATACTAAAAACTATACTGGGTCAGAAACCCACCCACCAGTTAGCGTACTTTGGCACGGAGGACATAACAGTTCGATCATAGAGCCAAGAGAACAAGCTAGTAAATTTGTAAGTTTACTCCAGAAAAAGATAGGCAGTGTTTACGAAAATACAAAATATAGTAGAAAAAGAGACAAAATACAATATGTACAGACAGTTACAAATAAAAGGGATTAAAATAAGAAACTTACTGTATCACAGATATGACGTGTTAATAAAGGGGAGGGGAGTTCCCAAAGACAAAGATTCAGCCCACAGCATGGATGTTTTCTGTCGTCCCCAGGTCTGAACACCTCTCTGATGGAGCATCTGAATTTTATGCTTTTCTCCTGCTGACCTCACTGGGGGCTGAGTCAGAGAATATACGTCCCTTTTTGACGAGTTATTAAAAACCTACTCACCATATCTCTGGCTGGGGGGCTCATAGAGTGACGGCAGGGGGATTATATTTTCTCTTACGAAATGATCTTTCATTTAAGACCAAACATGACGTCTCTGTGTGGTACTGGAGGGCAGAAACCCTATCCTCGGTTTCTGGTGACCCTAGAAGTCGCAAAATGCTGTCGGGCGTAGCTTTAAGAATACTGATTCTGAAAATATGTTTCCTGCCTCTGGGATTATTGTATGTTATTAAATTTGAGTTTGAATAGATAAAGGATAGTTTAAATCAGTGGCGGGAAGAACTGCTTTTCACTAGTCAGGACCATGAAATACTATGTGTTGAAGTGAAGGGGGGAGGGATAGTGTCTCACAGAGCAGAGATATGGGGGAAGCTGCGAGGGGGATTGTTTTTGAAGCATGTCATTCACAAACCAAGGAGATGCAACAGGCATCTTTGGATGGATGCTTCAGTTATTTAGGCAATAACTCATATTTTCCTGACACCTCCCCCTTTTGACTGCGCTATGGAGGCAGGACCTCTCGGTACTCCTCCAGGCGCACCTGTGTGGGTTTGCACCCGCCTAGATAAAACATCAGCATTGCCATGCTTGCTGCCCTTTTTGTGTTTAACGGTAAAGTCATACTGCTGGAGGGCAAGGCTCCAGCATAGCAACCTTCCTTTGGTACCAGACACATTATGCAGCCAACTCAGGGGGTTGTGGTCGGTCACCACGGTGAAGGTGCCCATACAGGTAGGGCTGCAAATGTTGCAGGACCCAAACCATGGCCAGGCACTCCTTCTCTATGGTGGAATAGGCCACTTCCCTCGGCAGGAGCTTCTGGCTCAGATACAAACTCGCTGGTGTCGGTCCGTACTAAGAACGGCCGACTGCTGTAGACTGCCCTTAGCACAGGAGAGCTGCTCAGGGCTGTTTTCAAAGCCCTAAAGGCCCCCTAATAGTCGTTTGTCCAATCGACTGTAAGGGGTAGCTTTTTCTCGGTTAGGTCCGTCAAGGGCTTTGCAAGGCTACTATTGTTTTGTACAAAGCGCCTGTTGTACCCTACAGGGCACAGGAAGGACATCACCTGCTCCTTGGTCCTGGAGGTGGGCCAGGACGCGATAGCGTTCACTTTCCTAGGCTCTGGCCTCATAGAACCCCCCGCCTACCCAGTGCCCCATGTAGTGGACCTCTCTCATGCCCATCTGGCACTTTCTCGGCTTGATGCAGCCTCCCTATCACCTCCTGGAGATGCTGAAGGTTATCCTCCCAGGTGGAACTGAAGACGGCAATGTCATCCAGGTAAACCACCGCGCACCTCTCCAGTCCCTGGAGCAAGTGTTTAACCATTCGCTGGAATGTGGCTGGGGCATTCTTCATGCCAAATGTCATGACCGTGGACTTGTACAGTCCAAAGCGGGTGATAAAGGCAGACTTCTTCTGTGCTTCGGAGCTCAGGGGAATCTGCCAATATCCCCGACTCAGATCCACAATGGATAGAAAGCGTGCGCCAGCTGACCGCTCAAGCAGCTTCTCGATGCGCGGCATCGGGTGCGCATCGGAGGCTGTTATGGCGTTGAGCCCCTGTACTCCACACAGCAGCACGTGGTCCGACCCTTCTTTGGCACCAGGACTACAGGTGAGGCCCACACTCTCTTGGACCGCGTAATCACCCCCAGCCGTAACATCTCATCGATCTCCTGACACATGACATGCTGCACCTCGTCCGAGATCCGATAGGATGTCCGCTGTAGTGGGGCATGATTCTCGGTGTCCACCTCGTGGACTGCTACCTCAGTCCTTCCAGGTCTGTAGGTAAACACGTCCCAGAAGGATTCCAGCGTGGCTCGCAACTGCGACCGCTGGTGTGCGGATAGCAAGGCACTTACCTCCACGTCCTCTATGGACCCGCCGGCCTTAGCTTGGGCCAGCAGGTCCAAGAGGGGGTCTTCCTCCCTGTCATCAGGCAGGTTGCAGACTGTCACAATCCATGTTTGGATCTGTGGCCGATCTGGGCTCACATATAACCTTTTTTTTCCTTCAAGCCTCTGGCTTAATGTTAGTTTTTGCCCCCGGTGGCCTCCAGTATTATTACAACCTTAGTGGCTGCTAATGGGTTTTTGCCCCCTGTGGCCGCTGGGGTTATTACAACCTTAGTGGCTGCTAATGGGTTGCCCCCGGTGGCCGCTGGGGTTACTACATGTGTAAATTAGCCAGCAGGTGTTAACCCTCCCCTCCTTCCTATATAAGGGTGTCAGGTGCTCTGGATCACTGTTGGTGATACTGGTCATTTCCTAACCAACCTTGGAGGAGAGAGGAGATATTGGGAGCAGTGCTTTGCAGCTCATCCAGAGCTTTGGTGTTTCAGCTGTTCAGTTGGAAGCTGTATCCAGGTGCCGTACTCTGTTGCCTCAGGAGCATTGGCAGCAGAGAAAGCTAAGTTTTTCTTTTTCCCTGTTCGTTATTTTCCCTAATGTAATATTAGTACAGCGGTGGGACCAGTGTCCGCACTAGCTAGTTCCCTAGTAAGGGATAGGTGCAGGGCTAGTGAGGGATTCAGGTATCCTGGTCGGTGACAGGTGAAGAGCCTGTATAGGGAACGTGAGGAGTGTTCAGGGGCACAGCCTCAGGAGAGTGCAGGAGGTATCCACGTCCCCGTTCCCTATTGTAGGGCCCACTGTTGTGACTGTGTCCCCGGTGTTCCCTTGTTTGTCTTGTCGTTCTAGTTGCCGACCTGCTGGTCGCGTAACACAGGACAAGTCACTACGTGACACAGACCAGTAGGACGCAGGCTCCACGTTCTTGATGAGCCTTCATCATATTAATGTGGAAGGCCTTGTGCCTACCCCGAACGTGGTCAAGAGTGACCAAGTAGGTGACTGGGTTGAACTGTTGGTGTGTGACGCACAGGCCCTCCTAGGCTGCCTGAAGCTCATCATTTGGTACGGGGACCAGCACCCACCCCTTCTTACCCACCTAGTAGGTCCATTCCCGGGCGTTCTGGTCGTACCAGTGCTTCTGGTTATCCTGGGCCTGCGCCATGTTGTCATGTACCAACTGCGTCAAGGTCTGCATCTTGTCACAGAAGCGCATGACATACTCCATGATGGACACTTCTGAAGTGCTTGACTCTTCTTCCCAGGATTCCCTTACCAACCCAAGGGGTCCCCGGACTCGCCTGCCGTACAGGAGCTCAAAGGGGGAAAACCCCTTTGAGGCCTGCGGAACCTCTCAGTAAGCGAATAACAGGTGTGGGAGGTACCACTCCCAGTCGTGTCTTTGGGTCTCAACCAACATTTTTAGCATCTGTTTGAGGGTTACCATTGGTTTGGGGGTGATACGTGCTCGATACCAGATGCTTCACCTGCATTTTCTTACAGAGAGCCTCCATTAGGACAGACATAAATTGAGTCCCCTGGTCGGTAAGCAACTCCCTGGGAAATCCTACTCGTGAAAAGATGGCCAACAGGGCATCCGCCACCTTATCCGCCCTGGTTGAGAACAGAGCCACTGCTTCTGGGTACCGGGTAGCACAGTCTACCACTGTAAGGATGTACTGCTTTCCAGAGCTGCTGGGTATGGCCAGTGGTCCCACAATGTCCACAGCGATCCTCTGGAAAGGCTCCTCTATCACTGGCAAAGAGATCAGGGGAGGCTTGGGACCAGGCCTTGACTTCCCCACTCTTTGACAGGTGATACAGGAGCGGCAGTAGTTTGTTACATCTGTCCTCATCTTGGGCCAATAGAAGTGTTGAGACAGCCGGGCCTTAGTTTTGCTGATCCCCAAGTGTCCAGCGAGTGGAAACTCATGGGCAATCTGCAACAACTCACCCCTAAATTGGTACGGGATGACCAGCTGTCTTTCCCTCAACCACTCCTTTTCTGTCTCCCAGTACAGCCTCCCTCGTTCCCAGAACACCCTCTCCTTATTAGACTCAGAGGTGGGCTCCTGGGTGAGGTGTCTCAAGGTCTCCAGGCTCGCGTCTGAGTGCAGAGCAGCCTGGAGATCCTGGCCGGAAGCAGCCAGAAGTGACGTCAAGGTCCCTTCCTCAATGGAACCCTCTGGGACCTGCTCTGGATCCGTCTCTGGTTCAGTCATCCCTCCCTGACTAAAGATTTTGCAAAGGTGGTGGGTCCTCTGAATGAACTGCTGAGGGGGACCGCCGTAGTGCCGAAGACCCAGTGCATCCCCTGGGACCAGAGGCGAGATGAGGCATTCCAGGCTATAAAGAATGCCCTTACTTCAGCCCCGATTTTGGCCTACGCATATTTCGATCATTGTGTCGTTGTACACAGACGGTAGCCTTCATGGACTCGGTGCAGTACTTTCCCAAATACAGGATGGACATTAGAGAGTCATTGGGTATGCCAGTAGGTCTCAAGTGACGGTGGAAACTCTAGTGGGGGATCTCAATGAACAACTCGAAGAGGAAGAAACCCCAGACTTCTGTAAGTTCAAATCGTGTAAAGTATAGCGTGGCACTACTACAAGGTGCACAAGTAGGTTACCCAGACCCAAGTGAATAAAGTGCCAAGTTACTTTATTATTCTGTAAGTTCAAGACCCCAGTGGTTGCGGTCCAGTCGAGTAGGGAGGCCTGCGCACTACCCCAATCTCTGAGGAGAACCAATGAAGAGTGGGGAAATGTTCAAGATGAAGACGGAGGGCTGAGACAGATGAAATGCTGGGTAGCGCAGAAGTGGAAGCCAGGCAAACAAGAGAGAGATAGCCTGGACGCCGAGATGAAGAGTGTCTTACACCAGTGGGATAGGCTGGAGGTGCGAGAATCTGTGCTATATCGCAAGAGGCAACAGCCAAAAGATACTGAAGTAAGGTGGCAGGTGATCATCCCAGGAGGAATGGCCCAAGAAGTGGCTAAAGATGCCCTCGAATTTGGAGCCCACTTTGGGTCCACAAAGACCTACCAGTGGTTACAGCGGCACGTGTACTTCCCCCGGTTTGAGTCCGTGGTAGAAGAGGTTTGCCGGCAATGTTGGGTATGCGACCTCATTAAGAGTACTGAACAAAGGGCACCCATCCAGACCATACATACTAAGGAACCGCTAGAAGTCCTGATGATCGACTTTCTCCTCATGGGACACTCAGCCCATGGGCCACAGTACTGTTTGGTGATGACCGACCATTTCTCCAAGTTCGAAGTAGTCACCCCGACTAGAGATCAGACTGCCGAGTCGGCGGCGCTGGCCATCTGTCAAGACTTCATCCGAGTGTATGGGTGCTCAGAGCGCATCCACTCTGACCAAGGTGCATGTTTCCAAGGCAAGGTGATGGAAGAACTGTACCATTTGTATGGCATTGAGTGGTCCCGGACCACCCTTTACCTTCCTCAAGGCAACAGAGCATGTGAACGCTTCAACCTGACCTTACTTCAAATGCTGAGGACATTGGAAGAGGACAAGAAGGCATGTTGGCCAGATTTCCTGCCAGAGTTGGTCTGGACCTACAACAATCGGGTCCATTCCACCTCGGGTTACACCCCCTATCTGCTGCTGTTTGGAAGAGCTGGATGAGAGATCATTGAATTGAAGTTGGAACAACCAGAGGAGCTGATGGAGCGAAACGTCACTTCATGGGTGAAAGAACATCGGAAACGACTGCAAACAATACGGCGGTTGGTGGGTCAGCAGCTACAGGAGAAAGAACATACGGGCCGTAAACTGATTCAAGAGATACCGCTCCGGCCCGGGGACCGAGTATTAGAGAGAAACGCCCCAAGGGTAAACTAAGCGAGAGATGGGAAGTACAGCCTTACAAAGTCATTGAGCGAGTGTATGCTGACGGTCCAGTCTACAAGGTGCAGGTTGAGAATGGGGCGTCCGCCTCTAGAGTGCTCCACAGGAATATGCTACGACCGTGCCGGTCCGAGGCCCGTCCTGTACCAGTGCCGCTTGAGGGTGATGCTCCACCTCCAGAACCTGTCTTGCCTGCTGGTGAAATCAATAACGAATGGTGGATCGGCCCTGACATCGTGGGGGGCCCTCAGCCGGACAGAGATGGTAATCTTCTGGAGGTCCCAATGCCGCCACGTGATGATGAGTCCAGACAAGAGCCTACTACAACTCCTGCAGCAAGTATTCCTCTGGAGGATAGTCAAGACATCCGGAGATCCCAGAGGTCTACTGCAGGGGTTCCACCAGCCCCGATACATAGAACAGTGTTCTCTGTATGTTTCTCCGCTTGTGTTTTCTCCCCTATAGGTGCTGTTCTGCATTGCAACTGTCTCTATTCCACTGCAACCTTGATGCTGAGCTGGTCGAGGACGACCATATTTAAGTAGGGAGGCATGTAAGGGGGTGGCAGTGCTATGGACAGTAGAGACAAGCTTCCCCTTTAAGAGACAGCACCCCATTGGTTAGAGCAGTGGGACATTCTGCACTTCCCTGCTGTAAAGGCTGTTTGGTTTCATCTGCCAGACTACAGAGGGGAGGGGCTGCTTTTCTTTGTGGAGAAGAGACCTGAGATTTTCAGCAGGAAGCAGGTGTGCCTGCATGAGCTGTAAGGAAAAGAACGTTTAGTCTGCGACTGTGACTTTTTGCAAACTATTCTGGGGATTAAAAGGTGGTTTTCCTGTCTTGCTGTGAGAAGCCACGAAGAAAGAACAAGAAAGGAACCAAGAGGAGGAATCCATTGTTTCTAGGAGCATCATTGAACTTTCACACAAGGAAAACAGAGCTTCCAGGAAGAAGTGCGCGCTATCTTGCAAAGCTTCAGGGACCCCCCAGGAATGGACTGAGATACCAACTACTGTGAGTGTTAACCCCGTGCGCACATGTTTAGGGCTTAGGATAGGCTGCAATAGACAGAGCACGGTAGCCGTGCGGTCAAGGTAGAAGCGGCCAGTCAGGCTAGAGTTAGAGTAGCAGCATACTGTACTTTATTGTATTGTTTTGCCTTTTGCAAAATACACTGATCTGTAATAGTTGGTGCTCCATGCCATTTGTACGGCCCAGCTAGAAAATATCACTTTTCTAAATTGTTTTATGTCATTGCATACCCCTGTTTACAATTTCCTAACACTGCATTCCTTGCCTGTAAATAAATTAACCCTTTGTTGCTTGCACCTCATCTTGTGTACTGTAGTCTCCCTGCATTGTGGTGGTCCCCCGGCCATCGCTTCACCAGTGTCCAACAAAGCATTCATTGGGAAGCCATCAATCACAATGGGCAGGACTGGCCGTCCTCCCTCGTACTTGTCTCGCCAGCTTGGTGGGCCTGGACGTCTTACTCCTGGGGTAGGCCCTCTGCCCCAGGGGTTGCTTGTTTAAATGACAGAATCTTGCGATATGTCCTACCTTGTGACAGTGGCGACAGATGGGTTGTCTGTTTTGATTGTAGCGATCGTTGTCTCTCCCTCTGATTGGTTCGATCCTCTTTCTCTGTAGCCACGGGAAGTCATCTGGACTGGAGGCCAGCTGGATCTTCTCTTTTGGAGACATTTGCATGGACTGCACAGTTTTGGTTAGTGCAGTGACACTTTTGGTCAGCTCCTGGACCTGAAGACGTAACTCAGCAGAGGGGTCATCATCCAGAGTAGGTGCTTCAGCCCCTACAGGGATCTGAGGGAAGGATGCTGCTTCTTGGTGGTATGTAATTGCTGGGCACCTAGGGGGCGCTGGGCGGCTGACATTTGGTTCATGCAGCAGCCGGATAGCCCTGTCTTTGAAGTCTGCAAAGTTCACATTAGAGTTCTGTAGGGCCATGATGCGCAGCTGTGTCCTGTGAGTGCTGGACAGGAGTCCCTCAATGAATTGCTCCTTTAACAATCTGTCTTCATCTTGCACACTGGCTGGATCAACCTGCTTTACAGCTCGCAGCGAATCCTGCAGGTTAAGGGCATAGTCCCGTATACTGTCCTGCACCCTTTGTTTGCACCCAAAGAATCTCATTTTTATTTCTGCTGCAGTGCGGGTGTCAAAGATGTCCTTCAGCCTGGCTAATATTTGCTTAACAGTTCTTTTGTGAGTGTTTGGCCAGGACTTCACTTCCCTCAGAGCAGCACCAGCTAACTGGCCAGTGAGGATGCTAACTTTTTGATCCTCAGACAGGGGGTATACTTTAAACAAACTGCATAGTCTCTCTTTAAAATCACTCAGGGCGTGTGATTCCCCTGAGTATTGTGGTAGCCAGGCCGCTCCTGGGATGTAGGGCATTGATAGCGGCATAATGGGGGCTGCGGCTGCTGTTGCCGCGGTGACTGGCGGTATCACAAGGGATATGGTTGCACCCACCGCTGCTTCTGGCTGGTTTATGGCGTCTGCGGCTGCGTCCGCCGCTGCATCTCTATCTGGGCTAGACATCCTCTTTCCCCCTAGTGAATCTCAGCCAGGCTTTGCGGGTCGTTACCTTGGTGCACGGCTGCTCCACCTGCAGTAGCAACGAGGCTCCTTCCGGCCTCTTATGTCCCCTTCTTCCTTCTGATCACGGAGCGCGGCCCGCAGTTTACTTCGCGTGCTGCTCTCAGGTTCTGCCCACGACGACACGCCTTACTGCACTGCCATGGCTGCCATTTTTACAGTCAAAATCACAGTCAATGAACTTCAATCCTTTGCACATTCCGTGAAGCAATCTTTCAATTCAATAAGGTATTTGGCACAATTCAATACAGTCTCTGGCACACAGGACCAGGTGGTACCGGGTTTCTTAATCCTGCTCGTGACACCAAAATGGAGCGCCTCCAAGGCCGTGGGTTACTCAGTACCGGGCCAGTGTCTTAAAGGGATGTGTCACGGCAGCAGTGTCCCGGTCCGTGGCCCTGAGCGTCCATGAAAAGTGAGGAATAAATTTTATGTGTAGATAAATTTGTGATGCCACCTGTGGTTTCTGATTAAAAAGGGACCAGCGCTGCAGTGCAGATCCTCTGGGACAGATTTTAGGATGCAGCAAAGTTGGAATAGCTCTCCACAGGCAGAGCTGTCATCCCAGGGCAGTTGCAGTAGATGTTAAGGGAGATGATGATGTAGTGTGAGGTAAAGGTTGTAGCAGTGCTGAGTTGGTGAAGCAGGAAGGAGGCACAAAACACAGATGAATGCAGTTTCCAAAGCTTTACTCACAGTTTTGTCCACAGTACAGATGGAAATGGAGATCCAGCAGCCTGAAAGCAGATCAGAGTCCCTTGAATCAAGTGTTGGAGGCTTCCTTTCTGCGCTATTGTCTGAGGTCCCTGCAGCTTGAAGCTATGCTTGGGCCTCTGTTTTCTACAGTCCTTAGTACTTGCCCTTATGGCAGGCAGCTCGAGCCTCATCCTCTGTGGCAGCTCCAGGCTCTCGTTTGCTGCTGTGTCTCAGGGGCTTTTGTGAGGCCAGGAGGCTTGCAGTCTCCTGCTCTCCGGATTTAGCTATTGAGACTGTCGTTCCCAGACATCCATGGACTCCGGTGTCCAGTTTCCAGCGCACCTACCTGGGGTGAGCTTACTTACAGCTCCACTTCCCCCAGGCTTCTCTCAGCTCTTTCTCCTTTCCTCCTTCTATGTTAGTCTGGGGAGCAGCTCTTTCATGCTTCTTGCTGCTTCCCCATCCCAGACTCAACTAACTAACTCCTCCTCCAACCCAGAACATGCTGGAAGCTCCCCTAAAACGGTTCAGAGCTCCCCCTTCTGGTCTGGAGTAGGAAAAGGGTTGTGTGTAGTGGTTACCTGACCAGGGAACTCCTCTCGGCTTCCCGGCATGTCATCACCTTCCCCGAGAGGGAGGCAATGTCACTGTGGCAACCGGACTCCTGGGGGTGCCACAAAATTTCTTCCTGTAAACTTCAGAAGGTTGCTAAGCACAGTCTCCAGGGGTATGCTTCCCTGGCAGTCTCAGTTATGGACTGATCTGCCATTTCTGCTTTGGAATGTTGCATCCTGCAGACGACGCCAAATATAAAGCAGGTGATCGGATGCAACACGCAGACAGGGACAAGGTACCCAACTAAATTGTTTATTTCTCCAGAATGGTGGGAAAATGATGTAACTGTGGCAATGGTGAATGATGTAAAACCTGATATTTACAGCATGAAATACACAATATCAAATATACAATGAATTCTCAGGTTCACTGTAACTGTTATGGTACTCTATCGTTATATAACTTTACAACTGCCTAACAAGGGTAGACTCTGAATCTAGACCCGCTGGCTCAAACTTTGTCTACCTCGGCACACTTCTTGCTCATCCCTCGTGTTGGCGCTAAATCTCCTCTTGTTTTGGCGCGCTGGCCTCTTATACCAGGGAACTGGTTATCAAGGTCACCTGCTCCATTTAAACTTGTCCATCCTGTAACTCTGCTTTACTAGTTAGATCCACAGGGTCCCGATTGAACAGGATATGGAAGTCCTTATACAGAGATGCCGCAGATCGCTCAGAATTCTCATCCTTGACATCATCTTACAGGTAAACCAGAAAGAATGTAATATAATATGATAAATAATATATGTCCTGTCTGAGGAGCAACTTCTTCCACCACACTGCCTACAAAACAGAGACTAATGGGTAACTGAGTCCTGAAAGGAAAATAATAGTTCTGAGTATATAGATAGGATTCCGCCATTACAGGCCGCAGGTGAGGTTATTAATAACAGTTTTACATGTCATTTCCTCTAGTGATCACAATAAAGATCTGATTGTGGACAAATTCAATGACAGGAGAAATATCTACGGTATGTAATTCTATATATGCCACGTTATATGTCAGTTGTCTCTATTAGTGGAGAAGATGAAGAAAAGTTGAGGAGGAGGATGGAAACGTTATATAAGTGGAAATGTATGGATAATGAGAGGATTATATAAACATTATACTGTATATTAAATGAGGAATATACAACATGGCCTCACATATATTTGGTCATGACGCATACTGAATTGTACATAGTGTTTCTATAAGGAGTATGTGTGCTCATAGATATGAGGGGGGCATTTAGTTATCAGAGCAAATATACAACGATGGTCTCATGTGACAGCAATATATATAACCTTTTCTGTTACATAGAGCCAATAATTTCCCCTATAAGTCTGAGCTCAGACGTCTGTGTTTCTTGGGCACGCATTAAACTTGAACATCTACAGAGGTCAAAAGAGGAGGGGGACCTGGCAATCCCAAACCCGTGGGTTTATTATGTGTCATCCCAATGTCAGCATATGGTGGGATGGGGGGAGCCAACTCAATCTACGTCGGCCGGGAAGGTCCTAGAGTTTATAGTGGGCAGAGGTCCGCTGCTGGCTAGTCTAGAGGCTGGTAGGTTCCGGGTGAACCCTAAAAGGCTCCCGACGATCGCTATGATGTACAAGATTTGGCAAAGAGTTAGACAATGGAGGGGCATTACGGAGTTCACGCGCTTTTCGTCGGTTTGGTTTGATCCGAGACTGGGGGAGTTAATACGTCTGAGGGGATTTGCTCAATGGAGAAAGGTCGGGATATGGTTTGTGTCACAACTGTTGGTTGACGGCATGCTTAAGACTTTTGACGAGATCAGGAGGGAGTTCCCTCTGAGTCAATCCCTCTTCTTTCAATATCTGCAGCTGTGGCATGCAGTCGATCGACAGCTTAAAACATCAAGAATAGTGGTGCAATCAGATGTGATGATGAATCTTATAGGGTCACTGAGGGGCACTAAGGGTTTCATCTCCCTCGTATATAGGGGGTTTTTGGATTCATTCCTAGTAAGGCACCCGGCTAAGTCCAGAGAAAAATGGGAAGAGGATGTGGGACCAATCTCGGACTCTCAGTGGGAGAGCGTATTACAATTCATCCCCAAGGTCTCTATGAGCGAAGCCAGGAGAGTCTCACAACTCTACCTAACACATAGGGTATACAGGACCCCGGTCTGGATGAAGAGGGCAGGCCTGAGGGGGGATTCTTTCTGCCCGCGTTGCTCTGAGGATGGGGCAGATCTCCTACGTATGATGTGGTCCTGCCCTGCCCTACAGAACTTTTGGGTACAAACACTTAATTTGACTCAGGAGGTAATGGGAGTGGATCTTATAAGGAACCCGCTGACGTGTGTATTGGGATGCATGGAGGATATTGCAGTTGATGAGTGGGGGAAGACGTCTGTGTTTCTTGGTCAGTATATGGACCACAAGGCCAAAGCCCGACACGGGTCCCCTCACCCAAACTTAGGAGCAACATATATACTTATAAGGCTTTTGAGTTTAGATCTGGGGGCCCCAGGCCGGTCCAGATATCATAGTCCACAGACAGATCATGAATAGTGATGAGCAAGTATACTCGTTGCTTGGGTTTCCCCGAGCATGCTCAAGTGGCCTTCGAGTATTTTAGCGTGCTCGGAGATTTAGTTTCTGTCGATGCAGCTGCATGATTTACAGCTGCTAGACAGCCTGAATACATGTGAGGAATGCCTGTTTGTTAGGGAATCTCCACATGTATTCAGGCTGGCCAGCAGCCATAAATCATACAGCTGAGGCGACAGAAACTAAATCTCCGAGCACGCCAAAATACTCGCAGATCACCCGAGCAACAAGTATACTCGCTCATCACTAATCATGAATTAAACCAGCCGACTCTGTGACACCATTACACATCACTCCGCCATATGCATTGTTTCTAATGATTAATATTATGTCAATAGTATCCTCACTTTAAATTCCCACAGAAGATCTAATGGTGGATGAATTTACTGTCAGGAGAAACATTGATATATTTATTATATGATGTTATATTTCTAATAGAGAAGAAAGTGAAGAACAGCAAGAAAAGGGAGGAAATAAGGAGAAAGAGACAACGAGCAAGGAAGCAATTGAATAAGTGGAAAGACCCCCAACTTAATGACTTTCGTGTGTACTGGAGTCCGTGAGATATTCCTGACCTCCCAGTATGGTCCGAGGATATTACATCTAACCAGATAGAGGGGATGAAATCATCGATCGTTTCTACAGGACAGGAGAAGCGATCAATGATTGTTTCTCCTGTCTCCTTCTCCTTTGCTGATCATAGAGAATGATATGGGACGTGGCAGCTGTGTGCTGCTATGTTCAGTGTGCTGCTCTTCTAAAGAGAGACTGTTACCCTGAAAATGCAAACTCAGCTGGTTAAAAATATTATTTAGAGGACTAGATGTAAATGTAGTGAGTGACCAGCTTCCAAAAGGAACCAGAAATCAGAGAGTGTCCGCAAGAACAAAGAGTGAGTGAGCGCTCCACCTTGTGAGCGCTCGGCCATGTGAGCGTGACCATGGGCTCCTCCAGTATCAGTGCTCATGCACATGAACATGGATCTGAATTTAAGAAGTGCTCTCTGTGAGAATGCGAGAGAATACAAGCGCTGTCAATCAAGCTCAAGGATCTCACTGGTAAGTGCAGCGAGCCATGGGTGCGCCAAAGCACCTTGATTTAACATAGTAACATAGTTACTAAGGTTGAAGGAAGACTTTAAGTCCATCTAGTTCAACCCATATCCTATCCTAACTTGCCCTAACATGTTGATCCAGAGGAAGGCAAAAAAAACCCATGAGGCAAACAGTAAGCTTCACATTGGGGGAAAAAGTTCCTTCCCGACTCCACATACGGCAATCAGACTAGCTCCTTGGATCAACGCAATATTAAGGAAACTAGCGTATATACCCTGTAATATTATACTTTTCAAGAAAGGCATCCAGTCCCTTCTTAAATTTTAGTAGGGAAACACTCATTACAACATCATATGGCAGAGAGTTCCATAGTCTCCTTAGTTCCATAGTTTTATTGTCTGTACATGTCCCCGCTTAATTGTAAAGTGCTGCGGAATATGTTGGCGCTATATAAATAAAAATTATTATTATTAGTCTCACTGCTCTTACAGTAAAGAATCCGCGTCTGTGATTATGCTTAAACCTTCTTTCCTCCAGACGTAGAGGATGCCCCCTTGTCCCCGTCACAGGTCTAAGAGGAAAAAGATCATTAGAAAGGTCTTTGTACTGTCCCCGCATATATTTATACATTGTAATAAGATCACCCCTAAGCCTTCGATTTTCCAAACTAAATAACCCCAAGTGTAATAACCTGTCTTGCTATTGCAGACCCCCCAGTTCCCTAATAACCTTGGTCGTTCTTCTCTGCACCCGCTCCAGTTCAGCTATGTCTTTCTTATACACCGGAGACCAGAACTGTACACAGTATTCTAAGCGTGGTCGCACTAGTGACTTATATAGAGGTAAAATTATGTTCTCCTCATGAGCATCTATGCCTCTTTTAATGCATCCCATTATTTTATTTGCCTTTGCAGCAGCTGTCTGACACTGACCACTAAATGTGAGTTTGTCGTCCACCCATACACCCAGGTCTTTTTCAGTGACAGTTTTGCCCAGTGTTTTACAATTAAGCACACAATTATACATCTTGTTCGTTCTACCCAAGTGCATGACCTTACATTTATCCCCATTAAAGCTCATTTGCCATTTATCAGCCCAAGCTTCTAGTTTACATAAATCCTCCTGTAATATAAAATTGTCCTCCTTTGTATTGATTACCTTGCAGAGTTTAGTGTCATCTGCAAATATTTGCATTTGGTTTAAATATGAATTTTTCTGTAACTACATCAGTGAAATGTATATTTCCTGGTATGATTTTTACTTTATATTTAGTGACTAGTTCCTCTGTATAAATGTTTAAGAAGCTTAATTTTCATTTTGGAGCTGACAGACTCCTTTTAAAAAATAAGAAGGAAAAATTAAGTGTGAATGTACCCAAAAGCTGTGGCAGTGAGGAAACATCAGACATACAGCAGAGACCTCACATACGTACATAGGGCATCATGATATCATGGACAAGCTACAATTATTGGGGTCTAATTCTACAATATCTTGTTTTCTTCTTTCTGAACTAGAAGACCAAAAGGCTGGTTCAGGAGATGGATGAGGAACATGTAAGTAACATAAGGACATAACATATTTCGGCCTCAGTATTCTTCTTCTGATGATGATCTTTGTTATATATTATTATCAGAGATGTGCAAACGTGCTCGGTGAAACTCGGATATCACTTGAGTATCTGGATGATCGGATGTGCTTGGCACTCAGCGTGCATTAGTCGGTGCTTGATTTTGAAACGCGAATCCGCGCCCTGCATGTTTGGTGCCTGTAACATAGCCAATAAGCATGCAGGGATTGCCTATGAGTTACTGTAGTGCCATAGCCATCTTAGTTGTGGCATTACTGTGATTGGCTGGCCATATGACATCATCAGGGGCTATAAAAGGAAAGGCGCCACCACGCTCAGCACACTGATGCCTATGCATAGCTCAGGGACAGCTGTTATTGGAGGGAGAGAGTGTTTGTCCAGGGCTGTGTGTGCACTCTTGAACATGTAACAAGGACGACCGGGGTGGGGTGGGGGGGTAGTTATGGCCAAGTTACTTAAAGGCACAGTCCACAGACAGAATCCACTGAGCAAACAGTCAGTGAGCGCCCCCAGCCCCTTGTACATAAAATAGACAGGACTGACACAGATCCTTCCCATGGGTTACCTATTCTTTCCAGCCACTGTAGTCCGGCTATCAAAATCCAGGGTCACCGCTGTGATCCAATAGGAATAACTTTATCTCACACATTGCAAACACAGCATAATACCACAAAAGCACATTTCAGGACTAACAAGGCATAACATATAAAATGTGCAAACAGGGCCGCATTGGCTCCGCGTGGGGGAGGGGCAAACGAGGTTCTCTGCCACGTCCTTACAAACGCATCAGAGAGCTCTAGCAGTGATACTGGTGCTGATTCTGAACATTCATACTAACAGCCCTTGTAAGTGCTAAATCTGTGCTTTGCTGTTTGTATCAGATACATTCTGCATTTAGCCTACAGAGTGACCGTTGCATGAGCAAGGAGAGTGACAAAATAAAGTCTCTCAGCAAGGCTTAGGGCTTTTTTTTGGTGAAAAAAATTGACTATAGTATTACGTGCTCTCTGGTACATTTCAGTGGTATATAACACTCAAAAGAACATTGAAAAAATGTTTCTGAATTCAATTACTCACAGTATTAGGTGCTTTGTGGTAAATTTGTGTGATATATAACACTCCGAAATAGCTTGGAAACATTTTTCTGGATTCAATTACTCATTCATAGAGTATGACGTGTTTTTTGTATTAACAATAAAAATTGTTGCTTCTTTTTTGATAGTTAGTGCAATCTTGCTCCCCTCTCAAATATCATTTTTTTTTATGGACATCACCCTCGCTGGACTTCTGCTTCACCTTCATACTACTTGCCGCACTGCATGATCCGCACGGTGGGACTGGAGAGGAGGTGAGCTGATCTTTGTGACTTCTTTTTTATATTTAGTGCGATCTTGCTCCCCTCTTATATATCAATATATCAATTGTTTTTTTATGGATATCACCATCGCTGGACTTCTGCTTCACCTTCATACTACTTGCCGTACTGCATGATGCGCGCGGTGGGACTGGAGAGGAGGTGAGCTGATCTTTGTTGCCTTCTTTTTTATATTTAGTGCGATCTTGCTCCCCTCTCAAATAACATTTGTTTTTTATGGATATCACCCTCGCTGGACTTCTGCTTCACCTTCATACTACTTGCTGTGCTGCATGATGCGCGCGGTGGGACTGGAGAGGAGGTGAGCTGATCTTTGTTCCTTCTTTTTTGATATTTAGCGCAATGTTGCTCCCCTCTCAAGTGTCATTTTTTTATGGATATCACCCTCGCTGGACTTCTGCTTCACCTTCATACAACTTGCAGCACTGCATGATCCGCGCGGTGCGACTGGAGAGGAGGTGAGCTGTTCTTTGTTGCTTCTTTTTTGATATTTACTTCGACCTTTCTTCCCTCTCAAATATCATTTGTTTTTTTATGGATTTCACCCTCGCTGGACTTCTGCTTCACCTTCATACTACTTGCAGTACTGCATGATGCGTGCGGTGGGACTGGAGAGGAGGTGAGCTGTTTTTTGTTGCTTCTTTTTTATATTTAGTGCGATCTTGCTCCCCTCTCAAATAACATTTGTTTTTTATGGATATCACCCTCGCTGGACTTCTGCTTCACCTTCATACTACTTGCAGCACTTCATGATCCGTGCGTTGGGACTGGAGAGGAGGTGAGCTGATCTATGTTGCCTCTTTTTTGATATTTAGTGCGATTTTGCTCCTCTGAAATATTTTTTTTTATGGATATCACCCTCGCTGGACTTCTGCTTCACCTTCATGCTACTTGCCGTACTGCATGATGCGCACGGTGGGACTGGAGAGGAGGTGAGCTGATGTTTGTTGCTTCTTTTTTGATATTTAGTGTGATCTTGCTCCCCTCTCAAATATCATTTGTTTTTTATGGCTATCACCCTCGCTGGACTTCTGCTTCACCTTCATACTACTTGCAGCACTGCATGATCCGTGCAGAGGAACTGGACAGAAGGTGAGCTGATCTTTGTTGCTTCTTTTTTTATATTTAGTGCGATCTTGCTCCCCTCTCAAATATTTCTTTTTTTAAGGATGACACGATCGCTGGACTTCTGCTTCACCTTCATTTCTATTTGCAGCACAACATGATCCGCATGGTGGGACTGGAGAGGAGGTGAGGTGATCTTTGTTGCTTCTTTTTTTATATCTACTTCGATCTTGTTCCCCTCTCAAATATTTCTTTTTTTAAGGATGACACGATCGCTGGACTTCTGCTTCACCTTCATTTCTATTTGCAGCACTGCATGATCCGCGTGGAGGGACTGGAGAGGAGGTGAGGTGATCTTTGTTGCTTCTTTTTTTATATCTACTTCGATCTTGTTCCTCCCTTAAATATAATTTGTTTTTTTTTGGATATCACCCTCGCTGGACTTCTGCTTCACCTTCATACTACTTGCAGTACTGCATGATCCGCGCGGAGGGACTGGAGAGGAGGTGAGCTGATCTTTGTTGCTTCTTTTTTGATATTTAGCGCAATGTTCCTCCCCTCTGAAGTATCATTTTTTTTATGGATATCACCCTCGCTGGACTTCTGCTTCTCCTTCATACTTCTTACAGCACTGCATGATCCGTGCAGTGGGACTGGAGAGGAGGTGAGCTGATCTTTGTTGCTTCTTTCTTGATATTTAATGCGATCTTGCTCCCCTCTCAAATATCAATTGTTTTTTTTATGGATATCACCCTCGCCGGACTTCTGCTTCACTTTCATACTACTTGCAGCACTGCATGATCCATGTGGTGAGACTGGAGAGGAGGTGAGCTGATCTTTGTTGCTTCTTTTTTATATTAATGCGATCTTGTTCCCCTCTCAAATATCATTTCTTTTTTTAAGGCTGACACGATCGCTGGACTTCTGCTTCACCTTCATTTCTATTTGTAACACTGCATGATCCACGTGGTGGGACTGGAGAGGAGGTGAGGTGATCTTTGTTGCTTCTTTTTTGATATCTACTTCGATCTTGTTCCTCCCTTAAATATAATTTTTTTTTTTTGGATATCACCCTCGCTGGACTTCTGCTTCACCTTCAAAATATATGCAGCACTGCTTGATCCGAGATGTGGAACTGGAGAGGAGGTGAGCTGATCTTTGTTGCTTCTTTTTTGATATTTAGTGTGATCTTGCTCCCCTCTCAAATATAATTTTTTTTTTTATGGATATCACCCTCGCTCGACTTCTGCTTCGCCTTCATACTATTTGCAGCAATGCATTATCCGAGAGGTGGGATTGGAGAGGAGGTGAGCTGATCTTTGTTGCTTCTTTCTTGATATTTAGTGCGATCTTGCTCCCCTCTCAAATATCATTTGTTTTTTTATGGATTTCACCCTCGCTGGACTTCTGCTTCACCTTCAAAATATATGCAGCACTGCTTGATCCGAGAGGTGGAACTGGAGAGGAGGTGAGCTGATCTTTGTTGCTTCTTTTTTGATATTTAGTGTGATCTTGCTCCCCTCTCAAATATAATTTTTTTTTTATGGATATCACCCTCGCTGGACTTCTGCTTCGCCTTCATACTATTTGCAGCAATGCATGATCCGCGCGGTGGGACTGGAGAAGAGGTGAGCTGATCTTTGTTGCTTCTATTTTGATATTTAGTGCGATCTTGCTCCCCTCTCAAATATCATTTGTTTTTTTAAGGCTATCACCCTTGTTTGACTTCTGCTTCACCTTCATACTAGTTGCAGCACTGCATGATCTGCGCAGTGGGATTAGAGAGGAGGTGAGCTGATCTTTGTTGCTTCATTCTTGATATTTAGTGCGATCTTGCTCCCATTTCAAATATCATTTGTTTTTTCATGGATGTCACCCTCGCTGGACTTCTGCTTCACCTTCATACTACTTGCAGCACTGCATGATCCACGTGGTGGGACTGGAGAGGAGGTGAGCTGATCTTTGTTGCTTCTTTTTTGACATTTATTGCGATCTTGCTCCTCTAAAATATTTGTTTTTTTATGGATATCACCCTTGCTGGACTTCTCCTTCACCTTCATTAGATATAAGATAAAACTTTTTGACAGAGTGATCAATGAGTGGAACAAACTGCCACGAGAATTGGTGAGTTCTCCTTCAATGGAAGTCTTCAAACAGAGGCTGGACAGACATCTGACTGGGATGATTTAGCGAATCCTGCTTTCAGCAGGGGGTTGGACCAGATGGCCCAGTAGGTCCCTTCCAACTCTACGATTCTATGATTCTATGATTCATATTACTTGCACCACGGCATGATCCGTGCAGTGGGACTGGAGAGGAGGTGAGCTGATCTGTGTTGCTTTATTTATATTAATGCAATCTTGCTCCCCTCTCAAATATCATTTGTTTTTTTATGGATATCACCCTCGCAGGACTTCTCCTTCACCTTCATACTACTTGCAGCACTGCATGATTCGTGTGGTGGTACTGGAGAGGAGGTGAGCTGATCTTTGTTGCTTCTTTCTTGATATTCAGTGCGATCTTGCTCCCCTCTAAAATATCATTTGTTTTTTTTATGGATATCACCCTTGCTGGACTTCTCCTTCTCCTTCATACTACTTGCACCACGGCATGATTCATGCAGTGGGAGTGGAGATGAGGTGAGATGATCTGTGTTGCTTCTTTTTTGATATTAATGCGATCTTGCTCCCCTCTCTAATATCATTTCTTTTTTTATGGATAACACCCTCGCTGGACTTCTGCTTCACCTTCATACTATTTGCAGCACTGCATGAACCGCGCGGTGGGACAGGAGAGGAGGTGAGCTGATCTTTGTTGCTTCTTTTTTGATATTTACTTTGATCTTTCTACCCTCTCATATATCATTTGTTTTTTTTATGGATATCACCCTCGCTGGACTTGTGCTTCACCTTCATACTACCTGCAACATTGATTGATCCGCGCGGTGGGACGGGAGAGGAGGTGAGCTGATCTTTGCTGCTTTTTTGATATTTAGTGCGATCTTGCACCCCTCTCAAATATCATTTGTTTTTTTATGGATATCACCCTCGCTGGACTTCTGCTTCACCTTCATACTACTTGCAGTACTGCATGATGCATGCGGTGGGACTGGAGAGGAGGTGAGCTGTTTTTTGTTGCTTCTTTTTTATAATTAGTGCGATCTTGCTCCCCTGTCAAATAACATTTGTTTTTTATGGATATCACCCTCGCTGGACTTCTGCTTCACCTTCATACTACTTGCAGCTCTTCATGATCCGTGCGGTGGGATTGGAGAGGAGGTGAGCTGATCTTTGTTGCTTCTTTTTTGATATTTAGTGCGATCTTGCTCACCTCTCAAATAACATTTGTTTTTTATGGATATCACCCTTGCTGGACTTCTCCTTCGCCTTCATACTACTTGCACCACGGCATGATCCGTGCAGTGGGACTGGAGAGGAGGTGAGCTGATCTGTGTTGCTTCTTTTTTGATATTAATGCAATCTTGCTCCCCTCTTTAATATCATTTCTTTTTTATGGATAACACCTTCGCTGGACTTCTGCTTCACTTTCATACTATTTGCAGCACTGCATGATCCGCGCGGTGGGACAGGAGAGGAGGTGAGCTGATCTTTGTTGCTTCTTTTTTGATATTTACTTTGATCTTTCTTCCCTCTCATATATCATTTGTTTTTTTATGGATGTCACCCTCGCTGGACTTGTGCTTCACCTTCATATAACCTGCAACATTGATTGATCCGCGCGGTGGGACTGAAGAGGAGGTGAGCTGATCTTTGCTGCTTCTTTTTTTGACATTTAGTGCGATCTTGCACCCCTCTCAAATATCATTTGTTTTTTTATGGATATCACCCTCACTGGACTTCTGCTTCGCCTTCATACTATTTGCAGCAATGCATTATCCGAGAGGTGGGATTGGAGAGGAGGTGAGCTGATCTTTGTTGCTTCTTTCTTGATATTTAGTGCGATCTTGCTCCCCTCTCAAATATCATTTGTTTTTTTAATGGATTTCACCCTCGCTGGACTTCTGCTTCACCTTCAAAATATATGCAGCACTGCTTGATCCGAGAGGTGGAACTGGAGAGGAGGTGAGCTGATCTTTGTTGCTTCTTTTTTGATATTTAGTGTGATCTTGCTCCCCTCTCAAATATAATTTTTTTTTATGGATATCACCCTCGCTGGACTTCTGCTTCACCTTCATACTACTTGCAGCACTGCATGATCCACGTGGTGGGACTGGAGAGGAGGTGAGCTGATCTTTGTTGCTTCTTTTTTGACATTTAGTGCGATCTTGCTCCTCTAAAATATTTGTTTTTTTATGGATATCACCCTTGCTGGACTTCTCCTTCACCTTCATTAGATATAAGATAAAACTTTTTGACAGAGTGATCAATGAGTGGAACAAACTGCCACGAGAAGTGGTGAGTTCTCCTTCAATGGAAGTCTTCAAACAGAGGCTGGACAGACATCTGACTGGGATGATTTAGCGAATCCTGCTTTCAGCAGGGGGTTGGACCAGATGGCCCAGGAGGTCCCTTCCAACTCTACGATTCTATGATTCTATGATTCATATTACTTGCACCACGGCATGATCCGTGCAGTGGGACTGGAGAGGAGGTGAGCTGATCTGTGTTGCTTTATTTATATTAATGCAATCTTGCTCCCCTCTCAAATATCATTTGCTTTTTTATGGATATCACCCTCGCTGGACTTCTGCTTCACCTTCATACTACTTGCAGCACTGCATGATTTGTGCGGTGGTACTGGAGAGGAGGTGAGCTGATCTTTGTTGCTTCTTTCTTGATATTCAGTGCGATCTTGCTCCCCTCTAAAATATCATTTTTTTACTCTGTCGCCTTATTGGGGGACACAGAACCGTGGGTGTTATGCTGCTGTCCACTAGGAGGCGACACTATGCAAAATCTGAAAAAGATTAACTTTGGCTCCTCCTCTGCAGTATACACCCCTGGACGGCGTCAGCCTTCTCCAGTTTTTGCTTAGTGTCGCAAGGAGGCACACCTTTTTTTCCTTTCGTCGGAACAGATGAAGAAAAGTGGGTCTCCAGCGAGACTCCCGGCATGGCTCCTTCCTTGGCCCCCTTTTTAGGGGTGCCCAGTTGAAGTAGAGATGGCGGTCCCCCATGTCGCTCCTTCCCCAGTCCCTCGGGTACTGGTCCGAAGTTGAGACCCCCCCCTCCTTCCCCAACCCCCTTCAGGGTCTGGGTTGAGGTTGAGGCAAGGATGAAGACCCCCTGACGGTGACAGACGCACCCTCCCTAATCCCCCGCAGGAGGCATTAGGTTGAGACGCTGCAGGTAGGGTCGGAGTACAGACAGCATTCTGCACCAGGGACCCCAGCCCAGCTGTGGGATCCTGCTGGGGCCGGGGGAGGGTGCAGGCAGACGTGGCACAGCAGAGACAGGGCTTTCTGCGCCCCTGCCTCTGCAGCAGCAGTGGCTCCATGGCGCTCCAGGGACCCCCCCCACAGGAACCGCTAGCACTGCTGCCCCCACCGCTAGCCAGTCGCCCATTCTGGGGGGGTCCGGTGCAAATCCGACCCCCTCCCGGACTACCGCGCCGCTCTGGAGCCCTCCTGGGCATCAGGCCTCTAATTTAGACCGCGGCTTCGGCCTAGCCGAAGCCGCCGCCTTTTCCCCGCCCCCGGCCCGCCCCTGGCACGCCCCCCCGGATGACGAAAATGACACTGCAGTGTCATAGAAGGGGCGGATCGAGGCAGGAAGGGCGCGCTTTTACATGGCCCAGCGCGCCCTTTTCCAGCTCTCCGCCCCCTTCCCTCTCCACCTCAGAATCCGGTGGCCATCTTGCTGCACCTGGAGGAAGGCAGCACAGAGTCTCCGGGGGGCACAGGACATGGGGCTTATCAGCGCTGGACCTAAGGGGAGCACCGGTGGGGTAAGATCACAGCTGGGTCCTTGGTACTCAGCTGTGAATTTCTATAACCTATAGCGCTCTCCTACTCCTTTTTCCTCTGCGTAGATACCCCTGTAGGGTCTCTATTAATCAGCCTAGGTACTATGTCGGGCTCAAAGAAAAGAACCAGGCAAGACTGCTTTTATGCAGTCTGCACTCTCCCCAGCGGCAGCACGTATCCACACTGCCGGGACTGTACCCAAAAAAAAAAAAGGAGCAGAACCCCAAGAAGTCCCTACCAACGCTTCTGCGACCGCTACTGCGCTGGAATGGGCAACTCAGATGTCGCAGTCTATGACACAGTCTATAGATAACCTGACCTCCACATTACTGCAGGCTCTGCAGGGTCATGTCTCGGCTATGAACGTTACCCAGCAAAGGGACGTCCGGTCTCATGATCAGGGCGCTTCCGACAGTTCGAGGCGTAAGCGGACCCACAGGTCGCGTTCAGCTGTGTCCTCACATAGCAATAGGTCTTCCCCCTCCAGGGAAAGACACAGTGGCCTCAGGTCACCGAGGCCGTCCCCTGATAGAGAAGGACAATGCGGATCTCCACAATGATCCCAGACTACGGGAAACCTCCGCTCTAGTTCGCCCGCTAGGGAGCTCCTTAGCGATGCGCAGGACTCAGAGGGCATATGTGACTCCAATTCAGATAACGAAACAGAGAACGCTTTGCTCCCTAGTCCCCCTAGCAATACTGCGATAGTTGAGGATATCGTCTCTTCCATCCTTCGGGTGCTGGACATTTCAGATCCAACCCCGGAAGCACCAGAACACAACATTTCCTTTGAAAGTGTTCAGAAACCATCGAAGGTCTTCCCTAATCACCCGGAATTCCAAAAAATCCTTTCTAAGCATTTTTCGCAGCCTGAGAAAAAATTCGCCAATCGCAAGTATTTGGAAGCAAAATACCCCTTTCCACAGAAAGACACCAAGGATTGGACAGATCCGCCTGAAGTGGCCCCTCCAGTCTCTGGGCTGGCAGCACAAACGCTTCTCTCGCTGCCGGACAGATCAACCCTCAAGGACACAGCAGACAGACAAGTCGAACGCATGGCTCGTTCAATCTTTGAAGCGGCAGGTGCCTCTTTGGCTCCCGCATTTGCTTTAGTCTGGGCAGCCAAGGCCATCATGGCTTGGGCTGCTCTATTGCAAAAGGGCCTTCAAGCTTCAAATCCTCAGATGGCGGACCAGGCGGTGCAAATTGCAGTGGTGGCAGATTACATGGTCCTTGCAGCGTTGGACTCTGCAAGAGGAATAGCGGGAATAGCATCAAACGCCATTACAATCCGGCGTATTCTCTGGCTAAGAGAATGGAAAGCGGATGCGGCCTCAAAAAAGTCCCTAACAAATCTCCCGTACTTCAGTGACCGTCTTTTCGGTGAAAAGCTGGATACAATGATATCCAATGCTACCGGGGGCAAAAGTACTTCCCTCCCTCAACTAAGACCAAAACGCACGTTTAAAAGGCGTAATCAATCTCGTTTCCGATCCTTTCGGAATTCTTCGGGCTGGTCCGTCTCACGCCCAGCACAAAACCGTAATCGTTCCCCCCGCAGGGACAACACACGGCGGCACAGAGGCCGGACAGGAACTGGCAATCAAAGGCAAGCCAGGCAAAACCTAAAGGAGGAAAACCTCAGACTTTTCCCTCGTCCTGACTCATGCCCTCTCGAAGACACCCCACTTGTTGGCGGACGACTGCTACTCTTTCAGCAGGTCTGGCTGCCTATTACAGAAGACAAGTGGGTCAAGGAAATAGTGTCTTCAGGATACAAAATCGAGTTTACTACCAGCCCACCGCACAGGTTTTTTTCCATCTGTCCCTCCAAAATCCCCGCTCAAAGCTCAGGCCTTCCGTCAAGCGGTTTCTTCCCTCCTGCGAGCAGGAGTCATAGTGCCAGTCCCAGCAGAAGAGCGCTTCCGAGGGTTCTACTCCAACCTGTTCGTGGTGCCCAAGAAGGGAGGCAGCGTCCGACCCATACTAGACCTCAAGCAACTCAACAAGTACGTTCGAGTTCGTCACTTCCGCATGGAATCCCTCCGGTCAATCGTTGCGTCTATGGAAAAAGGAGAATATCTTGCCTCCATAGACATACAGGACGCATACCTGCATATACCAATTGCTCCCTCCCATCAGAGGTTTCTCAGATTCGCAATCAATCAAGACCATTATCAGTTTGTGGCCCTCCCGTTCGGTCTGGCCACGGCCCCCAGAACATTTACAAAGGTCATGGCAGCTACCATGGATGTTCTGCACTCCAGAGGCATAGTAGTCGTTCCATACCTGGACGACCTTCTCATCAAGGCCTCCACCCTCAAGGACGGCGAGGTCAACGTCTCGATCACGATCGACACTCTGACGCGCCTGGGATGGTTAGTCAATTTACAGAAGTCCTCGACTACCCCGAGTCAGTCTCTGACCTTCCTGGGGATGCTATTCGACACCTCCAAGGGTCTGGTGATCCTCCCCAGGAACAAGGCACTGGCTCTCCGTCTGGGAGTTCACACACTCCTCCGCAAGTCCCCCAGATCTCTCCGGTATACCATGAGAGTACTTGGCAGGATGGCAGCAGCAATGGAGGCGGTACCATTTGCCCAGTTTCACCTCAGACCCCTTCAACTGGCCATCCTCAAGTCCTGGGACAGGAATCCGTTCTCCCTCGACAGGGAGTTCCGGTTATCAGCAAACACCAGGAGGTCCCTGCACGGGTGGCTCAAGCCAACCTCGCTTGCAAGGGGAAAATCCTTTCCGGTTAATGGAAGGTTTTGACCACCGACGCAAGCCTTATGGGTTGGGGCGCGGTGCACCTACATCACAGAGCGCAAGGCAGGTGGTCACCAAGGGAATCGACCATGCCCATCAACATCCTGGAAATTCGGGCCATCTTCCTGGCGTTGCAAGCCTTCCATCACTTGCTGGCAGACTTTCATATCAGAGTACAGTCGGACAATGCCACGGCAGTGGCATACGTGAACCATCAAGGCGGCACCCGCAGCATCCAGGCGATGACCGAAGTAAAGCGTATCCTACAGTGGGCGGAGGATGCAAGGTCGGTACTCTCCGCGGTCCACATTCCGGGCGTGGACAACTGGGAAGCCGACTATCTCAGCCGACAAGGAATGGACTCGGGGGAATGGTCTCTCCATCCCGAAGTCTTCGGTCAGATCTGTCATCGTTGGGGGACCCCGGACGTGGATCTGATGGCATCCCATCTCAATGCCAAGGTTCCCAATTTCATGGCCAGGACGCGCGATTCGCGATCGCTCGGAGCAGATGCCCTGGTTCAGGACTGGACCCAGTTCCAGCTTCTGTACATTTTTCCACCCCTCCCCCTGATCTCCAGAGTCCTGAGGAAGATCAAACAAGAGGGTGTTCCCACCATTCTGATCGCTCCAGACTGGCCCAGGCGTACATGGTACGCCGACGTCGTGCAACTCACAGCAGACGCTCCCTGGCGTCTCCCCACACGTCCCGACCTCCTGTCACAAGGCCCGTTCTTCCACCAGAACTCAGGGGCTCTCAATTTGACGGAGTGGCCATTGAGACCTGGGTTTTGACCCAAGCAGGTTTTTCACCGGACGTTGTTAAAACCATGATCAGGGCTCGAAAGCCAACTTCAGCCAGGATTTACTATCGTACCTGGAAGGTTTTTCTTCACATGGTGCGACTCTCGTGGGCAGATTCCACTTCCCTATTCTCTTCCAAAGGCCCTCGGGTTCCTTCAGTCAGGCCTGGACGCCGGGCTATCCCTGGGCTCGCTGAAGAGCCAGGTCTCAGCGCTTTCAGTGCTCTTTCAGAGGCGTATTGCTAACAAGCCGCAAGTGTAGACTTTTCTCCAAGGGGTTTCCCGATTGGTTCCCCCCTACAAACGTCCGTTGGAGACGTGGGACCTCAACCTAGTCTTGACAGCACTACAGTCACCTCCTTTTGAACCCCTTAGGGTGGTCTCACTCCGCTTTCTATCGCAGAAAGTGGTTTTCCTGGTGGCAATCACCTCGCTACGCAGGGTGTCTGAACTTTCAGCTCTTTCCTGCAGACAACCCTTCCTGGTTTTTCATCAGGACAAGGTGGTTCTCCGTACAGTACCATCCTTCCTTCCGAAGGTCGGGTCCAGCTTCCACCTCAATGAGGAAATATCACTACCGTCTCTTTGCCCGGCTCCCGTTCATAGGGTAGAGAAGGCTCTGCATACGCTTGACCTTGTCAGGGCATTGCGTGTTTACGTGTCTAGGACTGCTCCTTTCCGGAAGTCTGATTCACTTTTCCTTCTTCCAGAAGGCGTTCGCAAGGGCCTACCGGCTTCCAAAGCCACCCTTGCTAGGTGGATCAAGTCCACCATTCAAGAGGCTTACCGCCTCAACAATTCTCCTCTTCCGGCCGGTATCACGGCACACTCTACGCGGGCGGTAGGGGCCTCTTGGGCCATTCGGCATCAATCCTCAGCACATCAAGTGTGTAAGGCAGCCACTTGGACTAACCTGCACACATTTACAAAACACTACAGAGTGCATACCCAGTCCTCAGCGGATGCGAGCCTGGGTAGACGGGTCCTGCAGGTGGCAGTACTCCAAGTCTAGGGGACTGTCGGCACAATATTCGTCCACTGCTTCCCACCCAGGGACTGCTTTAGGACGTCCCACGGTTCTGTGTCCCCCAATAAGGCGACAGAGTAAAGGAGATTTTTGTGTACTCACCGTAAAATCTCTTTCTCTTAGCCTTTAATTGGGGGACACAGCTCCCACCCTGTAGCCCTTGCGGGCCGTTGTTACGGTTGGGTTCTCATATTGTTGTTTGAGCCTGTTTATAGTAGCCTTTTTTTTTACAGGCATGGTTATGTTTCTGGTATATTCCTCCTAATGCTTTTGCACAAAACTGGAGAAGGCTGACGCCGTCCAGGGGTGTATACTGCAGAGGAGGAGCCAAAGTTAATCTTTTTCAGATTATGCATAGTGTCGCCTCCTAGTGGACAGCAGCATAACACCCACGGTTCTGTGTCCCCCAATTAAAGGCTAAGAGAAAGAGATTTTACGGTGAGTACACAAAAATCTCCTTTTTTTTATGGATATCACCCTTGCTGGACTTCTCCTTCTCCTTCATACTACTTGCACCACGGCATGATTCATGCAGTGGGAGTGGAGATGAGGTGAGATGATCTGTGTTGCTTCTTTTTTGATATTAATGCGATCTTGCTCCCCTCTCTAATATCATTTCTTTTTTTATGGATAACACCCTCGCTGGACTTCTGCTTCACCTTCATACTATTTGCAGCACTGCATGAACCGCGCGGTGGGACAGGAGAGGAGGTGAGCTGATCTTTGTTGCTTCTTTTTTGATATTTACTTTGATCTTTCTACCCTCTCATATATCATTTGTTTTTTTTATGGATATCACCCTCGCTGGACTTGTGCTTCACCTTCATACTACCTGCAACATTGATTGATCCGCGCGGTGGGACGGGAGAGGAGGTGAGCTGATCTTTGCTGCTTTTTTGATATTTAGTGCGATCTTGCACCCCTCTAAAATATCATTTGTTTTTTTTATGGATATCACCCTTGCTGGACTTCTCCTTCTCCTTCATACTACTTGCACCACGGCATGATTCATGCAGTGGGAGTGGAGATGAGGTGAGCTGTTTTTTGTTGCTTCTTTTTTATATTTAGTGCGATCTTGCTCACCTCTCAAATAACATTTGTTTTTTATGGATATCACCCTTGCTTGACTTCTCCTTCGCCTTCATACTACTTGCACCACGGCATGATCCGTGCAGTGGGACTGGAGAGGAGGTGAGCTGATCTGTGTTGCTTCTTTTTTGATATTTAGTGCGATCTTGCTCACCTCTCAAATAACATTTGTTTTTTATGGATATCACCCTTGCTGGACTTGTCCTTCGCCTTCATACTACTTGCACCACGGCATGATCCGTGCAGTGGGACTGGAGAGGAGGTGAGCTGATCTATGTTGCTTCTTTTTTTATATTAATGCAATCTTGCTCCCCTCTTTAATATCATTTCTTTTTTATGGATAACACCTTCGCTGGACTTCTGCTTCACTTTCATACTATTTGCAGCACTGCATGATCCGCGCGGTGGGACAGGAGAGGAGGTGAGCTGATCTTTGTTGCTTCTTTTTTGATATTTACTTTGATCTTTCTTCCCTCTCATATATCATTTGCTTTTTTATGGATGTCACCCTCGCTGGACTTGTGCTTCACCTTCATATAACCTGCAACATTGATTGATCTGCGCGGTGGGACTGAAGAGGAGGTGAGCTGATCTTTGCTGCTTCTTTTTTTGACATTTAGTGCGATCTTGCACCCCTCTCAAATATCATTTGTTTTTTTATGGATATCACCCTTGCTGGACTTCTGCTTCACCTTCATACTACTTGCAGCACTGCATGATCTACGCGGTGGGACTGAAGAGTAGGTGAGCTGATCTGTGTTGCTTCTTTTTTGATATTAATGCAATCTTGCTCCCCTCTCTAATATCATTTCTTTTTTATGGATAACACCTTCGCTGGACTTCTGTTACGCTACAGGAGATGTGAGCAAGAGTGGACCCACTGGACCGTGACGTCGAACCCTCCCTGAGCGAGCGCACCAGGTGGACCGACCCCTATACAGGGATCGTTTGGGAGCAGGCTCAAGAAGTTCAAACGTCACGGCAGCCAGGACCAGGGGTCGGCTCAAGAGGATGAGCTGCAGGGAAGCGGTGGAGGACCGGCGAGATTCCCGGGATAACCAGGGTCCGGGAGCAGAGACAGCGGAGCGGGCGGACAAGGGAGAGAGAGCAGGACCTGGGCGGAGGCAGGAGTACACCGTACTGCAAAAGAAAGACACAGGAAGGGTTAGCAGGGAAGCAGGCAGGCAAGGCACAGGAGCAGGGAGGGCGCGGGCTGGAGCAGACAGCGAGCAGCAGCGCGCACGGCCTAGACTAAGCGAGGAAACTCGACAGTCAGGCGCCTCCCCTAAGGGAGGGCGGCCTGAAGTACCTGCGGGTGGCCACCGATTGGCCAGGTGATGAAACCGGGTCAGGGCATGGTGATAGACGTCCGTGCTGAAGGGACGCGCGGTCTGACCCCCCGGCGCGTGCACGGAGGCAACGTGCGCGCGGCAGAAGGCAGAGGAGGAGCGCGCCGGGAAGCCGCCCGTCGGAAGGGGGGGGAATTGGAGGCGCGCGCCGGAGCTGGCAGGCAAGAGGGACCCGGAGCGGAAGCAGACGGCGCTGCGGGACCAGCGGTAAGTATGGAGGCGATGGGAGCAGCGGTGCTGACAGTACCCCCTCTCTTACATCCCCCTCTACTGTGTCTGGCAAAAAACCTCTTAAGGATGAGTGGAGCATTGACGTTTTCCCTCGGCTCCCAAGATCTCTCCTCGGGACCAAAACCTTTCCAATCGATGAGAAAAAACGTTTTACCCCTTACCCTTTTAGAGGCCAAAATGTCTCTTACCTCAAAAACATTATCAGCGCTGACTGGTGGGGGAGAGGGTTTCGGAAGCGGGTGGAAACGATTCAGGACAACTGGCTTAAGGAGAGAGACATGGAAGGTGTTGGAGACTCGGAGCGAGGCAGGCAACTCCAACCGGTAGGACACGTTGTTGATACGTTTGAGAATCTTAAAAGGCCCAATGTAGCGAGGTCCCAGCTTGTACGAGGGGAGCTTCAACAAAATATACTTGGCAGAGAGCCAAACTTGTTGTCCCGGCAGATAAGTAGGAGAGTCCAAGCGTCTCTTGTCCGCATGTCTCTTCATGCGCTCTCCGGATCTCTTGAGAGCTTCTTTAGTCTCGGACCAGACCTTGGAGAATTCCATGGCCAAGGAATCTGCTGCCGGCACCCCGGAGGTAGTGGCAACCGGTAACGGGATCCCAGGATGCATCCAAAACACTACAAAAAATGGAGACTTGGCCGAGGACTCGCTGGAATGATTATTGTAAGAAAATTCTGCCCAGGGGAGGAGATGGACCCAGTTATCTTGGTGGGCGTTAGAGAATAGACGTAGATATGACGCTAGTACCTGATTGACGCGTTCCACTTGCCCGTTGGACTGAGGGTGGTATGCGGAAGAAAAGTCTAATTTGACCTCCAGAAGTTGACATAGGGCTCTCCAAAACCGAGAAGTGAATTGTACCCCACGATCAGAAACAATATGCTGCGGGAAACCGTGAAGGCGGAAGATCTGCTGGATAAAAATCTTCGCCAATTCAGGAGCCGAGGGTAGTGCTGGCAGAGGAATAAAATGGGCCATCTTAGAGAAGCGATCGACTGCTACCAGGATAGTCGTGCATCCGGACGAGTTGGGCAAATCGGTGACGAAATCCAAGGCTATATGCTGCCATGGAACCGAAGGGATGGGCAGCGGCAGCAGAAGACCGGAGGGTGGCCGTCTGGGAACTTTGACCTTGGCACAGGACGAGCAAGATGCCGTGAAGTCAATCACATCCTGGCGAAGTGTAGGCCACCAATAGAAACGAGTAATGAGATCCAGCGTTTTCCTGATTCCCACATGCCCCGAAAGTTTAGAGGAATGACCCCAGTGCAGCACCTCTCTCCTATCTGCCTCAGAGACGTAGGTCTTGCCTGGAGGAGGAGTGATGAGATTCACTGGAGCCACTGTAATGATCTTGGCCGGATCGATGATATGAGCCGGTTCCTCCACCAGATCTGGAGATTGCAGAGACCGGGACAATGCGTCAGCCTTGACGTTTTAAGGTCCGGGGCGAAAACGTATCTCGAAATCGAACCGTCCAAAAAAGAGAGACCATCTGGCTTGCCGGGGGTTCAGTCTATGGGCTGTCTGGAGGTACGCTAGATTTTTGTGATCGGTAAAGATGGTAAATGGGTGGACCGACCCCTCCAGAAGATAGCGCCACTCCTCCATTGCCAATTTTATGGCTAACAACTCGCGGTCCCCGATGGAGTAATTACATTCGGCGGGAGAGAACGCCTTTGAGAAGAACCCACAGGTAGCCAGTCGCCCGGACGAGGATCTTTGAGAGAGAACAGCACCAGCTCCTGTGGATGAGGCATCTACTTCCAAAACGAAGGGTTTGTTAACTTGGGGACGGTGGAGCACAGGTGCTGTCGCAAAGGCCTGTTTCAAACTGGAAAAAGCCTCTTCAGCCTCTGGTGGCCAGAGCGAGGGATCGGTACCCCTGCGAGTAAGGCTGGAAAGGGGTTTGATGAGAGATGAAAAATGTGGCACAAATTGACGATAATAATTGGCGAAGCCGAGGAACTGTTGAATTGCCTTGGTACCCACCGGGCGAGGCCATTGGAGAATTGCCGACAATTTCTCAGGATCCATCTCTAGTCCAGAATCCGACACCAGGTAACCCAAGAAGGGCAATGAAGATTGCTCAAAGAGACACTTCTCAAGCTTCGCGTAGAGATGATTTTCCCGCAGACGCTGTAGTACCTGACGAACACTCCTTCTGTGCGATGCCAGATCCGGGGAAAAAATAAGGATGTCATCTAGGTATACTACCACGCAGGAGTATAGCAGGTCTCGGAAGATGTCATTAACGAATTCCTGAAACACCGCGGGAGCATTGCAGAGGCCGAAGGGCATGATAAGATATTCATAGTGCCCGTCCCGGGTGTTAAAGGCCGTTTTCCACTCGTCGTCGGAGCGGATGCGAACGAGGTTATAGGCTCCGCGCAGGTCCAGCTTAGAAAAGATGCGGGCTCCACGTAAACGGTCGAAGAGTTCAGGAATAAGCGGCAAGGGATACTTATTCTTGATCGTAATGTTGTTTAATCCCCGGAAATCAATACAAGGACGAAGTGAACCGTCCTTCTTCTTCACAAAGAAAAACCCGGCACCGGCAGGCGAAGAGGACTTTCGGATGAACCCTCTGGCTAAATTATCCCGGATGTATTCGGACATGGCCGCGGTTTCAGCTGGAGACAGGGGATAAATTCGCCCTCTGGGCGGTGTGGTTCCGGGTCGTAGGTCGATAGGACAATCGTACGGCCGATGTGGGGGTAGGGTCTCTGCCTCTTTCTTGTCAAAGACATCCGAAAACGACCAGTATGCAGCAGGTAAGCCCGCAGGGCCCGAGGAGACAGGAGAAGGAATAGCCGGAAGAACGGATCCTAGACACCTCTCTTGGCAAGGATGCCCCCAGCGGAGAACCTCCCCAGAACGCCAATCCAACACGGGTTCATGTGTCCTAAGCCAGGGAAGCCCAAGTAGCAGAGCGTGGGACAGGTTGGGTAGAACGTAGAATGCGATCAGCTCCTGGTGCAAGGCCCCGACTTGCAGACGGACCTCCTCCGTAACCTGGGACACCGATACCTGCAGAGGTCTCCCATCCACAGAGGCGATAACACGTGGAGTCTTTAGGGTAATTACGGGAATCCGGTACTTCCTCGCCTCTCTTAACCGGATGAAATTTCCCGCCGCGCCCGAGTCCACATAGGCCACCTCCGAAGCACGTCTGTGACCAAAAACCAGCTGCACCGAAAAAGTAAGAGGATGAGAGGAGTGGGACACACCTAGGGCGGCCTCTCTTACCTGACCTAGGTGGAGGAGTTTCCCGGTCTCTCAGGACAAGATCGTAGAAAGTGAGACGCGCTGCCACAATACAGGCACAATCCCTCCGTCAGTCTTTCCCTCCGGCGCTGTTCCGCCAACTTGACCCGATCTACTTGCATCGGTTCTGGCGCCGAACTGGAAGATGGCCCAAGTGGACGTGGAATAGAGGGCCTATGGAGAGAAGAAGAAGAAGATCTCAGCGGTCTCCTCTCCCTAGCGGCCTCGCGGTTGCGCTCCTGGAACCGGAGGTCGATCCTGGTGGCCAAGGAAATGAGATCCTCTAAGTTAGGCGGGGTATCTCGTCCCGCCAGTTCGTCCTTAATCCTGCCCGAGAGACCACGCCAGAAGGCCCCAACCAAAGCCTCATTATTCCACTCCAACTCAGAGGCCAAGGTACGGAATCGGATGGCGTATTGTCCGACCGTGAGCGAACCCTGAGTGAGGCAGAAAAGGGACTCAGTTGCGGAAGCCAACCGACCGGGCTCGTCAAAAACTTTACGGAAAGTGTCCGTGAAGGTCTGGAGGTTACAAACTATAGGGTCATCCCGTTCCCACAGGGGATTCACCCAGGAGAGGGCCTCTCCCTCCAAATGGGACACAATGAAGGCTACTTTTGCCCGGTCAGTGGGATACTGCTGAGGCAGAAGTTCAAAGTGCAACCGGCACTGATTCAAAAAACCCTTGCATAATTTTGGGTCGCCGCCATACCGTGGCGGTTTACCAAGCCTAGGGATGGGGCATGTACAGGATCTGGAGTACGAGACGAGTCTCGTGCGGCTGCGGACTGGAGGGAGAGCAGCCGATCGTCGACCGAAGCCATATAGGAGAGGATATGAGCCTGGGTATCTCGTTGTTGACCCAGCTCCTGCTGAAGACTGGCCAATTGGGAGGCGTTGCTGGGATCTGCGGCCTGTAGGGCCGACAGGCGGGAGTCCATGGTCTTCATAAAAGACATTATGCGGGTTTGGTTCTCCCGTAAGAATACTAGCTCTTTCTGGGCAGCGGTCCCGGCGGGGTCCATGGCCTGACTGTTCTGTTACGCTACAGGAGATGTGAGCAAGAGTGGACCCACTGGACCGTGACGTCGAACCCTCCCTGAGCGAGCGCACCAGGTGGACCGACCCCTATACAGGGATCGTTTGGGAGCAGGCTCAAGAAGTTCAAACGTCACGGCAGCCAGGACCAGGGGTCGGCTCAAGAGGATGAGCTGCAGGGAAGCGGTGGAGGACCGGCGAGATTCCCGGGATAACCAGGGTCCGGGAGCAGAGACAGCGGAGCGGGCGGACAAGGGAGAGAGAGCAGGACCTGGGCGGAGGCAGGAGTACACCGTACTGCAAAAGAAAGACACAGGAAGGGTTAGCAGGGAAGCAGGCAGGCAAGGCACAGGAGCAGGGAGGGCGCGGGCTGGAGCAGACAGCGAGCAGCAGCGCGCACGGCCTAGACTAAGCGAGGAAACTCGACAGTCAGGCACCTCCCCTAAGGGAGGGCGGCCTGAAGTACCTGCGGGTGGCCACCGATTGGCCAGGTGATGAAACCGGGTCAGGGCATGGTGATAGACGTCCGTGCTGAAGGGACGCGCGGTCTGACCCCCCGGCGCGTGCACGGAGGCAACGTGCGCGCGGCAGAAGGCAGAGGAGGAGCGCGCCGGGAAGCCGCCCGTCAGAAGGGGGGGGAATTGGAGGCGCGCGCCGGAGCTGGCAGGCAAGAGGGACCCGGAGCGGAAGCAGACGGCGCTGCGGGACCAGCGGTAAGTATGGAGGCGATGGGAGCAGCGGTGCTGACAACTTCTGCTTCACTTTCATACTATTTGCAGTACGGCATGATCCGCGCGGTGGGACTGGAGAGGAGGTGAGCTGATCTTTGTTGCTTCTTTTTTGATATTTAGTGCCGTCTTGCTTCTCTCTCAAATATCAATTGTTTTTTTTATGGATATCACCCTCGTTGGACTTCTGCTTCACCTTCATACTTTTTGCATAACTGCATGATCTGCGCGGTGGGACTGAAGAGTAGGTGAGCGGATCTTTGTTGCTTCTTTATTGATATTTAGTGCGATCTTGCTCCCCTCCCAAATATCAATTTTTTTATGGATATCACCCTCGCTGGACTTCTGCTTCACCTTCATACTACTTGCAGTACTGCATGATGCATGCGGTGGGACTGGAGAGGAGGTGAGCTGTTTTTTGTTGCTTCTTTTTAATATTTAGTGCGATCTTGCTCCCCTGTCAAATAACATTTGTTTTTTATGGATATCACCCTCGCTGGACTTCTGCTTCACCTTCATACTACTTGCAGCTCTTCATGATCCGTGCGGTGGGATTGGAGAGGAGGTGAGCTGATCTTTGTTGCTTCTTTTTTGATATTTAGTGCGATCTTGCTCACCTCTCAAATAACATTTGTTTTTTATGGATATCACCCTTGCTGGACTTCTCCTTCGCCTTCATACTACTTGCACCACGGCATGATCCGTGCAGTGGGACTGGAGAGGAGGTGAGCTGATCTGTGTTGCTTCTTTTTTGATATTAATGCAATCTTGCTCCCCTCTTTAATATCATTTCTTTTTTATGGATAACACCTTCGCTGGACTTCTGCTTCACTTTCATACTATTTGCAGCACTGCATGATCCGCGCGGTGGGACAGGAGAGGAGGTGAGCTGATCTTTGTTGCTTCTTTTTTGATATTTACTTTGATCTTTCTTCCCTCTCATATATCATTTGTTTTTTTATGGATGTCACCCTCGCTGGACTTGTGCTTCACCTTCATATAACCTGCAACATTGATTGATCCGCGCGGTGGGACTGAAGAGGAGGTGAGCTGATCTATGTTGCCTCTTTTTTGATATTTAGTGCGATTATGCTCCTCTCTGAAATATTTTTTTTTTATGGATATCACCCTCGCTGACCTTTTGCTTCACCTTCATACTACTTGCCGTACTGCATTATGCCCGAGGTCAGACTGGAGAGGAGGTGAGCTGATGTTTGTTGCTTCTTTTCTGATATTTAGTGTGATCTTGCTCCTCTCTCAAATATCATTTGTTTTTTTTATGGCTATCACCCTCGCTGGACTTCTGCTTCACCTTCATACTACTTGCAGCACTACATGATCCGTGCAATGGGACTGGAGAGGAGGTGAGCTGATCTTTGTTGCTTCTTTTTTGATATTTAGTGCGTTCTTGCACCCCTCTCAAATATCATTTTTTTTTATGGATATCAGCCTCGCCGGACTTCTGCTTCACTTTCATACTACTTGCAGCACTGCACGATCCATGCGGTGAGGCTGGAGAGGAGGTGAGCTGATCTTTGTTGCTTCTTTTTTATATTAATGCGATCTTGCTCCCCTCTCAAATATCATTTCTTTTTTAAGGATGACACGATCGCTGGACTTCTGCTTCACCTTCATTTCTATTTGCAGCACTGCATGATCCGCGCGGTGGGACTGAAGAGCAGGTGAGCTGATCTTTGTTGCTTCTTTTTTGTTATTTACTGCGATCTTGCTCCCCTCTCAAATATCATTTTTTTTTTACGGATTTCACCCTCGCTGGTCTTCTGCTTCACCTACATACTACTTGCTGTACTGCATGATCCACACGGTGGGACTGGAGAGGAGGTGAGCTGATCTTTGTTGCTTCTATTTTGATATTTAGCGCAATGTTCCTCCCTTCTCAAGTATCATTTTTTTATGGATTTCACCCTCGCTGGACTTCTGCTTCACCTTCATGCTACTTGCAGCACTGCATGATCCACACGGTGGGACTGGAGAGGAGGTGAGCTGATCTTTGTTGCTTCTATTTTGATATTTAGTGCGATCTTGCTCCCCTCTCAAATATAATTTGTTTTTTTTGGATGTCACTCTCGCTGGACTTCTGCTTCACCTTCATACTACTTGCAGTACTGCTTGAACCGAGAGGTGGAACTGGAAAGGAGGTGAACTGATCTTTGTTGATTCTTTTTAGACATTTAGTGTGATCTTGCTTCCCTCTCAAATATAATTTTTTTTTTTTTTTGGATATAACCCTCGCTGGACTTCTGCTTCACCTTCATGCTATTTGCAGTACTGCATGATGCGTGCAGTGGTACTGGAGAGGAGGTGAGCTGATCTTTGTTGCTTATTTTTTGATATTTAGTGCGATCTTGCTCCCCTCTCAAATATCATTTGTTTAATTATGGATATCACCCTCTCTGGACTTCTGCTTCATCTTCATAGTACTTGCCGCACTGCATGGTCCGCGCGGTGGGACTGGAGAGGAGGTGAGCTGATCTTTGTTGCTTCTTTATTGATATTAATGCAGTCTTGCTCCCCTCTCAAATATCATTTGTTTTTTTATGGATTTCACCCTCGCTGGACTTCTGGTTCACCTTCATACTGCTTGCAGCACTGCATGATCCGTGCGGTGGGACTGGAGAGGAGGTGAGCTGATCTATGTTGCCTCTTTTTTGATATTTAATGCGATTTTGCTCCTATCTGAAATATTTTTTTTTATGGATATCACCCTCGCTGGACTTCTGCTTCACCTTCATATTACTTGCCGTACTTCATTATGCACGTGCTGGGACTGGAGAGGAGGTGAGCTGATCTTTGCTGCTTCTTTTTTGATATTTAGTGCAGTCTTGCTCCCCTCTCAAATATCATTTGTTTTGTTATGGATATCACCCTCGCTGGACTTCTCCTTCACCTTCATACTATTTACAAAACTGCATGATCCGTACAGTGGGACTGGAGAGGAGGTGAGCTGATCTTTTGCTTTTTTGATATTAATGCGATCTTGCTCCCCTCTCAAATATCATTTCATTTTTTAAGGATAACACGCTCGCTGGCTTCTGCTTCACCTTCATTACTATTTGCAGCACTGCATGATCCGCGTGGTGGGACTGGAGAGGAGGTGAGGTGATCTTTGTTGCTTCTTTTTTGATATTTTCTTCGATCTTGCTCTTCCCTTAAATATCATTTGTTTTTTTATGGATATCACCCTCGCTGGACTTCTGCTTCTCCTTCATACTACCTGCAGCACTGCATAATCCGCGCGGTGGGACTGGAGAGGAGGTGAGCTGATCTTTGTTGCTTTTTTGATATTAATGCAATCTTGCTCCCTTCTCAAATATCATTTTTTTTTAATGGATTTCACCCTTGCTGGACTTCTGCTTCACCTTCATGCTACTTGCAGCACTGCATGATCCGTGCAGTGGGACTGGAGAGGAGGTGAGCTGAACTTTGTTGCTTCTTTTTTGATATTTAGTGCGATCTTGCTCCCCTCTCATATTTGTTTTTTTATGGATATCACCCTCGCTGGACTTCCGCTTCACTTTCATAGTACTTGAAGCACTGCATGATCCATGCGGTGGGACTGGAGAGGAGATGAGCTGATCTTTGTTGTTTCTTTTTTATATTTAGTGCGATCTTTCTCCCCTCTCAAATAACATTTGTTTTTTATGGATATGACCCTCGCTGGACTTCTGCTTCACCTTCATACTACTTGCAGCACGGCATGATTCGTGCGGTGGGACTGGAGATGAGGTGAGCCGATCTTTGTTACTTATTTTTTTATATTTAGTGCGATCTTGCTCCTCTCTAAAATATCATTTGTTTTTTTATGGATATCACCCTCACTGTACTTTTGCTTCACCTTCATACTACTTGCAGCACTGAATGATCCGCGAAGTGGGAGTAGAGAGGAGGTGAGCTGCTCTTGCTTCTTTCTTGATATTTAGTGCGATCTTGCTCCCCTCTGAATTATCATTTGTTTTTTTATGGATATCACCCTTGCTGGACTTCTCCTTCACCTTCATACTACTTGCACCACGGCATGATCCGTACAGTGGGACTGAAGAGAACGTGAGCTGATCTGTGGTGCTTCTTTTTTGATATTAATGCGATCTTGCTCCCCTCTCTAATATCATTTCTTTTTTTATGGATAACATCCTCACTGGACTTCTGCTTCACCTACATACTATTTGCAGCACTGCATGATCTGCGCGGTGGGACTGGAGAGCAGGTGAGCTGATCTTTGTTGCTTCTTTTTTAATATTAATGCAATCTTGCTCTCCTCTCAAATATCATTCGTTTTTTTATGGATTTCACCCTCGCTGGACTACTGCTTCACCTTCATACTACTTGCAGCACTGCATGATCCGTGCAGTGGGACTGTAGAGGAGGTGAGCTGATCTTTGTTGCTTTTTTGATATTAATGCAATCTTGCTCCCCTCTCAAATATCATTTGTTTTTTATGTATTTCACCCTCGCTGGACTTCTGCTTCACCTTCATATTACTTGCAGCACTGCTTGATCCGTGCGGTGGGACTGGAGAGGAGTTGAGCTGATCTATGTTGCCTCTTTTTTGATATTTAATGCGATTTTGCTCCTCTCTAAAATATTTTTATTTATGGATATCACCCTCGCTGGACTTCTGATTCACCTTCATACTACTTGCCGTACTGCATTATGCACGCGCTGGGACTGGAGAGGAGGTGAGCTGATGTTTGTTGCTTCTTTTTTGATATTTAGTGTGATCTTGCTCCCCTCTGAAATATCATTTATTTTTTTAAGGATAACACACTCGCTGGACTTCTGCTTCACCTTCATTTCTATTTGCAGCACTGCATGATCCCCGTGGTGGGACTGGAGAGGAGGTGAGGTGATCTTTGTTGCTTCTTTTTTGATATTTACTTCGATCTTGCTCCTCCCTTAAATATAATTTATTTTTTATGGATATCACCCTCGCTGGACTTCTGCTTCTCCTTCAAACTACCTGCAGCACTGCATGATCCGCGCGGTGGGACTGGAGAGGAGGTAAGCTGATCTTTGTTGCTTCTTTTTTGATATTTAGAGCGATCTTGCTCCCCTCTCAAATAATATTTGTTTTTTATGAATATCACCCTCGCTGGACTTCTGCTTCACCTTCATACTACTTGCAGCACTGCATGATTCGTGCGGTGGGACTGTAGAGGAGGTGAGCTAATCTTTGTTGCTTCTTTTTTGATATTTAGTGCGATTTTGCTCCACTCTCAAATAATATTTGTTTTTTATGGATATCACCCTCGCTGGACTTCTGCTTCACCTTCATACTACTTGCAGTACTGCATGATGCAAGCGGTGGGACTGGAGAGGAGGTGAGCTGTTTTTTGTTGCTTCTTTTTTATATTTAGTGCGATCTTGCTTCCCTGTCAAATAACATTTGTTTTTTATGGATATCACCCTCGCCGGACTTCTGCTTCACTTTCATACTACTTGCAGCACTTCATGATCCATGCGGTGAGACTGGAGAGGGGGTGAGCTGATCTTTGTTGCTTCTTTTTTTATATTAATGCGTTCTTGCTCCCCTCTCAAATATCATTTTTTTTAAGGATTACACGCTCGCTGGGCTCCTGCTTCACTTTCATACTATTTGCAGCACTGCATGATCCTCGCGGTGGGACTGGAGAGGAGGTGATCTGATTTTTGTTGCCTCTCTTTTGATATTTATTGCGATCTTGCTCCCCTCTCAAATAACATTTGTTTTTTATGGATATCACCCTCTCTGGACTTCTGCTTCACCTTCATACTACTTTCAGCACGGCATGATCCGTGCAGTGGGACTGGAGAGGAGATGAGCTGATCTATGTTGCTTCTTTTTTGATATTTGGTGCGATCTTGCTCCCCTCTCAAATATCATTTCTTTTTTTATGGATATCACCCTCACTGTACTTTTGCTTCACCTTCATACTACTTGCAGCACTGAATGATCCGCGAAGTGTGAGTAGAGAGGAGGTGAGCTGCTCTTTCTTGCTTCTTTCTTGATATTTAGTGCGATCTTGCTCCCCTCTGAAATATCATTTGTTTTTTTATGGATATCACCCTTGCTGGACTTCTCCTTCACCTTCATACTACTTGCACCACGGCATGATCCGTGCAGTGGGACTGGAGAGAACGTGAGCTGATCTGTGTTGCTTCTTTTTTGATATTAATGCGATCTTGCTCCCCTCTCTAATATCATTTCTTTTTTTATGGATAACACCCTCACTGGACTTCTGCTTCACCTTCATACTACTTGCAGCACTGCATGATCCGTGCAGTGGGACTGTAGACTGCATGCGGTGGGATCAGGTGAGCTGATCGTTGTTGCTTCTTTTTTAATATTAATGCAATCTTGCTCCCCTCTCAAATATCATTTGTTTTTTATGGATTTCACCCTCGCTGGACTTCTGCTTCACCTTCATACTACTTGCAGCACTGCATGATTCGTGCGTTGGGACTGGAGAGGAGGTGAGCTGATCTATGTTGCCTCTTTTTTGATATTTAATGCGATTTTGCTCCTCTCTGAAAAATTTTTTTTTATGGATATCACCCTCGCTGGACTTCTGCTTCACCTTCATACTACTTGCCGTACTGCATTATGCATGCGCTGGGACTGGAGAGGAGGTGAGCTGATGTTTGTTGCTTCTTTTTTGATATTTAGTGTGATCTTGCTCCCCTCTCAAATATCATTTTTTTTTTTATCGATATCACCCTCGCTGGACTTCTGCTTCATCTTCATACTACTTGCAGCACTGCATGATCCGTGCAGTGGGACTGGAGAGGAGGTGAGCTGATCTTTGTTGCTTCTTTTTTTATATTAATGCGATCTTGCTCCCCTCTGAAATATCATTTCTTTTTTTAAGGATAACACACTCGCTGGACTTCTGCTTCACCTTCATTACTATTTGCAGCACTGGATGATCCCCGTGTTGGGGCTGGAGAGGAGGTGAGGTGATGATCTTTGTTGCTTCTTTTTTGATATTTACTTCGATCTTGCTCCTCCCTTAAATATCATTTATTTTATATGCATATCACCCTCGCTGGACTTCTGCTTCTCCTTCATACTACCTGCAGCACTGCATGATCCGCGCGGTGGGACTGGAGAGGAGGTAAGCTGATCTTTGTTGCTTTTTTGATATTAATGCAACCTTGCTCCCCTCTCAAATATCATTTGTTTTTTTATGGATTTCACCCTCGCTGGACTTCTGTTTCACCTTCACACTACTTGCAGCACTGCATGATCCATGCAGTGGGACTGCAGAGGAGGTGAGCTGATCTTTGTTGCTTCTTTTTTTATATTAAGTGCGATCTTGCTCCCCTCTGAAATATCATTTATTTTTTTATGGATATCACCCTCGCTGGACTTCTGCTTCACTTTCATAGTACTTGTAGCACTGCATGATCCATGCGGTGGTACTGGAGAGGAGATGAGCTGATCTTTGTTGCTTCTTTCTTGATATTTAGTGCAATCTTGCTCCCCTTTCAAATATCATTTGTTTTTTATGGATGTCACCCTCGCTGGACTTCTGCTTCACCTTCATACTACTTGCAGTACTGCATGATGCATGCGGTGGGACTGGAGAGGAGGTGAGCTGTTTTTTGTTGCTTCTTTTTTATATTTAGTGCGATCTTGCTCCCCTGTCAAATAACATTTGTTTTTATGGATATCACCCTTGCCGGACTTCTGCTTCACTTTCATACTACTTGCAGCACTGCATGATCCATGCGGTGAGACTGGAGAGGGGGTGAGCTGATCTTTGTTGCTTCTTTTTTTATATTAATGCGATCTTGGTCCCCTCTCAAATATCATTTCTTTTTTTAAGGATAACACGCTCGCTGGGGTCCTGCTTCACTTTCATACTATTTGCAGCACTGCATGATCCTCGCTTTGGGACTGGAGAGGAGGTGAGCTGATTTTTGTTGCCTCTTTTTAAATATTTAGTGCGATCTTGCTCCCCTCTCAAATAACATTTGTTTTTTATGGATATCACCCTCTCTGGACTTCTGCTTCACCTTCATACTACTTTCAGCACGGCATGATTCGTGCAGTGGGACTGGAGAGGAGGTGAGCTGATCTATGTTGCTTCTTTTTTGATATTTAATGCAATCTTGCTCCCCTCTCAAATATCATTTGTTTTTTAATGGATATTACCCTCACTGGACTTCTGCTTCGCCTTCATACTATTTGCAGCAATGCATTATCCGAGAGGTGGGTTTGGAGAGGAGGTGAGCTGATATTTGTTATTTCTTTTTTGATATTTAGTGTGATCTTGCTCCCCTCTCAAATATTTGTTTTTTTATGGATTTCACCCTCGCTGGACTTCTGCTTCACCTTCATACTACTTGCAGAACTGCATGATCCGTGCAGTGGGACTGGAGAGGATGTGAGTTGATCTTTGTTGCTTCTTTTTTATATTTAGTGCGATCTTGCTCCTCTCTCAAATAACATTTGTTTTTTATGGATATCACCCTCGCTGGACTTCTGCTTCACCTTCATACTACTTGCAGCACTGCATGATTCGTGCGGTGGGACTGGGGAGGAGGTGAGCTGATCTTTGTTGCTTCTTTTTTGATATTTAGTGCGGTCTTGCTTCTCTCTCAAATATCAATTTTTTTTTATGGATATCACCATCGCTGGACTTCTGCTTCACCTTCATACTTTTTGCAGAACTGCATGATCTGTGCGGTGGGACTGAAGAGTAGGTGAGCTGATCTTTGTTGCTTATTTTTTGATATTTAGTGCGATCTTGCTCCCCTCTCAAATATCAATTTTTTTTATGGATATCACCCTTGCTGGACTTCTGCTCCATCTTCATACTACTTGCCGTGCTGCATGATGCGCGCGGTGGGACTGGAGATGAGGTGAGCTGATCTTTGTTGCTTCTTTATTACACTTAGTGCGATCTTACTCCCCTTTGAAATAACAGTTGTTTTTTATGGCTATCACCCTCGCCGGACTTCTGCTTCACTTTCATACTGCTTGCAGCACTGCATGATCCATGCGGTGAGACTGGAGAGGAGGTGAGCTGATCTTTGTTGCTTCTTTTTTTATTAATTCGATCTTGCTGCCCTCTCAAATATCATTTCTTTTTTTGAGGATGACACGATCGCTGGACTTCTGCTTCACCTTCATTTCTATTTGCAGCACTGCATGATCCGCGCGGTGGGACTGGAGAGGAGGTGAGGTGATCTTTGTTTCTTCTTTTTTGATATTTACTTCGATCTTGCTCCTCCCTTAAATATAATATGTTTTTTTTTATGGATTTCACCCTCGCTGGTCTTCTGCTTCACCTACATACTACTTACAGTACTGCATGATCCGCGCCATGGTACTGGAGAGGAGGTGAGCTGATCTTTGTTGCTTCTTTTTTGATATTTAGCGCAATGTTCCTCCCCTCTCAAGTATCATTTTTTATGGATTTCACCCTCGCTGGACTTCTGCTTCACCTTCATACTACTTGCAGTACTGCTTGATCCGAGAGGTGGAACTGGAGAGGAGGTGAGCTGATCTTTGTTGATTCTTTTTTGATATTTAGTGTGATCTTGCTCCCCTCTCTAATATCATTTGTTTTTTTTATGGATATCACCCTTGCTGGACTTCTCCTTCACCCTCATACTACTTGCACCATGGCATGATCCGTGCAGTGGGACTGGAGAGGAGGTGAGCTGATCTTTGTTGCTTCTTTTTGATATTAATGCATTCTTGCTCCCCTCTCAAATATCATTTGTTTTTTATGGATTTCACCCTCGCTGGACTTCCGGTTCACCTTCATACTACTTGCAGCACTGCATGCGGTGGGACTGGAGAGGAAGTGAGCTGATCTATGTTGCCTCTTTTTTGATATCTAATGCGATTTTGCTCCTCTCTGAAATATTTTTTTTTATGGATATCTGTTGTGAGTTCATTTTCCCCTTCATTACTGAGGCCCGAGGAACTCCCTCTTCTGGTAAAGAAAGGTAGTGAGCCTGATTGTCAAACACCTGAGGCTGATGATTGTGACTGGCTGAGTGGAGTTACGGACTGGATATAATGCTGCCGACGCCCTTCTGCCCTGCGGGTGATTTCTCTGTGGGATCCTTGGAGACCAGTCTGAATTCCTGCTCCTCCAAAGCTAAGTTTGCTGCTCGGCCTTTTGCTTTTGTGCTTTGACTTTGTTTTTGCTTTGTTTTTCTGGATTTCTGCCATTCCCTGCTGGGGTGTGCTGAATTCATTTAGCTCTGTCTTCTGAAAATACCTGAGTGCTGATTCAGTTTTTGAAGCCTAGCTGCTTCAGTGCCTTTTTCATATCAGCTGGTTGGCTTATGTCTTTGATAGGGTTTTTGCAGATTGCAGACAGCAGCCTTCCTTTCCTTTCCTATCTAGGTAGTTTTGGGGCCCCGTCTTTGCTCAGTCTATCTTTCTGTCTGTGTTAGTATTTTCATCTTGCTTCACCGTCATTATATGTTGGGGGCTGCCTATTGCTTTGGGGTCTGCTCTGGGGCAGTTTAGATTTCACCTTTCTTTCTTTAGGCCTATGTATTTCTCCGGCTGTGATCGAGGGGTCTAGGGCATCGTAGGAACCCCCCACGGCTACTGCTAGTTGTGTTGATAGGTTCAGGGGTCTGCAATCTGATAGTTGCCAACTTCTCTGGTTTTCTGGACTTAGCTTGTATAAGTGCTTTTGCCTCCTACGGTGACTCATTCATAACAGATATCACCCCCGCTGGACTTCTGCTTCACCTTCATACTACTTGCCGTTCTTCATTATGCACGTGCTGGGACTGGAGAGGAGGTGAGCTGATCTTTGTTGCTTCTTTTTTGATATTTAGCGCAATGTTCCTCCCTTCTCAAGTATCATTTTTTTATGGATTTCACCCTCGCTGGACTTCTGCTTCACCTTCATACTACTTGCAGTACTGCTTGATCCGAGAGGTGGAACCGGAGAGGAGGTGAGCTGATCTTTGTTGATTCTTTTTTGATATTTAGTGTGATCTTGCTCCCCTCTCAAATATCATTTGTTTTTTTTATGGATATCACCCTTGCTGGACTTCTCCTTCACCCTCATACTACTTGCACCTCGGCATGATCCGTGCAGTGGGACTGGAGAGGAGGTGAGCTGATCTTTGTTGCTTCTTTTTGATATTAATGCAGTCTTGCTCCCCTCTCAAATATCATTTGTTTTTTATGGATTTCACCCTCGCTGGACTTCTGGTTCACCTTCATACTACTTGCAGCACTGCATGATCCATGCGGTGGGACTGAAGAGGAGGTGAGCTGATCTATGTTGCCTCTTTTTTGATATCTAATGCGATTTTGCTCCTCTCTGAAATATTTTTTTTTATGGATATCACGCTCGCTGGACTTCTGCTTCACCTTCATACTACTAGCCGTACTTCATTATGCACGTGCTGGGACTGGAGAGGAGGTGAGCTGATCTTTGTTGCTTCTTTTTTGATATTTAGTGCAATCTTGCTCCCCTCTCAAATATCATTTGTTTTTTTATGGATAACACCCTCGCTGGACTTCTGCTTCACCTTCATACTATTTGCAGCACTGCTTGATCCGTGCAGTGGGACTGGAGAGGAGGTGAGCTGATCTTTTGCTTTTTTCATATTAATGCGATCTTGCTCCCCTCTCAAATATCATTTCTTTTTTTAAGGATAACACGCTCGCTGGCTTCTGCTTCACCTTCATTACTATTTGCAGCACTGCATGATCCGTGTGGTGGGACTGGAGAGGAGGTGAGGTGATCTTTGTTGCTTCTTTTTTGATATTTACTTCGATCTTGCTCCTCCCTTAATTATCATTTATTTTTTTATGGATATCACCCTCGCTGGACTTCTGCTTCTTCATACTACCTGCAGCACTGCATAATCCGCGCGGTGGGACTGGAGAGTAGGTGAGCTGATCTTTGTTGCTTCTTTTTTGATATTAATGCAATCTTGCTCCCCTCTCAAATATCATTTGTTTTTTTTATAGATTTCACCCTCGCTGGACTTCTGCTTCACCTTCATACTACTTGTGTTAGCGTGGGTGGTCAGGAGCGGGAGCTCCGAGAGTGGACCCTCTGGACCGTGGCACCGAGGGACCCCGGGCGAGCTGCCAGGTGGAACCGACCCCTATACAGGGACCGTTAGGAGCAGGCCCAGGGGTTCGAGTACCACGGTAGCCGGTACCGAGAGGGGCGGCTCAGGATGGACCGGAGTAAGACTGAGACTGGAGTAGGACGGCAGGAGCACTGAAGACAGGACTGGAGTAGGACGGCAGGAACACAAGGCAGGACTGGAGTAGGACGGCAGGAACAGTGAAGGCAGGACTGGAGTAGGACGGCAGGAACACAAGGCAGGACTGGAGTAGGACGGCAGGAACAGTGAAGGCAGGACTGGAGTAGGACGGCAGGAACACAAGGCAGGACTGGAGTAGGACGACAGGAACACAAGGCAGGACTGGAGTAGGACGGCAGGAACACAAGGCAGGACTGGAGTAGGACGACAGGAACACGGGTAGCAGGACTGAGAAGCTGCTGTGAGGAGCAGCCGAGACAGGAACTGCAGGAGCAGAGTGTGCACGATGGAGCGAGGCCAGAGTGTCAGGAAACACAACGATCAGGCGCCTCCCTCAGGGGGAAGCGGCCTGATATGGCCCCGTCTGGTCAGCCATTGGTCCAAATGTGCTTCCGGGTCAGGGCACAGCCGGAGCATAAGAAGCAGGAAGGAGGCGCGGCCGCGGCCTATGGCGCATGCGCATAGCATGCAGGGAAGGCATCGGTCGCGGGTCTGTCTCAGGTGACCGCCGCGGCCGTCGGGTGGAGAGAGGCTGCGTCGTGGGAGCGGAGGGCGACTGCGGCGTGGGAGCGGAGGCCGGGTGAGTATGGCGGAGCGGTGTAACAGTACCCCCTCCCCTAAGCCGCCCCCCCCGGAGATTAACAAGAAACCTCTTGAGGATACGGGGAGCATTAATAGTCTCCCGAGGCTCCCAGGATCTCTCCTCAGGACCAAAGCCCTTCCAATCAACGAGAAAGAAAGTCCTACCTCTAACCCTTTTCACAGCGAGGATGTCCTGCACTTCAAAAACGTTGTCGGCACCCACCGGCTGAGGACCAAGATCAAGCGAGGAATGGAAACGATTCAGCACCACAGGCTTCAGGAGAGAGACGTGAAAGGTGTTTGGGATCCGGAGCGAAGCAGGCAACCTCAATTTGTAGGCAACTTCGTTAATACGTCCCAGAATTTCAAACGGACCGATGTAGCGTGGACCCAACTTGTAGGAGGGCAGTTTTAGTCGGACGAATTTGGAGGAGAGCCAGACCTTGTCGCCAACACGATACGGAGGAGAATCCAACCTCTTTTTGTCTGCATAGTTCTTCATCTGATCAGCGGATCTCTTGAGTGATGTGTTGGTCTCAGCCCAAATCTTAGAAAATTCCGAGGACAAGGCATTGGCCGCGGGTACCTCAGAGGCAGGGGTTATCGGAAGAGGGACACCAGGATGTCTGCCAAAAACAATGAAAAACGGAGACTTGGCCGAAGACTCACCAGCATGGTTGTTATAAGCGAACTCTGCCCAGGGGAGTAAGCTGACCCAATCGTTCTGGTGGGCGTTAGAGAAGTGGCGTAAGTATCCCGTAAGCGTCTGGTTGGTACGCTCTACTTGTCCGTTGGACTGTGGATGGTAGGCCGAGGAGAAGTCGAGGGAAACGTTCATAAGCTTACAAAGCGAACGCCAGAACTTGGAGGTAAACTGAACCCCTCGGTCAGACACAATGCGTCGAGGTAGTCCATGAAGCCTGAAGACTTGATGAATGAAGATCTCGGCCAGCTCCGGCGCTGAGGGAAGACCGGGCAGAGGGATGAAGTGAGCCATCTTGGAAAAACGATCCACCACCACCAGAATGACTGAGCAGCCCGCAGAGCAGGGTAGGTCGGTGATGAAATCCATGGCGATGTTCTCCCAAGGAACCGTAGGGACAGGCAACGGAAGCAACAAGCCAGACGGAGATCTCCGTGGTACCTTGTTCTTTGCACAGGATGGACAAGAAGCCACAAAATCGAGTACATCTTGGCGAAGTGAGGGCCACCAGTAGTGACGTTTGATAAGATCAAGGGTCTTCTTAGTTCCGGCATGGCCGGCCAGTTTGGAGGAGTGCCCCCATAGAAGAACCTTTTGCTTGAGATTCTCTGGCACAAGCGTCTTGCCAGGCGGAGGAGTAAGCCAGTTCACTGGAGCCACGGTGATGATCCTAGTGGGATCAATGATATGTGACGGTTCCTCCGTGGATTCGAGTGGTTGGAAGACCCTGGACAGGGCGTCGGCTTTGGAATTCTTGCTGCCGGGACGGAATCGGAGCTCGAAATCAAATCGGGCAAAAAATAAAGACCATCTGGCCTGGCGAGGGTTTAGTCTCTGGGCAGACTGGAGATAGGCCAGATTCTTGTGGTCCGAGAAGATGACAAAAGGATGGACAGCTCCTTCCAGGAGGTGGCGCCATTCCTCCAAGGCCAACTTGATGGCCAAAAGTTCCCGGTCACCGATCGAGTAGTTACACTCGGATGGAGAAAAGGCCTTCGAGAAGAAGCCACAAGGGTGCAGGCGACCGGAGGCGGTTCTCTGGGACAGCACCGCCCCGGCACCAGTCGAGGAAGCGTCCACCTCGAGTACAAAAGGTCGATCGCTCTCAGGGCGATGCAGGACCGGAGCCGTGGAGAAAGCCCGTTTTAGGGACAGAAAGGCCTCCTCTGCCTCAGGAGACCAATCCTTGGAAGTAGACCCTTTACGGGTAAGCACAGAAATGGGTCTTGTGATCGCGGAGAAGTGGGAGACAAATTGCCGGTAATAGTTGGCGAACCCGAGGAATCGTTGTATCGCCTTTAATCCGACGGGGCGAGGCCATTTGAGGATGGCAGACAACTTCTCGGGATCCATCCTTAGACCAGCGTCAGAGATAATGTATCCCAGAAATGGCAGAGAGGTCTGTTCGAAGAGACATTTCTCGATCTTTGCATACAGACGGTTCTCCCGAAGACGCTGAAGCACCAGGCGGACACTCTTTCTGTGGGACGAGAGGTCCGGCGAGAAGACGAGGATGTCGTCTAAGTACACGACCACACAGGAGTACAAGAGATCCCGGAAGATCTCGTTGACGAACTCTTGAAAGACTGCAGGAGCATTGCAAAGACCGAAGGGCATGACCAGGTACTCGTAATGGCCATCTCGAGTGTTGAAAGCGGTCTTCCACTCGTCACCTGCACGGATACGGACCAGATTGTAGGCTCCTCTGAGGTCCAGCTTGGTAAAGACCCGAGCCCCTCTGAGACGGTCAAACAGTTCCGGAATGAGTGGAAGAGGGTACCTGTTCTTGATGGTAATCTCATTCAAGCCCCTATAGTCAATGCATGGCCGTAGAGTCCCGTCCTTCTTTTTGACGAAGAAGAACCCGGCTCCCGCAGGCGAAGAGGATTTCCGTATAAAGCCTTTGGCGAGGTTCTCTTGGACGTACTCGGACATGGCGGTGGTCTCCACGGGAGACAGAGGGTAGATTCTGCCCCTTGGGGGGGTTGAACCAGAAACAAGTTCAATTGGGCAGTCAAACGGCCGGTGTGGAGGGAGGACCTCTGCTTCCTTCTTATCAAAAACATCGGCGTAGGAGCTGTAAGCTGGAGGAAGACCCGGGAGGTCTGGAGGTGACCGTGGAGCGGCCGCCAGGCGGACAGGAGTCAGACAGCGAGCTTGGCACGGGTGCCCCCAGCGGAGTATCTCCCCAGAAGACCAGTCGAGAACAGGCTGATGAGTCCTTAACCATGGAAGACCGAGTAGAATGGCGTGAGAGAGCTTAGGTAAAACGTAAAAGGCTATCTTCTCTCGATGTAAGGCTCCGATTTGCAATTCCACCTCTTCAGTGACCAAGGTGACGGTCACCTGTAGCGGTTTGCCATCCACGGTGGCAATCTGAATTGGGTTAGATAGAGTGACTACAGGAATTTGGTATTTGTCTACCTCTTCCGGCCGAATGAAGTTACCCGCTGAGCCCGAATCCACGTAGGCCACCTCGGAACCACGCCTCCCTCCTGAAACCAAAAGCACAGAAATCGTAAGGGGTTGAGAGGAATCATCATCATCACCTAGGAAGGCCTCTCTTACCTGACCTAGGTGGAGTCGTTTCCCTGTCTCTTAGGACAGGTGCGGATATAGTGTGACGAATGACCGCAATAGAGGCACAGACCTTGTGCCCGTCTCTCTCTCTGACGTAACTCGGCCAACCTGAGATGATCTATCTGCATGGTCTCACCCGAAGAGAGGGAAGAAGATCCGACTGAACGTGAGCTGGCCGACTGAGCGAAAGGAGGAACTGACCTGGAGGAGCGCCTGTCTCTCACTGACTCCCGAGCGCGCTCCAGGAAGCGCAGGTCAATGCGGGTAGCCAGCGAGATAAGGTCCTCTAAGGTGGACGGGGTATCTCGACCAGCGAGTTCATCCTTTATTTTACTAGAAAGACCGCGCCAGAATGCCCCCACCAAAGCTGCGTTATTCCAGCCGAGCTCAGAGGAAATAGTGCGAAAGCGAATAGCGTACTGTCCGACCGTGAGAGAGCCCTGGTGTAAGTTAAAGAGTGACTCAGTGAGAGAGGCTAACCGGCCCGGCTCATCGAAAACCTTACGAAACGTATCCAGGAAAACCGGGAGACTCGAAACGACCGGGTCGTCACGTTCCCAGAGCGGGTTTACCCAAGAAAGGGCCTCTCCCTCCAGATGGGACATGATGAAGGCCACTTTGGCCCGGTCCGAGGGATATTGCTGCGGCAGCCATTCAAAGTGGAGACTACACTGATTTAAGAACACCCTACAGAGCTTGGGATCCCCGGTGAAACGAGGCGGCTTGGCGAGGCGGGGCGTCGGATGAGCAGCAGACGCAGGGGGAGGAGTCGGCACTGCAGCGGCAGCCTGGAGGGCCGACAAGCGACTATCAAAGGAGGCCATGTAGGACAAAATGTGGGTTTGAGTATCTTGCTGCTGGCCCAGCTCCTGTTGGAGACTGGCCAGCTGAGTGGCATTTCCAGGATCGGCCACCTGTAAGGCCGACAAACGGGTGTCCATCGACTTCATGATTGACATAATGCGCCCCTGATTCTCCCGTAGGAATAGCAACTCTTTCTGGGTAGCAGCCGTAGTACCGGCGGAGTCCATGGCCTGATCGTACTGTTAGCGTGGGTGGTCAGGAGCGGGAGCTCCGAGAGTGGACCCTCTGGACCGTGGCACCGAGGGACCCCGGGCGAGCTGCCAGGTGGAACCGACCCCTATACAGGGACCGTTAGGAGCAGGCCCAGGGGTTCGAGTACCACGGTAGCCGGTACCGAGAGGGGCGGCTCAGGATGGACCGGAGTAAGACTGAGACTGGAGTAGGACGGCAGGAGCACTGAAGACAGGACTGGAGTAGGACGGCAGGAACACAAGGCAGGACTGGAGTAGGACGGCAGGAACAGTGAAGGCAGGACTGGAGTAGGACGGCAGGAACACAAGGCAGGACTGGAGTAGGACGGCAGGAACACAAGGCAGGACTGGAGTAGGACGGCAGGAACACAAGGCAGGACTGGAGTAGGACGACAGGAACACGGGTAGCAGGACTGAGAAGCTGCTGTGAGGAGCAGCCGAGACAGGAACTGCAGGAGCAGAGTGTGCACGATGGAGCGAGGCCAGAGTGTCAGGAAACACAACGATCAGGCGCCTCCCTCAGGGGGAAGCGGCCTGATATGGCCCCGTCTGGTCAGCCATTGGTCCAAATGTGCTTCCGGGTCAGGGCACAGCCGGAGCATAAGAAGCAGGAAGGAGGCGCGGCCGCGGCCTATGGCGCATGCGCATAGCATGCAGGGAAGGCATCGGTCGCGGGTCTGTCTCAGGTGACCGCCGCGGCCGTCGGGTGGAGAGAGGCTGCGGCGTGGGAGCGGAGGGCGACTGCGGCGTGGGAGCGGAGGCCGGGTGAGTATGGCGGAGCGGTGTAACAACTTGCAGCACTGCATGATCCACACGGTGGGACTGGAGAGGAGGTGAGCTGATCTTTGTTGCTTCTATTTTGATATTTAGTGCGATCTTGCTCCCCTCTCAAATGTAATTTGTTTTTTATGGATATCACCCTCGCTGGACTTCTGCTTCACCTTCATACTACTTGCAGTACTGCTTGATCCGAGAGGTGGAACCGGAGAGGAGGTGAGCTGATCTTTGTTGATTCTTTTTTGATATTTAGCGTGATCTTGCTCCCCTCTCAAATATCATTTGTTTTTTTTATGGATATCACCCTTGCTGGACTTCTCCTTCACCCTCATACTACTTGCACCTCGGCATGATCCGTGCAGTGGGACTGGAGAGGAGGTGAGCTGATCTTTGTTGCTTCTTTTTGATATTCATGCAGTCTTGCTCCCCTCTCAAATATCATTTGTTTTTTATGGATTTCACCCTCACTGGACTTCTGGTTCACCTTCATACTACTTGCAGCACTGCATGATCCGTGCGGTGGGACTGGAGAGGAGGTGAGCTGATCTATGTTGCCTCTTTTTTGATATCTAATGCGATTTTGCTCCTCTCTGAAATATTTTTTTTTATGGATATCACAGTCGCTGGACTTCTGCTTCACCTTCATACTACTAGCCGTACTTCATTATGCACGTGCTGGGACTGGAGAGGAGGTGAGCTGATCTTTGTTGCTTCTTTTTTGATATTTAGTGCAATCTTGCTCCCCTCTCAAATATCATTTGTTTTTTTATGGATAACACCCTCGCTGGACTTCCGCTTCATTTTCATAGTACTTGCAGCACTGCATGATCCATGCGGTGGGACAGGAGAGGAGATGAGCTGATCTTTGTTGCTTCTTTTTTATATTTAGTGCGATCTTTCTCCCCTCTCAAATAACATTTGTTTTTTATGGATATGACCCTCGCTGGACTTCAGCTTCACCTTCATACTACTTGCAGCACTGCATGATCCGTGCGGTGGGACTGGAGAGGAGGTGAACTGATCTATGTTGCCTCTTTTTTGATATTTAATGCGATTTTGCTCCTCTCTGAAATATTTTTTTATGGATATCACCCTCGCTGGACTTCTGATTCACCTTCATACTACTTGCCGTACTGCATTATGCATGCGCTGGGACTGGAGAGGAGGTGAGCTGATCTTTGTTGTTTCTTTTTTATATTTAGTGTGATCTTGCTCCCCTCTCAAATATCATTTGTTTTTTATGGATATCACCCTCGCTGGACTTCTGCTTCACCTTCATACTACTTGCAGCACTGCATGATCTGTGCAGTGGGACTGGAGAGGAGGTGAGCTAATCTTTGTTGCTTTTTTTTATATTAATGCGATCTTGCTCCCCTCTGAAATATCATTTCTTTTTTTAAAGATAACACACTCACTGGACTTCTGCTTCACCTTCATTACTATTTGCAGCACTGCATGATCCCCGTGGTGGGACTACGAGAGGAGGTGAGGTGATCTTTGTTGCTTCTTTTTTGATATTTACTTTGATCTTGCTCCTCCCTTAAATATCATTTGTTTTTTATGGATTTCACCCTCGCTGGGCTTCTGTTTCACCTTCATACTACTTGCAGCACTGCATGATCCATGCAGTGGGACTGCAGAGGAGGTGAGCTGATCTTTGTTGCTTCTTTTTTGATATTTAGTGCGATCTTGCTCCCCTCTGAAATATCATTTATTTTTTATGGATATCACCCTCGCTGGACTTCTGCTTCACTTTCATAGTACTTGCAGCACTGCATGATCCATGCGGTGGGACTGGAGAGGAGATGAGCTGATCTTTGTTGCTTCTTTCTTGATATTTAGTGCGATCTTGCTTCCCTTTCAAATATCATTTGTTTTTTATGGATGTCACCCTCGCTGGACTTCTACTTCACCTTCATACTACTTGCTGCACTGCATGATCCATGCGGTGGGACTGGAGAGGAGGTGAGCAGATCTTTGTTGCTTCTTTTTTGACAATTAGTGCGATATTGCTGTCCTCTAAAATATTTGTTTTTTTATGGATATCACCCTTGCTGGACTTCTCCTTCACCTTCATACTACTTGCACCACGGCATGATCCGTGCAGTAAGACTGGAGAGGAGGTGAGTTGATCTGTGTTGCTACTTTTTTGATATTAATGCGATCTTGCTCCCCTCTCAAATATCATTTGTATTTTTATGGATATCACCCTTGCTGGACTTCTGCTTCACCTTCATATTACTTGCAGCACGGCATGATCCATGCGGTGGGACTGGAGAGGAGGTGAGCAGATCTCTGTTGCTTCTTTTTTATATTTAGTGCGATCTTTGCTCCCCTCTCAAATAATATTTGTTTTTTATGGATTTCACCCTCGCTGGACTTCTGCTTCACCTTCATACTACTTGAAGCACTGCATGATTCGTGTGGTGGGACTGGAGAGGAGGTGAGCTAATCTTTGTTGCTTCTTTTTTGATATTTAGTGTGATCTTGCTCCTGTCTCAAATATCATTTTTTTTTTTATGGATATCACCCTCGCTGGACTTCTGCTTCACCTTCATACTACTTGCAGTACTGCATGATGCATGCGGTGGGACTGGAGAGCAGGTGAGCTGTTTTTTGTTGCTTCTTTTTTATATTTAGTGCGATCTTGCTCCCCTCTCAAATATTATTTCTTTTTTTAAGGATAACACGCTCGCTGGGCTCCTGCTTCACTTTCATACTATTTGCAGCATTGCATGATCCTCGCGGTGGGACTGGAGTGGAGGTGAGCTGATTTTTGTTGCCTCTTTTTTGATATTTAGTGCGATCTTTCTCCCCTCTCAATTATCATTTGTTTTTTATGGATATCACCCTCTCTGGACTTCTGCTTCACCTTCATACTACTTTCAGCACGGCATGATCCGTGCAGTGGGTCTGGAGAGGAGGTGAGCTGATCTATGTTGCTTCTTTTTTGATATTTAGTGCGATCTTGCTCCCCTCTCAAATATCATTTGTTTTTTAATGGATATTACCCTCGCTGGACTTCTGCTTCGCCTTCATACTATTTGCAGCAATGCATTATCCGAGAGGTGGGATTGGAGAGGAGGTGAGCTGATATTTGTTGCTTCTTTTTTATATTTAGTGCGATCTTGCTCCTCTCTCAAATAACATTTGTTTTTTATGGATATCACCCTCGCTGGACTTCTGCTTCACCTTCATACTACTTGCAGCACTGCATGATTCGTGCGTTGGGACTGGAGAGGAGGTGAGCTGATCTTTGTTGCTTCTTTTTTGATATTTAGTGCGGTCTTGCTTCTCTCTCAAATATCAATTGTTTTTTTTATGGATATCACCCTCGCTGGACTTCTGCTTCACCTTCATACATTTTGCAGAACTGCATGATCTGCGTGGTGGGACTGAAGAGAAGGTGAGCTGATCTTTGTTGCCTATTTTTTTATATTTAGTGCGATCTTGCTCCCCTCTCAAATATCAATTTTTTTTTATGGATATCACCCTTGCTGGACTTCTGCTTCATCTTCATACTACTTGCCGTACTGCATGATGCGCGCGGTGGGACTGGAGATGAGGTGAGCTGATCTTTGTTGCTTCTTTATTACACTTATTTGAAAGGGGAGTAAGATCGCACTAATAAAAAAAGAAGCAAAGATCAGCTCACCTACTCTCCAGTCTCACCGCATGGATCATGCAGTGCTGCAAGCAGTATGAAAGTGAAGCAGGAGTCCGGCGAGGGTGATATCCATAAAAAACAACTGTTATTTGAAAGGGGAGTAAGATCGCACTAAGGCTAGTTTCACACTTGCTTTTTTTTGCAGCGCGTTTTTCCCGCAAAAAAACGCATTGAAAAAACGCTTACAAAAGCATACAACTGCTGCGTTTTTTTCAAGCATTTTTATGAGCATGCATGAAAAAAACGCAGCGTTTTTATGCGTTTGTATGCGTTTTTAGTGCGTTTTTACCGCGTTTGCGTTTTTTTCCAACATTAGTTGGCCCCTCACACTAACCCAAACCATGACTTTACTAACCCTAACCCTAACCCTGACCCTAACCCTTAACCAAACCATACTTAACCCTAACCCAAACCCTAAACCCTAACTAACCCTAACCCTAACCCTGACCCTAACCCTAACCCTGACCCTAACCCTGACCCTAACCCTTAACCAAACCATACTTAACCCTAACCCTGACCCTAACCCTTAACCAAACCATACTTAACCCTAACCCTGACCCTAACCCTGACCCTAACCCTTAACCAAACCATACTTAACCCTAACCCTGACCCTAACCCCAACCCTAACCCTGACCCTAACCCTTAACCAAACCATACTTAACCCTGACCCTAACCCTAACCCTAACCCTGACCCTAACCCTTAACCAAACCATACTTAACCCTAACCCAAACCCTAAACCCTAACTAACCCTAACCCTGACCCTAACCCTAACCCTGACCCTAACCCTAACCCTGACCCTAACCCTTAACCAAACCATACTTAACCCTAACCCTGACCCTAACCCTTAACCAAACCATACTTAACCCTAACCCTGACCCTAACCCTGACCCTAACCCTTAACCAAACCATACTTAACCCTAACCCTGACCCTAACCCCAACCCTAACCCTGACCCTAACCCTTAACCAAACCATACTTAACCCTGACCCTAACCCTAACCCTAACCCTGACCCTAACCCTTAACCAAACCATACTTAACCCTGACCCTAACCCTAACCCTGACCCTAACCCTTAACCAAACCATACTTAACCCTAACCCTAACCCTAACCCTGACCCTAACCCTTAACCAAACCATACTTAACCCTAACCCTGACCCTAACCCCAACCCTAACCCTGACCCTAACCCTTAACCAAACCATACTTAACCCTAACCCTAACCCTGACCCTAACCCTTAACCAAACCATACTTAACCCTAACCCTGACCCTAACCCCAACCCTAACCCTGACCCTGACCCTTAACCAAACCATACTTAACCCTAACCCTGACCCTAACCCCAACCCTAACCCTAAACCCCTAAATTCCATGGTTAAAAAAAAAAACCGCATGTGCAAAAAAACGCATACATGAGCATGCCAGTGCGCATGTATGCGCATCCATAGGCTATAATGGCCATTTTTAGCGCAAAACGTGCGCATATGTGCGCATGCGCTTTTTTGCAGGGCCAAAAAATGCAACATGCTGCGTCTGGAAATTCCAAACGCACACCCCAAAAAAACGCAGCGCATGAAAATCGCATACATGCGCTTAACAGCGCGCAGGTATGCGCACCCATGTTAAATATAGGGGAAAAAACGCATGCGCAGGTATGCGTTTTTTTCCAGCGCTAAAAAACGCAAATGTGAAACCAGCCTAACAGTTGTTTTTTATGGATATCACCCTCGCCGGACTCCTGCTTCACTTTCATACTGCTTGCAGCACTGCATGATCCATGCGGTGAGACTGGAGAGTAGGTGAGCTGATCTTTGCTTCTTTTTTTATTAGTGCGATCTTGCTGCCCTCTCAAATATCATTTCTTTTTTTGAGGATGACACGATCGCTGGACTTCTGCTTCACCTTCATTACTATTTGCAGCACTGCATGATCCGTGTGGTGGGACTGGAGAGGAGGTGAGGTGATCTTTGTTGCTTCTTTTTTGATATTTACTTCGATCTTGCTCCTCCCTTAATTATCATTTATTTTTTTATGGATATCACCCTCGCTGGACTTCTGCTTCTCCTTCATACTACCTGCAGCACAGCATAATCCGCGCGGTGGGACTGGAGAGGAGGTGAGCTGATCTTTGTTGCTTCTTTTTTTGATATTAATGCAATCTTGCTCCCCTCTCAAATATCATTTGTTTTTTTATGGATTTCACCCTCGCTGGACTTCTGCTTCACCTTCATGCTACTTGCAGCACTGCATGATCCGTGCAGTGGGGCTGGAGAGAAGGTGAGCTGATCTTTGTTGCTTCTTTTTTGATATTTAGTGCGATCTTGCTCCCCTCTCAATTATCATTTGTTTTTTTATGGATATCACCCTCGCTGGACTTCTGCTTCACCTTCATACTACTTGCAGCACTGAATGATCCATGCGGTGAGGCTGGAGAGGAGGTGAGCTGATCTTTGTTGCTTCTTTTTTATATTAATGCGATCTTGCTCCCCTCTCAAATATCATTTCTTTTTTAAGGATGACACGATCGCTGGACTTCTGCTTTACCTTCATTTCTATTTGCAGCACTGCATGTTCCGCGCGGTGGGACTGAAGAGCAGGTGAGCTGATCTTTGTTGCTTCTTTTTTGTTATTTACTGCGATCTTGCTCCCCTCTCAAATATCATTTGTTTTTTTACGGATTTCACCCTCGCTGGTCTTCTGCTTCACCTACATACTACTTGCAGTACTGCATGATCCGCGCGGTGGGACTGGAGAGGAGGTGAGCTGATTTTTGTTGCTTCTTTTTTGATATTTAGCGCAATGTTCCTCCCTTCTCAAGTATCTTTTTTTTATGGATTTCACCCTCGCTGGACTTCTGCTTCACCTTCATACTACTTGCAGCACTGCATGATCCACACGGTGGGACTGGAGAGGAGGTGAGCTGATCTTTGTTGCTTCTATTTTGATATTTAGTGCGATCTTGCTCCTCTCTCAAATGTAATTTGTTTTTTTTGGGATATCACCCTCGCTGGACTTCTGCTTCACCTTCATACTACTTGCAGTACTGCTTGATCCGAGAGGTGGAACTGGAGAGGAGGTGAGGTGATCTTTGTTGATTCTTTTTTGATATTTAGTGTGATCTTGCTCCCCTCTCAAATATCATTTGTTTTTTTTATGGATAGCACCCTTGCTTGACTTCTCCTTCACCCTCATACTACTTGCACCACGGCATGATCCGTGCAGTGGGACTGGAGAGGAGGTGAGCTGATCTTTGTTGCTTCTTTTTGATATTAATGCAGTCTTGCTCCCCTCTCAAATATCACTTGTTTTTTATGGATTTCACCCTCGCTGGACTTCTGGTTCACCTTCATACTACTTGCAGCACTGCATGATCCGTTCGGTTGGTCTGGAGAGGAGGTGAGCTGATCTATGTTGCCTCTTTTTTGATATCTAATGCGATTTTGCTCCTCTCTGAAATATTTTTTTTTATGGATATCACCCTCGCTGGACTTCTGCTTCACCTTCATAGTACTTGCCGTACTTCATTATGCACGTGCTGGGACTGGAGAGGAGGTGAGCTGATCTTTGTTCCTTCTTTTTTGATACTTAGTGCAATCTTGCTCCCCTCTCAAATATCATTTGTTTTTTTAAGGATAACACGCTCGCTGGCTTCTGCTTCACCTTCATTACTATTTTCAGCACTGCATGATCCGTGTGGTGGGACTGGAGAGGAGTTGAGGTGATCTTTGTTGCTTCTTTTTTGATATTTACTTCGATCTTGCTCCTCCATTAATTATCATTTATTTTTTTTATGTATATCACCCTTGCTGGACTTCTGCTTCTCCTTCATACTACCTGCAGCACTGCATAATCCGCGCGGTGGGACTGGAGAGGAGGTGAGCTGATCTTTGTTGCTTCTTTTTTTATATTTACTTCGATCTTGCTCCTCCCTTAAATATAATTTATTTTTTTATGGATATCACCCTCGCTGGACTTCTGCTTCAACTTCATACTACTTGCCGTACTGCATGATGTGCGCGGTGGGACTGAGAGGAGGTGAGCTGATGTTTGTTGCTTCTTTTTTGATATTTAGTGTGATCTTGCTCCCCTCTCAATTATCATTTGTTTTTTTATGGATATCACCCTCGCTGGATTTCTGCTTCTCCTTCATACTACTTGCAGCACTGCATGATCCGTGCAGTGGGGCTGGAGAGAAGGGGAGCTGATCTTTGTTGCTTCTTTTTTTGATATTAATGCAATCTTGCTCCCCTCTCAAATATCATTTGTTTTTTTATGGATTTCACCCTCGCTGGACTTCTGCTTCACCTTCATGCTACTTGCAGCACTGCATGATCCGTGCAGTGGGGCTGGAGAGAAGGTGAGCTGATCTTTGTTGCTTCTTTTTTGATATTTAGTGCGATCTTGCTCCCCTCTCAATTATCATTTGTTTTTTTATGGATATCACCCTCGCTGGACTTCTGCTTCACCTTCATACTACTTGCAGCACTGAATGATCCATGCGGTGAGGCTGGAGAGGAGGTGAGCTGATCTTTGTTGCTTCTTTTTTATATTAATGCGATCTTGCTCCCCTCTCAAATATCATTTCTTTTTTAAGGATGACACGATCGCTGGACTTCTGCTTTACCTTCATTTCTATTTGCAGCACTGCATGTTCCGCGCGGTGGGACTGAAGAGCAGGTGAGCTGATCTTTGTTGCTTCTTTTTTGTTATTTACTGCGATCTTGCTCCCCTCTCAAATATCATTTGTTTTTTTACGGATTTCACCCTCGCTGGTCTTCTGCTTCACCTACATACTACTTGCAGTACTGCATGATCCGCGCGGTGGGACTGGAGAGGAGGTGAGCTGATTTTTGTTGCTTCTTTTTTGATATTTAGCGCAATGTTCCTCCCTTCTCAAGTATCTTTTTTTTATGGATTTCACCCTCGCTGGACTTCTGCTTCACCTTCATACTACTTGCAGCACTGCATGATCCACACGGTGGGACTGGAGAGGAGGTGAGCTGATCTTTGTTGCTTCTATTTTGATATTTAGTGCGATCTTGCTCCTCTCTCAAATGTAATTTGTTTTTTTTGGGATATCACCCTCGCTGGACTTCTGCTTCACCTTCATACTACTTGCAGTACTGCTTGATCCGAGAGGTGGAACTGGAGAGGAGGTGAGGTGATCTTTGTTGATTCTTTTTTGATATTTAGTGTGATCTTGCTCCCCTCTCAAATATCATTTGTTTTTTTTATGGATAGCACCCTTGCTTGACTTCTCCTTCACCCTCATACTACTTGCACCACGGCATGATCCGTGCAGTGGGACTGGAGAGGAGGTGAGCTGATCTTTGTTGCTTCTTTTTGATATTAATGCAGTCTTGCTCCCCTCTCAAATATCACTTGTTTTTTATGGATTTCACCCTCGCTGGACTTCTGGTTCACCTTCATACTACTTGCAGCACTGCATGATCCGTTCGGTTGGTCTGGAGAGGAGGTGAGCTGATCTATGTTGCCTCTTTTTTGATATCTAATGCGATTTTGCTCCTCTCTGAAATATTTTTTTTTATGGATATCACCCTCGCTGGACTTCTGCTTCACCTTCATAGTACTTGCCGTACTTCATTATGCACGTGCTGGGACTGGAGAGGAGGTGAGCTGATCTTTGTTCCTTCTTTTTTGATACTTAGTGCAATCTTGCTCCCCTCTCAAATATCATTTGTTTTTTTAAGGATAACACGCTCGCTGGCTTCTGCTTCACCTTCATTACTATTTTCAGCACTGCATGATCCGTGTGGTGGGACTGGAGAGGAGTTGAGGTGATCTTTGTTGCTTCTTTTTTGATATTTACTTCGATCTTGCTCCTCCATTAATTATCATTTATTTTTTTTATGTATATCACCCTTGCTGGACTTCTGCTTCTCCTTCATACTACCTGCAGCACTGCATAATCCGCGCGGTGGGACTGGAGAGGAGGTGAGCTGATCTTTGTTGCTTCTTTTTTTATATTTACTTCGATCTTGCTCCTCCCTTAAATATAATTTATTTTTTTATGGATATCACCCTCGCTGGACTTCTGCTTCAACTTCATACTACTTGCCGTACTGCATGATGTGCGCGGTGGGACTGAGAGGAGGTGAGCTGATGTTTGTTGCTTCTTTTTTGATATTTAGTGTGATCTTGCTCCCCTCTCAATTATCATTTGTTTTTTTATGGATATCACCCTCGCTGGATTTCTGCTTCTCCTTCATACTACTTGCAGCACTGCATGATCCGTGCAGTGGGGCTGGAGAGAAGGGGAGCTGATCTTTGTTGCTTCTTTTTTGATATTTAGTGCGATCTTGCTCCCCTCTCAAATATCATTTATTTTTTTATGGATATCACCCTCGCCGGAATTCTGCTTCACTTTCATACTACTTGCAGCACTGCATGATCCATGCAGTGAGGCTGGAGAGGAGGTGAGCTGATCTTTGTTGCTTCTTTTTTATATTAATGCGATCTTGCTCCCCTCTCAAATATCATTTCTTTTTTAAGGATGACACGATCGCTGGACTTCTGCTTCACCTTCATTTCTATTTGCAACACTGCATGATCCGTGCGGTGGGACTGAAGAGCAGGTGAGCTGATCTTTGTTGCTTCTTTTTTGTTATTTACTGCGATCTTGCTCCCCTCTCAAATATCGTTTGTTTTTTTACGGATTTCACCCTCGCTGGTCTTCTGCTACACCTACATACTACTTACAGTACTGCATGATCCGCGCGGTGGGACTGGAGAGGAGGTGAGCTGATCTTTGTTGCTTCTTTTTTGATATTTAGCGCAATGTTCCTCCCTTCTCAAGTATAATTTTTTTATGGATTTCACCCTCGCTGGACTTCTGCTTCACCTTCATACTACTTGCAGCACTGCATGATCCACACGGTGGGACTGGAGAGGAGGTGAGCTGTTCTTTGTTGCTTCTATTTTGATATTTAGTGCGATCTTGCTCCCCTCTCAAATGTAATTTGTTTTTTTTTGGATATCACCCTCGCTGGACTTCTGCTTCACCTTCATACTACTTGCAGTACTGCTTGATCCGAGAGGTGGAACTGGAGAGGAGGTGAGCTGATCTTTGTTGATTCTTTTTTGATATTTAGTGTGATCTTGCTCCCATCTCAAATATCATTTGTTTTTTTATGGATATCATCCTTGCTGGACTTCTCCTTCACCCTCATACTACTTGCACCACGGCATGATCCGTGCAGTGGGACTGGAGAGGAGGTGAGCTGATCTTTGTCGCTTCTTTTTTGATATTTAGCGCAATGTTCCTCCCTTCTCAAGTATCATTTTTTTATGGATTTCACCCTCGCTGGACTTCTGGTTCACCTTCATACTACTTGCAGCACTGCATGATCCATGCGGTTGGACTGGAGAGGAGGTGAGCTGATCTATGTTGCCTCTTTTTTGATATCTAATGTGATTTTGCTCCTCTCTGAAATATTTTTTTTATGGATATCACCCTCGCTGGACTTCTGCTTCACCTTCATACTACTTGCCATACTTCATTATGCACGTGCTGGGACTGGAGAGGAGGTGAGCTGATCTTTGATGCTTCTTTTTTGATATTTAGTGCAATCTTGCTCCCCTCTCAAATATTATTTCTTTTTTTAAGGATAACACGCTCACTGGACTTCTGCTTCACCTTCATACTATTTGCAGCACTGCATGATCCGTGCAGTGGGACTGGAGAGGAGGTGAGCTGATCTTTTGCTTTTTTCATATTAATGCGTTCTTGCTCCCCTCTCAAATATCATTTCTTTTTTTAAGGATAACACGCTCGCTGGCTTCTGCTTCACCTTCATTACTATTTGCAGCACTGCATGATTCGTATGGTGGGACTGGAGAGGAGGTGAGGTGATCTTTGTTGCTTCTTTTTTGATATTTACTTCAATCTTGCTCCTCCCTTAATTATCATTTATTTTTTTATGGATATCACCTTCGCTGGACTTCTGCTTCTCCTTCATACTACCTGCAGCACTGCATAATCTGCGCGGTGGGACTGGAGAGGAGGTGAGCTGATCTTTGTTGCTTCTTTTTTAATATTTAATTTGATTTTTCTCCCCTCTCACATATCATTTGTTTTTTTATGGATATAACCCTCGCTGGACTTGTGCTTCACCTTCATACTACCTGGAACATTGATTGATCCGCGCGGTGGGACTGAAGAGGAGGTGAGCTCATCTTTGTTGCTTCTTTTTTGATATTTAGTGCGATCTTGCACCCCTCTCAAATATGTTTTTTCATGGATATCACCCTCGCTGGACTTCTTCACCTTCATACTACTTGCAGTACTGCATGATGCAGGGTGGGACTAGAGAGGAGGTGAGCTGTTTTTTGTTGCTTCTTTTTTATATTTAGTGCGATCTTGCTCCCCTCTCAAATATCATTTGTTTTTTTATTGATATCACCCTCGCTGGACTTCTGCTTCACCTTCATACTACTTGCAGCACTTCATGATCCGTGCGGTGGGATTGGAGAGGAGGTGAGCTGATATTTGCTGCTTTTTTTCTGATATTTAGTGCGATCTTGCTCCTCTCTAAAATATCATTTGTTTTTTTTTATGGATATCACCCTTGCTGGACTTCTCCTTGACCTTCATACTACTTGCACGACGGCATGATCCGTGCAGTGAGACTCGAGAAGAGGTGAGCTGATCTGTGTTGCTTCTTTTTTGATATTAATGCAATCTTGCTCCCCTCTCTAATATCATTTCTTTTTGTCCTTCGTCTCATTGGGGGACACAGAGACAGTGGGTGTGTGCTACTGCCGTCTGGAGGCCGACACTAAGTATACAAGAAAACAAGTTAGCTCCGCCTCCGCCGCATACACTCTCGCCCCGATAGCGTGCGGAAACCAGTTTTTGCTTAGTGTCTGATGGAGGCACACGCAGTCTGGGTCTCCCCAGAGTATTTTCTTTTTTTAAAAAATATTTTCTCGCTATGAAGAGGAGACAGGGGCGACGGATCCTATTGAAAGGGTCCAATCTCCCCCAAACATCAACGGGCGAGCACGATGGAGTATCGCCTCCGCGTATCCTTTCCCGCACCGAGGGACATCTCTGGGTCTTTTCCCCAGACATCTATTTTTTCTTTTTTCTTTTGAGAAGATATGACAGGGGCAACGCATCCTATTGAAAGGATCCGATTTCCCCAAACCATCAACGGGCGACCACGTGCGAGTGTCCCTCCACGTTTCCTCTCCCGCGACGTGGGACACTATGCCAGACTTAGCCCTGTCCACCCCTAGGTAACGAAACCATGGGCTTGCACAGAGGCACAAGACTAGTCTGTGCGGCCCCACTGCTCCACCAACGCTAGACGGCGGTGCTGCGTGGCGGCGGACGGTCCCTCTCCTCGCCCAGACAAGGCGGATGGAGCTAGGGTGCCTGCACCGTCCGAAGACGGATTACCTCATGGGCAGAAGACAGAGCGCAGGTCACAAGGAGGTATGGTTGGGCTGGAAGAGCCACTGGGCAGCGTGAGGATCCAGGCTAGGAAATCAGCTGCAGGACGAACACTCCAGGTGCTGGAGCCGGCTTCCCCTCTCCTGCCTGCGGTATCAGCAGCAGCTCCCTCAGTTTCCTCCTTCCTCCCTCCCTCATTCCTCCCTCCTCCCTCCCTCCTTCCTCCAGGGCAGTGCGCCCATACCTGTGGCCAGTGGGTTCCCAGGCTGGGGAAGGAGCGATGAGCGGAGAAGCGCCAGGGTAGCGCACCCGGCTCCAGCGTGACGTCAGATCCGGCACCGCCCCCATGTCCAGGGTGGGCGCTGGATAAAATTGAGGCCTCGGCTTCAGAACGGGGTAGGCCGCGGTCAGGAAAGCATCGCAGCCTACCCAGAGAGAGCAACAGCAGGAGCAGGAGCACGGGGAGACAGCAGGAGTCGGGTAAGTGCGACCCCGTCTCGGCCACACTAGGGCAGGTCGTCCTCCTTCTCATACCCCTGTATGCCTTAAAAAAAAAAAAAAGGAGAGAGAGAGAAAATTGGCTGTTTCGGCAGTATGTCTGGAAAAGGGAAAAAGCACACTTTCCTTTATACCGCATGCGTTTCCTGTGGGGTTGTGTTCCCGCGAGCGCAGACTATTAAGTTGTGTGAAGCCTGTAGTTCCGAACGCGCCCAGGAGCCCTCCCCTCCAACGGAGCCCAGGGGGTCGGATCCCCCAGAATGGGCGTTATCACTTTCTCGGTCTATGGCTTCACTTACGAAGGCGATCGAGACCCTTCAGGCCCTGGATAGGGGTAGAGACGACGGCTCACCGGTTTGGGAAGGTTCATCCACCTCACAGGAGCCGCCGGCCTGCAGGGGCCGCACTCTCTCTAAGCAGACGTACAGGGAAAGATCCCATATGGCGTCTCTGGGCCCCTCCGGTGCTTCGGCATCCGTGAGTGCGGCGTCTCGCTCACCGTCACCATTGTCTGGGAGCGAGCAGAGTTCGGATGAGGACGTGCAGGAATCCTTGGACCTGGATACCCCGGGCTTTCGGGAGACGGTAGACAGTCTCATTGAGGCTGTCAATCAGACTCTAGGCATTGAAGAAGATGTCTCCCTAACCGCAGGGCATAAAATATCTTTTAAAAAGGCCAGGCGACCACATAGGGTGTTTAGCACGCATCCAGAATTCGAGGACATGGTGCAACGGCACAGGGAGCGTCCAGAGAAGCGTTTTTCGGGACAAAAAACGCTAGAGACGAGATACCCGTTTGCACCAGAGCTCTGTAAGAGATGGGCGGAATCTCCGATTGTGGATCCCCCAGTGTCACGCCTGGCCTCAAGATCATTGTTGTCAGTGCCTAGTGGTTCTTCCATTAAGGACCCCACGGATTGGCTCATAGAAGGTTTAGTCTGCTCGGTGTATGAGGCATCGGGATCAGCGCTTTTGCCGTCATTTGCGGCAACATGGGTGGCCAAGGCCATGATGTCATGGTCAGAGTCTTTGAATGGAGTCCTGCAAGAGAGAGACTTGCCAATAGAGGTGTCTGAGATAGCAAAGCAGATCGCGATGGCGGGTGGCTATCTAATTAATGCGTCCTTGGATGCGGCTAATTGCGCGGCGCTAGCGGCGGCAAACGCTATCGCCATTAGGAGAGCCTTGTGGCTAAGGCTATGGCGGGCTGATTCAATTTCTAAAAAGTCGTTAACAGCCCTGCCATATCAGGGTAACCGGCTTTTTGAAGAGAAGTTAGACAAACTTATTTCGGATGCCACAGGGGGAAAGAGCACCTTTCTCCCACAGCAGAAGAGTAGACCGCCTCTTCGTCAACCGCAGGCGCGCTTTCGAGCATTTCGCGCCCCAGGATGGGCAACAGCGGCCAGTTCTACTGCCCCAACTCACTACAACCAAGACAGAGAGCGCCAGGTCACGTATAGAGCCAACCCGCTGGGGAGGATGCGGGGCCGTCCACCCAGGTCAAGGGGAGCCAGGTCCCAGAGGCCCTCAGCAAAATGACTCGAGGCATCAGGTACCCGAGGACAGCAGAGTAGGCGGTCGTCTGCTCAGGTTCTGCCACGTCTGGATCAAGGTGGCACACGGCGCATGGGTGGCGGAATTAGTGTCATTCGGGTACAAGATAGAGTTTATCGGACACCCTCCAAAGCGATTTTTTCGTTCCCGACTTCCCAAATCGGAATCCCGGGCAGAGGCGTTGCTAGGAGCCATCAGGATTCTTCAGTGCAACGGGGTCATTGTCCCGGTACCAGAGGGCGAAGAGGCTCATGGATTTTATTCCAACCTGTTCGCGGTCCCCAAGAAGGACGGAACAGTAAGACCGGTTCTGGACCTAAAGCTCCTAAACAGGTTCATCAGAGTCAGGCACTTTCGGATGGAATCCCTCCGGTCAGTGATATCGGCCATGGAGCAGGGAGAATATTTGGCCTCAATCGATATTCAGGATGCCTACCTGCACATCCCTATTTTTCCCCCGCATCAAAAGTTCCTTCGTTTTGTGATCAATGGCCGGCATTTCCAGTTTGTGGCTCTGCCGTTCGGGTTGGCCACGGCGCCCAGGGTATTCACAAAGATAATGGCGGTCGTTATGGCCATTCTTCATTCTCGGGGTATAGTAGTGTTGCCGTACTTAGATGACCTTTTGGTAAAAAGGCCGTCCTTTCAAGCATGCGAGGAGAATGTCAGCATCACGCTGGATACCCTATCTCGCCTGGGATGGTTGGTCAATGGGAAGAAGTCATCTCTTACCCCAGCTCAGAGGATTCCATTCCTAGGGATGATTTTCGACACTTCCCGAGGGTTGGTAATTCTCCCTCAAGACAAGGCTCGGGCGCTCCGGCAGGGAGTTCGAAGTCTTCAGCAGCCAGGCCCTCACACGATTCGTTTTGGGATGAGGGTTCTAGGGAGGATGGTAGCAGCAATAGAAGCAATTCCGTTTGCGCAATTTCATCTTCGTCCCCTGCAGCACACTCTTTTAGCAGCGTGGGACAGGAGTCCGTTCTCCCTAGATCATCAGTGCAGGTTGTCTTTTCAGGTCCGGCGGGCACTTCAGTGGTGGACGCGCGACTCCTCTCTCCTTCAGGGGAAACCCTTTCCTCCAGATCAATGGTTGGTGATCACAACCGACGCAAGTCTTCTTGGTTGGGGAGCAGTATTTCGTCATTACACGGCACAGGGGCAGTGGTCCCCCCAGGAGGCTCATCTTCCGATCAACTTGTTGGAGATTCGAGCGGTGCGGTTGGCGTTGCAGCATTTTCAGCACTGGCTAGCGGGTCGCCCAGTCCGGGTCCAATCAGACAACGCCACGGCGTACGTGAATCACCAGGGAGGCACGCGCAGCAAGGCAGCCATGCGCGAGATAGAACATGTACTCCGTTGGGCCGAGAAGCACCACTCAGTAATCTCAGCGGTTCATATACCAGGTGTGGAAAATTGGGCAGCAGATTTCCTGAGTCGGCAGGGGGTCGTGGCCGGAGAATGGTCCCTTCACCCCGAGGTCTTCCAGCAGATTTGCCAACGGTGGGGAACTCCGGACGTGGATCTGATGGCCTCCAGGGAGAATGCCAAGGTGGGCAGGTTTGTTGCCCGGTCCCAGGACCCGCGAGCAATCGCAGTGGATGCTTTGGTTCTTCCATGGAGCCAGTTTCGGCTCCCATACCTGTTTCCCCCTCTGCCTCTTCTCCCGAGGGTAATCAGAAAGATCAATATAGAGAGGGTCCCGGCAATTCTGCTGGCTCCAGACTGGCCCCGTCGAGCTTGGTACGCGGATCTAGTACAGCTCCTCGCAGACGTGCCATGGCGTCTACCGGAACGGCCAGACTTACTGTCCCAGGGGCCGATCTACCACCCGAACTTAGGGGCCCTGTGTTTGATGGCATGGCCGTTGAATCCTGGGTTCTGACCATGGTGGGGTTTGGGCGTGAAGTGGTGGCTACAATGGTTAGCGCCCGGAAGCCGGCCTCGGCGAGGGTCTATCATATCACTTGGAAGGTTTTCTTTCTCTGGTGTCGAGAGCACGGGGTTGCGCCTTTGTCCTTCTCGGTTCCCAACATCCTAGCTTTTCTGCAGTCAGGCCTAGACGCAGGTTTGGCCCCGAGTTCCCTGAGGAGACAGATATCGGCCTTGTCTGTCCTTTTCCAGCGAAAGATCGCTACCAATATGCAAGTCAAGACGTTCATTCAGGGGGTCTCGCATTTGGTGCCCCCCTATAGAGCTCCCTTAGACGCCTGGGACCTTAATCTGGTTCTGGGTGTCCTGCAGGAAGCTCCTTTTGAGCCGTTACAGGAAGTCGAATTGTCATACCTTACCAGGAAGGTCGTGTTTTTGGTAGCCATAACCTCTATTAGGCGGGTCTCGGAATTGGCAGCACTATCCTGTAGAGCGCCATTTCTGACCTTTTTTAAGGATAAGGTAGTCCTGAGACCACCGCCGCCGTTTCTGCCGAAGGTGGTGTCCTCATTCCATATTAATGAGGACATTGTTTTGCCTTCGTTTTGTCCAGCCCCGGTACACAGAGTGGAGAAGGCGCTCCACACGCTGGACCTAGTAAGAGCCCTCAGGAGGTATTTGTCGAGGACAGCACCTTTTCGCCAGACAGACTCATTGTTTGTGATCCCCGAAGGGCGCAGGAAGGGGCTCGCAGCCTCACGGTCGACCATAGCCAGATGGATTCGCCTTACTATTCAAGAGGCTTACCGTATTAGAGGCGCGCCGGTTCCAACTGGAATAAGGGCGCACTCGACTCGGGCAGTGGGCGCCTCTTGGGCGCTTCGGCATCAGGCTTCGGCAGAGCAGGTATGCAAGGTGGCAACTTGGTCAAGCCTGCACACGTTCTCTAAGCATTACAATGTGCATACTCAAGCTTCGTCGGATGCGAGCCTGGGTAGGAAAATTCTCCAGGCAGCAGTGGCACACCTTTAATCAGGTGGGCATGCGGTGTGGATCGGTGAGTTGCTCCCACCCAGGGACTGCTTTAGGACGTCCCACAGTCTCTGTGTCCCCCAATGAGACGAAGGAAAAACATGGATTTTTGTGAGTACTCACCGTAAAATCCTTTTCTCCGAGACGCTTATTGGGGGACACAGCACCCACCCTAATAGCCGGTTGGCTTTTGTTTAGTTTAATTGGTGTAATTCTTTATCGTAGGGTGGTCCTTTTTTCAGACATACGATTTTCTGCGGTAAGGCTAATTCGCTTTCAGCTTCTCCTACTGCTTTTTGCACTAAACTGGTTTCCGCCCGCTATCGGGGCAAGGGTGTATGCGGCGGAGGCGGAGCTAACTTGTTTTTTTGTATACTTAGTGTCGGCCTCCAGACGGCAGTAGCACACACCCACAGTCTCTGTTTCCCCCAAAGAGCGTCTCGGAGAAAAGGATTTTACGGTGAGTACTCACAAAAATACATGTTTTATGGATAACACCTTCGCTTCACTTTCATAGTAATTGCAGCACTGCATGATCCATGCGGTGGGACTGGAGAGGAGGTGAGTTGATATTTTTTGCTTCTTTTTTGATATTTGGTGTGATCTTGCACCTCTCTCAAATATCATTTGTTTTTTTATGGATTTCACCCTCGCTGGACTTCTGCTTCACCTTCATACTACTTGCAGCACTGCATGATCCGTGCAGTGGGACTGGAGAGGAGGTGAGCTGATCTTAGTTGCTTCTTTTTTGATATTCATAAAAAAACAAATGATATTTTAGAGATATCACCCCGATGGACTTCTGCTTCACTTTCATAGTACTTGCAGCACTGCATGATCCATGCGGTGGGACTGTAGAGGAGGTGAGCTGATATTTGTTGCTTCTTTTTTGATATTTAGTGTGATTTTGCTCCTCTCTGAAATATTTTTTTTATGGATATCACCCTCGCTGGACTTCTGCTTCACCTTCATACTACTTGCCGTACTGCATTATGCACACGCTGGGACTGGTGATGAGGTGAGCTGATGTTTGTTGCTTCTTTTTTGATATTAATGCAATCTTGCTCCCCTCTCAAATATCATTTGTTTTTTTATGTATTTCACCCTCGCTGAACTTCTGCTTCACCTTCATACTACTTGCAGTACTGCATGATCCGTGCAGTGGGACAGGAGAGAAGGTGAGCTGATCTTTGTTGCTTCTTTTTTGATATTTATTGCGATCTTGCTCCCCTCTCAAATATCATTTGTTTTTTTATGTATTTCACCCTCGCTGAACTTCTGCTTCACCTTCATACTACTTGCAGTACTGCATGATCCATGCGGTGGGACTGGAGAGGAGATGAGCTGATCTTTGTAGCTTCTTTTTTGATATTAATGCAATCTTGCTCCCCTCTCTAATATCATTTCTTTTTTATGGATAAAACCTTCGCTGGATTTCTGCTTCACCTTCATACTACTTGCAGCACTGCATGATCCGTGCGGTGGGACTGGAGAGGAGGTGAGCTGATCTTTGTTGCTTCTTTTTTGATATTTAGTGCGATCTTGCTCCCCTCTCAAATATCATTTGTTTTTTTTATGGCTATCACCCTCGCTTCACTTTTGCTTCACTTTCATACTACTTGCAGCACTGCATGATCCGCGCAGTGGGATTAGAGAGGAGGTGAGCTGATCTTTGTTGCTTCTTTCTTGATATATAGTGCGATCTTGCTCCCATCTCAAATATCACTTGTTCTTTTATGGATGTCACCCTCGCTGGACTTGAGCTTCACCTTCATACTACCTGCAACATTGATTGATCCGCGCGGTGGGACTGAAGAGGAGGTGAGCTGATCGTTGTTGCTTCTTTTTTGATAATTAAGTGCAATCTTGCTCCCCTCTCAAATATCATTTGTTTTTTTATGGATATCACCTTCGCTGGACTTCTGCTTCACCTTCATACTACTTGCAGTACTGCATGATGCGTGCGGTGGGACTGGAGAGGAGGTGAGCTGTTTTTTGTTGCTTCTTTTTTGATATGTACTTCAATCTTGCTCCTCCCTTAAATATCATTTATTTTTTTATGGATATCACCTTCGCTTGACTTCTGCTTCACATTCATACTACTTGCAGTACTGCATGATGCGTGCGGTGGGACTGGAGAGGAGGTGAGCTGTTTTTTGTTGCTTCTTTTTTGATATGTACTTCGATCTTGCTCCTCCCTTAAATATCATTTGTTTTTTTATGGATATCACCCTCGCTGGACTTCTGCTTCACCTTCATACTACCTGCAGCACTGCATGATCCGCGTGGTGGGACTGAAGAGGAGGTGAGCTGATCTTTGTTGCTTCTTTTTTGTTATTTACTGCGATCTTGCTCACCTCTCAAATATCATTTGTTTTTTTATGAATATCACCCTCGCTGGACTTCTGCTTCATATTCATACTATATTGTAAAGCAAGCTAACGGGGGCACCACCAAAATATAAAAAGGGGATCCAACCCTGGCTTACAACCTATATATGACAGTCACAAGCTGAAAAGAATAGGCCACAAATCGGGGATCACCCTGAATAGCAATTTAGCAAAAATATTACAATTTTTATTTATTTAAATTAAGCACAGCAAACAACAACACATTAAAAACATTAAAAAATGGTCACATGTGACATATTCAAAAGATATACATATCTCATAATAGAGAACCAAACCTGATAACCACTACCACTTTTGGTGGAGAAAGTGTCTTATACCCAAGGTCCATGTAAACTAATACCCAATTAGAAGGTTTTGAAAGCACACTAATACACTGTAGCCATCACAAATGAATCATGGATATCAGTGATGCAGATAAATTTTAAATGGATGTTATCACAAGCTCAAATAATGCCTTGAGACAGTGCATACAATTAGTTATATAGCTCTGGCATACTCTTATTCACAATGTGGTACATAAAAAACAAACGTTTCTGGAATGTACTGAATAAACCCCATTTGGAAATACCTCAGCCTGAAGTCAGGCTCCAAGAGCAGACCAGATCATCCAGACCAGAAATGGGCTGTAAAGAGTGCAAACAACCAAAGGACATCTACATGTCCACCTTCAAATAATATACATAGATGCACAGAACCCAATACATCACATATGAAGTGAAGTGGAGTGGGGGAGGCTGGACTAATGACCCGCCGCATGTCGCCACTCTAGGTGGCTTCGTCAGGGGTACCTTTTGCCAGTCACTGTGCTGTTATATAGGCTTATCTAATTAAGGAATAGGGAGCAGCTGTGTCCTTGCTAGCCAATGTAGGGTTAATGTCCAAACATACCTCCAGATCAGCAGTTTCTCATTACACGTAAACCATAGCTGACAGACCTTAGCGCCAGCATGTGACGTCATGTACTAGCAGCTGTGCATATATCGTGGTCTAAGAGATAGTACATATCACTGATATCGGACATAGACAGACGCCTTAATACCATTGCGCAGGTGCCTGCAAAAGAATCATTGCATAAGTGTAAACAACCCTCATCACAGGCAAAGAGTGAGGCGCCTAATTACACAGGCGCTTACAATCAGAACTCAATCGCCAAGGTGATAGACATTCTAAGTTTGCAGGGGGCCTACTACGCAGGCGTAAGTCCCGTGCGACACACGGAAGATAATCAGATTTTGCGGGAACTTTCATTCATATACCCAAATAGACGCTCAGTTGTAAAGTAATGCACAAGTGCTTACAATCATATGACCACTTAAAGATACAGCTAGGTCACTACAATAATAATAATCTTTATTTTTATATAGCGCTAACATTCCGCAGCGCTTTACAGTTTGCACACATCATCATCACTGTCCCCAATGGGGCTCACAATCTAAATTCCCTATCAGTATGTCTTTGGAATGTGGGAGGAAACCGGAGTGCCCGGAGGAAACCCACGCAAACACGGGGAGAACATACAAACTCCTTGCAGATGTTGTCCTTGGTGGGATTCGAACCCAGGACCCCAGCGCTGCAAGGCTGCAGCGCTAACCACTGAGCCTACAATGATGAACGTCGCTTATCACAGGGTCAAAAAAAAAAAAAAATGAAGAGAGACCCCTTACGGAAGGTGCTTATAAACATAAAGCTTATTCCATATAGATTACTACGATAACAAAGAGGGAACACCAGCCTAGCACATGTAGCCAGATAGAATTCTGGCTGCCTGTTGTATGGTTTGTTTATAAACTGCCTTCATCTACAGCCGTGTAAACTGCACTGAAAAACTTGAAGCATGAATGGCCACAAGCTGATGAGGCAAGATATGTATTAATCCAAAGCCCAATTGTCAGCAAGGGTAGTTAGCAGTGTATAAAATACTAATACACAAACAAATGAAATCAGCCAAGTGGGCGGTACTCGTTCCCCACAACTATCACGTGTCACTATGACAGTAAGAAGACACTTGCCAGGCATTCATAATCAAGTTGAATTTCAGATACCCATTACATAGTTTGCTATTAGGTTGAAAAATGTAAGTTGTAATGACAAAATCTGTATTAGTCTAAAACACACTAACAGTAAAGGCAATCATAAAAACGCATGCGCAAAGTGCCATTATATAATCAAATATAATTAGTCAAGTGGGCAGTGCTCTCACACCCATAACTGACATAAAACACTATAGTAAGGAAAAAACACTCGCCAGACACACATGACCAAATAGGATTTAGATACCCATTACTTACTGTAGTTTGTTATTGAATTGCCTGCATCTGCAGTGGTGTAAACCAATAATCCCATGAAAACCTTCAATACACAGTCTATCGGTTGTAAATAGCCGTAAGTAATCATGGCACAATCTGTGCTAGTGCAGGACATGAGTTATTATGGAGACATCTCTATTAGTCCAAACCACAATTGCCGTAAAAGGGCAATTAGAAAGACAAACGCACAGAATGTTTTTATGCAGACATGTGAAATCAGTCAAGTGGGCGGCTCTCATACATCCACAATCGATCCAATAAAAAGACATGTATTGTTATGCGGACAAATTGGCGGCTTTCATTCATCCATAACAGATCCTACAAAAAGACATATGTTATTATGCGGACAAGTGGGCGGATCTCATACATCCAGAACAGATCTTTTCTGCTTGTGACATTCATAATATATGCAGCACTGCTTGATCTGAGAGGTGGGACTGGAGAGGAGGTGAGCTGATGTTTGTTGCTTCTTTTTTTATATTAATGCAATCTTGCTTCCCTCTCTAATATTGTTTCTTTTTTAATGGATAACACCCTCGCTGGACTTCTGCTTCACTTTCATACTATTTGCAGCACTGCATGATCCTCGCGGTGGGACTGGAGAGGAGGTCAGCTGATTTTTGTTGCTTCTTTTTTGATATTTAGTGCGATCTTGCTCCCCTCTCAAATAACATTTGTTTTTTATGGATATCACCCTCACTGGACTTTTGCTTCACCTTCATACTACTTGCAGCAATGCATGATCCGTGCAGTGGGACTGGAGAGGAAGTGAGCTGATCTATGTTGCTTCTTTTTTGATATTTAGTGCGATCTTGCTCCCCTCTCAAATATCATTTTTTTTTTTAAGGATTTCACCCTCGCTGGACTTCTGCTTCACCTTCATACTACTTGCAGCACTGCATGATCCGTGCAGTGGGACTGGAGAGGAAGTGAGCTGATTTTTAATGCTTCTATTTTGATATTTAGTGCGATCTTGCTCCCTTCTCAAATATCATTTGTTTTTTTTATGGATATCACCCTCGCTGGACTTCTGCTTCACTTTCATAGCACTTGCAGCACTGCATGATCAATGCAGTGGGACTGGAGAGGAGGTGAGCTCATCTTTGTTGCTTCTTTTTTATATTTAGTGCGATCTTGCTCCCCTCTCAAATAACATTTGTTTTTTATGGATATCACCCTCGCTGGACTTCTGCTTCACCTTCATACAACTTGCAGCACTGCATGATCCGCGCTGTGGGACTGGAGAGGAGGTGAGCTGATCTTTGTTGCTTCTTTTTTGATATTTAGTGCGATCTTGCTCCCCTCTCAAATATCATTTGTTTTTTTATGGATATCACGTCGCTGGACTTCTGCTTCACCTTCATACAACTTGCAGCACTGCATGATGCGTGCGGTGGGACTGGAGAGGAGGTGAGCTGTTTTTTCTTGCTTCTTTTTTATATTTAGTGCGATCTTCCTCCCCTCTCAAATAACATTTGTTTTTTATGGATATCACCCTCGCTGGACTTCTGCTTCACCTTCATACTTCTTGCAGCACTGCATGATCCGTGCGTTGGGACTGGAGAGGAGGTGAGTTGATCTTTGTTGCTTCTTTTTTTATATTTAGTGCGATCTTGCTCCCCTCTCAAATATCATTTGTTTTTTATGGATATCACCCTCGCTGGACTTCTGCTTCATCTTCATACTACTTGCAGTACTGCATGATGCGTGTGGTGGGACTGGAGAGGTGGTGAGCTGTTTTTTATTGCTTCTTTTTTATATTTAGTGCGATCTTGCTCCCCTCTCAAATAACATTTGTTTTTTTTGGATATCACCCTCGCTGGACTTCTGCCTTACCTTCATACTACTTGCAGCACTTCATGATCCGTGCGGTGGGACTGGAGAGGAGATGAGCTGATCTTTGCTGCTTCTTTTTTGATATTTAGTGCGATCTTGCTCCCCTCTAAAATATCATTTGTTTTTTTATGGATATCACCCTTGCTGGACTTCTCCTTCACCTTCATACTACTTGCACCACGGCATGATCCGTGCAGTGGGACTGGAGAGGAGGTGAGCTGATCTTTGTTGCTTCTTTTTTGATATTTGGTGTGATTTTGCACCCCTCTCAAATATCATTTGTTATTTTATTAATATCACCCTCGCTTGACTTCTGCTTCACATTCATACTATATGCAGCACTGCTTGATCCGTGAGGTGGGACTGGAGAGGAGGTGAGCTGATCTTTGTTGCTTCTTTTTTGACATTTAGCGCAATGTTGCTCCCCTCTCAAATATCTTTTTTTTTTATGGATATCACCGTGGCTGGACTTCTGCTTCACCTTCATATTACTTGCAGCACTGCATGATCTACGCGGTGGGACTGGAGAGGAGGTGAGCTGATCTTAGTTGCTTCTTTTTTGATATCTCTAAAATATCATTTGTTTTTTTATGAATATCACCCTCGATGGACTTCTGCTTCACTTTCATAGTACTTGCAGCACTGCATGATCCATGCGGTGGAACTGTAGAGGAGGTGAGCTGATATTTGTTGCTTCTTTTTTGATATTTAGTGTGATTTTGCTCCCCTCTCAAATATCATTTGTTTTTTTGTGGATTTCACCCTCGCTGGACTTCTGCTTCACCTTCATACTACTTTCAGCACTGCATGATCCGCGCGGTGGGACTGTAGAGGAGGTGAGCTGATTTTTGTTGCTTCTTTTTTGATATTTAGTGCGATCTTGCTCCCCTCTGATGTAACATTTGTTTTTTATGGATATCACCCTTGCTGGACTTCTCCTTCGCCTTCATGCTACTTGCACCACGGCATGATCCGTGCAGTGGGACTGGAGAGGAGGTGAGCTGATCTTTGTTGCTTCTTTTTTGATATTAATGCAATCTTGCTCCCCTCTCTAATATCATTTCTTTTTTATGGATAACACCCTCACTGGACTTCTGCTTCACCTACATACTATTTGCAGCACTGCATGATCCGCGCGGTGGGACTGGAGAGCAGGTGATCTGATATTTGTTGCTTCTTTTTTGATATTAATGCAATCTTGCTCCCCTCTCAAATATCCTTTGTTTTTTTATGGATTTCACGCTCGCTGGACTTCTGCTTTACCTTCATACTACTTGCAGCACTGCATGATCCGTGCAGTGGGACTGGAGAGGAGGTGAGCTGATCTTTGTTGCTTCTTTTTTGATATTAATGCAATCTTGCTCCCCTCTCAAATATCATTTTTTTTTATGGATTTCACCCTCGCTGGACTTCTGCTTCACCTTCATACTACTTGCAGCACTGCATGATCCGTGCGGTGGGACTGGAGAGGAGGTGAGCTGATCTATGTTGCCTCTTTTTTGATATTTAATGCGCTTTTGCTCCTCTCTGAAATATTTTTTTTTATGGATATCACCCTCGCTGGACTTCTGCTTCACCTTCATACTACTTGCCGTACTGCATTATGCACACGCTGAGACTGGTGAGGAGGTGAGCTGATGTTTGTTGCTTCTTTTTTGATATTAATGCAATCTTGCTCCCCTCTCAAATATCATTTGTTTTTTATGTATTTCACCCTCGCTGAACTTCTGCTTCACCTTCATACTACTTGCAGCACTGCATGATCCGTGCAGAGGGACTGGAGAGGAGGTGAGCTCATCTTTGTTGCTTCTTTTTTATATTTAGTGCGATCTTGCTCCCCTCTCAAATAACATTTGTTTTTTATGGATATCAACCTCGCTGGACTTCTGCTTCACCTTCATACTACTTGCAGCACTGCATGATCCGCGCGGTGGGACTGGAGAGGAGGTGAGCTGATCTTTGTTGCTTCTTTTTTGATATTTACTTTGATCTTTCTCCCCTCTCAAATATCATTTGTTTTTTTATGGATATCACCCTCGGTGGACTTGTGCTTCACCTTCATACTACCTGCAACATTGATTGATCCACACGGTGGTACTGAAGAGGAGGTGAGCTGATCTTTGTTGCTTCTTTTTTGATATTTAGTGCGATCTTGCTCCCCTCTCAAATATCATTTGTTTTTTTATGGATATCACCGTTGCTGGACTTCTGCTTCACCTTCATACTACTTGCAGTACTGCATGATGCGTGCGGTGGGACTGGAGAGGAGGTGAGCTGTTTTTTGTTGCTTCTTTTTTTATATTTAGTGCGATCTTGCTTCCCTCTAAAATATCATATTTTTTTTTATGGATATCACCCTTGCTGGACTTCTCCTTCACCTTCATACTACTTGCACCACGGCATGATCCGTGCAGTGGGACTGGAGAGGAGGTGAGCTGATCTGTGTTGCTTCTTTTTTGATATTAATGCAATCTTGCTCCCCTCTCAAATATCATTTCTTTTTTCATGGATAACACCCTCGCTGGACTTCTGCTTCACCTTCATACTATTTGCAGCACTGCATGATCTGCGCGGTGGGACTGAAGAGTAGGTGAGCTGATCTTTGCTGCTTCTTTTTTGATATTTAGTGTGATCTTGCACCCCTCTCAAATATCAAATTTTTTTTATGAATATCACCCTCGCTGGACTTCTGCTTCACCTTCATACTACTTGCCGTACTGCATGATGCGCGCGGTGGGTCTGGAGAGGAGGTGAGCTGATCTTTGTTGCTTCTTTTTTGATATTTAGTGCGATCTTGCTCCCCTCTCAAATATCATTTGTTTTTTTATGGATATCACCCTCGCCGGACTTCTGCTTCACTTTCATACTACTTGCAGCACTGCATGATCTATGCGGTGAGACTGGAGAGGAGGTGAGCTGATCTTTGTTGCTTCTTTTTTTATATTAATGCGATCTTGCTCCCCTCTCAAATATCATTTTTTTTTTAAGGATAACACACTCGCTTGACTTCTGCTTCACCTTCATTTCTATTTGCAGCACTGCATGATCCGCGTGGTGGGACTGGAGAGGAGGTGAGGTGATCTTTGTTGTATCTTTTTTTTATTTACCGTATATACTCGTGTATAAGCCGAGATTTTCAGCCCATTTTTTGGGGCTGAAAGTCCCCCTCTCGGCTTATACACGAGTCATATACCGGGGGGGATCGGCAGGGGAGGGGGAGCGGGGGTGTCAGATCATACTCACCCTTCTCTGCAGCTCCACTGCTTGTTTTATGTTGTCGGTGCTGCTCTCTTCCTGCTTCAGCTGTCAAATGGTACCCGCTCATTAAATATGTGCATATTTAATGAGCGGGTACCACGTGACCGCTGAACCAGGAAGAGAGCAGCGCCGACAACATGGAACAAGCAGTGGAGATGCAGAGACGAGTGCCAGGACCCGGTGAGTATGAACGGGGGGTGGGGAGGCATAGTCACCTGTCCCTGCGCTCTGCTGTCTTGCGTCCTCTGCAGTGACAATCAGGTCAGAGGGCGCTATCGCTCTCTGCCTGCACAGTCACTGCAGAGCGCAACGCTGATGAGCAGGGGGCAGCGACTGAGGTGAGTATACAGGTTTTTGGGTTTTTTTGTAAGGGAGGCAGCGGCAGCAGCAACATGATGGGGCCACACACTGTGCATCATAACTGGGGCCACTCACTTTGCAGATAACTGGGGCCACTCACTGTGCAGCAAAGCTGGGGCCACTCACTGTGCAGAAAAGCTGGGGCCACTCACTGTGCAGAAAAGCTGGGGCCACTCACTGTGCAGCAAAGCTGGGGCCACTCACTGTGCAGCAAAGCTGGGGCCACTCACTGTGCAGCAAAGCTGGGGCCACTCACTGTGCAGAAAAGCTGGGGCCACTCACTGTGCAGAAAAGCTGGGGCCACTCACTGTGCAGCAAAGCTGGGGCCACTCACTGTGCAGCAAAGCTGGGGCCACTCACTGTGCAGCAAAGCTGGGGCCACTCACTGTGCAGATAACTGGGGCCACTCACTGTGCAGCAAAGCTGGGGCCACTCACTGTGCAGATAACTGGGGCCACTCACTGTGCAGATAACTGGGGCCACTCACTGTGCAGATAACTGGGGCCACTCACTGTGCAGATAGCTGGGGCCACTCACTGTGCAGAAAAGCTGGGGCCACTCACTGTGCAGAAAAGCTGGGGCCACTCACTGTGCAGCATAACTGGGGCCACTCACTGTGCAGCATAACTGGGGCCACTCACTGTGCAGCATAACTGGGGCCACTCACTGTGCAGCATAACTGGGGCCACTCACTGTGCAGCATAACTGGGGCCACTCACTGTGCATAACTGGGGCCACTCACTGTGCATAACTGGGGCCACTCACTGTGCATAACTGTGGCCACTCACTGTGCAGCAAAGCTGGGGCCACTCACTGTGCATAACTGGGGCCACTCACTGTGCAGAAAAGCTGGGGCCACTCACTGTGCATCATAACTGGGGCCACTCACTGTGCATCATAACTGGGGCCACACACTGCAGATAACAGGCCACTCACTGTGCACCCTCGGCTTATACACGAGTCAATACGTTTTCCCAGTTTTTTGTGGCAAAAATAGGGGGGTCGGCTTATACTCGGATCGGCTTATACTCGAGTATATACGGTACTTCGATTTTGCTCCTCCCTTAAATATCATTTTTTTTTTATGGATATCACCCTCGCTGGACTTCTGCTTCACCTTCATACTACCTGCAGCACTGCATGATCCGCGCGGTGGGACTGAAGAGGAGTTGAGCTGATCTTTGTTGCTTCTTTTTTGTTATTTACAGCGATCTTGCTCCCCTCTCAAATATCATTTGTTTTTTTATGGATTTCACCCTCGCTGGACTTCTGCTTCACCTTCATACTACTTGCAGTACTGCATGATGCGTGCGGTGGGACTGGAGAGGAGGTGAGTTGATCTTTGTTGCTTTTTTGATATTTGGTGCGATTTTGCTCCCCTCTCAAATATCATTTGTTATTTTATTAATATCACCCTCGCTTGACTTCTGCTTCACATTCATACTATATGCAGCTCTGCTTGATCCGAGAGGTGGGACTGGAGAGGAGGTGAGCTGATCTTTGTTGCTTCTTTTTTGACATTTAGCGCAATGTTGCTCCCCTCTCAAATATCTTTTTTTTTATGAATATCACCCTCGCTGGACTTCTGCTTCACCTTCATACTTCTTGCAGCACTGCATGATCCATGCAGTGGGACTGGAGAGGAGGTGAGCTGATCTTTGTTGCTTCCTTCTTGATATTTAGTGTGATCTTGCTCCCCTCTAAAATATGATTTGTTTTTTTTTATGGATATCATCCTTGCTGGACTTCTCCTTCACCTTGAGACTACTTGCACCACGGTATGATCCGTGCAGTGGGACTGGAGAGGAGGTGAGCTGATCTGTGTTGCTTCTTTTTTGATATTAATGTGATCTTGCTCCCCTCTCTAATATCACTTCTTTTTTTTATGGATAACACCCTCGCTGGACTTCTGCTTCACCTTCATATTATTTGCAGCACTGCATGATCCGCGCAGTGGGACTGGAGAGGAGGTGAGCTGATCTTTGTTGCTTCTTTTTTTATATTTTATTTCAATCTTTCTCCCCTCTCAAATATTTGTTTTTTTAATGGATATCACCCTCGCTGGACTTCTGCTTCACCTTCATACTACCTGCAACACTGATCGATCCGCGCGGTGGGACTGAAGAGGAGGTGAGCTGATCTTTGTTGCTTCTTTTTTGATATTTAGTGCGATCTTTCTCCCCTCTCAAATATCATTTGTTTTTTTAATGGATATCACCCTCGCTGGACTTCTGCTTCACCTTCATACTACTTGCCGTACTGCATGATGCGCGCGGTGGGACTGGAGAGGAGGTGAGCTGATCTTTGTTGCTTCTTTTTTGATATTTAGTGCGATCTTGCACCCCTCTCAAATATCATTTGTTTTTTTTATGGATATCACCCTCGCCGGACTTCTGCTTCACTTTCATACTACTTCCAGCACTGCATGATCCATGCGGTGAGACTGGAGAGGAGATGAGCTGATCTTTGTTGCTTCTTTTTTTATATTAATGCGATCTTGCTCCCCTCTCAAATATCATTTCTTGTCTTAAGGATAGCACGCTCGCTGGCTTCTGCTTCACCTTCATTACTATTTCCAGCACTGCATGATCTGCGTGGTGGGACTGGAGTGGAGGTGAGGTGATCTTTGTTGCTTCTTTTTTGATATTTTCTTCGATTTTGCTCCTCCCTTAAATATCATTTGTTTTTTTTATGGATATCACCCTCGCTGGACTTCTGCTTCGCCTTCATACTACCTGCAGCACGGCATGATCCGCGCGGTGGGACTGAAGAGGAGTTGAGCTCATCTTTGTTGCTTCTTTTTTGTTATTTACTGCTATCTTGCTCCCCTCTCAAATATCATTTGTTTTTTTTTGGATTTCACCCTCGCTGGACTTCTGCTTCACCTTCATACTACTTGCAGTACTGCATGATGCGCGCGGTGGGACTGGAGAGGAGGTGAGCTGATCTTTGTTGCTTCTTTTTTGATATTTAGTGCGATCTTGCTCCCCTCTAAAATATCATTTGCTTTTTTATGGATATCACCCTTGCTGGACTTCTCCTTCACCTTCATGCTGCTTGCACCAAGGCATGATCCGTGCAGTGGGACTGGAGAGGAGATGAGCTGATCTATGTGGCTTCTTTTTTTATATTAATGCGATCTTGCTCCCCTCTCTAATATCATTTCTTGTTTTATGTATAACGCAATCGCTGGACTTCTGTTTCTCTTTCATAGTATTTGCAGGACTGCATTATCTGCGCAGTTGGACTGAAGAGTAGGTGAGCTGATCTTTGTTGCTTCTTTTTTGATATTTAGTGCGATCTTGCTCCCCTCTCAAATATTATTTGTTTTTTTATGGATATCACCCTTGCTGGACTTCTACTACACCTTCATACTACTTGCAGTACTGCATGATGTGCGCGGTGGGACTGGAGAGGTGGTGAGCTGATCTTTGTTGCTTCTTTTTTATATTTAGTGCGATCTTGCTCCCCTCTCAAATATCATTTGCTTTTTTATGGATGTCACCCTCGCTGGACTTTTGCTTCACCTTCATGCTACTTTCAGCACTGCATGATCCGTGCGATGGGACTGGAGATTAGGTGAGCTGATCTATGTTGCTTCTTTTTTGATATTTAGTGCGATTTTGCTCCTCTCTCAAATATAATTTTTTTTATGGATATCACCCTCGCTTGACTTCTGCTTCACATTCATACTATTTGCAGCACTGCATGATCCGAGAGGTGGGACTGGAAAGGAGGTGAGCTGATGTTTGTTGCTTCTTTTTTGATATTTAGTGTGATCTTGCCTCCCTCTCAAATATCATTTGTTTTTTTTATGGATATCACCCTCGCTGGACTTCTGCTTCACCTTCATACTACTTGCAGCACTGCATGATCCATGCGATGAGACTGGAGAGGAGGTGAGCTGATCTCTGTTGCTTCTTTTTCTCCTTCGCCTCATTGGGGGACACAGATACTGTGGGTGAATGCTTCTTTCGCTAGGAGTCTGACACTAAGTGAAAAAAAAGAGGTTAGCTTCTCCTCCGTCGTATACACCCTCGTCCCTATTGCGGGCGGAACTTAGTTTTTTGCTTATAGTCCTTTGGAGGCACATACGTCTGTATGTCTCCAGACTATTTTTTTTCTTTTTTTCTTCCCATGAAGATGAGACAGGGGCGACGGATCCTATTGAAAGGGTCCGATCTCCCCAAACCATAAACGGGCGAGCACGCGTTCAGTATCGTCTCCGCGTATCCTTTCCGTGGGACATATCTGGGTCTTTTTACCCAGACTTCTATTTTTCTTTTTTAATTTATGAAGATAAGACAGGGGCAACGCATCCTATTGAAAGGATCCGATTTCCCCAAACCATCAACCGGCGAGCACGTGCGAGTATCCCTCCATGTATCCTCTCCCGCGACGTGGGACATAATGCCGGACTTAGCCCTGTCCACCCCTAGGTATTGAAACCATGGGCTTGCACAGAGGCACAAGACTAGTCTGTGCGGCCTCCACTGCTCCACCAACGCTAGACGGCGGTGTTGCATGGCGGCGGATGGTCCTTCTCCTCACCCCTGCAGGGGGGGACAGAGCTAGGGTGCCTGCACTGTCCAAAAAATTACCCCATCCCCTCTACCTGGTGCGCTAGATCTGTAGCGGAGGTTATCACAGGTATGGAGGACTGGGGAGAGCCCTGTGGCAACATTCCAGGAGCTCCATTGAGAAGGCTCCAGGCGGAAGGTTGTGTTCACCTTGTCCACAGCATTTCCTTTCCTCCCTCCTCCCCCAGGCGGGGGCCGCCAGCGCGAATGTCGGTCCATGGAGCGGCTCAGAGAAGGGCCGGTGGGATCGCCATGGTGGTGGGGCCGCCAGCTTGCGGGCGGGCAGGGGTAGAAATTTAGCCCGCGGCTTCAGCCGTGACTAGGCTGCGGGTGGAAGTCCCGCCCCCGGCGTGATGTCATTTCCGGCGCCGCCCCCCGTGGCTAGGGCGCAAATTGAGCCCCTGGTCTCATTACAGGGTAGGCCGCGACTGGGAGAGGACGTGTCGGCCTACTCAGGGGGAGAAACGAGCGCAGGACAGCGCAGTGCAGAGGCAGCGGCAGGAGCACATGGGGACACAGGATCAGGGTAAGTGCGACCCCGACCCTGGAGCCGCGCTATGTGTGATAAAAGGGGGTTTGTTTCCTCCTCCTCCCTTCCCTCACCCCTCTTATAGAAAACAGAGGGGGTTATTGAGCCTGGCAGCAATATGACCGGAAAAGGGAAATCGCACATGTTCCTTTATGCCGCATGCATTTCCTGTGGGGCCAGTTTTCCACGAGCGCAGAGTAAAAAATTATGTGAAACCTGTGACTCCGAACGCGACTAGAGCCCTCCACTGTGACTGAACCCACAATGCTGGTGTGGACAGACCGCAGAGGACAAGGCTCGGGATTCCCGCTGTGCAGCACCCGGGACCCGACGCCTAACAGAACCTCAGTGTCCGTCCTCCACTACGACCGTGACCAATGTGCCAAGTCGCCCAGAGTGGGCCCTATCACTGTCTCAGTTCAGGCAATTGAGTCCCTTCAGGCCTCAGGTGGGGGCAGGGACAGTGGCTCGCCGGCCTTAGAGGGGACCTCCACCTCACAAGAGCCTCCGGCCTGCAGGGGCCGCTCTCACTCCAGGCAGACCCGAGGGAAACGAATCCACACGGTTCCGCCCAGTCCATCCGGTGCCTTGGCATCCGTAAGTTTTGCTTCTCGCTCCCCGTCACCAGTGGTTGATAGCGAGCAGACCTCAGATTGCGACTCAGACGAGCCCCTTGACCTGGATACTCCAGCGTCACTCGAAACAAGGTATCCGTTTGCTCCGAACCTCCATAAAAAATGGATGGAATCCCTGATGGTGGATCCTCCGGTTTCGCGCCTAGCCACTAAGACCCTGCTATCCGTCCCTAGTGTTTCCTCAATTAAGGATCCCACGGATCACCTTATAGGGAGCTTAGCTCGCTCAGTATATGAGGCGTCAGGGTCAGCGCTCGCTCCCTCATTCACAGCAACTTGGGTAGCCAAGGCTATGATATCATGGTCAGAAACATTAAACAAGGTCGCGCAGGAGCAGGATCTACCTGCAGAGATTTCGTAATCAGTGCGTCTTTGGGCAGACAATTGCTCGGCACTTGCTGCCCCTAATGCAATTTCTATCAGAAGAGCCCTATGGTGAAGGACATGGCGAGCCGATTCTACTTCTAAGAAGTCCTTGACTTCCATGCCTTATCAGTGCGGCCACCTACAGTTGTAGCCAAAAGTATTGACACCCCTGCAATTCTGTCAGATAATACTCATACTCATCTGGAGAAAAACAGACAAGAGCAATCTGATAAAAAAAAATCGGATTGCACTCTGACCAATATTAACCCCTTTCAGCCATCGGGCAGAATAGTACATCCGATGGCTGTATCCCCCGCTTCGATGTGGGCTCCGGCGGTGATCGGGAGTCATCAGTTCGTTGACATAACAACCAGAGATCTCCTTGAGACCTCTATGGTTGTTGATGCCGGATTGCTATGAGCTCCACCCTGTGGTCGGCGCTCGTAGCAATGCAGTAAATCTGCTACATAGAGGTGATCTGAGCATGGCCTCTATGTAGCAGAGGCGATCGAGTTGTGGCAGCTTCTTGCCTCCCATGGAGACTATTGAAGCATGCCAAAAGTGAAAAAAAATGTTTTTTAAAAATATAAACAAATAAAAAACATAAGTTCAAATCACCCCCCATTCACCCCATTCAAAATAAAATAATAAAAAAAAAAAAAAATCACACATATTGGGTATCGCTGCGTTCAGAATTGCCCGATCAATAAAAAAAAAAGGATTAACCCGATCGCTAAACGGCGTAGTGAGAAAAAAATCAAAATGCCTGAATTGTTTTTTCTTGGTCGCCACAACATTGCATTAAAATTCAATAACGGGCGATCAAAAGATAGTATCTGCACAAAAATGGTATCATTAAAACGCCAGCCCGGCACGCACAAAATAAGCCTCCCCCCCAACCTGAGATCACGAAAAATGGAGACGCTGTGGGTCTCGGAATATGGCACAATTTATTTTTTTTTAGCAAACTGGAATTTTTTTTTTACCACTTAGATAAAAGAGAACCCTGACATGTTTGGTGTCTATGAGCTCTTAATGACCTGGAAAATCATAATGCCAGGTCAGTTTTAGCATTTAATGAACCTAGCAAAAAAAGTCAACCAAAAAACAAGTGTGGGATTGCACTTTTTTTTTTTTTTTTGCAATTTCACCGCATTTCAAATTTTTTTGCCGTTTTCTGTTACATGACATGGTAAAATCAATGGTGTCGTTCAAAAGCACAACTCGACCCGCAAAAAATAAGCTGTCACATGGCCATATTGACAGAAAAATAAAAAAAGTTATGGCTCTGGGAAAGAGGGGAGCGTAAATCAAAAACGCAAAACCGAAAAAAAGCTCTGGTCTTTAAGGGGTTAATCTGAGTCACCGCTCATCTGCAATTGTCCTTGTATATCGGATGAGACTCGCCAACGTAAGTCAATGGGTGTGAGAAAAAAACGCATGTCCATGCAAGTGCCGTCCAATTTACACACCCATGTCCTTGAAAACCCAAAATTTTGTCTGCCGCGTACCATAAAATCACAGCGTGACCCATCAGAATACAATAGAATAGATACACACACAGAATAGATATACAGATGTCAATCACAAATATAATTGGTACAGAGCGTGTGCAGCTTACTGTACGTGTATTTAATAAGCGGTTATTTTTCTGAAAAAAATGCTGTGGGCTCCCGTGTAATTGTCATAACCAGCAGAGGGAAAGCCGACAGCTGGGTGCCAATGTTTATGCAGCCGCGAGGACTTGAACATATTTTTCGAGCTCGCTGAAGTCACATGGTTAGCACCCGAGCATGCGCAGATAACACCTTATTTGTGCATGTGTGCTCATCACTTCTGCAATCGGTGGTGGAGGCGGGTTATTGAGCAAATTGGTATATCTGCATTCAATTTAATATTCATAGCTGGAATTGGGGTCTCTGCCCCTAAATCATGCTGCTCTCGGATGGAATAGCAAAAACTGATTCTGTTTAAAAGCTTTATTTGATGTTTATTTTCTTAGGAATTTATGAAAGTTTAGAACTACAAATGTTATATAGTATTTCATTTTCTGTCAGTCCAGGACTCCTGACTGCCATTATTTTACAGGGCATTTCTTATTATTGAAGCCATTTATGGGATATGGAAAACTAGAAGAGCTAGGCTTTTGGTTCACCATCTCCGCAGCCATTTACTGACTTGTGTAACTTGAACTTTGCTTGTAGTAGCCAGACTTGTGGTTCCCCCATCTCTGCAGTCACACCCACTGGATCAGTTTTATGCATTTGATTTCCTTAATTATCAAAACTCTTTAAAAACCACTATTTATATAATACAATATCTATTGATAATCTGCTAGATTATTTCTTAAAAAGAACTGAAGTCTTTGGTATTGTGTCACCACAAGGAGAAACGGGAGAGTTGTCAACCTAGAATAAGTGATGTATTTCTGTTAGTTATCAGTAGGGGGAGCTCTTGGGCCATTAGCTAACCATTGGCAGCACATCATATTTATAAAAATGGTCTTGGGGGAGAATGTAACTAATAGCTAATAGCTGTTGTCATTTGCTTCACCTTAGAAAAAAAGAAGTCCTCCATTGCAATACTTACAATACTTGTCTGTGTGAGGCAGAACGCAGTACATTCCTATAGAGTGTGACTTTACAGCATGTATGACTGATTCATGGGCTGTGTTAGTACATTAAGTTTTAATAAATCATACACAAAACTATGCAGACATCTGGAGCACAGCACATGATACTAGCGAATCTTTGTGTTTAATGAGAAGGGAAATCTATGCTGGAAATACAGTGCATGTTCACCCTGATAAGTATGATACATGTCACTGGCCATTATGTAGCGATTTAGAGTCCGATTCATCATTTGCTTTCATTTTTTTCCGTTAAACAGTCCCTTTTTTTGTTTTATACATTGAGATCTTTTACTGCAAATTCTTCAACATGGCATGTTTTTAACCTTTTCTGCAAAATTCAGTGCCAAAAGTCACATGTTCTTCTAAAATGTTTCAAAGTGTGCCCAATAATTTTGTGAGGACTACAATACATTTGTTAAAACAAAAGAAAAAGAATGGAATTCATTAACTCAAAACAGCTGAAAACTGCAAACTGTGACATTTGTATATCTAGTATCTACTTATGTAGCACTCTACAGAGGTCTGCACTTTCCTGAGCTGATTTTCCACGTTCTGTAACTTGCTCCATACTGTTAGAGTACTTTTGTGACTTTTTAAAATTCACCAATACATAAATTTGACTACATATACAATTATACACAATTTTTAAAAGTTGTAAGAACAGTGTGAGGCTAGTTTCAGACTAGCATTTCCGGCGCAGCGCTGCCGCTAAGCCCCGGCCGCGCCCCCTCAGGTCAGCTCCTCCTCTGATCGCATGACGCTGCATGCGATCAGTGTACCCTATATTTAGCGTTGGGTACACTGGTCGTGCGCTGGCACTTTTGCCGGCGCATCCGCCCTTTTGGTGCTGCGCCGACGTGCGCCAAACGCACTGTGTTGCATTTTTGTGTGCTCGGCACAGCGCCCAAAGGGCGGGTGTGTCGGCGGATGCGCCTGCAAGTGTGCCAGCGCACGACCAGCCTATCCAACACTAAATATAGGGTACGATGATCGCATGCAGCGTCATGCGATCAGAGGAGGAGCTGACCGGAGGGGGCGTGGCCGGGGCGGGGTTTAGTGGCAGCCCTGCGCTGCGCCCGGAAACGCTAGTCTGAAACTAGCCTAAAATATGCAAAAAGCTTCACCTTTTTAGGCACATGCAGCTCATTACAAAATTTGCCATATAATTATTTTTTTTATTACAAAAACTGGTGCAAAACCCTTTATAAATTGCACCCAGAGTTAATTCCATTCTGGCTCGTTGGTATCTCGTGATTTGGTGATAGCCCATGGTGGGGTGTGCAGCTGCGTGAACCCTTTTTGTGGAAGGCCGGCCCTTGTGATGGTGATTGTCCATGTCGGTCAGCTCCTATCTGACGATGTTACTAGCAGTTATGGGAACTGTGCACCACTGCAATTGTTCAATCTTTTTTTACATGATGTCGAATCCATCATGTTGGGAATTTATTCAGACTAACATTTTGTAAGCCAGCCTTGCACCTCTAGCCCACTACAGTAAGGGGTGCCAAATGTAATAAGAAATTTGGCTCATCTCTGGGCTGTTCTTGCACCAGAAAACAAAATCTATACCAGCCATGAGCCACAATTCAGCTACATTGTATTCGTTATTTGAGTGAACATTATAGTTTATCTGTCGAGGAGCAGTAGGCCCCCCCCCAACATTTTACTGAGTCCTGCCCATTTTTGGAAAATTCCCAAGCCTGGCACAACACTGTAAAGTCTGAATTTGTCTTAAATACCAATTGCAACAAATTTCGTGACTCTCTGATGCTGGTTTTCTGATGTTTAGGGGAAGATAAAGCTCCAAAGCCATCACCCATGCACCAAAAACATTGAGGAATTGGAAATGTTGTGAACACCCAGTTGGCAGCCATGAGGATGTACATGTTTATTATATCTCGTTACTGGATGAATATTGATCTGTGTAGTTTAGTTAGAAAACTGAGCAACTCCACTGGTGCCAGGTTCTCCTGCCATGTGTGCCCCAATTATTTCAGTGTGCACCCAGTGCCAGGTTATTATTACAGGTGTTATGTGCTGATAATAGGGCATCACTTAATATTACTGAGCGGGGGACACTAGAAATGAAGACTGAGAGTCAATTGTGGACTCTTTAGTGGTAACTTGCGCATTTATTTCCGGCATTTCTCAAAAGTAAGTCTGTACTCTTCTTATATTTTGAAGAAATGCTTAATGTTTTGTACTGGTAATGAACTTCATGCCCATGCTCTGACAATAAGCTATTTTTTCCCATAGTGGTGTTTCTCATTTACTGTAACTCTCAGATTCTGGTGGATAATTGCTTTGTGTCACACTGTATGGATTTCCTTGTTTAATCACTGCACATCAGTGAAATATTCATAAATGCGTTTCTGGGGGGAAAACATATGATTGACTGCTGAGTCTTTTGAAAAAGTAATGGACTCTTTCTGGCACTGTGAAACACAAGCTAATATGTAAAAATGGACATCTTCTGACAGACTGCCAATAGCACGCATAGTTATTAAGGAATGAATTCTTGGACTTTCAAGTGCGCTACCAGACAAATTCCATAAACACACCAGGTTAAAAAAGTTAACCCTTTAATCCCTACGCGTTTCGAAGCATAACACTTCTTCAGGGGTTGACACATGAATATAGAGAGCTGTCACCACATTTATACATGCAGGATTCAAATTTGGCGCCATGAAAGACATGTGCTGCGCCGTAAAGGTCAAAGATCACAATAGTTCAAGTGTCAGGAAAAGTTCATTAAAGTTAACTAATCTATGATAAATAAAAACATTAATATCTTTATTTTATTTTGCAGATGAAATGGAATGCGGATAGAGGAAAAAAGAAGAAAAGGGAGAAAGAAAAAAAGGGAAAAGAAAAGAAAAGGAATGAACCCACAAATGTGGGAAAAAGGAGAAGAGATCACAGTCCAGCAAACGTACCACCACACCAGGGAAGGTGTTCGGATTGAAAAGAAAAGAAAAAAAAAAAGAAAAGGGAAAAGAAGAACATCGTAATGCCAGACGATCATGAGGAAATTGTATCTCCGAAAAATGTGTATAAAAATGTATATATATATATATATATATATATATAAATAAATAAAAATATAGTAAAAGGATTTGCACAAAAAATATAAATATTGAATAAAATAATTGTCCCAATTATTTGACTTGCCATTCCAAATGAAGTCAGTGGCGCGACTAGATGGACGAAACACACCCGAAAAAAGCACTAGAGATCACCGGATCACTCACCACTCAGGAGGGGAAATAGAATAAAATTAATAAAAATATTATTAAGGATTATATATATATATAATAAAAAATAAAAAGGGGAAACCTATAGATACACATCAGATGAGAACGGAAAATGTGTCCATGTACATACAAAACCATAAAAGTTTTGAATTAATTCCTATGAAGAATGTGACCTGAGGACCAAAAAAGAACGAAAAAACGCATTGGAAATTTGATTCCAAAGAAAAAGTATGGAACCGAGATTTTAAAAACGTGAACTGGACTACCAGTAAAAAATTGTTGAAAACGAAAAATATGTTTGTGATGCCGAAAAAATATATATAAATAAAATTAACCCGTTGTGTTTTGTATGAGGGAATAGGAGACCAAAGGAAAGTGAGGGACCATACTGAAAATAAGGGAATACAACTATATGCGATAGAAGAACGCATATATATGTGCGTGAATAATTGTGAAGAGTTTTGCTGCTATAAACAATAAAAAATATGAAACATATGAAGGAACGCGTTAAAAACTTGTTTCCCAAGATATAGTGAAGGTCTGTATTCTTGGAGCATAAACCAAATCGACAGAAAAAAATATTGAAAACAAAAAATTACGATTATGATACCAAATATGAAAGTGTGAAGAAAAATAACCCATTGTGTTTCATATGAAGAAACCTAAATATTAGTGAAGGACCACGTGTGATGGACAGTGAAAAGAAAAGGATATATATACAACCATATGAGACAATGTATAATGAAAAACATAAAAAGAAATTATATATACATATATCAAAAAATATAAAAAATATAAAAATGTATATTAAAACTTATTAAAATTTGTAGATAAATTGACACATTGGTGGAGATTAGAAAAAACAAGATAACAAGATTATTAAAGAAACACTTCAGAAATTTCATTTAACCCATTGGGTTTCAGTGTATTCAGCCTATAGATCCAGTAGATTTCTTTCCTATTTAATTGTCCCATCCTGTCAGGATGGTTAATAGGGATTTGTTCGATAGGACTTATTTTTAATCCTTGAGTGTTTTTATCATGTTTCAGAGTGAAGTGTCTAGACAGACCATGCAATAAAAAGCCTTTTTTAATATTGTACCTATGGGAATTAATTCTAAGATGTAGTGGCTGTGTGGTTCTGCCAACATACTGCCTCCCACAGCCACACTCAATTAAATAGATCACATATTCAGAGGTACAATTAAGGAATTCACGGATAGGAAAAGATTCATCCGTAGAGGTTGATCTAAACCATTTCATTCTATGTGTTATATTACTACAACAAGCACAATTTTTCTTCCCACATCGAAAAATACCTCTTGGTGGACTATTGGTTATTAGAAGGGTTTTTTTCTCATTTTTTAAGTGACTAGGGGCTACAAGATTTTTAATGTTAGGAGCCCTTCTGAAAGTAACCCTCGGATTACTAGGGAGTATTTTCTGCAGAAGTGGGTCATTAAGTAAAATATGCCAATTACTACAAAGAATTTTCCTTATTTCTTTGTTCTCTAAACAGAATTGTGTTACAAAATTGGTGGTGAATTTATTATCAACAACCTTAGCTTTTTTTATTCCATTGACCAAAGAATTTTGGGACATATTTAAACAATGTTATATATTTAAACAGTTATATAAGGTATATAACTGTTAGTATCAACATTCTTAAAAAAGGTTTTAGTAGCAATGCCATTGTCCTTAATAAAAATTGTAAGATCTAGGAAGTTGATTTCATTACTATCAAATATTGAGGAGAAAGACAGACCCCAATTATTCGTATTTAGGTCACAAATAAAATTATAAATATCATTATTAGAGTTATCCCATGTAAAAAATAGATCATCAATGAATCTTTTGTAAAGGATTATATTGCTATACCATTTGGATTTAAAAATATGAAATTCCTCAAAGATGCCCATGAAGATATTTGCATAGGTTGGTGCGACCTTAGAGCCCATCGCAGTCCCGAGCTGTTGATGATAAAGACAACCTTCAAAGGTAAAATAATTATTTTTTAAAATGAATTCCATAACCTTTTTTATGAATGTTGATACTAACAGTTATATACCTTTCAACAGTGGTCATTATGGAAAGTGGCTTAGGAATATCCCTGATAATCAGTATAGAAGGATAAGGAAAAATTGCTCAGATATAGAGGACTATAAAAATCAGGCGAAAATCCTGACGAACAGATTTAGTAAGAAGGACTATCCCAAAAATCTAATAAGAAATGCCTATAACAGTTGTTTAAATATGTCCCAAAATTCTTTGGTCAATGGAATAAAAAAAGCTAAGGTTGTTGATAATAAATTCACCACCAATTTTGTAACACAATTCTGTTTAGAGAACAAAGAAATAAGGAAAATTCTTTGTAGTAATTGGCATATTTTACTTAATGACCCACTTCTGCAGAAAATACTCCCTAGTAATCCGAGGGTTACTTTCAGAAGGGCTCCTAACATTAAAAATCTTGTAGCCCCTAGTCTCTTAAAAAATGAGAAAAAAACCCTTCTAATAACCAATAGTCCACCAAGAGGTATTTTTCGATGTGGGAAGAAAAATTGTGCTTGTTGTAGTAATATAACACATAGAATGAAATGGTTTAGATCAACCTCTACGGATTAATCTTTTCCTATCCGTGAATTCCTTAATTGTACCTCTGAATATGTGATCTATTTAATTGAGTATGGCTGTGGGAGGCAGTATGTTGGCAGAACCACACAGCCACTACATCTTAGAATTAATTCCCATAGGTACAATATTAAAAAAGGCTTTTTATTGCATGGTCTGTCTAGACACTTCACTCTGAAACATGATAAAAACACTCAAGGATTAAAAATAAGTCCTATCGAACAAATCCCTATTAACCATCCTGACAGGATGGGACAATTAAATAGGAAAGAAATCTACTGGATCTATAGGCTGAATACACTGAAACCCAATGGGTTAAATGAAATTTCTGAAGTGTTTCTTTAATAATCTTGTTATCTTGTTTTTTCTAATCACCAATGTGTCAATTTATCTACAAATTTTAATAAGTTTTAATACACATTTTTATATTTTTTATATTTTTTGATATATGTATATATAATTTCTTTTTATGTTTTTCATTATACATTGTCTCATATGGTTGTATATATATCCTTTTCTTTTCACTGTCCATCACACGTGGTCCTTCACTAATATTTAGGTTTCTTCATATGAAACACAATGGGTTATTTTTCTTCACACTTTCATATTTGGTATCATAATCGTAATTTTTTGTTTTCAATATTTTTTTCTGTCGATTTGGTTTATGCTCCAAGAATACAGACCTTCACTATATCTTGGGAAACAAGTTTTTAACGCGTTCCTTCATATGTTTCATATTTTTTATTGTTTATAGCAGCAAAACTTCACAATTATTCACGCACATATACTGTATATGCGTTCTTCTATCGCATATAGTTGTATTCCCTTATTTTCAGTATGGTCCCTCACTTTCCTTTGGTCTCCTATTCCCTCATACAAAACACAACGGGTTAATTTTATTTATATATATTTTTTCGGCATCACAAACATATTTTTCGTTTTCAACAATTTTTTACTGGTAGTCCAGTTCACGTTTTTAAAATCTCGGTTCCATACTTTTTCTTTGGAATCAAATTTCCAATGCGTTTTTTCGTTCTTTTTTGGTCCTCAGGTCACATTCTTCATAGGAATTAATTCAAAACTTTTATGGTTTTGTATGTACATGGACACATTTTCCGTTCTCATCTGATGTGTATCTATAGGTTTCCCCTTTTTATTTTTTAATATATATATATATAATCCTTAATAATATTTTTATTAATTTTATTCTATTTCCCCTCCTGAGTGGTGAGTGATCCGGTGATCTCTAGTGCTTTTTTCGGGTGTGTTTCGTCCATCTAGTCGCGCCACTGACTTCATTTGGAATGGCAAGTCAAATAATTGGGACAATTATTTTATTCAATATTTATATTTTTTTGTGCAAATCCTTTTACTATATTTTTATTTATTTATATATATATATATATATACATTTTTATACACATTTTTCGGAGATACAATTTCCTCATGATCGTCTGGCATTACGATGTTCTTCTTTTCCCTTTTCTTTTTTTTTTTCTTTTCTTTTCAATCCGAACACCTTCCCTGGTGTGGTGGTACGTTTGCTGGACTGCGATCTCTTCTCCTTTTTCCCACATTTGTGGGTTCATTCCTTTTCTTTTCTTTTCCCTTTTTTTCTTTCTCCCTTTTCTTCTTTTTTCCTCTATCCGCATTCCATTTCATCTGCAAAATAAAATAAAGATATTAATGTTTTTATTTATCATAGATTAGTTAACTTTATTTAACTTTTCCTGACACTTGAACTATTGTGATCTTTGACCTTTACGGCGCAGCACATGTCTTTCATGGCGCCAAATTTGAATCCTGCATGTATAAATGTGGTGACAGCGCTCTATATTCATGTGTCAACCCCTGAAGAAGAAGTGTTATGCTTCGAAACGCGTAGGGATTAAAGGGTTAACTTTTTTAACCTGGTGTGTTTATGGAATTTGTCTGGTAGCGCACTTGAAAGTCCAAGAATTCATTCCTTAATAACTTTGTTGCGGTTCCGTTGCGGACCGTTGGACGTGCAGCAGGCTGACATACTTTACAGGCTTTACTTTTTCTTTGAAAAGGTGAGTACAATACTCCAATTATTCATACGTTTTACCCAGATAAGACCCTATTGCGCTCTTGTTTCAACCTTCTAGTTATACAATAGCACGCATAGGAGATATTCAGATCCTACATGGAAGAAGGCAAAGAAATAAAAGCAGCAGTGTGAGGGTTGGAGGATGACTCTGCAGTATCAAGAAGCTCTAGGGACTTTTGCACCCAACTCACACTGCATGTAGTCTTGTGGGAATATGTGCATTAATAAATGTAAAGGGAATCTGTCAGTAACATCAACCCTCCCAAACTGCATGCATGTACAGTTGAAACCAGAAGTTGGCATCATGAGAAAAGAAGGTTATGTGGCAATACTGAAGCAACATCTCAAGACATCAGCCGGGAAATTAAAGCTCGAGGGCGGAAATGGATCTTCCAAATTGACAATGAACCGACGCATACTGCCAAAATGGTAACAAAGGGGCTTAAGGATTACAAGTCAATGTTTTGGAGTGGCCATCACAAAGCCCTGATCTCAATCTAATTGAAAATTTATGGGCAAAGCTGAAAAGGCAGGTGCGCGAGCAAGGCGACCTACAAACCTGGAGCAGTTACACCAGTTTTGGCAGGAGGAATGGGCCCAAATTCTAACCAACTATTATAAGAAGCTTGTGGAAGGATATCCCAAACGTTTGATCAAAGTCATTCAGTTTAACTCCTTTCCGGCATCAGGCGTACATTTGCTCCGATGTCAGACTCCCTCCCTTTGATGTGGGCTCCGGCTGTGAGCCCACATCTTTCCCGGGACATGTTAGCTGTTTTGAACAGCTGACATGTGCCCGGTATAGCTGTGGGTGGAGTCGCGATCTACCCACAGCTATTAGCCCGTTAAATGCCGCTGTCAAACTGACAGCGGCATTTAACTCGTGCTTCTGGCCATCGGGCCAGAAATCCGCCCATCGGTGACCCCCGTCATCTGATTGCGGGTAACTGATGGGTTGGCATGACAGTCAGAGATCTGGAGACCTCTATGGTTGTCACTGCTGGACTGCAAAGAGCGCCACCCAGTGGTCGGAGCTTATAGCAAGTCAGCGATTCTGCTACATGCTGATCATAAAAAAATAAATAACCTAGAAATGTTTGGTGTCTATGAACTCGTAATGACCTGCGGAATCATAATGGCATAATGGCAAAAAACAAGTGTGGGATGGCACTTTTGTTTGCAATTTCACCGCACTTTGAATTTTTTCCCATTTTCGAATACACGACATGGTAAAACCCATGAAGTTGTTCAAAAGTACAACTCATCCCGCAAAAAGCAAGCCCTCAAATCGCCATTTTGACCAAAAAATAAAAAAAGTTATGGCTCTGGGAAGAAGGGGAGCAAAAAATGAAAATGCAAAACCAAAAAAACCTCTAAGGGGTAAGTAAATTGGTACCAAATACTAATGAAATGTATGTAAACTTTTGACTTTGCAGTAAGTAATAAAAATGCCTTAAAACATTTTCACACTCATTATTCTGGCATTTGTCAAATATTAATAGTCATTGTAATCCTAATAGACTAAAGGGCTTGTCACACTAAGAGATATCGTTAGCAATATCGCTATAACTTGTGACGTTATAGCGATGTTGCTAGCGATATCACTGTGTCTGATACTTACCTACAACCCGCTCCCCCGCTGGTTATCGCTGATCGCGCGAGAACGCCCAGGACCGCTTCTCGTCGTCAGCTTCCTGCGGCGCTTTCTGCTGTGACGACGAGCGACGCATGGAGCCGGGCGGGAGGACGCAGGATCGCCTGGTGTGACAGGTAAGTAGCGACCCCCGTCCCCAGCGATGTCGCTGGTGAGATCTGCTTGTGTGGCAGCTCACTAGCGACCACTTAGCGATATACCAGCGATCCTGACCACGTCATATCGCTGGTCGGGATCGCTGGTACATCGCTAAGTGTGACAGTACCCTTACACGGGAAAGGTTTATTCTGATTTCATGTCTGGTATTGAGAAAAACATGCATATGTGTCTTTTTATATAGTGTATGTAAACTTCTGGTTTCAACTGGGTGTGTATTCCTGAGTGAATAGCGTTTCCACTCATATACAAATGAGACGTTCAGTGCTCTGTCCTGCCCAAAGCACTTAAGGGTATGTGCACACGTTGCGGATTTGGCCCTGCGGATCTGCAGCAGTTTTCCAAGGGATGTACAGTACCATGTTATCCTATGGAAAACAAACGCTGTGCACATGCTGTGGAAAAATCAGTGCGGAAACGCAGCAGTTTATTTTCCACAGCATGTCAATTCATTTGCCGATTCTGCAGCGTTTTTATACCCATTTCATTCTGGGAATGGGTGTAAAAAGGTCTGCATTTTCTAACCGGGTCATTCATTAATTTTGTAAACATGCTGAAAGTTTGTACTTCAATCACGTTGATGCCATTCCTGCCAACCCATTGTACCGGTATATGAAGGTTAAAATATGGAAAAGTTCCCTGTCCAAATCTTTTTAGACTATGCTGTATGTACCCTTGTTATTGGTATATACCAGCCTTGAATGGCGTTTGTTTGCTCCTGTTTGACCTGTTCACTACAATAGTACACAATGGGGGGAGAAGAGCCCACTGCTCTGCTTGTGCGATAATGTATTCCTACAGCAGTGTGCATGGGGTTAAAAACAAAATCCATTCACTTTTCCTACATGGTTCACATCATTTAGGGGAGTCAATGAAATGGTGCCAATGACTGATTTATTGACTCTTCAGTTATAAAATACAGTTTTTGGTAATAGGAATTAATAAGCGGTATATAATGTACCCATACACAAGCAGAGACAATTACACGGGGCAACGTATATAAAATGGCAAAATTTCTCCTTCTAGTCCATGATTTTTTTTTTTTGAGCCCACTGCATTTTATGTATTGATACTGCATAAGAATAGTTATTTGTATTGATTCCTTAACCATCTGCTTGCAGGGTCACCCTATTGAATTGTGGTGGCGGAGCCTGAATACATAACATTATAGTGCTGCACCTGTTCTATTTATTGACCTTATGGTCACTGTGATAACTGACTGGATCCGTTGCCTTACTTTCATGACACATTTAAAGGGAATCGGTCACTCATTTTTCCGCGGTCTGGTCCGATGGGCTTATTCCCCCCCCTTGGCTAGATGGACGTAGTTTCTTCTGTGAATATCACATATGGAGTTGTTTATTCGCGCCTGCGCATTGATAAGGCCATTCGCGCTTGCGCAGTATGCTTTGCCCAACTGTGGGCAAAGCATATAATCGCTACTGCGCATGCGCCGGTATTTTTCCCTGCGTCTTATGCATATGAAGACTTCCGGGTCATAGACGCAGAGAAACACACAATTCAATGATACCTTTACATGATATCTCAAAAAATGGGTGACAGATTCCCTTTAACAGGAATAATGTGTTTATAGGAAATGTGTGTGTGGGGGGAAAAAAGGCAAATATAACAGCAGTCGGTATTAGATGGTGCCATCTACAAGCCACTCCTTGCTGCTTTGAATAGTTTGTGAAAATGCTAAAATATATAGTGTAAAGCAGAGGTGGGGAATCTTTTGTCTGCCAAGGGCCATTTGGATATTTATACCATCCTTTGGGGGCCTCACAAACTCCGCCCACAAATTACATCCTGACTGTGGCACTGGTTTCATGACTTAATCTTTCATTGCATGTCCTTCAGTGGTGAACACTGTGTGTGTGCTAACAGAGCAAGAAGAAATTAATGAGCTTGTGGCAATCAAAATACAGCTCCCTGCCCAAGAATGCAGTCCCTGAGAATCTGCTCGGGGGCCTGATAAAAGGTCATCGAGGGCCGTAAATGGCCCTGGGGCCTGAGGTTCCCCACCCCTGGTGTAAAGGAAAGACAGGTGAATTTATAAGAGACTTAAAGGGAACCTGTCAGCAAGGTTGTGCATAGTAAACTACACACAGTGTCAGGTTGTCGCCGTTATACTGAATAAAATGATATGTTTGTTGATGAAATCAGTCTTGTGCTTATTTTTTAATCCTTGTTTTTAGTTAATGATATGCTCATGTCCTAAGGCGGGGTTCATGTAGGTGGTGCTCTGATTATATTTTCATAATGCAGACAGCTGACAGGTCGCTGCTCCTTCAGTGACCTGCCCCTTAGTTTGCATAATGAATATACTAATATGTGTTGAAATCTTGTCACGTCATCAAAATGGCGGCCTGTGCGCTATCACTTGTCAGTGCCTATTATCTTGCGCTATTGAAAAGAAACAAAAATCACCATCAAAATGGCACCGTTAGCTGCGCCTGCGCGTTCCAATAGATTCTACTTTGCAAGCACCTCGGCCCCTTGTTGTTGCAGCCAAAAAAAGTTACACTACAACAAAATGGTGACGGGGCGGCGCATGCGTAGTAGCATAATCAACAATCGATTCAGTCAATTTGCGCATGCGCTGCCCACTCTTCAGAGGACCAGTTTGCGGGAAGGTGCACAAAAAGGAAATCCCCACTGGAGCTAATAACGCAGTCCCCACGGTAAACTATTTCTCATCACTAGAATACTCTATTCATCCCCACTGTGCCACCATTGTATTAAAATATAAAATGAATATTACTAACCTGGATGTCTGCATAGTGAGATAGAAATAGGGTGAGGCAGTGTAAGTATATACATAGGGATATTTATTATAGTAGGGGTGGGCAATTAATTTTCCTGAGGGGCCACATGAGAAACCGTGACTGTTGTGGAGGGCCGAACCAATAGGCTGAAATTAATTCTACTCAATATTAATATTGATATATTATACTTAATTGTATGACTTAATATTGAGCAGAATGAAGTATGCTGACATCCCGCTGTATATCATTTGAATCTGAGTACAGCCCCTTCCAAATATATATACTGCAGGAGCCCCACACAGCCTCCTTATATATACTGCATGAGTCCCACACAGCCTCCCTATATATACTGCATGAGCCCCACAGACTCCCCATATACACTGCATGAGCCCCACAGACTGCATGAGCCCCACACAGCTTCCCCCATGTACACTGCATGAGCCCCACACAGCCTCTCCCATGTACACTGCATGAGCCCCACACAGCCTCCCCCATGTACACTGCATGAGCCCCACACAGCCTCCCCCACGTACACTGCATGAGGCCCCACATCCTCCCCATAAAGGGCACTTTGCCCCCACAGCCTCCCCATGTTCTGCACGACACCGCAATTGCCCCCCCATGTGCAGCATGACATCCCCATAGCCTCGCCATATGCTGCATGTCACCCCCATAGCCTCCCCATGTTCTGCATATCACCCCATAGCCTCCCCTTGTGCTGCATGTCATGCCCATAGCCTCCTCATGTGCTGCATGTCACCCCCATAGCTTCCCCATGTGCAGCATGTCACCCCCATAGCCTTCCCATGCCCACCCAAACATCCCATACATATGAAAAAAAAAAAACCACCATATACCTCGGTCCCGTTCCCTGGCGCTCTGCTTCTGATCTTGTCTCGGTGTCTCTGGTGCGCTCACTCTCTGCAGTACACAGCTGACGCAATGAAATGACATCATCGCTTCAGCTGTTTCACACGCTGATTGGCGGAGGAGGTGGCCGGGCACAGTGCGGCCTGTGGACCTCTGGTTTCCAGCCTCACAGCTGTCGCGGATCGGACTGAGACAGCCAAAGGGCCTGATGTGACTCGAGAGCCGCATTTTGCCCAGGTCAGTATTATAGGATGCATAACTACACTGTCCCACCCTATTACTATCTCACTATGCAGGCATCCAGGTTAGTAATATTCATTTTATAATTTAATACATTGGTGGCACAGTGGGGTTGAATACATTATACCAGCGTTGAGAACTAGTTTACCGTAGGGACTGAGTTATTAGTGCCAGTGGGGATTTCCTCTAGGTGCGGGGTCCCGCGCACTGGTACTCTGAAGAGAGTGTGCAGGGCACGCGCGAATTGACAGAATTGATTGCTGATTATGCTACTGCGCATACACCGCTTCCAGCGCTATTTCATTGTAGTGTAAACTTTTTTGTCTGCAACAAAGGGTGAAGCCACTCGCGCAGTAGCATTATTAGTACACGATAGATGCTAATGCGCAGGTGCAGCTGACGGCTCCATTTTGTTGGTTTTTGCTTCTTTTCAACAGCGCAAGATAATAGGCAGTAACTGACAAATGATAGTGGGCAGTCGCCGCCCTTTTGAAGAAGGTATAATTTTATTCAGTATAAAGGCACTGACCTGACATTGTGTGTAGGTTACTTTGCACAACCCTGCTGACAGGTTCCCTTTAAGAATTACACACATGGTCAAAATTGTTGGTACCCCTCGTTTATTGACAGAAAAACCTACAATGGTCATAGAAATTACTTGAATGTGACAAAAGTAATAAATAAAAAAAAATCTATGAAAATGAACAAATCAAAGTCAGACATTGCTTTTCAACCATGCTTCCACAGAATTTTTTTTTAAATATAACTCATGAAATAGGCTTGGTCAGAAATGATGGTACCTCTGAAATGTGACAAAAGGTACATGTTAAATCAAGATGTCCACTAATTAGCATCACAGGTGTCTACAATCTTGGAATCAGTGAGTGGGCCTGTATAGAGGCTACAGATACTCACTGTGCTGTTTGGTGACATGGTGTGTATCACATTCATCATGGACCAGAGGAAGCAAAGGAAAGAGTTGTCTCAGGAGATTAGAAAGAAAATTATAGACAAACATGTTAAAGGTAAAAGTTCTAAGACCATCTCCAAGCAGCTTGATGTTCCTGTGACTACAGTTGCACATATTATTCAGAAATTTAACATCCATGGGACTGTAGCCAACCTCGCTGGACATGGCCACTGGAGGAAAATTTATTACAAATCAAAGAGACGGATTATAGGAATGGTAACAAAAAGCAGAAAAACTACTAAACAGATTAAAGGTGAACTTCAAGCTCAAGGAACATCCGTGTCAGATGGCACCTTCTGTCGTTTTATGAGCCAAAGTGGACTTCATGGGAGACGACCAAGGAGGACACCATTGTTGAAAAAAAATCATAAGAAAGCCAGACTGGAATTTAGCAAACTATATGTTGACAAGCCACAAAGCTTCTGGGAGAATGCCCTATGGACAGATGAGACAAAAATGGAACTTTTTGGCAAGGCACATCAGCTCTATGTTCACAGATGGGAAAATGAAGCATATCAAGAAAAAAAACACTGTCCCTACTGTGAAACATGGAGGAGGCTCTGTTCTGGGGCTGCTTTGCTGCATCTGGCACAGCAGAGTGTCTAGAATCTGTGCGGGGTACAATGAAATCTCAAGACTATCAAGGATTCTAGAGAGAAATGTGCTGGCCAGTGTCAGAAAGCCTGGTCTCAGTCGCAGGTCATGGGTCTTGCAACAGGATAATGACCTAAAACACACAGCTAAAAACACCCAAGAATGGCTAAGAGGAAAACATTGGACTATTCTGAAGTCGCCTTCTATGAGTCCTGACCTAAATCCTATTGTGCATCTTTGGAAAGAGCTGAAACATGCCGTCTGGAAAAAGCAACCTTCAAACACGAGACAACCGGAGCAGTTTGCTCTTGAGGAGAGGGCCAAAATACCCGTTGAGAGGTGCAGGAGTCTCATTGACAGAGGAATTGTTTGATTGCAGTGATTGCCTCAAAAGGTTGTGCAACAAAATATTAAGTTAAGGGTACCATCATTTATGTCCAGGCCTATTAAATTCTGTGAAAGCATGATTGAAAAGCAATGTCTGACTTTCATTTGTTAATTTTCATAGATTTTTGATTTATTACTACTTTTGTCAGATTCAAGTTATTTCTGCGACCATTGTGGGTTTTCTTGTCATTAAACGAGAGGTACCAACAATTTTGACCACGTGTGTATGGAGGGGATTTAGGAAGACTGGCATTCCACATGCCCATCTTAATCAACAAGTCTGCCTCTGTAATTTGTGCACACTCCACAAATTTTTTGGAAACTCTGTAAAGGCTATGCAAAATATAGGGTTTTACAAACGTTTGACTTTTTATTACGGCAGTTTACTGTAGTACATGGTTTTATAGGGGGAGTGTTTTCTTGTGTTTTTTTTTTCTTTTTACTATTTAAAATAAATATGATTTTCTTTTAGATAAGTGAAGAAGAAAAGAAGATGCATTACTACGATCTGATAAATTCTACGTATGGCCTGAGTGTAACTAAATTGGAGTACTGTGAATTTTACAAAGTAAGTTCCTTATTGTCTCACATTTTCTGGAAGCTGATCCTTCTAAAATAGGCAGTCAAAATGTGAAATGCAAGGGGTTTTTTTGGCACATGGTCTATCTATGATCTCTGTATGCTATTTGGTGTCACGGTGCTGCAGACATTTTTATATAATAGTGATTTATTGCCTAGCAATATTAAGACATGGTTGCTTTCTTCCATAAACAGCACCACATCTGTCCACAGGTTGTACCAGGTACTACAGCTCACTCCTCACTTTAGTGGAGCTGAGCTATAACACAAGACCCAACTTATGGACAAGTGTGGCGCTGTTTTTGGAAGAAATCAGATGAGTTTTTCCAACCCTTTACAACCCCATTTATTAGAGTACAAGGTCTTATAATTTCACCTTTAAGTGTGTATGTTCCCAAAATAATAATGTAACTTATGATCCAACACCACTTTCTATGTCTCGTTTTAGAGCTTGTTGTAGGAATTACAATTCTTTTTCTGTAGTGGGAATCCACTAAGATGTGATTTTTTGGTAGAGTATGAAGACATATCAGGGTTCACACGTCGAAACAGTACAAACTTGAGAAATTTATGTTTCTAATATTTTAAAGAGGACCATTTTAGGCCCAGGGTAGTAGCAGGCATTGCAACAACATGCAGTTTAGGGTACCATTCTAGACAATTGGCTACACTGCATGCTACTGCCTTGTGGTTGTAACACGAGTCCAGCCAAAATCATCAGCTGCTGCCCTTTCATTTTAATCAGATCAGACTTGAGTACATAAAGAATAAGCTGTACATTTTTTTTTTCCATAAATTCCTATTCCAAATCAAAACAAGAAACTTTGTAATACATCTTATCAAACCAGAGAAATCCACTTTTCTTCTTCCTGACTGATGGATGATTCTCAAAATTCTCAATTCCCAGTTAAAATCTGTCTTCAGTGAGATAGGACAGTCGGCGCTTAGGCTAGTTTCACATTAGCGTTTTTTTGCGCAGCGCATCGGGCGCATAAAAAACGCAAAGAAAAACGCAAAACAAACGCGCTTTTTTTTAACGTCATGCGCACGCTGATGCGTCAAAAAAACGCAGCGTTGCTTGCGTTTTACATTCGTTTGCGTTTTTTTTTTGCACATGCGTTTTTAGGTGTGTCATTTTTTCCATTGTCTAGAGAACATTCTAGACTTTTTTAAATCAAAAACGCATGCGCAAAAAAACGCAACTGTGCGCAAGACCATGCGCACGCATGCGTTCCCATAGACTTCAATGTGTTGTTTTTGCGCATTCCGTGCGCAAGCGTGCGCATGCGTTTTTTTGCCGAGACAGGGCGCACCAAAAAATGCAACATGTTGCGTCTGGCGCGCCTGGCGCAAAAGACAAAAAAACGCATGCACACGAAAACGCAAGTGTGCGCAAGAACATGCGCACGTCATGTTAAACATAGGTGCGCAGTGCGCATGCGCACGGGTGCGCACGATGCGCTGCGCACAAAAGCGCAAATGTGAAACCAGCCTTATAAAGTTGTATGGAGAAGTGAATTATTTCAGTAGAACTTGCAGAACTAGCTCCTCCCTTGTTATTTCAGTAGAACTTGCAGAACTAGCTCCTCCCTTGTCCATAGAATTGTAATAGCACCAACTGCCATCTCCTGACTCCGTAATGGGAAAGTCTGTCTTCACTGAACTCCGATTATACCCACGAATTGAGAGTGAATAAGGAGAAAGAAGCAGATTTCACCAATGAGGTATATTACAAAGTTGCTCATTTTCATGTGTACGATTGAATTGTGGTAGGGGTGGAAGTGAAATAAAAGGACAATTACTCTTTAAGTGTCCTTCATGTGGTGAATGTTTTCAGCAAACCTTTAATTACTTTCGTTTATTGTTGTAATATCTTTCTTATTTTTAAGCTGCTCTAGACTTGGTGCGTCCACGAAAAGTGTTCCTCTCAAAAGGATATGCCTTCATTCCACACAAGCACATCATTACCTTAATCTTGAATGACTTTAGGACCAGGCTCTCCAAAGCTCTTGCCGTAAGTTAAATATCATTTCTCTCAAATGATGCACTGACCAAGTATCGGGCAAACAATGGTGTCTTTTCTCTGTAAAATCCAAGAGACTGAACACCTAATAATAAGAATATCTCTTCTAGGCTTATTTCCAAATCCACAGTATATGTGCTAGGAATGTATGGTGGCTGCTGGTCCCACCGCCTGGACCCCCTTATCTCAAGAGTGTGCAGTTGTTGGAGGGGAGGTGGCTGGATTTCCCATACAAATGGATGGAGAGAGCCACACGTGTATGGGAATTCTGCCCACCTGTCCTCTGACAGAGGTGGTGTCAGGCCCTCATTCTCAAGATAGAAGCCAATTCCATTCATTCCCACATCAACCATTTATTTATGGAATATTCTTGGGATTTGCCGTGAATGTATGAGCCGGAAATTCCCTTCTAATCATCTATTTCTGAAAATGTAAAGCGCTTTCTCTAGTAAAGCTTACTATGCACACTTTTCTTCCTTATTTCTCAAGTTGTATAATGTCGGCAGTGTTTTTCTTATTGAATCTTTATACTTGGCTGATGATCAGTAAGTACAGGCATCTAGTATATAGAAAAGACCCACTACATGGACACTCTTGGAGCTGAGCCTTTTGCTAGCAGTGCTGCCGGATGATGTAGAAGGGTAGCAGCATGGTATTTATAGCTGGCAGTATTCTGCCCATGGTGAAACAGACACTTTGTCTCTGATGCTCTGCTTACTGGGAAGCTTTCCTGCTCTATTATAGTAGATAATTATCACATAACTCCTATTCATAAAGCAATTCAGCTTTTCTGTATATGTAATTACCTGATGTGTGTATAGCCATGTACGCTTTACAGGAACTCCCACCCAGCAACATGAAATATGAACACCGTTCCTCCTATGTAAGCCTCACTCGTGTATTCTACAGCATGACAATATGGAGGAGGACTGGTAGTGTGTCATTATAGGACTGTATGGCTGTTGCTTTCAAACTGGGCAGCAGAAGTGGCCAGTTTTCGCTGCTATTTTATTTCCGCTGCACCCCTAAGTTTTTTTTAGTAATTCTACCATACAGAGATATGGACCTTTTTGTTTCTAATTTTTTGGGTGTTTACCAAGAGGTTGCGATCACACGGTCCTGTAGGGGAATGTTTTTAGGCTATTCTGCATAATTACACCATAAGCACCAACACCTCGTAAAGACCATATAAATTAGCACTAAATAAAGATGCCCCCATCTCTGCAACTATATGGCAGATTTAGGCTAAGTGCACACGTTGCAGAAAATTTCTGCTCAAAAACCTGATCCCTTCCCAGAAACCACACCTATTTTTCCGCGGCGGTTTTGCACGTTTTTTGCGCGGTTTTGATGCGTTTTTTTCCACAGCGGTTTCAAACCGCATGGAAGAAGCCAAAACCACGGAAAAATCCGCAAAATTAATGAGCATGCTGCGGTTTTTACCACGATGCGTTTTTTCGCATTAAAAAAACGCATCAATGTGCACAAAAGGTGCAAAATGCATAGAAATGACTCGGAAGCTTATTTTTAGCGGTTTTATAGTGAAAACCGCAGTAAAAACAGCTAAAAAAGCGCCGTGTGTTAACACAGCCTATCACAGCCTATGTTACTGCATATCAGGAGGTATGTCCTTCATCATAAGGGGTTAATGGTGTCCTGGCATTGTTTTATTGTTTTTCAGTTTTGTAGCTTTTTTTTTTTAATTTGTTTATGACAAGTGTTTTTACTTTTTGTTTTGTGTTGATATATATTCAATCAGTTTCACTAAAATCTTTATTTTAGGAGATATTTTACATGATGTACTAAAAGGGGATGTCACACAAACAAAAGTGTTGTTTAATAGATGACAAAAAAAGCTTTTTCAAAATTTGATAAAGTTATGCAAATATAAACTGACTAGATTAAGGCCCGATGCTATCGCATCGGGAGGATAGTGATGTAGCGTTGACCATGTGTTGTGTGGCACTATGAGCAGCACACCTTGAGAAGGAGATGTGGTGAACAGCCATCCCGCCCATCTCTTTAGCTGTTCACAAAAACCCGGCCCTGTTAAAAGAGGAAATAACATATCTCAGCAGCAAATATGATGCTGGACCTTGACATCCAGGTTCATATCATATCGGCGTGAGGTAAATGACAAAATTCCGCTGGATCCAAGATGGCGTCGGCGAAATCTCGCGAGATTTCGCCGACGCCATCATGGATCCCGACGTCGTTCACGCCGGCGACATGTTCTTGCGGCGACGCCATCTTGGATCGGTGAAATCCCGCGATCCTCAAGATGGCATCGGCGAAATCTCGCGAGATTTCGCCGACGCCATCTTGAGGATCGCGGAATTTCGCCGATCCAAGATGGCATCGCAGGAAGAACATGTCGCCGGCGTGGACAACGTCTGGATTCAGGATGGCACCGGCGGAAGAAGATGTCGGGGATCATGCCGACAGCGATCGTGGAGCAGCGGCGATGACGGTGTGAGTATGAGAGACAGAGTGAGAGAAAGGGTCGTATGTGAAGTGAAAGAGGGGGGGACGTGAGTGGAGATGGTGAAAGGTCTGTGTGTTGAGGGTTAACATGGCAAGAGGTGTGTGGTGACGGCTGGCATGGTGGGGAAGGTGTGTGTTAGGAAGTTATATGGTGTCGGGGAGTGTGCGGGGGGCAGAAGAGGCACAGTGCTACCGCCAAAGGCAGCTTCTGTCTGGATGTGACGTCACCAAGTTACAACCGGACAGAAGCTGCTTAGCGCATTTATTATTGTAGATAATGCTGTATCCTGTATAGTGCTTGTGTCCGACCATGTAGTAGAGTTTTACCTGCTGGCTGGCATGTGCTGTTTGTATTGAATGCACCGAAAGGAGGAAGGATAAGTGAATATTCTTTATTGAGCCGCTTGTATCAACTTTTTTTGTGTCTATCACGTTACTCCTCCCTGCCTGCTCTGTTCATCTAAGTAGTGATGGTTGTAAATAGTTTTATGCCAGTAAAAGTAGTGATGGTATGTGCTATAGCATAAGATTTTTTTACTCCCCTCAATTATACCTTTGGAGGTAGTCTATTGTGGATTTTGACGTGCGTTTAGGATCAGTATCCATTTGTAGAAGCCATCCTCTTTTCACCGTCAGCTTTTTTACAGATGGCGTTATGTTTGCATCAAGAATTTGTAGAAAGTTCATTGAATCCATATTTCCATCTACCAGTGAAATGCAGCCAATGGCATGGGGAAAAACACAACCCCAAAGCATGATGTAGAAGCCATCCTCTTTTCACCGTCAGCTTTTTTACAGATGGCGTTATGTTTGCATCAAGAATTTGTAGAAAGTTCATTGAATCCATATTTCCATCTACCAGTGAAATGCAGCCAATGGCATGGGGAAAAACACAACCCCAAAGCATGATGTAGAAGCCATCCTCTTTTCACCGTCAGCTTTTTTACAGATGGCGTTATGTTTGCATCAAGAATTTGTAGAAAGTTCATTGAATCCATATTTCCATCTACCAGTGAAATGCAGCCAATGGCATGGGGAAAAACACAACCCCAAAGCATGATTGATCCACCCCCATGCTTAATGGTTGGTGAGATGTTCTTTTCCTGAAATTCTTTTTTTTTTTTTTCCTCCATGCATTCCTTTGATTATTGAGGTTAAATTAGAACTTTTTGGCCACATCTGTCCACAGTACTAGTTTCCAAAATGCATCAGGCTTGTTTAGATGTTCTTTTGTGTACCTCTGGCTCTCAATTTTATAGTGAGAATGCAGGCATGACTGTGGAGTCGGTGTCCATTTTGGTGGAGTGTGAATCGGTATAAAATGGACTTCGACTCCTAAAATATGTAATATATTGGGTACAGTAGTACAAAGCAGTATATGCTGTAATTTTTTCACAAGGATTTGGGAAAGTTATGAAATGTCCTATAAATGTCTGTTCTGTTCCTGATCTAAGGATCTCGGCTTCTAGTTAAGATGAATCTGTGCTGCCCTTTATGTACATGCTCAGTAGTGAGGCAGTGCTGTGGAGTTGTAGCTGAGATAAATCTGCTGCACTTTATGTACATGCTCAGTAGTGAGGCAGTGCTGTGGAGTTGTATCTGAGATGAATCTGTGCTGCACTTTATGTACATGCTCAGTAGTGGGGCAGTGCTGTGGAGTTGTAGGTGAGATGAATCTGTGCTGCACTTTATGTACATGCTCAGTAGTGGGGCAGTGCTGTGGAGCTGTAGCTGAGATGAATCTGTGCTGCCCTTTATGTACATGCTCAGTAGTGAGGCAGTGCTGTGGAGTTGTAGCTGAGATAAATCTGCTGCACTTTATGTACATGCTCAGTAGTGAGGCAGTGCTGTGGAGTTGTATCTGAGATGAATCTGTGCTGCACTTTATGTACATGCTCAGTAGTGGGGCAGTGCTGTGGAGTTGTAGGTGAGATGAATCTGTGCTGCACTTTATGTACATGCTCAGTAGTGGGGCAGTGCTGTGGAGCTGTAGCTGAGATGAATCTGTGCTGCACTTTATGTACATGCTCAGTAGTGAGGCAGTGCTGTGGAGTTGTAGCTGAGATGAATCTGTGCTGCACTTTATGTACATGCTCAGTAGTGAGGCAGTGCTGTGGAGCTGTAGCTGAGATGAATCTGTGCTGCACTTTATGTACATGCTCAGTAGTGGGGCAGTGCTGTGGAGTTGTAGGTGAGATGAATCTGTGCTGCACTTTATGTACATGCTCAGTAGTGAGGCAGGGCTGTGGGGTTGTAGGTGAGATGAATCTGTGCTGCACTTTATGTACATGCTCAGTAGTGGGGCAGTGCTGTGGAGTTGTAGCTGAGATGAATCTGTGCTGCACTTTATGTACATGCTCAGCAGTGGGGCAGTGCTGTGGAGTTGTAGCTGAGATGAATCTGTGCTGCACTTTATGTACATGCTCAGTAGTGAGGCAGTGCTGTGGAGTTGTAGGTGAGATGAATCTGTGCTGCAATTTATGTACATGCTCAGTAGTGGGGCAGTGCTGTGGAGTTGTAGCTGAGATGAATCTGTGCTGCACTTTATGTACTTGCTCAGTAGTGGGGCAGTGCTGTGGAGTTGTAGCTGAGATGAATCTGTGCTGCACTTTATGTACATGCTCAGCAGTGGGGCAGTGCTGTGGAGTTGTAGCTGAGATGAATCTGTGCTGCACTTTATGTACATGCTCAGTAGTGAGGCAGTGCTGTGGAGTTGTAGCTGAGATGAATCTGTGCTGCACTTTATGTACTTGCTCAGTAGTGGGGCAGTGCTGTGGAGTTGTAGCTGAGATGAATCTGTGCTGCACTTTATGTACATGCTCAGTAGTGAGGCAGGGCTGTGGAGTTGTAGCTGAGATGAATCTGTGCTGCACTTTATGTACATGCTCAGTAGTGAGGCAGGGCTGTGGAGTTGTAGCTGAGATGAATCTGTGCTGCAATTTATGTACATGCTCAGTAGTGACCAGTGCTGTGAAGTCAGAGAGGGAAATTGAGACGCCAAAGGTTTTGCTTAGTGACTCCACAGCCCTGGACACGAGCGTTTTTCTTCTGATGACTTCCATGAAGGCCATGTTTGTGCAGGTGTCTCGAAACAATAGAACAATGTACCACCACTTGAGTCTGCTAAATCTTTCTGAAGGTCTTTTGCAGTAAAGTGGGGGTTCTGATTTGCCTCTAGCATTCCTACGAACAGCTCTCACTAAAATTTTGGCTCTCCACTGCTCCTGTTAACTACCATTTTTTAATTACATTTCAAATTGAGGAAAGGGCAACTTGAAAACGCTTTGCTATCTTATAGTCTTCTCCTGCTTTGTGTGCCTCTATCATATCATTTTCAGAGTGCTAGCCGGCTGCTTAGGTGAACCCATGGCTGCAGTTTTTTGGCAAAAGGTTGGAGGAGGCTGCGTTTTTATGAACCTGGGAAATTTGCATCACCTGTTCCTAATGATTGTGAACAAGCCATACTGGCTAATTGGGGTCTTAAACCTTGGTCAAAGTCTGAGCACACAAATCTCCAAGGGTGGCCAAACTTTTGCATCGACCCATTTTCCCTTTTGTACTTTTTAAAATGCAATCCCTGAGTGTGTTGGGGTACACTTGCTTGGCAACGGGATTAAAGCACACAGGAACGGTTTCTCACAAAAACAGTCTATTTGGTTTATAAATTCCGCATAAACCACATAACGTAAAGTTCATTTCATTACATCCACGAACACATCATGACCACCAGTCTGTTCATGAAACAGATAAACCTCTATGCTGTATATTACAACCCCCTTGTCCAGAGTTACCTTCCAGGAGCTCTGCTCCACATGCTTACTCCTTGTCAGTCCTGGCTTCGCCAACACATTAGCCGTCACAGGCTCTGCAGGTACATGGTCTCACCACGTGCTATCCAGGAAGTCTGTCCACTGCCAGGACCTTCCAGCACAGACCATGTGACCACAGTCTCATTATATCGCCCATAAACACACCTGTGGGTGTGATCGTGACATCACTGCAGGTCCTCAACCTTGGCGGTGCTGTGGGGGGGGTCTGCCGACATTTTGTGAAAGGCCAGAGCCCCCCGGAGTTCCATGATTTCCTGTGCGGTGGACTCTGGGAAAATGGCCGCCGGGGGCGGTGCATACGCAGATAGAGATCTCGGCACCAAGATCTCGGGAGATGAGATTTCAGCGCTGAGATCTCATCTGCCGAGATCTTGGTACCGAGATCTCGATCTGCCCAAGGAGACCCCTAAGGTTGAGGACCTGCAGTGATGTCATGATCACGAAACCTATGTGGACAAACGCTACAAAACGCTACAAAACGTGCTTTTGACACGTTTTTGTGTGTTTTTGATGCGTTTTTACTTGCATTTTTCCCCTGTTCACAATTGAAAACTACTGAAAGACTTGGAAAAACACTTATTCAAATGTGCAAGGAAAAAGTAAGCGGAATGTGCTTACTTGCTCAGAAATCTCCTTCACTTTGCTGGTACTGTAAAACTTAATTTTTTTCTTTTGTTTAATTTTTTGGTCAAAAACACATTGTATGAACAAGCCCCAATAGTAATATTGTCCAATGTAATTTATGAAGGTTACCATTGTTTTAAAAAACTGTCTCATGTTATGAAACCCCGGTAACACTCTGTTATCACCTTAAACATGCAGTTTTTTTCGGCCTTCTGGATGCTGTAGGTTTTTTAATTATTATTTTTTTTTTAATTTATTCCTGCTTTTTCGAGTCATAACATTTTTTTTCTTACATTATGTGCACACCAAAATTAATTTATTGAAAACCGTTTTTATTAGTTATAGAAAACGCATCAAATCCTCAGTTTGTTTTTATTTTTCTTCGGGACGGGGAGTGGGTGGGGTTGATATTGTGCTTTTATGCCACAGCTGTGCACAGATCAAGTAATCTAGATAAATATTCACTTGGCCTGCCAATATATTTATATAAAAAAACGAGTACCTTGTCTAAATTAAGAGGCGTCCATTCCATGTCATCTCTGCAGTGTCATGTTGACATGAAATGAGCGGCAGCCTCTGCTTTAAAAGGTTGGTGTCTAAAAACTGTGATTAATGAGTCATGCCACTTGAAATTCATTTCAGGTATTATCTCTTCAGTGTTAGACCAGAGTAATTCATTGTAACATAGATGGATGATTTTTATAATAACATGCATACACAAGGTTAGCAAGGTAATAACTTAGGCAGGGCAATATAAAACATGATTACCATAAGTTTCTCTTTTGACTATTATACATTTGGTTGAACTTGATTTTAAGTAGTCCAAAGCGTTTTTTATTTTCATTACAGCAGACTTTCAATTCACTGCATAATATATCATCAAATAAAATACTTGAGTGAAATATGTTCCATTGAGTATTAATTGAAATGTGACTCTAGCATCTAGTTGTTAACAGTCAGTAAATTAAAAAAAATCTGATTATTGCTAGTTCCTGTGAGTTTCCATAATTGAATCTTCTAAATTTGTTTCAGCACAGTTGTTTAGCACTATATATATATATAAATCATAATAAAAGTGCCATTTTTATGCACATTTTTAACAGTGAAAATGTAGTAGAGTGCTCCCTCAAGTTACAATGTTAATTTATTCTGGCATGAGCAGTGTAACTTGAGAATTAGTTGAAAACCCCCCAAATTTTCATCATCAACTAAGAAAACGGTTACAAAAGTTATCCACTACCCTAACTCATTTCATTTTTTATTCCTTAATCTTGCTATTAGGTGCCAGTAAATGCATCCATACTCTAAGGGTCCCGTTTCACATAGCGACGCACCAGCAATCCCGGCACCGATATACGACCTGGCAAGGATCGCTGGTACATCGCTAAATGGTCGCTAGTAAGCTGCCAAACAGGCAGATCTCTTCAACGACGCAGCAACGATACGGCGATCCACATAATAACCTCGGCGGTCGTTGGAACCTTGTCACACAGCAGCTGTTCTGATGACTCACGCCTGCGTCCCTGAATTCTGCGTCACCAACGAGGTCGCTCGTCGGCGTCAAACACAGCAATGCGCGCTGGCCAGCGGGACACCGACGATCAAAAAATGGCCTAGGACGTTTGAGCACGATCAGCGATGTCCAGCAGGGGGGGCCGGTCGCCGCTATGTGTCACGTAGCAAGATCGCTGGCGAGGTTGCTGTTGCGTCACAAAATCGGTGACTTTTCAGCGATCTCGTTATGTGAGACAGGGCCTTTAGTATAGTAATATATACCTTTATCATGTAGATAGCATCACTTGGTGTCTGCCAGCTGCAGCTGTAATGTTTACATTGATCAATTCCTATCCCCAGGCTTACACTAAAGGGGGTTTTACACATAGCGATATCGCTAAAGCATCACCAATTTTGTGACGCAGCAGCGATATTGCTAGCGATATCGCTATGTGTGATACTTACCTCCGACTGGCTCCCCCGCTGTCTGTCGCTGATCGCGCGAGATCAGCCGGGTCCATTTCTCGTCAGGAGCTTCCTGCTGGTGCCGACGATCAACTTGTGGACGAGGGTGGGAGGACGTCAGGGTCGCCTCGTCTGAAAGGTAAGTAACGACCGCTGCTGCGTCGCTACATCGCTGGTGAGTCTGCCTGTTTGGCAGCTCACTAGCGGCCATTTAGCGATGCACCAGCGATCCTGACCGGGTCATATCGTGGTCAGATCGCTGGTGCATCGCTAAATGTAAAGGGGCCTTTACTAACACTACAAGTTCCATCATGCATTGCAGTGTCCTGTGAGCCAGCACTTATCACACACCCTCCATTCTCCAACCAAACTCCTCCCACCTTCAAGCCTCATTTTACTCTTAATACATGCACTCCACTGTGTTTAACCAAATTTAGGGGATTGTGAAGGTATCCATGGCAGTATTGTAAAGCAATAGCTTTACACAGTGATTAGATTACATAACCCCTTTGCTTTTGAAATGCAGATCACAGCACTTCACTAGCAAAGGTATCAGCCCTCCTCTACTGGTGAATCACACTGGCAGCTTTACCTGAGGCAAACTAATTGTATCTTCAGGAGGCATGCTGTCATTCAATCCAAAACTTATACACTCACCATCAGGAGCTCAATGACAACTTCCTTTCATTTTGTACAATTCCTGTGCTGGAAAAGGGAAGTATCAGACAAAACGGAGAAACTTGATAACCATCCAGTACCATGTGATCCCTTCTGAGATGTGCACATAGAAGTTAATACATCAATACAAGTATATTACAAAAAGTATTGTTTTGAAGAGCTATGATATATAATGGGTGTGAAAAAGTAGTGGAAAACCCCTTAACTCCCTGAACATTTTTCGATTTTTTTTTTTTTTTTTTCCGCTCCCCTTCTTTCCAGAGCCATAACTATTTTTATTTTTCCGTCAATATGGCCATGTGAGGGCTTATTTTTTGCGGGACGAGTTGTGCTTTTGAACGACACCATTGGTTTTACCATCTCGTGTACTCGAGAACGGGAAAAAATTCCAAGTGAGTTGAAATTGCAAAAAAAGTACAATCCCACACTTGTTTTTTGTTTGTTTTTTTTGCTAGGTTCACTAGATGCTAAAACTGACCTGCCATTATGATTCTCCAGGTCATTATGAGTTCATAGCATAGACACCAAGCATGTCTATGTTCTCTTTTATCTAAGTGGTGAAAAAAAAAATAAAAAATTTGCTCAATTTTCTGAGACCCGTAGCGTCTCCATTTTTCGTGATCTTGGGGTTGGGTGGGGCTTATTTTTTGCGTGCCGGGCTGACGCTTTTAATGATACCACATTTGTGCAGATACGTTCTTTTGATCGCCCGTTATTGCATTTTAATGCAATGTCGCGGTGACAAAAAAAAATGTAATTCTAGCGTTTTAAAAAAAATTTTTTGTCGCTACGCTGTTTAGCTAATGCTTTTTTTTTTCTATAGATATGGCGATTCTGAACACGACGATACCAAATATGTGTATATATAATTTTTTTTTTATTTTTTTTTAAATTTTGATTGGGGCAAAAGGGGGGTGATCTGAACTTTTAGGCTACGGCCACACTATCAGTATTTGTTCAGTATTTTTTCTCAGCATTTGTAAGCCAAAACCAGGTGAGGAACAATCAGAGGAAAAGGTATAATAGAAACAAGTGCAGCAATTCTGCATGTTTGACCCACTCTGGGTTTTGGCTTACAAATACTGATGTGAAATACTGACTAAATACTGATAGTGTGGCTGTAGCCTTAGATTTTTTTTCTTTTTAAACATTTTTTTTTCTTTTGGCATGCTTTCAATAGCCTCCATAGGAGGCTAGAAGCATGCACATCTCGATCGGCTTTGCTACATATAGGCGATCAGCAGATCGCCCTTATGTAGCAGATTTACTGCATTGCTTTGAGCGCCGGCCACCGGGCGGCACTCCAAGCAATGTGCCTGCAACAACTATAGAGGTCTCTGAGACCTCTGGTTGTCAAGGCAACGCGACGCCGACCCCCGATCTCATGACGAGGGTTGGCGATGAGCTCATTTCCTTCCCAATGGCCTAAGTACTAGTTAAATTCCCCCTGTCAGCTTTGACAGCGGCGTTTAACTAGTTAATAGGCCCGGGCGAATGGCGATTCCGCTCGCGCCTATTGCGGGCACATGTCAGCTGTTAATAACAGCTGACATGTCGCGGCTTTGAGGTGGACTCACCGCCGGAGCCCACCTCAAAGCAGGGGATCCTTACCGATGATGTGCTATTCCGTCATCGGTAAGGAAGGGGTTAAGGAAAAATAGGTTGATGCTTTTGGCCGAGTGCACACGATCTCGAAGTAGGAGAGCATGTTTGCTGCTTCCAAAGCACTGCCATCTATTGAACGCAGGTGAATCTGCATGTGTTCACTGAAATTGACATGCTGTGCTCTGGAAAGCCACACCACATGTCAGTCTCCGTGGGTGAGCCGCGAATGACTGTGGACGCATAGTGAACATGGGATTCCTTGAAATCCCATCCACTATGCTGTAACATCTGGATAAGTACGCAGCATCCAACCCAGATCGTGTGCATATACCCTTAGGGCTTGTTAAGATGAGCAAATGAGTCCATGTGGACCACTCAATGTGCATGGAGAGATCATGGAGCCATTATAATCAGTGTGCGTGCCAGTGCACATGACCGATGGTCTGCATGGAAATAGTCATAGCATGAACTACTTTAAACCTTTTTACGGACCAGAATAACGCATACAATGAAAGGCAGTTCCGAACTTCCGATACATGTCTACACTGTGGGTGAAAATTGCATATGGAGCCAGTAAAGCCTGCAACTTTGTTGTGTCTGGCCCTATCTTTAAACAGGTTTCACGCATGCGTGAAATATTAATCCTGTTCGGTTCTGAAGACCCAGCCATCATCTCTCATGACATGGGCTGTTTCGTAGATAAAAATGTGTGGCGTTGGCCTTGAGCATCGCAGCGCTTAAAGTGACTCTTTCCGCATAGAATGACAAAGTACAGGCGTTTGTTGCTTCATAGCGGGGCCAATCATTTATATACAGTGGGGAAAAAAAGTATTTAGTCAGTCAGCAATAGTGCAAGTTCCACCACTTAAAAAGATGAGAGGCGTCTGTAATTTACATCATAGGTAGACCTCAACTATGGGAGACAAACTGAGAAAAAAAAATCCAGAAAATCACATTGTCTGTTTTTTTTTTCATTTTATTTGCATATTATGGTGGAAAATAAGTATTTGGTCAGAAACAAAATTTCATCTCAATACTTTGTGATATATCCTTTATTGGCAATGACAGAGGTCAAACGTTTTCTGTAAGTCTTCACAAGGTTGCCACACACTGTTGTTGGTATGTTGGCCCATTCCTCCATGCAGATCTCCTCTAGAGCAGTGATGTTTTTGGCTTTTCGCTTGGCAACACGGACTTTCAACTCCCTCCAAAGGTTTTCTATAGGGTTGAGATCTGGAGACTGGCTAGGCCACTCCAGGACCTTGAAATGCTTCTTACGAAGCCACTCCTTCGTTGCCCTGGCGGTGTGCTTTGGATCATTGTCATGTTGAAAGACCCAGCCACGTTTCATCTTCAATGCCCTTGCTGATGGAAGGAGGTTTGCACTCAAAATCTCACGATACATGGCCCCATTCATTCTTTCATGTACCCGGATCAGTCGTCCTGGCCCCTTTGCAGAGAAACAGCCCCAAAGCATGATGTTTCCACCACCATGCTTTACAGTAGGTATGGTGTTTGATGGATGCAACTCAGTATTCTTTTTCCTCCAAACACGACAAGTTGTGTTTCTACCAAACAGTTCCAGTTTGGTTTCATCAGACCATAGGACATTCTCCCAAAACTCCTCTGGATCATCCAAATGCTCTCTAGCAAACTTCAGACGGGCCCGGACATGTACAGGCTTAAGCAGTGGGACACGTCTGGCACTGCAGGATCTGAGTCCATGGTGGCGTAGTGTGTTACTTATGGTAGGCCTTGTTACATGGGTCCCAGCTCTCTGCAGTTCATTCACTAGGTCCCCCCGCGTGGTTCTGGGATTTTTGCTCACCGTTCTTGTGATCATTCTGACCCCACGGGGTGGGATTTTGCGTGGAGCACCAGATCGAGGGAGATTATCAGTGGTCTTGTATGTCTTCCATTTTCTAATTATTGCTCCCACAGTTGATTTCTTCACTCCAAGCTGGTTGGCTATTGCAGATTCAGTCTTCCCAGCCTGGTGCAGGGCTACAATTTTGTTTCTGGTGTCCTTTGACAGCTCTTTGGTCTTCATCATAGTGGAGTTTGGAGTCAGACTGTTTGAGGGTGTGCACAGGTGTCTTTTTATACTGATAACAAGTTTAAACAGGTGCCATTACTACAGGTAATGAGTGGAGGAAAGAGGAGACTCTTAAAGAAGAAGTTACAGGTCTGTGAGAGGCAGAAATCTTGATTGCTTGTTTCTGACCAAATACTTATTTTCCACCATAATATGCAAATAAAATGAAAAAAAAACAGACAATGTGATTTTCTGGATTTTTTTTTCTCAGTTTGTCTCCCATAGTTGAGGTCTACCTATGATGTAAATTACAGACGCCTCTCATCTTTTTAAGTGGTGGAACTTGCACTATTGCTGACTGACTAAATACTTTTTTTCCCCACTGTACACCTTCCCACCTGGTTGATTTCCTTTTATCTCCTCCCATCTCTGACTCTAAAAAGCCAGAAATATCAATCAAAGAGGGTGGATTGGATATAGAGGGACAGCAAGCAGGTGTGAAAGTGTATTTAAATGATTGGTCCTGTCGTGAAGCACCCAGCAGCGGTACTTAGGGCCCCGTCACACATAGCGACTCACCAGCGATCCCGACGATATCAACTTGTCAGGATCGCTGGTGAGCTGTCAAACAGACAGCTTCACCAGCGATCTGCACCAGCGACGCCGAGCGCGCGGCGTTGCTGTGTACGTTAGTTACCAGCGCGCTGATGCAGGGAGCTGGTAACTAAGGTACACATCGGGTTTCTAAGCAGCGCGCGTCAATTAGAAACCCGATGTGTACCTTGGTTACCAGCTCCCTGCATCAGCGCGCTGGTAACTAAGGTACACAGAGGGTTTCTAACTCTGCGTTTACCTTAGTTACCAGCTGATCGCTGGTCTCCCGCCTGTTACACGCAGCGATACATGCTGGCCAGCGGGAGACCAGTGATCAAAAAAATGTCCAGGGCTTTCCAACAACGATCAGCGATAACGGCAGGGGGGGCGGTCACTGATAGGTCACACACAGCGATCTCGCTAGTGAGATCGCTGTTGCGTCACAAAACTTGTGACTCAGCAGCGATCTCGCTAGCAAGATCGCTATGTGTGACGGGGGCTTTAGTTTGAACAAACTGTACTGACAGTGCCTTTAACCCCTTCACCTCCAAACCTGTTTTCACCTTCATGACCAAGCCAGATTTTACAATTCTAACCAATGTCACTTTGCGGTAATAACTCTGGGATGCTTCAACATATCCCACTGATTCTGAGATTGTTTTATCATGACATATAGTGCACTTCATGATAGTGGTAAAATTTGTTCGATATGACTTGCGTTCATTTGTAAAAAAAAAAAAATTGTGAAATTTGGTGAAAATTTTGCAATTTTCAAACTTTTTAATTATTAAGCCCTTAAACCAGAGAGTTATGTCACACAAAATGGTTAAAAAAGAAGATTCCTCAAGTGTACTTTACATCAGCACAATTTTTAAAACATAATTTTTTTTAAAGGATATTTTAAGGGTTAAAATGCGACCAGCAATTTCTCATTTTTTTCAAGAAAATTTGCAAGGCCATTTTTTTAGTTTTCACATCACATTTGAAGTGAGTCTGGGGAGCTTATTTAAAAGAAAATACTTAAAAGTGACTCTATTCTAAAAACTGGACCCCCAAAGTCCTCAAAACCACAATCAAGAAGTTTATTAACCCTTCAGGTGCGTCACAGGTTTGTAGAAGGAAAAAAATGAACACTTTTATCCAAAATGTTTTCTTTATCTCACATTTTTTATTTTCACAAGGGTAGCAGGAGAAAATATATCCCAAAATGTGATGTGCAATTTCTCCTGAGTACGCCAGTACCCCATATGTGAGGGAAAACTGCTGTTTGGATGCACTGCAGGACTCTGAAAAGAAGGAATGCTATTTGATTTTTTTTTTTTTGTTAACTGAAAATTGGCTGGAATCGTTAGCAAACGCTATGTTGGGTTGGTAGAGCCCCTGATGTGCCTAAACAGTGAAAACCTCCCCACAAGTGATGCCATTTTGGAAACTAGACCCCACAAGGAATTTATCTAGATGTGTAATGAGCACTTTGAACCCCCAAGTGCTTCACAGAAGTCTATAAAGTTGAACTGTGAAAATTAAAAAATACATTTTTCCTGCAGAAATGTTGTTTTTGACCCAAATTTTCAATTTCACAAGGATAGCAGGTAAAATGGACCATACAGTTTGCTGTGATAATTCTTCTTAGTTCACGGATGAGCCAAATATTTTTCGGACTATAAGACTCACCAGACCATAAGAAAAATATTCAGAACTGAGAGTCCTCAGTGGTTGATACCTTTTAATGGCTAACTGAAAAGATGGTAACACATTGCAAGCTTTCGAGACTACACAGGTCTCTTCATCAGGCAGACTAATACAAAATCTGAAGAGTCACATATTTATGCACAATACAGCACATCTTTTCAGTTAGCCATTAAAAGGTATCAACCACTGAGGACTCTCAGTTCTGAATATTCTTCTATCTACTGGCTAACACGTTGCAAAAATATACATCTTTCCTGTATCAGACCATAAGATGCACCTAGGTTTTAGAGGAGGAAATTGGGGAATGAAAAATGAAGCAAAAAATGTGCTCAATTCTGTACTTAATTTTCCATATCCTGGTATATGGTCCCCTCATCCCCATCCTGATACACATGGCCCCCTCATCCCTACCCTGGTGTGCACGACCCCCTCATCCCTACCCTGGTGTGCACGTCCCCCTCATCCCTACCCTGGTGTGCACGTCCCCCTCATCCCTACCCTGGTGTACACGACCCCCTCATCCCTATCCTGGTGTGCACGACCCCTGTCATCCCTATCCTGGTGTGCACGACCCCTGTCATCCCTATCCTGGTGTGCACGGCCCCTGTCATCCCTATCCTGGTGTGCACGGCCCCTGTCATCCCTATCCTGGTGTGCATGACCCCTGTCATCCTTATCCTGGTGTGCATGACCCCTGTCATCCCTATCCTGGTGTGCATGACCCCTGTCATCCCTATCCTGGTGTGCATGACCCCTGTCATCCCTATCCTGGTGTGCATGACCCCTGTCATCCCTATCCTGGTGTGCATGACCCCTGTCATCCCTATCCTGGTGTGCATGGCCACTTCATCCCTATCCTGGTGTGCAGGGCCCCCGGGCCCCCCATCTCGTTTTTTTGTGCTTGACTGTATCCTGGTATGCATGGCCCCCCATCTCGTCCTAGTATGCATGGCCCCCCCAATCGCACCATAGTATATATGGCCCCATCTCTATTCTGGTATGATTGGTCCCCACACCCATCTTGGTATGCATGGCGCCATCAGAAATCATTAAAAAAAAACAAGCAAGCAAACATTACACTTACTTTCCTGGCGCTCTCTCGCAGCATCTTGTTCCGATGCCAGAAGCTGCTTTATGCTTGTAAGCAGCGCATTGAGGTGACATCATGTGCTGCTTGCAAGTCGAAGGGCAGCTGCCGGAATACTCACTGCTCTGCATGCCAGGACTGTGCGCACAGAGAGCAATTGAGTATTCATTGCTCTTTCAGTAGCGCGCACAGTGTCAGTCGGAGCCTTCCTGCCATCGGTCACGTGTGCTGCTACTTAAGAGAAATGAACAGTCAGAATTCATTGATTTTAACATATCGGGTACTGGAAAACGGGGGAAAAAAATTCCAAGTGCGGTGAAACTGCAAAAAAAGTGCAATCCCACAGATGTCGTTTTTTTTTTTTTTTTTTGCTTTTATACTAGGTTCACAAAATGCGGAAACTGACCTGCCATTATGACACCAAACATGTAGAGGTTCTCTTTTTATCTAAGTGGTGAAAACAAAATTCCAAACTTTGTTAAAAAAAAATTATTTTTTGCCATTTTCCGATACTTGTACCAGTCTCCATTTTTCGTGATCTCGGTTGGTTGAGGGTTTATTTTTTGCACGCCGAGCTGGCGTTTATAATGATACCATTTTGGTGCAGATACGATCTTTTGCATTTTAATGCAATGTCGCGGCGACAAAAAAACGTAATTCTGGCATTTTAACATTTTTTTGCTACGCCATTTAGCGATCAGGTTAATGCTTTTTTTTATTGATCGGGCGATTCTGAGCGTGGCGATACCAAATGTGTGTGTGGTTGATTTTTTTAATTTATTTTATTTTGAATGGGGCGAAAGGGGGTAATTTGAACTTTTTATTTTTTTAGATTTTTAAAAATATTTTTACTTTTGGCATGCTTCAATAGTCTCCATGGGAGACGAGAAGCTGCCATAACCCAATCTGCTCTGAATTACTCACTTGCTATGAGCGCCGACCACTGGGCAACGCTCCCAGCAAGCCGGCTGTTTTGGGCACATGTCAGCTGTTAAAAACAGCTGACAGGTACAGGGAAGGATGTGGGCTCACCGCCGGTGCCCACATCAAAGGGAGTGAGTCTGACAAAGACGTATTATTACTCCCGATGTTGGAAAGGGGTTAAAAACTGTATTTTGTAATTACTTGTGTTATCTTTGTCTAATATAAACATTTATTTGGCGATCTGAAACATTTAAGTATGACAAACATGCAAAAGAATAGGAAATCAGGAAGGGGGCAAATACTTTCACCCAACTGTAGATCATCCTCGGCGCATGGTCTAGCTAGCTTGTTAGCCTTGGTAACCCACATATCGTCATGACGACGGGTCACCATGGCAACGATTGGCCCCTCGTGATTATTTCGCTGGGGTGCCGATTAAAAGGGAGAGGGAGCCTCCTCCCTCTGCCTCCTAAATTCTGTCATTGATATCAATCACAGTATTTAGGGGGGTAAACTGCCGGGAACGATGTGGTCACTGCTCCTGGCAGTAAGGGCTGGGTATTAGCCGTCAGATTCGCTGAACACCTGGTGGTGCTGGGGGTGAGTATGTGCTTGCAAAATTGCCAGGCTGTATCCATTCGACGTATGAATACCTCTAAGGTCGTGAAGCGGTTAAAGTGAATCTGTCATCAGGTTTTTGCCACGTCATCCGAGAGACTGTAGGAAAAGAGACCCAATTTCCAGCACTTTATTTTCTGGGTGCAGCAGTTGTTACACCATCAGAATTTTTAGATGTAGCAGAGCTCAGAAAGAGGACCCCCCCTTCACCAAACTTTTCACTACACTGATTTGGCAGCTTTCTGCATATTCAGAGTACACAGGAAGCTGCCAGTCAGTGGTGGGGGTGGGGTTATACAGGGTTTATGAATTTTGAGAATTACCTGGAAACAGATTTGTTATTAGTCCTCTAGTGATGATCTCTGATGAAACAGGGAATACACACGGACAAATTATTCTCTATGGGGTCCCTCGCACCAGCCGTATATTTCTCGTCCGTATTCTACGGTCCGTGCCAATCGCAGCATGCTGCGATTGTCAGCGTACTACGACCGTAGTACGCCAATGCAAGTCTATGGGTGCGCAAAAAATACGGATTACACACGGACCACACATGTGACTTGCGAGAAATACGCACCCGGTGTCTTTTAGAAAAGCCGGCAATTCAGTGTGCGATACAGTAAACTCACACTGACAGGTGTAATAAAGAAACGAAAGAATAGATATAGACACATAGAATACACACATATATATATATATACACACATACATGTCATTGTGACAAACATATATATATTTATATTTCACAGAGTTCTTCATAGCAGAATAGCCGCTAATTCAATTGCTGGCTTCTATCAAATCATTCCCCAACCCGACATGAAATGACACATGGTTTACATTCAGTAAAGCATTTCATTTCATGTTTTTTTTAATATGTCCCTGACTAATAATTAGATGAGGGTTTGTGTGCAAAATTTGGGAGTTGTAGTTATTTTAAGGGGTTAATTCGTTGTTAAAAAATGCGTGGGCCGATCGCAGGCGCCGCTGTGCGCTAGGAGGCGGCGCTACAAGGAAGGGGCGGGCACGCCGGGCAGAGAGCCGGCTCGGGGGCGGAGCTACCCCCGGCCGTGCGTGCGCTTAAAAAGCGCGAATGTGAAACCAGCCTAAATTGGTTTTGTAACCTCATTGAGCTTTGAACTTCATAGCCAGGTGTATCAAATCATGAGAAAAGGTGTTTAAGGCGGCCACTTGCAAGTAGTTCTCTTATTTGATTCTCCTATGAAGAGTGGCATCATGGGCTCCTCAAAACAACTCTCAAATGATCTGAAAACAAAGATTATTCAACATTTTCAGGGGAAGGATTCAAAAAGTTGTCTCAGAGATTTAACCTGTCAGTTTCAACTGTGAGGAACATAGTAAGGAAATGGAAGAACACAGGTACAGTTCTTGTTAAGCCCAGAAGTGGCAGGCCAAGAAAAATATAGAATCATAGAATCATAGAATCATAGAATCGTAGAGTTGGAAGGGACCTCCTGGGCCATCTGGTCCAACCCCCTGCTCAAAGCAGGATTCGCTAAATCATCCCAGTTAGATGTCTGTCCAGCCTCTGTTTGAAGACTTCCATTGAAGGAGAACTCACCACTTCTCGTGGCAGCCTGTTCCACTCATTGATCACTCTAACTGTCAAAAAGTTTTTTCTAATATCTAATCTGTGTCTCCTCCCATTCAGCTTCATCCCATTGCTTCTAGTCTTTCCTTGTGCAAATGAGAATAAAGTTGATCCTTCTACAATGTGACAGCCCTTGAGATATTTGTAGACAGCTATTAAGTCTCCTCTCAGTCTTCTCTTTTGCAAACTAAACATTCCCAAAGGCATATCAGAAAGGCAGAGAAGAAGAATGGTGAGAACAGTCAAGGACAATCCACAGACCACCTCCAAAGACCTGCAGCATCATCTTGCTGCAGATGGTGTCACTGTGCATCGGTCAACAATACAGCGCACTTTGCACAAGGAGAAGCTGTATGGGAGAGTGATGCGAAAGAAGCCGTTTCTGCAAGCACGCCACAAACAGAGTCGCCCGAGGTATGCAAAAGCACATTTGGACAAGCCAGTTACATTTAGGAAGAAGGTCCTGTGGACTGATGAAACAAAGATTGAGTTGTTTGGTCATACAAAAAGGCGTTATGCATGGAGGCTAAAAAACACAGCATTCCAAGAAAAACACTTGCTACCCACAGTAAAATTTGGTGGAGGTTCCATCATGCTTTGGGGCTGTGTGGCCAGTGCCGGCACCGGCATTCAGATGTTACAGAACCATCTGAATGTAGCGTGTCTGGAGCAACCCATGGTGAATCCACCTGCTGTATTTACCTTCGGCTTCTCAATGCATCTTTTGTTACTTTTGAGTGGACCTGTACATTTGTTTGAAGGAATGTTGGGTCAGCATGCCACTGTGGAGAACTAAATCAAGATAGCTGGGATCTTTTTTTTTTAATTTTTTTTTACTGTCAGAAAGAGTTGCATCACATCTAGCAAAACCTGCAAACATTTTTCAAAGATAGATAAATCCTATAGTGTTGGATTGTCAAGGACACTGGCTTCAGCATTCAATCATTCGCACGAAGCTCCTGAGAGATGCGGAGGTGAAGTATATGCACAATAACAGTGCAAAGTGCCTGACATGTTACTTCATTGATTTCCTGGAAAAGATGACAAAATACATTTATAGAGCGGAGAGCACTGTGATAAGAAAGAGAAGAATCAACATTCATATTCTGTGCCTGTTTAAGGCTAATTTCACACTTGCTTTTTTTTTGCAGCGCGTTTTTCCCGCAAAAAAACGCATTGAAAAAACGCATACAAAAGCATACAACTGCTGCGTTTTTTTCAAGCATTTTTATGAGCATGCATGAAAAAAACGCAGCGTTTTTATGCGTTTGTATGCGTTTTTAGTGCGTTTTTACCGCGTTTGCGTTTTTTCCAAACATTAGGTGGCCCCTCACACTAACCCAAACCATGACTTTACTAACCCTAACCCTAACCCTGACCCTAACCCTTAACCAAACCATACTTAACCCTAACCCAAACCCTAACTGACCCTGACCCTAACCCTAACCCTGACCCTAACCCTGACCCTAACCCTTAACCAAACCATACTTAACCCTGACCCTAACCCTGACCCTAACCCTTAACCAAACCATACTTAACCCAAACCCTAAACCCTAACTAACCCTGACCCTAACCCTGACCCTAACCCTTAACCAAACCATACTTAACCCTAACCCTGACCCTAAACCTAACCCTGACCCTAACCCTTAACCAAACCATACTTAACCCAAACCCTAAACCCTAACTAACCCTGACCCTAACCCTAACCCTGACCCTAACCCTAAACCCCCTTAACTAACCCTAACTCTAACCCAAACCCCTAAATTCCATGGTTAACAAAAAAAACCGCATGTGCAAAAAAACGCATACATAAGCATGCCAATTCCCACATATGCGCACCCATAGACTTATAATGGGTGTCTTGCTGTAAAAAAACGCATTGCGCGCGCATGCGTTTTTTTGAGGCAAGTCGGACACCCAAAAAATGCAACAGGATGCATTTTGTGCGCCCGAGCGCATACCGCAAAAAAACGCATGCGCGGAAAAACTCGTACAAACGCATGTGTATGCGCACATAAGCGCATCCCATGCAAAGTATAGGGGAAAAAAACGCATGCGCTATTTAGCTCTAAAATACCGCGAAAAAAACGCAAGTGTGAAACCAGCCTAACAGCTCCAACCGGTTACTAAACAACATCATGTCTGGTTAAGGCTGGTTTCACATTTGCGCTTTATGGCGCAGCGACAGCCTGCGCACGGCCGCCGCTAAGCCCCGCCCCCTCCCGGCTCCCTGCCCGCCCCATCCGGTCATCGCCGCCTACTAGCGCACATGGACGCTTGTGATCTGCGCACCCTATCTTTAGCATAGGGTGCGCAGATCGTGCGCTGGCCGTGCGCTAGCAGGATTTTGCCGTGCGCTGCGCACTTTTGAAGGTGCGCCCGTGTGCACCGAACGCAGCATGTCGCATTTCGGCACGCACGGCGCACCTTAAAGCGCCATAAAGCGCAAATGTGAAACCTGCCTTAGTGCACATAGATCTGGTCAGCATTATTGGCAATTTCCAGGACTGTGATTTATTTTAGATTTCTATCTTTTTGCATTACTGCATTCAAACAGCCATATAATGTTATTTTTCCATAAATGTATGGGGCTACTAATTTATGGGATGAATTACATTTTTCATTAGCTCCAAGTATGGGTTAAAGATTTTATTACCCAATTTTATGGGTAAAAGAAAACAAAAAAAAAAATCACTTTTAGTTTTCTTATGTTATAAATAACACTCTACCTTAATTCCATGGGTTGCTCTGCGAATGCCCCCTCCCCCACCCAAAAAAAAATATATATTATTGCTTTTATTTCTTTCAGTCTTTCAGTTTATGAATAGTAATAGCATATTTTATGAAAAAAAATAAAATAAATGTATCCTTTCTATGCTTCTGCACCCATGGATATAACTATTTGATGTTTTCATTGGTAAAGCCTTTTATCATCTTTTTTGTTTTGCACAATAAGTTATATTTTAAATCTGATTAAAATCTACAGGACAGGGGTAACTTACTGATCGCTGTGCATTCATTCACAGGGCACCTCAATGATCCAGAGAGTAGCCCTTTAGACCAATGAATGGAGCTGTGGTTAAAGGGAACCTGTCAGCAGGATTGTGCACAGTAACCTACAGACAGTGTCAGGTCGGCGCCGTTATGCTGATTAGGCTGGAGTCACACACAACGAATAAAAAATCGGTCCCATTTTAACGGTCCGAAATCGCACAAAGGTATCTTAACCAGTGATGCGTTTTTGATGCGATTTATCTTCATTGATGCGATTTTAATCGCATGTAAGCATCCTTTTGACATCCGTCTGGCGAGATTTTCTCACAGGAAAGCAAAATAGACATATAATGGAGCCCAATGACAGGTTTCCCCACACAAACTAGTTAATAGATATAGACACATTAAATATATATATATATATATATATATATATATTTTATACATGTTATAGAGACACATTTATATATATATTTCAAGTTCATACAGTTCTTAATTGCAGAATAGCCGCTGACACATTAGCCGGCTTTTGTATAACATTCTCCTGCCCGACATGAAATGACACATGGTTTACATATAGTTAACCATTTCATTTCATGTTTTTTATTTTATGTCTATCACTATTAATTATATGAGGGCTTGTGGGTTAAATTTTGGGCTTGTAGGGGTTCATTTAAGGGGTTAATTCGTTGTATTAAATTGCGGAGACTCCCGCTGATGTCACTGAGGCTGCAGGGAGTCCCCGTAATTTAATACAACGAATTAACCCCTTAAATGAACCCCTACAAGCCCAAAATTTAACCCACAAGCCCTCATTTAATTAATAGTGATAGACATAAAAAAAAAACATGAAATGAAATGGTTAACTATATGTAAACCATGTGTCATTTCATGTCGGGCAGGAGAATGTTATACAAAAGCCGGCTAATGTGTCAGCGGCTATATTGCAATTAAGAACTGTATGAACTAGAAATATATATATAAATGTGTCTCTATAACGTGTATAAAATATATATATATATTTAATGTGTCTATATCTATTAATTCGTTGCTTTATTTAACTGGACACTGTGATATTACTGTATTTAGGAAAAAAAATTGCCGGCTTTTGGTGCGATTTTTATCGCAACTCACACATCTGGTCCGTTTGCAATCCCATTTTTTCTCGCCCCCATAGACTTGCATTGTCGAATCCGATCCGAAAATCGGTGACAATGGCAGCATGCTGCGATTGTATCGGTCAGAGGATCGGATGCGATAAAAAATCGCATGATGTGAGCTGCCCCATAGAATAACATGGGTTCGAATGCAATGCGATTTTTTATTGCATTGCATTCGTCCGTTTTATTCGCCAGTGTGACTCCGGCCTTACAATGATAACTGGGTTAATGAAATCCGTCTTGTGGTTTTTGTTAATCTGTATTTTCAGTTTGGCGTTAATCATATGCTCGTGCTCTGGGGCAGGGCTTTGGGGGGGCTTCATGTGGTGCTTTGCTTAGCTATTCACACTAAAAAATATCTAATTGAAGTTTGAAATGAGTCTCTTTGCTATGAGTGTAAATTTTCCATCTTTATGCTGTTCCATTTTGTCAGACTGCCAATGTTTTTTATGGCAAAAGTGTAGCCATGGCAGTGCTATTGAAATATAGCGAGCCACAGGCACACGCTGTGCATAGTGTGCACCTCTGTATTTTTTTTTTTTTCTTTTATTTTAGTTCATGATTTTTTTTATATCCTACTTATAGCAATTATAAAGCCTTATTTTTTTTTTATATTTTTATCACCCACCATGATATCACTAGAGAGTGTAAAGGTAGTCACTAATTATACATGAAGAGTTATGTACTGAGTTATAGAGGTAAAGCTAATGATTCTCGACTAAAGGTTTTACTTACAACTGTCTTTATCTTACATGCAGTTTTACCATAAAGGTTTTCAGTTGGACTTGTTTAAGGCTTCTCATTTTTGCAGCATATTCACACATTACTTTTTTTGTTCTGCAGCCAAAACCTAATGTTTTGGCAGCAAAAAAAAACTGCAGACACAAAAAACAGCTCTTGCTGGCTATTACTCTACTTTTCTTGCGGCGTCTTTAAGGATCCCAAAGTTCAGCTTTGCTTCCACCGTACAAGCATGAACAATGCGAGGTGTTAGGCCACCGATATAAGACGTAGGTGAAATCATAAAACATTTGGGGAAAAAAGGGAAATTTGATAGAAATATTTAGAAAGATTTTTATGTCTGAAAAAATAGTGACTATTCTGAGCAAAAAAGTTCCTATGAGTTAATGAAAAAATACACATTTGCAAATGTAAATCCAGCAGGGGGAGGTGAATTGGTCAGGCATAGTTTACCTAAGACATTGGCAGTGCATTGGGGTGATCAGGTATTGTTCAACTTCACACATCGGTCTGAGATATCAATAATTTGATTAAACTGTACTAATGTAACTGCCATTCTCAGGTGAGGACACCAAGATATTTTGGTTTAATTTTGGGAAAATCACATTCTGCTGTACCTGCTTTTTTCACTAATAACACTGCAAGAACTGATGGCGTTTCTTGCTGTTTTTGCTGCTTTTTTGCACTTATCCATTGCTTTCTATGGGGGAAAAATGCTGAAGGGAGTGCGGTTTTACCTGCGGATTTGCCTGCGGTTTGCCCCTGCGTTTTGACACCAGTATAATGGAACAGGTGTCGAAACGCAGCAAAATCCGCAGAAAGAATTGACATGCTGCGGATTTCAAACCGCAGCAAATCTGCAGCCTGTGCACTGCGGTTTTGAAAACCCATTGCTTAGCCTTGTACTGTACATTGCTTGCAGATCTGCAGAGGATCCGTAGAGAACAAATCCGCTGCGTGTGCACATACCCTTAAAAGCAGCTTTTAACTGGCATAAAAAGGCTGCAAAAACGCAACGTGTGAACATAGCCTGAGGCTGCCTTCACCCGCTGCTATTTTAAATGCACTCTTTTGTTGTGATGTGTTTTTCTCTTAAAAACATTGCAACATGTGAGCGTGGTCTTACCCGCAACACTGTGCGCCAAACAACTTGATAGGAATTTCACCTCCACATGTGAACTAACAGTAAAAGGGGTATTCCCATCTCTAAGATCCTGTCCCAATATGTAGTAGGTGTAATAATAATAATAATAATATTAGCAAATTCCTCCAATTAGAAATGTAGTATAGTTCTTCTGATTCACTAAGTCTATTTCCTCATGTGGAGGCATCACAGGACCTTAGATATCCATGGTTACGACCACTGATATAGTAACAGCTAGCTGCTAGTGTTTCTAACCATGGATACCTAAGGTCCTGCACATGAGGAAATGGACAGAGATATTACTTATATTACTACTAGATATTGGGATAGGATCTTAGAAATTGGAATACCCCTGTAAGAATACAATTTGTGTAGAAAATTACAACTCCAAGCAAGTCCTGGAGGTTGGTATCTTTCAGGGCACATTGGTAATTTCAATTCCCCATGGAAGAAAAACTGATGCCAAAATTGTGAAACTTGATTTGTTTTTATTACCTCATAGTAGAGGAAATTACTACTACTCGGTATTATCTGCGGCTTTTCCCTTGTCTCAGACGGTCAGTCCTGATATCGGGTCATCGCCTTGGAGCAAGGACTCTCTTAGTTCTATGAGGCGGTGATACTGTCGCACATCGGGAGCCCCCGAGACCCTGCAGCCTGTCTGTATGAAGCGCATCTAAGACCTGGTCAGGTAGGATGTGGGGGTCTGGGTGCTCAGTGCAGCAGAGGGGTCCACCAGGGGATTGTCCTGTTCTTCTGTGGTCCAGTCCGAGCCGGCATAGAACTTTCCGTGTAGACTGTGACATCAGCTCCGGATTTATCCGGTGACATCACAATATACTCCAAAGATGTGGACAACGAATAATTATTTTTCTATTTTTAAGGATTTGAGCGATTTTTATTTATTTTTTATTGTGACACCAAGGACTTTGTATTCACAGTATTTATAGATTTTACCATCTAAAAAAAATAACTATACAGATCTGTATATATTCTACACAAATGTGTGTCCAAAAGAAGGTTAGGGTATGTGCTCACGCTGCGGTTTTGCTGCGATTTTGCTGTGGTTTTGGCCCTGCAGAACTGCAGCAGTTCTGCAGAAATGGTGCTTTACCATATTAGCCTATGGGTTTTCAAAACCACAGTGCTCACGCTGCGGTTTTTTACCTGCGGAAAAGCTGCGTTTTTTTTCCCGCAGCATGTCAATTGTTTCTGCGGATTCTGCTGCGGTTTGCCACCTATTCCATTGTCCAGGTGTCAAACCGCAGGGCAAAACCGCAGGCCAAACCGCAGCAAAACCGCTGGTCACTTTACCTGCGGTTTTACCTGCGGTTCCACGGGAAAAAACCCGCAGGTGAATCTGCAGTGTGTGCACATACCCTTAGAAGTAGCTGAGATGTATTATGAGGTTCTGCAGCAGCCGAGGTGGGTAATATGAGGTTCTGATCGCGTTATTCCACTTTTTGTTTTCGGCAGTATGATGATAAAGAATTGTTTTTTGCCTTGTTTTTTCTTTGTGTTCACTAAAGGAGTTAAGTAGTGGGACAGTTTTATAGGTCGAGTCGTTGTTGACGCGGCGATACCACATGTGTGCACTTTTATTGTTTATATTGTTTTTTTCATTCAATTGTTTATTTACTGATAAAATATATTTTTTTGTTTTTTTTTAATATTTTTACAATTATTTAAAAAATTTCTTTTTACCTTTTTCCTAAGTCTTTTACTTAAGGGGGTTTTACACATAGCGATATCGTTAGAAATATCGCTAAAACGTCACTGATTTTGTGACGCAGCAGCAATATTGCTAGCGATATCGCTATGTCTGATACTTACCTCCGACCGGCTTCCCCGCTGGTTATCGCTGATCGCGCGAGATCGGCCGGCTCCATTTCTCGTCGTCTGCTTCCTGCTGGGGCTCCCTGCTGTGGGAGACGAGCGACCCTGGACGTGGGCGGGAGGATGCCAGGATCGCTGTGTGTGAAAGGTGAGTATTGTGCCCTGAGTCGCTGCTGCATCGCTGTGAGATCTTTCTGTGTGGAAGCTCACTGGCGATCATTTAGCGATGCACCAGCGATCCTGACCGGGTCATATCGCTGGTCGGATCGCTGGTACATCGCTAAATGTAAACGGACCTTTAGTCCCACTATGGGACAATCATTTTTTGCGTGCTGATCGCTGCACTGACAGGGAGACATGCTGATCATGCACTGTGCATGATCAACAAGTTTCCTAGCTCTTGTTGATGACGACATTCGCTCACCATGGCAACGATAGGGACCCTGCGTCACGCCGCGGGGTCTCTGACCCAAAGGCAGAGGGGCTGTCAGCCCTGTGCCGGCTTCCGGAATGCTGTGATCTTGTGTGCAGTATTTCGGGGGATAAACTGACGGGAGCCGTCTGTGACTGCTCCTTGCACCTTTTGCAATACAAGATACGACGCCTGTAGACAAGGGGCGCTGTTGCTGAAAATATTCCTTCATTCCATACAGTTCTACTTCAAGTTTAGGTTACTCTTCTCTTATGTTAATCATTTTTATTAGATATGTTTATAGTCACCTTTAAGGCACACGCTTCTTGTTGGTATTTCTATCATATCACAGGAGGAGACAATTATTATGGGCCACAATGACAACATATCGACACTAGAGGGCAGCATCATTCCCTATGCCCAATGACTTTTCCTAATTCTATGTGTCTAGCCACTGAGCTATAGTACTATATTCACTCTATACGTGGGCAAAAATCTGTGCCCCCTATAATAAGCCAATTCACGCTCAAGGAAGTGAGAGCAGGTTCCTAAATATTTATCAGCGGCACGGAAATTTTTCTAGAATTCGGCCAACAGGGCAGACATGACGAAAATCAGTTTGCGGAATGTATTTACCTGCTTTCTGCACAAAAAATAGTGAGAAAAGTGGTTTATTAATGCAGAAGGTGAGAGAAGATTTAGCTATCAGGAATGGAGTGCCATCATTCCCTTAAGATGGATAAATACAATCGTGGCCAAAAGTTTTCAGACTGACACAAACTTTGGTTTTCATCCTTGGAACCAAAATGCCAATGTCTTTTTCACCAAAGCAACTTAGTTATCACTTTTCCCATGTGACCTGGTCTCCATTATGGAGGAGAAAAAGCATCATCACAACCTTGCCCTGGATGATGGGAGTAGTTGCTCGTGGAGGAGGTTTAGATTTTATTCTTCATTCATGGCCCTGTTGAGGTATTACTGTGAGTGAGCCCCTCCATTGATGAGAAGCCCCCACACACGAGTGGACTCTTTACTGCTGGCAAACACAGGTCTTATGGCAGCGTCATATTTTCTTCTCCGGACAATCATTCTCCCAAATGCTCCAAACAGTTTGTAGGGAAAACTCAGAAAAAATATCACACCTGTCATTTCCAGAATTCCATAACTTTTCCTGCAATTTCAATGTAGAGATACAAGGCTCAGACACACGGCTCAGACACACAGCTGCTAGATATTAATTGAATTCTTTATTCACTTCATACGATGATGATGGGTCCTGGACTCACGGAGAGTCGTCGTCCGTCAGCACTCAGGAGAGGAAAAACCCCCAGTGGAGGAAACCTCTAGGGAACCATGGCTGACGGCCTGCCCTTCCCCTGGGTGGTGCTGGATCATGGCAGCATGTTCCGTAGATCTGGTCAGATGCAGCAGAAGATTCACTGATCCTCTGATCACATCTGACTGCAGAAAGTAATGAGGACAGAGACCGAGCCCGGAATCTGCCTCGTCCTGAGGTGCGGCTCATCTGCTCCTGACATGGCGGCCGCCACATCATTGACGTGTGATAGCCGTCACCTCCAGCCGTACCCCATCTTCATTGTGCGGGCACAGAGAGACTCCGACTCTGGAACAGTGATCTGCAGAGAGATAAAACAAACCTGATCATGGAGCAGCCGAATATTACATATCAGAGACGAGCAGACGATTTACTCCCGCTCACTTCCGCTCATTACACTCCTCTTTCCTGGATTATATTTGGTCCATAGTGATGACAGGAACACTGACACTTGTCATAGTTGTGACTTGGGGTCATTCTTGTCTGGTTCACACCTCTCTGTACGAAATAACAGAAAACACCTTAAAATGCTGGGATAATTAATCTCTTAGTACATCTTTATAGGGGCTGGAGCTCAGTTCTTCTGATGCACAGCTCCGAATCCTCTGCTGTCTGTCACTAGTTATAAATCTGGGTACCACTAGGGGGAGCAGTAGAGTCTGTACACTGCGGTGAGTTGGAGCTCCCCCTATTGGTGGCTGCAGGCAGTCAGGATGTGGCCACAGTTGTGCAGGGATTTGGATTATTTCACAGTAATGGTCACTTCTCCCCTCATCTTCCAGGAGAATCTCACCAGTAAACTATTTCATGTTCTCACAATGTGACATCATGGCCGCTGTTATTTTCAGCTCCTGTCATTACATTACAGGCTCGCACTCCTGTATTAATGATCTTACCTTATGTAAACACATAAATATTGGATACAACCCCCCCCCCCATATTTATACTGTCACTTAATTGAGGGTATTATGGAAAGTCCATTGTTACTTACTGGTGCAAACTGGTCTGTGGCCCTGGGTCGTGTCCGGTTAAAGGTCAGGGCGATCTCTTGGACCGTCATACACTCTACATGCCGTTTATAGACATGGAGTTACTCCCTGACCTTTTTTGGAAATCCGCTGATTCTGTTGTTCTGCAGGCAGGATATTAGATGAGTCTTCATCTTCTGATGCTGGAACTCAGCTCTGGGTTCACCGCCATCTGCCATAAGCTCGTAGGCAAACGCTATAGCATATAAGCCACAGTCGTACCAGTTCTTCTGCTGATCCACATCGATAAACCTCAGATGTTCCAGGGGATTGTCGACCACTATACTGTACATGTTGGTAATCTGCTGACGGATGGATGTAGACAGATTCCTGATGTTGAAGCTGTCGGCCACAAAGATTTGTCCATTTTTATAGCAGGTTGTCAGCCAGTGCACCCTGTCCGCATCATAGTGGATTTGTACAGCATTTTGCAGTACGCTGTACCCTGGTATCATAAGAGCGCAGGGTGGCTGCAGGCCATCAAAACCCTTAAACTGTCTCTGCAGCAGGTCCTGGGCCATGATGATGATCTCGTCATCCAGGTAGCCTTCCTCCCCTTTGCTCTGCAGGATGGTTAAGAGCTCTGGAGGCAGGTTGTTCTCTTGGTTCCCAATATCGGGCATCTCCACTTGTGGGGTCTCTATCTCCGGGGTTACTCCTCCCCTTCTCATGTACAGCACCATGGAATTAAAGGCGCTATATAAATAAATAATAATAATAACAATAATAATAATTAGATCAGTAACGTTTTCTATAGCTGCTCTCTTGGCTGGTGGCAGCATCTCGGACTGACTGTCATCGGAGGGTGATGCTTTCATTTTCAGATTGTCTCGTGGTCTTGTTTGTGGAAGCCCCTCGGGTGCACATTGTGCACATTCTGGATCGGTAAGATCCTGGGGTCTTGTTGTGGCAGTCCCTCGGTTGCATCTTCTGCACATTCTGGATCGGCACAATCCTCTCCACTTTCTGCAATGCTAGAGGTGGGCTCAATATCACCTACTATGTAGGTTGGGCTCTTCTCACCGCATTCAAGAAGTTTATTAACCCTTTAGGTGCGTCACAGGAATTTTTTTGAATATTTTAAAAAAAAATGAACATCTAACTTTTTTTCACAAAAAAATAATTCAGGTTCATTTTTTTTTATTTTACCAAGGGTAACAGGACAAATTGGACTGCAAAAGTTATTGTGCAATTTGTCCTGAGTACGCTGATACCTGATTTGTGGGGGGGAACGACTGTTTCGGCGCATGGCAGAGCTCAGAATGGAAGGAGCGCCGTTTGACTTTTTCAATGCAAAATTGGCTGGAATTCAGATCGGACGCCATGTCACGTTTGGAGAGTCCCTGATGTACCTAAACAGTGGAAACTCCCTACAAGTGACCCCATTTTGGAAACTAGACCCCCCACGGAACTTATCTAGATATGTGGTGAGAACTTTGAACCCACAAGGGCTTTACAGAAGTTTATAACGTACAGCGGTACAATTAAAAAATCATATTTTTTCCACAAAAATGATCTTTTCACCCCAATTTTTATTTTCCCAAGGGTAACAGGACCCTAAAAGTTATTGTGCAATTTGTCCTGAGTGCGCTGATACCCCACATGTGGGGGTAAACCACTATTTGGGCGCATGGCAGAGCTCGGAAGGGAAGCAGCGCCATTACGTTTTTGGCTGGAATTGAGATCAGACACCATGTCGCGATTGGAAAACCCCTGATGTACCAAAACAGTGGAAACCCCCCACAAATGACACCATTTTGGAAACTAGACCCCCTAAGGAAGTTATCTAGATGTGTGGTGAGAACTTTGAACCCCCAAGGGCTTCACAGAAGTTTATAACATACAGCCGTACAATTAAAAAATCATATTTTTTCCACAAAAATGATCTTTTCACCCTCAATTCTTATTTTTCCAAGGGTAACAGGACCCTAAAAGTTATTGTGCAATTTGTCCTGAGTACGCTGATACCCCACATGTGGGGGTAAACCACTATTTGGGCGCATGGCAGAGCTCGGAAGGGAAGCCGCGCCATTTGACGTTTTTGGCTGGAATTGAGATCGGACACGATGTCGCGATTGGAAAACCCCTGATGTACCAAAACAGTGGAAACCCCCCACAAATGACACCATTTTGAAAACTAGACCCCCTAAGGAACTTATCTAGATGTGTGGTGAGCACTTTGAACCCCCCAGTGCTTCACAGAAGTTTATAACGCCCGTGCGTGAAAATAAAAAATTCGTATTTTTTCCACAAACATGATCTTTTAGTCACCATTTTTTAATTTTCCCAAGGGTAACAGGAGAAATTGGACCCCAAAAGTTGTTGTCCAATTTGTCCTGAGTATGCTGAGGCCCCATACTGTATGTGGGAGAAAACTACTGTATGGGCACATGTCGGGGCTCGGAATGGAAGTAGTGACGTTTTGGAATGCAGACTTTGATGGAATGGTCTGCGGGTGTCATGTTGCCTTTGGAGAGCCCCTAATGTATGTACCTAAACAGTGGAAACCCCCCACAAATGACCCCATTTTGAAAACTAGACCCCCTAAGGAACTTATCTAGATGTGAGGTGAGCACTTTGAACCCCCAAGGGCTTCACAGAAGTTTATAATGCCCGGGCATGAAAATAAAAAAATCATATTTTTTCCACAAACATGATCAATTAGTCCCCAATTTTTTCATTTTCCCAAGGGTAACAGGAGAAATTGGACCCCAAAAGTTGTTGCCAATTTGTCCTGAGTACGCTGACGCCCCATATGTGGGAGAAAACTACTGTATGGGCACACGTCGGGGCTCGGAAGGGAAACAGTGACGTTTTGGAATGCAGACATTGATGGAATGGTCTGCGGGTGTCATGTTGCCTTTGGAGAGCCCCTAATGTACCTAAACAGTGGAAACCCCTCACAAATGACCCCATTTTGAAAACTAGACCCCCTAAGGAACTTATCTAGATGTGAGGTGAGCACTTTGAACCCCCAAGGGCTTCACAGAAGTTTATAATGCCAGGGCATGAAAATAAAAAAATTGTATTTTTTCCACAAACATGATCAATTAGTCCCCAATTTTTTTATTTTCCCAAGGGTAACAGGAGAAATTGAACCCCAAAAGTTGTTGTCCAATTTGTCCTAAGTACGCTGACACCCCATATGTGGGAGAAAACTACTGTATGGACACGTCAGGGCTCGGAAGGGAAGTAGTGACGTTTTGGAATGCAGACTTTCATGGAATGGTTTGCGGGTGTCATGTGCGTTTGGAGAGCCCCTGATGTACCTAAACTATTGAAACTCTCAACAAGTGACCCCATTTTGGACACTAGACCCCCCCACGGAACTTATCTAGATGTGTGGTGAGCACTTTGAACCCCCAAGTGCTTCACAGAAGTTTATAACGCTCGGACGTGAAAATAAAAAAATCATTTTTTTCCACAAAAATGATATTTTTGCCCCCAATTTTTTATTTTCCTAAGGGTAACAGGAGAAATTGGACCCCAAAAATTGTTTTGCAATTTGTCCTGAGTAGGCTGATACCCTACATGTGGGGGTAAAACACTGTTTGGGCGCATGGCAGAGCTTGGAAGGGAAGGAGCACCATTTGACTTTTTCAACTCAGAATTGGCTGGAATTGAGATCAGACGCCATGTTGCATTTGGAGAGCCCCTGATGTGCCCAAACAGTGGAAACCCCCAATTCTAACACCAACCCGAACCCCAACACACCCCTAACCCTAATCTCAGCCCTAACCCTAACCCTAGCCCTAACCCTAACCCTAATGGAAAAATGGAAATAAATACATTTTTTTTATTTTATTATTTTTCCCTAACTAAGGGGGTGATAACGGGGGGTTTGATTTACTATTTATGGCGGATTTTTATGTTTGACAGCTGTCATACGCTAAAAGACGCTTTTTATTGTAAAAATAGTTTTTGCATCACCACATATTGAGAGCTATAATTTTTCCGTATTTTGACCCACCGAGTCATGTGAGGTCTTATTTTTTGCGGGACGAGTTGACGTTTTTATTGGTACCATTTTCGGGCACGTGACATTTTTTTATCGCTTTTTATTCCGATTTTTGGGACGCAGAATGAACAGAAACCAGCGTTTCATGAATTTATTTTGGGGGAGTGCGTTTACACCGTTCCGCGTGCGGTAAAATTGATAAAGCGGTTTTATTCTTCGGGTCGGTACAGTTACAGCGATACCTCATTTAGGTCGTTTTTTTATGTTTTGTCGGTTTTATGCAATTTTTTTTTATATAAAAAATAATTATTTTTGCATCGCTTTATTCTGCGAGCTATAACTTTTTTATTTTTTTGCTGATGATGCTGTGTGGCAGCTCGTTTTTTGCGGGACAAGATGACATTTTCAGCGGTACCATGGATATTTATATGCGTCTTTTTGATCGCGCGTTATTACACTTTTTGTTTGGCGGTATGATAATAAATCATTATTTTTTGCTTCGTTTTTTATTTTTTAAGGGGTTCGCTAAAGGGGTTAACTAATGGGACAATTTTATAGGGCGGGTCGTTACGGACGCGGCGATACCTAATACGTTTTTTTTATTGGTTTTTTTTTTTTTTTTTATTTCCAAAAAATGGATTTATTTTGGGAATATTTTTTTTTTTTCTAATTTATTTGGCGATTTTTTTTTAAATTATTTTAACACTTTTTTTTAAACTTTATAAAATAGTCCCAGGTGGGACGTCACTGTCCTGTGACAGATCGCTGATCTGTCACATCACAGATCACTGTGACAGATCAGCGATCTGTCACAGGCAGTGCCGAAGGCTTCCTCATGCCTGCGCTTTGCAGGCACTGAGGAAGCCAGCTTCCTGCAGGCCCCCGTCGCCATCTTGGATTCGGGGGCCTGCAGGAAAGGAGCCCCCGCAGCAGCGCTGCGCATTGCGCTGCTGTGGGGGGCTCAGGGAAGCACGGAGGGAGCCCCCTCCCTGCCGATGCTTCCCTTTAACCCCCGGTACACCGCGATCGTGTTTGATCGCGGTGTGCAAGGGGTTTTATGTGTCAGGGGCGGTCCGTGACCGCCCCTGACACATTGTGCCGGGTGTCAGCTGTGATAATCAGCTGACACCCGGCCGCGATCAGCGGCACTCACCACGTGGGCGCCGCTGATCGCGGTAGACGTACTATCCCGTCCATGGGCATAGGGGCCCGGGTCCCATGGACGGGATAGTACGTCTGATGTCAATAAGGGGTTAAGGATCCCAAAGTTCAGCTTTGCTTCCACCATACAAGCATGAACAATGCGAGGTGTTAGGCCACCAATATAAGACGTAGGTGAAATCATAAAACATTTGGGGAAAAAAGGGAAATTTGATAGAAATATTTAGAAAGATTTTTATGTCTGAAAAAATAGTGACTATTCTGAGCAAAAAAGTTCCTATGAGTTAATCAAAAAATACACATTTGCAAATGTAAATCCAGCAGGGGGAGGTGAATTGGTCAGGCATAGTTTACCTAAGACATTGGCAGTGCATTGGGGTGATCAGGTATTGTTCAACTTCACACATCGGTCAGAGATATGAATAATTTGATTAAACTGTACTAATGTAACCGCCATTCTCAGGTGAGGACACCAAGATATTTTGGTTTCATTTTGGGAAAATCACATTCTGCTGTACCTGCTTTTTTCACTAATAACATTGCAAGAATTGATGGCGTTTCTTGCTGTTTTTGCTGCTTTTTTGCACTTATCCATTGCTTTCTATGGGGAAAAAATGCTGAAGGGAGTGCGGTTTTACCTGCGGATTTGCCTGCGGTTTGCCCCTGCGTTTTGACACCGGTATAATGGAACAGGTGTCGAAACGCAACAAAATCTGCAGAAAGAATTGACATGCTGCGGATTTCAAACCGCAGCAAATCTGCAGCCTGTGCACTGCGGTTTTGAAAACCCATTGCTTAGCCTTGTACTGTACATTGCTTGCAGATCTGCAGAGGATCCGCAGAGAACAAATCCGCTGCGTGTGCACATACCTTTAAAAGCAGCTTTTAACTGGCATAAAAAGGCTGCAAAAATGCAACGTGTGAACATAGCCTGAGGCTGCCTTCACCCGCTGCTATTTTAAATGCACTCTTTTGTTGTGATGTGTTTTTCTCTTAAAAACATTGCAACATGTGAGCGTGGTCTTACCCGCAACACTGTGCGCCAAACAACTTGATAGGAATTTCACCTCAACATGTGAACTAACATTAAAAGGGGTATTCCAATCTCTAAGATCCTGTCCCAATATGTAGTAGGTGTAATAATAATAATAATAATATTAGCAAATTCCTCCAATTAGAAATGTAGTATAGTTCTTCTGATTCACTAAGTCTATTTCCTCATGTGGAGGCATCACAGGACCTTAGATATCCATGGTTACGACCACTGATATAGTAACAGCTAGCTGGTAGTGGTTCTAACCATGGATACCTAAGGTCCTGCACACGAGGAAATGGACAGAGATATTACTTATATTACTACTAGATATTGGGATAGGATCTTGGAGATGGGAATACCCCTGTAAGAATACAATTTGTGTAGAAAATTACAACTCCAAGCAAGTCCTGGAGGTTGGTATCTTTCAGGGCACATTGGTAATTTCAATTCCCCATGGAAGAAAAACTGATGCCAAAATTGTGAAAATTGATTTGTTTTTATTACCTCATAGTAGAGGAAATTACTACTACTCGGTATTATCTGCTGCTTTGCCCTTGTCTCAGACGGTCAGTCCTGATACCGGGCCATCGCCTTGGAGCAAGGACTCTCTTAGTTCTATGAGGCGGTGATACTGTCGCACAGCGGGAGCCCCCGAGACCCTGCCGCCTGTCTGTATGAAGCGCATCTAAGACCTGGTCAGGTAGGATGTGGGGGTCTGGGTTCCCAGTGCAGCAGAGGGGTCCACCAGGGGATTGTCCTGTTCTTCTGTGGTCCAGTCCGAGCCGGCATAGAACTTTCCGTGTAGACTGTGACATCAGCTCCGGATTTATCCAGTGACATCCTAGTATACTCCAAAGATGTGGACAACGAATAATTATTTTTCTATTTTTAAGGATTTGAGCCATTTTTGTTTATTTTTCATTGTGACACCAAGGACTTTGTATTCACAGTATTTAGAGATTTAACCAAATTGTCATCTAAAAAACAATAACTATACAGTTCTGTATATATTCTACACAAATGTGTGTCCCAAAGAAGGTTAGAAGTAGCTGAGATGTATTATGAGGTTCTGCAGCAGCCGAGGTGTGTAATATGAGTTTCTGCAGCTGCTGAGGTGTGTAATATGAGGTTCCGCAGCAGCTGAGTTGTGAATTGTGAGGTTCTGCAGCAGTTGAGCTGTGAATTGTGAGGTTCTGCAGCAGCTGAGGTGTATTATGAGGTTCTGCAGCAGCTGAGGTGTATTATGAGGTTCTGCTGCAGTTGAGGTGGGTAATATGAGGTTCTGCAGCAGTTGATGTGTATATTATGAGGTTCTGCTGCAGCTGAGATGTGTATTATGAGGTTCTGCAGCAGTTGAGGTGGGTAATATGAGGTTCTGCAGCAGCTGAGGTGTGTAATATGAGGTTATGCAGCAGCTGAGACATATTGAAGTTCTGCAGCAGCTGAGATGTATATTATGAGGTTCTGCAGCAGCTGAGGTGTATTATGAGAATCTGCAGCAGCTGAGGTGTGTAATATGAGGTTATTCAGCAGCTGAGACGTATTGAGGTTCTGCAGCAGCTGAAGTATATTATGAGGTTCTGCAGCAGCTGAGGTATATTATGAGGTTCTGCAGCAGCTGAGGTGGGTAATATGAGGTTCTGATTGCGTTATTCCACTTTTTGTTTTCGGCAGTGTGATGATAAAGAATTGTTTTTTGCCTTGTTTTTTCTTTGTGTTCACTAAAGGGGTTAAGTAGTCGGACAGTTTTATAGGTCGAGTCGTTGTGGACGCGGTGATACCACGTGTGCACTTTTATTGTTTATATTGTTTTTTTCATTCAATTATTTATTTACTGATAAAATATATATATATTTTTTTTAATATTTTTACAATTATTCTAAAAATTTTTTTTTACCTTTTTCCTAAGTCTTTTACTTAGTCCCACTATGGGACAATCATTTTTTGCAGGCTGATCGCTGCACTGACAGGGAGACATGCTGATCATGCACTGTGCATGATCAACAAGTTTCCTAGCTCTTGTTGATGACGACATTCGCTCACCATGGCAACGATAGGGACGCCGTGGGGTCTCTGACCCAAAGGCAGAGGGGCTGTCAGCCCTGTGCCGGCTTCCGGTATGCTGTGATCTTGTGTGCAGTATTTCGGGGGATAAACTGACGGGAGCCGTCTGTGACTGCTCCTAGCACCTATTGCAATACAAGATACGACGCCTGTAGACAAGGGGCGCTGTTGCTGAAAATATTCCTTCATTCCATACAGTTCTACTTCAAGTTTAGGTTACTCTTCTCTTATGTTAATCATTTTTATTAGATATGTTTATAGTCACCTTTAAGGCACACGCTTCTTATTGGTATTTCTATCATATCACAGGAGGAGACAATTATTATGGGCCACAATGACAACACATCGACACTAGAGGGCAGCATCATTCCCTATGCCCAATGACTTTTCCTAATTCTATGTGTCTAGCCACTTAGCTATAGTACTATATTCACTCTACACGTGGCCAAAAATCTGTGCCCCCTATAATAAGCCAATTCACGCTCAAGGAAGTGAGAGCAGGTTCCTAAATATTTATCAGCGGCACAGAAATTTTTATAGAATTCGGCCAACAGGGCAGACATGACGAAAATCAGTTTGCGGAACGTATTTACCTGCTTTCTGCACAAAAAATAGTGAGAAAAGTGGTTTATTAATGCAGAAGGTGAGAGAAGATTTAGCTATCAGGAATGGAGTGCCATCATTCTCTTAAGATGGATAAATACAATCGTGGCCAAAAGTTTTGAGACTGACACAAACTTTGGTTTTCGTCCTTGGAACCAAAATGCCAATGTCTTTTTCACCAAAGCAACTTAGTTATCACTTTTCCCATGTGACCTGGTCTCCATTATGGAGGAGAAAAAGCATCATCACAACCTTGCCCTGGATGATGGGAGTAGTTGCTCGTGGAGGAGGTTTAGATTTTATTCTTCATTCATGGCCCTGTTGAGGTATTACTGTGAGTGAGCCCCTCCATTGATGAGAAGCCCCCACACACGAGTGGACTCTTTACTGCTGGCAAACACAGGTCTTATGGCAGCGTCATATTTTCTTCTCCGGACAATCATTCTCCCAAATGCTCCAAACAGTTTGTAGGGAAAACTCAGAAAAAATATCACACCTGTCATTTCCAGAATTCCATAACTTTTCCTGCAATTTCAATGTAGAGATACAAGGCTCAGACACACGGCTCAGACACACAGCTGCTAGATATTAATTGAATTCTTTATTCACTTTATACGATGATGATGGGTCCTGGACTCACGGAGAGTCGTCGTCCGTCAGCACTCAGGAGAGGAAAAACCCCCAGTGGAGGAAACCTCTAGGGAACCATGGCTGACGGCCTGCCCTTCCCCTGGGCGGTGCTGGATCATGGCAGCATGTTCCGTAGATCTGGTCAGATGCAGCATGCCGTTTATAGACATGGAGTCACTCCCTGACCTTTTTGGGAAATCTGCTGATTCTGTTGTTCTGCAGGCAGGATATTAGATGAGTCCTCATCTTCTGATGCTGGAACTCAGCTCTGGGTTCACCGCCATCTGCCATAAGCTCGTAGGCAAACGCTATAGCATATAAGCCACAGTCGTACCAGTTCTTCTGCTGATCCACATCGATAAACCTCAGATGTTCCAGGGGATTGTCGACCACTATACTGTACATGTTGGTAATCTGCTGACGGATGGATGGAGACAGATTCCTGATGTTGAAGCTGTCGGCCACAAAGATTTGTCCATTTTTATAGCAGGTTGTCAGCCAGTGCACCCAGTCCGCATCATAGTGGATTTGTACAGCATTCTGCAGTACGCTGTACCCTGGTATCATAAGAGCACAGGGGGGCTGCAGGCCATCAAAACCCTTAAACTGTCTCTGCAGCAGGTCCTGGGCCATGATGATGATCTCGTCATCCAGGTAGCCTTCCTCCCCTTTGCTCTGCAGGATGGTTAAGAGCTCTGGAGGCAGGTTGTTCTCTTGGTTCCCAGTATCGGGCATCTCCACTTGTGGGGTCTCTATCTCCGGGGTTACTCCTCCCCTTCTCATGTACAGCACCATGGAATTAAAGGCGCTATATAAATAAATAATAATAATAGCAATAATAATAATGATAAGTAGATCAGTAACCTTTTCTATAGCCGCTCTCTTGGCTGGTGGCAGCATCTCGGACTGACTGTCATCGGAGGGTGATGCTTTCATTTTCAGATTGTCTCGTGGTCTTGTTTGTGGAAGCCCCTCGGGTGCATATTCTGGATCGGTAAGATCCTGGGGTCTTGTTTGTTGCAGCCCCTCGGGTGCACATTCTGGATCGGTAAGATCCTGGGGTCTTGTTTGTGGCAGCCCCTCTGATGCATCTTCTGCACATTCTGGATCGGCACAATCCTCTCCACTTTCTGCAATGCTAGAAGTGGGCTCAATATCACCTACTATGTAGGTTGGGCTCTTCTCACCGCTGTCTTGGCTGATGACGCGGTCTCTACATCTTTTTATAGCAATTATTCTGAAGCACTTAACCACTGTCATGGTGGCAGATTTGATGGCCTGGAAGGAATCCTTCAAGAGAGCTCTGCAATTGCTTTGGAATTTCCTGAATCGGGTCGGAAGACTAAAGCCAATTACTTCTATAAGTAGATCAATAATATTTTCTATAGCAGCTCTCTTGGCTGGTGGCATCATCTCGGGCTGACTGTCCTCAGAGGTTGATGCTTTCCTTTTCAGATTGTCTTGGGGTCTTGTTTGTGGTAGCCCCTCTGGTGCACCTTGTGCGCATTCTGGATCAACAAAATCCTGGGGTCTTGTTTGTGGCAGCCCCTCGGGTGCACATTGTACACATTCTGGATCGGTAAAGTCCTGGGGTCCTGTTTGTGGCAGCCCCTCGGGTGCAAATTGTGCACATTCTGGATCAGTAAAGTCCTGGGGTCCTGTTTGTGGCAGCCCCTCGGGTGCATCGTGTGCACATTCTAGATCAGCAGGATCCTGAGGTCCTGTTTGTGGCAGCCCCTCAGGTGCACCTTGTGCACATTCTGGATCTGCAAAATCCTGGGGTCCTGTTTGTGGCAGCCCCTCGGGTGCACATTGTGCACATTCTGGATCGGTAAAGTCCTGGGGTCTTGTTTGTAGCAGCCCCTCGGGTGCACATTGTGCACATTCTGGATCGGTGAAGTCCTGGGGTCTTGTTTGTGGCAGCCCCTCGGGTGCATATTGTGCATATGCTGGATCGGCAAGATCCTCTCCACTTTCTACAATGCTAGAAGTGGGCTCAGTGTCACCTACTATGTAGGTTGGGCTCTTTTCACCGCTGTCTTGGCTGATGACATGGTTTCTATGTCTTTTTGTAGCAGCTGACCTGAGGCTCTTGACCACTGTCATGGTGGCAGATTTGATGGCCTGGAAAGAATCCTTCCGCTGAGTTCTGCAATTGCATTGGAATTTCTTGAATCGGGTCAGAAGACTAAAGCCAGTTGACTTGCAGGAAGAGAGAGCCTTGACCAGCAGCCGCTGGGCACAATGGGGACCTCCATGAATCCTCATGACATCGTCGCTTTCTTTCTCCTTCGTATTCCTGTAGCTTTGTGTATCCAATAGGGAGTCACACATATGACAGCCTCGGCTCTGCGGTCAGGCTTTACATAGGCTTTACTCCTTTGCAGTCATTGTGATGTCATAGAGTAGAAGATGTCATTGAGTTCCACATTGTGACATCACTGCTTCACGCTCAGCTGCTATGGGCCCACCAGTAACATTGATGCTGACGCCACCCTACAGCTCCGTGCAGTTATTATCTGACCCTTAATCACAAATTTCCAGCCACATTCTCCATAAAATGTTTTGGCAGCACAAAAATCTGCAGACACAAAAACAGCTCTTGCTGGCTTTTATTCTGCTTTTCTTGCGGCGTCTTTAAGGATCCCAAAGTTCAGCTTTGCTTCCACCGTACAAGCATGAACAATGCGAGGTGTTAGGCCACCGATATAAGATGTAGGTGAAACCATAAAACATTTGGGGAAAAAAGGGAAATTTGATAGAAATATTTAGAAAGATTTTTATGTCTGAAAAAATAGTGACTATTCTGAGCAAAAAAGTTCCCATGAGTTAATGAAAAAATACACATTTGCAAATGTAAATCCAGCAGGGGGAGGTGAATTGGTCAGGCATAGTTTACCTAAGACATTGGCAGTGCATTGGGGTGATCAGGTATTGTTCAACTTCACACATCGGTCAGAGATATCAATAATTTGATTAAACTGTACTAATGTAACCGCCATTCTCAGGTGAGGACACCAAGATATTTTGGTTTAATTTGGGAAAATCACATTCTGCTGTACCTGCTTTTTTCACTAATAACACTGCAAGAACTGATGGCGTTTCTTGCTGTTTTTGCTGCTTTTTTGCACTTATCCATTGCTTTCTATGGGGGAAAAATGCTGAAGGCAGTGACATGATGCAGTTTTCAACTAAGCAGATGTTTTCCAGTTCAGTCAGGAAAAATATAACATGCGTCAGCATGAGGTTTCTGAAATCTCACAGCTTTCGCTGGTACTGTAAAAAGCAGCTTTTAATTGGCATAAAAAGGCTGCAAAAATGCAACTTGTGAACATAGCCTGAGGCTGCCTTCACCCGCTGCTATTTTAAATGCACTCTTTTGTTGTGATGTTTTTTTCTCTTAAAAACATTGCAACATGTGAGCGTGGTCTTACCCGCAACACTGTGCGCCAAACATTTTGATATGAATTTCACCTCCACATGTGAACTAACATTAAAAGGGGTATTCCCATCTCTAAGATCCTGTCCCAATATGTAGTAGGTGTAGTAATAATAATAATAATAATATTAGCAAATTCCTTCAATTAGAAATGTAGCATAGTTCTTCTGATTCACTAAGTCTATTTCCTCATGTGGAGGCATCATAGGACCTTAGATATCCATGGTTACGACCACTGATATAGTAACAGCTAGCTGCTAGTGGTTCTAACCATGGATACCTAAGGTCCTGCCCATGAGGAAATGGACAGAGATATTACTTATATTACTACTAGATATTGGGACAAGTTCTTAGAGATGGGAATACCCCTGTAAGAATACAATTTGTGTGTTAAATTACAACTCCAAGCAGGTCCTGGAGGTCGGTGTCTTTCAGGGCACGTTGGAAATTTCAATTCCCCATGGAAGAAAAACTGATGCCAAAAATGTGAAAATTGATTTGTTTTTATTACCTCATAGTAGAGGAAATTACTACTACTCGGTATTATCTGCGGCTTTGCCCTTGTCTCAGACAGTCAGTCCTGATACCGGGCCATCGCCTTGAAGCAAGAACTCTCTTAGTTCTATGAGGCGGTGATACTGTCGCACATTGGGAAGCCCCCGAGACCCTGCAGCCTGTCTGTATGAAGCGCATCTAAGCCCTGGTCAGGTAGGGAGTGGAGGTCTGGGTGCTCAGTGCAGCCGAGGGGTCCACCAGGGTATTGTCCTGTTCTTCTGTGGTCCAGTCCGAGCCGGCATAGAACATTCCATGTAGACTGTGATATCAGCTCCGGAATTATCCAGTGACATCACAGTATTCTCCCAAGATGTGGACAACAAATAATTGTTTTTCTAATTTTAAGTATTTGAGCGATTTTTACTTTTTTTTTTTTTTTTTTAGGACTTTGTATATACAGTATTTATAGATTTTACAAAATTGTCATCTAAAAAAAAATATATATACAGATATGTATATATTCTAGACAAATGTGTGTCCAAAACAAGGTTTGAAGTAGCTGAGATGTATTATGAGCTTCTGCAGCAGCTGAGCTGTGAATTATGAGGTTCTGCAGCAGCTGAGGTGTATTATGAGGTTCTGCAGCAGCTGAGGTGTGTGATATGAGGTTCTGTAGCAGCTGAGGTGTATTATGTTCTGCTGCAGTTGATGTGTATATTTTGAGGTTCTGCTACAATGAGATGTGTATTATAAGGTTCTGCAGCAGCTGAGTAGTGTATTATGAGGTGCTGCAGCAGCTGTGGTGGCTAATATGAGGTTCTGCAGCAGCTGTGGTGTATTGTATGAGATTCTGCAGCAGCTAAGGTGTGTATTATGAGGTTGTGCAGCGGCTGAGGTGTGTAATATGAGGTTCTGCAGCAGTTTATGTGTATATTATGAGATTCTGCAGCAGCTGAGGTGTGTATTATGAGGTTCCGCAGCAGCTGAGTTGTATAGTATGAGATTCTGCAGCAGCTAAGGTGTGTAATATGAGGTTATGCAGCAGCTGAGACGTATTGAGTTTCTGCAGTAGCTGAGCTTTTTATTATGAGGTTCTGCAGCAACTGAGGTGTATATTATAAGGTACAGCAGCAGCTGAGGTGTGTATTATGAGATTTTGCAGCAGCTGAGGTGGGTAATATGAGGTACTGATCGCGTTATTCCACTTTTTGTTTTCGGCAGTATGATGATAAAGGTTGTTTTTTGCCTTATTTTTTTTGTGTTGACTAAAGGGGTGTTAAGTCGTGAGACAGTTTTATAGGTCGAGTCGTTGTGGACGCGGAGTTACCACATGTGTGCACTTTTATTGTTTATATTTTTTTTTTCTTTGAAATATTTATTTAGTGATAGAATATACAGTATATTGATTTTTTTTATTTGATTTTTTTATAATATTTTTTACAATTATTTAAAAAAAAATTTTTTACCTTTTCCTAAGTTTTTTACTTAGTCCCTCTATGGGACAATCATTTTTTGAAGGCTGATCGCTGCACTGACAGGGAGACTTGCTGATCATGCACTGTGCATGATCAACAAGTTTCCTAGCTCTGTTGAGCCAGATGTCGTGATGACGACATCCGCTCACCATGGGAATGATCTGGACCCTGCGTCATGCCGCGGGGTCTCTGATCCAAAGGCAGAGGGGCTGTCAGCCCTGTGCCGGCTTCCGGAATGCTGCAATCTTGTTTGATCGCAGTATGTCGGGGCATAAACTGCCGGGGGCAGTCTGTGACTGCTCCTAGCACCTATTGCCGGGTGTCAGCTGTCAGAATCAGCTGACACCCGTCTGTGATCGGCCGAGCACCCCCCGTGAGCGCGACTGATCGCTTAGAGGTAGTGATCCGTCCATTGTTATAATTAGGTCACCGAGGAGGATAGCCAGGGAATAAGCTAGGCATCCAGATAACCAGAAAGGTTGGTAACTAAACGGATTGCAGACCCCTAAAACTAACAACACAACTAGAATTATCTGTGGGACGATGCCCTAGACGCCTCGGCACAGCCACAGAATTAACTAAGCCGAAAGCAAGAAAGGGGAAAACTAAACTACCCCTGAGTAGAACCCTAAAGGAATCGATAGCCCCCAAACATATATTGCCAGTGAGACAAGATGAGGCACAAACACAGGCAGAAAACAGAGTAAGCAAATGATGGGGCCCAAACTGTGTAGATAGGACAGGACAGGAAAGATACTGTCTGCAGTCACGCAGAAAACCCTAAGGAAAATCCAACACATCTGATATGCAAAAATACTGAGGCCTCACGACCTCTCCTCCACTAGATGAGAATTCTGGTGTGAACTGGAAGCAAAATCAAAATACACTGACATTGCAGAGGATTAGCAATACCGAACAGACTGACCTGAGCTGTGACATATGGAGCAGGGTCCAGCACAGATCTCAACATGGAACAATGCTGAACCCATGCCAGCAAAGCAAAGATCAGAAAAGGCCAAAACTTAATCAAATGCAAAAAGCTTCAGCAAACAAATAACTTATCTGAACGATGCAGGACCAAGCAGGCAAGCAGATTCCAAAAATGCACAGGAGGAAAACAAATCCCCAGCAACAACTGATGGAAGGCTGCTCACTTAATTCTTCCCAGTATGTAACACCTGACCTCCAATCATCCTTTTCAAGTGTTTCACCTATATCAACCCGACCAGCTCCATTACCCGCAGCAGCCACCAGAGGGAGCCCAAACTCCGAAGTCAGGTCACAAGTGTTCACAACAGTCCATGGTCAAATTGGCCCAGATCACATGGACGCATCATTATGTCTGATGTCATAAAGGGGTTAATATTGAAATCTATGAATCATTATGCAGTAAGCCCCTGAGCTCCCTCTAGTGGTGGATGCAGGAAGACAGAATTGTATCATTTCTTTCTATGTATTTGCAGATTTGCAGCATTGTGTAATTTCTATTTATATTTAAGAATTAAAATGGTGCTTAAACTGCAAATCTCCATTTTGTGTAGATAAGGCATAGAGACTGCCCACATAACATTTAATAAAGATAAATCTCTCACTTATCCATAGATCCATCTCATTAATCAATGTATTTGTAGGAGCTTAGGGGAGAAGGAATCCAGGGGTAGTTCAGGATTAGAAATAAAGTGCCTGATTATTTCCAGGCGAATATTAGTGTTGTTCATGCATTTGGTATTCACTTGAATGGGGATGAGCTGCAATACAAGATACGACGCCTGTAGACAAGGGGCGCTGTTGCTGAAAATATTCCTTTAATCCATACAGTTCTACTTCAAGTCTAAGTTATTCTTCTCTTATGTTAATCATTTTTATTAGATATGTTTATAGTGACGTTTAACCCCTTTCCTACATTAGACATACTATTCCATCCATTTGACCTAGGACCTAAGTCCCAAGGATAGAACAGTACGTCTAGCGCGATCAGAGGCACTCACTGAGTGAGCGCCGCTGATCGCGGCCGGGTGTCAGCTGATAATCACAGCTGACACCCGGCACTATGTCAGGGGCAGTCACGGACCGCCCCCAATACATTAACCCCCGACACACAGTGATCAAACATGATCGCAGTGTACCGGAGGATCAGTTAAGCATCGGCATGGAGGGGGCTCCCTCCGTGCTTCCCTGAGCCCCCCGAGCAGTGCGATGTGCAGCACTGCTCCGGGGGCCTCCTTCCATGCAGATCCCCGGATCTAATATGGCGCTGGGGACCTTCGGGGGCCTGCAGTGAGACGGCTTCCTCATGCCTACAGAGAGCAGGGATGAGGAAGCCTTCTGCACTGCCTGTGCCAGATCGCTGATCAGCGATCTGTCACATGACAGTGATGTCCCCCCTGGGACAGTATAATAAAGTTTAAAAAAAAAAAAGTGTAAAAATAATTTATAAAAAAATCGCTAAATAAATTACAAAAAAATATTCCCTAATTAATTTTTTGAAATTAAAAAAACAAACAATAAAAGTACACATTTAGTATCGCCGTAACGACCCGCCCTATAAAACTGTCCACTGGTTAACCCCTTTATTAAACCCCTTAAAAAATAAAAATAAAAAACGAAGCAAACAATAATGCTTTATCATACCGCCGACAAAAAGTGCAATAACGTGCGATCAAATAGATAGGTATAAATAACCATGGTACCGCTGAAAACGTCATCTTGTCCCACAAAAAACGAGCCGCCACACAGCATCATCAGCGAAAAAATTAAAAAGTTATAGCTCGCAGAATTAAGCAATGCAAACATAATTATTTTTTATATAAAATTGTTTTCATTGCATAAAAGCGCTAAACGATAAAAAAAGACATAAATGAGGTATCGCTGTAATCGTACTGACCTGAAGAATAAAAGCACTTTATAAATTTCACCGCACGCGGAACGGTGTAAATGCACCCTCCAAAAGAAATTCATGAAATGCTGGTTTTTGTTCATTCTGCGTCTCAAAAATCGGAATTAAAAGCGATCAAAAAATGTCACGTGCCCGAAAATGGTACCAATAAAAACGTCAACTTGTCCCGCAAAAAATAAGACCTCACATGACTCTGTGGGTCAAAATACGGAAAAATTATAGCTCTGAAAATGTGGTGATGCAAAAACTATTTTTACAATAAAAGCGTCTTTTAGCGTGTGACAGCTGCCAAAAATAAAAACCGCCATAAATAGTAAATCAAACCCCCCGTTATCACCCCCTTAGTTAGGGAAAAATAATAAAATAAAAAAAATGTATTTATTTCCATTTTCCCATTAGAGTTAAGGCTAGGGTTAGAGTTAGGGCTGAGATTAGGGTTAGGGGTGTGTTGTGGTTAGGGTTGGAGTTAGAATTGGGGGGTTTCCACTGTTAAGGCACATCAGGTGCTCTCCAAACGCAACATGGCTACTGATCTCAATTCCAGCCAATTCTGCGTTGAAAAAGTCAAATGGTGCTTCTTCCCTTCCAAGCTCTGCCATGCTCCCAAACAGTGGTTTACCCCCACATGTCTGGTATCAGCCTACTCAGGACAAATTGGACAACAACTTTTGGGGTCCAATTTCTTCTGATACCCTTGGGAAAATAAAAAAATTGGATGCAAAAATGTCATTTTTGTGGAAAAAAAATGATTTTTTTTTAATTTTTATGGCTCTACGTTATAAACTTCTGTGAAGCACTTGGTGGTTCAAAGTGCTCACCAAACAGCTAGATAAGTTCCGTGGGGGGTCTAGTTTCCAATACGTGTCATTTGTAGTGGGGTTTCCATGGTTTAGGCACATCAGGAGCTCTCCAAACGTGACATGGCATCCGATCTCAATTCCTGCCAAAAAAGTCAAATGGCGCTGCTTCCCTTCCGAGCTCTGCCAAGTGCCCAAATAGTGGTTTACCCCCACATGTGGGGTATCAATGTACTCAGGACAAATTGCTCAATAACTTTTGGTGTCCTGTTACCCTCGGGAAAATAAAAATTGGGGGTGAAAAGATCATTTTTGTGGAAAAAATATGATTTTTTAATTTTACGGCTGAACATTATAAACTTTTCTGTGAATCCCTTGGGGGTTCAATGTGCTCACCACATATCTAGATAAGTTCCTTGGGTGGTCTAGTTTCCAAAATGGGGTCACTTGTGGGGAGTTTCGGCTGTGGAGTCGGAGTCATGGAGTCGGCGCTCATTTTGGTGGACTCGGAGTCGGTATAAAATACTCTGACTCCTAAAATATATAATAAATTGGGTACAGTAGTTCAATGCAGAATGTGCTGAATATTTTTTCATAGGAATTTGTGGAAGTTATGAAATGTCCTATAAATGGCTGTTCTATTCCTGATCTAAGGCTACATTCACACACAGCGTTTTTGCTGTGTTTTTTGAGGATACGTTTTTCAGCTGCAAAAGCAGATCAGCTTTTTAAAAAACCGCATCACCTGAAAGGTTTTTGAGCTCATAGATACAAAAGCAGATTAGAAATCTGCTCTATCTATCCATATCTATCTATCCATATCTTTTCTGTACCAAAAGGAATGAAAGCCGGGTAGCACACAGACTAATACTCCTTTTTTTTTTTTTTTTTTTTTTTTTAAGCACCAGTCAGGTACACCTCACAGCTGCCCAAAAGGACGCCCAGGACAGGCATTGCTCGTCTTCAGTAACACATCAACATCAATTCATAGTTGGAATAAATAGACTACATTCACCACATCTTAAGGTGCAGGCTTTATTTTCAAGTGTTGGGGTGTGCAGTATAAGGTTCTGCAGCAGCTGAGGTGTGCAGTATGAGGTTCTGCCCACCCTAGTTTTGATCCTGGCTAAAACCGTTTCTTATGGATATGGCGAACCCTCAGGTAACCCTAAATGAAGGTCAATGGACACAGGTGGCTGAATTAAAGGAATTGCTTAATCACCTATTTACCGTGACTAAAAAATTACAAGCTGAGGATTTAACTCCTGGCATTTTCATAAGGGAGTGGAAGAACTTGCTATTTTGCCTGTCCCAAAGAGGAGATTTAATCGCAGATAGCATTTCTGCTTCAATGAAACGGAGAGAGACACAGCTATTGGAAAATAAAATTTTTCTGGCAGCTGTTTTTGTGGACCCAGGTCATCGTATATTGCTTGATGATCAACAGCTTACTAAAGGAAAAGCTCTGACTGAGGTAGCAGTTAGGATGAGTGGCCTACAGGAGGACTGCCAGGCGCAAGAGGACTTGGGTCCTGACAGTGCTACTGCTGCCATATCTTCATCCTCATCAGATGAGGAGTTTGACTTTTGACAAGTATTTGGATGATATGGAGCAGGCAAAGCGTTGCTGCAAGGAAAAAGATTTCACTCCGTCTCCTATAGCAAGCAGATTGACCATATTTCAGCAAAATGTTTCACTTGCTCTCAAAGAAAAAGAAAAATTCAACCGTTCATCAAAACTGACTGTGCATGAGGCAATTCCTTTATACTTGGAAATTGTTAGAGATGTTGCCCATGTGGTTACGGCTTTGCCTCCAACCCAAGTTACTGTAGAGAGGTTGTTCTCTGGCCTTAAAATTATTAGGTCAGATTTGAGGTAATCTATGAAGGAGGATCTGATGGAGGCAATTCTATTTCTTAGAACAAATTCATAGACTGCACAAATGTTATTTAGTATGTTTTTGTTGAAAATTGTTTCTTGCCACTTACATAGTTTATTACATAGTGTTATATATATATATATGTAATTGATATTACAATTTATTACAGTTTTTTGTTCTAAAGTTGTATTCCAATAAATATATATTAAGTTCTATCTAAATGTCTTGATTATTGTATCATAAAAATGATTAAATGTCTGATGTTCACATTGTACTACAATAAATTTTTCACTTAAATATAAGCAATATATGTTGGAGTCGGTGGAAGGAAAATTGAGGACTCTGAGTCGGAGTCGCAGGTTTGGCTTACCAACTCCACAGCCCACTGTTTAGGTACATCAGGGGCTCTCCAAACGTGACATGGCATCCCATCTGAATTCCAGCCAATTTTGCAGTGAAAAAGTCAAACGGCGCTCGTTCCCTTCCGAGCTCTGCCATGCTCTGAAAAAGTGGTTCCCCCCCACATATCATGTATCAACGTACTCAGGACAAATTGCTCAATAACTTTTGCAGTCCAATTTTTCCTGTTACCCTTGGTAAAATAAAAAATTTGATCCTGAAGTAATTTTTTTTGTGAAAAAAAGTTAAATGTTCATTTTTTTTAAACATTCAAAAAATTCCTGTGAAGCACCTGAAGGGTTAATAAACTTCTTCAATCTGGTTTTGAGTACCTTGAGGGGTGCAGTTTTTAGAATGGTGTCACTTTTGGGTATTTTCTATCATATAGACCCCTCAAAGTGACTTTAAATGTGATGTGGTCGTAAAAATAAAATGGTGTTGTAAAAATGAGAAATCGCTGGTTAACTTTTAACCCTTATAACTTCCTAACAAACAAAATTTTGGTTCCCAAATTGTGCTGATGTAAAGTAAACATGTGGGAAATGTTATTTATTAGGCCGTGGTCACACTAACCGACGCAAAATACGGTCCGTAGTTTACAGGCGTAATACGGATGAATGACCCCTAAATAGTGCTCCGTATGTCATCCGTAAGCAAGGTGTGGTTGCGTATTTTGCGCATGTCTGCATCCATATGTAATCCGTATGCTGAGATTTTCTCGCCGGCTTGCAAAATGGACATATAATGGAGCCCTATGACAGGGTTTCTAACAGAAACGAAATAATAGATATAGACACACAGAATGCATATATATATATATACTGTATATGTATGTGTATGAGTGTGTGTGTGTGTGTGTGTGTGTGTGTATATATATATATATATACACACACACACACACACACAAGTCATTGAGATAAACATATATATATATTTATATTTCACATAGTTCTTCATAGCAGAATAGCCGCTAATTCAATTGCCGGCTTCTATCAAATCATTCCCCAACCCAACATGAAATGACACATGGTTTACATTCAGTAAAGCATTTCATTTCATGTTTTTTAATATGTCCCTGACTAATAATTAGATGAGGGTTTGTGTGCAAAATTTGGGAGTTGTAGTTGTTATTTTAAGGGGTTAATTCGTTGTTAACAAATGCGTGGGCTTCCCATTGCCCTATAGTGGTGGCAAATGGGTTAATCTAACCATAGACTTGCATTGGCGTACTACAGGCGTAGTACGCTGACAATCGCAGCATGCTGCAATTGGCACGGACCGTAGAATACGCCCGAGAAATATACAGCTGTTGGGAGCTGCCCCATACAGAATAATTTGTCCGTGTGTAATGCGTGCTTTTAACGCCTCTCACTCGTCCGTATTCCTCGCCAGTGTGACCCCGGCCTTAAGTTTTTTGTGTGCCATATCTCTGTGATTTAAGAGCATAAAAATTCAAACTTGGAAAATTTCAAAATGTTCAAAATTTTTGCCAAATTTCCGTTTTCTTCACAAATAAACGCAAGTTATATGATTGAAATTTTACCATTAACATGAAGTACAATATGTCATGAGAAAATAATGTCAGAATCACCGGGATCCATGGAAGCGTTTCAGAGTTATTACCTCATAAAGGTACAGTGGTCAGAATTGTAAAAATTGGCCCGGGAGTTAACGTGCAAACCACCCTTGGGAGTAAAGGGGTTAAGGCACACGCTTCTTGTTGGGATTTCTATCATATCACAGGAGGAGACAATTATTATGGGCCACAATGACAACACGTCGACACTAGAGGGCAGCATCATTCCCTATGCCCAATGGCTTTTCCTAATTCTATGTGTCTAGCCACTGAGCTATAGTAAAATATTGACTCCACACGAGGACAAAAATCTGTGCCCCCTATAATAAGCCAATTCACGCTCAAGGAAGTGAGAGCAGGTTCCTAAATATTTAGCAGCACAGAAGTTTCTATAGAATTCGGCCAACAGGGCAGACATGCAGACAATCAGTTTGCGGAACGTATTTACCTGCTTTCTGCACAAAAAAGTGAGAAAAGTGGTTTATTAATGCAGAAGGTGAGAGAAGTTTTTGCTATCAGGAATGGAGTGCCATCATTCTCTTAAGATGGATAAATACAATCGTGGCCAAAAGTTTTGAGACTGACACAAACTTTGGTTTTCGTCCATGGAACCAAAATGCCAATGTCTTTTTCACCAAAGCAACTTAGTTATCACTTTTCCCATGTGACCTGGTCTCCATTATGGAGGAGAAAAAGCATCATCACAACCTTGCCCTGGATGATGGGAGTAGTTGCTCGTGGAGGAGGTTTAGATTTTATTCTTCATTCATGGCCCTGTTGAGGTATTACTGTGAGTGAGCCCCTCCATTGATGAGAAGCCCCCACACACGAGTGGACTCTTTACTGCTGGCAAACACAGGACTTATGGCAGCGTCATATTTTGTTCTCCGGACAGTCATTCTTCCAAATGTCCCAAACAGTTTGTAGGGAAAACTCAGAGAAAATATCACACCTGTCATTTCCAGAATTCCATAACTTTTCCTGCAATTTCAATGTAGAGATACAAGGCTCAGACACACGGCTCAGACACACAGCTGCTAGATATTAATTGAATTCTTTATTCACTTCATACAAGATATTACATGTAGAAGTTCATGATGATGATGATGATGGGTCCAGGACTCACGGAGAGTCGTCGTCCGTCAGCACTCAGGAGAGGAAAAATCCCCAGTGGAGGAAACCTCTAGGGAACCATGGCTGACGGACTGCCCTTCCCCTGGGCGGTGCTGGATCATGGCAGCATGTGCCGTAGATCGGGTCAGATGCAGCAGAAGATTCACTGATCCTGTGATCACATCTGACTGCAGAAAGTAATGAGGACAGAGACCGAGCCCGGGATCTGCTTCGTCCTGAGGTGCGGCTCATCTGCTCCTGACATGGCGGCCACCACATCATTGACTTGTGATAGCCGTCACCTCTTGCCGTACTCCATCTTCATTGTGGGGGCACAGAGAGACCCCGGCTCTGGAACAGTGATCTGCAGAGAGATAAAACAAACCTGATCATGGAGCAGCCGAATATTACATATCAGAGACAAGCAGACTATTTACTCCCACTCACTGCCGCTCATTACACTCTTCTTACCTGGATTATATTTGGTCCATAGTAATGACAGAAACACTGACACTTGTCATAGTTGCGACTTGGGGTCATTCTTGTCTGGTTCACACCTCTCTGTACGAAATAACAGAAAACAACTTAAAATGCTGGGATAATCTCTTAGTACATCTTTATAGGGGCTGGAGCTCAGTTCTTCTGATGCACAGCTCCGAATCCTCTGCTGTCTGTCACTAGTTATAAATCTGGGTACCACTAGGGGGAGCAGTAGAGTCTGTACGCTGCGGTGAGTGGGAGCTCCCCCTATTGGTGGCTGCAGGCAGTCAGGATGTGGCCACAGTTGTGCAGGGATTTGGATTATTTCACAGTAATGGTCACTTCTCCCCTCATCTTCCAGGAGAATCTCACCAGTAAACTATTTCATGTTCTCACAATGTGACATCATGGCCGCTGTTATTTTCAGCTCCTGTCATTACATTACAGGCTCGCACTCCTCCTGTAATAATGATCTTACCTTATGTAAACAGGAACTGGAATTGTTTTGTAAACAGGAATGGTCACAAATACCTTCATCCAGGATCCAGCAATTCATTAATAGCTACAGGAAGCGACTAGAGGCTGTTATTTTTGCAAAAGGAGGATCTACGAAATATTAATGTCACTTTTATGTTGAGGTGCCCATACTTTTGCACCGGTCAAATTTTGTTTAAATGCAGATTGCACATTTTCTGTTAGTACAATAAACCTCATTTGAATCCAGAAATATAACTGAGTCCATCAGTTATTAGATATATGAAACTGAAATAGCTGTTGCAAAAACCAAAATTGTTATAAAGAAAAAAGGTTAACATTAATAGGGGTGCCCAAACTTTAACATATGACTGTAAATATTGGATACAAGACCCCACCCCATATTTATACATTCACTATATTGAGGGTATTATGGAACGTCCATGGTTACTTAGGGTGGTTTCACGTTAGCGTTTTTGTGCGCAGCATTTCATGCGCACCTAAAAACGTGTGAAAAACTCATGACAACGCACCCTTTTTCCGACGCATGCGCTTAAAAGCGCAGCGTTTGCACGCGTTCGTATGCATTTTTTGCATGCGTTTGCGTTTTTATGCGCATGCGATCGAAGGAAAAAAAGACAGATGAAATTCAATGATAAAAACACAACCAATGGGACACAAGTGGGCGTGTCTCATGGGATTACTGTAAATATACCATATTGCAGAGAAGAAATCCTCCTATTTTGCTCCTGTATCCTGCGTCAAGATGGATCTTCAAATGGACAGTTTGTACCGCAATCTTGATTTGGATCTTGGCTTGTTTTTTGCTTTTGTTGTAACTTGTGATGAAGAATGGAAGAAAGAAAGACGGAGAAGCTGGCGTCGGCGATTTTGGCGACACCCTATTGTGGAAGACCGGGAGGGCTTTGGAGCTTACCACTCTTTATTCACCAAGCTAAATAACAATCCAGCCAAATATTACGACTACACAAGGATGTATCAAGACAGTTTTCGTTATTTGCTTCGACGCGTTGAAGGAGCCATCACCAGGCAGGATACACAGCTCTGGAGAGCGATTCCTGCTGAGGAGCGTCTGTTGGTGACACTACGGTACGTAATATTTCAAAGTAAATGCCTCTGATAATTATTATTGTTTGGCAATGTACTTATTTTTTTTTTTTATTTCTCTTTTTATTAGATTTCTGGCTACTGGAGAGACATTAACATTGCTCCATTTTCAGTACCGGATAGGAATTTCAACACGTTCTGGGATTGTTGCAGACACCTGCCGGGCTTTGTGGGACGTTCTTCGTGGTGAATTTTTACCAATACCCACCACGGAAATATGGAAGGACAAAGCTGCAAAATTCCATGAAGTTTGTGATTTTCCCAACTGTTTTGGAGCAGTGGATGGCAAACCTATCCGGATTACCAAACCGGCAAGAACTGGATCTCAGTACTTCAATTATAAAAAATATTTTTCAATAGTGCTCATGGCCATTGCCGGTGCAGACTGCAGCTTTGTGGTCATGGACATCGGATCATTTGGACGTACTAATGATTCGAGAACATTTAAAGACTCAGACATGGGCCAACGATTATATCTGAATAATTTCAATTTCCCTCAGCCACAACCACTTCCCAACACTGAAGGACCTGCAATGCCGTTTGTTGTGGTTGGAGATGAGGCCTTTCAGATGTGCGCCAATCTCCTTAAACCATATTCCAGTCGGGACTTGGACCATACTAAAAGAATTTTTAACTACAGACTATCCAGGGCAAGAAGAACTGTGGAGTGCGCCTTTGGTATCCTTGTCTCAAAATGGTGCATTTTGCAAACATCAATTAATCTAAAAATTGAAACAGTGGATGAGGTGGTCAAGGCGTGTCTGGTTCTCCACAACTACATAATGGCTAAAGAGCGACCCAACGTTCAACTTGATGAACCTATTTCTAACCCATTGCCAGATTACCAGAAAGAAAAGTAGAGGAGTATATTGTACATTGGAACTGACATGGAGATATGAGGTGTCAAAAAATCTTTTGTGTATACGGCGCACGGTGTGTTGCCGGCGACGGGAGAGTCAAAGAACAGTCACTGGTTGGGGGAAAAAAACATTTATTTGTAAAAATTATGTTGTTGACTGATACTAAGGTGAATATTTATGGGAAAAAGGGGTATTGCTAAGTTGGAGATTCGTTTGGGTTTGGCGAAGGGGAGGTGCCAAGTATGCTTGCTGGAACTTCAGGGATACTGGAGGTTGACACATTGGGAGGTGAAACATGAGAAGGTAAAGACAAAGAGGTAGGTGATGCTGGAGGGGGTGATAGTGTAGGAGGTGTTGGTGGAGACACATGGACAGTTCTCCTTTTTCTTTTTTTTGACCGGTGGCTCCGCTGTGTTTGGTTGCTTGTACACGGCCTGGTGGTGGGTGTGGTCAATGTCCCCTGTGTTTGCTCTGTGTTGTGGTCTGGCATGGTGGTGGTGGACCTCCGCGCATGACCAGGACTCAGCGTCTGCTCTGTGTGGTGGGCTGGCCTGGTGGTGGTGGACCTCCTTGTATGACCAGGACCCAGAGTCTGCTCTGTGTGGTTGGCTGGCCTGGTGGTGGTGGACGTCCTTGCATGAGCAGGATTCGGCGGAGCGGTGTAGTGTCGGCATGGTGTGGTGTTGGGCGGCTGTGGGCATGGTGGTGGATGCACAATGATATGCAGCAGAACTCGATATTAGACTTGACAGCTGTGGTACTGGTGGAAAGGCTGCCGCTGGTGGTGGCTGCATGAACCGAGTCTGTTGCATAGCATTGACATATGCTGCATTGCAAGCCTGCATCACAGTAAGCTGGAGTTCCGGCGTTAGGTTTTCCGACATGCCCTTCTCTATGGCACTAAAGAAATGTCTTGCCGGTCTCTGGAGCTTGACTTCCAGTTGTTCAAGGCTTCGGGTGACTTTGGAAAAACCAGTTTGCACTGTGTCACCCAGCGCCTTGAAGCAATTCTGGAAGACTGTGCCCAAATGTACAAACTCGGGCATGAGTGGCCTGTCCGAGCCCCGCTGGCGGGAAGAGCCATAAAAAGGAGGGGCAGAGGACTCGGACAGGGGAAGACCGGATGGACCGGCTGCCGGTTCTCCAGACTGTGCTGCAGGCCTACTTACCCCTTCGCTGTGGGATGTCTGGGACGGGTCCGATGGCGTTTCATGAAGGACCGATCCTGATGCCGATCCAAGTTCTAAGGTGCTGCTATGGGTTCTGTGAAAAGAAAAGAAAAGGAAACATTACTACACAAAAATTTAAATATTAAATTCGCCAACTCCTGTGGAATATAAAAATTCTGATTAGGTAACACAACACAATGGAGTCCAACAAGAAAATACTTACACTCTGCGAGCAAGGACCGGTCTCAGGAAGCTGAGGAGACGATGGTACTTATACTTCCTGGTCCTTGCCCCAGCACCGCTTTGAACCTGGCCCTCCTGCCTTAGGTCCCTATTGAAGCGGTCCTTCATGGAACGCCATCTAGTTTTTACTTCACTGTGAAAGGAAACAAAAAAAAATTTAACAATAGCAGTTTTGGCAATGATAAAACACAACCGTATGTGATGCAATAAACTCGCAGGAGTTCATCACATCACACACGTTTTTGTGATCACGGCCAGCTCTATCACTGCAGCATTGTCACAATACTTACGAAAGTCCTTTTGACCCTTATCTGAGTCATTGTCCCATCCATCCCACAGCGATTTGGCCACCTCGTTCCACAGCCGCCGTACCACCACTGCGTCGAAATGCAGAGGATCACGGTTGTCCCACAACGGAACTCGTTCATGGACAGATGTGATGAGGAGGTCGTTATTCACCTCCTTCTCGTCCCATTGTGGAACCTAGAATTGAAAGAAAGACATGAATGTTTGAATGATATAATAGTTTAACCCATTTACTCGCAAGGGTGGTTTGCATGTTAATTCCCGGGCCAATTTTTACAATTAGGACCAATGTCCCTTCATGAGGTCATAACTCTGGAACGCTTCCATGGATACTGGTGATTCTGACAGTTTTCTCGTGACATATTGTACTTCATGAGTGGTAAAATTGCATTCATTTCATTTTTCCATAACAGGTGATAACGGGGGGTTAGATTTACTATTTAGAGCGGGTTTTTATTTTTGACAGCTGTCGCACGATAAGACGCTTTTTATTGTAAAAATAGTTTCTGCATCACCATATTTTGACAGCTATAATTTTTCCATAGTTTGACCCACCGAGTCATGTGAGGTCTTATTTTCAGCGTGACGAGTTGACGGTTTTTTATTGGTACCATTTTCGGGCATAAGACATTTTTTGGTCGCTTTTTATGACAGTTTTTGGGACGCAGAATGAACAAAAACCATCATTTCCAGAAATTCTTTTGGGGGTACACCGTTCCGCGTGCGGTAAAATTGATAAAGCAGTTTTATTCTTTGGGTCAGTACGGTTATAGCGATACCTCATTTATGTCGTTTATTTATGCTTTGCCGCTTTTATGCAATTAAAACAATTTTATATAAAAAGAAAATAATTTTTGCATCACTTGATTCTGTGAGCTATAACTTTATTTTTTCGCTGATGATGCTGTGTGACGGCTCTTTTTTTGCGGGACAAGATGACGTTTTAAGCGGTACCATGGTTATTTATATTCCTCTTTTTGATTGCGCGTTATTGCACTTTTTGTATGATAATAAAGCATTATCTTTTTGCTTTTTTTATGGGGTTCGCTAAAGGGGTTAACTAACGGGACAGTTTTATAGGGCGGGTCGTTACGGATGGGGCGATAATGGCAATTTGTTTTACATTATTTGTACCCTTTTTTTAAACAATTTTTTTTACATTGTCACATACAATGTCACAGGGGGACATAACTGTCATGTGACAGATCGCTGATCTGTCACATCACACATCAATGTGACACAGCAGCGATCTGTCACAGGCACTGTTGCTGGCTTCCTCATGGGGTTAAAAAAAACAAACGATCCTCGGCCCCGAGTTGGCTGCTCCGGTCTTTCATCACCACTTGAAGAGCTCTGTGAAGAAAAAGTAAAAATTTTACACATGTGTAGAAGTGACAGTGAATACTTACGAACAGTTGATAAGGTACTCCACTTGGTTGTCCACTGTGGGAATTCTCACTGGTTGATGGCATGATCCCCCTGAATTCTGCAAGAATAAAATTACACCAAAAAAAAATTACATACTGCAGGGCTAAAAACCAAAAAAAAAAAATTAGCTGGTATACTTACATGTCCCAAAGCTGTGCTGTCCTCTCCAGAGTCTGTAGAACTGTGAAGGAAAATCAATGCCCACCCACAATATTTATGTATCTTTTTTGGGGGGTTGGTCTAGATGGTCCCTGCTCAGACAACGCAAGCGCACGCTAACGCAGTCGTGCGCATGTCACTGCGCACATAAGCGCTCCCATAGACTTTTATGCGTTTTTTTGGTGCACTCCATGCGCAAGAGTGCGCATGCATTTTTAGATTGAAAATTGGCACCAGAAAAATGCAACATGTTGCGTTTGGCGCCACACGACGCACTCGCCGAGACGACGCATGCAAACGTGTGCAAGCGCAAGTCCATGCGCCCCACATGTTAAAGATGGGGCGCATGGATGCGCCGCAAACGCTGCGCACAAAAACACTAATGTGAAACCACCCTTATAGAGGTAAAGCTAATGATTCTCGACTAAAGGTTTTACTTACAACTATCTTAATCACAAAAATTAATTTTCCCTGACAGTAGATTGCATGTAGAAGCCTGTTTTAATAAATCATACTATTTTGCAACTAGGAGAAATGTAATGAATTTGGCTTTCACTTTTCAGTCAGGCCTAATGCAAAAGGGGACAATATTTTGGCTCAGTATCTATACACTTGGAATTGCAGTTTTCAATTTCCAAAATTAAATTTTTAGCGACCTGCCAGCCAAAGGAAAAGGAAGGAAGTTAAAGGCGTTCCTGTTGGAGTTCAAGCTATATCCTTATGTGGAAACACGAAGGTCAGTGGGTGCTCTCGTCCACTGGCTTGAGACCACATGAATCAGAGCTCATCCACTGAATGCCCTCACTTCTTTCCCGTGTGCAGAATACCACTCCGACAACACAGAGTGAGGGTAAAACAGCGTGACAATAACATAAAGAACAGTCCCAGGACAATACCCAAGATAATGCAAAATTAGAGTCTCACCCTTCCGCTGGCTTGCTGTGATTAGAGCAGCTGCTAATTTGGGGCTTCCAGTGCTAACTACTCCCACCTGTGGCACCCTGCTTTTGGCGGGAACCCACAGAGAGGAGGTACCGACACGCTTAGGAGGCTCATGTGGCCAGGTGACCAGAGGGTCACAATCTGGCTTCTCCAAACCTTTCCATGGGGGCCAGGTGACTGGAAGGTCCGAATAGTGGCTTCTGCATATGGACTCCTCCAACATTTGTACCACAATCACGTTACCTGATTGCTTCGATTCCTGAGCTTAGGTTCAACTACATTTTGTTTTATGGCTCCAGTTGAGCCTGACCTTTTTGATATTTTATATGTCTCTTGCTATGATGATTGATCTACATACACTATGTACTGTATTATTTTCTATTAATAAAGTGAAATGGTTTAACAGTGTCTATGGGCTGTGTGGGACCCTGACCTGAGATGCCGACCTCCTTCAAAGGATGACTCACCAAGCCGTACTCCATTCATTTGTTTTATAATGACTAAGATACGTTTTTTTCTCGTGGAACGTAAGGGGCTTGTGAACACCCAGGAAAAGGGTTCAAGTCTTTTTTTTTTTTTGTTACCCCGTAAATATAACCCCAAGATGGTGAGCCTTTAAGAAGCCCACCTCATCCAAAGCACAAGAGCACTGGGGTCCCTATGTACCTATCACACATCATACTTGAGGGGAGTTTCAGTGCGTGTGCATAATTCCCTCGGGTGGCATGTAGTATCTTCATGGTCTACCACCGAAGGTCGCTATAACATCATTGATGCATACCTTGAATTTTCACCCATTGTAATACTAGCTATATACAATCCCCCTCCGACTAATCTGGAATGCTTCAAAGAGGCTGCTATATTCGCAGCCACATATCCCTGTGCGCCAAATTATTTTTAGGGGACTTTTAACTTGTTAGTGGACCCTCAAAAAGAAAAAAAATTAGTTAACATTGTGCAAGATGGTGCTCAGGGGCCTTGGCAATTACAGGCTTTTGTGGGAGGGTAGGAGTGACCTCAGGAGAGTGAGAAACTGTCATTCTAGAGTGCTCCCTTGTCTTGCTTTCACTAGAAATGTGGATCAGCCCTATGTTCTATCTCATTTTATTACACAGGACCAGGCAATGTAGTATCATTTTCAGGTAGTTTCCATAGTTATCTGTTTATGCTATGTCATGGAGTCCTTTTCCAGTATCACACAATCAACAGAGCAAGAGAATAGTGAACAATTCCAAGACCTTTATTTAGGCAAAAATATGAAAAGTCCATATACAATCCACCAAACAAAGGGTAAGATAGCCCAGAACCCGAATACAGTTCAGTAACAGGATAAAAGCCCTAGGAAATGAGTCCAACAATCCTGCAGACAGAGGATAACATAGTCCATATACTCTGTGTCACCTCCCTGATATATTAAAAGTCCCTCTCATTCACAGGATGGGGGGGGTTAAAGATCACATGGGCTCATTGTTTCAACAAGCTAGGTCAATATGTCATTAGCATATTAGTAAACAGACCCTGTGGAAAGATAACAGTACAGAGCTGTGGGGGCTGATATCAGATGTCAACAACAGCCATTGATCAATTAGCAAAAAACTCATCCTACCAGAGAACACCATGAAAATCAGTAAAATATTAATACCAACAAAATGATCCCCACATATCATATCCCACCATCACAACCTCTCCCCCTTCTTGATAAGTGAGTATGCCATGAGGTCTACACAGACCTCAGGCCTGCTCACTTAAGTCAACTTTGCTCCACTGTTTATAGTTCCTTGTACAGTCGCAGGGGTGCAATAATCATCATGAGCACTTCTTGTCCTTCCAGAAATTCCCGGGTCCTGGCGTTACTGTCATACCAGGTTTTTTGACTGGACTGGACCATTCGCTGATGTTCATTAGCCAAGGTATGTAGCTGGCCAAGACGGTCTCTGAACTCTAGAACGTAGGGAATGATGGGCGTTCCTATGTCTGCGATATCTCCCTCCAATTGTTCTTTCAGAAGAGTGAGAGGCCCACGGACCTTACGGCAAAACAGATTGCTCCCCGGTGAGGTCCGGAAGTTGTGATGCTTGAAGAGCCTGTAGTCGGGTGACTGCTCCCATAAAATGACATTGTAACTCTCCAATGTCATTTCCAAGGAGGATATCTTCAGTAAGTCCTCCCATAACGCCAATCCAACACAGTTTTTTCTCCAAAACCATAATCCAAACGCACCAAAGCTCGCTGTATATATTTGCGGACACCACCCGCCAGGACAATGGGAATTTCTGGGCCCTGGTCGAACCACAAGGGGGTCAGCTATAGTCAGGAATGCTCCTGTGTCTCTAAATCCCGACACTTTATATCTATCAATTAGGATATTTTGCAGGTGGCGTTGCCGTTGCTCTGTATTTCTGAGGGACAAAGGCCAGAGTCTGTACACTCCAGGAGAGGTATCTATGGTGCCCGGGTCAGTGGTCCTCTCATGAGGGGGTGGTGGTAACTCTTCCTCAGGCAGGAAGGAGTTCACAAGATGCACTGGACGAGATGGGGCTCCCTCTGAATCCTTGAGGGACAGTTGGATTGCAAATACCCAGGTTGCCTACACCCATAACATCTCCTCTCGGTGATATCCCCAGGTCATGGTCGGAACTGTTGGGGCCCAAGATTGTGAGGCGTGATTTCCATCTACGTACGGTTCTTATGAGACTCCGGGAGAACCATTTGTATGCTAAGCTGGAGAAGTGCTCATTTTTTATGCAAGAACTATCTTTTCTGGGTGTAATTGTATCCGGGGAGGGATTCCGCATGGATCCAGGGAAGGTTCAGGCCATTACAGATTGGGTTCAGCCTCATGACCTGAAGGGGTTGCAGCGATTTCTGGGCTTCGCTAATTATTATAGGAAGTTCATTAAAGGGTTCTCGCAGGTGGTGAAACCTTTGACGGACCTTACTCTTAAAGGGGCAGATGTAAAAAATTGGTCTGTGGCCGCAAAAAATTCCTTCCTTACATTAAAGAAGTGCTTTACTACAGCCCCTGTGTTGGTACAACCCGATTCGTCAATACCTTTTATCGTCGAGGTCGACGCTTCGGAGGTGGGGGTGGGGGCAGTATTGTCACAGGGCCCCCCTACCCTGACTAACCTCAAACCCTGTGCCTTTTTCCTCTAAGAAGTTCTCTTCAGCCGAGAGAAACTATGATGTCGGTAACGGAATTGTTAGCAGTTAAATTGGCCTTCGAAGAATGGAGGCATTTTTTGGAGGGGGCCGCTCATCCCATTACGGTCATCACTGATCATAAAAACCTGGCCTATATCGAGTCTGCTAAGAGATTGACCCCCAGACAGGCTCAGTGGGCACTTTTTTTTTTTCTCGATTTCATTTTACCATCAAGTTCTGACGAGGGTCTAAAAATGTAAAGGCGGATGCCTTATTCCGAAGTTTTGATTCTGTGTCACCTCCTTCCTCCATTCTTCAACCAGGAGTGGTTGTAGCCGAAATCTCCGCTGAGCTACAGAGAGAGATTCTGGAAGCACAAGCACAAGCTCCCAGGAATAAACCCCCAGGTAAATTGTTTGTACCCGAACAATTCCGTCTCACACTCCTTCAAAAATTTCATGATTCTGTGTTAAGTGCACACCCTGGTATTGCAGCTACCCGGGGGGCAGTAGCTAGGGGGTTTTGGTGGCCCTCTATGGGTACTGATATAAAAAGGTTTGTGAATACTTGTGGGGTGTGCGCTCGCTCTAAAAGCTCTCAGGTCCGGCCGGCCGGGGAATTGGTGCCTTTGCCAATTCAGGATAAACCATGGACACGCCTGTGAACGTGGTGTCAGACAGGGGTGTGCAATTTGTGACCAGGTTTTGGAGAGCGTTTTGTATGAAGTTGGGGGACGCGCTGTCATTCTCCTCTGCCTATCACCCTGAATCCAACGGACAGACTGAACGCACCAACCAGTCATTGGAACAGATTCTGAGATGCCTGGCCTCCTCCAGACAGGAGGGCTGATGTGAGGTATTGCCCATGGCAGAATTTGCATTCAACTGTCGGATTAATCAGTCTACCGGAAAGTCTCCCTTTCAGGTCAATTATGGGTTTGTTCCGTAGTTTGGGGAATTTTCCCGTATGGATTCGGATGGGGGAAAAAGTCTGGTTGTCCACCCGTAACATGAAACTTAAAATACCCTCTATGAAGTTGGGCCCCAAATTTATTGACCCATACAAGATTGTAGAGGTGATCAACCCGGTGGCATACAGATTACAGTTGCCCACCTCCTTCAAAATCTTTAACGTCTTCCACAGGTCCCTATTAAAACCTGTGGGGACAGTTAGAGAAGATCCCTCATCCGTGGCTCCACCAGTGTTGGTAGAGGGTCAACTGGAGTACGAGGTAGGGCGCATCGTTGATTCACGGAGGGTGCGGCGGAGACTTCAGTACCTTATTCATTGGAAGGGATATTCCGTTGAGGATCGGTCATGGGTTCCGGCCAGTTCAGTGCACGCTGATTGACTGGTGCGGGCTTTTCATGCCAGATACTCTGAGAAACCTGGGGGTCCAGTGGCCCCCCATTAAGAGGGGGGTACTGTCATGGTTAGGACATGGTTAATGTCCTGTTCTCACAGGGTTAACTTTTGCCGGCCTCTCTTTGGATCTGGGAGGGGTATTTATACTCACTCCAGACTAAGATTCCTTGTCAGCTATACTGTTATTCTGGCTGTGTCTGACCCCCCTGGTGTGCGTGGATACTGCATTGCTTGTTTGATTCCCGTGTATGACCCGGTCTGTCCCCTCACTCTCAACTCTGTCTCTTGTTTTGGTACTATTGTTTTCTCCGGTTCTGACCTCCTGGCTTGGCTATTGTTACTCCGTTACAGTTTGTCCCTATTGTACCGTCCATTGCCCGTTCTGGTTTTCTGATCTATTGCTACGTCCTGACTATTCGCTCTGTCTAACCCTTTGGTACTGTCCGGCTATCTCTTGCTTTGACCCGGCTTGATCTTGTTTACGTCCCTGTCTATGCCCCGTGGTAACTTGTCCCGGAGTTACCTTTCTAGGAGTTTCCCTGCAGCTCCTAGCTCTGTGGAGCTTAGGCCACGCCCCCAGAAGTCACGTGCTTCAGGTCCTGATAGTCTGAAGCACGCATCGTCACCGATGCTGTCCCGCTCCACAGGTATCTTTGAGCACTGTTTTTGTACTCAGGGCACGCGCGCTGGCTCAGTGAGCAAGTGCAGTGCGGTGTTCCTGACACAAATGATATACCATTTGAAAGGTAAACTTGCTCCCTTCAGCAAGAAAAGAGCCAAACAAACCACACATTCACGATTTTATCACTAAATGCAGTTTAAACATTAATTTTCGTAAACCTGCAAAAAGACACAATGACCTACAGGTGGCACTTCAACCGGAAGACATTTTGTGGCCTCTACTTATCAAACCAATTTATTGTATAACCAATCTATATATATATAAATACTTGTCTGTGTTCATCATCTCATTAACCTCTTCGCGACCGCCCACAGTAGATAAACGTTGGCGCTTGCTGGGCTTTGTGCAGCGCCGACGTTTATCTACTGTCGGCGGTTTTGTGCCCCCCGGGACCCCCTCATACCTTATAACGCGGGGATCCCGGTGCACAATGCATGCTGGGACCCCCGACGTCATCGAGACCTGATTGGTTCAGGTCCTGATGACGTCGCGTCACAGCAGCCAATGAGAGAGCTCGCTGGGAAAGCTGCTTGTTTCCCGGCGATCTCCCTCATTATAACGCGACTTCTCCTCTGAGCTCATGCTGACAGATGAGCAGAGGTGAAGCAGCGTTACAGTGTGACTAGATCGCTGCCTGGCACAGCTGATTGCTGCCTGGCACAGCTGTGTCAGGCAGTGATCTTGTCACACAGTAACGCTGCTTCACCTCTGCTCATCTGTCAGTGTGAGATCAGAGGAGAAGTGGCGTTACTATGTGCCGGGCAGCGATCTTGTCACATAGTAACGCTGCTTCTCCTCTGATCATCTGCCAGTGTGAGATCAGAGGAGAAGTGGCGTTACTATGAGTCAAAAATACAAAAAATAAAAAACACAAAAATAAAAAAAAGTAAAGAAAAAAAAGCAGGTAGGCAGGCTAGGGCTAGGTCTAGGGTTAGGTCTAGGGTTAGGGCTAGGGTTAGGGCTAGGGTTAGGGCTAGGGTTAGGGCTAGAGTTAGGGGTGTGTTGGGGTTAGGGTTGGAATTCGAATTGGGGGTTTCCACTGTTTAGGTACATCAGGGGCTCTGTAAATGCAATATGACGCCCGCAGACCATTCCATCAAAGTCTGCATTCCAGAACGTCACTACTTCCCTTCCGAGCCCCACCGTGTGCCCAAACAGTGGTCCCCCCCCACATGTGGGGTACCAGCGTACTCAGGACAAATTGGACAACAACTCTTAGGGTCCAATTTCTCCTGTTACCCTTGTGAAAATAAAAATTGGGAGCTAAAAGATCATTTTTGTGGAAAAAAAATGATTTTTTTATTTTCACGGCTCTACATTATAAACTTTAGTGAAACACTTGGGGGTTCAAAGTGCTCACCACACATCTAGATAAGTTCCTTGGGGGGGTCTAGTTTCCAAAAAGGGGTCACTTGTGGAGGATTTCCACTGTTTAGGCACATCAGGGGCTCTGCAAACGCGACATGACACCCGCAGACCATTCCATCAAAGTCTGCATTCCAAAACGTCACTACTTCCCTTCCGATCCCCACCGTGTGCCCAAACAGTAGTTTTCTTCCACATATGGGGTACCAGTGTACTCAGGACAAATTGGACAACAACTTTTGGGGTCCAATTTCTCCTGTTACCCTTGTGAAAATAAAAAATTGGGGGCTAAAAGATCATATTTGTGGAACAAAAATGATTTTTTATTTTCATGGCTCTACGTTATAAACTTCTGTGAAGCACTTGGGGGTTCAAAGTGCTCATGACACATCTAGATAAGTTCTTTAAGGGGTCTAGTTTCCAAAATGGGGTCACTTGTGGGGGTTTCCACTGTTTAGGCACATTAGGGGCTCTCCAAATGCGACATGGCGTCCTATCTCAATTCCAGCCAATTCTGCATTGAAAAAGTCAAACGGCACTCCTTCCTTTCTGAGCTCTGCCGTGTGCTCAAACAGTGGTTTAGCCCCACATACGGGGTATCGGCGTATTTGGGAGAAATTGCACAAAAAATTTTGTGGTTCATTTTCTGTTTTTACACTTGTGAAAATAAAAAAAATGGTTCTGAAGTAAAATGTTAGTGAAAAAAAGGTAAATGTTTATTTTTTCCTTCCACATTCCATTCATTCATGTGAAGCACCTGAAGGGTTAATAAACTTCTTGAATGTGGTTTTGAGTACATTGAGAGGTGCAGTTTTTAGAATGGTGTCACTTTTGGGTATTTTCTGTTATATTGACCCCCCAAACTCACTTCAAATGTGAGGTGGTCCCTAAAAAAAATGGTGTTGTAAATTTTGTTGTAAAAATGAGAAATCGCTGATCAACTTTTAACCCTTATAACTTCCTAAAAAAAAAAAATTATGTTTCCAAAATTGTGCAGATGTAAAGTAGACATGTGGAAAATGTTATTTATTAACTATTTTGTGCGATATCACTCTCTGATTTAAGGGCATAAAAATTAAAAGTTTGAAAATTGCAACATTTTCAAAATTTTTGCCAAATTTCGATTTTTTTTTAACATATAAGCGCAGTTCATATCTAAGAAATTTTACCACTATCCTGAAGTACAATATGTCATGAGAAAACAATGTTAGAATCAGCAGGATCCGTTGAAGCGTTCTAGAGTTATGGCCTCATAAAGTGACACTGGTCAGAATTGAAAAAAATTGGCCTGGTCACGAAGGCAAAAACAGGCTCAGGCGCGAAAGGGTTAAATACATTTACATTTGACCAGCTTGCTTTTTCTGAAATTGCCTGCGCCCCTGATGACCAATGTGCGAAAATTTTGCACAGGCCATGCTAGTAGCTAATAATTATGTAGCAGTTGTGGGAGTGGCGCAAAACTTTGCTGAGCTACTGAAGCGTCACTATTAACCAGTAATTCATAAAGGCGATCTAAAAAATCCCCCAAAATTTCTATTGGTTAAATAAATGGCGTATCTTTATCTAGCATTTGTGCGACTGGCGCTATCCGGGCGGAGATAAACAAATGCCACAATTTGGCAGTGGCAATAATTTTCATTGGTCTGCTGTTGCAGTGTGTCAGCAAGGCGATATAAAAAACACTAATTTTCTATTGGTTTAGTAAATAGCGTATCTTTATCTAGCAGTTGTGCACCTGGCGCAAAGCCTGCTGAGATACACACACAAACGTAACTACCTGCAATTTTTGTGAGTCAGCTGTTGCACGGTGTAATAAAGCTGATATTTGAAAAAAAAAAAATAGCCACACATTGCTAGATACAGTGAATTTGTACATAGCACCTCTCTTACGGTACTTGTGAAAAATAAAGCCAATATTTTTTTTTTTCCATAAACCTAACGCATTCAATATGAAAAAGGGTGACGTTAAGGGTCATGGATGTGATGGTGCCCGCCAAGGCCGTGTGACAGATCAGAAGGTGTCTATATCTCGTTCTACCTTCCTGTCAAAATTTGGTCAGCGTGTTACACCACTGATGAACCCAGACAAGTGCGAGGATGTTGTGGGTTGGATGGCAGACAAAGGTTCCAGTGTGTTGACAAGCAGCACCACGAAGCCTTTCACACGGACCAGTCTCAGTAGCCAATAGGCTCGGCCTCAGAATTCTCAACCTGGTTCTCTCTTTCTCCCACCATCAAAAGTCCCAGGAGACATATGACCCCAATGCTGGCCATTCTGATATACTGCTTGCGTTCCGTTGTACTTTATCAGGCCTCTCAACGTGCACCATTAAAGAGGGTCATGAGGAGGTGGAGTGCAGTGATGCCCAAACATTTGAGCACCCACGGCCAGGAGAAGGCACAATGAGGAAGGTCAATTCATGTCTGAAGAGGTGGAGGATAATCATGATTTACATTTGCTATCAGGTCCATAGAGCCCCCCCCACTCAAAAAGATAACAGGCCAACTGCCAAGGGTGGGTTGTTCCCCTGTATGACAATTTTTTTCTGAACTTCCTGCAGACCAAACAGTAATTTGCAGCATCTGCCAAACCTAACTATGAGGCAAGAACACTGCCAACCTCAGCACCACCAGCATTCAAAAGCACATGGCAGCCAAGCACCCCAGTAGGTGGGCGAAACGACTGGATACAAAAATCTGTGTCTGAGGGTGAAACCACTGCCCCTTCCCCATAGCTACAGCCTTCACAATCTGCTGTCCATGGAGCTGATGCCTCCTGCCCACAACCTGTAGTTGCACAAATACAACAGTCAGCTTCCATGTCCAGTTTGTCGACTGAGGGGCTACCTAATAACCATGTATAAGTATATAAGGGGACAATACAAATATCTCTCCGAGGATCTGTTTATACCAAGGAAGGTGACGGTCACAAGGGGGCATTCTCTGCGTCTGGAGGAGAAAAGATTTTTCCACCAACATAGAAGAGGATTCTTTACTGTTAGGATGGAATTCCCTGCCTGAGGAGGTGGTGATGGCAAACTCAGTCGAAGGGTTCAAGAGAGGCCTGGATGTCTTCCTGGAGCGTAACAATATTGTATCTTACAGTTATTGTTAGGTTCTTTAGAAGGAAGTAGATCTGGGGATTTATTCTGACAGAATTTTATAGGCTGAACTGGATGGACTAATGTCTTTTTTTGGCCTTACTAACTATGTTACTATGTTGTCCCAGCCCCAGACGTTTAACAGAAAGCAGAAATATCCACCCAGCCACCCACTGGCCCAAACTCTAAACACGCACAATGCCAGATTGCTAGCCCTGGAAATGTTGCTGTTTTGACTTGTGTGAGTCTTTCCATGACCTCTTGGCGGTGGCAGCCCCACGGTACTGGATGCCCAACCGCCACTATTTTTCCCAGTGTGTCGTCTCCGTGTTGCATAAGCATGTGTTACACAATATCAGCCGTGCTCTGGCCAACGCAGTCACAGGAAAGGTCCACCTAAGCACAGACACATGGACAAGTTCTTGTGGACAGGAACGATACATTTTCCTGAAGGCACACTGGGTGAACCTGGTAGAGTCTCAGACAGAGTCAGACGCTGGGACATCACACATCTTACCCACACCAAGAATAGCACACCCAACTTCCTTTAGGCTGTGTGCACACGCTGCGGATTAGGTGCGGATTCATCCGCGCGGATTTTGTAAAATCCGCAGGTGAAACCGCAGGTCAAAATACCTGCAATTTTACCTGAGGATTGCTCTGCGGTTTTGCCCTGCGGTTTTTCATCTCCTCAATGGAGGAGATGGCAAACCGCAGGAGAATCCCCAGAAAGAATTTACATGTCAATTCTATCTGCGTATTGAAAACCACAGATAATCCGCGCGAAAATTTCAGCACCGTCTGCATTGCGTTTTTTGATTCCGATAGGGAATCATGGTACTGTACACCGCAGCAAAAACTGCTGCGGGTCCGCAGCGGCCAAAACGGCTGCGGAACCGCAGCAAAATCCGCAACGTGTGCACACAGCCTTAGGGTTTCAGTCTCCTCGTTTTCCAGTTCCTGTCTCTCCTTTTCCTCCGCACCCTCAGCGGAACTAGCTTCCCCATCACTCCCCAGCCTGGAATTCTGCAGTACTGCCTTGGCGAAGCGGCAGTGCGCTCTGCTGAAGCTCATCTGTTTAGGTGATAAAGCTCAAAACGCAGCCGAGCTGTTGACAGAGATAAAAGAACAACTTGTATGATACAGACCCCTTGGGTAATTTTTTGAAAGCTTTGCACATTGTGCCATAGTGAAAATTGTACTCACTATCTCTACCTCTTGTAATAACTGCAAAATGTCTTGTGTGGTCCCCATCACAGCCTCTTTCAGCTTGTATGATACAGACCCCTTGGGTAATTTTTTGAAAACTTTGCACATTGTGCAACAGTGAAAATGGTACTCCCTATCTCTAGCAATGATAATATCTGCATAATTTATTGTGAGGTCCCCAGCACTGTCTCTATCAGCGTGTATCTGATAGCCTGATGTTGATTTTTGGGTCTGCAATTGGATATTTTGGAACATCAATGCATTAATATGCTCCACGCACGTCGTCGTCTTCAGGTTTCAGCCTTACACAGAATAATATGAGTATTGAAACATGCTATATACACTACCATTCAAAAGTTTGGGGTCACACAGACAATTTTGTGTTTTCCGTGAAAACTCATACTTTTATTAATCAAATGAATTGCAAAATGAATATAAAATCTAGTCCTGACATTGACAAGGTTCGAAAAAAAGATTTTTATTTAAAATAACAATTTTCTCCTTCAAACTTTGCTTTTGTCAAAGAATGCTCCCTTTGCAGCAATTACAGCATTGCAAACCTTTGGCATTCTATCAGTTAATTTGCTGAGCTAATCTGGAGAAATTTCACCCCATGCTTCCAGAAGTCTCTCCCACATGTTGGTTTGGGTTGATGGGCACTTTTTGCGTACCATATGGTCAAGCTACTCCCACAACAGCTCAATGGGGTTGAGATCTGGAGACTGCACTGGCCACTCCATTACAGATAGAATACCAGCTGCCTGCTTCTTCCCTAAATAGTTCTTGCATAATTTGGAGGTGTGCTTTGGGTCTTTTTCTGTTGTAGGATGAAATTGGCTCCAATCAAGCTCTGGCATGGCATTGCAAAATGGAGTGATGGCCTTCCTTATTCAAAATCCCTTTTACCTTGTACAAATCTCCCACTTTACCAGCACTAAAGCAACCCCAGGACATCACATTACCTCCACCGTGCTTGACAAATGGTGTCAGGCACTCTTCCAGCATCTTTTCAGTTGTTCTGTGTCTCACAAATGTTCTTCTGTGTCATCCAAAAACCACAAACTTGGATTTTTCTGTTCATAACACTTTTTACCAATCTTCCTCTGTCCAATGTCTGTGTTCTTTTGCCCATATTAATCTTGTCCTTTTATGAGCCAGTCTTGGATATGGCTTTTTTTTGCCACTCTGCCCTGAAGGACATCATCCTGGAGTCGCCTCTTCACTGTAGATGTTGACACTGGCGTTTTGTGTGTACTATTTAATGAAGCTGCCAGTTAAGGGCCTGTGAGACGTCGATTTCACAAACTACAGACTCTAATGTACTTGTCTTGTTGCTCAGTTGTGCAGCGGAGCCTCCCATTTCTCTTTCTACTCTGGTTAGAGCCTGTTTGTGCTCTCCTCTGAAGGGAGTAGTACACACCGTTGTAGGAAATCTTCAGTTTCTTGGCAATTTCTCACATGGAATAGCCTTCATTTCTAAGAACAAGAATAGACTGTCGAGTTTCACATGAAAGTTCTTTTCTTCTGGCCATTTTGAGAGTTTAATGGAACCAACAAATGTAATGCTCCAGATTCTCAACTAGCTCAAAGGAAGGTCAGGTTTATATGTTCTCTAATCAGTCAAACTGTTTTCAGCTGTGCTAACATACTTGCACAAGGGTTTTCAAGGGTATTCTAACCATCCATTAGCTTTCTTACACAGTTATCAAACACAAAGTACCATAAGAACACTGGAGTGATAGTTGTTTGAAATGGGCCTCTATACACCTATGAAGATATTGCATTACAAACCAGACATTTGCAGCTAGAATAGTCATTTAACACATTAACAATGTATAGGGTGTATTTCTGAATCATTTAATGCTAGCTTCATTGGAAAAAAACTGTGGATTTCTTTAAAAATAAGGACATTTCTACTTTTGAACGGTAGTGTATGTATGCTGCTAGTTTGAAAATTTTACCCACACATCCCTTTTATAAAGAGAAATTTGACATAATGCCTCTGTTAGCATACGCCATATACTGCTCATATACGCAGCACCCCAGTAGTTGGGCGGAATTCCTAGGTACAAAATCTGTATCTGAGGGTGAAACCACTGGCCCTTCCACTGTGTTACGTCCTTCCCAATCTGCTGTCCAAGAAGGAGGCGCTGATGCTTCCTGCCCACAACCTGCAGTTGCACAGACACAAGTCAGCAATCATGTCCAGTTTGTTGTCTCAACGCAGTGTTCAGTTGTCCCTTGTCAGCATATATGTCCGTTCACAAATTGTTAGATTTGGTATACATATTCTTTGCCATTTTACATTGTCCAGTTCTGGACAAAGATCATTCCTGGCTTTTCCAGGCTCCTAAATGAGACTTGTCTCTTTATTAAACTGTCGCTTCCCTTACATTTTCTAAATTTGGGTCCTAAGACAAATGGCAGTGGGGTATTGCCTAGTTTCATTTTAAGCATGTCTAAGAGACTGGATTAATATGCTCCTCAGACCTATTCAGGCCACAGCCTTTCACATATTGGAACATTGTCATTGCCATGCTAAGACCTTTACCTGAGCTCTGTAGGACTGCCTGTCACCTGAGTAATGCACTTCACAGACCTTGACACTAATCCATTGTTGCTCAAAGCCATGCAAAAGATACATTATGCCTGCTTGGGTAGTTTCCAGAAGAAGTGCGTAGGTTTGTGCAGATTGGTCAATGGCATTTCTGTTTCCTTGTTGAGGCGGCTTCCAAGCAAAATGAGGCTTGTACATGTTCCTGACATGGGTTTCAGGCCTGACAGACTCACCACAATAAAGGCCCTCGCTTGCATACAATGTATTCAGAATTTAATTGTAATGCTTTTGGTGTCTGGTAGAATCCAATTTACTGATATTTATCATACAGCTCCCCCAACTCCTGTATTATATTCACCTTACAGCGGCATCACCTGCTATGACAGTGGCTCCATTGCGATCGGGTGGCCAAAATGACCTCTGGAGCTCCCAAAACTCAGGTTTCATGGCACCTGCTGGTCCTCTGAAAATGTGAAGCAAGGGACACATAATGGCATGGCGGTAGGACGTGATGGTGGCAGGCGAAACCCAAAATTCAAATGGGCATGTTTTAGTTGGCATTGGAAAGTGATGGGGAATATGTATTCCACTATCTAGCTAACAATCTAGCCATTTTCAGACTTATTTATAAAAAGAAAAATTTATGTATACCATCATGCTTGCAGCGCAGGTGCCAGCGCCTGCCTGCAGAAGGTGATTTTTTTTTTCTTTTAAATATACACTTCTCAAAAAAATAAAGGGAACACTTAAACAACAGAATATAACTCCAAGTAAATCAAACTTCTGTGAAATCAAACTGTCAACTTAGGAAGCAACACTGATTGACAATGAATTTCACATGCGGTTGTGCAAATGGAATAGACAACAGATGGAAATTATTGGCAATTATCAAGACACCCTCAGTAAAGGAGTGGTTCTGCAGGTGGGGACCACAGACAACATCTCAGTACCAATGCTTTCTGGCTGATGTTTTGGTCACTTTTGAATGTTGGTTGTGCTTTCACACTCGTAGTAGCATGAGATGGACTCTACAACCCACACAAGTGGCTCATGTAGTGCAGCTCATCCAGGATGGCACATCAATACGAGCTGTGGCAAGAAAGTTTGCTGTGTCTGTCATCGTAGTGTCCAGAGGCTGGAGGCGCTACCAGGAGACAGGCTAGTACACCAGGAGACATGGAGGGGCCCGTAGAAGGGCAACAACCCAGCAGCAGGACCGCTACCTCCGCCTTTGTGCAAGGAGGAACAGGAGGAGCACTGCCAGAGCCCTGCAAAATGTCCTCCAGCAGGCCACAAATGTGTATGTGTCTGCACAAACGGTTAGAAACCGACTCCATTAGGATGGTCTGAGTGCCCGACGTCCACAGATGAGGGTTGTGCTCACAGCCCAACAACATCAGACCTGAATCCGATTGAGCACATCTGGGACATCATGTCTTGCTCTATCCACCAACGTCACATTGCACCACAGACTGTCCAGGAGTTGGCGGATGTTTTAGTTCAGGTCTGGGAGGGGATCCCTCAGGAGACCATCCGTCGCCTCACCAGGAGCATGCCCAGGCGTTGTACAGTAGGGAGGTCACACAGGCACGTGGAGGCCATACACAATACTGAGCATCTTTTCCTTGTCATGAGGCATTTCCACTGAAGTTGGATAAGCCTGTAATTTGATTTTCCACGTTGATTTTGAATATCATTCCAAATCTAGACTTCCATGGAATATTCATTTTGATTTACATTGATAATTGTTATGTTTTATTGTTCTGAACACATTCCACTATGCAATGAATAAAAATTTGCAACTCTAATATTTCATTCAGAGATATCTAGGGTGTGGTATTTTAGTGTTCCCTTTATTTATTTTTTTAGCAGTGTATATATTTTTTATGTAAAATAGTGGGCAGGTCATTGAGGGATCAATGACCAGTTAGAAGCCATACTGATTAATACCTTATTAGAGCACCACATGAAGACCCCCACAGGCCGCCCCCCGAGCACGAGCATATCGTTAACTCAAAACTGAAAATAAAGATTAAGCAACAACCACAGATTTCATTAACCAAAGTATAATTTTAATCAGTACATCGGCACGCACCAACAGGTTACACAGCACAATCCTGCTGATAGCTTCCCTTTAACATTTAGACTTTGCAAACCACCGCAAAACAGTGCAAGCTGTCTGCTAGATGTTGTGAACCCATCAATATTGCCCTAATTTTTTTGTGAATGATACCTAAAATGTCACTTAATGTTTGCAGTGCTTTTACTATTCTAGTAACTAGCAGCAATTGAATAACTTATTCTTGGAATTTAAAACTTTATATATTACATGTTTGATGTTATTTTTTTTTAACTCAAATAAGCCGGATTACTTACCGGTAATGCTCTTTTAATGAGTCCACAACAGCACCCACTTGGAGAGAGGGATCCGCCCATAGGAACAGGAGACCTACAGAGATAAAAGAGACCGGTCCGCCTCTCCTCCTCAGTTGGATTTCAGAGTACCCGGAGGACCGCCAATTATTAGGCCATTATATTATTCAATATTTAAATTTTATTAATTTTACATCTAAGAAGGTGTATATGCATTATGTTAACTTCTAGGGAGGGTTAGTGAATGGGTGCTGTTGTGGACTCTTTAAAAGAGCATTACCGGTAAGTAATCCGGCTTTTTACTCTTCGCCACAACAGCACCCACTTGGAGAGACTTTCAGAGACCTTCAGCTGGGAGGGACCACCGTGCCGACGACCGCTGTACCAAAGGTTAGATCAGAAGAGCATGATAAATCAAGCCTATAGTGGTTATAAAAGGTAGAGGGCGTAGACCAAGTTGCAGCCTTACATATAGACTCGATTGCGACGTCTCCCCTTTCTGCCCACAAGGAAGCCATAGCTCTGGCGGAGTGTGCCCTGATACCTCCCGGAGGATCTTCGTTGCTCTCTGCGTATGCCAGACTGATCGCATCTCTGATCCACCGAGACAGAGTACCCCTTGTGACCTCATATCCCTTCTTTTGGCCCTGGAAGGAAACAAATAGAGCCCTACTCTTCCTCCAACTACTAGACCTCTCAATGTATTGTAATACTGCTCTTCTAACATCTAGAGTATGGAACTTTTCTTCCTCCGGAGTAGAAGGGTTACTAAAAAATGAGGGGAGGTGAATTTCTTGTGACCTATGAAACTTCCCGGCAACTTTTGGCAAGTATGAAGGGTTTGGTTTTAATACTAGTTGATCCTGGAATGTCAACAAAAAAGGGGGTTCTATCGAGAGTGCATGTATGTCGCTAACTCTTCTGGCTGAGGTTAGTGCCACTAGTAGTACTGTCTTGAGAGATAGGTGCTTAAGGGATATTGAGTCTAATGGTTCAAAGGGAGGAGGTGTAAGGGCCTCTAGTACAAGATTCAAGTCCCAAGGAGGAACTCTAGGTATGTGTACTGGTTCGCTCCTCTCACAGGCCGAGATGACCCTGGCTATCCACCTATTGCCTGCCACATTATAACTATAAAGGGCTCCTAGCGCAGAGACTTGGACTTTTAGTGTGTTAACAGATAGTCCTAACTCTTTCCCTTTCTGTAGAAACTCTAGGATTGATGTTATCGGAATTTCTCTAGAGTCGGGAGCCTTATGGAATTCTAGGAATTTTCTCCATATTCTGGTGTAAATTTTTGTTGTAGCTAACTTTCGACTCTGCAGGAGAGTATTGACTAACCCCTCCGAGAATCCTCTTGCTCTCAACGTTTCCCTTTCAAGTTCCAAGCCGTCAAGTGGAGGCTGTCCACTTGAGGATGGAAGAATGGCCCCTGCGAGAGGAGCTTGGGGATTGAAGGAAGTACCCAAGGGTCTGTCACTGACATTACCTGGAGACAAGAGAACCATGGCCTCTTGGGCCAGAATGGCGCTATCAATATTATTCGTGCCTTCTCTGCCCTGATCTTCCTGATCACCTGCGGTAGTAGTATGATTGGGGGAAATGCATATGCCAGCTTGAACCGCCATGGGGCTTGGAGGGCATCCAGAATTTCTGGACCGTCTGCCATTTTTAGAGAGGCGAATTTTCGCACCTGCCTGTTCTCCCTGATTGCGAAGAGATCATTCTGGGGAAGACCCCATACTGATACAATGTTTGTGAATATTTGCCGGCTCAGGCACCACTCTCCTTGCCGTAGTGTATGGCGGCTTAGAAAGTCTGCTTCCGAATTGTCTTTCCCTCTTATGTGGAGGGCTGAGAGAGACAAAAAATGTTTTTCGGCCAAGGACAAGATCTTTCTTGTGGAAGACATTAATGCGACTGATTGAGCCCCGCCTTGCCTCTTCAGATATGCGACCACTGTAGTGTTGTCTGACAGGATCCTCACATTTTCTCCTTGTAACTGTGGAAGAAAATTATATAATGCATGACTAACCGCCTTCAGCTCTTTCAAATTTGTTGAATCCTGCTCCTCACTTATATCCCATAGGCCTTGGGCGAAGGTGCTTCCCATATGAGCTCCCCATCCTGTGAGGCTGGCGTCAGTAGTAATTATACGGGTGGGTGTTATTACCCATGGTACTCCTCCCGATAGGTTATCCTCATCTAGCCACCATGCTAGGGAAGTTAGGACCGTCTGAGATAAAGTGATTTTCTTCCTCAAATTTCCTCGGTCCTGCGTTTCCTCTAAGAGAATTTGATGCTGTAATTCTCTCATGTGGAATTGAGCCCACCGAACTGCCGGGATGCAGGAAGTAAGGGACCCTAGGAGGGACATTGCTTCCCTTAAGGATATGTGTGGTTTGTCTATTGCTACCCTAACCTTTGTTTTAATTGCTGTAATCTAGTTGGAGACCCAGGAAGGACTGAACTGACTGTGGCTCGATTCTGGACTTCTTCAAGTTTATTATCCACCCCAGAGCCTGTAGGGACAATATTGCACAGCAACTCGTTTATTACATTGTCTAGTTGAGTTCCCCATTATCAAAAAATCATCCAAATAGGGAACTATCAGTGTGTCCTTCTGTCCTAAGAAAGTCATTACTTCCAGCATCACCTTTGTAAAGACTCTTGGTGCGGTGGAAAGGCCGAATGGCATGGCTGTGAACTGGAGGTGTTGTATGGTACCCTCGAAGAAGACCGCCACTCTGAGGTATTTCTGGAATCTGTAATGGATGGGAAGATGATAATAGGCATCCTTCAGATCCAGGCCTGCCATCATACAATTGGGGAAAAGGAGCTTAATTGTAGATCTAATGGACTCCATTTTAAATCTATGATTTATTATAAATGAAATTAGTTTCCTCAGGTTAATTATAGTCCTGAATGAGCCATCTGGTTTAGGTATCAGAAAAAGAGGGGAGTAAAATCCTCTCCCTTCCTGTCCTTCAGGCACCCGGACCAAAACTTTTTTGTCCAGCAGACTGAAAATTTCAGTTTCTAAAGCTTGCTGTTGGACTGGTGAGCTGAGGGATGTTACGATGACTGAGTTATGGGGTACGTGATAGAACTCTAATTTTAATCCTTCCCTAATAATGCCCAAAACCCAAGGGCTGGCCGTAATTTTTTCCCATTCCTGGAGGAAAAATTTTAGTCTCCTCCCCACTGGAGGGACTGGCTCCTTAGCTCCTATCTCTGCGGAAGGAGGATCCTCTAAACATAGCACCTTTGCCTTTTTCTTCCTTCGGGGTCCAGCGATTTTGATTCTCTGCTGGTCTTCCCCTGCCAAATGGTCGTCTCCTAAACGCCGTCCTATAAAATGGAAGAGAGGGGTTAGGGAACCCTTTTTTCCTTTCCTTTGCTTTGGTAAGGATTTCATCTAAAGCTTTCCCAAACAAAAACTCACCCTCACAAGGTATGGCACAGAGCTTTGCCTTGGATTGGGTGTCACTTTTCCAGCTTTTAAGCCACAGGCTACTTCTGGCGTTATTAAGCAAGTCTGCTGTTCTGGCTGCCATGCGTAGCGAATCGGCTGAAGCATCCGCTATATATGCCGCTGCGCCAAGAATTAGTGGTATAGCAGCTCGTAGCTTGTCTCTGGAGATTTTTTGCTCTATTTACTGTTCTAGTTGATCAATCCAGACCAGCATAGAGCGAGCTGTGCACGTACTGGCTATTGCCGGTTTAATCGTGCCCGTAGCTGCCTCCCATGCCCTTTTTAGTGAGGCATCCGCTTTCCGGTCCAGTGGGTCTTTTAGAATCCCTGCGTCTTCCACTGGTAAGGCCCACTGTTTTGAGGCTGAGGTGACTGCCGCTTCGACTTTCGGGACCTTAGACCATGATGACAACTCCTCGTCGCTGAAGGGGTACCTTCTTTTTGACGCTGAGGGAAGATAACCTCTTTGGTCCTGCTTCTCCCATTCCTTTTTCACCAAGGCCTTTATAGCTGGTATAACAGGAAAAGCTCTCCTCTTCCTATCTGTTAGCCCTGCAAACATAATTTCTTGTGTTGCTTGCGGCTCCTTAGTCTCTGTGCATCCCATGGTGTTCCTCACTGATTTAACCAAGTTGTCCATGTTATCTAATGGAAAACATGAACGCCCCTCAATATCAGAGGAAGTTGATGACATGGATGTATCGGAACTGTCCGAGACTATTGCTTCGTCCTCATCCGTATCTAAGCTAACAGTAGCTGGTTTGTTAGTCTTAGATTTTTTAGGTATGCTGCTAGACTGGGTTAGGGCCTGTAATTCCTCCCTTATTATAGCCCTTATATCTGTGGCTGATGTTGAAGCCTGCTTTGCGGTTTCGTTAATGCATTTTTTGCATAGCCTCTTTGTATAAGAGTCCAGTAGAGGACGTGTACAGAGGGCACATTCCTTATTTTTGGATTTTTCTTTCCTCTTAGCCTATGGTGGACATGGCGGAGGAGAGAGAGAGACAGAGATATTTAACAGCTTGATAGGCAGAGATTCGTCCACTCACCCAGAGAAGCTGTAGTACCGGTTCAGGAGGCTGAGAAGGAGGCTTGTTGGCGTGGCTTCTATCCGAGGAGCCTCGATGTGAGTGATCCTTGGCTGCCGCTGTATCACCTGCCTGGGGATGCGTGTCCTGTCTTGGGGAAGACATGCTTGCACGCTCTATCCAAATCCCCACTGTCTTCTTATAGCCCCCTTCATTACCGGGTACCTCCCCCCCAGGTGCGCCTGCCTGTGGGCGCAGCTAATTAGCATGCGACCAGCCTGGATTACCGCCGCCAGCGCAGCAACATTAAGGCTGAGTTCACACGTGGCGTTTTTTTCGCGTTTCCGCGGCGGTTTTAACCGCGCGATTTTGCCGCGAAAACGCGAAAAATAAGCATCCCATGCATTCCTATGGGATTCTGCAATGCTCTGCTAATGCTGCAGTTTTTACCGCGGCGGAATCGCTTCGCGGTAAAATCCGCAGCATGCTCATTAATCTGCGGAATCGCGGCGATCCCGCACCCATAGGAATGCATTGTTCTGCTTACTTTCCGCATGTGGCTGTGCACACCATGCGGAAAGTAAGCAGAACATTTGCGGATGGTACCCACGGTCCGGAGGAGAGGAGACTGTCCTCCGGACTTTGGGTACCATATCCCTGTAAAAAATAGAATTTAAAAATAAAAAATATTGTTATTCTCACCCTCCGACGTCCCGCGCAGTCTTCCCGCTTCTCTTCATGCTCTCGTTCCCAGTAGTCCTTTGCGAAAATGCCCGCGATGGCGTCCGTTCTCGCGGGATCGCGAAGTCTCGCGGTCATTTGCGCAAATGACCGCGAGACATCGCGATCCCGCGAGAACGGACGTCATCGCGGGCATTTTCGCAAAGGATTACTGGGAACGGCTGCACGGGACGTCGGAGGGTAAGAATAACACCATTTTTTATTTTTATTTACATTCTATCTTTTACTACTGATGCTGCATAGGCGGCCTCAGTAGTAAAAAGTTGGTCACACAGGTCAAACACTATGTTTGACGAGTGTGACCAACCTGTCAATCAGTTCTCCAAGCGATGCTACAGATCGCTTGGAAAACGCTAGCATTTTGCAAGCTAAATACGCTTGCAAAATGCTAGTTTTTCCGCGGGAAAATCGTGGGAATTTAAAATGCGATTTTCCCGCGGACTGGAATTCCGGAATTCTCGCGGTAATTTCCGCGAGAGTTCCGGTACATGTGCACTTAGCCTAAACCAACTTTTTTTTTTTGTTTTCTTCCTGGAGGGGGCGGGGAGTGCTCCTTCATGCCTAGTCTCGCGCGGCTCTGTGAGACCGCGCCTGCGCTGTGCACTGAGGAACCTCCAGTAACCCGGAAGTTCCTCCTTACCTCCTGTCAGTGCTGCATGTGCGTCCTCCTAGACGCTGAAGCCCCAGGAACGCCGGAGATTTACCGCCCTCGGTTCTGCACTCCCACACGGACCAGGATGGCTCTTTCCCCAAATCCCGGTGGCGTGTGTCTGATCAGAAAATGCCCGGTCGGCCTCACCCGGTACTGGCGTTTCTTATTGCGCTGCCGCTGACCCAGTCGAGGAGGGAGCCGAATTCCAGCACTCCCCCGTCGCTGCTTCTGGACCGGAACCCCTGCCGATCGCATAGATACTGCACAGGCGGTTCCCTGGCCCAGGTATGTCTTCTGTAGAAAATCCTGCGGTTCCTATAGGAACAGGAAACCAACTGAGGAGGAGAGGCGGACCGCTCTCTTTTATCTCTGTAGGTTTCCTGTTCCTATGGGCGGATCCCTCTCTCCAAGTGGGTGCTGTTGTGGCGAAGAGTAAAAGATTTTTATTAAGAAATTTACATCAATGTGATAATTACAGTGAGATAAACATTTTCTGTTTTAACAAACAAATCCTACATAACCAAACAAACAAACCACATAAATCAATTAACAAAATGCAACGTTCATAAACCAAATCTTTCTGTTTGTTGATGATGAGATCAGGGCTCTTTGGGTCATATCATCACTTCCAGGACTCCTTGTTCTTTTAGGCAAAAGATTATCCTTAATGACATTCGCTCTAGGGGTTTGGTTTCCTGCTGTGGCGGAATAAATTTGAGGACAATCAGACTCCTCCCTGATGGATATTGTGTTCTTGAGCTGTATTTCTCAGCACAGAGTACATCATTAATATTGACCAAATCCCTAACTCAATTTGTATCTCTGTTGCCTGCAGACACTCATTATTGTGCCTCTCTCCAGCCCTTCAGCTGCAGTTCTTCCATGAACACCACTTTGGCTGTAGCTGGCCCCACTGTTGGCTAACATAGTTTGCTGATGGCTCTGTTGGACATTTTCATTTTCAGTCAGAAGAAAGGAAGCGTGTGTCTTTCATCTGCTGCCCTGATTTTTCTTGGCTGACTACTGCATGTATGGTCTTCCATGTTGCCCATTTTTTGGTGCTTCTTAAAATAAACTTGATCAACACATATTAAAGCCTCAGACTGCTTGGAAATTTTTGATTGCCAAAGAACTTGCTGATGTAGCATTACTACCAGGTCTTGTTGTGCACAGTGTTGACATAGTATATGACCTGTGATCTGAGACTGTCTTCCACAACCTCACCTTTTATAGTAGTTTGGCTATTCCTTACCCAGTTTTATGCAGCTGTTTCAGTTAACGACTGCTTCAACCTACATATGAAAGTGATGATCATTATCACCCATTGGGCATGATTGGTTACTCCTACTTAACTATAATCCTACAAATTCCCTGTTTTTTAAAATCGCAGTGTCATTGTAAAAATAAGCAACTTTGCAATTTACTTACTAAAAAAATCATCTTCTCTCTTCTTAAGACCAGATTGCTTTTTGAGTTTGTTTTACGTCTTGCACAAAGGTTACCTGACAATGCTGCTGTCTGTCGGCATTGGCCAGGAGCACCCGCTTTATACTCTTTGCTATAGAGTTTGTAAGCGCAGCACTGAGTGATCTAGCCAGACGCTGCCCTCTGATGCTGGTGAGGCAAATCTGCCTTGGCTCGCAGTATTGGAGGCAGCACGGTGTTGCCACTGGTCCAAAGTAATGTCAGGGCTCTTGTAAGTTTGTGGGGAAAATGAGCCTTCCTAATGGGGCTTCTATTTTAATCTTTTTTTGGGGGGAAGGACTCTTGTTGAGTTACGGAATCAACTGTTGAAACATATGATTAATACATACTGTGAAGCACATTCAGCTGTTCTTAGTACTCGTTCTCATTTCTGAGCTTAATTCTGATTTATTTCTCTTTTAGTTATCAGCTCGGTCACTGCCAATAGTGCAGTCAGATGAGCGACTGCAGCCTTTACTTAGCCACCTCAGGTATGTGTACTGTGCAAAGTATAGGTTTATCCATACTGAACTCCATATGAGATTATTACTATGCCACCTTTCTTCCATTAAACATGATGGCTGTCCTTTCTGTAATGAGCACACTGTAGGGTTATTACTAGACTAGATAGAGGCCCGATGCTATCGCATCGGGAGGGCGATAGACCAGGGGGGCTGCACCCTCCTCTGACCTTGTTGTCCCTAGGCTATGTATGGTCCCTCTCACCCCTCTTCCTGGTATGCATGGTCCCCCTCACCCCCCTTTCTTGGTATGCATGGTCCTCTCACCCCCCTTTCCTGTATGCATGGTCCCGTCACCCCCCTTTCCTGGTATGCATTATCCCCCCACCCCCCTTTCCTGGTATGCATGGTCCCGTCACCCCCTTTTCCTGGTATGCATGGTCCCCATCACCCCCCTTTCCTGGTATGCATGGTCCCCATCACCCCCCTTTCCTGGTATGCATGGTCCCCTCACCCCCCTTTCCTGGTATGCATGGTCCCGTCACCCCCCTTTCCTGGTATGCATGGTCCCCTCACCCCCCTTTCCTGTATGCATGGTCCCATCACCCCACTTTCCTGGTATGCATTATCCCCCCACCCCCCTTTCCTGGTATGCATGGTCCCGTCACCCCCTTTTCCTGGTATGCATGGTCCCCATCACCCCCCTTTCCTGGTATGCATGGTCCCCATCACCCCCCTTTCCTGGTATGCATGGTCCCCTCACCCCCCTTTCCTGGTATGCATGGTCCCGTCACCCCCCTTTCCTGGTATGCATGGTCCCCTCACCCCCCTTTCCTGGTATGCATGGTCCCGTCACCCCCCCTTTCCTGGTATGCATGGTCCCCCTCACCCCCCTTTCCTGGTATGCATGGTCCTCTCACCTCCCAATACTGGTATGCATGGTCCTCTCACCCCCGTTTCATGGTATGCAAGGTTCCCCTGACCCCTAGGAAACTGCACACACATAAAAAAAAAAAAACATTTATACTCACCCATATTTCCTGTGGTCCAGCGCTGTCCCGTTCTGCCGGAGGCTGGGGGAGGAGTGTGGAGAACGTGCATGCCCATACCGCGCTGTCTGGTGCCATTTTCCTGAAGACACACTGCAAATGTGTCTTCAGGAAAATGGCGCCAGATAGCGCTATGCTCCTGCGCGATTCCAATGCGCACTCCTGCCCCGATCACCTGCAGAAGAAAAGCGCCGTGGCAACGCTCCTCCCGGTGAGGTAAGTATGGCGGCGGAGATTGCGATCTCCGGCGCCATATCCATGACCATACAGTACCTGTCTGTCACCGAAATCCTGCGTCGCTGATTGGTCGAGCCCAGCCGGCCCCCGCCGCTGATTGGTTGAGCCCGGCCGGCCGCGACCAATCAATCAGCGGCGGGGGCCGGCTGGGCTCGACCAATCAGCGATACAGGATTTCGGTTACAGACAGACATGATAAGACGAATATATATATATACTGTATATATATATATATATTTTATATAGATGAGAAGATAATTTTTATCATATCTGACATGGTCATTCAGAGAATTTAGAGCTGCGTGACTGTTTTATGAAGATTGTCTGGCAAAAATGACCGTCAAGCCAACATTAACAGATTTACGCTGGTGAATCGCTGAACACTGATTGTCATGGATAAATCTTTAGTAATCATACACTATTCTCTGAGCAGTGTACATTCATGATCCCAAGAATCTGCTATCCCATTATTTTTCCTGCAACAGACCAGCCAGCATTGCCATCCATTTATGCAAACATGATGTGTTCCTCAGTCTGGTTCAAGTAATTCCAAACTTAAAGGGGTGCTTGTGCAATACTGGACAACCCTTGCTTAAATGCTAATGTGTCTGTGGGAAAAAACCCAAACAAATATATATACTCTCTTCCTGGGCTGGCACTGCTTCAGCGATGTGTGAGTTTTTCTCTCAGTGCAGTCACATGATGCACATGACCGCTGCCGTCATCCGTGGTCCCTAATCGGCTGCACTTGTTATTATTCAGTCAGAGCTTATCATTGATAGAACTGGTAGATCAGGAGCAGATAAAACAGTAATAATATAAAAATTACAGCACGCAGCCAAGTAAGTGACACATTACTGGAATCTCTGTCCATACATTATGCTGCTGTCAAATGGGACAAATAAAACCTGGTGACAGATTCCCTTTAATTACTGTCAGATTCTTCTGAACCCGGTGACCTCCCTTGTATGGAGCGGCCACAGGCAAGCAAAGGCTGTACTGATAATCAGATTTATATACTATGGGCCTGATTCATTATAGCATTTGCATCTTTTTTTATATTTTGTCTAGTTTTCATCTGTGTTTTTCAGCTGATTTTCATTTACGCCAAATTCTTTTAATTTGTGACTTTAAATAAATAAAACTGGCGAAGAGACACTTTTTTTAATGTTCTTCATTATGGGCAGGGTTTGGGGTTTCAGACATAGGCTGGGGGGAAAAAAATGAAATGATCAATAGCAACTTGATTGGGCCCCAAATGTTTTGTATATACAGTGTTTTTTCCCCTTACATATGTAATAAAATAAAAAGTGCCGACCTACAGCATCTGGAATTCATAGAGACATGTGCCAACGTGAGCAATGATATTGCTGCTAGCATCTAATGTGACTCTTAATTCCAGTGCTGGTTGCTCATGTTTTCCATTGTTTTTGGTTTGTTTTTGCCCCTAATTCAATGTAGTTATTTTGTGTCTGTATTCTTTTCTGCCTGATTTGTGTGTGAATTAGTGACAGCCTGTCGGAGAGCAGTGGCAAACAGAGTTGAGCGACTTTTGGTTTTTTAGGGTCGAGTTTCGTTTCGTGAAACCCGACTTTTCCAAAAGTCGGGTTGAGCAAGATCGGCCGATTATAGGGAAAAGTCGGGGTCGTCCCGAAACATGAAACCCAATGTAAGTCAATGGGTAATAAAAGTCGGCAGTGAGAGGAGGACAGGAAACACACCTACAGTGCCCATTTGAATGCCAAAAGCATCAATTCTTCTTACTTAAGCTTGTCAACCTTAATTAACTTCATAATACAAGTTACGCACTGAAAAATGGGGGTTATTTGGCTAAAGTTGTGGGGGGGTAGGGCTGGCTCCAGGTTTTCATGTGCCCTGGGCGAAAGGGCGCCCCTTTAACACATACCACAACTCAACATGCTCCGATATGGCAGAGAAATAGCGGTATAGTACAATGAAAAATACTTCACTTTTTACATCTCATGACGAGGCCCATCTATTTCTCCATACAGAATCATTGGTCCCATATAATGTTTGAAACAGTATATGATGAGCTCCACATAATGCTACAGTATATGTTGGTCCCCATGGATGAAGCTCCACTGTCTTATGGGCCCAAATAATGCTCCAAACATAACGGGCCCCATTTCTAATGCTCTAGTGTATAATGGGCCCTGTAAATGCTGCTCCAGTGTCTGATGTCCACCTTTGGAATGTTCCAGTGTATGGTGGGCCCCATCTATCATTCTCCAGAGTATAGTGCTCCCCAAAAATTGCTGTCCCAACATTGAAAACAATCAAATAAGTCTCCTCGCTAGGGAATCCCTGTACTAGTCTGGACTCCTCGTCGTCCCCATCTTCCATCTCACTGCACAGTATTTCAACCTTGCAAGTGCTGTGATCCTGAGCAAGCAGGGGGGGCCCACTCGTTGGCGACGGCACTGGCACAGGGCCCCTGATAGTACGGTGGTGTGTCTGATGGCGGGTGGGCCGAACCTGCACTTTCATCTGCAGCTTCCTCTTTGTCACCGTGTAAGATGGAACTGTATATGGGAAGGGTAACCTGAGTTTCATCAGGGTCAGATTCAGGCCATGTAGCGTGCGAGGGGAATGTAGTGGTCTGGGTCAATGTACCAGCAGATTCATCGAGCAGTGGCTGGGCATCAGTGCACTTGTGTCGCCGCCAGGAGTACGGTCGCCACAGTGGCATTACCTTCCTCCTAGGGAGTGTGATGTCATGCTTGGGAGCAACGAAGGATCTCTCTAGCAGGTTAACTGATTGGGCGGCGTTATTCCCACGAGTCATGACCCTCCAAACAGCGTTCATGAAGGCAAAGTGTTTGTTTTACGTGGGCAGTATGGTTGCAAAGCTGAACCTTAAAGGAATGTCCAGAAGGGCACCACCAGGAGTGGAGCCTACGGTTAAATTCGACTCCACCTGGGAAACCTCAACCATGCCAGCTACAGAACAGATGCACACATTGCAAGCTTAATTCCGTTAACGAACGAGACTCCGTCATGCCCCGCGGTCCGAGTCCGGCTTACTAGAGGGACACGTGAGGCTCTGTCACATGAGATTGGCCAATAACTGGTGTGTCATGCCCTTACATGTGCGTTGCTACATGTGCGCTACACTGAAAAGGCCAGCGTTTGTCGCTTACAGGTGCAGATAACCCGCTGAACAACGTTAGTGATGGGGATCACTGATTACAATTATTACCCGCGAACGATGATTTCCCAGTAAGTGCAGGTCAACCGCAGTTCTGGAATTAGGCCTAACCGTCATTCCTGAAAAAATGAAAAACTTACGTGTGCAAACCACAGGTGCTGTAGCTTGCTTAACAGCTCGCCAGCCATTCTCACGCCCAGTATGGATTACACGTGATTGCACAAAGGTGAGAAAGGGTACCGTATCCCCAGATAACATGTATGGATAGCGTACACATTCAAAATATATGTCTATACATCAGGAGGCAGGCTCAGACGGTGTTAGGCCCAGTATGGCTTGCACGTGATTGCACAAAGGTGAGAAAGGGTACCGTATCCCCGGATAACATGTATGGATAGCGTACACATTCAAAATATATGTCTATACATCAGGAGGCAGGCTCAGACGGTGTTAGGCCCAGTATGGCTTGCACGTGATTGCAAAAGTTGAGAAAGGGTACCGTATCCCCGGATAACATGTATGGATAGCGTACACATTCAAAATATATGTCTATACATCAGGAGGCAGGCTCAGACGGGGTTAGGCCCAGTATGGCTTGCATGTGATTGCACAAAGGTGAGAAAGGGTACCGTATCCCCGGATAACATGTATGGATAGCGTACACATTCAAAATATATGTCTATACATCAGGAGGCAGGCTAAGACGGTGTTAGGCCCAGTATGGCTTGCACGTGATTGCACAAAGGTGAGAAAGGGTACCGTATCCCCGGATAACATGTATGGATAGCGTACACATTCAAAATATATGTCTATACATCAGGAGGCAGGCTCAGACGGTGTTAGGCCCAGTATGGCTTGCACGTGATTGCACAAAGGTGAGAAAGGGTACCGTATCCCCGGATAACATGTATGGATAGCGTACACATTCAAAATATATGTCTATACATCAGGAGGCAGGCTCAGACGGTGTCAGGCACAGTATGGATTTGACGGCCCAGACTCGCAGCGGAGGAGCAGGGAGAGGTAAAGATTGCAAATGCTGGGGCCCTGCCCAAGCAAGGGGGGCCCACTCGTGGGCGTCGGTACTGGAACTGGGCCCCTCATAGTACGGCGGTGTGTCTGACGGCGGGTGTGCACCACCACCGTCAGAGACACTTGATTGCACTATGAGGGACCCTGTGCCAGTGCCCGCGCCCAAGAGTCGGCCTACCCACCTGTCCAGGGCAACGGCACTCGCACGGTGTCGTGCGCTAGGTGGTGACCCCGGCCATGGGGGTGGAGGCAGCACAGTTAGGGAGTTTTAGAAAGTGGCATATGTTGATGTTGGACATTCAGCTGATGCAAAAGGCAAAATAGGTCAAGTCCCAGGAAGAGGTGGACCAAAGCAAGCCATTTTTCTGTCACCCTATGTGTCATCAGGGGAAGGTGGGACAAAATCCTTGGAAACCCATGCATGGTTCATTTTAATGAAGGTTAGATCATCCACATTTTGGGTTGACAGACGGGTCCTTTTTTCTGTCAGGATTGATCCAGCTGCACTGAAGACTCTTTCCGATAGCACACTTGCAGCTGGGCAAGCGAGCTCCTGTAAGGCATATTGTGCCAATTCAGGCCAGGTGTCCAGTTTAGCGGCCCAATAGTCAAAGGGTAATGACCTGTGTGGGAGAACATCAATATGGGAGGAAAAGTAGTTTGTAACCATAGTTGACAACTGCTGTCTCCTGTCACTTTCCATCGATGCAGTATTACCAGTTGTGTGAGCGGTCCGTGAAAAATCAGTCCACAACATTGTCATGAAACCCCTGTCTCCAACGCCACTTCTGCTGTGTGCACCATGAACACCTCTGCCAAGCTGCCCCCGGCCCGTACGGCTCGTGTGAGAACCATCACCGCTGCTGTGTGCTGGGAATGCCTCAAGCAACCGATTTACCAGAGTTGCTTGTTTATTAGCCAATATTAGGTCAAGGTTCTCCTGTGGCATGATGTTTTGTAATTTGCCTTTATAGCGTGGATCCAGGATGCTGGCCAACCAGTAGTCGTCATCGTTCATCATTTTGGCAATGCGGGGGTCCCTTTTTAGGATCTGCAAGGCATAATCTGACATGTGGGCCAATGTTCCCTGTGTCAATGATGCACTGCGATTGCAGGTTGGAGGAGCACTTTCTGGCAAATCCACATCCCTCCAGTCACGCACAAACCCTGTACCAGACCTTGCCACGCCAACATTTTCACTTGCCCCACGAGATGCATCCTCCTCCCCTAAGTAATCATCCCCATCATCATCCTCCTCCTCCTCTTCTTCCTCCACCTCGTCCAGGAGAGGTCCCTGAGCAGACAATGGCTGAATGTCATCAAGGATTCCCTCCTCCTCTTCCTACTCATCAACATTGGCTGCAGACGCCTGCTCCTTAAGGTGCGTCAAAGTTTGCATGAGCAGACGCATAAGTGGGATGCTCATGCTTAGGATGGCGTCGTCTGCGCTTACCAGCCGTGTGCATTCCTCAAAACACTGAAGGACTTTACAGAGGTCTTTCAGCTTCGACCACTGCACACCTGTCAACTCCATGTCTGCTCTCAAAGTGCCTGGCCGTGTATCCTCCCACAAATGCATTATGGCCTGCCTCTGCTCGCACAGCCGCTCCACCATGTGCAGGGTGGAGTTCCACCTTGTTGCAATGTCGATAATGAGGCGGTGGTTGGGAAGGTGGAGCAATCGCTGCAGCTTCTGCATACGAACGGAGTGTACAGGCGACCGGCGGATGTGCGCGCACAGTCTTCGCACCTTCTGGAGCAGGGCTGTTAACTCCGGATAATTTTTGAGGAAGCACTGCACCACCAGGTTCAAGGTGTGAGCCAAGCAAGGTATGTGGCTGAGTTTTGAAAGGGCTATGGCTGCCACAAAATTACGGCCGTTATCACTAACTACCTTGCCTGCCTCAAGATGTACACTGCCCAGCCATGACTCAGTTTGTCGCTTCAAGTACTCGGCCAGCACCTCGGCGGTGTGTCTGTCGCCCAAACACATCATCTGCAACACAGCCTGCTGACGCTTTCCACTAGCTGCTTGATAGGGGGACACCTCGTGTGCAACAGTGGCAGCTGCAGATGGAGTGCTCGTACGACTGCGCTCTGTGGACGAGCTTTCGCTTCTGGAGGAGAAGGAGGAGGGTCGAACGCCTACAGCCAACTGTTTCCTATACCGTGGGCTAGGCAGCACTGTCCCACCACCGCTGTCCCCTGTGGACCCTGCATCCACCACATTAACCCAGTGCGCAGTGATGGACACGTAACGGCCCTGGCCATGCCGACTGGACCATGCATCAGTTGTGAGGTGCACCTTTCCACTCACTGACTGCTTGAGTGCATGGACAATGCGGTCTTTTACATGATGGTGGAGGGCTGGGATGGCTTTGCGAGAGAAGAAGTGGTGACTGGGTAGGTCATAGCGTGGTACTGCATAGGCCATGAGTTCGCGGAAAGCTGCGCTTTCCACCAACCGATAGGGCATCATCTCAAACGAGATTAGTTTGGCAATGTGGGCGTTCAAACCCAGTGTACGCGGATGAGAGACTGAGTACTTTCTTGACCTACTCATAGTGTCTGGGAGGGTGAGCTGGACTTGAGAGCTGCATATGGTGGAAGTAGCGGTGGACAGGACGGACTGAGAGAGGGTTGATGATGGTGATGGAGTTGGTGTTCTTTCTGATGGCCTAGATTCAGTATTTCGTTGATATAACAGTGGGATTCCCTGACTGCTGTGTCCTTGCAACGACACCTCAACATTTGCTGCTGTGCTAACCGGTGGGCTTACAGTGGGGTAAACAATGTAGCGTTGTTGACTACCTTCTATGTCATCAGTTGCACATGTGGCACTTGAGGTTTGGTGTTGTGTCCACGCTTGCAAGTGCATGCTGGTTAAATGTCTAAGCATGCAACTGGTATTCAAATTTTTCAGATTTTTCCCTCGGCTAAAGGTCTTTGCGCACTTCTTACAGATAACCTTGGCCTGATCATGAGGAATTTGTTCAAAAAAGTGCCACACTGCACTCTTCCTACTTTGGCAGACATTTTGCGGCCTAGCACGCTGTGATCTTTTGACCGTCTGGACAAGCTGTCCAGCAACTCTTTTGATTTTTGTAACCTATCTTTGGAGTGCTCCGGGCCTGCCAGATAACAGCTGTTGCGTTGTCGATGTCTGCTGTGGATGCTACTCCTCATCTGAGCTATTGGAAGCAGCACCCTCTTCCCCCAATGGATGCCAATCTGGGTCAACAACTGGGTCATCCATCACCTCCTCTTCAATGTCATGTGCACCTTCCTCTGTGTCACCGTGTATGGTGGTATAGTGTGCGGGAAGGGGCACCTGAGTCTCATCAGGGTCAGAATCTGGCTCTGTACACTCCGAGGACAATGTAGTACTCTGAGTGAATGTACCAGCAGAATCATCTATCATCGGCTGTGCATCAGTGCACTCCATGTCAGATTCATCTTGGCCTGGGTAATTCACCATTTCACTTGATAATCCAGGCATGGTATGTGAAAACAGCTCCATGGAGTAATCAGTAGTATGGCCTGCGTCATCCTTCAATCTTGGTTGGGGTGAAGGACACAAGGAAAGGTGTGGTTCATGAACATGAGCCTCCAATGACGACTCAGTGCTTTTATTTTTTACAACTTCAGAAGAGGAGGCGATAGAGCTGGAGGCTGAGTCAGCATTGTAAGACAAAATTTTTTCCTGAAGCTCTGGCTTTAAAAGCGGTTTGCGAACTCCTAGAAAACTAAGCCTTCGAGGCCTTGTGGAGCCAGACGATGACGCAGGCTCAACACCTCCTGCATTCGGTCCTATTTTGCTTTTGCCACTACCATCAGATCCACCACCAACACCATCATTACCAGCTGCCAACCCCCGCCCAATTCCACGGCCTCTTCCACCAGCCTTCCTCATTTTTGGTAGAAATGTAGACAAAATCCAACAAACTATATAGTAATGTAAAACAAGGTACAAGGTGTCTATAGGACAGGGGAGATTTTGAATTTCTGCAGACACTAGTGGACACTGGACACTTTTGGATTGTGTGAGGCCCACTGAATATCAGAGCGCTATGTCACAGGCTCGATGGCACAGGTGTGAAAAAAGTGACTACAGGATAAGGGAGATTTTGAATTTCTGCAGACACTAGTGGACACTGGACACTTTTGGATTGTGTGAGGCCCACTGAATATCAGAGCGCTATGTCACAGGCTCGATGGCACAGATGTGAAAAAAGTGACTACAGGATAAGGGAGATTTTGAATTTCTGCAGACACTAGTAGACACTGGACACTTTTGGATTGTGTGAGGCCCACTGAATATCAGAGCGCTATGTCACAGGCTCGATGGCACAGGTGTGAAAAAAGTGACTACAGGATAAGGGAGATTTTGAATTTCTGCAGACACTAGTGGACACTGGACACTTTTTGATTGTGTGAGGCCCACTGAATATCAGAGCGCTATGTCACAGGCTCGATGGCACAGGTGTGAAAAAAGTGACTACAGGATAAGGGAGATTTTGAATTTCTGCAGACACTAGTGGACACTGGACACTTTTGGATTGTCTGAGGCCCACTGAATATCAGAGCGCTATGTCACAGGCTCGATAGCACAGGTGTGAAAAAAGTGACTACAGGATAAGGGAGATTTTGAATTTCTGCAGACACTAGTGGACACTGGACACTTTTTGATTGTGTGAGGCCCACTGAATATCAGAGCGCTATGTCACAGGCTCGATGGCACAGCTGTGAAAAAAGTGACTACAGGATAAGGGAGATTTTGAATTTCTGCAGACACTAGTGGACACTGGACACTTTTGGATTGTGTGAGGCCCACTGAATATCAGAGCGCTATGTCACAGGCTCGATGGCACAGGTGTGAAAAAAGTGACTACAGGATAAGGGAGATTTTGAATTTCTGCAGACACTAGTGGACACTGGACACTTTTGGATTGTGTGAGGCCCACTGAATATCAGAGTGCTATGTCACAGGCTCGATGACACAGGTGTGAAAAAAGTGACTACAGGATAAGGGAGATTTTGAATTTCTGCAGACACTAGTGGACACTGGACACTTTTGGATTGTGTGAGGCCCACTGAATATCAGAGCGCTGTCACAGGCTTGATGGCACAGGTGTGAAAAAAGTGACTACAGGATAAGGGAGATTTTGAATTTCTGCAGACACTAGTGGACACTGGACACTTTTGGATTGTGTGAGGTCCACTGAATATCAGAGCGCTGTGTCACAGGCTCGATGGCACAGGTGTGAAAAAAGTGACTACAGGATAAGGGAGATTTTGAATTTCTGCAGACACTAGTGGACACTGGACACTTTTGGATTGTGTGAGGCCCACTGAATATCAGAGCGCTATGTCACAGGCTCGATGGCACAGGTGTGAAAAAAGTGACTACAGGATAAGGGAGATTTTGAATTTCTGCAGACACTAGTGGACACTGGACACTTTTGGATTGTGTGAGGCCCACTTATTATCAGAGCGCTATGTCACAGGCTTGATGGCACAGGTGTGAAAAAAGTGACTACAGGATAAGGGAGATTTTGAATTTCTGCAGACACTAGTGGACACTGGACACTTTTGGATTGTGTGAGGCCCACTGAATATCAGAGCGCTATGTCACAGGCTTGATGCCACAGGTGTGAAAAAAGTGACTACAGGATAAGGGAGATTTTCAATTTCTGCAGACACTAGTGGACACTGGACACTTTTGGATTGTGTGAGGCCCACTGAATATCAGAGCGCTATGTCACAGGCTCGATAGCACAGGTGTGAAAAAAGTGACTACAGGATAAGGGAGATTTTGAATTTCTGCAGACACTAGTGGACACTGGACACTTTTGGATTGTGTGAGGCCCACTGAATATCAGAGCACTATGTCACAGGCTCGATGGCACAGGTGTGAAAAAAGTGACTACAGGATAAGGGAGATTTTCAATTTCTGCAGACACTAGTGGACACTGGACACTTTTGGATTGTGTGAGGCCCACTGAATATCAGAGCGCTATGTCACAGGCTCGATGGCACAGGTGTGAAAAAAGTGACTACAGGATAAGGGAGATTTTGAATTTCTGCAGACACTAGTGGACACTGGACACTTTTGGATTGTGTGAGGCCCACTGACGCTGTATGGTGTGAAAAAATGCACGCTCAGTACCTCAGCAGGACAAAAAAAAAAATTGGGATTGCTTTTAAAAAAGCAGTTTGCAGAGCAGTGGGTAAACAGCAATGCAGCTGTCAGGAAGCCTTAGAAGGCAGCCTAACAACCAACATCGCTGATCCACCACAATATAGCCTCCCCTTGCACTGCACACACAGAATTTAAAACTCTTTAATTAAAAAAGTAGAAAATTAGTGAAAATGTTCTGTGATTGGGCATTGATTATTTTTTACTCTTCAACTATCCATTTTCTTTTTTGAACACCCATCCGAGCAGATATTGGAATTGTTGAAATGAAATATTGATCAGTTTGCGTATAGTTCTTTTGTATACCACTCGTTATAAGTGTTAATGTCTGCTCCCGAGCAACGCCCAGGACTAAATAACATTTTAGGTATTTCAGATGTACAAATATAACAATGGTGGCTTTAAAAAATTAAGAACAAAAACATGTTTTAACCTTTTTAATTTCACCTTTTTATTATTTATCCATATTAATTTATTTTAACAAGCATGTTCAGACATAACTTGCATTGAAATCGAACTTAACATTCGCCTGAATCACATAAAGCATATGACATTGGAATATATGACGGTGGCACTAGAGTGGAAGGTTAGGAAATGGAAATGAAGATTATTTTATGTTATATTGTCTGCTGAAATTTTCATGGAATTCCAGACAACACATTTAATCCACATTACCTTTTCTATGATCCATTTTCACTTTCTCTAGGCCAAAAATTGTAATAAGGAATGATATGCAAGATAAAAACGGCATTATGCCTAAAATTTGTTGGTGTTGTCCGTATCCAGCAATCAGATTCTGCTAGTGATGAGCGAACGTGCTCTGATAACGTTATCCGAGCATTCACGGCTGTTATCAGAGTATCTTGGGTGTACTCAGATAATGTGATTGGGTGTCCCTGCAGCTGCATGACAGCCACAATACACATGTGGATCCCCTAACAAACACGCACATGCGTTGAGGCTTTCTAGCAGGCGCAAAACAAGCAGCCACAGGGACAATCTAACATATTATCCAAGCACGCCCATGATACCCGGATGACACCTGAGCATGCCCCAATACCATGTTATCCGAGCACATTCGCTCATCATCACTAGATTCTACCAATTAAACCCTTTTAGAGTAGAACTGAAAGAATGATTGCATTGAGCAACACTGATGACGTTTGCACCTATTCCTAGACTCATTTCTGGCTTTCCTAGCACATTGAAATGACTGGTCTCTTTATTTCCAGCAAATTCAATATTCCTTTTTCTGTGTACATTTTGCCAGTGAATTGGCAGATAACTGTTTTATTTTTTGTCTTTGTCTTAGTCATTCTTATGTTGGACGAGACTTTAGTTCGCAAAGAAATACTGGAAAAATTTCACTTGAGCAGCTTGATGCCGTAAGTATTGGAAAACTTGAATCTCAGAACATTTTCCTTTTTCACATGGGTTAATTTTAGCATAGCTTCTGCAAACCAGTAGTAGTTATATACACACTTGTTCAAAATTGTTGGTGCCCCTCGTTTAATGACAGAAAAACCCACAATGGTCACAGAAATAGCTTGAATCTGAAAAAAGTAATAATCAAAGATCTATGAAAAGGAACAAATGAAAGTCAGACATCCCTTTTCAACCATGCTTCCACAGAATTTTTAAAAATATTTATTTGTTTTTCAGCTGGCTTCTAAATCATTTCCTCTCTGTATCCGACAGCTGCATAAGTCTTTAAGGGAAAACCATCACCTTCGCCATGGTGGACGCATGCAATATGGTCTGTTCCTGAAAGGCATTGGTTTGACGCTAGAACAGGCACTGCAGTTCTGGAAGCTGGAATTTACAAAGGGAAAGGTTGACTCTGAAAAGGTATCTTTTAACTTAACTAGCCTAATTAATACATTAAACGTGTGATTCTTTGGTTGGAACATTCGATTTATTACAGTAATGCATGGAATACAGTTGTTCTATGTACCTGCTGATTCAGTTTGTGGCTTGGGGGTTTGTGGGAGCGTGATGTTAATGGTGGTGGGTAATATGGGAGCCATCAGAGAGTATGCATACAGCAAGATGAAATAATCAACAATTTCATTAATTCACTAGCTCCTAAGAGCTCCTCCTTTATATTTTTGCTAAATTATTTTTCTTTTTGTGTGGCTGTGTATACATATATTTTTTTTTTTACGAAAAGGCTAAAAAACCATAAGGGATTAAAACAACTAGTGTTTATAACAATCGTCAATATGCCTTTTAACGGCGGCAGTTAAGGGTACTTATTCCTCAGCTTCGCTTTTCGAAGGCGCTGAGAAACAATATTATAGCACCACCCAGCGTCGGATAATCTCCGAGGTCTCAACTACTGGGGATAGAAAATGATCAGGACCGGGTTTTTACTGTCCCCTGTCACTTAATCGCCGTTAACGGCAATCACATTAAAAAACCATCTGATTTAAAATTAATTTATCTCTCCTCCTATATGATCTAACATATCTGAGATGAGAGAAATGAGGTCCCCCCGCCCCGTTACCTAAGTCATCCCCCGGTCCCTCCTGCTCCGTCCCCCGGCCTTTCGCGCCATCTTCCTGAAAAATGGCGGGTGCATGCGCAGTTTGCCCCCCGACATCTGCTGGCTGGTACCTGACAACAATAGGGAATTTTTTCTTTTTGGTTTCTTTTGATCACTGTGATAGACCCTAGCACAGTGATCAAAAGAAAAAGGTAGTAAATCAAATTCCCCTTTGTTACTCCCTTAATTAGTTAAAAATTAGAAAATTACATTTTTAAAAAAATTTCTTTCCATTGTTTGGGTTTAGGGTTGTGGTTAGGGTTATGTTAGCACTGGTGTTAGAATTCTCTTTTTCAAAAGAGAAAAAAATAAAAAACTGCTAGTGTTGAGCTCCAAGTGGTTGCTACTCGAGTTTACATTGGGTGCTTGGGTACGCATGGAGTATCGTGGATTCCCGCATGTTTTTTTGGGGGGGTGTTTAACGCCGTGAAACATGTGGGGCACGAACTCAAGTAACCCTGATATTCGGTGCATACCCGAGCACCCGATGCAAACTGGAGTAGAGAGCACTTACCCTCAACACTAATGACAACATATTGAATATGACAACTTAATGTTATCAAATTCTGTCATACCTGTGGGTTCAAAATGCTCACTATACCCCTGGATAAAATCCTTCAGGGGTGTGGTTTCCAAAATGGGGTCACTTGTGGGGGTATCCACTGTTTAGGAACATCAGAGGTTCTCCAAAGCGACATGGCGTCTAGTTTCGATTCCAGCTAATTTTGCGTTCAAAACCCAAATAGTGCTTCCGACTCCTGCCGTGCGCCCAAATGGTTGATTTCCCCCACCAACTGGGCATCTGCGTACTCAGGAGAAATTGAACAACAAATTTTGGGTAAAATTTCTTCTGTTACCTTTTGTGAAAATAAAAAAAATGGGTTTAGAGTAATTTTTTTGTGGGGAAAAAAAGTTAAATGTTAATTTTTTTCCTCTCACATTGTTTCAGTTCTTGTGAAGAAGCTGAAGGGTTAACTAACTTCTTGAATTTCACGTTGAGCACCTTGAGGTGTAGTTTTTAGAATCGTTTCACTTTTGGGTATTTTCTGTCATATAGGCCCCTCAAAGTGACTTCAAATGTTATGTGGTCCCTAAATAAAAATGATTTTGTAAATTTTGTTGGAAAAATGAGAAATCTCTGGTCAACTTTTAACTCTTCTAACTTCCTAACTTCTAACAAAAAAAATTGTTTCCAAAATTGCTGATGTAAATTAGACATATGGGAAATTTTATTTTTCAACTATTTTATGTGACACGACTCTCTGGTTTAAGGGCATAAAAATTAAAAGTTTGAACACTGAAAAATTTTCACAAATGCAAGTCATGTCGAACAAATTTTACCACTATCATATGAAGTACAATATGTCACGAAAAAACAATCTCAGAATGACAGGGATCCGTTGAAGCATCCCAGAGTCATTGCCACATAAAGTGTCAGTGGTCAGAATTGTAAAAATTTGGCCCAGTCATTAAGGTCAAAATTAACTCTGTCACTAGAGGGTTAACCCCTTCCTGACATGAGACGTACTATCCCGTCCATGGGACCAGGGCCCCTATGCCCATGGACGGGATAGTACGTCTACCGCGATCAGCGGCGCCCACGTGGTGAGCGCCGCTGATCGCGGCCGGGTGTCAGCTGATTATCACAGCTGACACCCGGCACAATGTGTCAGGGGCGGTCACGGACCGCCCCCGACACGTTAACCCCTTGCACACCGCGATCAAACACGATCGCGGTGTACCGGGAGTTAAAGGGAAGCATCGGCAGGGAGGGGGCTCCCTCCGTGCTTCCCTGAGCCCCCCACGGCAGCGCAATGTGCAGCGCTGCTGCGGGGGGCTCCTTTCCTCCAGGCCCCCGAATCCAAGATGGCGACGGGGGCCTTCGGGGGCCTGCAGGAAGCTGGCTTCCTCAGTGCCTGCAAAGCGCAGGCAAGAGGAAGTCTTCTTCAATGCCTGTGACAGATTGCTGATCTGTCACAGTGATCTGTGATGTGACAGATCAGCGATCTGTCACAGGACAGTGATGTCCCACCTGGAACTATGTAATAAAGTAAAAAAAAAATAAAAAAAAAGTTTAAAAATAATTTAAAAAAAATCGCCAAATAAATTAGTAAAAAAAAAAAAAAATATTCCCCAATAAATTCATTTTTTGAAAATAAAAAAAAACCAAAGCAATAAAAGTACACATATTAGGTATCGCCGCGTCCGTAACAACCTGCCCTATAAAACTGTCCCATTAGTTAACCCCTTTAGCGAACCCCTTAAAAAATAAAAATAAAAAACTACGCAAAAAATAATGATTTATTATCAGACTGCCAAACAAAAAGTGTAATAACGCGCGATCAAAAAGATGGATATAAATATCCATGATACCGCTGAAAACGTCATCTTGTCCCGCAAAAAACGAGCCGCCACACAGCATCATCAGCGAAAAAATAAAAAAGTTATAGCTCGCAGAATAAAGCGATGCAAAAATAATTATTTTTTATATAAAATAGTTTTCATTGCATAAAACCGACAAAACATAAAAAAACGACCTAAATGAGGTATCGCTGTAACCGTACTGACCCGAAGAATAAAACCGCTTTATCAATTTTACCGCATGCGGAACGGTGTAAACGCACTCCCCCAAAAGAAATTCATGAAACGCTGGTTTTTGTTCATTCTGCGTCCCAAAAATCGGAATAAAAAGCGATCAAAAAATGTCACGTGCCCGAAAATGGTACCAATAAAAACGTCACCTCGTCCCGCAAAAAATAAGACCTCACATGACTCGGTGGGTCAAAATACGGAAAAATTATAGCTCTCAATATGTGGTGATGCAAAAACTATTTTTACAATAAAAAGCGTCTTTCAGCGTGCGACAGCTGCCAAAAATAAAAACCGCCATAAATAGTAAATCAAACCCCCCGTTATCACCCCCTTAGTTAGGGAAAAATAATAAAATTAAAAAAATGTATTTATTTCCATTTTTCCATTAGGGTTAGGGCTAGGGTTAGGGCTAGGGTTAGGGCTGAGATTAGGGTTAGGGGTGTGTTGGGGTTCGGGTTGGAGTTAGAATTGGGGGTTTCCACTGTTTGGGCACATCAGGGGCTCTCCAAATGCAACATTGCGTCTGATCTCAATTCCAGCCAATTCTGAGTTGAAAAAGTCATATGGTGCTGCTTCCCTTCCAAGCTCTGCCATGCGCCCAAACAGTGTTTTACCCCCACATGTAGGACAAATTGCAAAACAATTTTTGGGGTCCAATTTCTCCTGTTACCCTTAGGAAAATAAAAAATTGGGGGCAAAAATATCATTTTTGTGGAAAAAAATGATTTTTTTATTTTCACGTCCGAGCGTTATAAACTTCTGTGAAGCACTTGGGGGTTCAAAATGCTCACCACACATCTAGATAAGTTCCGTGGGGGGGTCTAGTGTCCAAAATGGGGTCACTTGTGGGGAGTTTCAATAGTTTAGGTACATTAGGGGCTCTCCAAAGGCAACATGACACCCGCAGACCATTCCATTAAAGTCTGCATTCCAAAAAGTCACTACTTCCCTTCCGAGCCCTGACGTGTGTCCATACAGTAGTTTTCTCCCACATATGGGGTGTCAGCGTACTCAGGACAAATTGGACAACAACTTTTGGGGTTCAATTTCTCCTGTTACCCTTGGGAAAATAAAAAAATTGGGGACTAATTGATCATGTTTGTGGAAAAAATACGATTTTTTTATTTTCATGCCCTGGCATTATAAACTTCTGTGAAGCCCTTGGGGATTCAAAGTGCTCACCTCACATCTAAATAAGTTCCTTAGGGGGTCTAGTTTTCAAAATGGGTCATTTGTGGGGGGTTTCCACTGTTTAGGTACATTAGGGGCTCTCCAAAGGCAACATGACACCCGCAGACCATTCCATCAATGTCTGCATTCCAAAACGTCACTACTTCCCTTCCGAGCCCTGACGTGTGTCCATACAGTAGTTTTCTCCCACATATGGGGTGTCAGCTTACTCAGGACAAATTGGACAACAACTTTTGGGGTTCAATTTCTCCTGTTACCCTTGGGAAAATAAAAAAATTGGGGACTAATTGATCATGTTTGTGGAAAAAATATGATTTTTTTATTTTCATGCCCTGGCATTATAAACTTCTGTGAAGCCCTTGGGGGTTCAAAGTGCTCACCTCACATCTAGATAAGTTCCTTAGGGGGTCTCGTTTTCAAAATGGGGTCATTTGTGGGGGGTTTCCACTGTTTAGGTACATTAGGGGCTCTCCAAAGGCAACATGACACCCGCAGACCATTCCATCAATGTCTGCATTCCAAAACGTCACTACTTCCCTTCCGAGCCCCGGCGTGTGCCCATACAGTAGTTTTCTCCCACATATGGGGTATCAGCATACTCAGGACAAATTGGACAACAACTTCTGGGGTCTAATTTCTCCTGTTACCCTTGGGAAAATAAAAAAAATGGTGACTAAATGATCATGTTTGTGGGAAAAATACGAATTTTTTATTTTCACGCCCGGGCGTTATAAACTTCTGTGAAGCACTGGGGGGTTCAAAGTGCTCACCACACATCTAGATAAGTTCCTTGGGGGGTCTAGTTTACAAAATGGTGTCATTTGTGGGGGGTTTCCACTGTTTTGGTACATCAGGGGTTTTCCAATCGCGACATGGTGTCCGATCTCAATTCCAGCCAAAAACGTCAAATGGCACTGCTTCCCTTCCGAGCTCTGCCATGCACCCAAATAGTGGTTTACCCCCACATGTGGGGTATCAGCGTACTCAGGACAAATTGCACAATAACTTTTAGGGTGCTGTTACCCTTGGAAAAATAAGAATTGAGGGTGAAAAGATCATTTTTGTGGAAAAAGTATGATTTTTTAATTGTACGGCTTTATGTTATAAACTTCTGTGAAGCCCTTGGGGGTTCAAAGTTCTCACCACACATCTAGATAAGTTCCTTAGGGGGTCTAGTTTCCAAAATGGTGTCATTTGTGGGGGGTTTCCACTGTTTAGGTACATCAGGGGTTTTCCAATCGCGACATGGTGTCCGATCTCAATTCCAGCCAAAAACGTCAAATGGCGCTGCTTCCCTTCCGAGCTCTGCCATGCGCCCAAATAGTGGTTTACCCCCACATGTGGGGTATCAGCGTACTCAGGACAAATTGCACAATAACTTTTAGGGTGCTGTTACCCTTGGAAAAATAAGAATTGAGGGTGAAAAGATCATTTTTGTGGAAAAAATATGATTTTTTAATTGTACGGCTTTATGTTATAAACTTCTGTGAAGCCCTTGGGGGTTCAAAGTTCTCACCACACATCTAGATAAGTTCCTTGGGGGGGTCTAGTTTCCAAAATGGGGTCACTTGTAGGGGGTTTCCACTGTTTAGGTACATCAGGGACTCTCCAAACGTGACATGGCGTCCGATCTGAATTCCAGCCAATTTTGCATTGAAAACGTCAAATGGCGCTCCTTCCATTCTGAGCTCTGCCATGCGCCGAAACAGTCGTTCCCCCCCACAAATCAGGTATCAGCGTACTCAGGACAAATTGCACAATAACTTTTGCAGTCCAATTTCTCCTGTTACCCTTGGTAAAATAAAAAAAATTGAACCTGAAGTATTTTTTTTGTGAAAAAAAGTTAGATGTTCATTTTTTTTTAAATATTCAAAAAAATTCCTGTGACGCACCTAAAGGGTTAATAAACTTCTTGAATGTGGTTTTGAGCACCTTAAGGGGTGCAGTTTTTAGAATGGTGTCACTTTTGGGTATTTTCTTTCCTATAGACCCCTCAAAGTGGCTTCAAATGTGATGTGTCCTAAAAATAAAATGGTGTTGTAAAAATGAGAAATCGCTGGTCAACTTTTAACCCTTATAACTTCCTAACGAAAAAAAATTTTGGTTCCAAAATTGTGCTGATGTAAAGTAAACATGTGGGAAATGTTAGTTATCAAGTTTTTTGTGTGCCGTATCTCTGTGATTTAAGGGCATAAAAATTCAAAGTTGGAAAATTGCGAAATTTTCAAAATTTTTGCCAAATTTCCGTTTTTTTCACAAATAAACGCAAGTTATTTGAATGAAATTTTACCACTAACATGAAGTACAATATGTCACGAGAAAACAATGTCAGAATCACCGGGATCCATGGAAGCGTTCCAGAGTTATGACCTCATAAAGGTACAGTGATCAGAATTGTAAAAATTGGCCCGGTCATGAACGTGCAAACCACCCTTGGGGGTGAAGGGGTTAAACCCTTCCCTTCAAAACAGGCCAATTTTTAAAAATCTGACGTGTCATTTTATGATATCTCTGTAATGCTTCTACATATCCCAACGATTCTAAGGTAGTTTTACATGTCACATTGTACTTTGTTTATGGTGACTTTAGGACAATATTTGTGGTTATTTTTGAATTTTTTTTTGTATGTTAGGTGCTTAGAAGCAATTCACAAATTGTCAACGAATTATAAAAATCATATTTTTTGGACACCACTTCACTTTTGAAGTGAATATGAGGGGCTTGTATGTCAGAAAACTCCCAAACAAGACCACATTTTAAAAAGTACACCCCTTGAAGTATTTGAAATCTCGTGATGCACATGAGGAGTTAACGTAAAGTAGAAGGAATAAATGAAGAATTTTGTGTGTGTATTTGTGCATATGTGTGTGTGTATATGTGTGTAATATATATATATATATATATATATATATATACATATATATATAGCAAGGTAGCGCTTGTTGTTCATGTAGGGGACACTCGCTTGGCAGCCGATTAACCAGGTCTGGCACGGGTTTTTCAACATAAACAGTCCATGCGGTTTATTAATCAGCATAAACCATATACTGCAACAGGCTTATATCCAGCAACAAAAAGTTCATGATAGAGCTCCGCTCTCTCAGACCTGTGGTCACACAGGTTGCGCAATGTCCAGCAATCAGGCTCTGTAGCCTCACAGTTATTTCCCCCTGTTCGGGGTTACCTCTTAGTTGCTTCTCACTCTGGGTGTCCATTCCCTCCTGGGAACTGTCACACACACGCAGGCCATTATACACAGGCCTCCCCGGGTCAGCGGCCTCCACACGTGCTCTTCAGAAAGGCAGCATCTCTTCTGTTCCAGCACGTCGGCCGGGACCTTTCCACATGGACCAATCAGATCCAGGCACTCTCTCTCATGTGACCTACCCTGGTCACCTTATATGGTCCGTAGCCATGCCCACCGGATCACATGGCTATGACCTCATTGCAGGTCCTATTTCAGACACCCAGCCATACACATATATATACAGGCTTACTATGGGCGTTTAGACACATGCCACTGGGTGGGTTTGTAGGTGACTGGTCCCACCCATCTCAACAGCCACCTGGAAGCTCTCCCTGATACACTGTAACAAAAACAGCAGTACCTCTGCTGATTAACACACGTTCAAGCTTCCACCCCTGGGCCACCCACCCTGGGATACATAACGGTCATTTACCCTCCTGGCGTTCATCCTACCTCCATTACCACAATGGATATGCCTGTGTTCATGACCCATACAGCGCCCCCTAGCTGTCACAATGGTCATTGCACCACTATATATATTTATTACATACAGTACGTACATACCCATATATACACAGTGGAGAAAAAAGTATTTAATCAGCCACCAATTGTGTAAATTCTCCCATTTAAAAAGATGAGAGAGGCCTGTAGTTGACATCATAGGTAGACCATAACTATGAGAGTCAAAATGTGAAAACAAATCCAGAAAATCACTTTGTCTCATTTGGAAAATTTATTTTAATTAGTAATTGTAAGTAAGTATTTTGTCATTAACAAAAATTAATCTCAATATTTTGTTACAGACCTCTGTCATTGCCAACAAAAGATATATATAAGTCTTCACAAGGTTGGCACACACTGATAGTGGTATGTTGGTCCATTCCTCCATGCAGATCTCTTCTAGAACAGTGATGTTTTGGGCCTGTCGCTGCGCAACACGGACTTTCAAACACCTCCAAAGGTTTTCTTATTACTGCTTCCACAATTAATTTCATCACACCAATCTGCTTGCCTATTGCGGATTCATTCACATCAGCCTGGTGCAGGGCTACAATTTTCTTTCTGGTGTCCTTCGACAGCTCTTGGGTCTTCACCATAGTGGAGTTTGGAGTGTGACTGTTTGAGGTTGTTGACAGGTGTCTTTTATACTGATAACAAGTTCAAACAGGTGCTATTACCACAGGTAATGAGTGGAGGACAGAGGAGCCTCTTAAAGAAATAGTTACAGGTCTGTGAGAGCCAGAAATCTTGCATGTTTTTAGGTGGCCAAATACTTATTTTTCACCATAATTTGCAAAATAAATCTTGCCAAATCAGACAAGATGATTTTCTGGATTTGTTTTCTCATTTTGACGCTTATAGTTATGGTCTACCTATGATATCAATTACAGGCCTCTCTCATCTTTTTAAATATATATATATATATATACTTATATACATACTATAATATATATATATAAAATATTTATATACTTTTTAATTTTAAATAAAATGTTGCTTTAGCCTCAAGTTCTTCACTTTCACAATGGTTATTGGTGAAAATTAACTTATCAATTTGTTGCCCAATTTTCCTGAGTACGCCGATACCACATATGAGTTTCATAGCCTTCTCGAGAGGGAAGGAGCATTATTTGACTGATGGGAGTGCAAATTTGGCTGAATTACATTGTGGAAGTCATGTTGTATTCACAGAACCCCCTGAGGTGTCAAAAACACAAAAATGCCCCACCGGGGACACCACTTTGTGAACTACTATACCACTCGCCGAAATTGTATAGGGATGTAATAAGCATCTTGAACTGACAGGTGGTTCATGGAATTTTATATAATTGAACTATGTAAAAGAAATGGGTTTTTCGTTTGTTTGCTTTTAATGCTAAAATGTTGCTTTAGCCCCAAATGTTTCATTTTTTACAAAGGGTAACTGGAGAAAATAAACACCAAGCTTCCTGTGTACTCCAATATCCTATACATGGTCGGAAACTTCAGTTTGGCCATTGCTATTTGACTTTTGGCTTCAATTTTGTCTGGAGTACAGTGTGGTTGCTATGTTGCATTTAAAGGGGATCTGTCACCCTTTTTATCCCCTATTAGCTGCCGGCATAGACATCGGGGGCTTATCTACAGCATTCTGTAATGCTGTAGATAAGCCCCCGATGTAACCTGAAAGATAAGAAAAACACGTTATATTATACTCACCGAGGTGGGCGGTCCGGTCCGATGGGTGTTGCGGTCCGGTCCGGTGCCTCCCTTCTTCATGCGATGATGTCCTCTTCTCCCGTCCTGAAATGGCTCTGGCGCAGGCGCATTGCTCTGCCCTGTTGCATGAAGAAGGGAGGCGCCGGACCGCAACACCCATCGGACCGGACCGCCCACCTCGGTGAGTATAATATAACGTGTTTTTCTTCTCTTTCAGGTTACATCGGAGGCATATCTACAGCATTACAGAATGCTGTAGATAAGCCCCCGATGTCTATGCCAGCAGCTGCAAAGCCAAAAAAAGGGTGACAGATTCCCTTTAAAGAGAACCTGACATGTAAAGACAGCAAGAAACCATGCACAAATGACACCAATTTGGATGGTGCATCCCTAAATAATCTAGGGGCATTCCAAGCATTTTGAATCAACAAAATTTTGAAACAACGTCTCAGAATTTTACAATGTTTGGATGTGAAACCGAAATTTTTTTTATCCCAAATTTCTGATGTTAGAGGCTAATAAGAGAAAATAAAACCAACAATTTGTTGTGTAATTTCACCAATACCCCATTTGTGGTCATAAGTTATTCTTCTGGCACATGGATGGGCTCAGAAGGGAAGTAGTACCATATTAAAGTGCAGAGTTTTCAAAATAGTTTGCGGACACAATGTCACATTAGCAGAGCCAATATGTCAGAACAACAGAATACTCCCAAAGTGACTACATTTTACAAACTACACCCCTCAATGAATTCATCTAGGGGTGTGTTCAGCTTTTTTGTAACCACACAAAACTTTATAATATTTGGGTGTGATAACAAAAAAATTTAATTTATTTTCTAATAAAATATTATTTTCATATAAGATCTAATAAGAGACTATGGACCTCGTAATTTGTTGCTCTATTTTTTTCTGAACCCACACGTGGTCAAAAACTGCTGATTGGGCACATGACAGGGCTTGAAAAGGAAGGAGCGATTATTTTTATGTCGCATTTGCAAAGCCCTGACATAACAAAACAGATTTCTTCCCTACAAATGACCCCATTTTGGAAATTAGACCACACCCCCTCAAGAAATTCATCTAGGGATGTGTTGAACGTGTCTAACCTGCAGGTGATTTACAGAATGTTATAACTTTTACATGTGAAAACGAAAAATTACAATTTTTCCCACTAAAATGATTAAGCCCCAAATTGATGATTTTCACGAGGCGTAATAGGAAAAATTGGACCCCATAATTTATTTAATTTCTCCGAAATGTATTGATACCCCATATGTGGTTAAAAAATATAAATATAGGGGGGCGTGGCCAGCAGCCAGGGGAGCAAGACGTGTCTCCTCAGAGCTCTGCTTGTTGGGAGAGGAAATCTACCATTGATCCCAAGCTTGGTGGCCCATCTGAACCACAGGAGGCCTCCTGAAAGAGGACAAAGTCCAGAGGGATTAAATCCAGAGAGGTACCTTGATTCCCTCAGGCACAACGCTGAGGGAGATAGCTGATGCCTAACGGAGGCGCTTCCCGCCCGCCATCTTGCCGCCTGGAGGACAGTCTCCCCCAAACTACAGGACTGCCGTGGGCCCAAGAGAGAATACAGAGACTGACTCCCACCCCCTACACAGACGGCGCTCCGGTGAGTACTTACCCAGACGCGCCGCATATACCCGGGGAGCTGAAGAGATTTGAGGCCGAAGAGGGGCCTGAGGACTAGTCAGAGAAGCTCCCGCCATTACCTAGTTCCCCGCTCCTTCACTTACCGGCGTTGTGGCGAGCCCTGTGACCAGCGGAGTGCAGCGGCTGTCCTCGCGGACAGACCTGGGGGAAGCTTCCTGGGGCGCCTTTGCATCGCGGACGGGGTGGAGAAAGAAGCCCCATGGTCGGGCCTGGGACCTACGGGAGACACTTGCCGCCCGCCGACCTGCACCATCAGATGCTTTCACCCCGCTGCCAGCCTGACGTCCTAAAGATAGGAGCGCTCCTCTGACCCTCCACATACCACTATCACACAGCTCCAGGCTCCCCTAAGCGTGCAGTGAGTAGGTGGGCGCTGAGGCACACCTGGAGCCTGCTTTGCTGGAGAAGAAGGCTAACAGGCAGGATTGAGATAATAAAGGCACTACAGCACTAAATATAGTACGCTGGGCCCTTGTGGGTTGAATCGGACTGACCTAGCAAAGTCCAACAGGACCCCCTGTCCAGTGGGCATAGAAATAAAGCCACCATTCTCTCCTCTTAAATATTGGGCTTGCTTCTGTATGTGGAGCTACACCTGCTGGCCACTCTTGAGTTTTTCACAGGAATCTTTTATCTCCAAACACATCAATCATCTAGCTGCATCCACCTAAATCCTGCATGATGCTTACTCCATAAAAATGATTGTTTAACCACACTGGAATGCCCAAACAGTGACAAGAGATTGCCCGTATACATCCGCAATGGTTCGCTCACAAAAGGAATGGGCGAAAAGTTTAACAAGAAATATTGAGGAAAATCTGAAACCAACCCCTCGGGGAGAACTAGAGAAATTTCTAACAAAAAAACAGGGTCATTGTGGCCTTCAGACAAACTACAGGACTCCAATCTGGATTCCCCTCAACTGCTAGAAACTTCAGACATAAGCCTGCCACGGGTGACCAGGTACCCATCTCACGAAATTTCTTGAAGCTCTTGGCTTCCAGTATGAAACCCTTGACCAGGGATATCGCAGGCCTAAGATCTGACATGAATCAATAGGCCACAGGGTTGAGGCTCTAGAAAGCTCCCAGGCTAAACTGATTGAAGCATCTAACTCACTAGGCGATCATCTGCTTGCTCATCAAAAACAGCTCAGCTCCGTCTTCCTGGCAATAGAGGAACAGGAGTAGAAGGAAAAATATAAGATTGAAAGGGATCCCAGAGTCTTTTGCTCTGGAATCCCTCAACAAAGTCTCCAAAAGAGATCTCGGCTATTCTGGGACAGGACTGGGCAGATACCATCATTATCGAAAGGGTCCATAGAGCCCTGAGACCGAAACCAAAGTCTTCTGAGCCTCCAAGCATATAATTTGTAGAATCCTTAATTACCTCAATACTGCAGCAATTCTTACAGGAGCCAGAGATGCAGAGGGAAGATACCCATTTGTAAAGGGACTCCTAGCCAACACATTAATTACATTTGGGAATCTTTATGCTCCAAACACTGGACAGGCGAGATGGTTGTCTAGGACTTTGGACACACTCGCACTGTTCAAGGAGGGCCTCTTAGTCTTGGGGGGTGATTTTAATCTAACCTTACACCCAAACTTAGGGTACCGTCACATTTAGCGATGCACCAACGATACGACCCTGTCAGGATCGCTGATGCATCTCTAAATGGTCGCTTAGTGAGCTGCCAAACAGGCAGATCACGCCAGCGACAAAGCAGCGGTCGCTACTTACCTGTCACATGCAGCGATGATGTCTTCTTCCGCCCGCCTCCACGCGTCGCTCGTCGGCGCCAGCAGGAAGCCCAGCAGGAAGCAGCCGACGAGAAACGGCTCAGGACGTTCTCGCGCGATCAGCGGTAACCAGCGGGGGAGCCGGTCGGAGGTAAATATCACACATAGCGATATCGCTAGCAATATCGCTGCTGCGTCACTAAATCGGTGACGCTTAAGCGATATCGCTAGCGATATCGCTTAGTGTGACGGGCCCTTTAGATGCGTCTAACGGCAAATCCTCTATTCCAAAAAATAAGAGGAGAGTCCTTTTGAATAAATTAAATTCATTTGGCCTGATTGATCCATGGAGAATTGCTCACCCTTCCACAAAAGATTACTCCTTCTATTCAAAGCCACACAATTCTTATCATAGATTAGATTACCTACTTTTTCAAACCACAGCAGTCTCACTGATTCTAGACACTTCTATTGGCCCCATAACACTTTCGGACCATGCACCCATTTTCATGAAATAGCGAATTGCTTCGCTGCCCCGGCCTGCTCCAACCTGTCGGTTGAACGAGTCGCTTTTGGGGAAATCGGAACATCTGCTCCAACTAAACTTTCATATTGCTAGATTCTTCAGAGAAAACACTCTGGATGGAGAAGCTAACCCCATAATTTGGGAAATGCATAAGGCGGTCCTCAGGGGAGAGCAGATTGCATTAGGAGCTCATGTTAAACGAGAAAGAGAGAAAGAAATTTCTTCTCTCCTGCACCAAATCGGCACATTGGAAAGGATTCACAAAAAAGGGGGGGTAGACCGTGACCTGGCAGATTTGTCCACCCTGCGTTGCAAACTCAAAGATCTACTCAACTTAAACTCTGCTAAAATATTTGCCCGGTGTAGACAAAAGGTTTACATGCATGGGAACAAAGGGAGTAAACTTACGTCCCGACTACTAAAGAAACAAAAAGAGAAACGCTTTATTAAACAGTGGACGAGTCAAGTGAAATAGCGAACGCCTTTCGGAACTACTACAATTTTTTATATAACTTAGCCCCACCAGAGTCAATAAAGATCCTACTGAAGCTTCAGGGAACATCCACAACTTCCTAGCCCAACTCTCTCTATCTAAGATTTCCCCCCTGGGGCAATCAATACTTATAAAAGAAGTCACAGCACAAGAGGTTAAAGACACACTAGCTGAAATTCCGAATGGAAAAACCCCAGGCCCCGATGCTTTCCCGATAATATATTATAAAAAAAATTTGCAGACACTCTAATTCCTCATTTAGTAGAAGTTTTTCAACTCTTTTATTTAAAGGGTGCAGCCCCCCCACCACAGTCACTAGAAGCATACATCACAGTAATACCGAAGGAGGGGAGAGACAGCACACTGTGCAGTAACAACCACCCCATATCAATTCTCAACACAGATATTAAATTATGGGCCAAAATTTTGGTCTCCAGAATTAATCTTGTGTTGGCGGATCTAGTTCACCCTGACCAGGCCGGGTTTATACGTGGTAGATAGGGCAAAGATAACTCTACTAGAGTTCTGCAGACCATCTCATATGCAAACCATACAGGTCAGGCCCTCACTGTCTTCTCTACCGACGCTGAGAAGGCCTTTGACCAGGTTGGCTGGCATTATATGAACTGTGTCCTGCGAAAATTTGCCTTTCCATAATCATTTATTGAAGCTATATTTTCGTTATACAATTACCCTATAGCCAGGGTCAGGGTGATTGGAATTCTATTGGATTCCTTCAAGATCAGGAAAGGTACCAGGCAGGGTTGCTCTCTCTCTCCATCCTTATTTGTCCTCGTTATGGAGACGTTGATACAATCCATCCAACAAAACAAAGACATTAAAGGTATCAGGATTAATCGAATTGAAGTGAAAGCGGCAGTTTTCGCAGATGATCTATTGCTGATGCTTTCTAACCCGGGGACCGCCTTACCAAAACTTCTCGAGATCTTCTCTTTATTTGGAGAACTCTCTAATTTTAAGATAAACCTTGACAAATCTGAGGCTCTCAATGTTTCAACCGACGTAGAGGATATTTCTACACTTAAAAAAACCACCCACTTCAAGTGGCCTATGGAGAAAATTAAATAGCGAGGGGGTTTTTAATCACGGAAGTTCCACATTCCCTTTTCCAACATAATTTCACCCCCTTATTGGGGAAAATCAAAAACCTCCATAGTTCCTATAACCTTCCCTTTTTATCCTGGATGGGTAGAGTTAACGTAATTAAATCATATGTTCTGCCTAAAATTTTCTTTGTGATGAATATGGTTCCAATTTCCCTATCGAAATCTTTCTTCAAAACGCTAAACCAAATCATAGCAAGATTTGTCTGGAAATTCAAAAAAGCTTGGCTTCCTTTTAAGACTATGATCCTACCGAAACGGGCTGGGGGGTTGGGACTTCCAGATTTGGTGTCTTATTTTCAAGCCATACACCTGACCAGATGGATAAAACTAACTCAGTAGAACAAATAGTTGCAGCCAACAGCACACAGATGAATAAATAGAATGCATGCTCCAAAGATCCCAGGGCCCAACAGGATCAATGGCTCACAGAAAACATAAGAAGGAGCAGCATCCATTCCAGGTGAAGAAGAATCTTTTGCTTTTATTCTGCCATAAATAGATACAACGTTTCGACCATAAAATGGTCTTTATCAAGTACAATAAATAGCAATTAGAGCGGCCTTATATGGTGTGGACAAACCAATCACCATTCAGGAAACGCCCATTAGTCAAAAATATATAGAGAGATCACATCATATAAGACATCAAACATATAAAACAATCGGTGCGTTATACATAGTACAATGTGTAGATACAAAAAATCTCACAGACACAAGTGCATAAACATTTGTAAACGATGTCCACAAAGCGATCACCCAGTCCCCATACAGCATAGCGATCACTATGGCAATAAACCGCCAATCAATATCCTACATACATAGCCACTTTCCTCAAGCAATAGAAGCGCTTCATAGCGTTGGCACCAAGCAAGGAGCCTATGACTGCAGTCCACACATATGATAGAATGCAAAATTGCTGCCGTAATTACCTGTGTATATGGCTCATAGATGGTGTGCATTGGTGCCGCACAGAGGACAGAGACACGGGCGAAATCTCACGATGCAACCATGTCAAAGGCACCGCACATGCGCGGTGTCATAGACAGGACACAATCTACAAGAGTCAACCCCGCTCCTCCCACCATCGACCGCGCGTGCGCAAAAGCCCACATCTGGACAAACTGAGCCTGACATCAGACCCGAATACGCCAGCACGGCCGCAAGCATCCGTCAGACCATGGTGGTCATCACATGACAGGTCACATGACCAGCCATGTAAACAAACCTACCACCGCCGACAGGACGCCCCCAAAAGCCCAGCTAGAACACGGAGTCAAAAGTTCACTATTACGAAATCCATGGCATTATCTAGGCTGCAATAACTAGTAATATAGTAGAAATATATAAAAACACATCAATCAAAAATGCATTACAATCTTTATTACATAGCATTAACACAATGGTAGCATATAAGGAAGGAAAGAGGGCACGGGGATCGAACACCAAAAAACACATCACAAAAGAACATCTGGCAGACCAAGATTCCCAAACACACATCGACATGCAACTATTGGGTACAGATATGAAAAAACTGATATGGACAAATTACCCCACCTCAAAAATTAATTTTAATGAAATTCTCTTAACATCCATCTTAAACAGACACCTGCTGATTCAAAACCTTCCTCCAGATTGCCATTTTCTTGATGGAATGCCAATAGGGATAATTCCATATATCTACAACCAAGACTTTACGGACCCCTATGATCTCTGGGCCTCTCTCCCAAAAAAACAATCTTCTAATAATAAGATTCTTTGCAATAACCTTTGGCCTCTAGAAGCTAAAAACCACCCAAAAAATTTCCTCCAACAGATCCATGTTTCCCACTTCATGAAACAAATTAAAAAAGTAACCACCCCCTCCCCCAATTGGCACTGGTTAGATTTACTGCCAAAAATAAAACCACCTATCTTAAGGGGGCTTTACACATAGCGATATCGCTAAAGCGTCACTGATTTTGTAGCGATATCGCTACATGTGATACTTACCGCCGACCGGCTCCCCCGCTGGTTATCGCTGATCGCGCGAGATCGTCCACGTCCATTTCTCGTCGTTGGCTTCCTGCTGGCGACGACGAGTGAGCTATGGACGCGGGCGGAAGACGGCGGTCATCGCTTCGTCTGAAAGGTAAGTACGACCGCCGAGCATCGCTTCATCGCTGGTGAGATCTGCCTGTGTGGCAGCTCACTAGCGATCATTTAGCGATGCACCAGCGATCCTGACCGGGTCGTATCGTGGTCGGGATCGCTGGTGCATCGCTAAATGTAAAGGGGCCTTTAAGACTGACCTCAAGATATGACAACCTCTTTCAATCTAAAATCAACTACACCCCATTATTCCTTCTTTCTTGGGAACTTAACATCACTCTGTCACCGCAAGAGAAACAATTGATTTTTTTCTAACTCCCACGGCTTCTCAAGATGCATTCTACTACAGGAATCGGCATACCACATTTTATCAAGGTGTTATTACACCCCAGAGAGGCTCTTTCATCTAGGCCTGTCTTATTCTCCACTGTGTTGGAGATATGAAAAATCAAGAGGTACTATTACCCACATTTTTTGGACTTGCCAAAAACTCTTAAAGTTCTGGCACAAAATAAATGATGTCTTGAAGGCCTTGGGAGTGTTACACTAGGAACTTGTTGCCTCTGAAGTGCTTTTATCTCTCCCCTCTACCAATTTCAAACCTAAAAAGCATGATCTTCTACCCTTGTTGTTGGGTGCCGCGAAACACTTAATTGCCTTAAGATGGAAACAAAGATACCCCACCAACACACAGGGAATGGCTACTGAAAGTCGGAGAGATCTTTTGATTGGAGGAACTCTCGAGTTGGGAAACCTTTTCCCATGACCGATTCCTTAAGATTTCAGAGCCTTGGATCAAATGTACTGGAAGGGACTAGATTCCAGGTTCTGATTTTTTTCTGCTGTGTCTTGGGGAACCATGGTGATCGAGCTTCCTCGAGGAACGGCCCATAGTGTCTCAGAGCGGGATGGGCACCCTCGCTGGATTTCAAAATAGAGAAGCTTTTCAGCCTTGATTTTTTATTGTCTAGGTCAAAAACTAATTTCATGCATATTATTCATATTTTGAAATGTCGCCAGTGTGTACCAAGTTGTTGCACCTGACTGTTATTTTGTTACTTTAAAATTTTTGTTTTCATATCTTAATTTGATGCTACAAATTTCATGTCTTATCTAACCCACAGACATCTAAGGACTATAATCTTTTATGATTCATGGAACTGTGGGTTATAATTTGTCATGTTCCTTTAAAATTCATAAATAATTACAAAAAAATATATAAATATATATATTTGAGCACAAAAGCAAATCTGAGAGAATCGAGAATGCAATTTCATTTTTGGAATGCAAATTTGGACACCATGTTGCATTCACAAAACCTATGAGGTGCTCAGAAAGCAGAAACCACAAGTGACCATACTTGGGGAAACTAAACCCCACAAAGAATTGTTCTAGGGTCATGGTGAGCATCTTTAATGCACAAACTACATCAAAAATTTTATAAGATTTGGGCAGTGAAAAGAAAAATGTATTTTTTTTCCTCTCTAAAATGTTACTTTAGCCTTTGTTTTCATTCACAAAAGGGGTAATAGGAGAAAATGGACAGGACGATTTGTTATGCAATTTTTACTGCACATGGCAATACCCCATATGTGGTTGTATACTACTGTTTGAACTCGCAGCAGGAACTAGATGGGAAGGAGCACTACTTGGCATTTAGAACACAGATTTACTTTGAATAGCTTGTGGGCATCAATATCTTGAGCCCCTGAGGTGCCACATTATCAGAAACACCCACAAGAGACTACATTTTGCAAATTTCACTGCTTAAGGATTTCAAATATAGGTATAGTGAGTATTTTTAATCCACAGGCGCCTGATAAAGTTTTATAACTGTTGGCTGTAGAAATCCTGTATTGCAAATTTTTCCTTTGCACAAAGATTAATAGGTGAAACCGGACAGTTTGTTACACAATTTCTCCCAATTACGGTGATGCCTCAAATGTCATCAGAAATTACTGTTTGGCCACATGGTAAGAATGAAAAACTAGGAGCGCTATTTGGCTTTGGGAGCACAGATCTTGATAATTAGTTTGCCAGCAACATTTGCAGGCCCCATGAGGTGTCTACCACAGAAAACCCCTAAAAGTGACCCCATTTTAGAAATTCCTCCTGTCAATGAAATTCTCTATGGCTGCAGTGATTATTTTGGCCCCACACCTTTTCACTTTTCAACATCGATTGCATCCTTTTTTTTTCTGCAGAATTTCACATAGTGGCTTGCAAAAGCATTCACACCCCCCATACTTGTTTTTTTACCTATTTTGTTACATTACAAACTGTGTTTAAATATTTTTGTAAAAACTGGCATGCGCATATGTTTTCACCCCTTCTGCCATGGAGCCCTTAAAATTTTTTTGGTGCAAGCAGTTACCGTGCTTTCATAAGTCACATGCTTAGTGAAAGGAAATCCACCTGTTTGCAATCTAAGTGTCACATGGTATGTCAGTATATACACACGTTTTCCGAAAGGCCACAGAGGCTGCAACACCATTAACCAAGATGCACCACTAACCAAACAACACCATGAAGACCGAGGAGATCTCCAAATAAGTCAGGAACAAAGCTGTTGAGAAGCACAAGTTAGGGTTGGGTTATAAAAAAAAAAAATATCCCAATCTCTTATGATCCGTTGGAGCACCATCAAATCCATTATCATTAACTGGAAGGAACATGGTACCACAATAAACCTTCCAAGAGACGGCCGCCCACCAAAACTCTCAGCTCTGGCAAAGAAGGAATTAATGAGAGAGGCAGCACAGAGACCAAAGGTAACCCTGAAGGAGTTGCAGAGTTCCGAAGCATAGACTGGAGTATCTGTCTATACAACCACAATAACCTTTACACTCCATAGTGGTGGCTTTCATGGAAGAGTGGGCAGAAATAAGCCTTTACTTACGCACGAAAATTGTAAGGCTCGTTTTGAGTTTGCCAAAGACATGTGGGAGACGCCCCAAATGTATGGAGGATGGTTCTGTGGTCAGATGAGACCAAAATTGAACTTTTTGGGTCCTAAGGTAAACACTCTGTCTGGTGCCAAACCAACACAGTTCATCACCCCAAGAGCACCATCCCCACAGTGAAATGTTTTTTGGCAGCAGGGACAGTGAAAATGATACGAGTCGAGAGGAAGATGGATGATGTGAAATACAGGGATACTTTTGAGCAAAACCTGTTTGTCTGTCAGCATTTGTTCTACCAGTAATGTGGAACCCCTTATATTTCCGCTGACAAATGATGGACCTGAGTGGGGATTTATTTTTTGATACTTTTGTACTCTAAAAATTAATTGACAAATTAATTTTATTGCATCCGTATATTCTGAGAGCTGCAAATTTTTATTTTTCTTGACAAAGAGATCAATGAGTAATGATAGTGATCATTTTTTTTTTTTTTAGATATGACTTTTCATTGTTTTTTATAGTTCAGGTCCTTCTGGGCTCAATGATACCAATTATGTGTAAATTGATGATTTTTGTTTTAACACAAAAGCTGTATTTTTAGTAGCGAAACATCTTTTTGTGAATTTTTTTTTCCCCTTAATTCCACTGTTGGACATGAATATTTTTCACTTTTACCGCTGGTCTCATGCACTGTAGTATTCATGTACTGCAGTGTATGAGAGCTGTCAGTCTTTCAGTAGCACAGGCACCATACCTTAAGATCATCAGATGACCTCGATTTGCAAAGAATCTCGGCACGTGTGAGTTTAGTGAGTTTAATCACCACGTGTGGATAGGATTAAAAAGTGAACCCGCTCCCTCTTTTAAATGGAAACTGTCATGGGATTTTTTTTTAGTAGGGTACCAATAGTATTCTGAACTAGTGCATGGGCAGCCCTTTCAGAATCTGTAACATTATTCCTGTAGCTCCTCCGGTTTTCTGGCTGTAAGCATCGAAAAATTCACAGTCAAGCGTATGTAAATCCAAAATGAATATGTGCTGCTCCCCGTGCTCATAATCCCACCGACGTCTGTTTTAGTAAATGAAAGTATAGGAATACACCGCATTTGCAGACCTAGGGAGGCATTGTGCATGCGCAAGATTTTTACTATTAATGACGATAATACCACCCACCGCTTTTCAGTTGGATTCAGCCTGGAGCCTGCTTGAGAAAGCACTAAAAAACCCCACCAAAAATAATGATCATATGCACAACAATGTAAATACATACGTGACATGTTCTGTCTCTCTTCACTTCTTTTAACTGCTTCAGGCATTGAAAGCTGTGAAGCAGCTAAAAAAAAAAAAAAGACTGGTACACTTTTCTGGTGGTTTCCACTTAGACGTATCTGCCTTGTCATATTTGTAATTTAAAGAAAAAAAGTGAAACGTCCACAAATCTTGTCCAAAAAGATATTCCAGTGAAAAACACTGCAGGCTTTATAAACGCTACGACTAAGCAACTGTCTAAATGATTTGTTTGCATATATCCTTACACAGCCAGCATATGCTTTTAACAGCAGCGCATGGAGCTGCGTTCTGCCCACTGTTAACTCCTTAAACCCTTTACGACATTTGACGTACATGTACGTCAAAAAGTGTCCCCTCCCTTTGATGTGAGGTCACATCACTGGCTCATATCTTATCGCATAGTGACTGATTTAATTAGCCACCATGCCCTTTCAAGAGCCACTGCTGTTAACCTGTTAAATGTTGCTTTCAATCTCTGACAGCAGCACTTATGCGCTGGCAATGAGCGTGCCATTCCTTACACCCATTAGCGCTCCAGAGATGTGATCACAGGCCGGGAGTCAACTGATGACCCCTGTACCTGTCATTATGATCCTTCTGTGAAAGTCAGCCCGTGATTTTCACTATACATAACAGTTCATCAAGACCCTAAGGGGACCATTAAATAAAGTAAAAAGTAAATAAAAACCACAAGTTCTAAACACCCCTTTTTCCCCCATTAAAATAAAACAATAAAAAATACACATTTGGTATCGCTGTGATCCTAAAAGTTAGATCTATCAAAATAGTAAATTAATCCAGTCGGTAATAAAAAAAAATCAAAATCCCAGAATTACATTTTTTTGGATGCTGCAATATTGAAATAAAATTCAGTAGGAGGCGATCAAAATAAAATCTAACTAAAACACACTTCTTATTTTTAGCACTTTTTTTTTCTTTTAATTATTGGACATCCCCTTTAAAGCAAGAGACCACTCTGGGTCACAGGTCCCTGTATCGCTGTCAGCTATATGACTCTTCTGCTTTTGACTGTAATTGCCAGTATAGTTTTTATAGAAGTGAAATCTGCACATTCCAGATAGTGTGTGACATCGCTAGATTGAATTGAGCAGTGTTCACTAATTTAATGATTGTATGCAACAGTCCAAGAAGGCTGTAATATAAAATCAATTTCACGAAACAGATGGAGAATTATGGATTTCTGGCAGAGAATGCTAATAATGTTGTTAAGTTTCTTTTTCAGATAGAAGCGAAGGATTGAGGCAATGGAAGAATTCCGTATTTAGTGCCTTTTTGGCATCATTACACAGGATTGTTAGGCTAGGAATCAGGAGTTTCTGTATTAACGAGTCTCGCTCACCCATTTCTAATTATCTTAGACATAGTTATCTATATGCAAGGTGGACAACGTTGGGTTGTCACCTGAAAGGTAAAATTACAACATGACCATATCATACTAAATCAGAGTAGCAACCAAAGTGACTCCGTTATTTAATTTGCTTATATATTGGTATTTTTCTGCTTCATTGATGTGGCCATTTTTTCAAAACTAACTGGAGAAACTGCAGCCATATTGCTTGCTACCTTTGAGTTCGACTTACAGGAATACATCTGAAAAATGAAAATTTTATGTCTGTTTCTGAAACAATTAAAACAATTCCCACAACTAATGTAATGTAATACTTCTGTAGAATTGCCAAACTTTTGGGTGGCTGTTCCCTGTAAAATATATATGGACATTGTATCAATGTCATGGAAAAAAAAAGGGGCTGCGTATGTATATCTGTGTGTGTGTTTGTGTGCTTGGTGTTACGCAGATATTACTCGAGTATCTGGGTGCTCGCATATGCTTGGCACTCGGCGAGTATTAGCCGGTGCGCGGATTTGAAGCTTGAAACCCTTCACGTTTGGTGCCTGTTAGACAGCTAATAAACATGCGAGGATTGCCTGCCGGTGACTGTAATTCTTTAGCCATCTTGGCAGTGGCATTACTGTGATTCGCTGGCCGCATTACCTCATCAGAGGTTATAAAAGGACAGGTGCCGCCACGCTCGGCACACTGACACCGTTGCACAGCTCAGGGACAGTTCATATTGGAAAGAATGCTTGTCCAGGGCCATGTGTGCACAGTTGAACAGATCGGAGTCCTCTAACGTTGATGCTGATTGTGAACCATCTTAACAGCCCTTGTAGGCTGAATCTGTTTGTATCAGATACATTCTGCATTTAACCTAGGGAGAGTGGCAGAATACAGCCTATAGGGAGGGCTTAGGGCTTTGCAGTCCCTTGCTGAATATATATTTGCTGCAACTGACCACATTTGTTGTTGAGTGGGGGAGGGGGTGAGTTGAAAAAAATGTACTATATTGTCATCCATAGAGTATTGGATGCTTTGTGTTAAATTTCTGTGGTATATAGCTTACTCACTATGACACTATTTATTGAGCTACATTTTTTTAAAAAAATACTCATGTTTATCTGTGCTAAGTGTTATTGCAAAACTGCGTTTTCTATAGTAATTTTAAAAAAAACCTCTAATTTTTGAGCAATTCAAATAATTATTTGATCATTTTCTTCTCCACAGAAGTACACTAGAATTATTTTAAATGGAAATCCATTAGTCTGTTTTTGCCTGGTATATCAAAGCCTTTATTTTCATTTGTGCCATATTGATCATTGGAGCATATTATTTATTTATTATTTTTAATCTTAATGTTTCTTTGTAGCATTTTTTTTTTCATGTCACTCAGCAAAAGTAGAAGCAACAGTATGTAGTAAGGTTGCATAGCTTTCAATGTGAAAAGCTGGTAAAGTTTTCAAAGTGTAGTATTGTTTTGTTAGTGTTTACTTTACATTAATATAGTCACAATCTGGTGTGCACAAATTAATTTATCATACTTTCCCAATAATTCGCCAGTAATCAGACCTATAAATAGGACTTAAATGATATAATCTCAGATTTTTTTTCAAATAATTTTTGAGTTTTGTTGCATTGCCAGACAGTCATAGAAAAGTAAACAAAACTCGTTTGTGAGGGTCAGGAGGAAATCTTTAGAAAAAAATATTTTCCCATTATCTACTTTTCTCTTTTGTTTATATGACTGGTTTTTACCGTCCTGCTCTCTCCGTTCTACTTCTGTACTGACAACACTTATCTGCTTTGTGGTAGTTGGAGCTTGATTTTACATTACTATGAACTGAATCTCATTCTTCCCTCCACACAGAAATGGGCAGTTACTGGAAATGTGATTTGTGCTAAAGGGTTAGGGGATGTGCACACGTTGCAGATTGTGCGGATCCGCAGCGGATTTGGCCCTGCGGATCCGCAGCAGGTTTCCAAGGGATGTACAGTACCATGTTATCCTATGGAAAACAAAAAACACTGTGCACATGCTGCGGAAAATTCCGTTTGGAAACGCAGCGCTTTATTTTCCGCAGCATGTCAATTCTTTGTGCGGCTTCAGCAGCGTTTTTACACCTATTCCATTCTAGGAATCCGCAGGTGTAAAAACACAGGCAAAATCTGCAGTAAATCCGCAGGTAAAACAAAGGCATTTTGACCTGCAGATTCTGCCCGGAAACATCCGCACACGAATCTGCAACGTTTGCACTTACCCTTATTCTCATCATGACAACAGCAGCCTACTGCTTCACATTTTCTTTGATCTCCTGTTAGAGGGGTGGAAACTGCTCATTGAGTGACAGTACAAGTTCAGTAGCTTTATCCTTCTGCTATTTGGACACACAGTCTGTCAGTGGCTTGTTCTGACGTCTTCACGGTTTTCATTATATTTGCATGTAGCGATAACCAAGCCTATTATGAAGCACATGGCTCAAGTGATAAGGTGCAGTGAAGATAGGGTGCTGTCATTAATCCCTTCACTATATGTATATATGTGCAGCGCTGCAGAAAGTGCATTTCCACAAACCGTCGTACATGTACTGCGAGTCAAGATGGTTGCTGTCTGACTGCAGACTATCCCTGCACGTTGTCGTGAGGCCTGTACCGTCCCTCCTCCCCCGTATCTAACACTGTGATTGGCCAGTCAATTTAGCATTTTAGGAATTATTAAGGATTAGAGAAAGTTAAAAAAGTTCAAGTGGCAAGCTATGATGGTGCGGTCTGAAACAGCACCAATCCTAACAATGAAAATGGACATGGTGGTTACGGCGTCACCTCTTTTTATTAACTCTTTTGGTGCTGAATGACTTATCAATAGTTACTGACCACTCAATGTCAAAAGGGTTATTTTAAAATTGCCGCTCTGCTCACCATATTTCCTTCAGATCTACCATGCAGAGCAGTTGTGTAGATCCCCTTTATACTTGAGAGCATTTTCAACCTAAGTCCAATGTCATCATATGCCAGATACGCCAGGGAATACAGCAGAAATGATGACATTATGGGACATTGTGCTGCTTAAGGGCATAGTGGGAAAAAAACAGATTCAACAATACTGAAGTACTGGTATAATATACAACACACCGGTTTTTTGCATGGTCATGACAAGGACACAATTTGAAGCAATCTAAAAATGTTTGCATTATAATGATAATGCGCAAAGTCCTCCCCGACAATCCCAACTTTAATCGATATAAAACTTGGCTAGTAGTTAAATTCTTCAGCAGAAATTTTTTTGAGGTGTATAACACCAAAGGGACTTTTGTATAGATTAATCTCTGGTTCATTTCAAAGGCAGGCCAAAATTCCGACAGTACTTGTCCAATAAGAAGGCCAGGCACAAAATTAAACTACAAGCTGTGTGAGAATACCTCAGGGTACACCAACGGATTTAGAGGTTATGAAGGGAGGGACAACCGGATTGACCCCCCTTCCTGGCTGTGAGATTAAAAATTGTGTGCAAATTGGTGCACCCACTGCTAGATAAGGATTATGACTTGTAAGTATATAACTTTTGCACCAGCATCCCACTGTTCAAGTCACTCTCTGCCAGAGATACTGTTGCATGCGACACGGTACAAAAAAAAAAAAAGAGAGGCCTCCCAAAGCCGCTAATTGGCTAACTGGGATCTGCTTTCTCCCTTTCTCAGCAATGTAGCGATAACATGCTGGTGGTCAAGTAGAAGGACAAGAGAAATGTCCTTATCTTGACCACAATAAATTGTGACACCCGTTCCCCTTTTACTGCCCAATGTACCACTACAGATGTTCCAAAGCCAGATTGTAGCCTGCATTATAATAAGTTCACGGGGAGTATATCTATATCTCGGCTCAGGGCCTCAAACCGTGCATTGCCAAGCGAAAAGCTAAAGTACTGTACTTAAAGCTGGCTGTGCACATTGCACAGATGGCATAATACAATACTTCTTTGTGCTGTTTTGATGTGCTGGCAATATGGGGAGCTTCCTTCACTATCTGGAGGTATTTATCAAGGCCCTAATGTTTGGCGGCAGTCAGGAAGGTGAGGATTATACTAGGGCAACATTTCTCTGGTGAGGTTATCTAAACTACGAGGAAGGGAAGAACATAGAAAAGGTGCAGTGTGTGCACCAAAAGAGGAATACTAAGGAACACAATTTTACTGTTGTAAAACCCAGGGCTCTGGAGTCAGAGTTGCTGTCATGGAAATTGAGGAGTCCGGAGGTTTGGCTTACTGACTCCACAGCCTTGGTACGAGGGAGTTGGAGTCGGTGTCATGGAAATTGAGAAGTCGGAGGTTTTGCTTACCAACACAGTCCTGGTAAAACCTGCCCTGATACATCTGGCCTTTGCAGTAACTGTTCCCGCAAACCGCCGTAATATACTGCTTCATGATTGCTTGGGCTCATGCTGAGCACTGCTGCGATCAAATGCGGGTGTCTACTCTATATGAGTGGAAAGACAAAGAATCCCGGCACTCTCGTATTGAGTAACAGCTGTTTTATTGCAATCAAAGCAAAATCCATAGACATTTCAGCCCATCAGTTTATTGATGGAAGCCCAGGATGGGCAGAAATGGCTATGGATTTGCTTTGATTGCAGTAAAACCGTTACTACACAATGCATGAGGGCTGGGATTCTTTGCCTTTCCATTTATACTTCCTCCATGAGCACCACACTGGAACACTAAGTGATGTCCAGTTTTTGCTTTTCCCCCTTGCTCTATATGAGAGCTGACACTCTGCAGCAATGCCCACTATCGGTGCTAGCACCGATCATGGGCTTTTAAGCCCTCTGATGCCACTCTCAGTAGTGAGGGCGACACCGATGAGCTTCACAGAGGAAAGATGCTCCCTCTCTGCTCCCATCAGCACACGCAATTGCGATCACTTTGTGCCGATGGTCTCCATGGTGACTCCAGGCCAAAACATAGCTGTGAGGTCACCCAGGGGTGGTGGCCTGTAAACGCCTGCTCAGAGCAGGAGCTGATTTGCCTCCTCTCTCTGCCTTCAATGCACAGATCTAATGCAAAAGCATTGCAGAGCATTAGATCAGCGATCATCGATCATTGTCACCCGGTGACAATGTAAAATATTTTTTTTAAAAAATCACAAAATAAAGAACAGAAAAGATTAATCCAATAAATAGATTTTATTTATGAATAAACAAAAAAGTACACCTATTTGGAATCGCCGCGTTCGGAGCGACCCAATCTGTCCAACTGTCCCACTAGTTAACCGCTTCAGTAAACACCGTAAAAAAAAAGACGAAGCAAAAAACTGTGTTTTATCATACGCAATCAAAAAGATTAATGTAACTAAAAATGGTATAACTGCCAAAGTCATCTTGTCTTGCAAAAATACAAGTCACCATACAGCTCAGTCAGCAAAAAAATAAGTTATGGCTCTCAGAATAAAGTGATGTAAAAATAATTGAATTGAATTGAGAAATGCAAAGTACTACATCTGGGCAATAAAAATGAAAAAAGCATATATATAGAATGGGAGGAATAGGGCTAAGTGACAGCACATGTGAAAAAGACTTGGGTATACTAATAGATCACAGACTGAATATGAGTCAACAGTGTGATGCAGCAGCAAAAAAGGCAAATGCAATTCTAGGATGTATTAACAGAAGCATACAGTCTAGATCACGTGAAGTCATTATTTCCCTCTACTCCTCTTTGGTCAGACCTCATCTGGAATATTGTGTCCAGTTTTGGGCACCACATTTTAAAAAAGACATCAACAAACTGGAGCAAGTTCAGAAAAGAGCGACCAGAATGGTGACCGGTCTGCAAACCCTGTCTTATGAGGAAAGGTTGCAGGATTTGGGAATGTTTAGTTTGCAAAAGAGAAGACTGAGAGGAGACTTAATAGCTGTCTACAAATATCTAAAGGGCTGTCACATTGTAGAAGGATCAACTTTATTCTCATTTGCACAAGGAAAGACTAGAAGCAATGGGATGAAACTGAATGGGAGGAGACACAGATTAGATATTAGAAAAAACTTTTTGACAGTTAGAGTGATCAATGAGTGGAACAGGCTGACACGAGAATTAGTGAGTTCTCCTTCATTGGAAGTCTTCAAACAGAGGCTGGACAGACATCTGACTGGGATGATTTAGCGAATCCTGCTTTGAGCAGGGGGTTGGACCAGATGGCCCAGGAGGTCCCTTCCAACTCTACGATTCTATGATTCTATGATTAATTATTTTTTGTAGAAAAGTTTGTGTAAAAGCGGCAAAACACAAAAAAAATGTGGTATCGCTGTAATTGTACTGATCTGAAAAATAAAGCTGCCTGATCAATTTTACCACACTCGGAACAGCTTAATAAAAAAAAAAAAACAATTGCTGGTTTTTGTTAATTCTGCCTCAAAAAACTTGGAATAGAAAGCGATCAAAAAATGTCATGTGCAAATAAAAATATCAACTCGTCCCTCAAAAAAACAAGCCCTTACATGGCTCTGTCAGCTGAAATATAGAAAAATTAGTTTTCTGCAGTACAGTTAGTTTACGAACCCTCTGCTAGCTTTTCGTTAAAAAAAACTAAATAGTGCCCCACAATCACATCCTCCGCTTCTTCTAACTTCCATGCTACAACCAGCATTAGTTCAAAGTTTAACGGAACGTAATATGGTTGTCCATATTTAACTCTCTGCCACCAAGTTATCATCTTTTCACAACTGCTCTAATTGCTGTCCATACCTGGCCTCTGCAATCAAGGCAATGCATCTCTTTAAGTGAGTCCCCAGTATGCCTATACTTCACTGAATTTCTGCGATTAACCATTTCCTTTTTACAAGTCCCAGCCAGTTTCATATGCAGTTACTGTCCCAGTTTGTATCTACACACCGCTCTGCTTCATCTGCTCCATTTGTTTGTCTGCCATCTTGCATACCCTGCTGTCCTGGTTCTTGCTTAGCCACGTGTTTTCCATCAAAACCCTCTCCGCTGCACCATCACCTCTCGCCTATGATGCTTACCCAGGAAATCTCACAAAGAATCCACCTAAGGTGTGCTCTTAACAGAATACTCAAGCCATACAGTGAAGGAAATAATTATTTGGTCCTTATGCTGATTTTGAAAATTTGCCCACTGACAAAGACATGAACAGTCAGTATAGTAGTGTGGTGTAGTAACCACTGTGTCCGCTAGGGGGCGCTGTGGGGATGTCCCAAGAGAGAGAATGAGTGGCAGAATCCTGAAGGACCATTATGTATCTCAAGGTGGGTGGCCTTGAGATGGAGGCTTATGTGTGTGTGTTGATCAGCAATGATATTGCAGAGGTGTTGTTTCAGTGTATCAGGGAGAAGTCTCCAGGTAGCTGGGGAGACGGGCGGGCCCAGTTACCTACAAACCCACCCAGGGGGTGTGTTTGAGAACATTGTGATAAAAATGTGTGAATGGTTCAAGGACCTATGATGAGGTCATAGACATGTGACCCAGTGGGCGTGGCTACAGACCGTATAAGGTGGCCAGGATAGGTCACATGTGGTCAATGCAGGGACCTGGTTGGTCCGTTATGGAAGGCCCTGTCTGGGAGAGATGGGGGCTGTCTTGCTGACAGCAAGGAACAGTCCAGGAGGTATGTGGACGCTGAGAGAATTTTTATAAACAGCCTCCATACACTAGTTCAAAGGATTTTTGGATAAGAAAAATCACTTTACTAAATCTAGTCAAGAACATTCAAGGAGATAGAAACATCACTGCCACCATCCAACATCAGGAGACTACTTCAGAAATGTAAGAAAACCACTAGCAACTCAAAACAGAAAGGGTAGTTTTTTACAAATATTAGAAAAAAAACCATCCAGTCCCGGAGCAACATTTTATGGATAGATGGCGATGAAAGGAGGGCATGTGGCATGGGCTTTAAATTCACTCAGATTTAGCAAAACAACCACCAATGTGAGATAAACTCACTATAATGGAACAACATTAGTTTCGGATATTCACAGAGAACAATAATATTAAACCTACTCAAAGTGTGTGAATAAGCTAAAATGAATCCCAGAGTAAGAAATATATCTATAGTTTTATTGAATAACAATATTAAAAATGTGAAAATTAGGGGAAACAGAAAAACAACATCAAAATACCATAGTACAGAGAAAAAAATCATTATTGGGAAAGCTGAGCAAAGAACATGATTCAATATAAAGAAAATCCCTTACAAGTAGTCTTTATAAAGTGCAAAGGCTTAATAGACAAAAAAAAATTTGTCTAGAGGTAAGGTGCATAAAGAGCATAAAGAGGCTGTGACACACTCCATGAGAAAGTCATAGGGTGAAACGCACGCTGAAGTCACAGGAGCCACGGGTTACTGACCACTGGTAAATATTTATTATATCCCTTCTCTTTATGCACCTTACCTCTACACAAAGTTTACCTCTGTGCTATGGTATTTTGATGTTGTTTTTCTGTTTCCCCTAATTTTCATGTTTTTAATATTGTTATTCAATAAAACTACATATATTTTTTACTCTTGCATTCATTTTTGGGTCCATTATACTGTATGGAGCAGTATATGGGGTCATTATTCTGTATGAAGCATCATGTGGGGCCATTATACTGTATGAAGCATCATGTGGGGCCATTATACTGTAAGAAGCATCATGTGGGGCCATTATACTGTATGGAGTAGTATATGGGGCCATTATACTGTATGGAGCATCATGTGGGGCCATTATACTGCATGAAGCATCATGTGGGGCCATTATACTGTATGTTGCAGTATATGGGGCCATTATACTGTATGAAGCATCATGTGGGGCCATTATACTGTATGGAGCATCATGTGGGGCCATTATACTGTATGCAGCAACATGTGGGGCCATTATACTGTATGGAGCATCGTGTGGGGCCACTATACTGTATGTTGCAGTATATGGGGCCATTATACTGTATGAAGCATCAAGTGGGGCCATTATACTGTATGGAGCATCATGTGGGGCCATTATACTGTATGCAGCATCATGTGGGGCCATTATACTGTATGGAGCATTATGTGGGGCCATTATACAGTAGAATCTAGTGCACAGCCTGGCCAGCCGGTCAGTCAAGTGAGACAGCTGCATAGAAATATATGCAGCTGTCACACTTGGGTCAGGAGAGCCGCTGGCTAGAATGTGCACTGTTCTGATCTCATTTCAATTTATTTTTTTTCAGCTGTTTGACTTGTATATGTTTGAGGAAAAGGTGTGTGTAAATAGGTGTGGTTTAAAAATGGGTGTGGCTTAAACATGGGTGTGGCTTTCTTACACACAAACACAGAACCTGTGATTAAAAATTTGAATCCCTCCCCTGGTAGGGATTGCGTGGCCAGAATCTCTAGTCTGTACAGTGTCCGGCTGGGTAAGTTGCAGGTTTTGAGTGTTTTACCTATTTTTTCTGTGTGGGTTGTTACACAATCATAACACATTATCTAGCAGTAAAGATGTTGGCTCAGTTCCTGAGCCTAAATCAAAGTCTGGAAGCTGGGGTATGATGTAACGATATATCGTATTTCAGTGAGGGGTTAAGGTAACATTATTTTGGTCACAGGTTCCTTTTAATTTGAGAAAAACAACAATTTATGCTTAAGCGTGTAATATTTTATTCTTTGTAAAATCAAGTCTCGTTCTATTAAACTTTTGTTTATCAAAGTAATCTCCATAAATATATTAAATATAACTAGATCCCATTTTGATTATGGAGGGAGTGGCTCATCCCGTACCGTGGACAAGAAGGAGGGGTGTAGATTTGATACAATTTTCAAAATATATTCAAGACGAGCTAGGATTGATACAGCAAGACTCCAGCAAGGACATGTGTACCAGTGCCATTCAGGATTATCATTAGATTTTAGAGCTTTTATAATTCCATTCTGACTATTCTGCGAAATTCAGGTTTTCATGCTATGTTAATATGTGGCTGTATTTTTAGTTTGGCTTCAAAGAAGAAAAATCTGAAAGCAAGCACATCAAATGCCGACACCCTCCAGTGCAGCATCTCAGTGTGCGAGCAAGATGTAACACACATGGAACTCACAAGTGGCAACTACAGGATACTGATTTGCAAAATGTAAAGACATCTTTACACAAGTGTTAACAGTGCAGGCAAAGTTTATTGAAAAAAAAATGTGTTTTTTTGCAAACAGATGAAAACTGTACAGTACATGTGTCTTTCAGTGGATTGTTCTTCACCACTGGAGCTGCTTAACAGCTGTGGAACGTGCAGGCAGGCAGCAGTTCTAGGGAAAGAATAAAGAATATGAGTAATTGGATGGATATCAGCCCGATAGGACTACCCTGGAATTGTTCTTCAAACATGGATCCAAAGACCACCACTCATACTCCACATTTGCTAAGAAAAAAAGAATCTAGTACATTGCTAGGAGTAATAATTTACCCAAACCAGATTTTTTTTAGTCAAACTTATTTCAGCCTTCCACTGTACTTGTCGATCCTGGTTGTCAAAATGCTGGGGAATGATTACAGCTGCGCTCACAGTTTAGTGAGTTGGGACTCCATGTGCCGCCTCTATGACTGAATGCAGTTGGCTGCAGGGAGAATGTAATGCATTTTCTTCCTGTAGCTGTGCTTCTAGTATGGCAGACATGACTTTAACGTCATCTACCTGCAGATTAACCCTATATCTACAGGTAAATAGCTAATCTCACCATTGGCGGACATACTGCCGGTTCAATCTGTGCAACTGCACAGAGGCCCAGAGCCTCCAGGGGGCCCTGCAAGGTGGCTAATGAGGAGGGCAATCTGGCCGTTTTCTCCAGGCCCGAGGCTCCGGGGGCCCCTGGCCAGATTGCCCTCATGTGTAGGCTTGCAGCGGTGGGCAGGGAGCGATCCAAACAGCTCCGTTGCCTGCAAGAGAAAATTGCAGGAGCGGAGCTGCAAGGACCCATCCTCCTTCCTGCCTGCCGCCCACGCTTCCTGTCTCTGACACAGAGAGGAGTGCGCCGCTGAATGATGTCATCATTCAGCGGCCGCTGCTGTGCCAGAGCGAGGAAACGTGGGCGGCGGACAGGTGAGAGGAGAGAGGTGGTGTGTGTGTGTGTGTGTGTAGGTGGAGCCTGTCCCTGGAGGAGAAGGTCAATGATATGATGGGGGCATGAGGAGAAGGCAGTGATGGGGAGAGAAGGCCATGATGGGGTGATGGGAGAAGGCCATGATGGGGGTGATGGAGAGAAGGCATTAATGGGATCATGGGAGTGATGGAGAAGGCCATGATTGGGTGATGGCGAGAGAGGAATAATAGGAGTGATGGGGAGAGGGCTAATGATGGGGTGATGGAGAAAGCAATGATGGGAGTGATTTGGAGAATGCAATGATGGGAGTGATGGGGAGAAGGCCATGATGGGGTGATGGGAGAAGGCCATAATGGGGTGATGGGGAGAAGGCCATGATGGAGTGATGGGGAGAATGCAATGATGGGAGTGATGGAGAAGGCAATGATGGGGTGATGGGGAGAGGGGAATGATGGGAGTGATGGGGAGAGGGCTAATGATGGAGTGATTTGGAGAATGCAATGATGGGAGTGATTTGGAAAATGCAATAATGGGAGTGATTTGGAGAATGCAATGATGGGAGTGATGGGGAGAAAGCAATGATGGGGTGATGGGACAAGGCAATAATGGGAGTGATGGGGAGAAGGCAATGATGGGAGTGATGGGGAGAAAGCAGTGATGGGAGTGATGGGGAGAAGGCAATGATGGGGGTGATGGGGAGAAGGCAATGATGGGAGTGATGGAGAGAAGGCAATGATGGGGGTGATGGGAGAAGGCCATGATGGGGTGATGGGAGAAGGCCATGATGGGGTGATGGGAGAAGGCCATGATGGGGTGATGGGAGTAGGCAATGATGGGAGTGATGGGGAGAGGGCTAATGACGATGTGATGGAGAAGGCAATAATGGGAGTGATTTGCAGAATGCAATGATGGCAGTGATGGGGAGAAGGCCTTGATGGGAATGATGGTGAGAAGGCAATGATGGAGTGATGGGAGAAGGCCATGATGGGGGTGATGGGAGAGTGATGTGAGTGATGGGGAGAAGGCAATGATGGGGGGTGATGGGGAGAAGGCAATGATGGGGAGTGATGGGGAGAAGGCAGTGATGGGGAGAAAGCAATGATGGGAGTGATGGGGAGAAGGCAATGATGGGGAGAAGGCAATGATGGGAGTGATGAGGAGAAGGCAATGATGGGGGTTATGGAGAGGGCAATGATGGGGAGAAGGCAATGATGGGAGTGATGGGGAGAAGACAATGATGGGAGTGATGGGGAGAAGGCAATGATGGGAGTGATGAAGAAGGCAATGATGGGGTAATGGGGAGAAGGCAATGATGGGGGTGATGGAGAGGGCAAAGATGGGATGGTGGGGGAAAAAGAAATGATGATGGGGTGGTGGGGGAGAATGCAATGATGGTGGTGGTGGAAAGGGCAATAATGGGGGTGGTGGAGGAGGAAATGATGGAGGTGGTGGAATGGGCAATGATGGGAGTGGTGGGGGAGAATAAAATGATGGAGGTGGTGAAGAGGGCAATGATGGGGTGGAGGAGAGGACAATAATGGGATGCGAGGGGAGGAGGACAATGAGGGGTGTGGGGGATTGGGATGGGAGGAAGGGGGACTTATAACGGCCTTAGGAACAGGGGGAGGTGGAGGAAGACATTATTATCGCTTATTATGTCTAACACAGTCCCTTAGTATATAGTGTACTCACTAATTCTGTATAGCACCATCCTTAGTTACATAGTTTCCTCTTTTATTATTTAAAACACCGTCCCTTATTACGTACCATCCTCTCTAGTTATATATGGTGCCGTCCCTTATTATATAGCTTCCTCTGCTGTTATGTACAGTGCTGTCTCTTACATAGTGTATTCTTGTAATTTTTGTTATTCACAGCACCCTATTTTATTACATAGTCCCCTCTCTTTTTAGATATAAAATGACTGCTGATCGAGGAGCCGGTGACCAGACTACCAGTCCATCAGCTCCTCCATTAGAAAAGAAGCTTTCCCATGCTCCATCAGCCATCATTGCATTATACAGCTAATAAGACAGGGCGATATGTAATAAAAAACAGGGCTCTATATAATTCAATATGCAAGGGACGGTACTCTACATAACAAGAGAGGACACTGTGTAAGGGACAGCAATATACATAATAAAGGAGGCTATGTAATATAGACATGTATGTGTGTGTGGCTATATATATACATATATATATATATATATATGTATATATATATATATATATATATATATATATATGTATATATATATATATATATATATATATACACACACGTAGCTTTGACGCCATAAAAGGAGGGGGGCCCACACATTTCTTGCACAGGGGCCCCAAGCTGTCAGAGTCTGCCCCTGAATCTTACAATGAAAGATTTTCTTTATATTCCATGTGGATTGGTGAGGTTTGGGTCCTGTGATCACCATCAATCACTCAAAACACCACTGAGAAGTGCACAGCTCCTGCCTACTTTCTATTGAATCCGTACTCTGCTTCGTGTGCTAAACCTTCACCAATCTGCAAAAACTTTAAAGATCAAAAAATATATAAAACACTACTAAAGTTTACTTTCTATTTAACCATATTATAGTTACATTAATTTAATTTCTTTTTGGATTGGTTTTGTGAATATTACCTGCTGTTTGGTAGCATAAACAAATCTATACTGATAATATGCAAAAAATTGTAGAATTGATTTATGAGTTTATCTGTAAGCAGAAAAAGGCATTTTTATTATGATATATACAGGTGCTTCTCACAAAATTAGAATATCATCAAAAAGTTAATTTATTTCAGTTCTTCAATACAAAAAGTGAAACTCATATATTCTATAGAGTCATTACAAACAGAGTGATCTATTTCAAGTGTTTATTTCTGTTAATGTTGATGATTATGACTTATGAGTCCCCCTCCCAGGGCTGTGGGGTATTCGGTACTGGGCCGGTCACTCAGAGGGGAAGGTGTCACAGCAGCGGTGACCCGGTCCGTGGCCCTGGGTGCCCAAGTAAAAGGGAGATTTAATGGTGGAATGTAATGGATTAAATGAATAGTTTGTGACGCCACTGTTCTTATGAACTTTCCTTGTATGGCAGACAGCTGTAGCCTGCTTCGGGGACTCCTTGCTTCCTAGTCCCAGCTCACTAGTCAGTTGCTGTTGTGCCCCCAAGTCTGATGTGGGAATAAAGTATTGTTAACTTCTACTCCTCCGGTGTCTGCTGCAGGATCATTAGTATCCATACAACCTCGGGGACCGGGCCCCGGCCTTGCGCTTATAACTTCTAGGAAGGGTTCTCCTCTAACCCACGTCCTCTGTTGTCCTTGACTCCTCATGTTCCGTACTAATCCTTTCTTTCTATGGAACAATCAGGTTTCCTTTCTATGTCTCTCTCCTGTGCCAGCAGACCCAGGTCACTGTGACCTGCTGCAGCACTTCCTTCATCCATCCCTCTCCCGGGGATCTTCTCTGTCTCACTCTCTGTCCTTCTGCATCCTCACTCACTCCCAGTGACTGACTGAATCCCTCAACTCTTCCCGCTTTTTGTAATATAAACTAACTCCACCCACCTCCCAGCACGTTTCGGGTTCAGAACAGGGAGCCACCAATGGGTGCTTTGCTATACTCCAAGCAGGGAGCCACCGAAGGTGCTTTGCTACACTACTTTGTGGTGAGGGGTGTAGGTGTTGGAGTGTGGTTGGGAGTTTCCACCTTACCTGGATGGTGGAGTACCACACCTCAGGAGGAGGTGCAGTACCTCTGTGGCGACTGAGCCTCAGGGGCGCCACACTTACAGCCAATGAAAACCCAAAAGTCTTTATCTCAGTAAACTAGAATAGAATACTTTATAACACCAGCTTGAAAAGTGATTATAAAATCCGAAATGTTGGCCTACTGAAATGTATGTTCAGTAAATGCACCCAATACTTGGTCAGGGCTCCTTTTGCATCAATTACCACATCAATGCGGCATGACATCCTCACCCATCCCTGTAGACTGTGAGCCCTCGCGGGCAGGGTCCCTTCTCCTTATGTATTTGTGTGTCCCTTGTCTTACACATGTTTATTATACTTGTCTATATTTCCCCTTTTCACATGTAAAGCGCCATGGAATAAATGGCGCTATATAAATGCATAATAATAATAATAATGACATGGAGGCGTTCAGCCTGTGGCACTGCTGAGATGTTATGGAAGCCCAGGTTGCTTTGATAGCAGCCTTCAGTTCGTCTGCATTGTTGGGTCTGGTGTCTCTCATCTTCCTCTTGACAATACCCCATAGATTCTCTAAGGGGTTAAGGTCAGGTGAGTTTTCTGGCCAATCAAGCACAGTGATACTGTTGTTTTTAGACGAGGTATTGGTAATTTTGGCAGTGTGGACAGGTGCCAATTCCTGTTGGAGAATGAAATTTCCATCTCCAAAAAGCTTATCGGCAGAGGGTAGCATGAAGTGCTCTAAAATTTCCTGGCTGTGCTGTCTTTGGTCTTGGTAAAACACAGAGGACCTACACCAGCAGATGACATGGCTCCCCAAACCATCATTGATTGTGGAGACACTACTTTCTTCTGAATACAACACCTTGGACCATTGAGCAACAGTCCAATTCTTTTTCTCCTTGGCCAAGGATACGTCTGTGTGTGGTGGCTCTTGAAGCAATGACTCCAGCAGCAGTCCACTCCTTTTGAATCTCCCCCAAATTTTTGACTGGCCTTTTCTTAACAATTCTTGCAAGGCTGCGGTTATCCCGATTGCTTGTGCACCTTTTTCTACCACACTTTTTTCTTCCACTCAACTTTCCATTAATATCTTTGGCTACAGCACTCTGTGAAACAGCCAGCTTCTTTAGCAATGACCTCCTTGTGGAGTGTGTCAGTGACTGCCTTCTGGACATCTGTCAAGACAGCAGTCTTCCCCATGATTGTGGAGCTACTGAAACAGACTAAGGGACCTTTTTAAATGATTAGGAAGCCTTTGTAGGTGTTTTTTGTTAATTATTCTAATTTACTGAGACAATGACTTTTGGTTTTTCATTGGCTGTAACATCAACATTAACAGAAAAAGACACTTGAAATAGATTACTCTGTTTGTAATGACTTTATACAGTATAATATCGGTTTCACTATTTGTATTGAAGAACTGAAAGAAATTAACTTTTTGATGATATTCTAATTTTGTGAGAAGCACCTGTATATATTTTTTAAATGCCTTTAATTTTTGGGGGCTGGTTTGTAAACAGACAGTACATACCTGATGTTGTTGAGCATTTATTAAGGGCAGACACTGCTGAATAGTAGGTTTTTCCCAGGAATTCCTCCATAGTGATTTTCTGATCAGTCTCAAGCAAGCACTGGGTGGAATCCTTGAAGAGAAGATCTTTGCCCTCCTTAGAGCCGAATAACTGAAATTTTTGTGTCTGGATTCCATTCCGTCCAAATAGTGACTAAAAATGTGAACATTTAGGGGAAAATCATTATTTTTTTTCATTCATTAATAAGTTCATTGACTCATAGTGGATGGGGTAGGACATCACGTCACCTTTTTAGACCTGCATATTGTCATGTGTGGAGAAAGAACAATGTCAGTAGGATCAAACCTCCTAAGCCGTCTATATATTCATGCAGGCCATAGAAAACTGAATAAAATCATACCTTGATATCTGCAATCTGATGTCTTATTACAAAGAAATTCAAGGTTTTCTTATATGTAAATGACCTGATAGGATCAATGGGCTGGAGACTGATCTCCCTGAGTATCTGCCTCCAGAGATTATTATAAATGAAAGGGGGCATTAACAGGGTGAGACATGTAGATCAGGAGAGCAGACTGTCTGTCATTACATGTCTCATGCTGGTAATGCCCCCCTTTCATTTAAAATAAGCTTTGGATGCAGATTCTCAGGGAGATGTATGTCTGGCCTATAGATCTAAATGGCTCATTTACATATTAACAAAAACATGGATTTCTCTGGAGTAAGACATTGAATTGCGGATATCAAGGTATAATTTTATTCAACTTTCTATGACTTGCGTGGCCATATAGATGGCGTAGGAGGGTTGATCCTATTGACAAATTCCCATTAAGACCTACTCATTACTGAATTTGAATAAGTAGGAGTAAAGGTGCTCATCTATCTTTCTTAGCTGTTGTCTGACGGCTATCTTTCCTCATTCCACCATACACATGAATGCTTGGCTCGACCAGAAGTGGACGAACAAAAGGATCAGACAAATTAATTCAAGCTGTCCAATTCTTTTCTCCTCTGACATAATTGGACCAGTTGGATGTTAGGTAGGTAACTGGTCTCGTTGCAGTCATCAAGTTCAGACTACTTTTTCTCTAAGAAAACATAGAAGTGCAAGCACAAAATATGAAGGAAATATCTTTATTGAATAATTACAAAACATATAAAACTTTAAAAAGAGAGTATCGGACATGGGCAATAATGGTGATATCAAACAAACCTAGAGATAGCAGTGGTGTCAACATATGATAACAAAAAGCAACAGGCAAACAGGTTACTTAAATAAGCGATCTAGCCACAATAAGGCATAAAGAGGAATAAAGATAGAGACCGTTGTGGGTTCAAGAAGGCTGTAGAACCAAAAATGAACTGATGTAGAATAGACCTGTGTGGCAGCCAAAGGAGCAGCCTCACATCCCCTGTGTGGCAGCCAAAGTAGCAGCCTCACACCCCCTGTGTGGCAGGCAGCCAAAAGAGCAGCCGTAACACCCCCTGTGTCAGCTAAAGGAGCAGCCGTAACACCCCCTGTGTGGCAGCCAAAGGAGCAGCCTCACACCCCCTGTGTGGCAGCCAAAGGAGCAGCCTCACATACCCTGTGTGGCGGCCTAAGGAGCAGCCTCACATTCCCTGTGTGGCGGCCTAAGGGGGGCTGCTCCTTTTGGTTTCCACGCAGGTCTATTCTACCTCCTTTTATTTCTTTATGCATTAGTTAATTTTTGGTTCTACAGCCTTCTTGAACCCAGAATTGTCTCTATTTTTATTCCTCTTTATGCTTTATTGTGGCTAGATTTCTTATCTAAGTAAGCTGTTTGGCTCACTTGAATCCTAATTATACTCTAGTACCTTGATCAGCTTTGGTGATACATTATTTCCAACTACATCAAAAATTTCCTTCATATCCTCATTGGGACTCTGTACATCTGTATACTGTTGCGGTAGGACTTTCTTCCACCGTGTATCTAATTGATTCTGACATACATTTTTGAAGAGTGTTGTTTGTTATCATATCTTTACACTATTGCCATGTTTAAACGTGTTTGATGCCACCATTATTACCTATGGATTTTTGACTGTTCAGGGAGGTTGTCTCTGTGTGGATCTGCCTATGTCTGATAAACTCTTTTTAACGTTTTATATGTCTATTAATTGTTCAATAAAGATATTTTCTTTTTTTGGGGGGGATTACACTCCTATGTTTAGCTAACTATTTGGGAGAGCCTTCACAAGTTTTGGTCCATTAAATAATACTTTCTCTTAGGTTTATGGGGGCCTTTGGGTTCGTGGAAAATTAAGCCAGAAAAAAAACAATATTTGTGTTCTACAGGGGAGATTAGACAGCACACTTTTGGGTCACTTTCCACAATGAAAGTCACCATGTAAGCATATATAAAACCATGCTGCAAGGATTAGACTCCATCCGTTGTATTGAGAAGTGTCATTAGACCCAATTTGGTGCCATGTAGGTATAGCGTTACTCTAAAAGTACAACTCAACTGTGCTCTATGTATTTTTCAGGTTTACTTTAAAAAGTTTGGGTACAGATGGATATGAGTGAGTGCAGCAGTTTTTTTGTTGTGGGCACAATTTTTGGTGTTCAGACGCTAGTTGTGAAGGAACCTAATTTGGGATCACGATTTAGTTTAGGAACCTAGTAGATTTTCTTGAAAGGAAGTAGAAAAATAATGAGTTACTGATGGTCTGACGCCTTTACCTGCTGTTTACTAAGCATCTTTGCCACACTGTTCCTCTTCTCTGGTCGAGTGATGACAGCATGGGCAGGCACCTCTGCCAGGTTGCACGTTTTGTAGTCGCTGACAGATGCCCGAGAGCCATCGCGGCATAACAACTCAAAATCACTTGACTTTAATTTCTTTGCCCATTCTGAAGAGCTTTTACCTGAACAAAGCCCCACAACAAAGAGTTAGTGAACTTATATGTGTAGTTGGCCTTCTAAATTTGCCTCAATGCTGTACATCCAACTTAAAAAAAAATTGTAAATGCACCATATGTTAAAACAAATTGTTCACTTGATCGTCAGCTTCTTCTTAAAGGGGCTCTCCACTTTGAACTATCCTTTTTGTTAGAATAGTTTCCTGACAGCACAGTAAGCTTACCACAGAATATACAAATGCTGTGACCCCCACTGTTTTCCTATAATCTTTGGAGAAACCTGTCAGCTAGTGTTAATATCTCTTGAAGCGTCCCCACAGGGGTCGTAAAGTATTAAGTTATAATCAGAAGGCTATGTACATAATCCATAACTCTGCTAAAGGGTCAGACATTTTTATAACTGAGGAGGATCCTTAACATGGATATCTTGCAGATCGCTGGGAGTCTGACTAGTGGGATACCAATGATCCCAAGATCGAAGCTCTGAAGTCCCATCTTTAATAGAACGGAGTTTCAAATGCTTTAACACTGCTCCATTCATTGTCTATGGGGCTTGCAGAAATAGCCAAGCGCTCTCTATGGCTGTCTCACAGACAATGATTGGTGTATTGGCCACATATGCGACCTCCATTCCATTTAGGCAAGGGCTGTTTTTAGGGTTCCAGAGCCCCAATCTGTAGATAACTTGTTTTTTTGGGGGGGGGTATACCCCTTTAACTTACAATTCTCTAACACCTTTTAAGCTAGACAACCCATTTGTTGGTTTTATTCTGAGGAAGCAGGATGAAAACCAATATGTCTTCAAGTAGCAGAGCAAATAATGCAGAGATACATGCTCTCATTCCTTGTGGCTAGTGTTGAGCTTTTCGATACCGCAAGTATCGGGTATCGGCCGATATTAGCTGTATCGGAATTCCGATACTGACTTCCGATACTTTTTTCATATCAGATACCGGAATCGGAAGTTCCCATAATGCTATCAGCCCGCTCGCTTTGATTCAGCCAATGGGAATCCTCAGAAGTGTGGGCACATCCTGTTAGGCATGTAGGCATGTTAACTATTGGCATGGCTGTGATTGGCTGCTGAAATGATGTCATGATGCACTATAAAAGCCACTGCCGCCGCCATTTCTGGTCACTCTGCTGTGAATTCAGTTAGGGACAGGCTGCTGTTGAAGACTGTGAGGGACAGTTAGAAATAGCGATTCTCAAAACAATATTGTGCTTTACCCAGGCTACATAAACCACCACTGTAGCTTGCTTTTCCCTAGCAGCAGTGTTCACAGTTGTCTGCAAGGGCTGTGTGAGTGCAGCTCACGCTGTGGAGTGGGTCCTGCTGCCACGTCTGGTTGTAGGCCGCCCAGCATGCCTCACTGCTGCCTCATACATATTTTTCTTTTTGAGCTGCTTATTTTTAAAAATTCTATCTAGTGTGCTTCCATCCGTATCCATATACGTTGGTTGCAAACACTAGTAGTAGACAGCGGAGCCTTTCTGCAGCTTTTCAGTGCTAGTGCCCACTTATCTCCGCTGTTCACGGCTGTCTGAGAGGTCTCTGACTGTGTGTGAGTGCAGCTCCCGCTGAGTAGTGTGTCCTGTAGCTACGTCTGGTTGTAGGCCGCTCAGCGTGTCACTGCCTCACATATTTTTCTTTTATTTCAGCTCATTTTTTCTCCTATTAGTGTGTATCCATCCGTATCCATATACGGTGGTTGCAAACACTCTAGGAGTACACAGCGGAGCCTTTCTGCAGCCTGTCAGTGCTAGTGCCCACTTAGCTGCACTGTTCACGGCTGTCTGAGAGGTCTCTGACTGTGTGTGAGTGCAGCTCACGCTGAGTAGTGTGTCCTGCAGCTCCGTCTGGTTGTAGGCTGCTCAGCGTGAGTCACTGCCTCACACATATATTTCTTTAATTGCAGCTCATTTTTTCTTCTCCTATTAGTGTGCATCCATCCATATCCATCTACATTGGTTGGTTGCAAACACTATATAGGAGTAGATAGAGGAGCCTTTTTTCTGGCTTGTGCCCATCAGCTGCAGCCTGATTAGTATTACCCAATTTTTTTTGGAGCCTCATCTTTTGCATTGTAGGTTACCTGCCTGCATTGTAATAGCTCCAGAAAGTTGGTGATACTCTCAGTTTTAAATCTTTGGTCACATCCTTTTAGTTTTTTTTCACCCAAAAAAAAACAACAAAGTTCACCAAACACTACATTTGAAAGTTGTGTAGGCCACATTAGCTCCCATTACAGTGTAGTCGACACACACACTTCATAAAATTAGTGTTTCTTATACCTGTAACCAGCTGTTCAGGAATAAGCACACTAAGGCCCCCCTTTGTACTTTTCTGCATATCTTTCTCAGTCTAGCAAGATGAAGAAGGCAGGGAGTAAGGCACGTGGCCGTGGGCGTGGAGTTTCAGCAGTGAGAGGACGTGGGGATTCTGCAGGGAGAGGACGTGGGGATTCTGCAGGGAGAGGACGTGGGGATTCTGTGCCTGCTGTTGGCACCAGTGAGTCAGCATCCCCCAGTTTTAGCAGGCAACAGTCCTTTATGCGCAGCTTTGTAGGACCTCACCGTACCCCACTGCTGCGGGAGGAACAAATTGAAGCCGTTGTCGGATGGATGGCAGCTAATGCATAGACTTCAATTACTTCCACATCCTCTCAGGGCCAGAGCACCGAAGAGCAACCATCTGTCTCTTCACCGCCTGCCAAAGTGCCCAGGCAGTCAGAGAGCCCTGGACAGGAGTCATCACAGTCTCTACTTCTGTTCTCGGAATCTGTTGGTTTGGAAAGAGGGGGCCAGCCAAGCAGCATTCCAGAATGTGAAGAAGAGGGAGTATGCAGTGATGCACAACTTCTTTGTCCCTCTGAATCTGAAGAGGCGGGTGGGCCAGTGCCTATGGTCAGCACACCTCAGTACGCATCAGATGATGACGAGACTCAGTTACCACTTTCTGTTGCGTACGGTGCTGGCGAGACAACCCAGGAGAAGCAGGTGTTTGAAGAGGGGAGTGTAGATGATGAGGTCCTTGACCCATCATGGCGTGAGGAACAGGAAGGTGGTGGGAGCAGCTCTGAGGAAGAGATTCCCCGAACGGCCAAAACCGGAGGGAGAGGGAGGGGGCAGACTTGGTTGCCTGTAGCCTCCACTTCGGCACCCGTTAGGAGCATTCCACTTTCAAAAGGCAAAAAGGGCGCTCCCAAGACTTGCAGTGCGTGGTCCTTTTTTGACACAGTTGCAGATGACATTTGCTTTGTCAAATGCAAGCTGTGTCATCAGAGAGTCAAAGAGGGAAAAATGTCAGCAACCTCAATACCACTAATATGTGGAAACATGTGCGGACCAAGCACGAGCTGGAGTTACACAGACACACTGAAGACGTAGGCCAACGTACAGCACCACCTACCACCTCTTCAGCTCGTGTTGGGGCCTCTTCCTCCAGCTCACACATAGCTGGTTTGGCTTCCTCACAGGATCGCCAAGGAAGAACCTCTGGCACTGTTGTCCGGAGACCCTGTGACATTCCACCCACAGCACCACGTTCCAAGTCATCCTCACACTCCCAGGCCACTCGGCAGCCATCGGTAGCACAGGCATGGGAGAAAAGGCGGCCATACTCGGCAATCCATCGCCGAGCACAGGCTCTGAATGCTGGCATTGCCAAACTACTGGCCCTTGAAATGCTGTCATTCAGGCTGGTGGAGACTGACACGTTCCGGGACTTCATGGCATTGGCAGTCCCACAATACACTGTGCCCAGACACTTTTATTTCAGCAGGCGAGCCGTCCCTGCCCTGCAGAAACATGTGGAGGCAAACATAAAACATGCGCTACTAAACGCCGTCAGTAGCAAGGTCCACCTGACCACTGATGCGTGGACCAGTAACCTTGGACAGGGACGATACCTTTCCCTCACTGCCCATTGGGTCAATGTTGTGGAGCCGGGTACAGATCTGAGAGTGGCGCTCTACGTGTTCTGCCAACTCCACGGATTGCAGGAATCCAGTCTGTACATATTGACTCCACCTCCTACTCCAGTTCCTCTGAAACAGCGCAGCAGGAGCCTGTTACGACCGATATGAGCACAGCCGTGGCCAAACATCAACAGGCCGTACTGAAATTAATTTCATTGGGGAATCGAAGCCACACAGCGCAGGAGCTCTGGAAAGCCATCAAGCAGGAGAGCGACGTGTCGTTTGTGCCAGCGAATCTCCAGCCGGGCTTGGTAGTGTGTGACAATGGCCGAAATCTGGTGGCAGCTCTTAGCCTAGGCAACCTCACTCACATCCCATGTCTGGCACATGTGCTCAACTTGGTTGTGCAGAGCTTTCTGAGGGACTATCCGGATCTTGATGCACTGCTGCACAAGGTCCGCATAGAGTGCGCTCACTTGCGTCGTTCCAGCACGGCAAGACCGCGCCTTGCTGCTCTGCAGCGCCGATTACACCTTCCGGAACATCGCATCATATGTGACCTACCCACCAGGTGGAATTCAACGTTACATATGTTGGAGCGGTTGTGTGAGCAGCAGGCAGCAGTCATGGAGTACCAGCTGCATCAGGCGCAAACAAGTTGCAATGTGTGCCGGTCACACTTCAGCACCACTGAGTGGGCCTCTATGAAGGACATCTGCTTCGTTTTGCGTGCCTTCGATGATTCCACGCGGATGGCGAGTGCAGATGATGCACTAGTCAGCATGACTGTCCCCCTTATCTGCATGATTCAAAAAACACTGCAAGCACTAAGGGATGAGGTTTTGGAAGAGGTGGAGGATGAGGAGTCCCAAATGCCATTTGCTTCTGGACAGTCTGCGCTACGTGCTTCCTCACAAAGGCCTAGGCAGGGGACACTTTGTGAGGAGGATGAGGAGGAGTCAATGGAGGAGGAAGACATCTCTCCACAGGAGGGAGGTACACAAAGCTCTAGTCAGTATGTACAGCGAGGGTGGGGTGATGCAGAGCAGGCAGAGATCACGCCTCAAGCATGGGACAGCGGTTCTTTGGCAGTTGGGAGTCTGCAGCATATGGTTGACTTCATGCTGCAGTGCCTGAGAAATGACCGCCGCATCGCCCACATTATCTACACGGCTGATTATTGGGTGTACACCCTCCTAGATCCTCGCTACCGGGACAACTTGCAAACCCTCATACCAACGTTGAACCGGGAGCGTAAACTGCGGGAGTACCAAGATACACTGGTGCAGTCCATCATGTTTTCCATTCCACCCGACAGCAGTGGTGCTAGTGCTTTACAAAGCACCTCTGTGCGTCGAGCCAGTGGAGGAAACTCGGCACAAAGAGGGAGCAGAGGCAGCGCCTCAGCACAAGGCAAGACCACTATGGCCCAAATGTGGCAAAGTTTTGTGTGTCCGCCACAATTGTCTACACCATCACTGACGTTTCCGTCAGATGGTGACAGACTACGTGTCTTGCCCTGTGAGTGTACTCCCAGATGGCTCTTCCCCCTTCAAGTTTTGGGTCTCTAAGCTGGATACATGGCCAGAGCTTAGCCAGTGTGCATTGGAGGTGCTGGCTTGCCCTGCTGCCAGTGTATTATCGGAACGCGTCTTTAGTGCCGCAGGTGGTGTACTAACAGACCGTCGTACGCGACTTTCTTCCGATAACGTCGAGCGGCTTACTTTTCTGAAAATGAACAAGGCCTGGATCTCCCCAGAATTTGCCAGTCCTCTTCCCGACTAAATAATTAGTTGGCAAGTGTATCCAGGTCTCCTGTTGTGTTCATGTTTCTACCACCTGAACTATAATCCCTGGGCTTCAACACAGCCAGTTGTCGCTCAGATGTGTCGTCTGCACAGAGAAAAACACTATCTCCTGTGTTAGTGGGGTTCAGTAATGCCAGCTGCTCCCCTGCTGTGTGGACGGCAAAGTCTCCTGCACATCCACATTCAAACTACTACTGATTTTTAACCCTGCTCCACTTAGGCCTCTGGCTCCACTGTCTCTAGTATTTCCCCTGGCCTCCAACCCCGCCAGTGACAGCTCTTAAGTGGCGTCTGCATAATCCACACTTGTTCCAGTGTTACTTGGCCTCAGTCACGTCAGTTGATCCCCTGATGTGTGTCCGGCAAGGTCTCCTGCTCTGTCCACATTCCCATTACTAGTAGTGTGAATGAGGACAGGGCAGGAGACCTTGCCGGACACACATCAGGGGATCAACAGATGGGACTGCTCCCAAGGAACAAGTGTGGATTGTGCTGACTCCACTTCAGAGCTGTCACTGGCGGGGTTGGAGGCCAGGGGAAATACTAGAGACAGTGGAGCCGGAGGCCATAGTGGAGCACGGTTACAATCAGTTGTAGTCTACTACCTCTATAAAACGTGCTGCAAGTTGGCCTCAGCCAGCTCCATGCCTCATCCTGGGCTCCAACAACACCAGTTGGTGTTCAGAACTGCCGTCTTCACAGAGAAAAACACACTAGCTCCTGTGTCAGTGGGGTTCAGTAATGCCAGCTGTTCCCCTGCTGTGTAGACGGCAAAGTCTCCTGCTGCCTCCACATGCCAACACCATCAGGCCTCAGCCTGCTCCATGCCTCATCCTGGGCTCCAACATCGCCAGTTGGTGTTCAGAAGTGCCGTCTTCACAGAGAAAAACACACTAGCTCCTGTGTCAGTGGGGTTCAGTAATGCCAGCTGTTCCCCTGCTGTGTAGACGGCAATGTCTCCTGCTCCATCCACATGCAAACTACTACAGATTTGTAACTTTGGTCAACTTAGGCCTCTGGCTCCACTGTCTCTAGTATCTCCCCTGGCCAACAACCCCGCCAGTCACAGCTGTGAAGTGGCATCTGCACAATCCACACTTGTACCTGAGTTACTGTGGCTCAGTCCCGTCAGTTGATCCCCTGATGTGTGTCCGGCAAGGTCTCCTGCTCTGTCCACATTCACATTCCTAGTAGTGTGAATGAGGACTGAGCAGGAGAGCTTGCCAGACGCACCTCAGGGGATCAACAGACGGGACTGAGCCACAGTTACACAGGAACAAGTGTGGATTGTGCAGACGCCACTTCACAGCTGTAACTGGCGGGGTTGTTGGCCAGGGGAAATACTAGAGACAGTGGAGCCAGAGGCCTAAGTGGAGACCTTGCCGGACACACATCGGGTTACAATCAGTAGTAGTCTACAACTTCTATAAAACCTGCTGCAAGTTGGCCTCAGCCAACTCCATGCCTCATCCTGGGCTCCAACAATGCCAGTTGGTGTTGAGGAGTGCCATCTTAACAGATAACAGAGAAACACACACTAGCTCCTGTGTTAGTGGGGTTCAGTAATGCCAGCTGTTCCCCTGCTGTGCGGATGGCAAAGTCTCCTGCTGCCTCCAACATCACACTACATGTTATTTTCCACTTGCTCCATGTAGGCCACAGCCTGCTCGGAGCATTGATCCTGGGCTTCAACACAGCCAGTTGTAGCTTGGAAGTGCCGTTCGCGCATATAGAAACACTCGCTCCTGTGTCTGTGGGGTTCACTAACACCAGCTGTTCCCCTGCTGTGTGGATGGCAAAGTCTCCTGCTGCCTCCAACATCACACTACTACTGACTTTTAACCGTGGTCCAATTAGGCCTCTGGCTGTACTGTCTCTAGTATTTCCCCTGGCCTGCAACCCCGCCAGTCACTGCTCTGATGTGTGTCCGGCAAGGTGTCCTGCTCTGTCCACATTCCCACAACTATTAATGGGAATGGGGACAGAGCAGGAGACATTGCCGGACACACATCAGGGGATCAACTGACGTGACTGAGCCCCAGTAACACAGGAACAAGTGTGGATTGTGCAGACAACTCTGCAGAGCAGAAACTGCCATGGTTGGAGGCCAGGGGAAATACTAGAGACAGTAGAGCCAGAGGCCAAAGTGGAGCACGGTTACAATCAGTAGTTGTGTACAACCAATATAAAACTCGCTCCAAGTTGGCCTCAGCCTGCTGCATGATTGATCCCTGGGCTTCAACATCGCATGTTGCTGCTCAGAAGTGTGTTTGCCACGGCTACTCCCTCCTGCCCAGCCGGGTTTCAGCACCGTCAGCTGTTTCTCAGCAGAGCCTTTGGCCTAGGTGCCTCCTTCTTGGTATCCGAGTTCCAGCAACGTCTGCTGGTCCTTGGTAGTGCTTTTTAGCACAGTTACCTCCTGCTTAGAAACCGTGTTCCAGCACCGTCAGCTGGTCCACGGTTGTGCCATTGGCTCTTGTTCCTTTTGCTGCCCCTCCGGGTTCCAGCACCGTCAGCTGGTTCTCGGTAGTGTCTTTGGCACGGGTACTCCCTCCTGCCCAGCCTGGTTACAGCACGCCTGCTGTTTCCGGGTAGTGTCAACGTCACTTTGCCACTGATACGTTGTCCTGTCGTGTTGCGGTCGGGTTAGCCGAGTCTATGGTGCCTGCAGTTTCAGTGCTTCCTATGTGCGCTGCAGGTTCTGGTAACAAAGGCTGGTTCCATAGTGCCAATAGGACAAGCACTCCCTGTAGGACTGTGGGTTTTGGTAAGTGCGGCCGGCTCGCGGCCTTGCAACTTTGTTTTTCATGGGTACCTTCTGCTACCCATCCGGGTTCCAGCACCGTCAGCTGGTTCTTGGCAGTGCCTTTGGCTGAGGTGCCTCCTTGTCGGTATCAGAGTTCAAGCAGCGTCTGCTGGTCCTTGGTAGTCCTTTTTAGCACCGGTACCTCCTGCTTAGAAACCGTGTTCCAGCACCGTCAGCTGGTCCACGGTTCTGCCATTGGCTCTTGTTCCTTTTGCTGCCCCTCTGGGTTCCAGCACCGTCAGCTGGTTTTCGGCAGTGTCTTTGGCACGGGTACTCCCTCCTGCCCAGCCTGGTTACAGCACGCCTGCTGTTTCCGGGTAGTGTCAACGTCACTTTGCCACTGATACGTTGTCTTGTCGTGTTGCGGTCAGGTTAGCCGAGTCTATGGTGCCTGCAGTTTCAGTGCTTCCTATGTGGGCTGCGGGTTCTGGTAAGAAAGGCTGGTTCCATAGTGCCAATAGGACAAGCACTCCCTGTAGGACTGTGGGTTTTGGTAAGTGCGGCCGGCTCGCGGCCTTGCAACTTTGTTTTTCATGGGTACCTTCTGCTACCCATCCGGGTTCCAGCACCGTCAGCTGGTTCTTGGCAGTGCCTTTGGCTGAGGTGCCTCCTTGTCGGTATCAGAGTTCAAGCAGTGTCTGCTGGTCCTTGGTAGTCCTTTTTAGCACCGGTACCTCCTGCTTAGAAACCGTGTTCCAGCACCGTCAGCTGGTCCACGGTTCTGCCATTGGCTCTTGTTCCTTTTGCTGCCCCTCTGGGTTCCAGCACCGTCAGCTGGTTTTCGGCAGTGTCTTTGGCACGGGTACTCCCTCCTGCCCAGCCTGGTTACAGCACGCCTGCTGTTTCCGGGTAGTGTCAACGTCACTTTGCCACTGATACGTTGTCTTGTCGTGTTGCGGTCAGGTTAGCCGAGTCTATGGTGCCTGCAGTTTCAGTGCTTCCTATGTGGGCTGCGGGTTCTGGTAAGAAAGGCTGGTTCCATAGTGCCAATAGGACAAGCACTCCCTGTAGGACTGTGGGTTTCGGTAACTGCGGCCGGCTCGCAGCCTTGCAACTTTTTTTTTCATGGGTACCTTCTGCTACCCATCCGGGTTCCAGCACCGTCAGCTGGTTCTCGGCAGTGCCTTTGGCTGAGGTGCCTCCTTGTCGGTATCCGAGTTCAAGCAACGTCTGCTGGTCCTTGGTAGTGCTTTTTAGCACAGGTACCTCCTGCTTAGAAACCGTGTTCCAGCACCGTCAGCTGGTCCACGGTTGTGCCATTGGCTCTTGTTCCTTTTGCTGCCCCTCCGGGTTCCAGCACCGTCAGCTGGTTCTCGGCAGTGTCTTTGGCACGGGTACTCCCTCCAGCCCAGCTTGGTTACAGCACGCCTGCTGTTTCCGGGTAGTGTCAACGTCACTTTGCCACTGATACGTTGTCCTGTCGTGTTGCGGTCGGGTTAGCCGAGTCTATGGTGCCTGCAGTTTCAGTGCTTCCTATGTGGACTGCGGGTTCTGGTAACAAAGGCTGGTTCCATAGTGCCAATAGGAAAAGCACTCCCTGTAGGACTGTGGGTTTCGGTAACTGCGGCCGGCTCGCGGCCTTGCAACTTTGTTTTTCATGGGTACCTTCTGCTACCCATCCGGGTTTCAGCAACGTCAGCTGGTTCCCGGCAGAGCCTTTGGCCTAGGTGCCTCCTTGTCGGTATCCGAGTTCCACTAACATCTGCTGGTCCTTGGTAGTACTTTGGAGCACAGGTACCTCCTGCTTAGTAACCATGTTCCAGCACCGTCAGCTGGTCCACGGTTGTGCCATTGGCTCTTGTTCCTTCTGCTGCCCCTCCGGGTTACAGCACCGTCAGCTGGTTCTCGGTAGTTCCATTGACTCTTGTAGCTAATGCTACCCATCCGGGTTCCAGCACTGTCAGCTGGTTCTCGGAAGTGTCTTTGGCACGGCACTCCCTCCTGCCCTGCCTGGTTCCAGCACGCCTGCTGTTTCCGGGTAGTGTCAACGTCACTTTGCCACCAATACGTTGTCCTGTCGTGTTGCGGTCGGGTTAGCTGAGTCTATGGTGCCTGCAGTTTCGGTGCTTCCTATGTGGGCTGCGGGTTCTGGTAATAAAGGCTGGTTCCGTAGTGCCAATAGGACAAGCAACAAGCACTCCCTGTAGGACTGTGGGTTTCGGTAACTGCGGCCGGCTCACGGCCTTGCAACTTTTTTTTTTCCTGGGTACCTTCTGCTACCCATCCGGGTTCCAGCACCGTCAGCTGTTTCTCGGCAGAGCCTTTGGCCTAGGTGCCTCCTTCTTGGTATCCGAGTTCCAGCAACGTCTCCTGGTCCTTGGTAGTGCTTTGTAGCACAGGTACCTCCTGCTTAGAAAGCGTGTTACAGCACCGTCAGCTGGTCCACAGTTCTCCCATTGGCTCTTGTTCCTTCTGCTGCCCCACCGGGTTCCAGCACCATCAGCTGGTCCTCGCTAGTGTCATTTGCTCTTGCAGCTTCTGCTACCCATCCGGGTTCCAGCACCGTCAGCTGGTTCTCGGCAGTGCCTTTGGCCTAGGTGCCTCCTTCTTGGTATCCGAGTTCCAGCAACGTCTGCTGGTCCTTGGTAGTGCTTTGGAGCACAGGTACCTCCTGCTTAGTAACCGTGTTCCAGCACCGTCAGCTGGTCCACGGTTGTGCCATTGGCTCTTGTTCATTCTGCTGCCCCTCCGGGTTCCAGTACCGTCAGCTGGTTCTCGGCAGTTCCTCAGCCTTCTTGTACCTTCTGCTACTTTTCCAAGTTCAAGCTTGTGGAAATGGTTTTTGATTCTCACTCTGGATCTCCCTGACAATGACCCTGAAGACCACACAGAAGAATACCTAAAAGATGTCCCTGAAGAAGATGACCAAGAGGACAAAGAACAGGAAGACAACCACCAAGATGCAGAACAACAAGAGACAGAAGACCAAGAAGCATAAAAACCAAAAGCTGAAGAACATAAAGCATAAGACTAAAAATCAGAGCAATTGATATTATCTAATTTATAAGCAGAAGAAGACTAAGCAGTGTATGGGGGTTAGTCCGTTCCTCCTCGTGGTGCCCCTGGAAAAGACCTGCTGCTGCAGGCCAACCTGAACGCGGACAAATCCTGTTGTAAATCTTTTGTGACAGGCTGAACAACGGAAGGTGTAATCTTCAAACTTTTATAGATAACAACTACAGGAATGCCTGACACAAATAAGAATATGATGAAGAAGAATAGGAAGAAGATGAAGAAGTAGAATATGAAGATGAATAAAAGAAGAAGAATAAAAGAAGAAGAATAAAAGAAGAAGAAGAAGATACTGCTGCTGCTGAAGATGATGAAGGAGAAAGTGTGGGACAAGTAAAAAAGAAGGTGAAGAGCATGGAAGTAGTGAAACATACAGTCATATGTAAAAGTTTGGGCACCCCTATTAATGTTAACCTTTTTTCTTTAGAACAATTTTGGTTTTTGCAACAGGTATTTCAGTTTCATATATCTAATAACTGATGGACTCAGTTATATTTCTGGATTCAAATGAGGTTTATTGTACTAACAGAAAATGTGCAATCTGCATTTAAACAAAATTTGACCGGTGCAAAAGTATGGGCACCCTTATCATTTTCTTGATTTGAACACTCCTAACTACTTTTTACTGACTTCCTGAAGCACTAAATTGGTTTTGTAACCTCATTGAGCTTTGATCTTCATAGCCAGGTGTATCAAATCATAAGAAAAGGTATTTAAGGTGGCCACTTGCAAGTAGTTCTCCTATTTGATTCTCCTATAAAGAGTGGCATCATGGGCTCCTCAAAACAACTCTCAAATGATCTGAAAACAAAGATTATTCAACATAGCTTTTCAGGGGAAGGATACAAAAAGTTGTTCAGAGATTTAACCTGTCAGTTTCCACTGTGAGGAACATAGTAAGGAAATGGAAGAACACAGGTACAGTTCTTGTTAAGCCCAGAAGTGGCAGGCCAAGAAAAATATCAGAAAGGCAGAGAAGAAGAATGGTGAGAACAGTCAAGGACAATCCACAGACCACCTCCAAAGACCTGCAGCATCATCTTGCTGCAGATGGTGTCACTGTGCATCGGTCAACAATACAGCGCACTTTGCACAAGGAGAAGCTGTATGGGAGAGTGATGCGAAAGAAGCCGTTTCTGCAAGCACGCCACAAACAGAGTCGCCTGAGGTATGCAAAAGCACATTTGGACAAGCCAGTTACATTTTGGAAGAAGGTCCTGTGGACTGATGAAACAAAGATTGAGTTGTTTGGTCATACAAAAAGACGTTATGCATGCGCTGTATTGTTGACCGATGCACAGTGACACCATCTGCAGCAAGATGATGCTGCAGGTCTTTGGAGGTGGTCTGTGGATTGTCCTTGACTGTTCTCACCATTCTTCTTCTCTGCCTTTCTGATATTTTTCTTGGCCTGCCACTTCTGGGCTTAACAAGATCTGTACCTGTGTTCTTCCATTTCCTTACTATGTTCCTCACAGTGGAAACTGACAGGTTAAATCTCTGAGACAACTTTTTGTATCCTTCCCCTGAAAAGCTATTTGGAATAATCTTTGTTTTCAGATCATTTGAGAGTTGTTTTGAGGAGCCCATGATGCCACTCTTCATAGGAGAATCAAATAGGAGAACTACTTGCAAGTGGTCACTTTAAATACCTTTTCTCATTATTTGATACACCTGGCTATGAAGTTCAAAGCTCAATGAGGTTACAAAACCAATTTAGTGCTTCAGGAAGTCAGTAAAAAGTAGTTAGGAGTGTTCAAATCAAGAAAATGATAAGGGTGCCCATACTTTTGCACCGGTCAAATTTTGTTTAAATGCAGATTGCACATTTTCTGTTAGTACAATAAACCTCATTTGAATCCAGAAATATAACTGAGTCCATCAGTTATTAGATATATAAAACTGAAATAGCTGTTGCAAAAACCAAAATTGTTATAAAGAAAAAAGGTTAACATTAATAGGGGTGCCCAAACTTTTACATATGACTGTACATATCTGACAAAAAATTGAAGACTTTAACATAGCCAATATCTTTGTAACTACGAACGTCTTTAAAAAAAAAAAAAATCCTGCTATTCCATTTGATTGGGCTAAAGCTCTATGGCTTTAATGTCTCCTACACCTCCCACAATACATTCTACATTATTATTAGTTGTTTTTCTCCATGTAGAATTAACCAACAGGGAAAGAAAGGGTTTTTTTTAATTCCGATATTTCTGTTCCATTGACTTGAATGGGACTTCCGGGATCGGAATCGGCGATACCCGATACTTTTTTTAGATCGGCCGATCCATTCCGATACGATATTTTTCAGTATCGGGTGGTATCGCCTAACACTACTTGTGGCTGTATGTTGAATCAGATTTGCTTTTCAGGTGCTTAAAGAGGTAAAATGATGACATTGTGAAAGCTATATTAGTAGATACCAGGCTTTTGGAGGAACCAATACAAAAAATGATCTCAGTAGGGAAAGAATTGAATATGGGAGGAATAATGTTAAATATAAGCTTTATAGCAATATATCAGAGGAACTACAATACTTTCTTACCGTCTGTATTCTCAGCTACTGTGGTGTGCTTCACAAAAGCCACATCTCCTTTTTCAACAAGACACCTAATAATAAGAAAAGTTTATTCTGCATTTACAGTACATTAATCTATTATTGCTATTTATACATTAGTACCACATAATACCAGCATCAAAAGAGCTCATTCACTCATAATTCACTCATTTATAAGTCTTTATACTGTAAACTAATGGAGCAACATGACCCCTAGGCACGCCTATTGTCATAAAGCTAGGGGAAAGCAAACTGATCTCTGCATGTTTGAAGTTGCAAAGTAGTTAATTAATATAAGCTAAATTAGGCGTTAGACAATAATTCCTGACCCTAACACCAACATTTTTTGAGGCAGGCACAAAATTAGGAGTTCTTCAAGAATGGCCCATGGTTGTCATCTGGTAATAAGTTTGATAATCACTGGTATAATGAGTTGCCACCCACTGTGTGCCAAGTTTAGTTTTGGGGTGGTGGGGATCAGGTAAGGGCAGTGTCAGGCTGAAGAACATTGGGCCCTTCGGAGGATTTGATTCCGGAGGCTCACCTTCCTCCCACACTGATGAGCCCCATAGCAACTGCAAGGTTTGCACTATGAACCCTCCTGAAGGAGAAGCCAGAGCCCACTGGAGGGTTCTCTGGTGGGCCAGTCCAACTCTGGGTAAGGGTTATACTTATAAATGATTTTGCAGCAATTGCTTCTATTCTATCTTCCACTATACACAATCGATAAAGGATGTCTGAACTGGCCAATTTCTGTGGGATCGGTGGACCATCATGTGTATGAATGGGGGCTCCAGGCTTTCTCACAACAGATTATGTCAGTGGGGATAAGGAATGGGCGGTTGGAATTCAATCACCCAATCCTTTTGTTCTGCAGACAGACAAGTGTCATGTCGGACGCTGTTCACACCACAGCGTCCGGCAGGCAGCAGTAGTTCCATCTCCGTCCACTATAGCCTCAGTGGCGCCGGCTTGATTTTACTCAGGTTATCTGGGGTTAATCTAGCTGGAAATCAGGTGGGATGTTTGGTCACGCCCACGGTCTTTAAATAGTCGTGCTGGCCTGTGGGCGTCGTCGATTATAGCTTGTGTTTTGTGCCAAGTGGTTCCGGTCTGGAGTGGAGGTGTTGGAGAGAGAAATTCATATCTGGTGTCGTATGATCCGTTGTTACCTTTTCGCCTTCCTATATTTGTGCTTTGTTTTGCCCTGTTCACATTATAGTATTGTCCTGTGTGTTTGCGGCGCAGTGTGGTTTGAGTTCTCCCTGTCTGTCATTACTGTGTGGGTTTTGGTGGTTTGACAACTCACTGGGTGGAGGGTGGAGGGTTCAGCTTAGGGCTGAGCAGGAGATAAGGAGAGGCTGGAGGCTCAGGCATTTGCACCTTTAGCAAAAACCCTGGGTTGAGGGTCAGACAGGGTTTTCCCTAGTTTGAGGGACTCCGCAGGGGCCCGGGTTTTGTCAGCCTCCTTCGACCTAAGCCTCGCATAACATTATAATCGGCCCAACATTTTTCCATGGATTCCATGACTTCCATAAACCGCCAGTTGGCGGCGCTGTCCGTACAGGTCACCGAGTTGAAGGGGGCAGTTCAGCAGCAGGGCCTGGTTGTAGCTAATGTACAAGCGGCTTCTGCTGGTGCAGGTGCAGAGCCTAAGATTCCGCTGCCTGAACGATTTTCTGGGGAACGCAGCAAATTTGTCATCTTTCGGGAGGCCTGCAAGTTATACTTTCGCATGCGCCCGTTCTCCTCAGGTAATGAGGCTCAGCGGGTGGGTCTGGTGTTATCATTACTGAGTGGGGACCCCCAAGCATGGGCGTTTTCCTTACCAGCCGACTCTGCTATGTTTCATTCGGTTGAGAATGTTTTTTCAGCACTCGGGCTCATTTATGATGACCCCGACAGATTGGCTTTAGCAGAATCTAAAATCCGCGCCCTCCGTCAGGGGGAACGTATGGCGGAAGACTATTGTTCAGAATTTCGCCGTTGGGCAGTAGACACACAGTGGAACGACCCAGCGCTGCGGAGTCAGTTTATTCATGGGGTCTCAGAAAGAGTTAAACAGGCCCTCCTGATGTATGAGACTCCTGCATCGTTAGAATCTGCCATGAGTTTCGTTATTCGTATTGATCGCCGTTTGCGTCAAGGGGCGCAGGAGACGCTGCCTCTGGGGGAAAGCAGGGGTGCCAGTGTGGTTGCTGCAGATGAGCCCACGGAACCTATGCAAATCGCTGGGGTATCACATGTGCAGCGTCGCGTTCCTGGGTTCAGGAAGCATGGAGCATGTTTTTACTGTGGTAAAAGAGATCATTATGTAAATGCTTGTCCTGTGCTACCAAAGAAAGTCGCACCGGCGGAAAACTGGTAAGCTCAGAGGGTATGGAGGAGGCCCAACTGAGCGTATGCATATCCTCCATGATGGTATCTCAATGTATGCTCCCTGCCAGGGTTATTATTGCGGGCAGAGAGCTACCAATATCAGTGTTTGTGGATAGCGGTTCAGCCACCAATCTCATGGATGAGGAGTTTGCACGCATGGCAGGTTTCAAGATCGAAAAACTCCCTCAACCTATTCGCGTGGTTACCATTAATGCCGCTCCCCTCCCACAGGGGGAGATTACCGAGTTTGTAGCTGAGGTTAAACTCCACATTGGGGTCCTACATTCTGAGTGGGTTACATGTAAGGTACTCAATAATCTCCCAGCACAAATAGTCCTGGGTTTCCCATGGTTGTCTAAGCACAACCCGGTGATTGACTGGAGAACCCAGGACATAGTCCAGTGGAGCAGTTTCTGCCAGGAAAATTGCTTGGCCACATGTGTGTCCGCCGTGAAGCCCAGCCTTCCGGAGGCATTGCTGGATTTTGCGGATGTATTCTCTGAGAGGGGTTGCTCAGAACTACCTCCACATCGAGCCTATGACTGTCAAATTAGGTTAAAACCCGGGGCTAAATTGCCAAAGGCGAGGATGTTTAGTATTTATGGTCCGGAGAGACAAGCTCTTAAGGACTACATTGCAGAGAGTTTAAGTAAAGGGCACATCTGGCCTTCATCCTCACCTGTAGCAGCGGGGTTTTTCTTCATTAAGAAAAAAGATGGGGGGTTACGCCCGTGTCTGGATTTCCAGGAGTTAAACCAGATTATGGTCCGTGATCCCTACCCTCTGATCCCTGATTTGTTCAACCAGGTGGCTGGTGCGAAGTGGTTTTCCAAACTTGACCTCAGGGGGCATATAACCTCATAAGGGTCCGTCAGGGGGATGAGTGGAAGACGGCATTTAATACCCCTGAGGGTCATTTTGAAAGCCTAGTTATGCCATTTGGGTTGACAACCGCGCCTGCTGTGTTCCAACATTTCATAAATGATGTATTTGCTCATGTGCTGGGGAAATTTGTGATTGTGTACCTGGATGATATCCTTATTTATTCGAGCGACCAGGACACTCATTTAGAGCATGTCAGGCAGGTGTTACAGCTGCTCCGTGAGAATAAGCTCTATGCTAAGCTTGAAAAATGCGTGTTTTTTGTTCAAGAGTTGCCTTTTTTGGGATATATTGTGTCCGCCGCAGGGTTTAAAATGGATGCCGCGAAGGTGCAAGCGGTGCTGCGATGGGAACGGCCTGGTAATCTAAAAGCGCTCCAGCGGTTCCTTGGGTTTGCCAACTATTATAGGAAGTTTATTAAGAATTTCTCTACTATAGCCAAACCGCTCACGGACATGACGAAAAAAGGTACCAATCTCGCTATCTGGTCTGAGGATGCGGTGCGTGCATTTGAGCTTCTGAAGAACCGTTTTGCTTCAGCCCCCATTCTGGTGCAACCGGACGTATCTAAACCTTTTACGGTGGAGGTCGATGCGTCTGAGGTGGGAGTGGGGGCAGTACTGTCACAGGGCTCGTCCTTGAGCAATTTGCGTCCATGCGCCTACTTCTCCAAGAAGCTGTCGCCGGCCGAACGGAATTACGACATCGGCAACAGGGAGTTGTTGGCCATCAAATTGGCTTTTGAGGAATGGCGACACTTCTTGGAGGGGGCGGCCCACCAGGTCACAGTCATCACCGACCATAAAAACCTGCTCTATCTGGAGTCGGCCAAGCGTCTGTCTCCCAGGCAGGCTCGCTGGGCATTGTTTTTTACACGTTTTAACTTTCTGGTGACTTACCGTCCTGGGGCGAAAAACACCAAGGCGGATGCCTTGTCCAGGTGTTTTCCGGGGGGAGAACCTCGGGAAGAGCCGGTACCCATCCTCCAGGAAGGTGTAGTGGTTTCGGCTCTCACGACTGAGGTAGAGGCGGAGATTGCCGAGGCCCAGGAGGAGGTACCACCAGGACTTCCCGCTAATAAGTCATTCGTACCCCTTCATCTTCGTCTTAAAGTGTTGGGGGAACACCACGACTCGGTCCTGGCCGGTCATCCAGGGGTTAGGGGCACCTTGGAACTGGTATCGCGCCGCTTCTGGTGGCCAAAAATCCGGCAGGATGTGGTTTCCTACGTGACAGCTTGCATCACGTGCGCCAGGGCCAAGTCGCCCAGAACCTGTCCTGCTGGCACGCTACAGCCTCTGGGGATACCTAGTAGGCCATGGACAGAAATCTCCATGGACTTTATCACAGACTTGCCTGCCTCGGCGGGGAACACAGTCATCCTGGTGGTGGTTGATCGATTTTCGAAGATGGTGCATTTTGTGTCGTTGCCTTCCTTGCCCAACGCGAAGACGTTGGCTCAGGTCTTTGTGCAGGAGGTGGTCAGACTGCACGGAGTTCCGTCGGACATAGTGTCTGATAGGGGTACCCAGTTTGTGGCGAAGTTTTGGAAAGCTTTTTGCTCACGATTGGGGATCAAGTTGTCTCATTCGTCGGCGTTTCATCCGCAGTCAAATGGTCAAACTGAGCGCATGAATCAAAATCTGGAGCAGTATTTGCGATGTTTTGTGTCTGACAACCAAGAGGAGTGGTCGACGTTCCTTCCCTTGGCCGAGTTCGCATTAAATAATCACCGCCAAGAATCATCGGGAGAGTCTCCGTTCTTTTGTGTTTATGGGCACCATCCTCAATTTTGTACCTTGCGTCAGGGGGGCTCTGGGGGCGTCCCAGAGGAGGACCGGTTAGGAGTTCAACTATCATCGGTCTGGAATAGTGTGAAACAGCGATTGCTGAGCATGAGTGCAAGATACAAACGTGTGGCTGACTCTAGACGCGTGCCAGGTCCGGACCTGTGTGAGGGTGATTGGGTGTGGTTAGCTACTAAAAACATAAAACTCAAAATTCCATCATTGAAATTGGGTCCAAGGTTTATTTGCCCTTTTAAGATTGCTGCCATCATAAACCCGGTTGCTTATCGGTTGGAGCTTCCTGCGGTATACAAGATACACAACGTGTTTCACAGGTCTTTATTGAAAAAGGTGGTAGGCTCTGTGGACACGACGCCGATGCCACCTCCAGTCATGGTGGATGGCGATTTAGAGTTTGAAGTCTCCAAGGTGGTGGACTCTCGAGTACTGCGCCGTACTCTTCAGTATTTGGTGCACTGGCGGGGGTATGGTCCGGAGGAGAGGTCTTGGGTACCAGCCTCGGACATACATGCGGATCGGCTGGTCAGTTCCTTTCACCGCCGTCATCCGGACAAGCCGGGTCCTATGAGTCTTGAGGGCCCTGGGGTCCCTCGTAGAAGATGGGGTACTGTCATGTCGGACGCTGTTCACACCACAGCGTCCAGCAGGCAGCGGTAGTTCCATCTCCGTCCACTATAGCCTCAGTGGCGCCGGCTTGATTTTACTCAGGTTATCTGGGGTTAATCTAGCTGGAAATCAGGTGGGATGTTTGGTCACGCCCACGGTCTTTAAATAGTCGTGCTGGCCTGTGGGCGTCGCCGATTATAGCTTGTGTTTTGTGCCAAGTGGTTCCGGTCTGGAGTGGAGGTGTTGGAGAGAGAAATTCATATCTGGTGTTGTATGATCCGTTGTTACCTTTTCGCCTTCCTATATTTGTACTTTGTTTTGCCCTGTTCACATTATAGTATTGTCCTGTGTGTTTGCGGCGCGGTGTGGTTTGAGTTCTCCCTGTCTGTCATTACTGTGTGGGTTTTGGTGGTTTGACAACTCACTGGGTGGAGGGTGGAGGGTTCAGCTTAGGGCTGAGCAGGAGATAAGGAGAGGCTGGAGGCTCAGGCATTTGCACCTTTAGCAAAAACCCTGGGTTGAGGGTCAGACAGGGTTTTCCCTAGTTTGAGGGACTCCGCAGGGGCCCGGGTTTTGTCAGCCTCCTTCGACCTAAGCCTCGCATAACAACAAGTCACTGACGGATGATTTTGATAGTGTCCTATTACGCTTTCACCATAGAGAACACAGGACCAGTTGGCTGTATGATAAGTAGGGAAAAAAGTGGTTTAAAGCTTTAAAAGGCCAGCTTTAAACTTCTGCATGAATGCTGACCATTAATATTGATTCCAAAAGTCTGTTAGCCATCAAGTCCTGGGTGAGTGTACATAGTGGTGTTTATGAGATCACACCAATTCCTCATTCAGTTGTTCGTGTATCACGGACCGAGTATGGACTTTGATACTTGGACTTGACAACCTCATATATGCCTATGAGGCTGCTGAGGTCAGGTCAGGAGATCTACTGCAGTCCGTACCTTGCGGACTGTGATACACGGGTGTCAGAAGTCGGCCAAAGATTAACCATTCCCCTATTTTATATATATGAATAAAAGATAATAAGAGACTATGCATTTCTGGTACCTCAAGGCTCCTGAGTATCCAAAATAAGCTTCAGCATCACTGGGAGAGCACTTCGCATCTGTGAGCGGTTTTTGTGGGTCACCGATACATAACTGGCAGAAGGTGGAATCGATATCAGAACCAGGAGCACAACTTTTACTAAAGAAGGAACCTGCCATAAACACGGAGCAGATGACTCAGTATAAGTTACATTCCATAAATTTCCCATTTATAAAACCTACATATTAGATCAGTCACCAGTAACATGAGTCCTGGGGTCTTTGCCTTGGGATATTGCCAGCAAATCTGTGTCCTCTTAGGTTGTATAGATAAATATACCCTATACTTTCCCATATTATGAATAACATATATACAAAGTACATTACTAGCACCAAATTAAATTAATCCCTTTTGCATGCAATTTTTAGGCCGTCACTTTTTAAAAACTAATTAGAGTTGACAGGTCTGCATCCTTGGTAAAATAATTGCTCTGATTGCCCTGTGTTTACCTCATTTTCATTTACTGAAGAATGATGGCACGGTACCAAGCACTCTGGGAAATGGCCACAGTCAGCAAGAGCTGAATCACTGACACGTATCTTTCATTAGGTGGCTCTTACATCATGTTTTGAAGCTCCATAGTCAGCTTAGTTTATCCAGCATTCACTGTATAAAGGGAATGTGAAGGCAGTTGTGATCCCACCAAACTGATGACTGGGCCATATTTGTGATCCAAGATTTACTTCCCCTTTGCTCTGATTGCATGTGTCCTGTGGATGGTCTCTTCATCCGTCAGCGGCTCTCTGCAGTGAGAGCTCCCAACCAAGGTCTATCCATCTGCTCTGCGTGACAAATGTGGTATCCAAACAGCACTACAGTGGTCACTCAAGCAGAGGAGTAAGGTAGTGTTCACTACACACGTGCAAATTTAGCTTTAAGCATGGATTCCTCATGTGGCTTGTGACGCCGCTCTGACAAATCATGTCACTCATGTCCACAGGGGTGGGATATTATGATTAGTGTGAAGATTTGTCCATGGAAACCTCTATGACTAGTCACCCACTAATTCATATATTGCAATCCAAGTTATAAAATTAACTTTATGGAGATTCAAAAATCTATAAGCCACAAGAATGGACTTCTTAGGATGAAGACAGTTTGGGGGCCTGGGAAGTCTGAAATGTTCTCTTTAACTATAATGGCCACTGGGTGCTTCTCCTATATCTTCATGTTAGGCTATGTTCATATGTCCTTCTGAGAGTTCTGTTTGTCTGTCCCATTCTAGGAACAGTCCAACTTCATGTCCAATGAATTCATGCCCAAAATTGACCTGTTTGCTTACTGATACAAATGGTAGAGGGGCCCCTCTGAATATTATGGAGTGAGTCCGTCTGTGTCTCTATTTTTTTTTTTTTTTGCACCCATTTTTAGAAGAGAAGAAAAAGTGCAGCATGCAATTTTTTTTCTTTTGTTTTAATAACTGACACCAAACAGTAGCCAGGTGGACCACATAATAATCAATGGGGCTCTTCTGCTTCTGTTTGCATCACTTAGTAAACGGGTCCATTTTGGGCATGAATTCCATTTATTTGTACAGAAAACCGAACTTCCAAATGAACAACTGAACAAAGCCTTAAAAATTATATGGAATGTCCAAATCCTAAATAAAATGTATGCAAGAACCAGTATCTTTGTGCAGTGTTCATACGAACTGGATTTATATTTTGCTGGTACATGTAGTTTAGTCAAAAGTATGAAGTAGGACAGCAGGGTGCTTAGACAGGCCATCCTCCCTGATTTCCATAGTATATTTGGGGTTTTATAAAAATTCCCCAAGAGCAGAAAATAATGTCAAATAAAATTACATCTACAGTATAACTCAAACAGTGGGTACGGAAAGTATTCACACCCCTTTAAATTTTTCACTCTGTTTTATTGCAGCTATTTGGTAAATTTAAAAAAGTTCATTTTTTTCTTATTAATGTACACTCTACACCTCATCTTGACTGAAAAAAACAGAAATGTAGAAATTTTTGCTAAAAAACACATGAAGGACTCCAAGACTATGAGAAATAAGATTCTCTGGACTGATGAGACGAAGATAGAACGTTTTGGTGAAATTCTAAGCGGCATGTGTGGTGAAAACCAGGCACTGCTCACCACCTTTAAATACAATATAGTCCTTCTAAATCACAACAAGAACACATTCCATACCAGAATACAAAAACCAAACCTCTCCAAATTATGGACAAGCAAGGAATGTGTAGTTCAAAAATCAATAAATTTTATTTATGAGATATAGGCAATCTTAAAACACAAATGATGCCTCCAGTCAAAAAACAAGTCGTCCGCTGGTCTACAATTATATAACACCAGGCTCGGACTGGCCCATAGGGTAACAGGGGAATCCCCCGGTGGGCCCCAGTGCAGATATGGGCCCCCAAGCCCATAGTATCAGCAGTACTTTGCATAATTCACTTGACTTGATTCATTCTGTAAAAAAAAAAAAAAAAAAGCAGCATCTCATCATTCATTAGCCAAACTACCCAGTTTATTATTATATAGAGATATACTGTAGGTAAATTTGTTAACAAGAGTTGTGTAATAATTGCATGCAGGTGAAAAGTGGGCCCCCCCAAGTCAATGTTACTGGTGTGCCCTTGGCAACCCAGTCCGACACTGTATAACACTATAGGTAGCATACATTAATAGCTTAGCCTTGGTAATGTCACTAGAGGTTTATTCAAAATCAAAGAAGGCTATATTAAAGTGCCTATCTTATACCCACAGTAAACAAAATGTTACTATGTCATTAGATAATGATATCACAAAACTCTACCTACAACCTCAAAAAAATTGAACCAATAAAGTGCCTAAGTGCATGTAAACATTACTGAGCTTGAATATCCTATAGAATGCTATTCATGATTAATTACCTTAGTAGGAGAACAAGGAGAAATTTGCTTCTTTTTTTTTTTTTTTTCCTCACTGCTCATCACCTGTCGATTACAATCCCAACAGTGAAACATGGTGGTGGCAGCATCATGCTATGGGGGTGTTTTTCAGCTGCAGGGACAGGACGACTGGTTGCCATTGAAGGAAACATGAATGTGGCCAAGTACAGAGATATCCTGGATGAAAACCTCTCTAGACCTCAGACTTGGCTGAAGGTTCACCTTCCAACAAGATAATGACCCTAAGCACACAGCTAAAATAACAAAGGAGTGGCTTCAGAACAACTCTGTGACCATTTTTCATGGGCCCAGTCAGAACCCTGACCTAAACCCGATCATCTCTGAAGAAACCTGAAAATGGCTGTCCACCAACGTTCACCTTCCAACCTGATGGAACTGGAGAGGATCTGCAAGGAAGAATGGCAGAGGATCCCCAAATCGAAGTGTGAAAAACTTGTAGCATCTTTCCCAAGAAGGCTCATGGCTGTACTAGCTCAAAAGGGCGATTCTACTCAATACTGAGCAAAGGGTCTGAATACTTATGACCATGTGATATTTCAGTTTTTCTTTTTTAATAAATTTGCAAAAATTTCTACATTTCTGGGTTTTTTTCAGTCAAGATGGGGTGCAGAGTGTACATTAATGAGAAAAAAATTAACTTTTAGGAATTTACCAAATGGCTGCAACGAAACAGAGTGAAAAATGTAAAGGGGTCTGAATACTTTCCGTACCCACTGTACACGAAATGTCCTCCTGCCCCAGTAGTCCCTGCCAGTTGTTTGGTAATGACGACTTGTACATCACTCCTGTGACTGCTGCAGCCAGTCATTGGCCTCGGCTTGTCTTCAGCTGCAATGGTCACATCAACGATCTGTAAGGGCATTGCTGCAGGACCAGCTTAGATCACCGAAGCAGTGGTACAGGAGCACCAGAGGATCTAAAGGGCAAGTAATCGTTATATGATTTATTCCATTTCATGCTAATTTGACAATCCCTTTTATAATTGAGGATACTTCTGTACAATAGAAATGAAGAATTAGAGCAGAAAAGTATGGCTAAGGTCCCCAACGTAGGCTCTTTTTTCACCTACATCATGGCTTCAGTATATTACATAGTGTCCATTATTTCAAAGGGAAGAATAGTGTAACTATTATTATTATGCAACTATATCCCCTCCACCAAATATAATGGGATTTGCAGTGGAAGGTCCATTGCTCTTGATGGTTACGCTCACCATTGGTTCTGTTTATGAACAGCAGATATTTCTGTCTGATGGATTGAGGGTGGAATTTTCCTAGACCTTCGCAGATCATGTTGTATTGTGGACAGTTCTTTATCACATTCTAAGCTCTTTGTATCGTTGTCACATCGTTTTATACTCACCAATATCACAATTATTATTCTTCGTATTAATAAGACCTACAGGAATATTCCAGCCTGCAGTACGTCCTACGGCTGTATGACATGACATCTTTCCTTTAAGATTGTTCCATGAGATTTCTCTGTTACTTTTCTTTACAACAGCGACAGCGTAATATGTTCCTTTGTAGAGATAAGGAAAATTGTAATTTACACAAAACACAGTGAGGGCAAATGTGCACCTTCATGCCATGTTTTTTTTATAATGCAGTTAACTTACTAATCAATGTGAGCACAATTTAAAATGATTATCCACCTACGGTATTGGCCCCATCACATCATGTAATGAATGATAAAAAATGTAACTGGTGTCCTAGAGCAAGCAGCAAGCTTTTTAGTGTATATCAACTTTTTGAAGACTCTTGCCACATTTCTAAGAATTGCAGCTAAACTAGGAGCTCCATTTGCAGATGCGTGTTTTAGGGTTTTGCCCCTCATCAGTGTAAAGCAAGAGATCTGATTGGCTTGGCGAGAGGACTTTGACAGGGGGTCTAAAGTTTCTTCTTGTGGAGAGTGTCGAGTAGAGAGACTTACAGGCCATGCTATGCTCCCTTGGGAAATAAAGTGGACAGGAAATCTGGTACCATCTATTGAAAGTAACAATCCTAAAATTGAATATATATTCTTTCCATGGTCATCTTAGGCACAGTCATTGTCTATTTATGCTGTATAAGGAGAATCATCATCACTATGTCATGATAATACATTTGGTATAAGGCTAATAAACAGTATACTTTTTTACCATTTGTATCAGTAGCAATATTATAGTAAGTGCAGCCAATGATTTAGTAAATTGGTATTATAATGATATACAGTGGTGTTTAAAAGTTTGTGTACACTTCAGAGTTGCCCATATTTCTCTGCTTATGTTTGACCTAAAACCACATAAAATTTTGCAAAAGTCCTAACAGTAAATCAAGAGAAACAAAACAAACAAATGAGACAAAATTTTTGGTCTTGGAGAAAAGTGATCCAGTATCACATGTCATCGAGTCACAAAGTATCTGATCCTTTACGATTAGCAGATAATCTGGAGGTGAAATTAGAATCTTACAATGGAGAATTTGTTTAGTGAACAACTTTGGTCCAAATAAGAAAATATAGCCTGGAAACAAGCCAGGTATGGGGAAAAAGATTTGGCTTCTCCTCGACCAGCCTGGCTTGTTGGCAAGTCTATTTCTATTTGCATATAGGCAGCAATACACCGAGGAGAGACACTCTGTGGTCTCCTCTGCCTGGGCGGACTTGTTTTTCATTCTATATTATCGATGAAACATCTCAACCTCTCTCATGTCATGGTGCCCCTAGATCGCACAGCCTGAAACTGCTATAAATGGGCTGATAAGAAAATCAGAATCATAATTAGATAGTAATTGGAACATGTACGTCTCTAGCAGAACACTGGTTGAGATTAAGCCAGTACCTTGTGTTTTTGATCCATTAGTTCTGCATGGTTTCAAATCATCTGTAAAGTAGAAGAGATTTCCATATGATCAGTTTATCAAGCGACTACTGCAGTATAAAGGTATACCTAGTGTTACCCCTCAACAAAAAAGAAAAAATATCTTATGTCCCAAGGAGAAGACCTGTTACAAGACACACTCTTTCTTCATGGACGATAATATGAGGACCTAGTGTGAAGTCAGTAAATATAATGGTCGGGCACGACCAGTTCAGTGAGCGTACTACAGTGGTAGTGGAAACCTAGAAAAGAATAACAACAGAGTTCCAAGAGATGCAATCAGAAAATCAAATTTGCTGGCACTTCAATAACGTTAAATGTGATTTTCTCATTGCATCTCTTGGAGTTTTGTGGTTATTTTCTTCTAGGGTGAAGTTCGTGGGTGCAAGGAGCCTATTTTTAGCATCTCTATGTATCAGTATGGGGTTCAGAGGCGGCAATGCAGTTTCAAGTATACAGAATTCTCTTATCCCTATGAGTGCATGCTGTGGCACATAGCATTAGTGTCAGTATGTGCACATTCCTTTTAGAGACAGATAAGAGAATTGTAAACTCAACCAGGAATTAATCCGCACAGCAAGAAAATGCATTCATTGTGCACATGCCTGTGTGAACTGCCGCCTAGGAGTGCGCGGGGTGCCACTCCAAAGCAATAGGCACAAAAACTTCACCAAAAAAAAAATACAGATGGCACTCATCGGTTAAAATCTTCTTTATTCTATTTCATTAAAACATCGGCATAGGGAGGATGGGAGCAGGAGTGGAGATGACGACAGCTGTTTCACGCTGCAGTGGCGCTTCTACTCGTCTTGAAACCAGTAAATGTAAAGTTGCGGTTGGGCCCATGGGATGTAAGCCTTCTATGCTACCGCTATATGGTCACTATATAGTCCCCATTGTTTATCTTGGCAGTGAATTATAATACCTCAACACTATTTAGCACCATTTGTGCATCTAACAGTTCTTTTATTTGGTCAGTAGACTGTCTATATGGGCACTATTGTAGTAGCATTATGGGTAGTACAATCTGTAATAACTACACTACAATACTTTGTACCAGTCTTTCTTCTGTACAGTAGAATTGTTTGCTACAATGGCATTATCCAGCAGACATCTGACTCTCCTGTAGTACATGGCACTGACTACATGGTGGATGTTCTTACCTTGGTTATAGTACTCTCCCATTGCAGGAACTAGACCACACTGCCCTGCGGTGTACAAGTGCCCTCCATCTAGTGTTACTGCGTCAGCTTCACCTTTCTACAAAGAAATAATTTAGCTTTATTAACTTTATCTTTTATTATAGTAAAACACGTTAAATTCTGAGGTCTTTCACACTCATTTTATAATGTCCATCAGGGTATGGTATATATCAAGATGATCTCCCAATGGATACCTCTAGTTTATACCTCTAATATATGGCATTTTCTAGGCCATATTGTCTGTAGCCTCCATTTGTAAAAATATGTACTATATGACTTAATGGATGCCTCTGTACAAAACACCACAGTGTGCTACTTTACGCAATACAGTAAAAAAATGGTATAACTGAACAGTCATAAAAGAGGCCAAGCTGGCAAAGGCCCTGGACGCGGTCAGGTTCTCCTTGCCCTATTATAAACAGTTCTTGGATGTCTTTCTCCCCATCTAAATTCCAGCCTCAATACTATATCTTTCTCTGGAGATTCCTTATGAGCTCATTTTGCCCGCTTTTAACAGATATCCGCTCAGACCAGGTGGGTTTCATGAGAGGCTAGAGACTTTAAAACTAAGGCATTTAACCTCATACATATAGCCAAAGTGAATTTTCAACCCCCTTATGCTTCTATCTACTGATGCGGAAAAAGCCTTTGACTGGGTAAACTGGGCCTTCATGAATGAAACGCTCTGTAGTATAGGCCTGAAGTTCAAAATGCTTTGTTGGATTTCTCCTCTATACACAAAGCCGACTCCCAGGGTAAGGGTAAAGGTAAATTGGGTCCTGCCTAAGGAATTTGCTATTCACAAAGGTACATGTCAGGGATGTCCACTGTCTTGTTTAATTTTCCTACTTACATTAGAAATTCCTCTGGAGGGTCCAGTCCGAAACAAATATTATGAGCCCTTGTCTCCGCAGCTTCTCTGACAAGATTGTGGCCTATGCAGATGATCTGCTTTTTTTCATTAATAATCCGGCCTCCTCACTCCCAAACTTGAGGGCAGAATTTCGTACATACAATGGCCTTTCTAATATTATAATCAATTTCTCCAAGTTGGAGGCTTTGAACTTTAAACATTTCTCCTTCCATTTTAGTGCTTCACAAGGCTGCTTTCAGCTTTAAATGGGCTAATTCATCTATAAAATATTTAGGGATATTGCTACCAAGAGACATTAGCCTGACATATTCTCTTTATTTCCCTAAACTTCTTCAATAGGTACAGGAGGACTGCTAAAATCTTTAAGACCGGGGTCAGACTTGCGGGAAACTTGGACGAGTCTCGTACGTCAATACAAAGGTATTCACGTGCGAGACTCATCAGAGTTTCTCGCAAGTCTGACCCTGGCCTAAGATGAACATCCTCCCCAGGACTCTATATGTACATAATCCAAGCTTTTCCAATTAGCACCCCCTCGTCCTTCTTCAGGAGACGTGCTTGGGTTCATATAGTGTTGTAACCCGAAACACACTATATCATTTTAAGTCCTCAGGGGACATAACCTTTCCAGATTTCAGATTCTATTACTGTATATAGCCGCTCACTTCTCTATAATTTTTGGATTGGTGTAGGAGTGGGAGAGAGAAATCCTAGGTTGCGATTGAGAAAGGATTATCAATATCTTTCTATCTTTCTATCTGCTATCCCTTGGTTGGACTTCTCTTTGGTGAAAAACCCTAAAGTCTCATCCCACGATTAGGGCCATTTTTGCTTGCTGTGCTCATCCTGTGGTCCGCTGTCATATCGTATTGTTATTTTCCCCTATGTTCTCTTTTTTGGGTAATCCACTGTTTCCTTTGGTGTTGGAGGGCAAAGTTTTTTCCTATATGGGGGTTGCATCAGTGTATCTCATTTTGGGGATGGACATATTTGGCCTTCAAAAGATTGCCTTCTTAGCCTCGCTACACCTTCTCCCTTGGGAACCTGGAGAGTTGGTCAGCTTTGCCTCTTTCTCCATTCACTTCCTCCTAAACCTTTTTACAGCAACACCAAGACACCTTTTGAGATTGCATGCTCGGACATGGAATCATTAAGACACACTTTATCCTTCTCATATTCCTTGCTGATCAAACCTCCAGCCCAACCTAAAACCAATTTTCAAACCCAGTGGGAAGGAGATTTGAGTCTTTCTCTAATGATATCAGTGGAAGCGTATCTTCACTAACGCATAAATGAGGCTGGGTATAAATTACTCTGTAGGTGGTATAGAGTCCCGACTTGACTGCACTCTATCTTTGTGGAGGTGAGTCCCTTGTGTTGGAAATGCCAGGAGGAGGAGGATATATTACACATTTTCTCATCTTGTAGGCTTCTGACTGCTTTTTGGGGGAAAGTGCAGCAGGTGATGCGTAAATTTACAAATCTTATTTCAGACCTAGATCCAGGTCTTGTCCTTCTCCATCACTGTGACATTCCTTTAAATACCTACAGGCATTCAATATTAAGATATCTAATCGCGACTGCACGAGCATGCATTCCCCTACTCTGGCAGAAAGATACTGTCCTGACAACCTCCCTCTGGTTTTCCAAGGTAAATTAGGTGATGTTTATGGAAGAACTCTCTTGTACAATTAATAACTCTCATGATCATTTCCGCAATACCTGGTTTTATTGTATGGAATTTAGGGCGTCAGATGACTATCTGGCCTTTATGAGGAAGAACTGATCTGTACTCCTTGGCCCTCATCTGGGAACATTTTTTGATATTGCTGTCCCTCCTTCACCTCCTCTCTCCCCCTCTCCTTATCCTTCCCTCTTCTCTTTGTGCATTTTCTTCTGCTGTTTTTTTCTCCTATTCTTTTTATTCTTCCTTGTTATTTGTTTTCTTTTATGTCTTGTTTGCGATAATTGGTTCTGGTCATGTAGTTTTTTACTCAGATGGTGTTTTTTTGGTTTTATTATGTATATAACCCTCAGGATCTGAGTAATCAGGTAAATGTTTTAGTTGTTATTGCCATCTCTCAGTAATCTCACTATATATATCTTGGCACGGTTAGTGCCGTATGATTGTATGTTTTGTTTATCTCTCTATATATTAAATTAAAGATATAATCAACTTATGACTGCCAGTAAAGACCAAATGCACACTCCTTTGGTTTCTGTCAGGTGAATGGGAATATAAGGGCACAAATGAAGTATGATGGAGCTCTCCTGGACCATACGGTAAGTGGCTATTCTCTGAAATAGGAACTGATCTTCAGCACCCAGCAACGGTCACTTCACATTGAATGAGCTGTACTGATCACCTCCGTTTAGTGTTTGCATCCACCTGCCGCCAGATTTTGTAGCTGTTGTTGGACTGCCTCCGATCTGATTTTTTTTGGACTTCCATTGGTCTGATATTTGATGAACCCCCATTGATCTGATATTTTTTGGACCTCCAATGATCTGATATATGTTGGACCTCCAATGATCTGATATTTGTTGGACCCCATTGATCTGATATTTATTGGACCCCCATTGATCTGATATTTTTTGGACCTCCATTGATCTGACATTTGTTGGACCCCCAATGATTTGATATTTGTTGGACCCCCACAAATCTGAAATTTTTTGGACCTCCATTGATCTGATATGTGTTGGATCCCCACTGATCTGCTATTGATGACCTATCCTAAAAAGAGGTAATCAGAATTAAATGCTTGGACAACCCCATTTAAGTATTAAATTCCTTATGTATAGACAACACACGTTCTGGTTGAAGATTTCTCAGTTGTCCTTACCAAGACTTGTAGAATACATTCTTCTGCAGAATATGCCTGAGTGCATTCAATGGCCCCACCGCTTGCAGGGGTCCACTCGTCACACTTCATCTTCTCCTGTTTGCTCTGTGTGCACCAGCGTACTGCCTCCTTGGAAGGAGGATTCAACACTGAAAAAGCAGAGAATAGAGGGAAATTGCAATATCTAAAGCCAATCTATCATCTCCCATTATGAATGCAAAATTCTTATTATCTCCATGAGATACGGCATCCAGTGCTGGTAACAAACACATAGTCATCTTATTACCACTTCCTGAGTCCTTACCAGACATTCCTCGTATAGAACTGAAGTGACTTGCTCCTAGATACAAGAAGGCATCCATTGACGATGGTAACGGAATAGGAATGGCTGCAGGGTTCCTCAAAAGTAGATTCTTCTCAGACTTCGAGCTGGATAGTTTGCATTCTTTTTTCTTTGTTTTGCATAATATTTAGAAAGATTATAAATGAGTGAAGTAAAATTATTAAATCTCTCATCAGGAGACATACTGTCATCATCCTTGGATTTCAGATTAATATCTGTTAGATTAGTGTGGGTGCCATCTCAGTGAGCCCCACTGATTACCAAGTGCCCTGTTCTCCACTGACCACAAGACAGATGTTTTGATGTTCCTCCTCACTGCAATATTGTGGCTATGGTAGAATGGGGGATTCAGAGGATATATGACAACCTGTTTAGACCAGAATACTCAATTGACATGTTATATCTAGTGATGAGCGAGTATACTCGTTGCTCGGGTGTCCTCCGAGTATTGTGGCGTGCTCGGAGATTTAGTTTTCGTTGTCTCAGCTGCATGATTTGCGACTGCTGGCCAGCCTGAATACATGTGTGGAATGCCTGTTTGTTAGGGAATTCCCACATGTATTCAACCTGTCTACAAGTCGCAAATTATGCAGCTGAGACGATGAAAACTAAATCTCCGAGCACACCAAAATACTTTAGTGATGAGCGAGTATACTCGCTGCTCGGGTTTCCACGAGCATGCTCAAATGGTCTCCGAGTATTTTGGCGTGCTCCGAGATTTAGTTTTTGTCTCCGCAGCTGCATGGTTTGCGGCTGCTAGACAGGCTTAATAGTGGAATTCCTAACAAACAGACAACCCCCACATGTATTCAGCCTGTCTAGCGGTCGCATATCATGCAGCTCCGGCGACAGAAGCTAAATCTCCGAGCACGCCAAAATACTCGGAGATCACCAGAGCATGCTCGGGGAAAATCAAGTAAAAAGTATATTCGCTCATCACTAGTTATATCACTTGACTGCAGAGCAAGACTAAGATCCCAATTCATCATTTCCTTTTTTGTTAAATTACCGATACTTCTTTTTTTGTCCTGTGGTATTCCTTGATGTTTTGTGCACCAATTTCTTCAAAATGGCACATGGAAAATTTTATGGAAAATCAACATTTTTGCAACTTAACGCAAAAAGGTCATAAGTTCAACTAAAATGTTCCAAAGTTTGCGCTAAATTATCAGACATGGATAAAAATCACTCCAGGGGGAACTGAAGTCCATTGGTGCAAAGATTTTGCAACTTTTTAAAATGTCACCATTGAGGAATTAGCCCAAAACATCTGGAAATCATAAACCCCTACTACAACGATAATCATAAAGAATAAAACAAATCAGGCAAACCATTAAATTAAAGGGAATTCGTCAACAGGTTTTTAGTATGTAGTCTGAGAGCAACATGATATAGGGGCAAAGTGATTCCAGTGATGTATCACTTACTAGACTGCTTGGTGCAGTTTTGATAGAATCCCTGTTTTCTCTTCTGTAGATGTAGCAGGGGTCAGAATGCTGAGCGCTGCATAATCCCACCCACACCAATGATTGGCAGCGTCCCGTGCGCATTGTCAGCAAGCTACCAACTTGTGGTGGGGTTACACATATTAGCTGGACCACCTGGCATGTGAAACCTAGTCCTGTAGTGATAATCTCCTGCTGATAAAACACTTATTTGTATTGAAACTAAAACACAGCCTAATAAGTAACACATCTTTGCAATCAGGCACTCTTCCTCTGTGTTATGCTGCTGTCAGATTAAATACCAAAATCTGCTGACAGATTCCTTTTAAAAGATGGAAAAGGCAAAAAAAACCCAAAAGGGCTCAAATCCAATAATAAATTGGGCTCTATAACTACTTGACAAATTTTTAGCAGCCTGATTTTTGTACATACAAGTATATTTTGGTCCTCCGAGTTAAAAAAAACAACAACAAAAACTATGTTGTCAGCCGGGTAGCCCTCCATTGAGTTGATTATTATACTTGTGATTCTGGTAGATAACAGGAAAGAAATTAAAGGGATTATCAGTCCTGTTTGGATGCAGTATAACAGCACAGCCCTTTCCTTTACATGGTATGATAAATGCATACATTTCAGTCACTGTCTCAATCATCTGATTGGGTCTACACCAATCGTCTGTATAGATTTTTCAGTGTCAAAAATTTCGGCAACTAATCTGCTATGGGTGAAGAAAGCTTGCATGAAAAATTCCTGGAAGTTTTTTTTCCTTTTTTAATAATCAATTTTTACCTTTCAATTGTATTTCATCTTCTATTTACCTGCGCATTTTGGAAAAAAGTCACAATATCTATAGTCTTGTCTCCAGCGCTCCTGGTCACCACGGCATTGACTGGAATCCGGGCCATGTTGCACTGCTGATACTGGTCGATTGACTTTCTGCTATTGTCGGGGCAGAGTAGCTGAAAGTTTTTACTGAGTTGAGCTGAAAGACAGAGTTGTAAAAGTGCAATTTCCTAATAGGTGAAGCAGGGTGATGTAATAGTGGGGCAGTGATATGTGCGAGTAGTTTCACATAGCTACTGTATATGACAGCGTCATCCCCCCAATCCGCGGTATCAGACCTGAGCTGAGATTGCCATGACTCCAGAAAACTTAATTAAAGCAAAGTACTCTATCACTATAAATTGTCTTTCTCGCATAACTGGACGACCTGCTTAACGAGCAAATAAACTTTTTTCATTCTTTTATCATTTTGTTCAGCATGAACCTTTTTTTTTCTTTTTAGAATTTGTCCTCATTCATGTAAAAAAAATTACATGTAAGTGGCTTCCGAATCCCTACTTTTCCCCAATATTTTTGCGTTTTTTTTTACAGGAATGAAGCGCCCCGACGGGGGGGGTCATGAAGCATTAAACTCTAATCAGTGGGTTGTTAACATAACGCACTGGTGTCTTTGGATAGGGGATAATATATATATATTTTTTGGGGTGGAGGGGTAAATAACATCTTAGAGAGTAACTCAACTTTCATTTGCTTTTATAATTATGTCCAGCATAGAAAGGTAAGAAACTTTGCAAATCACTTTATTAGGGAATTTGTCTCCATTCCTGTGAAAAAATGCATGTAAGTGACTTCCAATCCGCTGCTTTACCCCAGCCTATTTGACTGCCTTTATCTGCATTCATATCAGAATGTACTCATTTGGAATACTGATGATTGCAGTGAAAGGCTCAGCTCCAGTCTTCCCCTCTCAGTGTTGTGCTTTTTAGAGCAACCTCCTGCAGCAGATTATCTCCAGAGAGGTGCTGAGCCTTTCACTGCCATCATCAGTACTCCAAATGATTACGTTCTTATAACAATGCAGCTAAAGTCAGGGAGACAGACTGGTGAAAAGCTGGGGTTTGTAAGCCACATATGTATAATTTTTTTACAAAAATGAAGACAAATTCCCTAATAATGTAATGTGCAAAGTTTCAGAACTTTTCATACTGGACACAATTATAAAAAAAAATGAAAGTTTAGTTACTCTATAAAGGTTTAGGTGGGACTCTATAAGATGGGTGTGGGTGGGACTAGACCCTCACTAATGATGAAGTGGTGGCTCATCCTCACACCAGGGCATTACTTTTTATAATGAGAATACCCCTTTATTGGTGATCTAACCCTCACTGTTAGTGCCGGTGCAGATGACTGTAGATTCCCTCCTCCAAGAGAATCGGACAGATTGGGCAAATGACATTCTGATCAGAAGCTGATCTGAGTATCAGCATAGTGCTATCAGAATCTCTCGGATGAATGGGGAGAAGATAGAGAACATAATTTCTCCATCTTTTCCATTGTGCCTGTGTGCAGAAATCAGACTGCACTCAGATGTCATCCCAGTGCAGTCCGATGGTTTCTGCGCACTCATTGACTTACATGGCCGAGTGTGATCTGAAATTTTTTTTGTACCAGTCCAATAAAAAAATCTGACTAACATACGGTGGTGTGAGTGAGCCCTTAGCTTATACAATAGTGCATGACAATCAATATATATATCCTCTGTGCGACTAATGAAAGTCTCTTCTATTCATGTCACTTCTAATCTATTCTATTATTTGTAAACATGGTTTTTTGGTGATTCCTTTGTATCTCTGTTCATACTGCACCCACAAACACAAATGATACACCATTTGAAAGGTAAACTTGCCCCCTTCAGCAACAAAATAGCCAAACAAACCACACATCCACGATTTGATCACAAAATACAGTTTAAACATTAATTTTCATAAACCTGCAGTAATGAAAAATGACCTGCAGGTGGCACCACAGTACCACAAAGCTGCTTAAAGACATCACAAACAAATCCAAACATTTGCCTTGGGGGCTTTCCAGCTTGCCAAACTGCTTGCCCAGCCTATTTTAGCCAAATTGAAGGATTGCACACTTCACATTTTTAAACATGCACTGCCTATTGAATTGCACACTTACTCCGTTCATATGTAGGGAAGTGGACTGACCTATGGAGCTGTCTGCAGGAAGAAGGTAAATGCAAAATGCAAAAGTACTTGATGTGGACTGCTGTGTATGTACACTCACTGGCCACTTTATTAGGTACACCATGCTAGTAAGGGGTTGGACCCCCTTTTGCCTTCAGAACTGCCTCAATTCTTCGTGGCAGAGATTCAACAAGGTGCTGGAAGCATTCCTCAGAGATTTTGGACCATATTGACATGATGGCATCACACAGTTGGCGCAGATTTGTCGGCTGCACATCCCTGATGCGAATCTCCCGTTCCACCACATCCCAAAGATGCTCTATTGGATTGAGATCTGGTGACTGAGGAGGCCATTTGAGTACAGTAAACTCATTGTCATGTTCAAGAAACCAATCTGAGATGATTCGAGCTTTATGACATGGCGCATTATCCTGCTGAAAGTAGCCATCAGATGTTGGGTACATTGTGGTCATAAAGGGATGGACATGGTCAGCAACAATACTCAGGTAGGCTGTGGCGTTGCAACGATGCTCAATTGGTACCAAGGGGCCCAAAGAGTGCCCAGAAAAAATTCCCCACACCATGACACCACCACCACCAGCCTGAACCGTTGATACAAGGCAGGATGGATCCATGCTTTCATGTTGTTTACGCCAAATTCTGACCCTACCATCCGAATGTCGCAGCAGAAATCGAGACTCATCAGACCAGGCAACGTTTTTCCAATCTTCTACTGTCCAATTTCGATGAGCTTGTGCAAATTGTAGCCTCAGTTTCCTGTTCTTAGCTGAGAGGAGTGGTACCCAGTGTGGTCTTCTGCTGCTGTAGCCCATCTGCCTCAAAGTTCGACGCACTGTGCGTTCAGAGATGCTCTTCTGCCTACCTTGGTTGTAACGGGTGGCAATTTGAGTCACTGTTGCCTTTCTATCAGCTCGAACCAGTCTGCCCATTCTCCTCTGACCTCTGGCATCAACATGGCATTTCCGGCCACAGAACTGCCGCTCACTGGATTTTTTTTCTTTTTCGGACCATTCTCTGTAAACCCTAGAGATGGTTGTGCGTGAAAATCCCAGTAGATCAGCAGTTTCTGAAATTCTCAGACCAGCCCTTCTGGCACCAACAATCATGCCACGTTCAAAGGCACTCAAATCACCTTTCTTCCCCATACTGATGCTCGGTTTGAACTGCAGGAGATTGTCTTGACCATGTCTACATGCCTAAATGCACTGAGTTGCCGCCATGTGATTGGCTGATTAGAAATTAAGTCTTAACACACAGTTGGACAGGTGTACCTAATAAAGTGGCCAGTGAGTGTATGTGGGGAGACAGCTAGAGACAATGGAGGATGGTAAAGTACTGGGTTTGGCCACTAGGGGGAGACCAAGGACAGCAGAAAAAGTAGACGGTGCAGTACTAAAGTTTGGCCACAAGATGGATGCAGGGAGTAGTGAGGAAAGGACTAACAACAGCTAATGCTTAAGAAACCGCAGAGTCATGGTGGGCGGAGTTACAGGAGCTCTAGAGGGGGAATTCCCTGGGAGGGGAATATAAGAAGGCAGAGAGAGAGTTCCAGAAGCCAGCCAGTCCAGGAGGATCAGCTCAGGAGAAGCTGTGGCCGTGGGCCTAATGGCAGCCACAGTGAAAGAACCGCGAGTGACGTCACTGTAAGAAAGAATCGCAGGAGTTTGCTGCCAGATTGGACTATCAGGGGCTGTGCTGAACCCGCCCCTGGGGGGAGCAGTGTGCATCTGGTGACAGCCGCTTTCTGGACACTGAAAGATGGGTGGAGGGGCCGACCAATGCCCCACCCAAGAACGGGAGTGGCCCTGGTGTAGAGGCTGGGTGCGGCTGCTTGACTCCATTGAGCTTCTGGACATCGGACGAGATGTGACGCTGCAGCTGCCATGGCCTCAGATGCCTGGAATGGAGGTTGCGTCAGGAGATCGAGGCCTCTCGAGAGACTTGCCCCTGGGAGCTTCTGTCGGTATCACGGACACCTACCCGGGAAGAAGAATGACCCCGGACCCTACCGGAGTGGCCGCTCGAGGAACCTCTACTGACTCTCCCCGCGGAACCATCGGGCCTGTAGGCTGGCCCTGAAGGACGGTGGGGAGAAGAACATTGACTGCTGGAGGAGCTGCGGGAAAGCCTGCCGGGAGCCGCGGCGCCAGGGAAGGTGAGTGTTCCCCCGGCACAGCCGGTGGCACCACAGGCAGTCCCCCCCCACGCCCCATACGCGAGCTAGGCCCCTGGGCCCCGACACCAGCCTCCTCGCTTGGCCTCCTGCTCTCCAGTGACCCCATCTGATGGCTCCGCAGCCCCCGCAGGGCCGACCAATACCCACGGCAAAGACTCTGAGCCGCCCCGCCCGGCGGTGCCCCGCCCCATGTCTCAGGTGCAGGGTGGGCCTGGGGCCTGTCCATTGAGGCCTGCCGCTGCCTCGGCCCCGCTCCCGACCATAGCTGCGGTCAGGTTACCAGGATCCGTGGACCTATCACCGATCACTGTGGCCGCCTCCGCTCCCAATTCCGGCTGTGGCCTGCTCACCGGTCTCCGCGGCCGCCTCTGTTCCGGTCTCGTCTCCGGCTGCGGCCTACCCGCCAGGCCCCGCGGGCTGTTCACCGATACCTGCAGCCGTCTTATCTCCATGCGTGGCTCCTGCTGCGGCCTACTCACCCATCTTCACTGCCACCTTGGTTCCACTCGTGGCTCTGGTGGCAGCCTACTCACCGGTGCCCGTGGCCGCCTTGGTCCCGTCCTCTGCCCCGGCTCCGTGGCCTACACCGGGCCTTCTGTCTGGGTCGCTGACGTCATCGTGCAGAAGGCCAAAGAGCGGGAGGTCTGGGCGCTGCTGCATGAAAAGGGGGAGGCAGCCATGTCTGTCCCTTGGTCTACTGGGCAGCTCATTTACACCAATACTGAGAAGGGCTACGGCTTTGTTCGAGACGTGGAGATCGGTCACAAGGTGTATTTGAACGAGGCCTCCATCAAGCATGGGTAGGCCTTGCAGATGGAAGACCAGGTCTCTTACTACAAAGAATACTGCCCCCCCGGGTACTATGCCGTGGTGGTCATCGCATGCCCTGAGAGATATGACCCTCCATAAAGTAGAGGAGGACTCCTGGGTCCCGGGCATCAAGGACACTCGGGGCCAAGGGCCAGTTAAAGCATCCCCTGGATTTCACAGCTGTGGAATTCCTTGCTGTTGGCGGAACATAGGCCGTCAGGAGATGGCACGGAGCACCACTGAAAAACCGGACTACCGGGCTGCTGTGCGCCGTTGCACAGCATGGGGACAGTTCTACATCCTCTCGGGGTAAAATATCCCCACTCCTGACATGGCAGGGATGCATGGGGGGTGCTTTCCTCAAAGGAAGGTGGAGACCTAATGTTTATGTTTTGCTCAAAAAGTGTTGAGAGGGATGAAAGTTTAAAATGTTATATGTATTAAAAAGTAGCATGGTTGAAACTATGTATAGTTAAGTGTAAAATGTTGGAAATTAGAGAATGTTCAACAGGTCCCGGGTACTGAAGTAGGAGAAAAATGTTTACCATGACTGATCATGATTGAAGGTACCGTAAGGGTTTTGAATTGAAACAGACAGCGGTCCATAGATCAGATCCTGAGTAACACAATACCCCAAAAATGAAAGAGGGCAGCTTGTAGTGATCTGGTAGGCCAGAGCCTCGGTCGCTGCGCTGCCAAAAAAAATTGAAAATGGTCCTGAAAGTGAGAAAAGAGGGAGATAGACCATCCGTTGAGATATCCGGAATGGTCCTGCCCCAATGAATGGTAATTATCTTAGAGGCGTACGCACTGGCAGGTAGCCGCAAGCTACTCGGAGCGTAATGGCTCCCGGTCCAGTTTGGCTCCCCGTGTGTCATGGGCTTTGTTTAATGACCGGCCAGACAACAGGGGATGGGAAAGCTTGAGAAGGAAAAAGAAATAGGACAGGATTGTCGAGGATGACAATGGTAAAAGAAAGGGAGTATGTAGGGAAGTGGACTGACCTATGGACCTGTCTGCAGCAAGAAGGTAAATGCAAAATGTAAAACTACTTGATGTGGACTGCTGTGTATGTATGTGGGGAGACAGCTAGAGACGGTGCAGTACTAAAGTTTGACCACAAGATGGAGGCAGGGAGTAGTGAGGAAAGGACTAACAACAGCTAATGCTTAAGAAATCGCAGAGTCATGGTGGGTGGAGTTACAGGAGCTCTAGAGGGGGAATTCCCTGGGAGGGGAATATAAGAAGGCAGAGAGAGAGTTCCAGAAGCCAGCCAGTCCAGGAGGAGCAGCTCAGGAGAAGAGGAGATGAGAAAGGAGTGACGGACAGAGAAGCTCCGGGAGGGACTGAGGAGAGAGACGGTCAGGGGGGTGGCCCTGACAGGAGAGCCGCAGGACAGAGAAAGCCCGGGGGTACCAGTTGGACGGACTCAGACAGGTGAAGCGCTGTGGCCGTGGGCCTAATGGCAGCCACAGTGAAAGAACCGCGAGTGACGTCACTGTAAGAGGAAAGAGAAGAAAAGTGAAAGGTACCCGGGCATGTGCGTAGAAGCTGTCATGCTGCTGTGTGGTGCTGTGGTCATCGAGAGGGCGGCCAATAAAGAGGACCTGTTGAATGCACATCGGTTTCTGTCTCCAGTCAGTTAGCGGCGAAAAAGAGACCACTCCCCAGTCGGCACACGTCCCTACACATACTCCACCCACACAAACAAATGATACACCATTTGAAAGGTCAAATTGCCTGCAAGTGGCAGCATACTACCCCAAAGCTGCTTACAGACATCACAAACAAATCCAAACATTTGCCTTGGGGTCTTTCCAGCTTGCTCAAGTGCTTACCCAGCCTATTTCATGCACATTGATTTAGCTGATTACTTCGCCCCACACACACAAATGATACACCATTTGAAAGGTAAACTTGCTCCCTTCAGCAAGAAAAGAGCCAAACAAACCACACATTCATGATTGTATCACTAAATACAGTTTAAACATTCATTTTCATAAACCTACAGAAAGACACAATGACCTGCAGGTGGCATCTCAACCAGAAGACTTTTTTTGGCCTCTATTTATCAAACCAATTTATTGTATTACCAATCTACATATATAAATACCTGTTTGTGTTCATCATCTCATGAAATACATTTACATTTCACCAGCTTGCTTTTTTTGAAATTGCCTGCGCCCCCTGACGACCAATATGCGAAAATTTCGCACGGGCCAAGTTAGTAATCACTAAAAAATATTTAAATGCATTATTTAATTTCTACATTTATAGGATGACACTGAGCAAAACCTTGCAGGGCGGTTCTATCCTTGACATTTATGATGTATCCACAAAATATTAAAAAAAAAAATTTGATAATTGCTGGACACTTTGCTCCATCTCTAGAAAGGGGCCAATTTTGTGCCTCTGACATTAGAGAGGTAGATGTGCATGTGTGCCCTCTCTATTCACTTGTGCGTGAGCTACAAAAAGAGAGTGCCAAGCAGACGTGCTCTGAAATTTTCAGACCTGCCATAATAGTGGGTGTAGAGAACCGTGCACGTGTGGCCACCTCGCTAATTGCTGTCCCATGAGATGGAGCCCTGTTCTTCAGACAGATGTAGGTTATAGGAGTGGTACCTGCATCTATCAGATATTCATGCCATATTCTTTGTACTGTATATGCTTCAAATATATGAACTGGAAAAAACCCTTTTAATTTCTGTGAAAATTGTGTAAAACACATACATATATATTTCCTTTGGTTACCTGGTACAGTCGTGTGTGGCACAAAAGCAACATCACCCTTGTTGTCTCTCAGACATCTGTGCAGAAGTAAAAAAAAAAATACATCCACTGAAATCGAGATATATCAAGTTATATTATACTCGAGGTATATCTATAAAATATTACATATATTCGTCTATAGACAATATACAAGTATCAGGTATAAATCTGTGACACTCACGTTTTGCCAATTGGGCAACATTGTGCGTACCTCAATGCTCCGTCGGGGCCGTAGTACGGTTCATCGTTGCTGAGCTTGCATTTTTTACTCCCCCGTCCTATACATTGCTTACACAGGTTTGGCTGAGTGGCTCCCGGGACGCAACTTGCTGAAAAATACTTTGAGACGGCTAAATAGGAGGAATTTCATAGAAATAAATTTCTGCTGGTTTTTGATTAAAGAGATTAGAAAATAGTGAAAATTTAAAATTGCCACTCAATTTATAGAATGGAATTTTCTTTATATTGATATTAGTTTTCTAGTGCAGAAACCTCCTGTTAGCTTAAAGGGATTCTGTCACCTCAGAAAATGCTAATTACGCCTCCACATAGTGCATCAATGCTGTCTGGCCACTTTACTGAATATGCGGCTGCTGTTAGAAAATTAAATCATAGGTGCGTGTATGGAGCGGCTACAGTCACCACCCACTATACTGTGAGAATCACGCCCCGCCTTTTTGATTGACATCTCACTCTGCATAGCTATGCTGCATTGTCGGCTGTGAATCAAGTCCCACTGCTTGCTTACCATTGGGCTGCCACATATTGCATAAACATAACCTAGCATAGTATTGAAAATTAAATTCATGTTTTATTTTACAGTTGTACCACACTTATTGGGATTTGTCAAGCCAAGAGGAAAGGTAGGAAACAACAAATTACTTTTTAGTCCATTCTTTAAAATATCCATATTAGCCCTATTAGTAGTAGTACAGTAACTTTGTAACTTTATATACTATTGCATCTTTTTCATGTTTTTTGAATGCAGGATCATGTACTGTTTTATATGTGAATATATGTACTATATCTGCAATTTTAATTCATTGTTTTAAAGCTTTATTTATCTCTATTGCAAAGCTGTGAGCTGTGATGTTCTTTCACTATCCAGATTCACAGCAAAACAGCTGCTGCATTCCCTATTTCTACTTTTATACAGTCTTTTATAGTCCTTCCAGATTGGCTGTATAGCACCATGTGATGTGTTAGCTGCGAGGCATTTTGGGAAGCCCACAAGACCAAACCTGATGTCATGTGAGCCTTCAGGATTTTTTGGATGATTCAAGAATCAAAATGCAAATTGGTCAAATTCTCTGAGGTTAGCGAATTTCCTAAAATTTAATACAACTTTGACTCAATTCCCTCTTTTTTAATATATACCTCTTTCTGTTTCTTCAGTTGTCCAGTTCAATAACCTCTTCTCATGAAGAGCTCTTAGTGGTGAATACCATCCATCCATGTGTCTTATTCCAGTGTGACAAGATCTCTTGTTCCTCAGCTCATTGAACTTGAAAGTGCTTGATTTTTTCACTATGGCCACCGCATAATAACATGTTTCTATAAAAAAAAGTCCAAAGAGTATGAATATGCTGCTTATTATGTTTGACAAAACCCTCCGCCCCAAGATAATTGGAAGTTTCACTTAGTAGAATATGACAACCAACCCATAAATATACGGAAACGGAAGAGATCCACATATAAAGTTAAAATATTTACATTTTATTACAATTATGGTAGTTAGTTATCAAAATACAAAGTATAAAAAAACACACTGTAACACCGTTGTATCTGTGCCTTATTTCCTCGGTGTTACTCTGCATTTCTCTGCTCTTACCCTTTGCTCCTTTCCCCCTAATCAGCTGGGATACTGTTGTCTGTTACCTGGGTGAATGCTGCTCAGTTCCCTGCTTTGCTGCATAGCCGTACATGTGTTGTAGAGTCTTGGCTCCTCTACATGACCATCCGCGGTCCCTGGCTGCCCCTGTTGAAGCTATCCGCAGGTTGCAAGGTCCTCTGCAGTTGGTACATGACTTTCCACGTGTGTCTAGACTTGCAGCCACTGCCAGGTGCCCTAGGCCTCAGTTCCTGTGCTGGCTATATTGTACTGGTTTCTGTCTGTGCTTAGGATACATGCGGCCACCCCTTCCCCGCTTTTATTAGGGGCAGTGTGTGCGCTTGAATTGCTGTCCCCAGCCTATTCTTCCATGTTGGGGCTGGCCTAAGCTTCTCATTGTTTCTGAACCTAGTCATGTGTGTTTGGTCCTCCATGTTGCTCCTGGTCTGTCTGGTCTTCAGCTCCTGTTCTGCCTGGTAGCAGTTCTAGGAAAGCTGATGTCTTTGTCCCTGGACCCATCCTGTCTATGTGTTGGTACCAAAGTCCTTGCCTTGAATGTGGATTCCTTCTGTGTGATATTCTCGAAGTCCTTCTGTGTCTTGAACTATGTACCCAGTGACTTTGCCGTCCGAGCCTGCGGTGCTTGCAACATGCTGCTTGAGTTCCTTTCCAGGTCATGTCAGATGTCCGGATCCTGGCAACCGCTGTATGGTGCCCGGAGCCTGACGATCGCTGCTTGAAGTCCTGCCGGTGTCCCTGAAGTTCTACCAGTGTACATGAAGTCTTACCGGTGTCTCTGATGTCCTGACTTTCCTTGCCTGGAGCCATGTCTGTTGTCCGGAGCAAAGATGTCCAGCCTGTGTCCAGATATCCAGTCCGTGGTCCTGGTGGTCCAGCCAGTGTTCCAGAGCCGGTCCCACTCGTGTTCCTGGACGGGCTCCTCCTCCGTGTTCCTGGGGAGTCTCCAGTCTACTCGTGTTCCCGGACGGGCTCCTCCTCCATGTTTTTGGAGAGTTTCCAGTCTTGCTTCCTGGTGATGGCTCTGCCTGTGAGTCCTGGATCTGAGCAGCTGAGATCTTGAGCTGCTATGTCGGTGTTCCTGGATCCATGCTCTCCGTGTTTTGCCTGTGTCCAGATGTCCTGCCTGTGATGACGTCTGTCTGAGTTTGGTGTCTGATGTTCTCTTTCTGTGCCTGTGCTACACCTGAGGCCTGAGAGAGAGGTTCTCCTGATATGCCCGTGCCAGATGACCCTGAACTGCATCAACCCATGATGACCTCCTGCCATCTTCTGACGTCTGGAGACCAGTGATGTTTACCTTTCCTTGATTGGCAGCCTAGCATTATGTCTTGTTTTCTGTATTATTGTTCAAATATTTTTATTACATTTTAAGAAATAAATGGGAGAAAGGGTAGGGAAACAGGAAAGGGAGGGAGAACTAGGATAGGTTAGGGGAATAACAATACAATTATAAAACTCTGCAAATACAGAACATAAAGTAACAAAGTTTGGTAATAATGTAATATATATCAACATCAACAAAACAAAATTAAATTACAGGTAAGTGTTGAATTGGTAAAATAAACAAACAGTGTACAGAGCAATGAATGATTATCAATCAGAGATTAAAACAAGGTTTGAAAAACCGTTAAGTTACCACTAGATATATTAAGATTTCTTAAATAGCAGATTCCAGTTATCCCATTTCTTGGAATATTTTGTGAGACTTCCATTAATAATGGCGAATCGCCATTCTAAAGAACTATGCAAGTATAATTTTTCCAAGATTTCTGAGAATTTTGGGACTTCTGGGTTTTTCCAGTACTGCGCCAGAGAGCTTTTAACCACTTAAAAAATATTAATGATAACTGACCTTTACTGAAAGATCGATCTCATCTAGATCGATGGAAAGAGCGGTTTAGGGAGTCAACAGCGCAGAGCAGTGCGCCTGCGCTGGAGCTGCGACAGGAAGCAACGAAGAGGAAGTCATCGCTAGAAGATGGGAGGCGCTGGACCGGACCGTGACACCCTCCGGACCCGGACCGCACCTGGGTGACTATAATATAACTCATTTTCTTCTCTTTCTGGTTACATCAGGGGCTTATCTACAGCATGCTGTAGATAAGCCCCTGATGGCGGTGCTGGAAGCTTATAGGGCAAAACATAGGTGTTCCCTTTAAGTAAAGAGTTTATATGAATTGATACTAGCTTTCAAAGAGTTTTGATCTTAGGGCAGATCCAGAAGGTGTGAAAAAGGTTACTAGGCATACCACAATTCCTCTAACAGAGAGGCGAATTTTCTGGGTCAATATGAGCAAGTCAGGATGGAGTGTAATATCATCTAACTAAAATTTTGTAGTAAGACTCATGTAACGTCAGAGAAATATTCGATGAGTATGATTGTCTTATAGCTTTTTACCATTAGTTCAAACTTAGAGAAATGTTTAAATCTATTTCCCAACGGGACATATATGTGTTTTTATGAAATGTGATGTCTTTATTGTAGTGGTTATATAGATTTTTAGTGCTCCAAATAAATTTATTATTTGTGTTAAGTAACAAAGAAATTATTTCTACAAATCGGAATTGTGTTACTGACAAATTTTCGGATATTATCTTTTAATATTGAGAAAAACATAAAATCTGTGGACATTAAGCTAAATTTTTCCTTAATCTCTTCAAAGGGAATAAAGTCATTGCCATTAAATACATCTTTTATTTTTTTAACACCAGAGTGTTTCCAAATATCTGGAAAATCAAATTTGTAGATAGTAGCTAACAGAGATGGTGGAAAATTTGTAATTAGATCTTGCTTGCTATGTTTTCTATCTGGCTTGGCTAGAGTTTTCCATGCTTGAATTACCGTAATGCTTGAAAAATCAGAGATTGAGGAGTAAGTGAATATGGTGTAAATAACTGATTGAATATTATGTCCTGTAGAGGAGAATTGTTATTTAATATAAGTTCTAATTGAGTCCAGGCTTGCGATTTATTCATAATAAACCAGTAGATAATATGTTTTATCAAGTTAGCGAAGACATAAGCTTTAGAAGACCAAACCCTCCATTATTTTTAGATTTATAAAGAATGTCCGCTGCTACCCTAGCCTTTTTCCCATGCCATATAAAAGCATAAATAATCATTTGAATATTAGCTAAAAATTTTAGGTAGTCTGAAAGTTTTAATGATCAATATTTTCTCCATCCATGATAGAGCAGAGTACCTGAAGCTATTTAGCTATTTCATTTGAAATATTTTTTATTATGAGTTCCATGTTGGAAGATATAATTTGGTTTATACTTTTAGAAATAATCATACATAGATAACTGATTTCTTTTTCTACCCATTCAAAATTTGTCGCATTGGTTAAGTTATTGACTGTTTGATGATTGATAAAGAAGTGCAGACCTTTTGATTTCTGTTGGTTTATCTTAAAGTAAGAAATTTTTGAAAAGGCGTCGAGAGTTATTAATAAGGCCTCAATTGATTTAAAAGGGTCTGTTAGGGTCAAAAAAAATATCGTCTGCAAATAAACTGATTTTGTATTGTTTCAAAGGAGTTTCGAAACCCAAAATAGAGGAGTTCTTATTTTTTCTGCTAGAGGTTCAATAGCCAATACAAATAGGAGAGGAGAAAAAGGGCAATCCCTGTCTAGTTCCGTTAGAAATAGAAAATGATCGAAATAGGTGAATATTAACATAAACCTTGGCACTTGAGTTTGAGTATAAGGTAATTTTTATAAAAGAGTTTTTATTAAAGCCAAATTTAACCAGGGGGTATCTTTCAAATAGTCCCAATTGAGTCTGTCAAACGCTTTCTCTGTGTCAAGCGTGAGAAAAATCGAAGGTGAACTTGATGATTTAATCAGATTTATGATATTAATCAGTCTCCTGGTACCATCAGGAGCTTGTCTTCCTTCCACAAAGCCTATCTGGTCATCACAAATAAGTTGGGGAAGAATATTGCTCAACCTGTCAGCAATCATTTTTGAGTAAATTTTGATATCGCTATTGATTAGCAAAATGGGTCTCTAGTTTTGGATCTTATCAGGTTCTCCTTTAGATTTGGGTATTAATATAATAATTGCTTCCAACAATTCTTTTGGAAATTTACCTAGGTCTGATGCCTGATTAAACACTTGAACCAAATATAGCAATAACATATTTGAAAAGGTTTTAAAAAACTCATTAGTATAACCGACTGGTCCTGGTGATTTTTGTAAATTAAGTTTCTTAATTTGTATCTTCCACTTCTTTTATAGTGAATGGGGAAGATAAAATTTCCAATTCAGTAGCATCCAATTTGGGTAAGTTCAAGTTTTCCAAAAAGGCAGCAGTGTTACTATGATTGTAGGGAAGAATTGAAGGATCCCTAGCTAAATCATAAAGATTTTTGTAGAATTCGGGCAAAAGCATTTGCTATGTCTTTTGGATGGTATTTGTAATCTCCTGATGGTGATCTAATTTTTTCACTTCTTTTCCTGACTCTGGCTTGTTTTAGTTTATTCAAAATAAACTTGGTAGGTTTGTTTATAGAAGAATAAACCTTAAATTTAGAGGATTTAATTATTGAGTCATATTCTGAGTAAATTTCTGACCTCAGTTCCTGTCGTAAACTCATTATTTCTGAGTGGATTTTTTATAAAGGACATAATAAACTATTTTGTATGTCCTCTTTATTTTTAATTTGAATTTGGAGGAGTTGTATTTTTTCTAAACTCTTTTTTTTTATGTCTCAAGGAAATTTCTATTTAATGACCTCTTATTACCGCTTTATACACGTTCCGTATTAAAAAAGGGTCAGTTTTAGTCTGTGTTTTCCCGAAAATAGTGAAGTGTAACTGTTTCAAGTTCATTTTTATATTCAGGGAACTTTAAAATAATAGAATTACATTTCCATAGGAAAGTGTTTTTAGTTGGTTGTCCCATAGAAAGTTCTCCGACAACAGGGCAGTGATCTGAGATTGTTTTGTTAATGATATTAACGGAGTTACATTTTTTCAGGGTAAATACATCCAACAATATGAGTTCGATACGAGAAGATGTTTTATGGACATCTAAATAGTGTGTAAATTCTCTAGATGTTGTATTAAGGCATCTAAAAATGTCAAATAATTCGTTTTGAAGTAACCAGTTATTTAACCCCTTTAATGCACGCTAATGACCGGGCCAATTTATACAATTCTGACCACTGTCCCTTTATGAGGTAATAACTCTGGAACACTTCCATGGATCCTGGTGATTCTGACAATGTTTTCTCATTACATATTGTACTTCATGTTAGTGGTAAAATTTCATTGATATATCTTGCGTTTATATGTGAAAAAAATGGAAATTTGGCAAAAATTTGAAAATTTTGCAATTTTCCAATTTTGAATTTTCATGCCCTTAAATCACAGAGATATGGCACACAAAAAACTTAATAAGTAACATTTCCCACATGCTTACTTTATATCAGCACTAGTTTGGAACCAATTTTTTTTTTGTTAGGAAGTTATAAGTGTTAAAATTTGACCAGCGATTTCTCATTTTTACAACACCATTTTTTTTTTAGGGACCACATCACACTTGAAGTCACTTTGAGGGGTCTATATGATAGAAAATACCCAATAGTGACACCATTCTGAAAACTGCACCCCTCATGGTGCTCAAAGCCACATTCAAGAAGTTTATTAACCCTTCAGGTGCTTCACAGGATTTTTTGCAATGTTTAGAAAAGTGAACATTTCACTTTTTTCACAAAAAAATTCCTTCAGGTCCAATTTTTTTTATTTTCCCAAGGGTAACAGGAGAAATTGGACCCCAAAAAATATTGTGCAATTTGTCCTGAGTACGCTGATACCCCATATGTGGGGGGGACCACTGTTTGGGCGCATGGTAGAGCATGGAAGGGAAGGAGCAGAATTGGCTGAAATTGAGATTGGATGCCATGTCGCATTTGGAGAGCCCTTGATGTACCTAAACAGTGGAAACCCCCAAGTGACCCCATTTTGGAAACTAGACCCCCCAAGGAACTTATCTAGGTATGTGGTGAGCACTTTGAACCCCCAAGTGCTTCACAGAAGTTTATAACGCCCGGGCGTAAATATAAAAAAAATCATATTTTTTCCACAAGCATGATTTTTTAGTCCCCAATTTTTTACTTTCCCAAGGGTAACAGGAGAAATTGAACCCCAAAAGATGTTGAACATTATTTCCTGAGTATGTGGGGGTAAACTACTGTTTGGCCGCATGGCAGAGCTTGGAAGGGAAGGAGCACCGTTTGACTTTTTCAATGCAGAATTGGCTGGAATTGAGATCAGATGCCATGTCGCATTTGGAGAGCCCCTGATGTGCCTGAACAGTGGAAACCCCCAATTCTAACTCCAGCCCTAACCCCAACACACCCCTAACCCTAGCCCTAACCCTAATGGGAAAATGGAAATAAATACTTTTTTTTAATTTTACTATTTATGGTGGGTTTTTATGTTTGGCAGCTGTCATACGCTAAAAGACGCTTTTTATTGCAAAAAATAGTTTTTGCATCACCACATTTTGAGAGCTATAATGTTTCCATATTTTGGCCCACAGAGTCATGTGAGGTCTTATTTTTTGCGGGACGAGTTGACGTTTCTATTGGTACCATTTTTGAGCACATGACTTTTTTTATCGTTTTTTATTCCGATTTTTGGGACACAGAATGAACAAAAACCAGCATTTCATGAATTTCTTCTGGGGAGAGGGGACGTTTACACCGTTCGGCGAGTGGTAAAATTGATAAGGCGGTTTTATTCTTCAGGTCAGTATGATTACAGCGATACCTCATTTATATAATTTTTTTATGTTTTGGCGCTTTTATACAGTAAAACAATTTTGCATAAAAAAATATATTTGTGCATCGCTTTACTCTGCGAGCTATAACTTTTTATTTTTTCACTGATGATGCTGTATGGTGGCTCGCTTTTTGTGGGACTAGATGACATTTTTAGCGGTACCATTATGGGTGTCAGGTCCGAGCATTCCTACAAGGAATCTGAACCCCTTAGACTAGCATTTTTTCTGCGGTGTTGCTATCAGTGTGTCAAGAGTGGGAGAAGAGGGTTGCATTGACAATCCAACACAATGGGCAGCACTTTGAACACATTTTCTAAGTTGTCATAAACTTGTAAATAACTCATGAAAGAATAAAGTCACGTTAACACCAAGCACAACATTTTTTTTCTTGTGAAATTCTCAATACGTTTGATGTGTCACATGACCCTCTTCCCATTGAAATAAATAAAGCTGGATCCAAAATGGCTGACTTCAAAATGGCCACCATGGTCACTACCCATCTTGAAAAGTTTCCCCCTCCCATATACTAATGTGCCACAAACAGAAAGTTGATATCACCAACCATTCCCATTTTATTTATGTGTATCCTTATAAATGGCCCACCCTGTATTATAAAAACCATATTTCTTTAATACTAACATCTTTAATCCCCTGTAATGTATGAGAAAAATTCTAATCCCTCCTCGGAGGTGTTGAGGGGATTAGTGTTCCCTCTAAAAGAGATCAGTAATTTTGTGGGGAAACCCCATCTATAACGTATGTTTCTATCTCTTAGACTTCTTGTGACTTCTCTAAATTCTTTTCTTGTGTCAATTGTAGTCTTAGAGAAGTCTGCATAGATTTTTATACGGTTGAAAGGTTTTGTGAAAGAGCTGTTATCTTGAACGCAATTCTGTATTTTTTCCTTAATTTTTAAAAAATGTAACCGTAAGATAGTGTCTGGTTTTTCTGGAGAAATATTACTGAGGCATGGTAGACGGTGTATTCTGTCTATATTTAACTCCAGATCCGATAAAGTTGGTATAACTTTCCTAAACACGGTTTTAGCATATTCCTCTAAATCTGTTGGCGGAACATTATCTGGTATGTCCCTGATTTTTAAATTGTAACGCCTGTTACGGTCTTCTAGGTCTGCTAGTTTTAATTTTAAACTCTGGATTTCGGTTTGAAGGGCTGAGATCTTTTTGGACATAATATCAGCAGCATCTTCCACTTTATCTATTCTTTTCTCTGATTTTTCGAGTCTAAGAGAAATACTATCACATACAATCTGAAATGACTGTTGTTGAGTTTCAAAACCGATTTTAAGGCTTTCTTGTATGGTTTTGGTAATAAACTAAATGAGATCATCACTTATTTTAATTCCAGTAGAAGAAAGATTATCAATTTTTATTGGGGGAACCTGTATTCCTCTTAGTTGTGTTGGTTGGAGACATACTTTTTTTGCACGAGAGTTAATTGTACTGTCATTGGGAGTGACGTCGCTAGAAAATTGATCAGAGTAGTTTTGGGAGCCAGCCTCCAAAATGTGGTTTTTTTCTTGGCCGAGGCGGAAAGATCCATTTCCTCCGTAAATGTGCTAAGGAAAAAGGCGCCTTTTTTTTCTTTGTCTGGAGCATTAAATGGAGGCGGTTTATTATTAATATTCACAGATTTGTTGCCTTCAGTCTGTCCTTTGATAGTAATGTTACTATAAGAAGGATTAGTTGGTTGTTTAGGATTATAAAAGGTTTTATCTTTCCTATTTTAAGGGGATCTCAATTTCTCTGGGCTGATAAGGCTCGGGAAATCATCATAAGATTTTGCGTGAGAAAGGAATGTTAAAGGTTTATTCCTTTGAAATTTATGTTTTGCGCTGTTCAAGTCTGACATTGTCTATATAGTTATGGAAAAAAGTAGTATACCTGAGTTGATGCCACCTATGAATTTTAATGTTTCAGCAAAGAAGAAAGTGTAGTAACAAGTCTTAAAACAAGGTTATATAGATCAAAGACCAAATAATTATTCGGGTTTAGTTATATTGATGAGATACACTATGTATCAATCTCATGTAATCAGAGTAAAATAAAACATATATTAGTTATTGTATTATTTATAGGAAAAGGACCCCGTATAGAGTTAAAGTTTCAGGAAATATTGATGTGTACCAAAATATGGTATATAAAAACAGAAGCCTCCCAATAATGTCCCCAAGAACTGTCAAATTTTCTATTGCCGCAAGGAATTCCTGCTTATGTAACAGCAGGATGCAAGGAATTCCCCGTCTCAGCCAATGTCAAAGTCTCTCCAGCAAGATTAATGGACTGCTCTGCAGCATCGCAGAGCATATCGGCGTTGTTGTCTTCCATTATACCTGATTAAGATGTCAGCACTTATCCAGATCCCAAAGATGAAACATGTCCCTGATGACCTGGGGGAGTCCCTGCAGAAGTGGAACAATCCTATTTCAATCCTCATATGATCGCCGGTAATGCTCGTAATTTGCTGTAGCAGGAAAAGATCTTTTGAATTCTGCCGAGCGATCCTATGAAGTTGTCTGTGTGAGGAAGTTGCCTACCGGTGTCCTGAGGCACTGCACAGGGTCTCGTGGTCAAGAGCAGAAAGCGCCGTATAAAGTCCTTATATGGGGCTGTACATCAAGGGTCGCCGGCTCCGCTTCTGTTAGTGTCAAGCGCTGGGACAAACGCCGCAATCAGCAACTGGTTCAGAGCTCCTGCATCGGCAGTCCACCGGATGACACCCTGCGAACGGCACTCCCCAACAACAGAGAGGGTCCCCGGAGCCCAGACAGGCGATCGAGGGAGACGTCCAGACACAGCACAGCTCGGGGTCTCCTTCATACCCCTCGTCTACCAGGCTGCGCACGCAAACTCACCGCAAGTAAGAACACCCGCCAATACTTCTTCTATTCCAACGCTGCAATCACTGGCCAGCATTCTTTGGCGTCCTCGGAGGTCTCTGGTGCTCAGGTTAGCGTAGGAGAAGATGACCAAATATGGGGATGTGCGTCACAGCCCAGGGATCCCTGCCGGCTCTGAGTATAAGGCATACAGGGCGTCGTTCATCCGAGGCCGATAGCTGCGAATGATGTAGCTACTTTTGCAGTGAGCTTATCGGACACTTTCCCAGAAAATTTCGATGGAGGGTGAGAACCCTTTGACCTAATAAAGCCCTCTAGAAGTCCAGGAGATCAGCACTGCTCTCCACAGCGGTGAAAAGCAGTAGACAGACACTTCTCTATGTACAGAGAGGAGGGAATTCCCGGCCCACAAAAGTTCCGGAGTGTGTTGTAGAAGATTCAATTGAGGAGACTATTGTAATCTTTATGTGACTTACAGGGTTTAAATAAAGATGAAGTATATGCTATGATGCCTGCAGTGTTATTTTCAGATCCAGGTTGCAGGCTGCAGAGAGGCAACCTACTGTATTTCCAACGTTATTCAGGAGAGATAATTACTCTACAGCACCTCCAGCTTCTCTGACTAAAATGTTTTGATCTGCCTGGATCAAAAAAGCTCATTTTTGTCTCAAAATGATCTTAAAGAGGGCATCAATAAGCCCAGAGAAATAAAAGGTGATACAGTACCATATAAATCGCTTTTTTGTCGCTTTCAAGGAATATCATGTGGGAGCTCCGTGCTCCTGCTTCCTCACATGCCAAGAGCCAGGTCAAGCATCCCTTGACTTCTGTATTATGACTTTATGTAGTAAGCTTTATGTTTCTTCTTACCTGAAGTTGTGCGGTGTCTTCTAGTTCTGCATGCTACCACCTTGCCCACATGCTCAGCTGCCACAGACTCAGGTCACTGCCCTTCTCTAGTCTGGGTAGGCCCGGGTTCCCCTCTGTGGTCCAGTGGGTTCATATTCCATTACCACCTGGGACGCACACCCCACGTCATCGTGGAGACATAACAGCTGTCTACAAATATCTGTGATTGAGAGGAGACATAACAGCTGTCTACAAATATCTCAAGGGCTGTCACATTGCAGAAGGATCATCTTTATTCTCATTTGCACAAGGAAAGACTAGAAGCAACGGGATGAAACTGAATGGGAGGAGACACAGATTAGATTAGAAAAAACTTTTTGACATTTAGGGTGTTCAATGAGTGGAACAGGCTGCCACGAGAAGTGGCGAGTTCTACTTCAATGGAAGTCTTCAAACAGAGGTTGGACAGACATCTGTCTGGGATGATTTAGTGAATCCTGCTTTGAGCATGGGGTTGGACCAGATGACCCAGGAGGTCCCTTCCAAGTCTACCATTCTATGATTCTATGATATCATGTGCTTTTTTATACTTTGTGTATTTATAACTAATTGTAGTAAAATGTAAATATTTTAAGTTTATTAGTGGATCTCTTCCGTTTCCCCATATTTATATACTGTATTTATGGGTTGGTTGTCATACCTTGTTTGAAGTCCCCCCCCCCCCATTTAGGACCTTGTTAAATCATACTTGGTAGAATATGGCAGAGCTGCAATTCCAGACACAACCCATGTCCTGGAGTGGTCTTTTTTCTAGATGATTATGTCTAATCTGATAACACCTTTGCAATTATAAAAACTGTAGGGGAGCAAAAGCGCACAAGATCATTGGGTGAAAGTTTACTAGGAAAGTATAAAGAAGGTGCTCAAAAGCAGGTTGTGTGCGTGCACAACCCCTATGAACAGCTGAAAATATCAGCTGCTGCTGCCTCGTGGCTGAGGGATGATCATCTCCGGGATAGCTGATCAATTAGGGTGATAACGCAGTATCAGGCTGACCAAGATGAGTTGAATGGTATTAATTTCCATAGTGCTGGACTAGCGTCTTTTTTTTAAGTGAAAAAATTGCAACTGTTTTTTTTTTGTTGCAGTTGGTTTTTTGATTTGAAACAGATGCTTGTCAAGCATTGAAACGCGTTGTGGAAATAAAAAACATTCAACTCATCTTGGCCCAAAGGATTCTTCATTACAGCAGCGCAGATGATCTCGAAATATCGTCCAAATTGGTCAGTAGTACCTTATGAATCTCATACAACACGTTTATACCTTTTTTAGGACCATAGCTTTCTGCAAGGACTGGTTTCAAGTTATAAGGATGCAAGGATCCTTTATAGACATTTCCACTATCCACCGTAAGGGCATCAGCATCTCCATCCTGCAAAATATCAAGCGTTTTACATTTTCCGTATAGACTATGAATATAAAAATGCAAATAAATCGGAAACCTGACTAAGTTACATAGATGAGCCTAATGAGCCTAAAGAAGACAAAGCGCCTCAAAGGTAACCGCATTAAACAGTCTAATGCTCCAGTAGCCAACATGGTGCCTCAGCCAAACTCGAAACGCGTTTCACACACGGCTTCGTCATTGTTACATTTTGAAGTAGTATTACACAGTTAGCAACAGCCATTTATTTATTCTCATATATTGAAATAAATGCTTATTTAAGATACATACAGTACATGTCGTTGTACTAGTCAATAAACTTACTTTAATGGCAAGGAAACAGTCTTCGAGGCTGGTTCTCTTTACACAGATGAGGGAAATGTCTGCTGTCTTACATGATCTTGCCAAATCCCTGCATTTCTTATATTCACTCTCTGATGTCAGACACCAGCGAATATTTCTTGTTTTAGTAATGGCGAGGCAGAAGACTGAGAAACAGGAAAATGGCATTAAATTCATCCCAATGTAATACGATCTGTAACCAATGAAATATCTGTAATGAAATGGCCCCAGTGCATAACGTAACGCAAAACCATCTTCTAATGCTGGTAAAGGCCACCATAGCCCCATCAAGGGCCAAGGGGACACACCAAGACCTATTTATCAATACTGTCTAATATTTAGACAATCAAAACTTGGACTAGATGGTCATAGGGCTCGTGCACATGACTATATTTACGGTCCTAGTGAAATCCGACAAAATAATTGGAAGGCACTCTGACCAATGTTATTCTATGGGGCCATGCAGATGTCCGATTTGTTTCCTTGGACCAAGGAAAAAAGTAGCAGCATGCCCAATTTGCATCCATAAACTGGATCGAATGCAAGTCAATGAGTGTCAAAAAGTCGGAACACACTCGGATGACATGTGAGTGCAGTCCAATTTTCACGGACTGACAGAATGGATAAGATAGAGAAATTTTTTTTACATCATCTTCACATCATTCAATTACACTATGATCACACCCTGATCAAAATTCTGATCAGAATGTTATTAGCATAATCCGAACGATTTTCTTAGGTGTGAGAACATATGGTCTTGTGAACCTAGCCTTAAAGTGGTCCAGATTTATCCCACTTGCTCATGCTGTTCTATACATCATGCATACTTTAAGACTGTCTAATCCTTATTTGCCTCACTTTTTTTGCTGCTTTTTATTCGGTACATGGCATCTAAGGTTAGCCCAAGCCCTTTCTGTGAAGCAATGTGCAATTTTAGTGAGGCCATACCTCCTTGTCGGGAAAGATGCAGAAAGTTATGAAAACACACAGGGACCAATTCAATTAGACCAGTCTTAAGGTACTGTTACACTTAGCGATGCACCAGCGATCCCGACCAGCGATATGACGCGGTCAGGATCGCTGGTACATCACTAAGTGTTCGCTAGCGAGCTGCCACACAGGCAGATCTCACCAGCGACATCGCTGAGGACGGGGGTCGCTACTTACCTGTCAGACGAGGCGATCCTGACGTCCTCCTGCCCGGCTCCACGCTCGTCGCTCGTCTCTCCACAGGAAGCGCCGCAGGAAGCTGACGACGAGAAACGGTCCAGGACATTCTCGCGCGATTAGCGATAACCAGCGGGGGAGCGGGTCGTAGGTATCAGGCATAACGATATTGCTAGCGATATCGCTAAGTGTGACAGGCCCTTAATGAAGGGCTCGCTGGAGGCTATCCACACCACTTAATGAATTTAACGCATTTTATCAGTGGCACGCGCTTCAACAGAAATTCTACTCCGGTCAGGGACTTTTGCTGAATTTGATGCCACTTTTGATGAATTTGAAAGGTGGGTGTAGCCATATCCCGTCCCGTCCTTGCTCTTCCCCAGTTCCACCTATTTCGGTTGAGCTGTTTCAAACTACAGGTAAAATAGCAAAACTCTGCAGTGTGTAAAAACTATGAAAAGAATACCTCTACTGATCCTGAGAAGAGGGCTCGTGTGTCTATGGTACAGGTGAACTATGTACTCAGCTGTCTTTAGCAGTCCTATAGACAATGAATGGAGCCATGATGCGCAGGTAGGATCATTGATTTATTTAAAGGGCCCTGTTCTCGGGATCCAACACTGGATTGTGATAGGCTGCATTTATCATCCAACCTCTTTAATTTCTAATACTGATGTGCCTATGGAGCGGAGAAGACCATAGGCACAGCAGTATTAGAAAGAGGTGCACATTATCATTGCGGTAGAGAATTCTGTAGTACAGGTGCATCTCACAAAATTAGAATATCATCAAAAAGTTAATTTACAGTATTTCAGTTCTTCAATGCAAAAAAGTGAAACTCATACTGTATATTATATAGAGTCATTACAAACAGAGTGATCTATTTCAAGTGTTTATTTCTGTTACTGTTGATGATTAACCAGGATATTTTAGAGCACTTCATGTTTCCCTCTGCCGACAAGCTTTTTGGAGATGGAAATTTCATTCTCCAGCAGGACCTGGCATCTGTCCACACTGCCAAAAGTACCAATACCTGGTGTAAAAACAATGGTATCACTGTGCTTGATTGGCTAGCAAACTCGCCTGACCTTAACCCCATAGAGAATCTATGGGGTAATGTCAAGAGAAAGATGAGACACACCAGACCCAATAATGCAGAGTAGCTGAAGGCTGCCATTAAAGCAATCTGGGCTTCCATAACACCTCAGCAGTGCCACAGGTTGTTCGCTTCCATGCCACACCGCACTGATGAAGTAAGTGAAGCAAAAGGAGCCCACCCAAATTATTGAGAGCATTTACTGAGCATGCATTTCAGCAGACGAACATTTCGGATTTTAAAATAATTTTTTCAAGCTGGTGTTATAAAGTATTCTAATTTACTGAGATAATTACTTTTGGCTTTTCATTGGCTGTAAGCCATAATCATCAACAGTAACAGAAATAAACACTTGAAATACATCACTGCCAGGGCCGGCGTTAGGGGCAGGCAAACCAGGCAGCTGCCTAGGGCCCCCGCTCCCCCAGTGGCCCCCAGCTAGCGGCACATCATGCCGCCGCTATGGGGCCCCTGTGAGGCAGGGAGGCACGCCTGCCCCCAGCACCGACTCCCCCCTCCGCCACCTGCCCTCCCAGCATCGCCTGCCGCCGCCGCCGCAATGATGGAGGAGAGCGTAAGCTGATGCTCCCTCTCCCATCATTCCTCGCTCTGCCTCTGACACAGCGGGGGCGCGATGACGTCATCGTGCTGTCACTGTGTATCAGGCAGAGGAGACAGGAGCCGGAGCAGTGCGGGCAGTAGGAGAAGGTGAGGATAATGGGTTTTTTTTGTTTGTTTTTTTAATTAATATATCGTTGTGTGTGCTGGACTGTGGGGCCATTCTCGGCGGGGGGGCTATATACCATGTGGTGCTGGGCGCTATATACCATGTGTGGCTGGGCTATATAACATGTGGTGCTGGGCGCTATATACCATGTGTGACTGGACTATATACCATGTGGTGCTGGGCACTATATACCATGTGTGGCTGGGCTATATACCATGCGGTGCTGGGCGCTATATACCATGTGTTGCTGGGCTATATACCATGTGTGGCTGGGCTATATATCATGTGGTATTGGCCGCTATATACCATGTGTGGCTGGGCTATATACCATGTGTGGCTGGGCGCTATATACTATGTGTGGCTGGGCTATATACCATGTGTGGCTGGGCTATATACCGTCTGTGCTGGGCTGTATACCATGGTGCTGGGCTGTATACCATGTGAGGCTGGGCTATATACTATGCGGCTGTTATATACCATGGGGGTTACATTTTACATTATATTCTATGGGGGTACATTATATTCTAAGGTGAGGTGGCCTGTATTATATTCTATTTGGGACTACATTATATTCTATGGGGGGGCTGTATTATATTTATTATATTCTATGGGGGTGATTGTATCATACTCTAAGAGGGGGCTACATTATACCATATGAGGTGGCTACATTTTATTCTATGAGGGGCTGCATTATATTCTCTGGGGGCTAGATTATATTGTATGGGGGCTTCATTATACTTTGTGAGGGGGCTACATTATATTCTATGGGGGATGCATTATACTATATGAGGAGGGCTACATTGTATTCTATGAAGGGGCTACATTATACTATACAAGGGACTGCATTATATTCTATGGGGGGCTGCAATATACTCTGGGGTAGTTGCACTATGCTCTAAGGGGTGGCTGCATTATACTATAAGAGAGGGGCTGCATTATATTCTATGGGGGGTTACATTATATTGTATGGCAGGGCTGCATTATATTCTATGGGGGGATACATTATATTGTATGGCGGGGCTGCATTATAGTCTATGGGGTGGCTGCATTATACTATATGTGGGCTTCATTATACTGTATTGAGGACTATGGGGAATACATTATATGAAGAACTATGGGGTGCATTATACTATGGGAATTGAATTGTACTACATGGATGACTATGGCGGTGCATTATACTATATGGAGCACTATGAGGAGTGTATTATACTATATGGAAGACTCGGCAGTGTATTTTAATATTTGGAGGGCTATGAGGAGTGTATTATACTATATGGAGGACTATGGGGCACATTATATTATATGGAGTACTATGGGGTGTAAACTGTTGATGTGCTGCTGATAACATGTTACTGTATGGGGACAGATTGATCTACTAGTGATTGTTCTGTCCCCTTCATTCTTTCTCAGACGGTGGAAAGAGGCTGGGAAACAAGTGTTGAACGACTTCAATATTGTCGCTCACACTCATATAGCGGCCTGAAGTCAGCGCATGTAACTACAATCGAAATGCTTCTGTGTGATGTGCAATATGTGAGCATTTGGGGCCCCATTTGAAACTTTGCCTAGGGCCCCACTTTGCCTAAAACCGGCCCTGATCACTGCAAGAAGTCTGTATGTTCTCCCCGAGTTTGCGTGAGTTTCCTCCGGGTTCTCTGGTTTCCTCCCACATTCCAAAGACATGGCAGTGACCAACAAAATTCAAACACAAAAGTCTCTTTAATGTGTTATCTTCACAGCATTAAAGTTCAAATTCACACAAGTGCATATCATTAGTGTTCAGTTCATTGCACTACATAGTACACGGCTTTAAATCACAGTCCCTAAACAAGCCGTACTTCCCAGTGTTCAGTTTTCGTGGGCAACTGCACGCCATGTCAAAGTCTCTTACATACTGCTTCACTTCATTAGTTTGCAGCCCCTAAACACGCTGGACCTCCCTTTGTCCAGTTCCTGTGGGCGACTGCACGCCGTGTCAAAGACTCTTTTAGTCACAGCTTTTACTCACAACTTTACTCCATTGGTTTGCAGCCACTAAACACGCTAGTCCTCTGACCAGTTCCCGTGGGTGACAGCAGTGCTGTGTTAGCTGTGGATGCCAGACATCTCAGCTCCCCTGGCTGTTTGCCTCCACTCTGTCCTCTGTGACCGCACACTAACAAAGCTCCTCAAAGCCTCTTGCTCTCCTCCAAACACCAGCCGGACACTGACTCTGACCCTGATATACCCAAACCCTTTTCTGCAGGGCTTTTAACATAGAAACCTGTGGTCTCAAGCCACATGGAAAACCCAGACCGGAAATGAAACAGACTGCACCACTAAAATACTGTGCAAGACTAGTCTGCACTGTTATGCACTTCTATGGCCTTCATATGCCTTCGTGAACAACTTGGGGAGAACACACAGTGACCCCTACCTGTGACATTGGTCATTGCATCATCATTGAAATCATAGCTACGCCTACTACTGCAATGCCCCCTCATGGCCTCAATACGCCTTTGTGCATATCCTGGGGAGAGCAAACAATGACCCCTACCTGTGACACGGGTCACTGCTTCTCACAGCCCCATCGGGGACAGCGATAATAATGTGTGCAAACTGTAAAGCGCTGCTGAATATGTTAGCGCTATATAAAAATAAAGATTATTATTATCACTCTGTAATAACTCTTTATAATATAGGAGTTTCACTTTTTGTTTTGAAGAAATGAAATAAATTAACTTTTTGATGATATTCTAATTTTGTGAGAAGCACCTGTATGTAGCCAGGACTGTACTGCAGGTGATGTAGTCTCCTTCCACCTTGTTGTAAGGAAGAGTATAACAGATAGAACATTACAACTACATATTTGTATGAGAAATATTTTTACACATAAATATTCTTCTATTTTACTAATGGCCACTTCTCTCCATAACATCTATAAAGAATATAATTCTCACGTTGCATCTCTGATTTCAGTGAGGGCCACTGGAGTCTCTGCTAGGTAATTAATAAAGATTGTTCAGCAATTTCCCATACATTTTGTATTGATAAGTGTCTTATATTTATGGTATAGTGGCCAGGTTCCCACGCGTTTCCAAACACCGTATATACTGCATTTTTTCTGCAGAAAATCTGTGTGTATAAAAGGCTAGGTAAAGTGGATGTGATTCCATGAAAACTTCTGCTTTCTGTGCATTTAAAGACGCTGTTACACTGTGCAGTTTTTAATGTGTTTTTTTTCTCCATAGGCTTCTGAGGGGAGCTCAAAAAAAGCATATAAAAAATGCAGTTGCTTTTTTAGGTGCAGAATCACGGCTTTTCTTTACTAAAATACGCTGCTTGAAATCTGCACTAAAATGCATCATACGGGGAAAAAAATGTAGCAAAAGTGCGATAATCAAAGAAGAATGTTAATATTACATATTTTGGTCGGACACTTGCAGAAAACATGAGGATGAAAAACAGCAGAAAAAGCGCAGCATTTACTCTACGTGTGAACGCGACCTCAAACAATACTTGTTAAGTAAAAGGTAATGTTGGTCTTGATAAGGAGTTAGAGAAGTTGCATGTACAGAGCTAGAGTCGATATCGATAGTACGTACTAATATTCATCCTTTTTTTAACTATCCTTTGTCCATTTGGAAATATTTCACTGGCAAATCCCATTAGACTACACTGACTAATACATGATGGACATCAACGCTTTCACTTTACCTTCCAGATGTAATAAACATGATAATCTGCATTACATTCTGTTTGCAGGATAGCTGATATTTTTGCTTACCTAGCAGATTGACGCCCAGAACCAAAGGGAAGTAAGGAGCCATCACCCACTGTCTCTAGGGGCTGGAATGAGAGCGCTCTTCACTCACCGTTGGTAGAACGAAGCCATTTATACAGACAGATGAGCCGCTGTGGGCAGATGTTGCTTCACAGTCCATAATATTTCCCAATATTACACTCCACCTCTGCTTCCTCTCAAACACCTCTGAATGGGCTCATTCATTTTTTCTTTTTCGGTAATATGAATTACTGGCAGAAATCACTGTTTAGTTTAATGGACCCTCTGCCTTAGGTAAGAAGTAACCCTTTCACCTACATGGAGACTGGAGATACAGAATTCAGAAGTTTCCGCTTTGTGACTCTGGTTTACTTTAGTTTGTCGTTGGGTCTTCCTCTGTGCTTAGGGTTTGTTCACACAGGGCGGATTTTTAGTCCAGGTTTGTGAATTTTACCTTTTGTGAAATCTGCAGTAAATAAGCATCAAATTCTGTAACGTGCACATTTTGATTCTGGATTTGATGTGGAGTTTCCCATTGTGGACTCAGCTGGAAATTCACCGCCAATGTTCACAGCTACAATAGCTGCACGTAATCTTGGAGATTTTTTTTGATAGATTTCATTTTGGAGATACTGCTCCTAAGTGCAAATCTGCACTATGAAATGACTTGCTTCCAATGGAAACTTTACATCTTGCGTGGATGAGATGAACAGGCAACTGTATCATTTTTTAGAGAAAATGTAGAAAATGGTGCAAAAAGGACCTTGTAGCAGGATAGTAATGAAAAAAGTATAAATAAATATTAGGCAAATTTTAAATACAATTGGACCAAAAGTTAAAAGGCACCAGTCCCAGCAAATGGCATAATGGTAAACACAATATGAGATTGCTTTAGATGCATAAGCAGAGGAAGATCAGTACCAGTGTTGCTGAACAGTGGTATTGTAGAGGATCAGTCGACATCCCATGCTTAATCAAGCTTAGTTTACAAGTACAAAACCTATGCTAATAGAGTAAAAACAGAGGTAAGGTGAAGCAAAATTCATTAATCTAATAAACATAATTCCCAGAGCTGTGCCAGGTCCCCTATGCGGGCTTCAGTTCTTGCCTTGTTCGGGGAGAGTGGCTAGAAGTGACGGGATCAGCTCTTAATGCATACAGGTGTCCAATCAGAAAAAGTCTCTGAAAAACAGGCATAATTACGTCTGCATAGATTTGCGCATGCGCACACTGACCATGCCCCTGATCACAAAGTTGTTATTGTGTTTTGGACATTCAAGAGGAAGGTGTGTTAGAGAGTCTCCTGTCAGGCTGAAATCAGACAAGCTGATCAGTTCTTCCTGGGAAGCAATTGCTGTAATCATAGAAGCAGCCAGGAGCATCTTTATTACCTCAAGATAGAAGTGAGAGAGAGCTATGGTACTGGACTCATCCCCCTTCCCCCACCTCACTACATGAGCAAGTTACAGTTATGCTTAGGGTAAAAGGAGCATGTTGGCAGAATTGTTCTGAGTAACCTACAGATGCTATCAGGTTGGCACCGTTAAACTGTTTAAAATGATACCTTGGTTGATGAAATCCGTCTTATGGTTGTTTGATCTTTATTTTCAGTTTTGAGTTAATGATATGCTCGTGCTCCGGGGCTGCCTTCATGTGGTGCTCTGATTAGGTATTCACCAGTATGGTTTCTGACAGGTCACTGATATTATGATCAAATGTGTTATGTGTATTTAGTTATTATTTTTTATGGTGATCCAATAGCTGCTACCATGCAGGCGCCAGCAGTGCCATCTTGCTAGAGAAAAAAAAAAAGCCTCCTCCAAGATGGCGCTGGATCACCGATATATGCTACTGTGCAGGCGCAACATCTTAGTGGGGACATTTTTTTTTCTCTAGCATGCACAGTAGCAGCTATTGGTGATCCATCATATGTTACCGCGCAGGGGCTGGAGGCACCATCTTGGAGGATGCATTTTTTTTCTCTAGCAAGATGGCACCGCCAGCACCTGGACAGTAGCAGCTATCAGTGATCCAACATATGTTATTGCGCAGGTGCTGGAGGCGCCATCTTTGGGGAGCCATTTTTTTTCTTTAGCAAGATGGCATCACCTGCGCCTGAGCAGCAGTAGCTATCGGCGATCCAATAGATGTTACTGCGCAGGTACCGACGGCATTGTCTTGGAGGAGGCTTTTTTTTTCTCTGGCAAGATGGCACCTCCAGCGCCTGCACAGGAGGAGCTATCGGATTGCTGATAGCTGCTACTGCGCAGGCACGGATGGTGCCATTTTCAAACTGATTTTTTCAGGAATTTATGGATACCGTCAAAAAGAATAATTAAAAGCGCAATATGGATGCCTGTAGGTGGGGATTTTTTCAAAATATATATAATATTCATTATGTAAACTAGGGGGCAGGTCATTGAGGGAACAGTGACCTATGAGAAGCCATACTGATGAATACCTAATCAGAGCACCACATGAAGACCCCCCCCCCACAGGCTACCTCGGAGTATGAGCATATCATTAACTCAAAACTGGAAATAAAGATTAAACAACCGCAAGACGGATTTCACCAAACAAGGTATCATTATAATCAGTATAACTGCACCGACCTGACACTGTCTGTAGGTTACTGTGCACAATCCTGCTGGCAGGCCCCCTTTATGACACTGTTTGTGTCTTATCTGTAAAGAGGCTTTCATACACAGTGGAGAAAATAAGTATTTGATCCCTTGCTGATTTTGTAAGTTTGCCCACTGACAAAGACATGAACAGTCTATAATTTTTAAGGTAGGTTAATTTTAACATTGATAGAATATCAAAAATAAAATCCAGAAAATCACATTGTATTATATAAATTTTATTTGCATTTTGCAATGAGAAATAAGTATTTGATCCCTCTGGCAAACAAGATTTAATACTTGGTGGCAAAACCCTTGTTGGCAAGCACAGCAGTCAGACGGTTTTTGTAGTTAATAATGAGGTTTGTGCACATGTCAGGAGGAATTTCTGCCCACTCCTCTTTGCAGATCATCTCTAAATCATTAAGATTTTAAGGCTGTCGCTTGGCAACTCGGCGCTTCAACTCCCTCCATAAGTTTTCTATGGGATTAAGGTCTGGAGACTGGCTAGTCCACTCCATAACCTTAATGTGCTTCTGTTTGAGCCACTCCTTTGTTGCCTTGTCTGTATGTTTTGGGTCATTTTCTTGCTGGAAGACCCAGCCACAACCCATTTTTAATGTCCTGGCGGAGGGAAGGGGGTTGTCACTCAAGATTTTATGGTACATGGCTCCATCCATTCTCCCATTGATGTGGTGAAGTAGTCCTGTGCCCTTAGCAGAACACCCCAAAAACATAATGTTTCCACCTCCATGCTTGACAGTGGGGACGGTATTCTTTGGGTCGTAGGCAGCATTTCTCTTCCTCCAAACACAGCGAGTTGAGTTAATGCGAAAGACCTCAAGTTTTGTTTCATCTTACCACAGCACCTTCTCCCAATCACTCACAGAATCATCCAGGTGTTCATTGACAAACTTCAGATGGGCCTGCACATGTGCCTTCTTGAGCAGGGGGACCTTGCAGGCACTGCAGGATTTTAAACCTTTAGGGCGTAATGTGTTAGCAATAGTTTTCTTTGTGACTGTGGTCACAGCTGCCTTGAGATCATTAACAAGTTCCCCCCATGTAGTTATAGGCTTATCTCTAACCTTCCTCATGATCAAGGATACCCCACAAGGTGAGATTTTGCAAGGTGCCCCAGATCGGTGTCGAATGACAGTCATTTTATATTTCTTCCGTTTTCTTACTATTGCACCAACAGTTGTTTCCTTCTCACCCAGCGTCTAACTTATGGTTTTGTAGCCCATTCCAGCTTTGTGCAGGTCTATGATCTTGTCCCTGACATCCTTAAAAGAAGCTCGTTGGTCTTGCCCATGTAAAGGTTAGAGTCTGACTGATTAATTGAGTCTGTGGACAGGAGTCTTTTATAAAGGTGACTATGACTTTAATGCAGGTAACAAGTTGATTAGGAGTGTCTAACTAGTCTGTAGGAGCCAGAACTCTTAATGGTTAGTAGGGATCAAATACTTATTTCTCACTGCAAAATGCAAATAAATTTATATAATTTATGCAATGTGATTTTTCTGGATTTTATTTTTGATATTCTATTTTAATGTTAAAATTAACCTACCCTTAAAATTATAGACTTTTCATGTCTTTGTCAGTGGGCAAACTTACAAAAACAGCAAAGGATCAAATAATTATTTCCCCCACTGCATGTTGATGAAGCATTGCCTGAAGAGAAGTGATTCTGTGTGATAAAAAGAAGCTTCAATAAAACCCCTTTGATCAACTCCAGCTCAGAACTGTGCCTGTAAACCATTACCTTCGTCTTCTGAGTAAGATTTCCCCATGACTCCAACAAGAACTCATGTTTCCTTTGTATCGCCTTCATATATTGAGTGGTGTGCATGCAACATACAGCATGGCCATAGCTAAACTATATGTATAGTGTATATTCTGATTGCCTGTTAAAATGATAAAAGTAATTGGCAACTCCTGTTTTATTCAGAAATTATCTAAAATTAGCTGCAAAATTGAAAATAAATTAATTCTACCCTTAATGCATAGCTTGTCATTTCTTAAACCTTCTGACATGTCATAACTACCCCTTTGTTTCTGCTTTCACCGCTAGGTGCCATTACTCTTTTGTTGAGCATCACGCATGACCAATTACTTACATTAAGATTTTTTTTCATCCCTTACCTCCTAGTTCTTACCCAACTACCTGACTATTTTCTTGCCAGCTTGCAACACTGAACCGTAGCTGACTCAGTGGCCTCGGCTTAGGGTCCCTGTGTAAGACCAAATTCCTGTACAGGGATCAGGCCTTCCCTGGTATCTGGAAAACAGAATGTCATGATCCAGGTTGGATTATGACAGATTTTGCACAAGTAACCTTTTTTTTTACCTTTAAGCTGTTTGCTTAAAGTTAGTTTTGCCCCCGGTGGCCATTAGGGTCATTACACTGTGGTTGTTTTAGTTCTAGTTTTGCCCCCGGTGGCCGTTAGGGTCATTGGACTCTGGTTACTTTGGCTCAGTTGCCCCCGGTGGCCGCTAGTGTTATTGCACGTGATAATGAAGCAGGTGTGATACCCTGTCTCCTATCTATAAAGGAGTAGCAGGTAGTCTCACTCACTGTTGGTGATTGCTCATTTCCAACCAAGTCTGGTGAAGGAAGGAACTACAGGGAGGAGTTCCTGGCAGCTCAGGGGAGCTCTGGTATAATTGCTTCAGGCGGAAGCTAAATTCAGGTGTCGAGCTTCAGGGGTGAAGCTTAACTTTGGTGTCGTACTCTGTTGCTGGGAGCAATAGTAACAGAGCTAAGCTAAGTGGTGTTTTTCCCTGTTTGTTACTTTCCTTGTGTGTATTAGTGCAATGGTGGGATTAGTTTCTGCACCGTCCAATTCACTAGAAAGGGAAAGGTGCAGGGCGAGCTAGGGATTTGTGGTATCCAGTTCATCGCCAGGTGCTGAACCTGCCTAGGGATTGTCAGGAGTGTAGGGACACTGACTCAGGGGAGTGCAGGAGGTCTCCACGTCCCCGTTCCCTATTGCAGGGCCCTCCATTGTAACGGTTTCCCCAGTGTTTCCCTTAACTCTGTTTAAATGCGCCCTGCTGGAGGCGGTGTATCCAGGTGCATGGGTGTTGTAGAAATTCACCTTGCTGGAGGCGGTGTATCCAGTCACACGTGACATCACAATATCACCAACCATAACATTTTTCTCTGGTGAGCCATGGGCCAAGTTCAGACCGGTGAGCAGTTGCGGCTGGCCCTCACTGAGATGAGTGAGGAGCTGAATGATGTGTTTAAGCAGCACCTGCAGCGGAATTATGGGTCTGAGGCCTACCCTCTGGCTCCACTAGAGGGTCCATTTGCGGCTTTGGTGAAGATGCGCCTTGGAGTCCATGCTGGGGAGCAGGACTTGCTTATACATGCGGACGTACCCAGGCAGGTGGGAGGAGTTGGTGTCCCCATGGTGCTGCCTGGTGTTCCCCAAGGTGAAGGGGTACGTCCCTGTAATGAGCAGACTAATGATTTAGTCCTTGGCGCTCACGTTGAAACTTCTGTACTATCAGAGAAGCCGTGTCCCCCTGGTCGTGTGGAAGAAGACGACCTGGGAGTGTATATTTCCTCCTTGCCCTCAGAAGGTAATATGTCAGCAGAGATGATGGTTGGAGAGGTACCTGAGGGCATACCGGTGCTTGTTAACAGTGGAGCAGAAGTCAGTCTGCTGGATGCTCAGTTTGTCCAGACTCATGGTCGGAGGTGTGAGACCCCGGACTAACCCATAAGCGTCCAAGCCATTGACTCTGTCCCATTGAGCCAGGGGGGGTTAAACCAAGTCGTAGAAGACATTGTGCTGCATAGTGGACATCATGATGAGTCCCAGTCATGCTACGTCTTGGAGGGAAATCCAGCACCTATCGTTGTGGGCCCCTCTTGGTCTAAACAACACAACCCAGTCTTAGATTGGCGGACTAGGGAAGTAGTCAGCTGGGAGCAGTCGGGTGAGGGCTGCTGCCTAGGGGCTACTGTCTCTGCCGTCTCTCTACAAACGTCCCCTTCCTCTCCAGTGGTAGCAGCTGAGGTGCTGCAGGAGAGTAGGGGCAAGGCTCAACCCTCACCATTAGCCAACCCTGAGAGGCGCAGACCTCTTAGTGGTAGGGATTGGAGGGTGGTGTATCCCTTGGTGAATTGCGGGGGTGTGAGTGTGGTGATACAGGGGGACGCCTCTGTTGTCAGTTACAGAAAGAATTCACTGTATTGTGACAAATGAATGTGTGGCAATAAATGTTCAGGTCCAGACCTGTGTGTGAACGAGCATGTATGGGTGGCCACCAAAAAACATCCGGTGGAAGTGTGTTGCGGAGACTTACCAGTTGAAATTAACCCCAAACTTGCTCAGACACCACTCGTTCCCCAGATCGGCGCTTTGGAGATGGGTGGTGCCTCCGGAACATACGTTGCCAATACCAGCGGTGCTCGTTTGTCATAAACCTGAAGATCAGGTAGTTGTTGGGGTGAACTCTGGATTTGGCTGTCCCCACTGTAGGTGTTTTTTTTTTTTTTGGTGAAAAGCGGTCTTGAGGGTCTAGAGGCCCCTCATTGAGGGAGGGTACTGTCATGATCCAGGTTGGATTATGACAGATTTTTTTCTCCTTTAAGCTGTTTGCTTAAAGTTAGTTTTGCCCCCGGTGGCCATTAGGGTCATTACATTGTGGTTATTTTAGTTCTAGTTTTGCCCCCGGTGGCCGTTAGGGTCATTGCACTCTGGTTACTTTGGTTCAGTTGCCCCCGGTGGCCGCTAGTGTTATTGCACGTGATAATGAAGCAGGTGTGATACCCTGTCTCCTATCTATAAAGGAGTAGCAGGTGGTCTCACTCACTGTTGGTGATATTGCTCATTTCCAACCAAGTCTGGTGAAGGAAGGAACTAGAGAAGAGTTCCTGGCAGCTCAGGGGAGCTCTGGTGTAATTGCTTCAGGCAGAAGCTGAATTCAGGTGTCGAGCTTTAGGGGTGAAGCTGAACTTTGGTGTTGGTGTACTCTGTTGCTGGGAGCAATAGTAACAGAGCTAAGCTAAGTGGTGTTTTTCCCTGCTTGTTACTTTCCTTGTGTTTGTATTAGTGCAGTGGTGGGATTAGTTTCTGCACCGTCCAATTCACTAGAAAGGGATAGGTGCAGGGCGAGCTAGGGATTTGAGGTATCCAGCTCATGACCAGGTGCGGAACCTGCCTAGGGATCATCAGGAGTGTAGGGACACTGACTCCTCGTAGGAGGACCTCGTAGGAGGTCTCCACGTCCCTGTTCCCTATTGCAGGGCCCTCCATCGTAACGGTTTCCCCGGTGTTTCCCTTAACTCTGTTTAAATTCGCCCTGCTGGAGGCGGTGTATCCAGGTTCACAGGTGTTATAGAAATTCGCCCTGCTGGAGGCGGTGTATCCAGTCACACGTGACATTACACAGAATAGCTTGTGCCAAGCCTGTTTGTGATCGCCATTTTAGAGCTGTAAGGTGACCACAAACAGCGCCCTCTTGGGGAACATCCTTCATGCCTGTCTATCACATGCTCAAATTGGAAAATGAATACATGTCTCTAACAGCTACAGCTATAGATATAACTAAAAGGTATTGAGCTGTCATGCAGACAGTCTAATGTGATAAGGAAACCAATCAATACAGATATTAACATTTTGACGTCTTTGAGACTGAACTAATGATTATTTATATTTTGCTTATGTAATTCTTAACAATTATTCATGTCTAGCATTCTTTGATTTGGACATGTGCAAGGGTCCCATGGCTGTGAGACAGAATTTTTATTTTAAGGGAGTTTGCTAGCCCACAGGTCCACAATGGCATGCATGTCATAGAACAGGGAATAAGATGATACCTTGATTTCTGCAATCTTATGTGTTGTTCCAGGGAAATCCACATTTTTCTTAATATTTAAATAAGCTGTTAAGATCTATGGGTCGGACACAGATCTGCATGAGAATCTGCCTCCACTGCATTACCAGTGTGCAACATGTATACCAGGAGAACAGACTGTCAGTCATTACATGTCTCACATTGGTAACACGCCCTTTCATTTTCAATAAGCTCTGGACGCAGATTCTCAGGGAGATCTATGTCCCGGCCCATAGCTCATTACAGCTCATTTAAATAATAAGAAATATAGTATATATTTGCAGATATCAAGGTATAATTTTATTCAACCTTCTGTGACCTACATGCCCATATAGATGGTTTAGGAATCTGCTGACAGATTCCCTTTAATTACTGCTTCCTTTTGTAGCAGGTTGGATCTATCTCTCTCTCTCAATTCACAGGAATATCCGTGCTCGCATTATTTTAACTCTGATTTTTACCTATCTCTTTTAATTGTATCTCTTGTTCTAAATACATTTCTTTTTAATTCAAATCTGTGAAGACCAGATCTTTGAAATAACAGCATACTTCCATATCAACTTCAATACCACCACTGCCACCTTAACCTAATAAAAATAAATATGTCCTATCTAATACATAATGCTGAATAATAGGACAATACACTTTCGTCATATGTTTTCAATTATGTAAATGCTAGAAAATCAGAGGATGAGCCAGAGGACCCACACATAGGTGTGGTTTGTCTGCCAAAATGCTGCCCCCTTAAGTTCTAGAAGGGTGCTGGAAGCAGCAAAGTTCAGCCTTCCCTAACAGATGGCGAAACCCCAAATGGCATATCCACATCAGTGGCTCTTGGTTTGAACAGGAAAGTATGCTATAAATTGGTGGTGGAAGGAATGGCATATAACAACACAATTTATGCAATTCCCAACATTTTTACTAGTTTTTCCTTTGACCAAAAAACATTAGAGGGATTTAGTAATTGCAGAAGTATAGAGGAGCTCTGTGTGAGCAAATGTTATAATTCTATATTCATTTTTTGTCAGTTTGTATCGTGTTGTAATTTTTACCACGCTTTCACTTTAACGGTAACTCCCATAGCAAACTTTCAGGCTTCATAAGGACTAAAAAATAACATAGACACATGATCTAGTGACTACTAATACTATAGCAGGGTTTGTAACAAACTGTCATCCCCTATTGATAAGATAGAGAAAACCTTACTGATCACTTAGAGTTCAACTGCTAGGACCTCCATCAATACTGAGAACAGAGATAGATGTTAGTTGTGCTATGTCCGGAACTCCCATTATGAATGAATGGAGCAAAGGTGCACATGCTTGATCTTCGCTGTATCCAGACAGGGCCTTATAGACTCATATTGTTAATTGGTTTGGTCTCAGTGGTGTGAGACCGTAAGTGATCGGGAGGCCATTTGGTATGGGACTACCTTGGCTTTTGATTGGCTGCTACTAAAATCAGTGGATTTGTCACGAATACTCCACTCAGTGAGTGATTGCTATGCTGTTCTATGAAAACTCTCTTGCCGAGTTGTCTGTGTCTTGATTGACAGCTTGGTTGTCTAATACTGTTATAGGCTTGCTGGGCTGCCGGTGCCTTGATTGACAGATCTGCTATCCAATCTGTGACTGGGATGTGCGGAACTTTCTGCAGGTGTTCAATGTTCTGGTGATTGCCCTGCTACTTAACTGAGCTGTCCGCCCCTGATCCCTGCCAGACGTAGTTTGTGCTTCTTGGTGTTAGGGCTCATACCAACATGTGAGGAAAAAAAACGGACAAGAGACATGCGAGTGTCATGCGAGTATAATGTGATTTTTACACCTAGCATCCGATTTACATCCGAGTGCATTGCGATTGCTATCCGATTGCAATGCGATTTTAACATGAGCTTTTACATACAGCAGTTCTCTGTCATTTACACATCATTTTCAAAGGAAATACTCTTCAAAACACACACACACATATAATATATATATATATATATATCTATAATATAACACTGTAAGCGTCACTCTGTCCGAAGCCTTTATAGACTGCAAAAGCGTGACGTACCTGCGCAGTCTGGCTCCAGACAGTGAGGCAGCCAGCGGTGAGGAATGTGTATGGCGCTGGAGATGGCGGTACTGTACACACTGCATACCTCCATCTCCGACGCGATACTTACATACTTACCGGACCAGGAGGAGCGTTGCCGCAGCGCTTCTCTTCGGGGCAGGAGACCGGGGCTGGAGCGGGGCCGAAATCGCGCTGTGCATGCGCGATCCGGTGCCATTTACTGAAGACACACTTGTTGTGTGTCTTCAGCAATATGGCGCCGGACAGCGCTATGGGCATGCGTGATTCCGGCCGCACTCCTGCCCCGGCCTCCAGCAGAACAGCGCTGGAGCACAGGAAAGAAGGGTGAGTATAATTTTTTTGTGTACTTTTAATAGGAGTGAGGGGTACCATGCATATCAGGATAGGGGAGGTGAGAGGACCATGCATACCAGGATAGGGGGGTGAGGGGGCCATGCATACTAGGATTGGGGGATGAGGGAGCCATGCATGCCAGGATTGGGGGATGAGGGGTACCATGCATACCAGGATTGGGGGATGAGGGGTACCATGCATACCAGGATAGGGGGGTGAGAGAGCCATACATACCAGGATTGGGGGGTGAGGGGGCCATGCATACCAGGATTGGGGGGTGAGAGGACCATGCATACCAGGATTGGGGGGTGAGGGGGCCATGCATACCAGGATTGGGGGGGTGAGGGGGCCATGCATACCAGGATTGGGGGGTGAGAAGACCATGCATACCAGGATTGGGGGGTGAGGGGGCCATGCATGCTAGGATAGGGGGGGTGAGAGGACCATGCATACCAGGAATGGGGGGGTGAGAGGACCATGCATACCAGGACTGGGGGATGAGGGGGCCATACATGCCGAGATGAGGGGAACCATGCATACCAGGTTTGGGGGGTGAGTGTCCATGCATACCAGGATTGGGGGTGAGGGGTCCATGCATACCAGGATTGGGGGGTGAGAGGACCATGCATACCAGGATTGGGGGGTGAGGGGGCCATGCATACCAGGATAGGGGGGGTGAGAGGACCATGCATACCAGGATTGGGGGGTCAGAGTACCATGCATACCAGGATAGGGGGGTGAGGGGGCCATGCATACCAGGATTGGGGGATGAGGGGGCCATACATGCCGAGATGAGGGGAACCATGCATACCAGGATTGGGGGGTGAGGGGTCCATGCATACCAGGATTGGGGGGTGAGGGGTCCATGCATACCAGGAATGGGTTGTGAGAGGACCATGCATACCAGGATTGGGGGATGAGGGGGCCATACATGCCGGGATGAGGGGTACCATGCATACCAGGATAGGGGGTTGAGGGAGCCAAGCATACCAGGATTGGGAGGTGAGGGGGGCATGCATACCAGGATTGGGGGTGAGAGGACCATGCATACCAGGATTGGGGGGAGAGGACCATGCATACCAGGATTGGGGGGTGAGGGGGCCATGCATACCAGGATTGGGGGCGTGAGGGGGCCATGCATACCAGGATTGGGGGGTGAGGGGGCCATACATACCAGGATTGGGGGGTGAGGGGGCCATGCATACCAGGATAGGGGGGGTCAGAGGACCATGCATACCAGGATTGGGGGGTCAGAGGACCATGCATACCAGGATAGGGGGGTGAGGGGCCATGCATACCAGGATTGGGGGATGAGGGGGCCATACATGCCGAGATGAGGGGAACCATGCATTCCAGGATTGGGGGTCAGAGTACCATGCATACCAGGATTGGGAGGTGAGGGGGGCATGCATACCAGGATTGGGGGGTGAGAGGACCATGCATACCAGGATTGGGGGGAGAGGACCATGCATACCAGGATTGGGGGGTGAGGGGGCCATGCATACCAGGATTGGGGGCGTGAGGGGGCCATGCATACCAGGATTGGGGGTGTGAGGGGGCCATGCATACCAGGATTGGGGGGTGAGGGGGCCATACATACCAGGATTGGGGGGTGAGAGGACCATGCATACCAGGATAGGGGGGGCGAGAGGACCATGCATACCAGGATTGGGGGGTCAGAGGACCATGCATACCAGGATAGGGGGGTGAGGGGCCATGCATACCAGGATTGGGGGATGAGGGGGCCATACATGCCGAGATGAGGGGAACCATGCATACCAGGATTGGGGGGTCAGAAGACCATGCATACCAGGATTGGGGGGTGAGGGGGCCATGCATGCTAGGATTGGGCGATGAGGGGTACCATGCATACCAGGATAGGGGGGTGAGAGGACCATGCATACCAGGATAGGGGGGTGAGGAGACCATGCATACCAGGATTGGGGGTGAGGGGTAACATGCATACTAGGATAGGGGGGGTGAGGGGACCATGCATACTAGGATGGGGGGTGAGGAGACCATGCATACCAGGATTGGGGGGTGAGGGGTAACATGCATACCAGGATAGGGGGGGAGGGGACCATGCATACCAGGATTGGGGGATGAGGGGTACCATGCATACCAGGATTGGGGGATGAGGGTACCATGTATACCAGGATAGGGGGATGAGGGATACCATGCACACCAGGATAGGGGGGTGAGGGGACCATGCATACCAGGATTGGGGGGGTCAGAGGACCATGCATACCAGGATAGGGGGGTGAGGGGGCCATGCATACCAGGATTGGGGATGAGGGGGCCATACATGCCGAGATGAGGGGAACCATGCATACCAGGATTGGGGGGTGAGGGGTCCATGCATACCAGGATTGGGGGGTGAGGGGTCCATGCATACCAGGATTGGGGGGTCAGAGGACCATGCATACCAGGATTGGGGGGTGAGGGGGCCATGCATGCTAGGATTGGGCAATGAGGGGTACCATGCATACCAGGATAGGGGGGGTGAGAGGACCATGCATACCAGGATAGGGGGGTGAGGAGACCATGCATACCAGGATTAGGGGGTGAGGGGTAACATGCATACTAGGATGGGGGGGTGAGGGGACCATGCATACTAGGATAGGGGGGTGAGGAGACCATGCATACCAGGATTGGGGGATGAGGGGGCCATACATGCCGAGATGAGGGGAACCATGCATACCAGGATTGGGGGGTGAGGGGTCCATGCATACCAGGATTGGGGGGTCAGAGGACCTTGCATACCAGGATTGGGGGGTGAGGGGGCCATGCATGCTAGGATTGGGCGATGAGGGGTACCATGCATACCAGGATAGGGGGGGTGAGAGGACCATGCATACCAGGATAGGGGGGTGAGGAGACCATGCATACCAGGATTGGGGGGTGAGGGGTAACATGCATACTAGGATGGGTGGGTGAGGGGACCATGCATACTAGGATAGGGGGGGTGAGGAGACCATGCATAACAGGATTGGGGGGGTGAGGGGTAACATGCATACCAGGATAGGGGGGAGGGGACCATGCATACCAGGATTGGGGGGTGAGGGGTAACATGCATACCAGGATAGGGGGGTGAGGGGGACCATGCATACCAGGATAGGGGGGTGAGGAGACCATGCATACCACGATTGGGGGATGAGGGTACCATGTATACCAGGATAGGGGGATGAGGGATACCATGCACACCAGGATAGGGGGGTGAGGGGACCATGCATACCAGGATAGGGGGATGAGAGGTACCATGCATACCAGGATTGGGGGATGAGGGGTACCATGCCTACCAGGATTGGGGGATGAGGGGTACCATGCATACCAGAATAGGGGGTGAGGGACCATACATACCAGGATAGGGATGAGGGAGTACCATGCATACCAGGATTGGGGGATGAGGGGTACCATGCATACCAGGATAGGGGGGTGAGAGGACCATGCATACAAGGATAGGGGGGTGAGGAGACCATGCATACCAGGATTGGGGGGTGAGGGGTAACATGCATACCAGGATAGGGGGGTGAGGGGGACCATGCATACCAGGATAGGGGGGTGAGGGGACCATGCATACCACGATTGGGGGGTGAGGGGTAACATGCATACCATGATAGGGGGAGGTGACCATGCATACCAGGATTGGGGGATGTGGGGTACCATGCATACCAGGATTGGGGGATGAAGGGTACCATGCATACCAGGATAGGGGGTGAGGGGACCATACATACCAGGATTGGGGGGTGAGGGGACCATGCATACCAGGATTGGGGGATGAGGGGTACCATGCATACCAGGATAGGGGGATGAGGGGTACCATGCCTACTAGGATTGGGGGATGAGGGGTACCATGCATACCAGAATAGGGGGTGAGGGGACCATACATACCAGGATAGGGATGAGGGAGTACCATGCATACCAGGATTGGGGGATGAGGGGTACCATGCATACCAGGATAGGGGGGTGAGAGGACCATGCATACAAGGATAGGGGGGTGAGGAGACCATGCATACCAGGATTGGGGGGGTGAGGGGTAACATGCATACCAGGATAGGGGGGTGAGGGGACCATGCATACCAGGATAGGGGGGTGAGGAGACCATGCATACCAGGATTGGGGGGTGAGGGGTAACATGCATACCAGGATAGGGGGGGAGGTGACCATGCATACCAGGATTGGGGGATGTGGGGTACCATGCATACCAGGATTGGGGGATGAGGGGTACCATGCATACCAGGATTAGGGGGTGAGGGGACCATACATACCAGGATTGGGGGGTGAGGGGACCATGCATACCAGTATTGGGGGATGAAGGGTACCATGCATACCAGGATAGGGGGTGAGGACACCATGCATACCAGGATAGGCGGGTGAGAGGACCATGCATACCAGCATTGGGGGATGAGGGGTACCATGCATACCAGGATTGGGGGATGAGGGGTACCATGCATTCCAGGATAGGGATGAGGGAGTACCATGCATAACAGGGTTGGGGGGTGAGGGGACCATGCATACCAGGATTGGGGGATGAGGGGTACCATGCATACCAGAATAGGGGGTGAGGGGAGCATGTATACCAGGATTGGGGGGTGAGGGGACCATGCATACCAAGATGAAGAATGGGGTGCCATGAATACCAGGATTGGGGGGTGAGGGTACCATGCATACCAGGATAGGAATGAGGGGTGCCATGCGTACCAGGATAGGAGGGTGGTAGCACATAGCAGGATATGAGACCATATACCAATAAAAATGCTTGCCATCCCGGCATAGAACGGGTTCATAGCTAGTGTGTATATATACATATATGTATATATATATATATATATATATATATATATGTACTGTACAGGCACACACAGCTATGGCAAAAATTAAGAGACCACTGCACAGTTTTATAAAAATCAGCTTCTCTACATGTCTGACAGCCATTCCATTCCAGTGTCAGTTGAATTCCACCCAGAGTACACCTCATTCTACTTAATGTGTGTCTGATTAGGTGTTAACCTGAACCAAATCATGTTTAACGAAGGAAAGTATAAAAAACCCTGCTGTGGTGTTCAGAATCCTCTTGCAATAGGACAAGTTGGAAGGCTAAACAAGCGTTAGTAATATCCCAAAAGTAATAGGAATGAAAAAATAACTTTTAACCATACCAAAGGAGTTGAAAAGAAAAGTCTTGAGTGAGGAAAAGAAGGGCTCAATTCTGGCTTTACTAGCAGAGGGATAAGGTGAGTGTCATTTTGCCTCCATCCTTAAAATTTCTCAGATGTCATTCCATTACAACAAGGTCATAGAATCATAGAATCGTAGAGTTGGAAGGGACCTCCTGGGCCATCTGGTCCAACCCCATGCTCAAAGCAGGATTCGCTAAATCATCCCAGTCAAGCAGCAGACATTGGGGACAACAAAGCTACCGTAATCTTATTAGAATTTCAATCAGCAACTGCAGGATGACATCAAGTGACCTACAAAAGGAATGGCAAATGGCAGCTGGGGTGAAGTGCATGGCAAGAACAGTTCATAACAGGCTCCTAGAGGCAGGGCTCAAGTCATGTAAAGCAAAGGAGAGCCAGGCTGAAGTTTGCCAAAGACCATAAAGATTGGACCATAGATGACTGGAGTAAGGTAATCTTCTCTGATGAGTCTAATTTTCAGCTTTGCCCAATACCTGGTCGTCTAATGGTTAGACGGAGACTTGGAGAGGTGTACAAGTCACAGTGTCTTGCACCCACTGTGAAATTTGGTGGAGGATCGGTGATGATCTTGGGATGCTTCAGCAAGGCTGGAATTAGGCAGATTAATCTTTGCGAAGGACGTATGAATCAAGCCGCATACAAGGTTATCCTGGAAAAACAGTTGATTCCTTCTGTTCAGGCAATGCTTACCAACTCTGAGGACTGGTTATTCCAGCAGGACAATGCGCCAGCCCAATCTCCAGACCTGAACCCTATTGAAAAACTCTGGAATGTAATCAAGAGGAAGATGAATAGACACAAGCCATCAAATAAAGAAGAACTGCTTACTATAATGATCAACGTGTGACTGGACACAGCGCCTCGAGCAGGGCGAATTTATGACACACGTGACCCTGGATACAGCGCCTCCAGCGGGGCGAATTTGAATAATACCGGAACGTGCAGCCGGATACACCGCCTCCAGCTGGCGAATTTAAAAAGTACACGTAAAACTGGATACCCCGCCTCCAGCTGGCGAATTTAAATAATAAGGGAAAACACAGGAACAATTACAGTGGTGGGCCCTGTAATAGGGAAATAGGGAAGTGTAGACCTCCTAAGCTCCCCTGAGGAAGCATTCCTGCACTCCTTACGTTCCCTAAACAGGCTCCGCACCTGTCGCCGCACGCGAACCTTATGCCCTGACTCGCCCTGAACCTAGTCCCTCACTAGGGCATTGGCCGGTGCGGAAACTAATCCCACCACTGCACTAGATCACACATAAGGAAAGTCACAAACAGGGGAAATAGAAAACTTAGCTCTCTCTGTGCAAATGCTCCAGCACAGAGTCCAGCAACCGACTGCAGCCTTCCTCCTGAATAGCTGCCACCAAGTTCAGTAAGCGCTGCAAAGAACTCCCTTTGGTGACTCCTTCCACATCAGAACTCAGATTGAGCTGAGCAATCTCTCCAGCTCCTTCCACCACCAAGGTTGGTTGCAAATGAACAACTATCACCAACAATGATTGAATACCCTGAGACTCATTTATAGAGCCCCACACCTGATTTATAATTACAATTAAACCTACCACTAAGGTGCGATACCACTCCCCACCACCGGGCAACTATGAATGAAAAACACCACGTGTGATAATTCCAATGGCCACCGGGGGCAATCACGTCACACATTGCACTTGACAAAGTAAAAAAAATTCACTTTGTCATAGAATCATAGAATCGTAGAGTTGGAAGGGACCTCCTGGGCCATCTGGTCCAACCCCCTGCTCAAAGCAGGATTCGCTAAATCATCCCAGTTAGATGTCTGTCCAGCCTCTGTTTGAAGACTTCCATTGAAGGAGAACTCACCACTTCTCGTGGCAGCCTGTTCCACTCATTGATCACTCTAACTGTCAAAAAGTTTTTTCTAATATCTAATCTGTGTCTCCTCCCATTCAGCTTCATCCCATTGCTTCTAGTCTTTCCTTGTGCAAATGAGAATAAAGTTGATCCTTCTACAATGTGACAGCCCTTTAGATATTTGTAGACAGCTATTAAGTCTCCTCTCAGTCTTCTCTTTTGCAAACTAAACATTCCCAAATCCTGCAACCTTTCCTCATAAGACAGGGTTTGCAGACCGGTCACCATTCTGGTCGCTCTTTTCTGAACTTGCTCCAGTTTGTTGATGTCTTTTTTAAAATGTGGTGCCCAAAATTGGACACAATATTCCAGATGAGGTCTGACCAAAGAGGAGTAGAGGGAAATAATTACTTCACGTGATCTAGACTGTATGCTTCTGTTAATACATCCTAGAATTGCATTTGCCTTTTTTGCTGCTGCATCACACTGTTGACTCATATTCAGTCTGTGATCTATTAGTATACCCAAGTCTTTTTCACATGTGCTGTCACTTAGCCCTATTCCTCCCATTCTATATATGCTTTTTTCATTTTTATTGCCCAGATGTAGTACTTTGCATTTCTCCCTGTTAAAAACCATTCTATTAGTTGCTGCCCACTTCTCCAGTTTATTTAAATCTTTTTGAATCCTCTCTCTCTCTTCTCTAGTATTAGCTATCCCTCCTAGCTTTGTGTCATCAGCAAATTTAATCAGTTTACCCTCAATTCCTTCATCTAAATCGTTGATAAAGATGTTGAACAATACAGGGCCCAGGACAGAGCCCTGTGGTACTCCACTTGAGACATTCTTCCAACTGGATGTGCAGCCATTTACGACCACTCTTTGGGTCCGATCACTAAGCCAGTTATGAATCCACCTAACAGTTGCCTTGTCCATTCCATACTTAGTCATTTTTTCAATAAGGATTGTATGAGAGACTTTGTCAAATGCTTTGCTGAAGTCAAGATATACTATATCTACAGCATTTCCTTGATCCACCCAATCAGTAATACCATCATAGAAGGAAATTAAATTAGTCTGACATGACTTATTAGTTACAAACCCATGCTGACTCTGTTTAATCACTTCATTCTTATCCAGGTATTGACATACATGTTGTTTAATAAATTGTTCAAAGATCTTTCCTGGTATAGAAGTCAGACTCACCGGCCTATAGTTGCCTGGGTCCACCTTCTTCCCCTTTTTGAAGATAGGAACAACATTTGCTCTTCTCCAGTCTTCTGGCACTTCTCCTGTTCTCCAAGAATTTTCAAAGATTATGGAGAGGGGTTCAAAAATTTCTTCTGCTATCTCCTTCAGTACTCTGGGGTGTAATTCATCTGGACCTGGAGACTTGAATACATTTAGGTTAGCTAAGTGTTTCCTCACTATCTTTCTGTTTATAGATATCCTGGATTCTTCTATTCCCTTAATAGGACAGTGAATAACAGTTGATGTTACATTTCCTTTCTGAGAGAAAACAGATGCAAAATAGGAATTTAAAAGTTCAGCCTTCTCAACATCCTGTCTTACCATTTCATCATTTTCATCCTGTAAAAATCCTATAGCATCTTTGACTTTTCTTTTACTTTTGACATATCCCCAAAATCCTTTATTATTGCTTTTGACATCTCTTGCAAGCCTCAATTCATTTTCAGCTTTAATAATCTGATTTGTGCCTTGCAGGTTCTGCAGACAGCATTATATTCTTCTTTAGATATGCCTCCTTCTTTCCATTTTATAAACATTTTTTGCTTCCTTTTTAGCATGTGCTTAAGTTCTGTGTTCATCCATCCTGGTTTCCTTAAATGCTTCCTATTCTTCCCTCTTTTCGGAATTGTTAACAACTGTGCTTTGAGAATTTCATTTTTCAAGATTTCCCATCCTTCCTGGACATTTTTGTCTTTAAGGATATCCAGCCATTGGATCCCTCCAATTCTCTTTCTGAATCCCTTAAAATCTGCCTTTCTGAAATCTAACCTTGACGTCTGAGTCTTCACAGGTCTTCCGCCTCTAGTTATCCAAAATTCTAAAATAGCATGGTCGCTACCTCCTAGGGTCCCAGCCACTTTTACCTCCTCAACCATTTCCTCCCTGTTTATAAGGATTAGATCCAAGGTAGCAGTTCCCCTTGTTTTCTCCTTTACCTTTTGGAAGATAAAGTTGTCAGCAAGAGAGGATAAGAATTTCCTTGACCTGTTAGTTTTGCCTGAGAGAGATTCCCAACAAATGTCTGGATAGTTGAAATCTCCCATGACAACTATGTCATATTTTTTGGAGAACTTGGCCATTTGATGCATAAAGAGTTCATCCATATCTTCAGCTTGCACAGGCGGCCTGTAGTAAATGCCTACAATGGTGTCCTTTCTATTGTTCTGTCCTTTTATTCTTACCCAAACAGTTTCCACAGAACTCCCAGTCTCTGAAGCTTCAATCTCTGTGCAGATATACGCATTTCTAACATACAATGCGACACCCCCTCCTCGTTTATCAAGTCTGTTTCTTGCAAATAAGTTGTATCCTTCTAGTCTTGTATTCCAATCATGTGTATTGTCCCACCAAGTTTCAGTGATTCCAATGACATCATATTTCTTTTCCTGTGTTAGTAGTTCCAATTCTCCTTGTTTGTTGCCCATGCTTTGTGCATTAGTATAGAAACATTTTAGTTTGTGATTGGTTTCTCTTTCTCCAATATTTTTTTTAATTAGATTCTTTCGTCTTTGTTCTTCCTTTCCACTTCTAATAGCAGAGTTCTCAGTAGCATTTGTCAGGTGTATGGCTTTTTCTGGTCTTTTGCTTCCCTTCCCATGTTGTTCTAGTTTAAAGCTCTCCTTACAAGTGTAGCAAGGCGACTTCCAAATACCTGCTTTCCAGTCTTCGTAAGGTGCACCCCATCTCTAGCAAGTAGTCCATCGTATAAGTAGTTCACTCCGTGATCCAGAAATCCAAATCGTTGCTGACGGCACCATCGACGTAGCCAGTTGTTCACCTGCAGAATCTTATTCCACCTCCTTGTTCCATGGCCATCCACTGGGAGGATGGAAGAGAAGACCACCTGCGCTCCCAGTTCTTTCACTTTCTTGCCTAAGTCTTCAAAGTCTCTGCAGATGGTTTCCAGGTCGTTTCTTGCGGTGTCATTTGTCCCCACATGTAGTAGCAGGAATGGGTAGTCATCTGTAGGTCTGAAGAGTCCTGATATCCTGTCAGACACATCTTTAATTTTTGCACCTGGAAGACAGCACATTTCTCTTGAAGTTATATCCGGTCTGCAGATAGCGGCCTCTGTTCCTCTCAACAGGGAATCCCCCATGACCACCACTCTCCGTTTCTTCTTCACAACATTTTTCTTTCTCCATCCAGGAGGACTCTGAAGGCGTACAAGGTTGCTGTTTGTTGGCAAAGTCTTATCCTGATGTATTTCTTCATCGTTTTCCTGCGTGAGAGCCTGGTACTGGTTTCTGAGCAGTATGGGTGCTGACTGCCTCCTGATCCTCCTGCTTCTCTGGGTCACATGTCTCCAATCCTCTGTTTCTTCAGGTGCACTTCGAATTTCTTCTCTTTCTGTAACATGAAGAGATAATTCTGCTCTGTCCAAGAACTCTTCACCTTCCTTAATGATCTTCAACGTAGCTAACCTCTCTTCGAGATTTTGCAACTTTTCCTCCAACAGGGTCACAAGCTTGCATTTGTGGCATGTGAAGTTTGGCTTTTCCACTGGTAAATCTGTGAACATGTAGCAAGAAATGCAGCTCACCAAATGGCTCCTGGCCTCTTCCATCTTGAGATTTCTTAAAAAGATGAAAGATGAGCCAAAATTCGCGCGCCGACAGGCACGCGGTTTCTCCGATTTCCTCTTTTCAGCTGCAACGGCCAAAACCCAGTGATCGTTGAGCTCGCGGAGACTCTTCACTTATCCCAGAAGGCACTGGGAATATGCAAATGATCTCCTCAAGACTCTTCCCCTGGTTTGTCCAATTTAAAACTGTCAGACCATGACACTTACATTTTTGTACCAGGAGTGGCATAAGGTCACCCAAAAGCTGTGTGAAAGACTGGTGGTAAGCATGCCAAGACGCATGAAAGCTGTGATTAAAAATCATGGCTATTTCACAAAATATTGATTTCTGAACTCTTCCTGAGTTAAAACACTAGTATTGTTGTTTCTAAATGATTAGGAACTTGTTTTCTTTGCATTATTTGAGGTCTGCAAGCATTGCATTTTTTGTTATTTTGACCATTTCTCATTTTCTGAAAACAAATACAAAATTTAGTGCTTGGAAATTCAGAGACATGTCAGTAGTTTATAGAATAAAAGAGCAATTTCCATTTTACTCAAATATATATATATACTGTATATACACAATTGTATATATTCTTTATTTAGAAATTTTCAATAATGTAACAGGAAAGGAAAAAAAAAAATATTCTCCAGAAATAGTAAAAGAAAAAAATCGTAATAAACCACAATGATAACACTACAAGGGTGCGATTTTGCGAACCAAAAGATTGTAAGAAGAGTTTAAAAAACAAGGGGCATTGGTGGGGAGGGACATGGGAAGGAAAGGGGAGCAGGCCTGGATTGATAATCTGCCCAGGCGGGCAGATGCCCACTGGGTTGGTGGCTCTGAGCCTCAAAATGGGCCAATGGCCCTTTAAATCTTCTGCACAGACCCTGGTGCGTGCATACTCTCTCAGTGCACGTACTGACCAGGGCCACGGTGGCCCGCGTCAGCTCGTGAGTGCAGCCATCGTTCGTCACGCGGCTGTGGCCCTCGTCAGTGGGAGAAGCAGGAGAGCGCGCACCAGGCCCTGTGCAGGAGTTTAAAAAGCCTGCCGGCTGCTGCGGCATGCACAGGATGCCTAATGCTGGAGGCAGAGTGGCGCTGCTGGGGAGCGACTGTGAGGTAAGCATACAAAGCTTTTTTATTTTTTCTTAAAATGAATTAAATGGGTGAGGGGAGGAGGAGGAATTGCATATGATGACGGGGATAGGACTAAGGGGGACTGCATATGATGATGTGGAGAGGGGGGTTAAAGGGGGACTGCGCATAATGATGTGGAGAGGGGGTTAAAGGGGGACTGCACATGATGAAATGGGGGAGGGGACGGGAGACTTCAAATGATGAATTGAGAGTGAGGGAAGAGGGACAGCACTTGAAATGAAGGTGGGGATGTGGAGAGCAAATGATGATCTGGGGAGAGAGCAAATAATAATGAATTTTGAGGGTGGTGGACAGGCCCGGATTGGTAATATGCCCAACCGGGCATTTTCCCGCTGGGCCGCTGTCATGCGGGCGGCAGCGCCAGCTCATCTGGCCGCTTGCCAGCTGATGCGGCCACTTGTCTGGCTGTTGTTCCTGCCGCCGGCCCTCTGCGTGCACGGCGGTTATAGTTTGCAACCCTCCCGGGATTTTTCTATCCCGCACTGCAGGGAGATAAGCCGCCACGCACCCCATCCTCGCCCTAGCATGAGACCTCCTCCCCGCAGCCACTCACAGCATCGCTTGGTTGCTCTCTTCTCTGTACACAGGACCTGTGATAAGGTCACAGGAGGGGATGAGTCAGGGGGTCACATGATCAGGAGATTTTGTCCAGACCCCTGATCATGTGACCCCTGACTCCGCCCCTCCTGTGACCTCATCACAGGTTTTGTGCTCACAGCCCTGCCTCTTGGTGTCTGCAGGACTCTGCTGTGCTGGTTGTCATGGTGCTGGATGAGGGAAGTATGTGTGGGGTCAGGAGGGGTTAAGGCTATGTGCACACGTTGCGGATTGGGCTGCGGATTTTTCAGCGCGGGTTTGGCAAAATCCGCAGGTCAAAAGACCTGCGGTTTATCTGTGGATTAGCCTGCGGTTTAGCCCTGCGGTTTCACACCTCTACAATGTTAAAGGTGTGAAACCGTTGCGGATTCCGCACAAACAATTGACATGCTGCGGATTGTAATCCGTGGAAAAAACCGCAGCGTGGGCACAGCGGACTTTAAAATCCATAGGCTGACATGTTACTGTACCATGTCAGCAGAACTGCTGCGGATCTGCAGGGCCAAATCCGCTGCGGATCCGCAGCGGAATCCACACTGTGTGCACATAGCCTTACAGGGTAGATGTAGCAGAGCTGTGTGTGTATGAGGTGTACGGAGTGGAGCCGTGTGTGTACGAGGTGTACGGAGCAGAGCCGTGTGTGTACGGAGCGGAGCCGTGTGTGTAAGAGGTGTACCGAGAGGAGCCGTGTGTATGAGGTGTACGGAACGGAGCTGCGTGTACGAAGCGTACGGAGCGGAGCCGCGCGTGTATGGGGTATACGCAGCGGAGCTGTGTGTGTTCGGAGTGGAGCCATATGTGTACAGGATGTACAGAGCGGAGCCAAGTGTGTGCGAAGCATACAAAGCGGGCTTTTCCAACGCACACAGGAGTACACGGCGGAGCCCCGAGGAGCATTTTAAAACTCACACATGATGTTCCACCTGAAGTGATGTGCTGGAAGCTGACCGGAAATGAGATAATTTCATGAGGAGATTGTGACGGAACTAGGAATGCTTCAGATCCATCACCATGTCCTCCTCCAACAGCGCAGACAGCAGGATTGCGTTGGAATCGGGGATGCCGGCCTTGTGAGCGGATCATGATATGTCCTGCATCGGGACGCTCAGGTGGGCATTACAATGGGAGCCGGGCTGCTATAGCATCTTTATAGAATCTTTCTTTATTTCTTTCTCTCTTTTTCTTTCTCTGTTCTTTCTTTCTCATTCTCTGTTCTGCCTTTCCCTCATTTTCATTCTCTCTCTAATCTTTCTTTTTTCTCTCTCTCTCTCTGTTCTTTCTTTCCCCTCTTTTTCTTCTCTTTCTCTGTTCTTTCTTTCTTTTCTTTACTTCTTTCTTTCTCTCTCTGTTCTTTCTCTGTCTCACTCTGTTCTTTCTTTCCCCTCTTTCTTTCTCTCTCTGTTCTTCTTTCTCTCTGTTCTTTCTTTCTCTCTCGCTCTCCTTTCTCTCTCTGTTTTCTTTTTTCTCTCTGTTTTCTCTCTTCCTTAGTGCCAGTCAGTGTGCCCATAATGCCAGCCACTGTGCCCTCAGTACCAGTCAGTGTGATCAGCAGTGCTAAATGGGTGCGGTTGGGCATTGACATGGGTGTGACTAGTTGCAAAATGGATTTGGCCAGGGCGTGGCCTAAAATTTGTCCCTCTTTCCCTTCTTCAAAACTTGGGAGGTATGATAGGGGCGGCTATGACCAGGGGGTCTGGTTGCCCAATGGATAGCAGTTCTGCCAGGAATTCTGTCACCGTGCGTACAAAAGGGGACAGAGCTTTGGGAGGAGTACTGCAACTAAAAGCAATAAATAGGACTGAGCTGAAATACTAGGCACAGCTGTGACTACTTGTTATATAGTCGTGTTAATCTCTCACTTCTTGTAACCTACAAGTGTAGAAATATATTATATAGTCACCATGTGACTAGTGGGCCTGTGTAACTTCAAATGTCAGGGCTGAATTTTAGTCCCAGTCCGGCCCTGGTGGTGGAGTAAATGATGTATTGAATGTGGGGGTAGAGCTGTTGATAATGAATAGAGAGTGGGAGAGAGAAGACATGACAATGAATTGGGATGGAAGGGGCATCTATTTATATAATTGCCTTGTAATGTTTTCATTTCATGTTCTGTGCAGATGTCACCGTATCCCAGAATTCCAAGCGGAGGAAGTTCACCGACCGCCATATTTGGACACCCAAGTGATGGGTGTCTCAATATGGAAACAGCTGCTGGTACCAACCTATTGCACGGTACCACCAGCGGAACACCATCGCACCACACACACACACACACACACACACTCTATACGCCATATGCACCACACTCACACACTCAAACTCACGCAGCCTATTGCACGGTAACACCAGCGGAACACCGTTGCACTGCGCCTGCGCGAATTCCACGCAGGCCCAGTGAATCATTCGTCTGATCCCTGTGACATGTCTACAGGCAGACAAAGCCGGTAACATTAAAGGAGTTTTCCCACGAACGAAAGTTCATTTTAAAAATTGTCTGTGTCAGACCGTGTACGGAGCATACCACATCTCTTGGGCAGGGTAGGAAGCAAAAGACAATACTGACATTACAGCAAGGGATCACAGAGGATTCATTTTGTGAGGTAAAATATTTCAGTGACTGTTTCTTAACAATATTTTACCTCACAAAATGTATCATCTGCAATCTCCTGCTGTAATGTCAGTATTGTCTTTTGCTTCTCCCCTTCCAAGGAGCTGTGGTATGTTCTGTACACGGTCAGACACAGACAATTTTCCTTTGTGGGAAAACTTTAAATAGAAATTCCTCCTGACATGCTGTGCACTGACTGTTTAGTGATGGGGTACATAGGTCAAACAACAGATGACATGAGAGAAGACAGCAGATGGGGGAGAGTGAAAGCGCACAGGGGGAGACAGCTCAAATGGGACAGCACATGAGTGGAGAACACAGCACAGGAAGGAGAGAGACTGCAGACAAGGGGTATGGCACATGGGGTCGACAGGTCAAAGAAGAGAGCACAGACGGGAGAAGTCAGCACATGGGGAAAAAGAGAGTGGATAGGTGGGTGAGCACATGGGGGGAGAGATTCTCAAAGCTGCAAAGCCTGCACCCATCGTGACATTACCGCCCTCCCGATGCGATAGCATCGGGCCTCCATCTAGTGTAAATATAAGTCGGGGGAGCGGGAGTTACGTAGTGGGGGGCGTTGAGTATGCAGTGACTGGTAAAGAATTGGGGGAAAGAGTACAGGTGCTATTTAATTTATATATTTATTAGGTGGGGAGAGTGGCTATGTATAGCTAGAAGGGGCTCAGTGGAATATTATAATTTATATTTGGAATGGTGGGTTGCATAATAACTAGAGTTGAGCAATACCGTCCGATACTTCAAAGTATCGGATCGGAATGGATCGGCCGATCTTAAAAAGTATCAGTATCGCCGATTCCGATACCGGAAGTCCCATTCAAGTCTATGGGACTTCCGGTATCGGAATAAGAAAAACCCTGTTTTTGCCTTGTACAGCCTCTCTGGGGTCTGTACGGGCCTTTCGGGGGGCTGTGCCGGCCTGCCAGGGGGTCTGTGCAGGCTCCGGTGGCCTGTGCCGGCCTGCCGGGGGGCTGTGCCGGCCTGCCGGTGGTCTGTGCAGGCTCCGGTGGGCTGTGCCGGCCTGCCGGGGGGCTGTGCAGGCTCCGGGGGGCTGTGCCGGCCTGCCGGTGGTCTGTGCAGGCTTCGGGGGTCTGTGCAGGCATCGTCCGATGGGACTACAAGTCCCATCGGGCGATGCCTGCTACCATGACAGTGATTGACACATTAGCCAATGATGGGACAGTAGTAGTCCCATCATCCGGCTAATGTGTTGAATGTAAAAAAAAAAAAAAATTACATGCTACATACATACAACATGCATACTACATGTAACATACATACTACATATATACTACATGCAACATGCATACTACATACATGCTACATTCATACTACATACTACATACATGCTACATTCATACTACATACTACATACATGCTACATTCATACTACATATATACTACATGCAACATGCATACTACATATATACTACATGCATGCAACATGCATACTACATATATACTACATGCTACATACATACTACATATATACTACATGCATGCTACATACATACTACATATATACTACATGCATGCTACATACATACTGCATGCTACATACATACTACATGCAACATACATACCACATATATACTACATACATACTACATGCATGCTACATGCTACATACATACCACATACATACTACATACATACTACATGCATGCTACATGCATGCTACATGCTACATACATAACACATATATACTACATGCATGCTACATACATACTACATGCTACATACATACCACATACATACTACATACATACTACATGCATGCTACATACATACTACATGCTACATACATACCACATATATACTACATGCATGCTACATACATACTACATGCTACATACATACTACATATATACTACATGCATGCTACATACATACTACATGCTACATACATACTACATATATACTACATGCATGCTACATACATACTGCATGCTACATACATACTACATGCTACATACATACCACATATATACTACATACATACTACATGCATGCTACATGCTACATACATACCACATACATACTACATACATACTACATACATACTACATGCATGCTACATGCATGCTACATACATAACACATATATACTACATGCATGCTACATACATACTACATGCTACATACATACCACATACATACTACATACATACTACATACATACTACATATATACTACATGCATGCTACATACATACTGCATGCTACATACATACTACATGCTACATACATACTACATACATACTACATGCTACATACATACTACATGCTACATACATACTACATGCTACATACATACTACATACATACTACATACTACATGCTACATACATACATACTACATGCTACATACATACTACATATATACTACATGCATGCTACATACATACTGCATGCTACATGCATGCTACATACATACTACATACATACTACATGCTACATACATACCACATATATACTACATACATACTACATACATGCTACATACAATACATTCATACAATACATACATAGACATACAGTACATATAACATAGAGTAACATACTTACCAATACTTGTCACATTGTTCCCCGAAGCCATTGTCTTTTACGGAATAAATATTAACATAACAAACCACAAAAATACTCACCCACGATCCAAAGCAGTCCACGAGTGTGTCCCACGACGATCTTGGGTAGAGAACTGCAGCATCAGCTGATGCTGCCGTTCTCTACGGGCTGCAGGAATCCAACGACGGAAGGTAGGTATCCTTCCGCACTGTATTCCTCCGCCACTTAAAAAAAAAAAAGTCCCTAGTCTCACTTTATGCCATTGCTGTGTGGGAATTTCCCACGCAGCAATGGCATAAAGTGAGACTAGGGACTTTTTTTTTTAAGTGACGGAGGAATACAGTGCGGAAGGATACCTACCTTCCGTCATTGGATTCCTGCAGCCCGTAGAGAACGGCAGCATCAGCTGATGCTGCAGTTCTCTACCCAAGATCGTCGTGGGACACACTCGTGGACTGCTTCGGATCGTGGGTGAGTATTTTTGTGGTTTGTTATGTTAATATTTATTCCGTAAAAGACAATGGCTTCGGGGAACAATGTGACAAGTATTGGTAAGTATGTTACTCTATGTTATATGTACTGTATGTCTATGTATGTATTGTGTGAATGTATTGTATGTAGCATGTATGTAGTATGTATGTAGTATATATGTGGTATGTATGTAGCATGTAGTATGTATGTAGTATGTATGTAGCATGCATGTAGCATGCAGTATGTATGTAGCATGCATGTAGTATATATGTAGTATGTATGTAGCATGTAGTATGTAGTATGTATGTAGTATGTATGTAGCATGTAGTATGTATGTAGTATGTATGTAGTATGTATGTAGCATGCAGTATGTATGTAGCATGCATGTAGTATATATGTAGTATGTATGTAGCATGTAGTATGTATGTAGCATGCATGTAGTATGTATGTAGTATGTATGTAGTATGTATGTGGTATGTATGTAGCATGTAGTATGTATGTAGCATGTAGTATGTATGTAGCATGCATGTAGTATATGTGTTATGTATGTAGCATGTAGCATGCATGTAGCATGCATGTAGTATGTATGTAGTATGTATGTGGTATGTATGTAGCATGCATGTAGTATGTATGTAGTATATATGTGGTATGTATGTAGCATGTAGTATGTATGTAGCATGCAGTATGTATGTAGCATGCATGTAGTATATATGTAGTATGTATGTAGCATGTAGTATGTATGTAGCATGCATGTAGTATATATGTAGTATGTATGTAGCATGTAGTATGTATGTAGCATGCATGTAGTATGTATGTAGTATGTATGTAGTATTTTTTTTTTTTTTTTTTTTTTTAACATTTAACACATTAGCCGGATGATGGGACTACTACTGTCCCATCATTGGCTAATGTGTCAATCACTGTCATGGTAGCAGGCATCGCCAGATGGGACTTTTAGTCCCATCGGACGATGCTTGCACAGACCCCCGGACATCAGCACAGCCCCCCGGCAGGCCGGTACAGACCCCCACAGGGTGCACAGACCACCGGCAGGCCGGCACAGCCCCCCAGCAGGCCGGTACAGACCCCGGGCAGTCCACACAGCCCCCCGGCAGGCCGGCAGAGACCCCCGGAAGGCCCGAAATGACGGCGCATCATGATGCGCACACACCGCGCATCATGATGACGTCATTTCGGCTGTCAATCTTTGAACTTCCGATTCCGATGCCGACTTCCGATATTGAAAAAATATCGGAAGTCGGTATCGGAATTCCGATACAGCAAGTATCGGCCGATACCCGATACTTGCGGTATCGGAATGCTCAACACTAATAATAACCAATTATGTATTAATGGTGGGTGCATATGTGTATTCAGATTTGTAGTGTAGAGGAAAGGGAAAAAGAGGGGAATGTGCTCTGGAAGCGGTGCTCTAGGTAACTGTTATTTTATGCAGATATGAGTCCTGGCTGGAAGAAGTGATGGCGGTCTGCACTGCACGAAAAAGAAGAGCTAAGATGAAGGACTTCAGCTGGAGACGTCACTGGTGAGACAGGCTGCCAACCATGGATAGGGACTGCAGAAAAAACACGTTAGCTTGTGAAATTTGTGCTCGAGCCATAATGCCCCAAACCTGTCTCGTCTGTTATCTCCCGCCTTTACCTACTTGTGTCCTTGGGCCCACCTCTCTATAGACGTCATTACTGAACACCCACCCTCAGAAGAGAAATCTGTTATCTGTGTGGTGGTTGACAGGTTCAGCAAACAGTGTAATTTTGTCAATCTGTCTGTCTTGTCTAACTCACAAACTGTAAGTTATTCATTAAACACACTGTGCATTTACATGATATTTTGGAAAATATAGTTTACAACCAGGGGACTAAGTTAATTTCCAAATTTTGCATGGCATTCTATAAACATTAGTATTGAGTTGTTTTTCTTCTGCCTACCACCCATAAACCTATGGTCAGACAGAACAAAAGTAAGCAAGATAGTAAGACCTCAGCTGCTAATATGAGATGCTCTAGGGTCACAAGCTTTGAACTTGAGTACAAGATATGGTTGTGCATGAAAAACATTGACCTTAAGGTTCCTTCTGCCAAAATGGATCCCAGATTTATTGGTCCTTATCAACTAATTGAGGTCATTAACTCTGCTGATATCCACTTGAAATTTCTTTATACACAATGTGTTTCACAAGTCCCTCCTCAAGTCATATCGCTCACCAGTTCTCCCTGTCTTAGATCCTCATGAGGTGGAGCATGAGGTTCAAAGAAACCTGGATTCTTTTGTAGTGAGAAAGCCTTTGCATTGGAGGGGTTATGGCCCAGAGGAGATATCCTGAGTTCCGTCGAGTAATATCAACGCTAAAAACCTGATCAGGAAGGTTCAACTTTGTTCCAGAGTAAAAATAGCCCAAAGAATCCAGAGGCTCCTCATAAAAGGGGGGTGGAGTAGGGTTGCCTCTGTCACATCTCCTCTGGGGCCTGCTGTTACAATATCTATTCTGTCACCAGTCTTCGCTGTATTCATTCTGCAGTTGGTTTTGGCGATGGAGGAGATGTTAGGACCAGAAGTTCTGTCAAAATACTCAGACTAGATTGGTGGGGACCAGTTTAGCAGTATGAGTGTGAGTGCTGTCCATCTGGAGTGATCAGCTCCCTGCATTGCTCAATTGGACACCACCACTCCCTCTATAGCTCCTGGCATACTGCTGCCAGCTGTTTTGTCTATCAGTTTGTTGTTCTGAATTTGGTCTATTTACTGACCTCTGATTATGTACCTTGTCTGCCCTCCTGGTTCTGATCTAGCAATCTGACCACTCTTGCCAGCCTGCACCACTGGCCAGCAACCTATTCCATGGAGCCGACCCAAAAGCCCCTGTGTAAGTCTAGATTTCTGTACAGTGGCCTAATCCCTTAACAACCTGCGATTTTCCATTTATGCACTTTAGTTTTTGCTCCCTTTCTTGCCAAAGCCATAACTTTTTTATTTTTCCATCAATGTAGCTGTGTGAGTGATTGTTTTTGCAGGAAGAATTGGACTTTTGAATGACAACATTGATTTTACCATGTAGTGTACGGGAAAACAGGAAAGAAATTCCATGGGCAGTGAAACTGCAAAAAAAAGTGCAATTCTACCATTGTTTTTTATTTGTTTTTTTACCATGTTCACTGGATGCACCTGGTAATATAAATCCCCAGGTCAGTACGAGGAAGCAGATACCAAACATGTATTCATTTTTATTTAAATGGTAAAAAAAAATTCTGAAATTTGTAAGAAAAAAAATGTTGCTTTGTGTTTCCATTTTACGAGACGTAGTGTCTCCATTTTTAGACCCTTAACCCCTTTACTCCCAAGGGTGGTTTGCACGTTAAGGCCGGGCCAATTTTTACAATTCTGACCACGGTCCCTTTATGAGGTATTAACTCTGAAACGCTTCCATGGATCCTGGTGATTATGACATTATTTTCTCATGATATATTGTACTTCATGTTAGTGGTAAAATTTATTTGATATGACTTGCGTTTATTTGTGAAAAAACAGAAATTTAGCAAATTTTGAAAATTTTGCAATTTTTCAACTTTGAATTTTCATGCCCTTAAATAACAGAGATATGGCACACAAAATACTTAATAAATAACATTTCCCACATGTCTACTTTACATCAGCACAATTTTGGAACCAAAATTTTTTTTTGTTAGGAAGTTATAAGGGTTAAAAGTTAACCAGCAATTTCACCATTTTTTGGGGGGGGGACCACATGACATTTGAAGTCACTTTGAGGGGTCTATATGATGGAAAATACCCAAAAATGATACCATTCTAAAAACTGCACACCTCAAGGTGCTCAAAACCACATTCAAGAAGTTTATTAACCCTTCAGGTGCTTCACAGGAATTTTTTGAATGTTTTAAAAAAATGAACATTTAACTTTTTTCACCAAAAATTATTTCATGTCCATTTTTTTATTTTCCCAAGGGTAACAGGAGAAACTGGACAGCAAAAGTTATTGTGCAATTTGTCCTGAGTACGCTGATACTCCATAAGTGGGGGGGAACCATTGTTTTGGCTCATGGCAGAGCGCGGAAGGGAAGGAGCGCTGTTTGAATTTTTCAACACAATATTGGCTGGAATTGAGATCGAACGCCATGTCACGTTTGGAGAGCCCCTGATGTGCCTGAACAGTGGAAACCCCACACAAGTGACCCCATTTTGGAAACTAGACCCCCAAGGAACTTATGTGTGGTGAGAATTTTGAACCCCCAAGTGCTTCACAGAAGTTTATAGTAGACACCTCCGACCACCCAGACCTTCTGACTCTGACCCGGTATCACTCACCTGGGGATACATACCCGGAATCCCTTACCCGGGCATTTACAGGTATTTATCTTGTTACACACGTCCACGCATCACTAGCCTAAGCACAGGATTTTGCCTGATAGCATAAGGACAATAATATCTATGCAAATTATGCTATCATTTCCTTTTTTATAGTGGGATTAATTATCTTTCTTCTGAAGACTCACCATACCAGTAAAGTATAACTTCCTTTTATCTGTTGTGTTTTTTTGATCCAGTAACCTTATTGGTGTTACTAATAGTCCCTGTTACTGTGACTAATAATCTCTTTCTCTTTACATATATCTAGTGCATCACACATAGAGAGAATCTCTTTTCTCATATGTAGAACTATTTAATGATCTTATGCATATCCTAATAATAAGGTCACATATGGTCTTCTCATATCCTTTTCACTTATCATTATTTATCATTTATTTTACCTTCTGTGGTCAGGAATTTCGATCATGTTTGGGATTTATATTTATTTCGCTATTTGTTTTGTTGTATTTCTTACAGAATCAGGCATTTTTTTTAAAAAGGCTGCATATGTCTGTACTTCAATTTTCGAGTCTATTAACTTGTATATGAATGAATTTCATATGTTTACATCCCAATTTTTGAATTTATCGCTATAGAGTAACAATAAATTTTGCAAGCTATTATTTTTGTGTGCCGGAGTTTATCTAATCAATGTCAATATACCTTTCTCCTGAGCACCTAATTTTGCAGTGAGCACCCCATACCCGTATTACTATGTCGCGTTTGGAAATCCCCTGATGTGCCTAAACAGTGGAAATCCCCTCTCACAAGTGACCCCATTTTGGAAACTAGACCCCCCAAGGAACTTATCTAGATGTGTGGTGAGAACTTTGAACCCCCAAGTGCTTCACAGAAGTTTATAACATAGAGCCATGAAAATAAAAAATCTTATTTTTTTGCACAAAAATGAGATTTTTGCCAATTTTTTATTTTCCAAAGGGTAACAGAAGAAATTGGACCCCAAAAGTTATTGTGCAATTTGTCTTGAGTACGCTGATACCCCATATGTGGGGGTAAGCCACTGTTTTAGCGGAGCTCGGAAGAGAAGGAGCACCGTTTGACTTTTTCAAAGCAGAATTGGCTGGAATTGAGATCAGATGCCATGTCGTGTTTGGAGAGCCCCTGGTGTGCCTGAACAGTGGAAACTCCCCAATTCTAACTCCAACCCTAACCCCAACACACCCCTAACTCTAATCTCAACCCCAACCCTAGCGCTAGCAATAATCCCAACCCTAACCCGAACCCTAATGGGAAAATGGAAATAAATACATTCTTTTTAATTTTATTTTTCCCTAACTAAGGGGGTGATAAAGGGTGGGTTTGATTTACTATTTATAGCGGGTTTTTATGTTTGGCAGCTGTCTCACGCTAAAAGACGCTTTTTATTGCAAAAAATAGTTTTTGCATCACCACATTTTGAAAGCTATAATTTTTCCATATTTTGGCCCACAGAGTCATGTGAGGTTTTATTTTTTGCGGGATGAGATGACATTTTTATTGGTACAATTTTAGGGCACATGACATTTTTATTACTTTTTGGGAGGCAGAATGAACAAAAACCAGCATTTCATGAATTTCTTTTTTTTGGGGGGGCGTTTATACCATTCCGCGTGTGGTAAAACTGATAAATTGGTTTTATTCTTCGGGTCAGTACGATTACAGCAATAACAACAATAAAAACAATTTTATATAAAAAAATAATTATTTTTGCATCGCTTTATTCTGCGTGCTATAACTTTTTTTATTTTTCGCTGATGATGCTGTATGGCGGCTCGATTTTTGCAGGACAAGATGATGTTTTCAGCGGTACCATGTTTATTTATATCCGTCTTTTTGATCGCGTTATTGCACTTTTTGTTCAGCAGTTTGATGATAAAGCATTGCTTTTTTAAGAGGCTTACTAAAGGGGTTAACTAGTGGGACAGTTTTATAGGGCGGGTTGTTATGGATGTGGTGATACTAAATATGTGTACTTTTATTATTTTTTTATTTACATAAAGAAATTTATTGGGGAATTTTTTTTCTTTATTTAGGAATTTTTTGAAAATTATTTTTACAGGTTAATTTATTTTTTTTACATTGTTCCAGTGTGGGACATTACTATGCAAAGTCAGATTGCTGGTCACAGCGATCTGACAGGCAGTGTAGGAGGCTTCTCAGCACCTGCTCTCAGCAGGCACTGAGAAGCCACCTCCCTGCAGCACCTGGAAGGACCCCGTTGCCATCTTGGATCCGAGGGACTGCAGGGAGGAGGCCCTCGGAACAACACGATCACAGGGAAGCACGCAGGGAGCCCCCTAACTGCGCGATGCTTCCCTATGCCACCGGAACTATCTACTATGCTATCGGAACTACTATCATGGTTGATCGCAGTGTGCTGGGGGTTAATCGGGAGCGGTCCGTGACCGCTCCTGGCACATAGTGCCGGGTGTCAGCTGTGATAATCAGCTGACACCTGGCCGCGATCAGCCGTGCTCCCCCCCCATGAGCGCAGCTGATCGAAGATGATGTACTATTCCATCCATGGGCATTAAGTCCCAGGGCCCATGTACGGAATAGTACATCCAATGTCAAGAAGGGGTTAAAGTTAACTGGAGGATCTAATTAAAATATTAAGAAAGTGTAGTTGATGTACTCCTACACTCATAAAGGCTCTACATAAAGTGCAAAACCAGGAAAAATTATCAGAAGGGTCATCCAGTTATCCATTGACCCTTAAAGGCAACAACTGGAGGGCCTCATTCAAATAGTAACATGATTAAAAACACTTTATGCGCTGCTGTCATCTGTCAGCAGATGAGATGAGGCTGGGATGGGTAGTATTTCCCTGTCTCATGTCTTCCTTTATCTCCACCTGGTCCACATGCAAAGAATCATGTTTAATTGTGAGAAGCGACTATTTAAGTAGGCAAAGAAGTGGGATTGTTGTACTGATTATGGTGTCATTGCCACTCACCATCTTTGTGGATTCCTCAAAGTCTTGGAAAACCACACATTTCAGACATCAATGCCCACTCTTCAGTTGTTATGTTTGGAGGCTCACCCAAATACTGATGGGCTGGAGCTGGTATTCGACAACTGGCCTCTGCTGCTCAAAAAGCCTTGTCAGTATGTGCAGTGTGGAGTTCTAGCATGTGGTGACGTCACACACCAGTAAACCACTTTAATTTGACACAAAGCATGTTAAACTGTATGGATGGCAATACAGTCAATGCTTTCACACAAAAAAGTGGTCAACTGCAGCAGCAATATATTTAGCAAAGGACTGCAAAGCCATAAGCCCTGCCTAGAGGCTGTATTCAGCCACTCTCTTTGCTCCAGCAGTTGTCCCTAGGCTAAATGCAGAATGTATCACATTAAAACAGAACAACAACTTAGAAGGACTGTTTGTAGGATGGTTCAGCATCAGCACCAGATGACTCTAATTAATGAAACTGTGCATATAAAAGTCTGGACAACTGCTCTGTCCCTCCAATCACAACTGTCCCTGAGCTGTGCAATGTCGTCCTTTGATAACCTCTGATGAGGTAATGTGGCCAGTCAATTACAGTAATGCTACTACCAAGATGCCTACTCCATTACAGTGACTGGCAAGCAATCTCTGCATGTTCTTTGGCTGTGTAACAGGCACCAAAAATGCGAGGCGGGGTTTTGAGCATTACATCTGAGCACCAGACAATGCTCGTCGATCACCAAGCACATTTAAGCACCCAGATACTCGAATGATATCCAAGTATCGCTGATCGCGTTCGCTCATCACTAGTGGCTAACACTAAATTTGTCTGTGGTAGCCAGTTTTAGAACACTGAGAGAACACTATTACTTATTACACTCACAAAGTCTACATATCGAGTGCCAAACAGTGAACACATATTTGTGACAAAACAATATGAAAGTCTTACTGTAATGTGGACAAAAAATATCAGATAACATGTGATTCCCTCTGCTATGGAGGATGTCTAGTGAGTGGCATGTATAGTAAAGACAGTCCTAGAGTTTTGCTGCAAAAGTTAAATATTGTTACATGCAGGCATTAAAAAAATGGATTTTTATATGCCAATTTTGAATTGAATAGCGTTTGAAGATGATGTGTCATATTATGCGCTTGTTCTTCATATATTTGCCGCATTTTTGAATGTGAGCTAGAAACTGAAATCTGAGACCTCCTTCCTTTCCAATCACTTTTGAAACGTGGCAGGGAAAGAAGATAAACTTTCCCAATGTTGTGCAAAAATTTTTTGACTTTTCTAATGCCATAAAAATGGTGCAAAGGTCTTCATAAATTCTCCCTTGTTTTTCCTAGTTTTAAAATATTGAAATATTGTTTTGTATCAAATCCCTGTAATTAATTTGCTAATTCACTCTGTGAAGAAATAAAAATTCAAGCTATTTACTGGAAAAACTGAAATTAACCCCGACAAACCAGTATGTAAAATTGTTGTTGGGTTTGGAGGGTGAACAAGGTCTAGATACTAAGACGTTTGCTGTTTTAACATCTTTATCATTAAAGGGGTGGTCCTAACATCTATTTAAATCATGAATGTGTGTCTATCTAATTTGTTTTCTAATATATTTTAATAATAAAGTCCCTGTCGTTCCTTCTCAATGTTATGTTTTATTTTTGCCTGCTTCCTATTTGATGCTTTGTTTGAAAATCCATAGTGCATGCTGAAATACTCAAGAAAGTCATCATCAGGGGTCATTTCCACAGCCTCTGCCCCCACCCTTCCTGAAATAAAGCATCAGTGACGTCTGGTTCAGCTGTCCCTACTGTACTGAGCATGCGTCAGTTGTCAATTCTGACAGATTCTTAGAAGGATTTTGTTATTGTGCAATATTCTATTTTATGAACAGTGACAGTGCACTCCCTCGCCAGCTCTGATGAGAAGTGACAAGCCTGCAAGAGAGCGCACGGTTAGTGTGCTTTGTAAGGAGTAGATGATGAGCAGAGAACAGTCCAGCCCTCAAAAGTGCAATCACTGATGACACTTTATTTCAGGGTCTGGGAGGAGACGGCCGCAGTGACTGTAGCTTCTGCCCTCGGATGACGTATGTCTCGTTTGAGTATCCCAGCATACACTGGGGATTTTCAAAAGAAGCATTATCAAAGAAGAAGTAGGTGAAAAAAATAAAAACAAAGCAATTAGAGTAGTGAGGGAACGGTAGAGATTTTTAAATTAAAGTATATTAGAAAATATGATTAGATTATGCCATTAAATAGACAGACATTTAAAATTAAAACAAATATTAGTTTCGGATTTATGGAGATTGTTCTTTATTCTGCTTGGTACTTACATTACAGGGCTTCAAATAGCCAAAACATGCCCAGTATAAGAATGTATCTGATTTATTTCCACTGCACCTTACTTTGTAATTCTGTGGTCTCAGCAATCAACTCTTTGTGGTTGCCTGTTTTTTAATCTCTTTTAATGTAATATGTTCGGAATAAAGCAAACTATAAATCTTATATGATAATTATTGTATTATGATGGCAAAAACTGAAAATAGTAATATGGAGAACTAAAAAGAGCAAACATTACAAGAATGACGGCAGCTCAATGACCCAGTTTCCATTACTAAGTCTTCTCATCAGTGATGGAACGAGCAAGCAGAGGACAAAGCTGTAGGTACAAAAGAAAATAAAAATTACTATTTTATAAAAAGCAGTTACATGTACAGTAGTAGAAATATAAAAGATGATCTCCGGCTATGTATCTGCCCAGGATTGCTGATTTATGGGTTCGGACAGATCCTAACAGATCTTACTAATTGCCCTTCCAATATTCCATACATCTGCAGAATCTATTGGATATGCTATAGGTATGTGATTAGAGGGATATATATGGAGTAGGATATATGGAACCAGCAAGGGAGGTCCTCAGCAGTTACCATTTTTTACTCACTATGATAGAAAGTGGCGACTTCTTTATCGGGAACTGTAATTTCATCATGTCTCATACATGATTGTTCAGACCTTTTAATATTTACATATATGTGGAAGTAAAGTACCTGATTCAGAATATGTACCTGATTTTGGTAAGCAGTCGTTGTCTCTCATTAAATGTTTGTGAAAGGGTTTGCCGAAATAATCATCCATAATATCTCTATCCAGCATCCGGTCAAACTCAAACAAGCATTGTGTGCGATCACTGAAGAGGAGGTTCTGGCCGTAACTGGAAGAAAACATCTGAAATATGTCCTTCTGGGATCCGGTCCGTCCATAGAGAGACTAAAGGAAAGCACAAATATTGGGATTAGAAATCCAGCACATACAGGGGTTGGACAAAATAATGGAAACACCTAACGTTTTGGCATCATAATCTTGGAACATGTTATAAACATGCAAACTGTGACATATGGTAATATTCTGTAGTTGATTATTTGTGTTATGTGATATGTGTATGTAAATTAACTGTTTGTTTTGCAGAATTGTAAGAAGAACATTGATGAGAACCTGATACCAATGGCAGACCTCTCAGATTTTCAAAGAGGCCAAATTGTTGGTGCTCGTATGCAGGCGCTAGTGTAACAGAAAGTGCCCGAATGCTTGGCGTGTCAAGAGGTACTGTCTCCAAAGTAATCACTGCGTTTGAAAGAGAAGGAAAAACGTCTGCAGCAAAGCACAGGTCCGGCCGAAAGTCGCAGTTGACTGAGAGAGACCGTCGGACTCTAAAGCGAATTGTGAGAGAAGATCGCAAAACTACGGCTCCGAAAAAATAATTGCTGAGCTCAATGAACACCTACAGAACCCAGTTTCCATGAAAACTGTTCGTCAGGAGCTGCACAAATCTGGATTCCACGGAAGAGCTGCAATTCGAAAACCGCTGCTCTCAATGACAAATGTTTCCAAGCATTTAGAGTGGTGTAGAAACCTCCAGAGTTGGTCCCTCGAGCAGTGGAAACATGTGATATTCTCAGACGAATCATCGTTTACCCTATTTCCGACCTCCGGCCGAGTGTACGTTTGGAGACAGCCGAAAGAAGCATTCCATCCAGACTGCCTTCTCCCAACCGTAAAACATGGCGGAGGTTCTGTGATGATCAGGGGTGCTATTTCGTGGAGATCCGCTGGGCCAATGATATCCCTTCATGGAAGAATTAACAGCCGCGATTATTTAGGCATTTTGGGCGACCAAGTGCATCCTATGGTTCAAGCACTGTTCCCGGAGGGGAACACCATCTTTCAGGATGATAATGCACCAATTCATACAGCTAGAATCGTTAAAGCATGTCACGAGGAACATTGTAATAAAGTTGAGCATCTCATCTGGCCCCCACAATCCCCAGACCTTAACATTATTGAGCATTTATGGCCGATTTTAGAGATTCAAGTTAGACGTCGATTTCCGCGCCATCATCGCTCAAAGAACTAGAGGGTATTTTAACTGAAGAATGGGCTACAATTCCTTTGGAAACAATTCACACCTTGTTTGAATCCATACCTCGGAGAATTGAGGCTGTAATCTCCGCAAAAGGTGGACCTACACCATATTAAACTAACTTTTGTTGATGTTTCCATTATTTTGTCCAACCCCTGTATACAGTGGGGCAAAAAGTATTTAGTCAGTCAGCAATAGTGCAAGTTCCACCACTTAAAAAGATGAGAGGCGTCTGTAATTTACATCATAGGTAGACCTCAACTATGGGAGACAAACTGAGAAAAAAAAATCCAGAAAATCACATTGTCTGTTTTTTTTTCATTTTATTTGCATATTATGGTGGAAAATAAGTATTTGGTCAGAAACAAGCAATCAAGATTTCTGGCTCTCACAGACCTGTAACTTCTTCTTTAAGAGTCTCCTCTTTCCTCCACTCATTACCTGTAGTAATGGCACCTGTTTAAACTTGTTATCAGTATAAAAAGACACCTGTGCACACCCTCAAACAGTCTGACTCCAAACTCCACTATGGTGAAGACCAAAGAGCTGTCAAAGGACACCAGAAACAAAATTGTAGCCCTGCACCAGGCTGGGAAGACTGAATCTGCAATAGCCAACCAGCTTGGAGTGAAGAAATCAACTGTGGGAGCAATAATTAGAAAATGGAAGACATACAAGACCACTGATAATCTCCCTCGATCTGGTGCTCCACGAAAAATCCCACCCCGTGGTGTCAGAATGATCACAAGAACGGTGAGCAAAAATCCCAGAACCACGCGGGGGGGACCTAGTGAATGAACTGCAGAGAGCTGGGACCAATGTAACAAGGCCTACCATAAGTAACACACTACGCCACCATGGACTCAGATCCTGCAGTGCCAGACGTGTCCCACTGCTTAAGCCTGTACATGTCCGGGCCCGTCTGAAGTTTGCTAGAGAGCATTTGGATGATCCAGAGGAGTTTTAGGAGAATGTCCTATGGTCTGATGAAACCAAACTGGAACTGTTTGGTAGAAACACAACTTGTCGTGTTTGGAGGAAAAAGAATACTGAGTTGCATCCATCAAACACCATACCTACTGTAAAGCATGGTGGTGGAAACATCATGCTTTGGGGCTGTTTCTCTGCAAAGGGGCCAGGACGACTGATCCGGGTACATGAAAGAATGAATGGGGCCATGTATCGTGAGATTTTGAGTGCAAACCTCCTTCCATCAGCAAGGGCATTGAAGATGAAACGTGGCTGGGTCTTTCAACATGACAATGATCCAAAGCACACCGCCAGGGCAACGAAGGAGTGGCTTCGTAAGAAGCATTTCAAGGTCCTGGAGTGGCCTAGCCAGTCTCCAGATCTCAACCCTATAGAAAACCTTTGGAGGGAGTTGAAAGTCCGTGTTGCCAAGCGAAAAGCCAAAAACATCACTGCTCTAGAGGAGATCTGCATGGAGGAATGGGCCAACATACCAACAACAGTGTGTGGCAACCTTGTGAAGACTTACAGAAAACGTTTGACCTCTGTCATTGCCAACAAAGGATATATCACAAAGTATTGAGATGAAATTTTGTTTCTGACCAAATACTTATTTTCCACCATAATATGCAAATAAAATGAAAAAAAAACAGACAATGTGATTTTCTAGATTTTTTTTTCTCAGTTTGTCTCCCATAGTTGAGGTCTACCTATGATGTAAATTACAGACGCCTCTCATCTTTTTAAGTGGTGGAACTTGCACTATTGCTGACTGACTAAATACTTTTTTGCCCCACTGTATCTGTAGAAGGCCTCGCTCACACGAGCGTATAACACGGCCGAGTGCTATGCCATGTTTTATCGCATAGCACTTGGACCAGTGTTATTCTGTGGGGCAGCACGCTGCGGGTGCATACGATATTTGGATCGCCCTCTCCCATTCAAGTCTATGGGTGCGTGTAAAACATGTTATCTGAGTGCAGTCTAATTGCCACGGACCCAGGCAGTGGAGAAAATGGAGAAATTAATTTCTCCATCTTCATCACACCTTTGCTGCGATTCTCTAATGCGAGAGAATTGAATCACACCAAAGTGACACTTGGATCCAACTCTGACAGAGTTTGATCCGAGTGTCATTAACATAATCTGCCCAATTCTCTTGCACGAGAGAACATATGCTTGTTTGACACTGGCTTAAATCTGTATATTGCATCCCAACTAGTCATAGACAGGACATGTAGACATGGGCAACATGGTGGCTCAGTGGTTAGCACTGTTGCTTTGCAGCGCTGGGGTCCTGGGTTCAAATCCCGCCAAGTACAATATCTGCAAAGAGTTTGTATGTTCTCCCTGTGTTTGCGTCGGTTTACTCCGGGTTCTCCAGTTTCCTCCCACACTCCAAAGACATATACTATACATATACATCTAAATAAAATGGGAATGGTTGGTGACCCAGATCAGCATGCTGAACTTGCAGAATGGGCAAACAAAAATTGGAACAGGACCCTCAATTTACACAGAACATTATGTTCAGTGATGAAGCAAACTTTTTTGGGTGGGCCATTTATAGGGATACACCTAAATAAAATGGGAATGATGACAATTTTTCCTGCGTAGGGTGTCTTGCATTGAAATCTGCTGCAATGACCAGACATCAACACAATTTCTATCTGCTCCTTACGTGTTCACCTCTGCGACATGTCAATGACTGTAAACAAAGAGAAACTTGTAAATAACTCATGAAAGAATAAATTTACATTAAAACCAAGCACACCATTGTTTTTCTTGTGAAATTCTCAATAAGTTTGATGTGTCACATGACCCTCTCTTCCTATTGAAAAAAATAAAGTTGGATCCAAAATGGGCGACTTCAAAATGGCCGCCATGGTCATCACCCATCTTGAAAAGATTCCCCCTTCCATATACTAATGTGCCACAAACAGGAAGTTGATATCACCAACCATTTCCATGTTATGTATGTGTTTCCATATAAATGGCCCATCCTGTAGATTGTGAGCCCCATTGGGGACCGTGTTGATAATGTATGTAAAGCGCTCAGGAATATGATAACATTATATAAGCAAAGCATAATAAATATATAATGATAGGCCATGACATTAAAAACCACCTGCCTAACATTGTGTAGGTGTTACACCCGGTCCCCGTCCTGGCGCTGCGCCCAGGTCTGCCGCTGTTACACCTGGCTCCCGTCCTGGCGCTGCGTCCAGGCCTGCCGCTGCTCTCCGTTCTGGGCACTCATCTTGAGCCTCTCATGCTGCTGCTCAGCATTCTGTTCTCCCTCCTGCCTCCTCCTCCTGGCGTCCTGTGAGGAGATCTGTAACTAAGGCTATTAAGGCACGCCCGCCCGCTCTCTTGCCTTCTTAAAGGGGCGGCGTGCATTATTCATAAAATGCAGTCAACCAATGGCAGCGCACTGGCTGCTATTTCTGGCCTCTCCTCCATAGGAAGAGCGCTGGAGCAACGAGTATCTATCATTGCTACATCCGATTCTCATGCTAACCTGTCTGCACTGCATATGCAGTCTCTGTGCATTGTCTAATGCTCTCTGTTTCCACAGCATATCAGTATCCTGTGTTACCTGGTTATATCAGCAACGATCTGGACCTAAGCCATCCTGTTCCGCCTACAGCCATCTGAGTCCAAGGACTGTGTGAAGGTCACTAGAACCGACTCCTTACCAACTAACCGGATCCAGCGCATTACGGACTCTGCTGTAACTTTTTTTATATCCCTTTTGGTCCCGCTGGGACAGCTGCCACGTGTTCGGGGTCTAACTGGAGGGAGCACCTGTGTCCTCCGGGTATTCCATTCTGGCCCTGCCTGAGGGGCTTTACTACGGGTGCCCGGGGCTCACTAGTCACGCCCCCTTCGGAGCCCCCCGGACCGTGGTCCCGAGGTTCCACTTAAAAAATAAAAATGAATGTGAACTTCACCATCTCTGCCTCCGCTTCCATTCGTTACAGATTGCTCCGGCCATGGAATCCACTGGACCCCAGAGGCCTCCGACTTTGGAGTTGTGCCAAGAGGTTACCCGTTTAAGAGATCAACAGGATAAGATCACGACGTATCTACGTAACCTGTCCACCCGCATGGATTCTCTGCAGAACCCGGCTGCTCCTGATTCACCTAGCAACACCCAGGTACCTGCTGTCATGACAAGCAAGGGCCCCCGCCTTGGCGGCTCCTACCCGCTTCCATGGTGATCCCACTCAGTGTCGGGGTTTTCTCAATCAGTGTACCCTACACTTCGAAATATTGGGGCATATGTTTGCTTCTCACCGTGCCAAAGTGGGCTTCATGATGTCACATCTAGCAGGAGAGGCTCTCGCCTGGCTGAATCTGTTATGGGAGAGAGGAGACCCGCTGGTTAATGATCTTCAATCTTTCCTAGAAACTATTAAGCAGGACCTTTGTTGAACCTGGCCGGGTCACGTCGACCACTTCTGCCCTGCTTCCCTTACGCCAAGGAACCCTCACGGTGGCTCAGTATGCTGTTCAGTTCCGCACCCTCTCGTCTGAGTTATCTTGGAACAATGAGGCCTTGCTGGCTACCTTCTGGGAGGGCCTATCTGGAAAAATTAAGGATGAGCTGGCGGGACGGGACAGGCCTACCATCTTGGATGACCTGATTTCCTTGGCGACCCGGATTGACCTGCGCTTTCAGGAGCGTTCCATGGAGATTAAGCGTGACAGGAGGCCCTACCACCTGGACTCTAATTCTTCCAAGACGTCTACCTCATCCTCTTCTCCCGAAGCTATGGAGGTAGACCGAGTAAGTCTGGCCAGCCGCCGCCAGGAGGCGCATCGCAAAACGGAAGTTGTCTGTACTGTGGTAGTTCCAAACACCTGATCCGCTCCTGTTCAAAGAAGTCGTAAAACTCCTGTGCCTAGGCTGGGTAGGAGAGGCCACCCTAGGTAGAGAATGTTCCTCTCCTTTGTTGCAGATCTCAGTCTCCATGACCTGTGGAGCAATAAAATTTTCTGGACTCTGTCTGTTGGACTCCGGAGCTGCCGGAAGCTTTATCCAGCAGACGCTTGTGGAACGCTACCACTTACCAGTTCAGGCTCTTCCCGACCCGTTGCGGGTAACCGCTGTCGATGACCAGCCTCTGACCGAACCCATCCAGTTCCAGACTGAGTCAGTGGAACTTCGGGTAGGTCCTATGAATTCTGAAAGAATCAGTTTTTATGTGTACCCTGGTTTGTCTCACCCCTTGCTTCTAGGTTTGCCTTGGTCTCAGAAACATGAACCAGTCCTTAATTGGAGAACAGGCGAAATTCTACATTGGGGAGATTCCTGCTCGGACTGTTGTTTAACCCGGATTGAATCAGCTTCACCCCCGGTCCAACCTGCTACCCTGCCTGGATTACCATCCGCTTACTGGTCCTTCTCGGATATCTTCGGGAAAAAGGAGGCTGAAAAACTTCCTCCCCACAGGTCGTATGACTGTCCAATAGACCTTCTTCCTGGAACATCTCCTCCCCGTGGGAGAGTTTACCCTCTTTCCCAGGCAGAGACTCAGGCTATGTCGGACTACATCCAGGATAACTTGGCCAGAGGATTTATCCGAAAATCATCGTCACCGACAGGAGCAGGCTTCTTCTTCGTGAAGAAAAAGGACAGATCCCTGCGGCCCTATATCGACTACCGAGGACTGAACCAGATCACGGTAAAAAACAGGTACCCTTTGCCTCTAATTTCAGAACTCTTTGACCGTCTCCGAGGGGCCAGGATCTTCACCAAGCTGGATCTCAGAGGGGCTTATAATTTGATCTGAATCAGAGATGGAGACGAATGGAAAACAGCCTTCAACACTTGTGATGGCCACTACGAGTACCTGGTAATGCCGTTTGGTCTAAGCAATGCTCCCCCTGTTTTCCAAGAGTTCATCAATTACATTTTCAGGGATCTGCTTTACACCTGTGTTGTTGTCTACCTAGATGACATTCTGATTTTTTCTACTGACTTGGTCTCGCATCGCAGACAAGTGCGCCTGGTCTTACAGAGGCTCAGGGAGAACAGACTGTACGCCAAGTTTGAAAAGTGCCTCTTTGAACAATCCTCTTTGCCTTTCCTCGGTTACAGTATTTCCTCCACAGGATTAAAAAGGGATCCAGAGAAGTTATCGGCTGTACTCAAGTGGCCTCGTCCGTCTGGGTTGAAGGCTAAACAGCGATTCCTGGGCTTCGCCAACTACTACAGGCAATTCATTCCTAACTTCTCCACCCGAGTGGCGCCCATCTCAGCTCTAACCCGGAAAGGTACAAATCCGAAGGATTGGCCTCCTTAGGCTGAGGAGGCCTTTGTTTCTCTCAAAAAGGCCTTTGCTGTCGCACCTGTTCTTCATTGTCCTAACTCCAATGAACAATTTTTTCTTGAGGTCGATGCCTCTTGAGTAGGTGCGGGAGCTGTACTAATGTGAAGCAAAAAAAGAAGAAATATGCAGCACTCACCGATGTAGCTGAAAAACTGTGAGTCTTTATTTCACATAATTTCCATCAAATGTGTGGACATGCAGGACGTAGAGGAATGCTAGGGGAGGGAGGTGCCGGACAACGGCCGTTTCGCGATTACTCGCTTCTACGGGTCCAGGTGAGGGGATTAGCTAAAGGTCATTCCCTTTATAGGATCACAGACCTTACTAATTAACATACATAACAGGCTGTGAAACAAACATTTACAAAAAAATATATAGTTATACAATATACAGAGTGCAAGATACTAGTAAAGAATAAATCTTTCCATATCGATTTACAAGATAATCTATATTTTTACAATATCATAGGAAGATTATAATTTAAATAACTTTACATACAATTTTTTATATAACATTTTTATAAAAATACTGATAGATCGATCTGGTCATTTAGTCCCAAAGGACCTTGTGCGTTCGCTTTCAGGATCCATTTTGCTTCTTGTTGCAATAAAGCTTTGTCATGGCTACCTCCTTGAGGTGGAAAATTGACCTTTTCAATCCCTGCAAAACTCAAAATTTCTGGGTTAGCTTTATGCACATCTTGAATATGCTTAATTAATCGCAGTGAGCCCTTTCCTGATGTAATAGATCTATAGTGTTCACCAAAACGTATCGTAAGTGGTCTTATAGTTTTTCCAATATAAAAATAACCACATGGACAAAAAATAATATAAACCACGAATTTAGTTTGACAAGAAATGTAGTTTTGTACCTTATGTTCAATAGAGCCAAAATGTATAGAATTCCCTGTCAGATGAAGATGACAGTATTTGCAGTGACCACATTTATAATTTCCTTTTATTGATAAATCTCGTAGCCAATTTTTTTGAAGGGGACGAAGTCTATGATGTACTAATAAATCACCTATATTATGTGCCCTTTTGTATGCAAATTGAGGAACTAATTTACCATCTGTGTGTAAGGTTTTTTCTGCATCAATGAGATGCCAGTGTTTTCTCACTGCTGCTTGTATTGCTCTATCCATTGCACTATGTTTGAAACAAAAATTAAATTTTTTTGTAGGTTTGACTACACTATTTAATTTTTTAGTCCTTTCCTTTAATAAATCCATCTGAGAAAATTTTTTTACCCTTTCATATGCTTCATTTAATAAAGTCATAGTGTATCCCCTTTGCAAAAAACGTTGTTTCAGCTCAGAAATTTGTTCGGGAGCTGTACTAACCCAGAAATCGTCCTCTGGGCGAATGTATTCCTGTGGTTTTTTTCCAAGGTTTTTTCTTCCGCAGAGAGGAATTATTCTGTTGGAGATCGGGAATTGTTGGCTATCAAATTGGCTCTGCAGGAGTGGAGGCATCTTCTAGAAGGAGCTCTTCATCAGGTAGTCGTATACACCGATCACAAAAACCTTGCTTACCTCCAAACTGCACAGAGGCTGAATCCTCGTCAAGCCCGCTGGGCTTTGTTTTTTGCTCGTTTTAACTTTGTTCTTCATTTTCGCCCAGCTGACAAAAATGTCAAAGCAGACGCACTTTCCAGAGCCTTTCTACCTCCTAATCAAGAAGAACCGCAGCACATCATTGAACCCTCAAGGTTAGTCGCCGTCGCTTCTACTGATCTTGCCCGGCTGCCTCCCGGGAAGACTTTCGTGTCAGCTTCTGAGCGTACTAGTGTCCTTCAGTGGGGTCACTCGTCCAAGTTGGCTGGTCACGCCGGCCAGAGAAAGACTCTGAAACTCATCTCTTGGTACTACTGGTGGCCTGCCATGGCTAAGGACATTCTGGAGTACGTCACAGCCTGTCCTTCCTGTGCTCGTAACAAGACGGCCAAGCATCTACCCGCAGGTAGGCTTCAGCCTCTTCTAATTCCGTCTGCCCCCTGGCAGCATATCGCGATGGACTTCATCACAGATCTTCCGATCTCATCTGGCTGTTCTGTGGTGTGGGTAGTGGTGGATCGCTTCTCTAAAATGGCTCACTTCGTTCCGCTACCCGGTCTTCCAACTGCTCCTGAGTTGGCGGACCTGTTCATCCGGCACATCTTCCGTCTCCATGGTTTCCCTCTCCACATCGTGTCTGACAGAGGAGTCCAGTTCACGTCAAGATTCTGGAGAGCAGTTTGTAAACTGGTAAGAATTGAACTGGATTTTTCCTCAGCGTACCATCCCCAGTCCAATGGACAAGTGGAGAGGACAAATAAAATCCTGGCTGGATTTCTGCGTCACTCTCAACGCTCATCATGACGACTGGGTAGACTTACTGTCCTGGGCCGAATTTTCTTACAACAATCAAGTAAATGAATCTTCTGGAAAGTCTCCCTTTCAGATTGTCTTCGGATTGCAACCCGGAATACCTCTTCCCATCTCCAGATCATCTGGCGTTCCAGCTGCCGATACTTTCTCCGAAGATTTTTCTAAGGTCTGGAGGGATACCAAAACTGCTCTGGAGAAAGCCTCCCAGCGTATGAAAAGGCATGTGGACAAGAGACGTTTGGATGCGCCTATCTGTAGTCCCGGAAACAAGGTATGGCTCTCTTCTAAGTACATCCGGTTAAAGATGCCATCCTACAAATTGGGTCCCTGGTTCATCGGACCATTTGAGATCTTGAGACAGATCAATCTAGTCTCGTACAAGCTGAAGTTGCCCACTTCCCTACGTGTGCCTAACTCCTTTCATTTTTCTCTCCTCAAACCAGTAGTTTTGAGTCCCTTCTTGGAGGATGATGTTTTTGAGGTAAAACATATCCTGGCCGTAAAAAAAGTAAGGGGTAAGACCTGCTACCTGGTGGACTGGAAGGGTTTTGGTCCCGAGGAGAGATCTTGGGAGCCTAGGGAGAACATCCAGGCTCCTCTTCTCCTTAAACGGTTCTACGCAGGCTTGAAGAAGAGGGGGTGTAAAGAGGGGGATACTATTACACCCAGTCCCCGTCCTGGCGCTGCGCCCAAGTCTGCCGCTGTTACACCTGGCCCCCGTCCTGGCGCTGCGTCCAGGCCGGCCGCTGCTCTCCGTTCTGGGCACTCACCTCGAGCCTCTCATGCTGCTCAGCATTCTGTCCTCCCTCCTGCCTCCTCCTGGCGTCCTGTGAGGAGATCTGTAACTAAGGCTATTAGGGCACGCCCGCCCGCTCTCTTGCCTTCTTAAAGGGGCGGCGTGCATTATTCAAAAAATGCAATCAACCAACGGCAGCGCACTGGCTGCTATTTCTGGCCTCTCCATAGGGAGAGCGCCGGAGCAACGAGTATCTATCTTTGCTACATCCGGTTCTCATGCTAACCTGTCTGCACTGCATCTGCAGTCTCTGTGCATTGTCTAATGCTCTCTGTTTCCACAGCATATCAGTATCCTGTGTTACCTGGTTATATCAGCAACCATCTGGGCCTAAGCCATCCCATTCCGCCTACAGCCATCCGAGTCCAAGGACTGTGTGAAGGTCACTAGAACCGACTCCTTACCAACTAACTGGATCCAGGACCCAGCGCATTACGGACTCTGCTGTAACTTTTGTTATCCCTTTTGGTCCCGCTGGGACAGCTGCCACGTGTTCGGGGTCTAACTGGAGGTAGCACCTGTGTCCTCTGGGTATGCCATTCTAGTCCTGCCTGAGGGGCTTTACTACGGGTGCCCGGGGCTCACTAGTCACGCCCCCGTCGGAGCCCCCCGGACCGTGGTCCCGAAGTTCCACTTAAAAAATAAAAACGAATGTGAACTTCACCATCTCTGCCTCCGCTTCCATTCGTTACAGTAGGTCCCCATTGTTCCACATAAACAGTGGGCTCCATGAGACCAACGAAGGTATCCTGTGGTTTATGGCTCCAAGAACCCTCTTGCTGGTTTAACCTTCCTTGTACCACTACTTTCAATTATTCCAAGGTTTGTCCAAAAGTATAAATCTCCAACAAGCGTAAGAAGTGAGAGTGCAGCAGCCATTAGTGGTCGCTGATTGGCTGCAGGGCTTACGTGGCATAATAATGTCATTCTTGCTCCGGTGCCGACATCACTACCTAGACAGTTTGGGCCCCATCGATTGCTTATTCTATTTTCTGCCTGTGTTTTGTGCTTCATATTGTCTCACTGCCAATATATGTTTGGGGGCTATCTATGCCTTTGGGTTCTACTCCGGGGCAGTTTAGCTTTACCCTTTCTTCCCTTAGGCTTAGTTAATTCTTTGGCTGTGCCGAGGCGTCTAGGGCAACGTAGGTACATCCCACGGCTAATTCTAGTTGTGTTGTCAGTTTAGGGGTCTGCAATCCGCTTAGTTACCAACCTTTCTGGTTATCTGGTTGCCTAGCGTATTCCTCGGCTATCCTCCTCAGTTACCAAATCATAACAGGCCCCAATACATCAAGATTCGCAAAGTTCACATTGGTCTTGTTGAGGTGGCATGATGGAGTCAGATGATCCTGATTCATTAAGAGGAGCATGCTTGTTAATGAATCAAGAGAGTCTGACAAGTGCCATGTGCTTCTTCGTGCCTCACCACAAAACTTACTCTAGTTAGGGACTGGAGTAAGATTTCTGGTGTAACTAACACAACAGCTCGTCATTTTGGAGGAGTCAGCTGAAACTGGTGAAAAACTCCTGTAGTCGCTAAATTTTTGCCCAACTCAACACAAATTTTGTGAACTTTTAAAGTGATTTTGACATAATGGCTTTGCTGAATCGGGGCCAAAGTGTGTTATTATGTTTGTGAGCGTAAACATTGCCATGTAGTAACACAAATTACAAATTTTCACCACGGTGAAATCCATTTCTGCATTTATTTATTGGCTCGGCAGCCATGTAAGTCACTTACTTCCTGATTTTGCATAATTCTTACAACATCTTTGACACTCTCCGGTCTGGTGACGGTAACTTGATTTGCGATGCCTGAAAGTTTACATGTTTTGTAGTTGCTGACAGGAGCACGAGATCCATCAGGACATAACAACTCAAAATCTGCGGATTTTAAATCCTTCGCCCAAAGTGCCGGATTTTTACCTGAAGGACAAATAACATCATTTGTACACACTATACAGTAATAATCAGAGTCACCCGCATTAGTCAGACTCAGAATGGGGGATATATTTGTTGAAGATAACACAAACCCATTGAGCGCTCCATGGAGACACAGATATGGGGACATATGACAATAAAGAGATCAGGGAAATTTGGATATGTCTCCATTGTATCTGAAGTGATCCTTTACCTATGAAATAATGAATTCATAAATTAACCTGGTAATGACCGTTGTTTTCTGTTTCTCACTGTATACAGAATTTCTGCTGGCTGTCAGTGAATTGAATATTCATTTAGCTTCATTTATCAGCTTAGGATAGAGGTTTCATTCTAAATGTAAAGAATAATGTTTCATTCATTCACAGCTATCAGAAATCTTAAAATATGAGAAATAGAAATACCAAATACCAAATGCACAAGGGCGGGCTGGGCGGGATGGCAGGGAGGCAAATGCCTCCCGGGCCGCTTCCCCAGCAGCTGTGCAGGGCCGGCCGCCTGATGGTCCTGCACAGGGAACTGCGTGCGGCCGTGTCTGCTGTGCTGTGATGTGGCCGGCAGCAGACACGGCCGCGCACCTGTCTGTCTCAGCCGCGGTCTGCGGCTTTAAGTCGGCAGCGGCCTGCAGCAGCCTCCTCAGCGGCGCCACACTGTCTGCTCCGTGCTCTCTGATTGGTGAGGCATCACACAGCAGCATATAGTGACTGCTGCTCCACCAATCAGTGAGCAGGAAACACACTGCTGCGTCATTGCTGCTCCAGTCCACCAATCAGCGGTGACCTATATACTGTATATATGGGGGGGAAATTGTGGCCATCGTACTGTGTATATGGGGAGAAACTGCGGCCATCCTACTGTATATATGGGGGGGAAACTGCGGCCTTCATACTGTGTATATGGGGGGGAAATTGTGGCCATCATACTGTGTATATGGGGGGAAACTGTGGCCATCATACTGTGTATATGGGGGGAAACTGTGGCCATCATACTGTGTATATGGGGGGGAAACTGTGGCCATCATACTGTGTATATGGGGGGGAAATTGTGGCCATCATACTGTGTATATGGGGAGAAACTGCGGCCATCATACTGTGTATATGGGGGGGAAACTGCGGCCATCATACTGTGTATATGGGGGGGAAACTGTGGCCATCATACTGTATATATGGGGAGAAACTGTGGCCATCATACTTTATATATGGGGAGAAACTGCGGCCATCATACTGTGTATATGGGGGGGAAATTGCGGCCATCATACTGTGTATATGGGGGGGAAACTGTGGCCATCATACTGTGTATATGGGGAGAAACTGCGGCCATCATACTGTGTATATGGGGGGGAAACTGTGGCCAACATACTATGTATATGGGGAGAAACTGTGGCCATCATACTGTGTATATGGGGATAAACTGCGGCCATCCTACTGTATATATGGGGGGGAAACTGCGGCCATCATACTGTGTATATGGGGGGGAAACTGCGGCCATCATACTGTGTATATGGGGGGGAAACTGTGGCCATCATACTGTGTATATGGGGAGAAACTGTGGCCATCATACTGTGTATATGGGGAGAAACTGTGGCCATCATACTGTATATATGGGGGCTGGGGACATCCTACCATGTATATGGGGTGGAACTGGGACCACCATACTTTATATGGGGGTTGGGGCCATCATACTATATATATGAGTGAACTGGGGCCAGCATACTATATATATATATATGAGGAAGCTGGGGTCATCATACTATATATATATATATATATATATATATATATATATATATAGGTGAACTGGGGCCACTTTATTATATACATGTGAGAACTGGAGCCATATATATATATATATATATAATATATATGAACTGGGGGTCATCATATATATGGGGTGAGCTGGGGATATCTTACAATATATATGGGGAGAACTGGTGCCTCCATACTATATACTGTATATGGGGCTGTGGGACCATCATACTTTATATATTAGGGAGCTGGGTTCATCATACTATATACAGTATATGGGGGAACTGGAACCATCCTTCTATATACACGGGGGCAACTGGGGCCACCAAACTATTTATTTGGTGCAGTGGGGACCTTTATACTATATATACAGGGCAGTGGGGCCATCATACTATACAGTTGAAACCAGAAGTTTCCATACACTATCTAAAGACACATATGACCTAAAACGGGCAAGCTTTATTCTGATTTCATGTCAGATAGAGAAAAACATGCAGATTTGTATTTTTATACAGTATATAGTGGATGTAAACTTCTGGTTTCAACTGTAAATACATAGGGGGCAGTGGGGATTTCATACTATATACAGGGAGCAGTGGGGACCTTCATACTATATATAGGGGGCAGGGGGACCTTCATGCTGTATATAAGGTCATTAGGGACCATCATACTATATTTAGGGGCAATGGGAACATCTTATTTTATATAGGGGCTATGTAGCCATTTTACTATATATAGGGAGATCTGGGGTCCTCAATGTATAACAAAGGGCTTTGGGGATCATCGTATTTTGTTTTGTGGTATGTAGGGCCATCATTCTGTATATTCAGAGCTTTGTGGGCACTCAGAGGACATTATTTGTTATAAATGGGGATATTATTAGTTTTAATAGGGGCACTCAGGTTCCATTACTTTTTTCTTAGGGCTCGGTTCTCCTCCCATATCTCTGTAGTAAGCTCCGTTCTGCTCCTATACTTCTGTAGTAAGCTTGGTTCTGCTCCTATATCTCTGTAGTAAGCTAGGTTCTGCTCGTATATCTCTGTAGTAAGCTCAGTTCTCCTCCCATATCTCTGTAGTAAGCTCCGTTCTGCTCCTATATCTCTGTAGTAAGCTCGGTTCTCCTCCCATATCTCTCTAGTAAGCTCGGTTCTGCTCCTATATCTCTGTAGTAAGCTTGGTTCTGCTCCCAGATCTCTGTAGTAAGCTCCTTTCTGCTCCCATATCTCTGTAGTAAGTTCCGCTCTGCTCCTATACTTCTGTAGTAAACTTGGTTCTGCTCCCATATCTCTGTAGTATGCTCGGTTCTGCTCCCATATCTCTGGAGTAAGCTCAGTTCTGCTCCTATATCTCTGTAGTAAGCTCGGTTCTGCTCCCATATCTCTGTAGTATGCTCGGTTCTGCTCCTATATCTCTGTAGTAAGCTCAGTTCTCCTCCCATATCTCTCTAGTAAGCTCGGTTCTGCTCCTATATCTCTGTAGTAAGCTTGGTTCTGCTCCCAGATCTCTGTAGTAAGCTCCTTTCTGCTCCCATATCTCTGTAGTAAGTTCCGCTCTGCTCCTTTACTTCTGTAGTAAGCTTGGTTCTGCTCCCATATTTTTGTAGTAAGCTCAGTACTGCTCCCATAGCTCTATAGTAAGCTCCGTTTTGCTCCTATATCTCTGTAGTAAGCTTGGTTCTGCTCCCATATCTCTGTAGTAAGCTTGGTTCTGCTCCCATGTCTCTGTAGTAAGCTCGGTTCTGTCCCCATATCTCTGTAGTAAGCTCGGCTCTGCTCCCATATCTCTGTAGTAAGCTCCGCTCTTTTCTCATTTCTCTGTAGTAAGCTTGGTTCTGCTCCCATATCTCTGTAGTAAGCTTCAGTTAGTTTCCTTATCTACGTAGCAATCTTGGCTCCGGTCTTGTGTCTATGTAGTCAGCTTGCTTCTGTTACAGTATCTATGTAGGCAGCAAACTTGGTTCTGCTTCCATGTATATGCAACTAGCTCCGTTCTGTTCCCATATCTATGTACCACTCTGTTTTTTAAAGCCTGTTATCTCTGCTTTAATGCAGCGGCCAGAGATAAGCAGGGCAAAAGCACCACAACTGGAGGGCCACTGCCTTGTGTTTGCCCCCGAGGCTGAAAAGTGCCAGCCAGCCCCTGAAAATGCACATGAATGGAAAGCCCCCACATCAGCTAGAGCAGGGGCTTCATGGGCTCTTGGCACTTAGGGTTAAATGAATGATATATAGGGATATTGTTAGGAATTTGCTGACTCTAACCATTTTGTTTTACTGTAGGTTGCCTTAAGAATCTCATGAGGTATCCTCATGATTGATCTGGTTAACGGTTAATAGTCTCTGTTGTAATGTAACAGAAGTGGGTGATCGCCCTGATTGGATAGCCTGGCTGTCTTACAGCTGTCATTCAGATTGGTTGGAAAACTCGACTTTCCCCTCTCCAGTCCATACTTAATGCAGCAGCCAGGGTCATCCATCTGACTAATCGGTACTAGGACACGTCTGCTCTTCGCCAATCGTTACACTGGCTTCCCATTCTTTATAGGATCCAATTCAAAGTGCCGTATTTTTCGGACTATAAGACGCACCAGACCATAAGACGCACCCCAATTTTCAGAAGGAAAATAGGGAAAAAAATAATAATGTGTCAAAAGGGGGTCCGTCTTACAGTCTGAATTCAGCTTACCTGGGAAGGGATCCGGCACAGGTGGAGGAGTAGTCACAGGGGTCATTCAGTGGTCCAGGCTCGTGCGGTGGCGGCTGTGCTGGGGCAGGTTGGTTGTGCTGGGGCAGCTGCGCTGGGGCTGGGGCAGGTGGGCGGTGCTGGGGCTGGGGCAGCTGTGCTGGGGAAGCTGTGCTGGGGCAGCTTTGCTGGGGCAGCTGTGCTGGGGCTGGGGCAGCTTTGCTGGGGCAGCTGTGCTGGGGCTGGGGCAGCTTTGCTGGGGCAGCTGTGCTGGGGCTGGGGCAGCTGTGCTGGGGCAGGTGGGCTGTGCTGAGATGGGGAAGGTGGGCTCTGTGGCAGAGGCGTATCTAGGCTTTCTGGCACCCGGGGCAACAATTTGGTTCGGCATCATACTGTGCCTGCACCAATCCCCCATACTGTTTCCTCATACATACTCTTCATTTTTTGTCCTCAAATCTCCCCACACACATTAAATCCCCCCATCCCGACTCCAAATCCCCCCATCCCCAATCCCCCATACACATTAAACTCCCCCATCCCGACTCCAAATGCCCCCATCCCCAATCTCCCACACACATTAAGTACCCCCCATCTCCACTCCAAATCCCACCACACACATTAAATCTCCCATCCACACTGCAAATCCCTCACACACATTAAATAATCCCCATCCCCACTCCAAATCCCCCACACATTAAATAACCCCCCATCCCCACTCCAAATCCCCACACATTAAATAACACCCCATCCCCACTCAATAACTCCCCATCCCTACTCCCAAATCCCCCAACACATTATGTATCCCCACTCTAAATCCCCCCACACATTAACCCCCATCCCCACTCATTAACCCCCCACACATAATTAACCCCATCCCCACTCATTAACCCCACCTACACATTAACCCCCCACACATAATTAACCCCCATCCCCACTCATTAACCCCCCACACATAATTAACCCCATCCCCACTCATTAGCCCCCCACACATAATTAACCCCATCCCCACTCATTAGCTCCCACACATAATTAACCCCATCCCCACTCATTAACCCCCCACTTAATAACCCCATCCCCATCATTAACCCCCCACTTAATAACCCCCTTCCCCATATTAACCCCCATAATGTCCTCAGGTTTCCTCCTCCTCCCCCCATATGTTCCTCATCTTTCTCCACCACACTACATGAATATGTCTGCACCCTGGCCTTGCTCCGAGTCCTCACACACTGTCCTCAGTAAATTTATTCCCCCTGCTCCCTCCCTATCCATTCCATGGGACTCTGCAGCCATCCCCCAATCTTCCCTTGCACAGTCGGTGGTGTCTTCGGCTCCATTACCCGTCTGGAGCACTTACCACCAACCGCAACGCTGCCTCCCTGCCTTTAGTCTTCGACTCTGAAGAGTCGGCCACCGGCGTGTGACGTCAGCAGCGTGATCATGTGACCTGATCACGCTGCTGTGCTTCATAGATGCGGAAGTGCCGGCGGCGGCGAGGCGCCGCTGGCGCTTACAGAACAAGTGAGTCAGTGGCAGTCACATGTATGTACTGGCGTCTGAAGACGCTAGTACACTGACGCGCAGCACTTTCTCTGCGCCAGCTGTCAGTTTGACAGCCAGCTCAGTCAGTGAACGGGAGAATCATCTGAGTGTGGGGGCGGCAGAATGCTGCTGATGGGGAGTCTCGACTCTTCCTCCATAGACCGCCGCATCAGGCGGCCCGATGGCGCCCCCTGTCGGCTGCGCCCGGGGCAAATGCCCCGGCTGCCCCCCTGGATACGCCCCTGCTCTGCGGGGTGAGGGTGGAGGCGGGCTGTGCTCCGGTGCAGGGGCGGCGGCTCCGCCGGCATTTCCTCACGGCCCGGAGGACCCCGCACATGCCTTGCTGGCCGCCGCCATGTTGCGGTGGCCTCCAGGAACATGGACGCCGGGAAGATGGCCGCCGGTCCGGGGACGGCGCATGCGCAGGTTCAGATCTCGTCCCAAAATCTCGGGGGACGAGATCTCGTTGCCGAGATTTGAACCTCGTCCCCCGAGATCTTGGGACGAGATCTGAACCTGCGCATGCGCCGTCCCCGGACCGGCGGCCATCTTCCCGGCGTCCATGTTCCCGGAGGCCACTGCAACATGGCGGCGGCCAGCAAGGGATGTGCGGGGGCCTCCGGGCTGCGAGGAAATGCCGGCGGAGCCGCCGCCCCTGCACCGGAGCACAGCCCGCCGCCACCACCGCACCACAGAGCCCCGGAGGTTAGTATATTGCGACCATAAGACGCACCCCCCACTTTCCCCAAAATATTTTTGGGGAAAAAGTGCATCTTATGGTCGGAAAAATACGGTACTTGTTCTCACCCACAAAGCTCTCCATAGTGGGGAACCCCCTACATATCCTGCTTCATTTCTGTCTATCGGCCTAACCGACCACTGCGCTCTTTAAACGACTTTCGACTAACCTCTGCACTAATCCGCAACTCCCACTCCCGACTCCAAGATTTCTCCCGTGCTGCTCCTATCCTCTGGAATGCTCTACTCCAAGAAATTAGGACTATCCACAATTTGCACAGTTTTAGGCGCTCCCTCAAAGCACATTTGTTCAGAGTGGCCTATCACGGTCACTAATTAAAGTCTTTCTATGTGTAACTGTGCATGTGTAGCCCATTCACTATCTCCATCTATCCCTCTCTCCCTCAAGATGGCTGGACCATTATTGTAAATACACCATTGTAAATACACACCTGTACTTTGTATCTCCCCCACCTCATTGTAGATTGTAAGCTCTCACGAGCAGGGTCGTCTTATTTTGCTTTAATTATTGTATTGTTAACGTTGTTACTTATGACTTGTGTCTTGAAACTGTTAAACTGTAAAGCGCTGTGGAATATGTTGGCGCTATATAAATAAAGATTATTATTATTAATAAAAGTGGGGGAAGATGCTCTATTTATACCCCCTCCTTCAGGAATTCTCAGTTGTCTTTGAAGAGAAGAAGCAATTGCCACCCGCCCACTCGAACCCTTTTTATTTCTTTTTTTACACGAAGGAGCGTCGACGAGAGGCTTTTCTTGAGGGGAAAGTTACGGTAGTTGTTTTAAAGTTGATCCTTGAGGTTACTGGTTTTTTTAAAATGGACTTTGAAAATCTTTGATGTTATTTATTTAAATAATTTATTCTATAAATTGGATTAATTATATAGGTAACCCCAGGTACAAACTGGGACAGAAATTCAGCTCTGGCATTTCGATCATATTCGACTCGCTCATATTTTTATATACAGTTGTGGCCAAAAGTATTGACACCCCTGCAATTCTGACCGATAATACTCAGTTTCTTCATGAAAATTATTGCAAACACAAATTCTTTGGTATTATTATCATCATTTAATTTGTCTTAAATGAAAAAACACAAAAGAGAATGAAGCAAAAAGCAAAACATTGATCATTTCACACAAAACTCCAAAAATGGGCCAGACAAAAGTATTGGCACCCTCAGCCTAATACTTGGTTGCACAACCTTTAGCCAAAATAACTGCGACCAACTGCTTCCATCAATGAGTTTCTTACAATGTTCTGCTGGAATTTTAGACCATTCTTCGTTGGCAAACTGCTCCAGGTCCCTGATATTTGAAGGGTGCCTTCTCCAAACTGCCATTTTTAGATCTCTCCACAGGTGTTCTATGGGATTCAGGTCTGGACTCATTGCTGGCCACCTTAGAAGTCTCCAGTGCTTTCTCTCAAACCATTTTCTAGTGCTTTTTGAAGTGTGTTTTGGGTCATTGTCCTGCTGGAAGACCCATGACCTCTGAGGGAGACCCAGCTTTCTCACACTGGGCCCTACATTATGCTGCAAAATTTGTTGGTAGTCTTCAGACTTCATAATGCCGTGCACACGGTCAAGCAGTCCAGTGCCAGAGGCAGCAAAGCAACCTTAAAACATCAGGAAACCTCCGCCATGTTTGACTGTAGGGATAGTGTTCTTTTCTTTGAATGCCTCTTTTTTTTCTCCTGTAAACTCTATGTTGATGCCTTTGCCCAAAAAGCTCTACTTTTGTCTCATCTGACCAGAGAATATTCTTCCAAAACGTTTTAGGCTTTTTCAGGTAAGTTTTGGCAAACTCCAGCCTGGCTTTTTTATGTCTCGGGGTAAGAAGTGGGGTCTTCCTGGGACTCCTACCATAAAGTCCCTTTTCATTCAGATGCCAACGGATAGTACGGGTTGACACTGTTGTACCCTCGGACTGCAAGGCAGCTTGAACTTGTTTGGATGTTAGTCGAGGTTCTTTATCCAACATCCGCACAATCTTGCGTTAAAATCTCTTGTCAATTTTTCTTTTCCGTCCACATCTAGGGAGGTTAGCCACAGTGCCATGGGCTTTAAACCTCTTTATGACACTGCGCATGGTAGACACAGGAACATTCAGGTCTTTGGAGATGGACTTGTAGCCTTGAGATTGCTCATGCTTCCTCACAATTTGGTTGCTCAAGTCCTCAGACAGTTCTTTGGTCTTCTTTCTTTTCTCCATGCTCAATGTGGTACACACAAGGACACAGGTTGAGTCAACTTTAATCCATGTCAACTGGCTGCAAGTGTTATTTAGTTACAGGTGCTGTTAATTACACAAATTAGAGAAGCATCACATGATTTTTCGAACAGTGCCAATACTTTTGTCCACCCTCTTTTTTATGTTTGTTGTGGAATTATATACAATTTGGCTTTAGGAGAATTCTTTTTGTGTTTTTTCATTTAAGACAAATTAAATGAAGATAATAATACCAAAGAATTTGTGTTTGCAATCATTTTCAGGAAGAAACTGAGTATTATCTGACAGAATTGCAGGGGTGTCAATACTTTTGGCCACAACTGTAGCGCTAACATGTTCCGCAGCGCTTTACAATTTGCATACATTATCATGGCTGTCCCCGATGGGGCTCACAATCTAGATTCCCTATCAGGATGTCTTTGGAATGTGGGAGGAAACCGGAGTACCCAGAGGAAACCCACGTAAACACGGGGAGAACATACAAACTCTTTGCAGATGTTGTCCTTGGTGGGATTTGAACCCAGGACTCCAGCACTGCAAGGCTGCAGTGCTAACCACTGAGCCACTGTGCTGCCCTTGGCATTTGAAATCACACAGGCCCATGCTGTCCCCATCCCCAAGCACCAGATGGGATATATTAGTAATATTGGTCTTGTAGTAAATCTTCCTTTCCTCCATCCAGGGAAATATTTCTAATGATACCCGTGGCCTGCTGCTGCAAGTGACGGAGCCAGTGACTTTGTGCTCCGTCACAAGTATGGGTGTCTTTAGACATGGATTCTGTTAACAATGCAGCAGACAAAGCAGCCCACAACCAGACAGGCCCTTCTGGCATTTACCAGAATTGCCAGATGGCTAGTCAGGCCCTGAGTAACCCGATTAAAAGCCTCTCGGCCATTTCATGCCAGCCTTGATATCACGTATTTTTATCTCCGGTTTACTACGTAAGGGGCCCACGATTTCATGCTGCAAACCCTTTAATAATACAATCATTAAAATTAAATATCACTGGTAAAGATATTATATAGAGTCCCAAAATTATGGGAAATTTTGAGGTGTGAGGTGAGAAAGGGGTCTTCCAGCAATCTTATCTGGTATACAAGGGCAGCTCTACTGACCTCATTGCTTAACATGACCGTGAGGAGCGCTGTCAGACACTTGTTCTCTTACCGTCAGTGTTTTCAAATATAGCTGTGTGCGGCACAAACGCCACATCTCCCTTCTCCACCAGACACCTAAAATGAAAGAGAAAAGTTTAACTGACTGGAAGCAAAATAGATGTAAGTTACATGGTGGGCCGTGATCTATTAATAAATCCCTGCTTCTCTTGTGTGGTTTGTACACGGTAACTATACTGTCCTCATACACGTTAGCACGGTGTGTAATGAGACATGTAGCTAAACCCCCCATCTTCTTTAAGAAAAGAGGCTGTAAAGTAAGTTGTAACCTTCTTTTTCTTAAAGAAGATGGGGGGTTTAGCTACATGTCTCATTACACACCGTGCTAACGTGTATGAGGACAGTATATTGAAACAACTGCAGAGACGAAGCTCAGAAGATCTGACGATACGGAGCCCGCCATTATCCAACCATATGGTCATTGTATACGGATATTGCAGCAACCTCCTAATGGTCACACCGAATAATCGGACCATACAGAGCCCGCCATTATCCACGCAGAGCCCGACACAGGGATATCGCACCGGTCTCCTAACCGTTGAATCATGTCTCAAGGACGAGCATCCTCTGTCAAGACGAGATCACAAGTTGGTTCCTCCAAGACATCATCCATCAGCAATGCCGCCGCTATTGCCCGTTCAAAAGCTGAAGCGGCAAAAGCATGAAGTACCTTTGCTGAGCAAGAGATACAATTGAAACTACAACAAGCATCCCTGGATGCAGAAAACGCACTCCAACAAGCATCTTTGGATGCAGAAAAAGCGTCACTGGAGGCGGAGAAAGCACGCTAACAAGCATGCCTAGAGGAAGAGAAGGCGTGCCTTGAAGCTACATTACAGAAGCTTGCTATTGAAAAATAAACTGACTTTGTATCCGTGTTATAGGATCGTAATTATATCTGAGGACAGTGAATTAATTCTGGTGGATTTATACAGATTGTAAAATGTGTAAGGCATTGCACCTTGTTCCCGATTATTATCAAGTATTCACCCTTTAAGAGGCTTCATACTCAATATAGCAGGTTTAATCACCTGGGAGTATATAGTTTTAACATTGTTTCCTCACGTTTTTTATGTGGTTTAGGGTCACTTTTGCACTCGGGTTTCTTTGTGTATGTGTCAGTTATTTTTTTAAATATAATTTAGTAAAGGTTAAGTTTTATCCAGACTGTTCCTAGAGATGATGGCGCAAGGCATAATGCAAGACATGACTAAGAGCTGGATTGCACCTCTACCCTTTAAACCTCACAGACAACACTTGCCTAAAGCCCCCTTTACATTTAGAGATACACCAGCGATCCCGACAACGATACGACCCGGTCAGGATCGCTGGTGCATCGCTAAATGGTCACTAGTGAGCTGCCAAACAGGCAGATCTCACAGCGACGTGGCTTTCAGACGCGGCGATGAAGACGTCCTCCCGCCCGCGTCCACGCATCGCTCGTCGGCGCCAGCAGGAAGCGGCTATGTGTAAAGCCCCCTTAACAGAGAACAAGTTTACAAACGATTTGCCTCCTTCAAGCACAGCTTCCGTAGTAAACCAGAGATGAGAGATCATTTCTTTACCTTCATGAAGACGATATGTAAGAACGGTCATGCAAAGTTAGCACTTACACTTCAAGACTCTGAAGAGTGCTGGCACCATTGTAAACATGTCCACACAGCTCTCGATCTAGAGCAGTCAAATAATGTAATTATCCAATCTGTACAGCGGGAAAACTACACCAAAGAAATCGACTGTGTAACCAGCCAATTCCAAAAGATAGTGTTCTGAGGAAACTCAACCCAGTCATCGATGGAGATGTTTTTTAAAAATAGGAGGATGCCTTAAATAGGCAAAAATAGATTCCGCAGAGCAACATCCTGTGATAGTTCCTAGACAACACCACATAGCTACACTGCTTGTTCAACATTACCACGAGCGGAAAAAACACCAAGGTCGTATATTCTCAAAGTTAGCAATGAGAGCATCTGGACTGTGGATAGTTGGAGCTAAGAGTACAGTACAGACCAAAAGTTTGGACGCACCTACTCATTCAAAGTGTTTTCTTTATTTTTATGACTATGAAAATTGTAGATTCACTCTGAAGGCATCAAAACTATGACTTAACACATGTGGAATTACATACAGTAATTAACAAAAAAGTGTGAAACAATTGAAAATACTGTATGTCTTATATTCTAGGTTTTTCAAAGTAGCCACCTTTTGCTTTGATTACTGCTTTGTATACTCTTGATGAACTTCAAGGGGTAGACACCGGAAATGGTTTTCACTTCACAGGTGTGCCCTGTCAGGTTTAATAAGTGGGATTTCTTGCCTTATAAATGGGGTTGGGACCATCAGTTGTGTTGTGCAGAAGTCTGGTAGATACACAGCGGATAGTCATACTGAATAGACTGTTAGAATTTGTATTACGTCAAGAAAAAAAGCAGCTGAGTAAAGAAAAACGAGTGCCCATCATTACTTTAAGAAATGAAGGTCAGTCAGTCCGAAAAATTTTGAAAACTTTGAAAGTGCCCCAAGTGCAGTGGCAAAAACCATCAAGCGCTACAAAGAAACTGGCTCACATGAGGACCGCCCCAGGAAAGGAAGACCAAGAGTCACCTCAGCTGCAGAGGATAAGTTCATCCGAGTCACGAGCCTCAGAAATCGCAGGTTAACAGCAGCTCAGATTAGAGACCAGGTCAATGCCACACAGAGTTCTAGCAGCAGACACATCTCTACAACAACTGTTAAGAGGAGACTTTGTGCAGCAGGCCTTCATGGTAAAATAGCTGCTAGGAAACCACTGCTAAGGACAGGCAACAAGCAGAAGAGACTTGTTTGGGCTAAGGAACACAAGGAATGGACATTAGATCAGTGGAAATCTGTGCTTTGGTCTGATGAGTCCAAATTTGAGATCTTTGGTTCCAACCACTTTGTCTTTGTGCGACGCAGAAAAGGTGAACGGATGGACCCTACATGCCTGGTTCCCACCGTGATGCATGGAGGAGGAGGTGTGATGGTGCTTTGCTGGTGACACTGTTGGGGATTTATTCAAAATTGAAGGCATACTGAACCAGCATGGCTACCACAGCATCTTGCAGCGGCATGCTATTCCATCCGGTTTGTGTTTAGTTGGACCATCATTTAATTTTCAACAAGACAATGTCCCCAAACACACCTCCAGGCTGTGTAAGGGCTATTTGACCAAGAAGGAGAGTGATGGGTGCTACGCCAGATGACCTGGCCTCCACAGTCACCAGACCTGAACCCAATCGAGATGGTTTGGGGTGAGCTGGACTGCAGAGTGATGGCAAAAGGGCCAACAAGTGCTAAGCATCTCTGGGAACTCCTTCAAGACTGTTGAAGACCATTTCTGGTGACTACCTCTTGAAGCTCATCAAGAGAATGCCAATAGTGTACAAAGCAGTAATTAAAGTAAAAGGTGGCTACTTTGAAGAACCTAGAATATAAGACATATTTTCAGTTATGTCACACTTTTTTGTTAATTATATAATTCCACATGTGTTAATTCATAGTTTTGATGTCTTCAGAGTGAATCTACAATTTTCATAGTCATGAAAATAAAGAAAACTCTTTGAATGAGAAGGTGTGTCCAAACTTTTGGTCTGTACTGCATGTCGCAGATTCCGAAGATGGCTGATCCTTCCATATGACCGATTTAGCACAGATCCACCTTTCACCAATGTCGGTCTAGATGTGTTTGGTCCTTGGTCTGTGGTTGTCCGACAAACCAGAGGAGGCCACGCGAATGAGAAACAATAGGCGATTATGTTCACTTTTCTATCCATTAGAGCCGTCCATATAGAGGTAGTCGAATCTATGGACACTTCATGATTCATAAATGCTCTCCGGTGTTTCATTGCCATCAGAGGCCCTGTCAAACGTATTCATTCTGACTGAGACACAAACTTTGTCAGAGCAGCAAGAGAACTGCAACTCTCTTCCAACTTGGATATGAATGACATAGAAAAATACCTAAGTGTACAAGGGTGTACTTGGACTTTCAACCCACCACATTCTTCACACATGGAAAGTGTATGGGAGAGAATGATAGGTGTCACAAGGAGAATCCTCAATTCAATCTTTTTACAAGAGGGATCTGCAAGACTGATGCACGAAAGTTTGACAACTTTTATGGCTGAGGTATCAGCCATCATAAATGCCAGACCATTGACTCTGATTTCCAGTGATCCTGATGACCCAACTGTTTTCACCCCAGTGCTGCTGCTTACACAGAAGACCAAGCCTTAATTGTTCTCCACATGGAGAATTTAATGTTAAAGACTGTTATAGGAGTCGATGAAGACAAGTACAGAGTCTCTCCAATGCATTTTTGGACAAGTGGAAAAAACAGTACTTGCCTACTCTGCAAGAGGAGAAAGTGTCAAACCAGCAAGCCTAACCTCCAGCCTGGTGATGTAGTAGACCAGTAGGGGAACTTGTTCTGCTATTCTCATCCAATAAACACAATAGTGAAGTCGGTTGACGTCAAGCGGGGAGTGTTCTGTCCTTGGAGTATAATTGCTGTCTAAAGTTTAGTCTTTTTTGTGTCTCAGTTATTACAGACATGTATTTGCTGTGTATATTAATCCTTCCTATATTTTTATATTGTAAGGTAACAGCACCATCTGGTGGCGGTTTAATGTATACATTCTAGTTGCATTGTAGTCTTATTATGACACTGTGAAATGTTAGGGACGGCGGAACGCACTAAATAAATAATAGAAAGTGCGTTCGCCACCCGGGGTCCACCGTGCAGGAAATGTTATACTGCTGCTATGTAATGGCAGAGGCACTATATGGCGGTATTACACACGCGGGTTAAACGTCACCCAGAGTGCGCTAGGCAGTCTCTGTTTCGTCACAGAGATGCCGAGGCAATAAATACAAAGACTGAACCTATTGACGTCACAGGATTCAGTGGAGTGCACACACGGTATATGGTCACAGGACTTGGGGCCAAGACACACGGTCCGCGTCCCTCTAGACCTACCGTGCATGCGGCATCGCAACCGCGAATGCCAAGGGACACTGCTGTCAGCAGCGCGGTGACAGGCCCTGCCACTATACGACAGTGCCCGGTAGCAGGCGCACTGTCCGAAGCTAGCACTGTGGAGGATGCATTTAGTGGCCTGTAGCTTGCCACAGACTGGCGCAGACTCACTCTAGTTCCCTATCCTCACACGTAATATCAGAGGGAGGGGAATCTTAATGAGTCATTTGCAGTCCATATATCCGTCATCATTCACATAAAATAGCTACTAGAGACTATACTAGCGCATGGCCGAGCGGCCATGCGACCCTTTTATAGCCAGAACCTTTCGGAAGCTTCCATATCCCTGAGATGGACCAATCAGATCTGGTGAAGGACCTGTGCATGTGACTCCCGATCTCCAAAGGGAGATCGTCTCGTGAGCATGCTCAGTGGAGCGGCGGAAGGACTTAGCCTCTGAAGCGGTTTGCTGCTGAACAGCCTGCATTGCTACTGCTGGCCCAAAGGTGGCAGCAACAGCCAGACCCACAGAGCAGGTCTGGGCAGAGCGTCGGGAACGACGGGGCTGCTGAGCAAGCTCCTCTGCGGTCGAAGGGGAATGGGAGACTGCAGAATGTGAGGCTCTGGACTCCTGCTGTGCCGCTGCAGGAACCCGACGCCTAACAGTGAAAGGAACAGCATCCATTGTTCCTGTATGCTTCTGAGGAGAAACCATGCCACTCGGTTTTCTGTCATACTCCTTGAAAACAGGGCTGTGGAGTCGGTAAGCCACAGTTGCGACTCCGACTCCTGGATTTTATCAGGCTCCGACTCCGACTCCGGCTCCGACTCCTTCATAAATGGCCAATTCATAACAACAAATTTACTATTGTAAAATATTAAACATCGTGCTTATTCAGTTTCTCACCATCATATAAGTAATCAGACCACTTAGAGCAAAAACTACATTTATTAGAATACAATTAGAATATAGCAAATAACTTTTATAAACTTTTATAAACTGTAAGTAAATATGCAATAAACACTTCTATGCAGTTAATAAGAAGAAATCTATAAATTTGTCCTCAGAAAAAGTATTGCCTCTGTCAGATCCTCCTTCATGGATGCCCTCAAATCTGATCTAATTATTTTGAGAGCAGAGAACAACCTCTCTACACTAACTTGTGTTGGTGGCAAAGCAGTAACCACTCGGGCAACATCTCTGACAATGTCAGGATACAGAGGAATCGCTTGTTGCACTGTTATTTTTGATGAACGGTCAAATTTCTCAATTTCTTTTAGTGCACATGAAAAATTCTGCTGAAATGTACTGGCTGTGTTCCTTGATGGGGATGACTCTTCTTCTATGCGGGAACGCTTTGCACGGTCCTTGTGATCCAAATATTTTTCGAAATTAAATTCTTCATCAGTTGATGATGAGGGTGAAGATGTGGCAGGACGACCAAATTCTTCTTGTTCCTCCTGACTGTTCTGCAACCCTTTCATCCTTACTGCTATTTCAAACAGAGCTTCTTTTCCTTTACTTAGCTGTTGATCATCTAGAAGAATCCGATGCATTGGGTCTACATAAACAGCTGCCAAAAGAATGTTATTTTGTAATAGTAACTCCTCTCTCCGCTTCATTGATGTAGCAATGCCACTTGCAATTAACCCTCCTCTTTGGGACAGGCGAAACATCAGGTTCTTCCACTCCTTTAAGAAAATACCTGGAGTTAAGTCCTCTGCTTGTAATTTTTTAGTCACTGTAAATGGGTGCTCTAGCAATTTTTCCAGCTCAGTCACCTGATTCCACTGACTTTCATTTAGCGTCAGTTGAGGGTTAGCCATGTCTACAAGAAAGGTTTTCAGTTCAACCAAGTGCTGAATCATTAAGTAAGTACTGCCCCATCGTGTGGCTTGATCAATAATTGCCCATTTTCCAGCACGTCTCTTCAAAATTGAGTCAACTTTAGGGGTTCTGGCAACAGTAGCCAATTTTCTCACCTTGCCAATCAGTGCAGCAGCATGTCCTTCTTGCAGACTGTCTCTTATAGCCAGCTGTAGCGTATGCACAACACAGCGCATGTGATGAATGAAAGAACATATTGACACAGTTTCAACAAGATCATCTAAACTATCATGTTGCTGTTCATCTGAAGCAACTTCAGTTTGCTCCTCAGTTACAATACTGTGTTCCTCTATTTCAAACATTTCTGTGTCTGTGGACCCAGAATGTTCTTCTAGCTGCTGGTCACCATCATTACTCTCATTCATTAGCTTAATAGTACTTATCATATTTGAAGCATTGTCAGTTACGACAGAAAGAACTTGCTCTTTTTTAAGTTCATAGTCTTGCAGAACCTTTTCCACCAAGACCTGGAGAAACTCAATGGTGTGATGAGCTTTGGTGTCTTTTACTGCCAATGTCTTGGTAACTATTTCATTTTTGTCACAAACAAATCGGACATTGATGGCAAAATAGTTCACTCTGTGACGTGTGCAGGCATCCATTTTAAGAAACAGAAAGCGTCCCTTGAGAGTTTTTTTAAGTTCTTCCTTTTGTTTAAAAGCTTCTTCGATTACTAATTTTCTAATACTCTCTCTCTCCAGAGAAACACCAAGCTTGCAGGCCATTTCCCCATTCAGACACATAAAAGCTGGTCGTGAAAATAATTAAATAGGCACACTATCCTTTACAACAAGCTCTATGATCTGTTTTTTAAATGTATCTACTGTCATTGTCACAGTAACTTTGTCACTGACAAAATATCTTGCAACTGATGGCTGCAAAGTTCTCTGCTCCTTTGTTTGGCTGGAAGAGCTGGGCACTGGTTCATTGGTTTGGATGCAGTCTTTCTCATCCACTGCTTTCAGTACTTCTGGATGAAAGCGCTGTAAATGTCTCTTTAGATTAGAAGCTCTGGTAGGAGCATTTTTATCTTTGTCTGAATATGCACTCATCTTGGCTTCACAGCATTTGTTTTCGTCTGGATCATTTGTCATACACTGACAGACATAATGTTTTCTATCTTGAGTGATGGTGAAATGTTCAAATACAGCTGATTTAATGTGATGCTTCTTTGACATTCTCAGGTTTTTAATTCTGCATTCACAATCCAAATGACAATTGTTTTTCCTAAAAACAATTGTACAAAATTATTGCCAGGTCGTACAACTGATATAGTGGTCAGTAATACTGTTATTATTCCTCATGTACTCACAGTTAACTGATGCAAAGTTTGTTGAAAGGATAATACTTCTTACAGTCTTCCTCTTCTGAGTAGCAGCCAGCTGTGAGATGCTTGGAAGACGCACACCTAGTATGATCTAGTCTAGAGGAGGAGCTTTACTACTAAGAATTTGCAACACATTTTCACTTTCAGTTTCATACATTGTAAGTAGGGGGGTTGGGGCAGCATGAGGTTAACCAAGTATAAGATTAAATAAGGGCAGTGGAGAACAGTGACACACAAGAAGTAAGAAATGTCTCTATCTCCAGCAGAACTGCTTATCACTGTTGTTCATAGTTTGATAGAACATATATATTTGAGTAACATTTATAAAATTCATATGAAAGTTCAATTATGAAATATTAATACATTTTTTTTAAAGCTGGAGTCAGAGTCGGTACATTTCTACCGACTCCGACTCCAACCAAAACTAACTCCGACTACGACTCCGACTCCACGACTCCGACTCCACAGCCCTGCTTGAAAACATCCTGCTCTAAGCATAGTTGGTAAGCCAGTATCTGTGTGTTATAGTCCTGTGTTTATAAGTACGTTTCCTGTATTAGATAAGTAATCATCAGCTTGTATATTATCTCATATTACTGTGTATTGCAGACTATCTGTATTTTATGCACTGTACAGTTATATATTCTGAAATGCTCCTGTTATTGCATTTTATAGATTCACCCATCTCACTTCTGATTTATGCACAAAACCGACAGATAGAAACAGCCGGTTGTACTATTCCAGCTGTCACACTAGAGCAACTAAACAGTCCTTACAATTCAATATTCATTTAATTCCATTAAAAGGGAAAGGTGTTGTCTAGACAGGTCAAAAAGAATCCAACATTCTAACGCGCTTCTGGCTGTTGCACTTAGTCTTAGAATATTCTACGACTAATGGCTACGGCCAGAAATGCATTAGAATGTTGGATTCTTTTTAACCTGTCTAGACAACACCTTTCCCTTTTAATGGAATAAAACAAAAATCGAATTTTATTCATATTCAGCCTATGGATCATTTTCCCCTTTTTTTGTAATCTTGCCTGAAGGAGCCTCTGTGCTCTGAAAGCTTGCAAACATATTATTTTCTGGTTAGCCAATAAAGGTATCACTCCATGAATACTTTTGTCATCATTGGGCAGAAAAGTATTCGCATCACAATATAATTTGATATTGTACATCAAATCCACATCCTATAACACCGGTCTTTTATATTCTACCAAAAATCCACAAATTTCATTCATCATGCTGTGAGTTATCATCTCTATATCAATGATATTTTTTAATTTGGATCGGGACGCCCTATTCATTACTATCATTTCATTCAAATCTGAATTCTATTCTCCCTGAGCTCCAGTTCACAATACACCACAGTACTGACCAGATTTACTTTTTGGACACTATGGTACACAAGGATATTTGTGGTTGCCTTACTACGGACCTGTTTACCAAACTGATTGCAATAGCCTCCTACACTACTCAAGTAGCCACTCTAAAGCAACCAAGAATAGTCTTCCTCGCTCCTAGTTCCAAAGGGTGTCCAGGATAGTCACGGATCCTGATTTACTCCATACCCAACTTGATGACATGGCACAAATTCAGGGACAAACATTACCCTTAGAGACTACTGGAATAAAAAAATTCACACCTTGACCCCACAATCTCCTCCTCCGTGTCTACTGACTAAGGAAGGGGTGCCGTTTGTTCACACCCACCACCCCCTCATGCCTAAGGATTCATTCCATTATCAGAAAACACTGGCCACTAGAGTTGAGCGAAACGGGTCTGTCAATTTCAAAAGTCGCCGACTTTTGGCAAAGTCGGGTTTCATGAAACGAAACCCGACCCTAGGATGAGGTCGGCCACGAGGTCGGCGACTTACGCGCCAAAGTCGCGTTTCAAAAGTTTGTTTTGTACTCTTTTTCAGCCAATCAGGATCCACAGACACTGTGGGCAACGTGATGACATAGGCACGGGTCACCACCATCTTTCAGAAGGGCATGCAAGTGATTGGCTTGCTTTGGTGGGCGTCACAGGGGGTATAAAAGGGCGTGCACGCCGACCGCCATCTTACTTCTGCCGATCTTAGCATAGGGAGAGGTTGCTGCTGATTCTGTAGGGAGAGCGTTAGGCAGGGAAGAAGAAAAAAAAACTGCTTCTGCTGCTAGCGATTGTGCCTGTACAACACACCAGTCACTGTGTGTGCAGTGCAAGGGGAGGCTATATTGTGGTGTATCAGTGGTGTTGGTTGTTGGGCTGCCTTCTAAGGCTTCCTGACAGCTGCATTGCTGTTTACCCACTGCTCTGCAAACTGCTTTTTTAAAAGCAATCCCAATTTTTTTTTTGTCCTGCTGAGGTACTGAGCTGCAAACTGCTTTTTTAAAAGCAATCCCAATTTTTTTTTTTTGTCCTGCTGAGGTACTGAGCGTGCATTTTTTCACACCATACACCGGTGTACGCTCCTCACACAGTACCATGTAACGGCTGTTATCACAGCCACAGTGAAGCTATCTGTGTCACTCTGTGAGGATAAGTCAAGGACATGTTCCGTTCTTACAGACCTGCACTCTAGGGAGATTCCTACTCTGCCCAATTCTACATACACCTTGTAGTTTGTGATACACTAGCCAATTTCTGCCTGTGACATAGCGCTGTGATATTCAGTGGGCCTCACACAATCCAAAAGTGTCCAGTGTCCACAAGTGTCTGCAGACATTCAAAATCTCCCTTATCCTCTAGTCACTTTGGTCACAGCTGTGCCATCGAGCCTGTGACATAGCGCTCAGATATTCAGTGGGCCTCACACAATCCAAAAGTGTCCAGTGTCCACAAGTGTGTGCAGAAATTCAAAATCTCACTTATCCTCTAGTCACTTTGGTCACAGCTGTGCCATCGAGCCTGTGACATAGCGCTCAGATATTCAGTGGGTCTCACACAATCCAAAAGTGTCCAGTGTCCACAAGTGTCTGCAGAAATTCAAAATCTCACTTATCCTCTAGTCACTTTGGTCACAGCTGTGCCATCGAGCCTGTGACATAGCGCTCAGATATTCAGTGGGCCTCACAATCCAAAAGTGTCCAGTGTCTGCAGAAATTCAAAATCTCACTTATCCTCTAGTCACTTTGGTCACAGCTGTGCCATCGAGCCTGTGACATAGCGCTCAGATATTCAGTGGGCCTCACACAATCCAAAAGTGTCCAGTGTCCACAAGTGTCTGCAGAAATTCAAAATCTCACTTATCCTCTAGTCACTTTGGTCACAGCTGTGCCATCGAGCCTGTGACATAGCGCTCAGATATTCAGTGGGCCTCACACAATCCAAAAGTGTCCAGTGTCTGCAGAAATTCAAAATCTCACTTATCCTCTAGTCACTTTGGTCACAGCTGTGCCATCGAGCCTGTGACATAGCGCTCAGATATTCAGTGGGCCTCACACAATCCAAAAGTGTCCAGTGTCCACAAGTGTCTGCAGAAATTCAAAATCTCCCTTATCCTCTAGTCACTTTGGTCACAGCTGTGCCATCGAGCCTGTGACATAGCGCTCAGATATTCAGTGGGCCTCACACAATCCAAAAGTGTCCAGTGTCCACAAGTGTCTGCAGAAATTCAAAATCTCACTTATCCTCTAGTCACTTTGGTCACAGCTGTGCCATCGAGCCTGTGACATAGCGCTCAGATATTCAGTGGGCCTCACACAATCCAAAAGTGTCCAGTGTCTGCAGAAATTCAAAATCTCACTTATCCTCTAGTCACTTTGGTCACAGCTGTGCCATCGAGCCTGTGACATAGCGCTCAGATATTCAGTGGGCCTCACACAATCCAAAAGTGTCCAGTGTCCACAAGTGTCTGCAGAAATTCAAAATCTCACTTATCCTCTAGTCACTTTGGTCACAGCTGTGCCATCGAGCCTGTGACATAGCGCTCAGATCTTCAGTGGGCCTCACACAATCCAAAAGTGTCCAGTGTCTGCAGAAATTCAAAATCTCACTTATCCTCTAGTCACTTTGGTCACAGCTGTGCCATCGAGCCTGTGACATAGCGCTCAGATACTCAGTGGGCCTCACACAATCCAAAAATGTCCAGTGTCCAGTAGTGTGAGCAGAAATTCAAAATCTCCCCTGTCCTATAGACACCTTGTACCTTGTTTTACATTACTATATAGTTTGTTGGATTTTGTCTACATTTCTACCAAAAATGAGGAAGACTGGTGGAAGAGGCCATGGAATTGGGCGGGGGTTGGCAGCTGGTAATGATGGTGTTGGTGGTGGATCTGATGGTAGTGGCAAGAGCAAAATAGGACCGAATGCAGGAGGTGTTGAGCCTGCGTCATCGTCTGGCTCCATAAGGCTTCGAAGGCTTAGTTATCTAGGAGTTGGCAAACCGCTTTTAAAGCCAGAGCATCAGGAAAAAGTTTTGTCTTACATTGCTGACTCAGCCTCCAGCTCTATCGCCTCCTCTTCTTCAGTTGTAAAAAGTAAAAGCACTGAGTCGTCATTGGAGGCTCATGTTCATGAACCACACCTTTCCTTGTGTCCTTCACCCCAACCAAGATTAAAGGATGACGCAGGCCATACTACTGATTACTCCATGGAGCTGTTTTCACATACCATGCCTGGATTATCAAGTCAAATTATGAATTACCCAGGCCAAGATGAATCTGACATGGAGTGCAGTGATGCACAGCCGCTGATGGATGATTCTGCTGGTACATTCACTCAGAGCACTACATTGTCCTCGCAGTGTACAGAGCCAGATTCTGACCCTGATGAGACTCAGGTGCCCCTTCCCGCACACTATACCACCATACACGGTGACACAGAGGAAGGTGCACATGACATTGAAGAGGAGGTGATGGATGACCCAGTTGTTGACCCAGATTGGCATCCATTGGGGGAAGAGGGTGCTGCTTCCAATAGCTCAGATGAGGAGCATCCACAGCAGACAGCGACATCGCAACAGCTGTTATCTGGCAGGCCCGGAGCACTACAAAGACAGGTTCCAAAATTCAAAAGAGTTGCTGGACAGCTTGTCCAGAGGGTCAAAAGGTCACAGCGTGCTAGGCTGCAAAATGTCTGCCAAAGTAGGAAGAGTGCAGTGTGGCACTTTTTTGAACAAAATCCTCATGATCAGGCCAAGGTTATCTGTAAGAAGTGCGCAAAGACCTTAAGCCTAGGGAAAAATCTGAAAAATTTGAATACCAGTTGCATGCTTAGACATTTAACCACCATGCACTTGCAAGCGTGGACACAACACCAAACCTCAAGTGCCACATGTGCAACTGATCACAACGAAGGTAGTCAGCAACGCTACATTGTTTCCCCCACTGTAAGCCCACCGGTTAGCACAGCAGCAAATGTTGAGGTGTCGTTGCAAGGCCACAGCAGTCAGGGAATCCCACTGTTATATCAACGAAAGACTGATTCTAGGCCATCAGAAAGAACACCAACTCCATCACCATCATCAACCCTCTCTCAGTCCGCCCTGTCCACCGCTACTTCCACCATATGCAGCTCTCAAGTCCAGCTCACCCTCCCAGACACTATGAGTAGGTCAAGAAAGTACTCAGTCTCTCATCCGCGTACACTGGGTTTGAACGCCCACATTGCCAAACTAATCTCGTTTGAGATGATGCCCTTTCGGTTGGTGGAAAGCGCAGCTTTCCGGGAACTCATGGCCTATGCAGTACCACGCTATGACCTACCCAGTCGCCACTTCTTCTCTCGCAAAGCCATCCCAGCCCTCCACCATCATGTGAAAGACCGCATTGTCCATGCACTCAAGCAGTCAGTGAGCGGAAAGGTGCACCTCACAACTGATGCATGGTCCAGTCGGCATGGCCAGGGACGTTACGTGTCCATCACTGCGCACTGGGTTAATGTGGTGGATGCAGGGTCCACAGGGGACAGCGGTGGTGGGACAGTGCTGCCTAGCCCACGGTATAGGAAACAGTTGGCTGTAGGCGTTCGACCCTCCTCCTCCTCCTCCTCCTCCAGAAGCGAAAGCTCGTCCACAGAGCGCAGTCGTACGAGCACTCCATCTGCAGCTGCCACTGTTGCACACGAGGTGTCCCCCTATCGAGCAGCTAGTGGAAAGCGTCAGCAGGCTGTGTTGCAGATGATGTGTTTGGGCGACAGACACACCGCCGAGGTGCTGGCCGAGTACTTGAAGCGACAAACTGAGTCATGGCTGGGTAGTGTACATCTTGAGGCAGGCAAGGTAGTTAGTGATAACGGCCGTAATTTTGTGGCAGCCATAGCCCTTTCAAAACTCAGCCACATACCTTGCTTGGCTCACACCTTGAACCTGGTGGTGCAGTGCTTCCTCAAAAATTATCCGGAGTTAACAGCCTTGCTCCAGAAGGAGCGAAGACTGTGCGCGCACATCCGCCGGTCGCCTGTACACTCCGTTCGTATGCAGAAGCTGCAGCGATTGCTCCACCTTCCCAACCACCCTGCACATGGTGGAGCGGCTGTGCGAGCAGAGGCAGGCCATAATGCATTTGTGGGAGGATACACGGCCAGGCGCTTTGAGAGCAGACATGGAGTTGACAGGTGTGCAGTGGTCGAAGCTGAAAGACCTCTGTAAAGTCCTTCAGTGTTTTGAGGAATGCACACGGCTGGTAAGCGCAGACGACACCATCCTAAGCATGAGCATCCCACTTATGCGTCTGCTCATGCAAACTTTGACGCACCTTAAGGAGCAGGCTTCTGCAGCCAATGTTGATGAGGAGGAAGAGGAGGAGGGAATCCTTGATGACATTCAGCCATTGTCTGCTCAGGGACCTCTCCTGGACGAGGTGGAGGAAGAAGAGGAGGAGGAGGAGGAGGATGATGGGGATGATTATTTAGGGGAGGAGGATGCATCTCGTGGGGCAAGTGAAAATGTTGGCGTGGCAAGGTCTGGTACAGGGTTTGTGCGTGACTGGAGGGATGTGGATTTGCCAGAAAGTGCTCCTCCAACCAGCACTCGCAGTGCATCATTGACACCGGGAACATTGGCCCATATGTCAGATTATGCCTTGCAGATCCTAAAAAGGGACCCCCGCATTGCCAAAATGATGAACGATGATGACTACTGGTTGGCCAGAATCCTGGATCCACGCTATAAAGGCAAATTACAAAACATCATGCCACAGGAGAACCTTGACCTAATATTGGCTAATAAACAAGCAACTCTGGTAAATCGGTTGCTTGAGGCATTCCCAGCACACAGCAGCGGTGATGGTTCTCACACGAGCCGTACGGGTCGGGGCAGCTTGGCAGAGGTGTCCGTGGTGCACACAGCAGAAGTGGCGTTGGAGACAGGGGTTTCATGACAATGTTGTGGACTGATTTTTCAAGTACCGCTCACACAACTGGTAATACTGCATCGATGGAAAGTGACAGGAGACAGCAGTTGTCAACTATGGTTACAAACTACTTTTCCTCCCATATCGATGTTCTCCCACACAGGTCATTCCCCTTTGACTATTGGGCCGCTAAACTGGACACCTGGCCTGAATTGGCACAATATGCCTTACAGGAGCTCGCTTGCCCAGCTGCAAGTGTGCTATCGGAAAGAGTCTTCAGTGCAGCTGGATCAATCCTGACAGAAAAAAGGACCCGTCTGTCAACCCAAATTGTGGATGATCTAACCTTCATTAAAATGAACCATGCATGGGTTTCCAAGGATTTTGTCCCACCTTCCCCTGATGACACATAGGGTGACAGAAAAATGGCTTGCTTTGGTCCACCTCTTCCTGGGACTTGACCTATTTCGCCTTTTGCATCAGCTGAATGTCCAACATCAACATATGCCACTTTCAAAAACTCCCTAACTGTGCTGCCTCCCCCCCATGGCCGGGGTCACCACCTAGCGCACGACACCGTGCGAGTGCCGTTGCCCTGGACAGGTGGGTAGGCCGACTCTTGGGCGCGGGCACTGGCACAGGGTCCCTCATAGTGCAATCAAGTGTCTCTGACGGTGGTGGTGCACACCCGCCGTCAGACACACCGCCGTACTATGAGGGGCCCAGTGCCAGTACCGACGCCCACGAGTGGGCCCCCCTTGCTTGGGCAGGGCCCCAGCATTTGCAATTTTTACCTCTCCCTGCTCCTCCGCTGTGTAGTCTGGGTCGTCAAATCCATACTGTGCCTGACACCATTTGAGCCTGCCTCCTGATGTATAGACATATATTTTGAATGTGTACGCTATCCATACATGTTATCTGGGGATACGGTACCCTTTCTAACCTTTGTGCAATCACGTGCAATCCATACTGGGCCTAACACCGTCTGAGCCTGCCTCCTGATGTATAGACATATATTTTGAATGTGTATGCTATCCATACATGTTATCTGGGGATACGGTACCCTTTCTAACCTTTGTGCAATCACGTGCAATCCATACTGGGCCTAACACTGTCTGAGCCTGCCTCCTGATGTATAGACATATATTTTGAATGTGTACGCTATCCATACATGTTATCTGGGGATACGGTACCCTTTCTAACCTTTGTGCAATCACGTGCAATCCATACTGGGCCTAACACCGTCTGAGCCTGCCTCCTGATGTATAGACATATATTTTGAATGTGTACGCTATCCATACATGTTATCTGGGGATACGGTACCCTTTCTAACCTTTGTGCAATCACGTGCAATCCATACTGGGCCTAACACCATCTGAGCCTGCCTCCTGATGTATAGACATATATTTTGAATGTGTACGCTATCCATACATGTTATCTGGGGATACGGTACCCTTTCTAACCTTTGTGCAATCACGTGCAATCCATACTGGGCCTAACACCGTCTGAGCCTGCCTCCTGATGTATAGACATATATTTTGAATGTGTACGCTATCCATACATGTTATCTGGGGATACGGTACCATTTCTAACCTTTGTGCAATCACGTGCAATCCATACTGGGCCTAACACCGTCTGAGCCTGCCTCCTGATGTATAGACATATATTTTGAATGTGTACGCTATCCATACATGTTATCTGGGGATACGGTACCCTTTCTCACCTTTGTGCAATCACGTGTAATCCATACTGGGCGTGAGAACGGCTGGCGAGCTGTTAAGCAAGCTACAGCACCTGTGGTTTGCACACGTAAGTTTTTCATTTTTTCAGGAATGACGGTTAGGCCTAATTCCGGAACTGCGGTTGACCTGCACTTACTGGGAAATCATTGTTCGCGGGTAATAATTGTAATCAGTGATCCCCATCACTAACGTTGTTCAGCGGGTTATCTGCACCTGTAAGCGACAAACGCTGGCCTTTTCAGTGTAGCGCACATGCAGCCACGGACATGTAAGGGCATGACACACCAGTTATTGGCCAATCTCATGTGCCAGAGTCTCACGTGTCCCTCTAGTAAACCGGACTCGGACCGCGGGGCATGACGGAGTCTCGTTTGTTAACGGAATTAAGCTTGCAATGTGTGCATCTGTTCTGTAGCTGGCATGGTTGAGGTTTCCCAGGTGGAGTCGAATTTATCCGTAGGCTCCACTCCTGGTGGTGCCCTTCTGGACATTCCTTTAAGGTTCAGCTTTGCAACCATACTGCCCACGTAAAACAAACACTTTGCCTTCATGAACGCTGTTTGGAGGGTCATGACTCGTGGGAATAACGCCGCCCAATCAGTTAACCTGCTAGAGAGATCGTTCGTTGCTCCCAAGCATGACATCACACTCCCTAGGAAGAAGGTAATGCCACTGTGGCGACCGTACTCCTGGGGGCGACACAAGTGCACTGATGCCCAGCCACTGCTCGATGAATCTGCTGGTACATTGACTCAGACCACTACATTCCCCTCGCACGCTACACGGCCTGAATCTGACCCTGATGAAACTCAGGTTACCCTTCCCATATACAGTTCTTACACGGTGACAAAGAGGAAGCTGCAGATGAAAGTGCAGGTTCGGCCCACCCGCCATCAGACACACCACCGTACTATCAGGGGCCCTGTGCCAGTGCCGTCGCCAACGAGTGGGCCCCCCCTGCTTGCTCAGGATCACAGCAGTTGCAAAGTTGAAATACTGTGCAGTGAGATGGAAGATGGGGACGACGAGGAGTCCAGACAAGTACAGGGATTCCCTAGCGAGGAGACTTATTTGATTGTTTTCAATGTTGGGACAGCAATTTTTGGGGAGCACTATACTCTGGAGAATGATAGATGGGGCCCACCATACACTGGAACATTCCAAAGGTGGACATCAGACACTGGAGCAGCATTTACAGGGCCCATTATACACTAGAGCATTAGAAATGGGGCCCATTATGTTTGGAGCATTATTTGGGCCCATAAGACAGTGGAGCTTCATCCATGGGGACCAACATATACTGTAGCATTATGTGGAGCTCATCATATACTGTTTCAAACATTATATGGTACCAATGATTCTGTATGGAGAAATAGATGGGCCTCGTCATGAGATGTAAAAAGTGAAGTATTTTTCATTGTACTATACCGCTATTTCTCTGCCGTGTCGGAGCATGATGAGTTGTGGTATGTGTTAAAGGGGCGCTCTTTCGCCCAGGGCACATGAAAACCTGGAGCCAGCCCTCCCCCCCACAACTGTAGCCAAATAACCCCCATTTTTCAGTGCGTAACTTGTATTATGAAGTTAATTAAGGTTGACAAGCTTAAGTAAGAAGAATTGATGCTTTTGGCATTCAAATGGGCACTGTTGGTGTGTTTCCTGTCCTCCTCTCACTGCCGACTTTTATTCACCATTGACTTACATTGGGTTTCGTGTTTCGGGACGACCCCGACTTTTCCCTATAATCGGACGATCTTGCTCGACCCGACTTTTGGAAAAGTCGGGTTTCACGAAACGAAACGCGTCCCTAAAAATCCAAAAGTCGCTCAACTCTACTGGCCACTTCTTTCCCAGGCATACCCTAATATCGAATGTTTCAACATGCACACATTGATGTGTAACAGAAGGTCTCCCAACATTAGGGACAAACTTGTTTGGGCTGATATAGGGAGTGCACGTCCCACCACCACCCAACGGCTACTGACTACAAGCCGACAAGACACTTTTGCGTGCCTTAATTGTGCTGCTTTTTCCAATGTAATAAAATCTGACAGTATCACCCATCCTAGATCTGGAAAATCATATCCCATCCAAATCATATCCCATCCTGTGACTCAAATTTTGTGGTCTACATTATAAAATGTCCGTGTGGTGTTCTGTATGTCGGGGAAACTACCTAACACGTTAAAGACCAGATTGCTAGCCAGAAATCAAGCATACGCTGTGGAAAAACATGGCTGCCCTTAATGGATCTGGGTTGCCCTCCCAGGGCCGTGGGGTACTCGGTACCGGGTCGGGGTCGGCGGAATGTGTCACAGCAGCGGTGACCCGGTCCGTGGCCCTGGGCGCCCAATTAACAGAGGAGGTTTGAATGGTGGAATGTAATTAATGGAATAGTTCGTGACGCCACCTGTGGTGTTCGGCAAGTGAGATGTTGAGCTGACGCTGCGTGCAGATGCATGGGGCTGGTGGTGTGTTGCAGCCAAGATGGTGAAGCTCCCCACAGGTGGAGCTGTAGCCCCAGGGCAGTGTTGATGTAGGGGTAGAGGAGAGGCACAAGCGGTGTAGAAGCTGGTACCCAGATGTAGCGGTGCTGGGTGTGTTGGCGCAAGAATCAATGGAGGACACCAGGGCTTGCAGTTCCAAAGCTTTACTCACAGTCTGTAGTACACACAGGTGCCTGCCTCCGTGCTGTGTCCTCCGGGTCAGGGACTCAATCAACCTCCAGGTCAGATGGAATGCTCCCTTCCAACGCTCCGCCAACATGTGCCTTCCTGAATGTCTCCTCTTATAGCGACTTTAAGTGTGAAGTACTCCCAGTACTGAGTTACACTGGAGTGCCTCCTGACAGATGTTCACAAGAACTCTACTTGTACGGCAGACAGCTGTAGCCTGCTTCGGGGACTTACTCCTGAGTCCCGGCTCACTATCAAGGTTGCTGTTGTGCCCCCAAGTCTTAGATGGGAGTAGTGCATTTACAGCCCACTACTCCACCGGAGTCTGCTCCACCGATGTCTCCTGTAGAACCATTAGTATCCATACAACCTCGGGGACCGGGCCCCGACCTTGCGCTTAGAACTTCTAGGCAGGGTTCTTCCTCTAACCCACGTCCTCTGTTCCCGTTTACTCCTACGTTCCGTACTAGTCTTTCCTTCTTATGGAAGATCAGGTTTCAGTTCAATGTCTTTCTCCTTCTTTCCATTCCCGTGCCAGCAGACCCAGGTCACTGTGATCTGCTGCAGCACCTCCTTCCTCCATGCCTCTCTCAGGGATCTTCTTTCCTCACTCCTCTCTGAGTGACTCACCGACTGACCTCAAATCCTAACCCTTCCCGCTCTTTTATGTATTCTAACTCCACCCGCCTCCCAGCACGTTTCGTGTTCCAAGCAGGGAGCCACCAAAGGTGCTCTGCTACACTCCAAGCAGGGAGCCGCAATGTGGCTTTGCTGAGAACTACCGTGTTGTGTAGGATGCAGGTGTTGGAGCGTGGTCAGGAGCCTCCAACTTACCTGGATGGTGGGGCACCACACCTCAGGAGGAGGTGCAGTACCTCTGTGGCGACTGAGCCTCAGGGGCGCCACAGATCATTTTTCCAAACAAAGACACATGGTGGCACAATTAAAATTTCAAGTCATCGAACAAGTTCCACAACCCAGGAGGGAGGAAATCACATTAAACTACTTAAATCCAGAGAAACTTTCTGGATACACACACTTGAGACCCTGGCACCCAAAGGCCTTAAAAGAGAAATTGAATGGCTTTTATGAATGATATTTAACCATGCCTTTTGCTTGTCTTGCAGACATGTTGACCTTTTACTTCACTAGGTGAGTTTTCACTTCTTCCTGGCCCTCGAGGTATCCACCATTAGTGACATACCTTTAATTTTACAGTTATCTCTTCCATAGGACATGCCTCATAAAGTACGCTTTGCCCCCTCTCCTGGTTACCAATATGCATGCGCAGCTACAATTCTCCTGCCAGCACCGCTTGAATTTCCGGTCTGGCGATCATCACCACGCTATTTACATCCCCTTCCCTGCCTATGTGAGAATGCCAGCACAGAAGCCAGGCACGGGAGCGCCGCTATATGTACCCTCACAGCCAGGTAAATGCTCTTTGTTACTTTTATATGTCCCCCCCCTCCCCTCCTCGCTACAATAAAGTAATACACTGATAAGTTACATTGGTATATTACAGCTCTGATGGCTAACAGTTCTAGGTACCTTTCCATAGTCAACAGGTACACCATAGTTATTATCGGGACTACCAATAACATAACCACTATTCCTTACACTTTGGACCTTCCAGGGATTCCAAAATTATATGTCTCACATGCTTCATACAAATTGGACCAAGGTAATCTATGATAAAACATATGTCTATATTCTCTCTCCTCCGTCCTTTCTGTAATATAGGGATTGGCTATTGAGTCTCCCAACAAACTGACTAGTAATGATTTATGTCTTTTAAATCAATTTTTTTATTTTTATTTTTTATTGTTTATTTTGGACCTTGATGTGTTGCAAAGATCTGAGCCCTTTATAACCCATGCAACTTGTTGGCTGTTTTTGTTATTCTTTCATAATTATTCTCCATTGACCTGATGTACACTGGAATAATTAATTATATGTATTATATTTACCTGATATGCTGTTTTCTTGTCTTCCAGTGACTCTACGATTAAGACCCGCGAGGGTCAAAACGTCGGTGTTTCAGTTGCTTTGTACCATTTTCACATTTATTTTTTAGCTTTATTTTGCTCCATTTAATTTATTTTTGGTATATTTAGTTATATTTTCTGCAATAAACAATCACTATTTTTGCAAGACATGTCGTGGTTCCAGTGGAAAATGCTGCCCCTCTCTTTTTCTCTATGACCTGTTCAACCTTCTCTCCTGTATGTTGCGTTACTGCAGAATTATAGCTCACCTCCATGCCTCTATCTATCAGGTCAGGATGCTACCTGCGTGTTCTGGAGCTTGGTGTCCTGCCATACCTTTGTGCTGTGAACTACCTCTCAGCTTCAATTCTGCTACATCGTTGTTCCAGCACTGCTACATTGTAACACATCTCTGCTACAACTCAGTAATGACACTTTTACATTGTTGTATCCTCTCCGCTACATCATATTTCCAACCCTGCTATATCGTAATGACAACTGTGCTGTATTATTCTAACAACTGGTTAGAAACTTCTAATCCAGCTCTGCTAGAAGAGTTATTGTTTCAACTCTGCTACATCAGCTTGACATCTGGTCTACAGCCCACTACTTCATCTTGCTGCTCTGCGGCCTCCTGCCTGTGATGTTCTAGAACTGCTCTCCTGGACCTGGGGCTTCGAGGATCCACTTCACCAGTGAGACATAACAGCTGATGTTTCCTTTCTGGGATCATTTTTGCATTATTTTCTTCAGACTTCTCATTCTTTCTTATATTCCTTACACAACTTGTGCCCAAACACGTCTTTGTCTACATATTTTCTTTACATTGCACCAATCCCATGTTACACCATTTCCACACCAAACTAGGTATATTGCTTTTGTTGGAACAAGAGAATCAAGATGTTGACCAGCAGAACAGTTGTGATTCTGTGAATGATCCAGTGTGTACATCGGCCTCCACTATCACAATACGTCATGTTGAACGCATACACATCACAGTTATTTGCAGAGAAACAAACAACTGACTGGAAGGAAAGATTAAAATGGAAAGCAGCGCAAAACTATAAAATCGTTCTCATGACTAAGGCCCAATAACAACCACACTGTACAAACCACACCAGGGGAACGGATCTTAGTTAAAAATCACCCTAAAAAACATTACACAGACATTGAACTCAGTAGATTTTTTTCCATATACTTATGTACAGTTAGGTCCAGAAATATTTGGACAGCAACACAAGTTTTGTCATTTTAGATGTTTACCAAAACATATTCAAGATGCAGTTATATGATCAATATATGGGCTTAAGGGCATGTCACACTAAGAGATATCGCTAGCAATATCGCTATAACTAGTGACGTTATAGCGATATTGCTAGCGATATCGCTGTGTGTGATACTTACCTACGACCGGCTCCCCCGCTGGTTATCGCTGATCGCGCGAGAACGTTCAGGACTGTTTCTCGTCGTCAGCTTCCTGTGGCGCTTTCTGCTGTGAAGACGAGCGACTCATGGAGCCGGGCGGGAGGACGCAGGATCGCCTGGTGTGACAGGTAAGTAGCGATCCCCGTCCCCAGCGATGTCGCTAGTGAGATCTGCCTATGTGGCAGCTCACTAGCGACTACTTAGCGATGTACCAGCGATCCTGACCGCGTCATATCGCTGGTCGGGATCGCTGGTACATCGCTAAGTGTGACAGTACCTTTAAACTGCAGACTCTCAGCTTTAATTTGAGGGTATTCGCATCCTAACTGGAGTAAGGGTTTAGGAATTAAAGCTCTTTAATATGTAGCTGTCTCTTTTTAACGGGATTAAAAATTATTGGTCAATATATCTCAAAAGCTCCTTAAGGGGTTGCATGGGCTATTCCCTCATTAACCTATCATCAATTAAGCAGATAAGAGGTCTGGAGCTGATTCCAGGAGTGGCATTTACATATGAAAGCTGTTGCTGTGAACCCACAACATGCAGTCAAAGGAGCTCTCAATGGAAGGAAAACAAACCATCATTAGGTTGAAAAAAAATGAGGAAATACATCAAAGAGATAGCAGAAATGTTAGGAGTGGCCAAATCAACAGTTTGGTACATTCCGCAAAAAAAGAGTGCATTAGTTAGCTTGAGAAATCAAAAAGTAACACTTGGCTTGAGAAAGACACCGATCTGACACAGAAACGTGTTGGTATTAATAAAAACCGTTTTGGAATCCCAAGGGTCTTCATTCCCGCATCGCAACCCGTCTAAACATGCCAGCTTCCATTTTTGCTTTGACTGGAATATTGACATTATATGCTTTTGACATACAGTGGCAATTAAGAGGTTAAACTGAGGCAATTAAAGTTAGCTTTCATTGCATCAGTTACTGTCAGGTATGTAATACAGCCAGCACCCACGCTGTACAGAGTAAGAAACCCTCCTAAGACCATTATATTGATAGCTTATGATGACCCCATCCTTCACTAAAGGATTAAATCCAGTTCCTTCAGTACACTCATCACATCCATTTTGTCTGCTATTATTTTAGTTTATATTGTGGTTGAAATCATTTGTGGGATATGCAAACCAATCTCTTAACAGAATGTGGAATTTTCTGCATCCTATGAATTTTCTATCTCCATATAATACAGACCCAAGAACCGGCCTTCACTACATGTAAAATGACAAGAGCAGGATGGATAGGATGATCCTACTAGACTATTTTACCTGACGGCCCCTTCATTGCCGTAATACGCCTCTTTGTCGCTTAGAGAACATTTCGTATTTGCCTCGGTGTTTTGTGGATCACCAATACACAGTTTGCAGAGATTGGAACCAACGGGGGATCCTGGAGCGCAGCTCTGACTGAAGTAGGAACCTATTGAGGACATAAATATATCAACATGTTCATTTATTTTCTCAGCAGTATTATCAGATCCAACCAGCCATAAATTACAAACAGTCCATAAAAACACGGAACTTTTGGCTACAAATCAGAGTAAAATCTTGATGAGTCCATGATATCTATCACCATTGGAAAAACTTGTACTTCCAATAATATTTGTGTGGGAATATAATCAGCGTTATCGGGGCTAAGAGCAAGTTTTCCCACTTAGAATTCACAATACTAATCGTTGTGCATTACAGAATTTGAAATAGATTTTGTAATAAATTTTGTAGCTGATTTCACTCTGCATTACACCCAGTCCTAAGCATTAATTATCGAAAATTATTATGAATATCTTGGTGTCTAAATTATCCATAAATAAACAGGAGTTACCTGTTTTGCGATATCTCATAATGTCATATATACCAGACATTTCAGAAGTCTTGATCATTTGATATTTCTGCTTTTAGTTCTTCCATCTTGTTGGTCAGGCTTCTGGCGTTTGCGAGCATGCAGTTTAGAGGATTTTGTTTTGTTCCAATCTCCTCCCTGTGGATTGTTTTAGAAATTTTCTTACCTCTCTTCTGAGTATGTTGTCTTGGGTCTTCTTTGCCGCATCTCATTTCCTTCATCAGTATATTTTCTGGCTTAATGTTTGAGTCTAAAGTTTTTCTTCCTGTCCCCTCTTCTTCTAGTTTAATGCCCTCCTGATTAGGGTAAAGAGTCTTCTGGCAAATGTGTGTTTCCTAGGTTTGTTGAGGTGCACTCCGTCTCTGGCGAGGAGTCCGTTGTACAGGTAATTCACACCGTGGTCCGAATCTTTGTTGACTGCACCATCGTCTTAACCAGTTGTTCGCAACAATGATCCTGTTCCATCTCCTGGTGCCATGCTCATCTACCAGAAGGATAGAAGAAAAAACTACCTGTGCATCCAGTTCCTTTACTTTCTTCCCCAACGCATCAAAGTCCTTGCAGATTGTCGGTAGGTCCTTCATTGCCCTGTCATTGGTGCCAACATGTGTCAGAAGAAATGGGTGGACATCCTTGGAAATGATGAGCTTTGGTATCATATCAGTCATATCCTTGATTTACACACCTGGGAGGCAGCATACTTCTCTTGCGGTTATGTCCAGTCTGCAGATGGCTGCTTCTGTGCCTCTCAGTAGTGAGTCTCCCACCACTACCACTCATCTTTGCTTCTTGTCTGTACTTTTTGTTGTAACTTCTGGGTGTTGGTGTGTGCCCTATTCTTCTTTGCCAGCTGGTAGTGCCTCATTCTTAGGTGTGCCATCTTCGTCCTCCACAAGGCCTTGGTATCAGTTTCTCAGTTGTATGGTTGGAGATGTCTCCGTGGTCTTCTTGCTTCTTTTGGTCACATGCTTCCACTCGTTTGCTTTTGGAGGTTATCTCACACTTTCTTCACCTTCTGTGACCAGTAGAGATGCTTCTATTCTGTCTAAGAAGTCTTAATTTATTTTCCTTGATTAGTTTGAAAGTTGAAATTCTTTCTTCCAGACCCCGCACGTCTTCTTCTAAAAGGGCCAGTAGTCTACACTTCTGGCAGGTGAAGTTGGATTCTTCTTCTGGTCGATCTGTGAACATGTAGCACATGTTGCAGCCCACCATGTACGTTGTCACATCTGCCATGTTGCTCCTAGATCCTGCTGACTTGCTGTGTGTCTTCTTTCTTGTGTAATCTACTGTGTGTAACCTTCTAGTGTAATCTGCCAAGCTTTCTTGCAATAATGTCCTAGAGGCAAAAAATATGGCGCGTGGTTTGGCGATGCTTTCAAAGCAGCTGGTCCCGGCTGTACCCAATGATCTTCTTGCTGAGGGAGACTCTTTGCTTTTCCCAGAAGGCACCTGGAATATTCAAATTGTTCTCTTCAAGCTTCAATCCCTGGTTTGGTGATACTTTCCAAGCAGTTGGTCTCAGAAGTAACCACACTTCAAGGGTGTGGTTGGGGATGTTAAATGTTCAACTACTATGTTTTTTTGTCTGCTGTGTGTATGGAGACAGAAAAGTCTCCAGGTAGTAGCTTCAGTGGGAGCTGAAGTGTACTGGATCTTGAGCTAGTGAAGCCTGTAGATATTTGGACTGTGCTATAGTTTTTGCCAGAAAGGCCATGTTTATTTTTTTAAATCTTTACATGGTTTATGTCGTGCTTAATAAACCAGCAGGCTTTTGACGCAAGATGTGTTCCTTTGCCTACCTTTGAAAGCAGCTGAATGAGTCAACCTACTACAAGCTGATAGAGATATACAGTATATACAGCTGATACAGATGTACAATGTATACAGCTGATACAAATATACAGTATACACAGCTGATACAGATGTACAGTAAATACAGCTGATATAGGTATACACTACCGTTCAAAAGTTTAGGGTCTCTTAGAAATTTCCTTTTTGAAAGAATAGTACATTTTTTTCCAATGAAGCTAATATTAAATGATTAAGAAATACTCTCTATACATTGTTAATGTGGTAAATGACTATTCTAGCTGCAAACGTCTGGTTTGTAATGCAATATCTTCATAGGTGTATAGAGGCCCATTTCCAAGAACCATCACTGCAGTGTTCTTATGGTACTTTGTGTTTGCTAACTATGTAAGAAGGCTATTGGATTCTTAGAATACCCTTGAAAACCCTTGTGCAAGTATGTTAGCACAGCTGAAAACAGTTTGGCTGATTAGAGAAGCTTTAAACATGACATTCCTTTGAGCTAGTTGAGAATCTGGAGCATTACATTTGTTGGATCCATTAAACTCTCAAAATGGCCAAAAAAAAGGACTTTCATGTGAAACTTGACAGTCTATTCTTGATCTTACAAATGAAGGTTATTCCATGCGAGAAACTGCCAAGAAACTGAAAATTTCCTACAACGGTGTGTACTACTCCCTTCAGAGGAGAGCACAAACAGGCTCTAACCAGAGTAGAAAGAGAAGTGGGAGGCCCCGCTACACAACTGAGCAACAAGACAAGTACATTAGAGTCTATAGTTTGAGAAATAGACGCCTCACAGGTCCTCAACTGGCAGCTTCTTTAAATAGTACACGCAAAACGCCAGTGTCGAAGTCTACAGTGAAGAGGCGACTCCGGGATGCTGGCCTTCAGGGCAAAGTGGCAAAGAAAAAGCCATATCTGAGACTGGCTAATAAAAGGAAAAGATTAACATGGGCAAAAGAACACAGACATTGGACAGAAGAAGATTGGTAAAAAGTGTTATGGATAGACGAATCCAAGTTTGAGGTGTTGGGATCACACAGAAGAACATTTGCGAGACGCAGAACAACAGAAAAGATGCTGAAATAGTGCCTGACGCCATCTGTCAAGCATGGTGGAGGTAATGTGATGGTCTGGGGTTGCTTTGGTGCTGGTAAAGTGGGAGATTTGTACAAGGTAAAAGGGATTTTGAATAAGGAAGGTTATCACTCCATTTTGCACCACCATGCCATACCCTGTGGACAGCGCTTGATTGGAGCCAATTTCATCCTACAACAGGACAATGACCCAAAGCACACCTCCAAATTATGCAAGAACTATTTAGGGAAGAAGCAGGCAGCTGGTATTCTATCGGTAATGGAGTGGCCAGCGCAGTCACCAGATCTCAACCCCATTGTATATACAGCTGATACAGATCTACGTTATATACAGCTGTTACAGGTATACAGTATATACAGCTGATACAGATATACAGCTGATACAGATGTACAGTATATACAGATGATACAGATGTACAGTATATACAGCGGATACAGATGTACAGTATATACAGCGGATACAGATATACAGTATATACAGCTGATACAGATGTACGGTATATACAGCTGATACAGATATACAGTATATACAGCTGATACAGATGTACGTTATATACAGATGATACAGATATACGGTATATACAGCTGATACAGATATACAGTATATACAGCTGATACAGATATATATACAGTATATATAGCTGATACAGATGTATGGTATATACAGCCGATACAGATGTACAGTATATACAGCTGATACAGATATACAGTATATACAGCTGATACACATGTACACTATACGCAGCTGATACAGATGTATGGCATATACAGGTATACAGTATATACAGCTGATACTTACCAAGGTCACAATTTTTGGTCTTCTTAGAAATCAGATAGACAGGGATATTCCATCCCATCATGTCCCCAACACCGGTGTGACAGGACTTTTTGCCTTGAAGATTGTTCCATGTGATATCTTTATCCTTCTTCTTCACTATGGCTACAATTCTGTATGAGCCAAACTCTGCATAAAAAATAAAGATTCATAGTAAATACAGGTCACCTCTAAAATACCTCAGTAATGAGCTCGATATTTCATTTTGAGGGAAAACAGTGGCAAATCAGAGACATGATTCATATGTTTTACATGTAACATTTGGAGTGGATTTTCCTCTGTGTAATATGAAGGGTAAAATCTGTAATTAATTCAGCACAAAAAATTCACAGATTTAGTAATAGAGATCCCCATACACATATCTGCCTTACAGAGACCTGTAGGTAATGTTCAAGACACGCTGATAAATCTGGCAGTGATATTCTGGTGTAAAGTGTAAGGTTTTATGTCAGTGATATCAGCAGATCTATAACTACAGTATTCACTAGAGCCTGTGCTGTACCTATATTATGTACTAGCGGAATAGCCTGGTGTTGCCCGGGCATAGTAACTAACTGTGGTTGGTTATAACAAATTATAATGATTATCCTCCATCCCATAGTCCCATGCTCATATACCATCACACATCCTCCATCCCATAGTCCCATGCTCATATACCATCACACATCATCCCATAGTCCCATGCCCATACACCCATCATACATATCCTCCATCCCATAGTTCAGTGCCCATATACCCATCACACATCCTCCATCCCATAGTCCCGAGCTGGGTGGCGCTGAGCAGGGAATTGCTGGAGTTCTGTTATGTAACCTCGCAACGCGGCTCTGTGTGAGGCCTCTGATGATGCAATTTTCTACGCCGGTAACAGTCGAGCCTGGCAGTAATAGAGGAGGGAGTGATTCATTTCTGTCGTGTGCTCTCTGCTTCTTTCTGGGTGGCAGACAATGGCTGGGAGCTTATGTTCCCGGGGATGCTAGATTTCTCCCACCCGGTCCGTTTCTGCTGAGGTGTTGTGGAGTGGGAAAACTGTTGCTCAGAGCAACCAATCACAGCTCAGCTTTCAACTTTTAAACAGCTCTGGTGAAACGTAAGATGCTTAGTGATTGGTTGCTATGGGCAACACATGCAGTGTAACCTGTTGTGGTCAAGAAGATGTGCCTATGAAATATATATATTAGATATTTTATATATATATACAGTTGTGGCCAAAAGTATTGACACCCCTGCAATTTTGTCAGATAATACTCAGTTTCTTCCTGAAAATGATTGCAAACACAAATTCTTTGGTATTATTATCTTCATTTAATTTGTCTTAAATGAAAAAAAACAAAAAGAATTGTCCTAAAGCCAAATTGGATATAATTCCACACCAAACATAAAAAAGAGGGTGGACAAAAGTATTGGCACTGTTTGAAAAATCATGTGATGCTTCTGTAATTTGTGTAATTAACAGCGTGCTGATAAGGAAAAATTGAGGACTCTTTCGAACAGGCAATTGCGTCAGGTTAAAAGAGCAGCTGCAAAAATGCCTTGTCATAGCAGCAGACAAGTTTCTGAAGCTGCTGGTGCCTCCAACGTCCCCCGAACAACAAGATGCAGGGTCCTTCAGAGGTTTGCAGCTGTGCGTAAGCCATCCTGTCGACCACCTCTATCCACTGCACACAAGCAGAAACGGCTCCAGTGGGCCAAACGATACATGAAGACTGACTTCCAAACTGTTTTGTTCTCCGATGAGTGCAGTGCAACGCTCGATGGTCCAGATGGATGGAGTGGAGGATGGCTGGTTGATGGACACCCCATGAAAACACGGCTAAGGCGCCAACAAGGAGGAGGTGGAGTAATGTTTTGGGCTGGAATCGTGGGGTGAGAGATTGTCGGCCCCTTTAGGATCCCTGAAGGGGTAAAGATGAACTCCATAATCTATGTGGAGTTTCTAAAACAGCACTTCCTGCCATGGTTCAAGAGGAAGAACCGTGCTTTCCGCAGCAAGATCATTTTCATGCATGATAATGCACTGTCTCATGCTGCAAATAACATATCTGCATCTCTGGCTGCTATGGGCATAAAAGAGGACAAACTTATGGTGTGGCCACCATCTTCCCCTGACCTCAACCCCATTGAGAACCTCTGGAGCATCATCAAAAGGAGTGTCTATGATGGCGGGAGGCAGTTCACATCTAAGCAACAGCTCTGGGAGGGTTTTCTGTCCACATGCAAAACAATTGAAGCACAAACCATCCAAAAACTGACAAATTCAATGGACGAGAGAGTTCAGAAGCTTCTTTCCAACAAGGGGTCCTATGTGCAAATGTAACATCACCTAGAATAAAGTTTGGACTTGAAAACTGTTTGATTTCCTTTTTGTAATAAGCTGATAATGCTTATAATTTCACAATTGACCATTTTTTTGTTAAAAATAAAAAGGTTGAAAACTCTGCTGTGCATAATAATTTGGCACATGCATTTTGAGTGTTTATTATTTTTTAAAATATACTGTTTTCATAGGCAGTTTGTTCAAAAACATTGCAATTATACTAGAATATTAGATGACTGGAAAATAACAATGACTGCAATTCATATAGGTAATTTAGAGAAAATATGTGGAAATATTTTTTGCATAATAATTTGGAACACAGTGTATATATATATATATATATCTACTATATAATTGTCTAATTCTGTCTGTCTGTCTGTCTGTAATGGAAATCCCACCTCGCTGATTGGTCGCGGCAGTTAGGCTTAGTCGTGGCAACACGGCCGCATTGCTTATTGTACAGGCACATTACAGCCGTTAAAGGCATCACTGCTGTGTTGCTCATTACACAGGCACAGTCCTGTACATATTCTGGAGTACAATACATTAGGTAATTAGGTAACAGTAGAACAGTGACTGCAGCTCTGGGTGTAACTTACGTACAATACATTAGGTGACAGCAGAAAAGTGAATGCAGCTCTGGGTGTAACTGGAGTACAATACATTAGGTAAGATCTGAACAGTGACTGCAGCTCTGGCTGTAACATAAGTATAATACATTAGGTAAGAGCAGAACGGTGACTGCAGCTCTGGGTGTAACTGGACTACAATACATTAGATAAAAGCAGAACAGTGACTGCAGATCTGGGTGTAAATGGAGTACACTACATTAGATAACAGCAGAACAGTGACTGCAGCTCTGGATGTAACAGGAGTACATTAGGGAACAGCAGAACAGTGACTGCAGCTCTGGGAGTAACTGGAGTACAATACATTAGATAACAGCAGAACAGTGACTGCAGATCTGGGTGTAACTGGAGTATACACTACATTAGGTAACAGCAGAACAGTGACTGCAGCTCTGGGTGTAACAGGAGTACATTAGGTAACAGCAGAGCAGTGACTGCAGCTCTGGCTGTAACTGGAGTACAATACATTAGGTAACAGCAGAACAGTGACAGCAGCTCCGGGTGTAACAGGAGTATAATACACTAGATGGTGGCCCGATTCTATCGCATCGGGTATTCTAGAGTCTCTGTTAAAATAAAAAATAGTTATATACTCACCTTCCGACGACCCCCGGACTCTGTCCCTCCTCTCACCACGCTCCCGGCATCTTCCGGTCCCAGTAATGCTTAGCGAGAAGGGCCGGAGATGATGTCAATCTCGCGAGAGCGCGACGTCATCAACGGTGTGTCGCGCTAAGCATTACTGGGAACGGAAGATGCGGGCAGCGTGGTGAGAGGAGAGAAAGAGTCCGGGGCCGTCGGGAGGTGAGTATATCACTATTTTTTATTTACTCTAGAATACCCGATGCAATAGAATCGGGCCACCATCTAGTATATATATATGTATATTAGATATTTATTATACAGGGCTTTGCGTGTAGAATGGGTGGGGCTATGTGGAGTGGGCATATGGTCTGATATACACACACTCAGCTTTATATATATAGATACAGCATGTTACCTGTATATTCTGCCCCAGGTATCTGGCACACAATCAAGTCATCTACCGAAAAAAGAAGAAACAGAAACCATTTTTACAGATAACTTTTTAAAAACAAAAACAGTATGTACGGTATGTTTTAAAATGAATGTCTCAGGAGATTCATGCTGCCCAAACTGCAGACAACATGAAGCTGAGTCCAACGACATTATTGCAGACATGTTTTTTTTTACTCCAAAATGCTGCAGTAAAACATACTTTGAAAACTTGTGGAGACTATGCATATAGGCTGACTAGTCCAACATACAGGTTCCCTGTGGCGTCTTCCTGCCCCGGTCTCCTAAACTGAAAGGTTCATTCTCTACATACAAATAGATATGAATATGCCATTTTTCACTTTTTGACTTTCGCTATTTTATCGCTATTTTCTAAGAGCCCTAACATTTTTAATTTTTCCCTTGACATAGCCATATCGGGCTTGTTTTTTTTAGCGGGTTGAGTTGTAATTTTGAATTAGTTTTAACATAAAATGCACTGAAAAATTAGAAAAAAGTTCCAAGTATGATGAGATGGGGAAGAAAACACAAATCATGCTTTTTTGTTGTTTTTTATGGTGTACATTGTGTAAAAATGACCAAGAAATGTGATTCTCCAAGTCAGTACAATTACAGCGATATCATGGTAATAATTTTATTATTTTTTTACATTTTAGTGGTAAAAAATATTCTGTGTGCTAGGAAGATATCAAAATAAGAGAATGGCATCTCATGTAATTATGGTTAAGATACTGTACCTTGGTAGACAAGGTGCTATTCACCTTTTCACATATGGGGAGGAAGTGGTTCCATTTTTGCCGATTGTTGTCCAACACAAGATCGCCAGTCAAGTACTAATATGGCCGGTATCACTAGTCAAGGACTAATATGGCCGGTATTGCTAGTCAAGTACTAACATGGCCGGTATCGCTAGTCAAGGACTAATATGGCCAGTGATGCATCCAAAAAGCATAAACAAGTTTATGCTTTTGGAGAAAATATAGAGCTTGGGAATTGCTGGACAGCCCAATAGATTGTCAACGTTTTGTAAGACTCACTGTGGAGATGTCTTTCGTAACAAAAAAGTTCTTTATTTACATTTCCAAAGATGCATTTCAGTAGTTCCTTGTAGAGTTTTCACTGCTGCGACCTCGGATCACAGTAGTTAGGGTCCCGTTACACTAAACGACGCACCATCGATCCCGACAACGATATGACCTGGTCAGGATCGCTGGTGCTTCGCTACATGGTAGCTGGTGAGCTGTCAAACAGGCAGATCTCACCAGCGATCAGGATCAGCGAGGAAGCTGGTATCGAGGGTAAATAGCAGGTAACTAAGCGCACGCGTCTCTTAGTTACCCGCTGTTTACCCTGCATACCAGCGTGCTCGCGCTGGGAGCTGGTATCCAGGGTAAACAGCGGGTAACTAAGCGCACGGCACTTAATTACCTGCTGTTTACCTTGGATACCAGCTCCCAGCGCGAGCATGCTGGTATCCAGGGTACACAGCGGGTAACTAAGTGCCGCACGCGCTTAGTTACCCACTGTCTACCCTGGATACCAGCTCCCAGCATCTGCTTACAGCGCTGGGAGCTGGCCAGCGGGAGACCAACGATCAAAAAATGGCCCAGGACATTCCTGCACGATCAGCGATACCCGGCGGGGGGGTGGTCGCTGATGCGTGCTAAGGGGTACTTCACACAGCGAGATCGCTGGCCAGATCACTGTTGTGTCACAAAATCGGTGACGCATCAGTGATCTCGCTAGCGATCTCGCTTAGTGTGAAGTACCCCTTAGACTCAAGTACCGGGCCAGCAGCATCTAATGTGCTAAACCACTTCGCAGAGCTGGTTACGATCTCAGCAGTTACACTCAATTGCTGGCTGTACAAAACAGTTGGCATTCGTGTTATATGGAGCGGATTTCGCTCCTGAGCCCATTCTATACATGAGATGCCCACAGCATTGAGTAGGCCACCTGAAAGAATTGGGCCCTGGCACGTGCCTACGTTCACCAGATGCTGGTGCCGGCCCTATGTCCCTCATTACCCATTGTGAAGCATGAGATATGCAAATGTTCCCATGTTGGGCAAAACTAAGATGCTCATGATGAAAATGTTTTGGGTCTAATTGAAGTTACCCTTATTGCGGTACTCTTCAACCGATGGGAGCAGTCCACATTTCAGTGCCGTGTATGCGTGTTCTGGATCAAGATTTACTGCATCCGCTTCATCTTTCTGCAAATTATAGAAAAAAGTCATGTTACTGATGTCCTCAGTCCTCACCCCATCTACTCGCCATCTCTGAGAGACCACATATGGTGTTTCTTTCTGCTGGTAAATATCACCTACCAGAATCATTTCGATACACTCCAGTGCAGATGATGGCTCTGTGCATTTAATGGCGCCACCACTTACTGAGGACCAGTCATCACATTTTTTCTTCTCATTTTTGCTCTGTGGACACCAGCGGATTTGCTGTTTAACTCGAGGAGGACGAGCTCCTAATGGAAAAAAAATAAATTGCTGCTATAATTAAATTGAAACTGTTGAATTAGAGATTATTAAGGTCATGCAAAACCAGAATTACATCTCAAATGTTTCCTACCGTTAAGTGTTTTCATGCCGTTAAACAAGTCTGGTCCCAACAGGAGGAAAGTGTCCATTGCTGATGGAAGAGCTATCAGAGCACTGGTGGTGTCTTCAAACAGCAAATCCTTCCCATGAGTGGAGCTGAATAGTTTGCACTCTTTTTTCTGTGATTTTGAGAAAAATATAATCTATAAGATACTACAAAGCTTCATTAGAAAGGTGACTGACACAATCCCCCCTTGTGTTGTTCATGGACGAAGGTCTTTGCACTTCATTGTATTTACTGCAAGTGGCCTAGGTTTAGGGAATGTTTAAATGTGTTGTATTGAACAAGATGTAAAGATGTGGAAGAAGTGTCGGCACCGCTTCTGAAAATCTGCTGAAAAACATGTCCATGAATGTGATTCATTAATCTGTTTTATATGTGGTTGTATAAACAGTGTAATTAGCTTGGGTAGGATAAACAGTGCCAGCCCAAGTAGGCACATAGCAAGCTATTTCCTGTTTGTTAAGGAGTTGATGAATAGCTATTGAAGAAATAAGAAGCTTTATTGTTTAAGAGGGAAAAGGCCATAAGTTGGGAAGAGTGTCCAGCAGCAGACATTCTTGTTAAAGGGATAGAAAGTTCCCGACTAAAGTATTCTACAAATGATTTCCTATACGGCCGGAGTGCAGAGATTGGAGGAGTACCCAGAAGATTTCTTTCACTATCAGGGAGTACCAGCCATAGAAATAGACAGAGCTGAGGGAGGCGTAATTCCTCAAGGCGGCTAAGAAGAGTGGGCTAAAGAAAGGCAACGTGTAAACCAGTTCTGGAGATTTGGAGAAGTCCTATTCCAACCCAGAAGGAACACAAGGTGCCCATTACAGTTGAGGATAAAGAAAGTAAAAACAGAGCTAGAAAGCTTGTGGTGTAGTCTGTTACTATGGAACTGTACCTATACTATCAAAATGGCATATTTAATTCTCTCAAAGATGAAGCCTCTGTTTGATACAGAAGCATTGTACAGTATATACAGTATTGTGCCTGCTATCAATTGTTGAAATCTTGTTTGAAGAATTCCAGTAATGAAGTTTTAATTTTTTTAAAAACAGATTCTAGTCTCCCTGATACGTCACGTACAGGGCCAGACTGGGACCAAAAAACAGCCCTGCCGCACCAACAGCCCACAAACTATAACACTCCCCACCCCAGTGAATTTTACTTTGCTTTGTCATGCCCCTCACTCCCCTAGTAGAAGTTATTTGAAGACCCACATATAAATGGCACCACAGTGCGTATGATCGACCACAGCTGCATTTACATGGTGCTCTACAGATCCAATTTTCAGGATCATGGGAGTCCCAGCAGTCAGATCTCCAGCAATTGGAATGTTATCTCCTATCCATAGGAGAGGGGATTAATTGGGATAATCCATTTAACCCCTTCACTACCAAGGGTGGTTTGCACGTTAACTACCGGGCCAATTTTTACAATTCTGACCACTGTCCTTTTATGAGGTCATAACTCTGGAACGCTTCCATGGATCCCGGTGATTCTGACATTGTTTTCTCGTGACATATTGTACTTCATGTTAGTGGTAAAATTTCATTCATATAACTAGCGTTTATTTGTGAGAAAAACGGAAATTTGGCAAAAATTTTGAAAATTCCGCAATTTTCCAACTTTGAATTTTTATGCCCTTAAATCACAGAGATATGGCACACAAAAAAGTTAATGAGTAACATTTGCCACATGTTTACTTTACATCAGCACAATTTTGGAACCAAAATTTTTATTTGTTAGTAAGATATAAGGGTTAAAAGTTGACCAGCGAGCTCTCATTTTTGCAACACCATTTTATTTTTACGGACCACATCATATTTGAAGCCACTTTGAGGGGTCTATATGATAGAAAATACCCAAAAGTGACACCATTCTAAAAACTGCACCCCTTAAGGTGCTTAAAATCACATTCAAGGAGTTTATTAACCCTTCAGGTGCGTCACAGGAATTTTTTGAATATTTAAAAAAAATTAACATTTAACTTTTTTTCACAAAAAAAATTACTTCAGGTTCAATTTTTTTTATTTTACCAAGAGTAACAGGAGAAATTGGACAGCAAAAATTATTGTGCAATTTGTCCTGAGCACGCTGATACCTGATATGTTGGGGGAACCACTGTTTCGGCGCATGGCAGAGCTCAGAATGGAAGGAGCGCCGTTTTACTTTTTCAATGCAAAATTGGCTGGAATTCTGATCGGACGCCATGTCGCGTTTGGAGAGCCCCTGATGTACCTAAACAGTGGAAACCCCCCACAAGTGACCCCATTTTTGAAACTAGACCCCCTAAGGAACTTATCTAGATATGTGGTGAGAACTTTGAACCCACAAGGGCTTCACAGAAGTTTATAATGTACAGCGGTACAATTAAAAAAATCATATTATTTCCACAGAATGATCTTTTCACCCCCAATTTTTATTTTCCCAAGGGTTACAGGACCCTAAAAATTATTGTGCAATTTGTCCTGAGTACGCTGATACCCCATATGTGGGTGCAAATGACTATTTGGGCACATGGCAGAGCTCGGAAGGCAAGCAGCGCCATTTGACTTTTTTGGCTGGAATTGAGATCGGACACCATGTCACGTTTGGAAAGCCCCTGATGTACCAAAACAGTGGAAACCCCCCACAAATGACCCCATTTTGGAAACTAGACCCCCCAAGGAACTTATCTAGATGTGTGGTGAGAACTTTGAATCCCCAAGTGCTTCACAGAAGTTTATAACGCCCAGGCGTGAAAATAACAAACATTTTTTTCCACAAAAATGATATTTTTGCCCCAAAATTTTTATTTTCCTAAGGGCAACAGGAGAAATAGGACCCCAAAAGTTGTTTTGCAAATTGTCCTGAGTAGGCTGATACCCCATATGAGGGGGTAAAACACTGTTTGGGTGCATGGCAGAGCTTGGAAGGGAAGGAGCACCATTTGACTTTTTCAACGCAGAATTGGCTGGAATTGAGATCAGATGCCATGTTGCGTTTGGAGAGCCCCTGATGTGCGCAAATAGTGGAAACCCCCAATTCTAACCCTAACCCTAGCCCTAACCCTAACCCTAACCCTAGCCCTAACCCTAACCCTAGCCCTAACGGGAAAATGGAAATAAATACATTTTTTTAATTTTCCCTAACTATGGGGGTGATAACTGGGGGTTTGATTTACTATTTATGGCGGTTTTTATGTTTGGCAGCTGTCGCACGCTAAAAGACGCTTTTTATTGTAAAAATAGTTTTTGCATCACCACATATTGAGAGCTATAATTTTTCCATATTTTGACCCACCGAGTCATGTGAGGTCTTATTTTTTGCGGGACGAGTTGACGCTTTTATTGGTATCATGTTCGGGCATGTGACATTTTTTGATCGCTTTTTATTTCGTTTTTTGGGACGCAGAATTTACAAAAACCAGCGTTTCATGAATTTCTTTTGGGTGGTGCGTTTACGCCGTTCCGGGTGCGGTAAAATTTATAAGGCGGTTTTATTCTTCGGGTCAGTATGGTTACAGCGATACCTCATTTAAGCCGTTTTTTTGTGTTTTGGCGCTTTTATGCAATGAAAACAATTTTATATAAAAAATAATTATTTTTGCATCACTTTATTCTGCGAGCTATAACTTTTTTATTTTTTCGCTGATGATGCTGGATGGTGGCTCGTTTTTTGCGGGACAAGATGACGTTTTCAGCGGTACCATGGATATTTATATGCGTCTTTTTGATCGCGCGTTATTGCACTTTTTGTTCGGCGGTATGATAATAAATCATTATTTTTTGCTTCGTTTTTTATTTTTATTTTTTAAGGGGTTCACTTAAGGGGTTAACTATTGGGACAGTTTTATAGGGCGGGTCGTTACGGACGCGGCGATACCAAATATGTGTACTTTTATTGGTTTTTTTTTCTTATTTCCAAAAAATGAATTTATTGGGGAATATTTTTTTTTTTTTTGAATTTATTTGGCGATTTTTTTAAAATTATTTTTACCCTTTTTTTAAATTTTTTTTTACTTTATTACAATGTCCCAGGGGGGACATCACTGTCCTGTGACAGATCGCTGATCTGTCACATCACAGATCACTGTGACAGATCAGCGATCTGTCACAGGCACTGCACAGGCTTCCTCATGCCTGCGCTTTGCAGGCACTGAGGAAGCCAGCTTCCTGCAGGCCTCTGGAGGTCCCCGTCGCCATATTGGATCCGGGAACCTGCAGGAAAGGAGTCCCCCGCAGCAGCGCTGCACATTGCGCTGCCGTGGGGGGCTCAGCGAAGCAAGGAGGGAGCCCCCTCCCTGCCGATGCTTCCCTTTAACCCCCGGTACACCGCGATCGTGTTTGATCGCGGTGTGCAAGGAGTTAACGTGTGGGGGCGGTCCGTGACTGCCCCTGACACATTGTGCCGGGTGTCAGCTATGATAATTAGCTGACACTCGGCCGCGATCAGCGGCGCTCACCACGTTGGCGCCGCTGATTGCGATGACGTAATATTCCGTCCATGGTAATTAGGTCCATGGTCACAGGGACGGAATATTACGTCAATTGTAGGTAAGGGGGTTAAACAGGTTTTCCAATATTTTAATTTTATTTGGCCATAATAATATTGAAAATACTAAACCAATATTGACCCTCCCAAAGTCCATTGTCGCCTCTTCGATAACAGGACAGGAGGAGTGGTACTGTGCAGTGTATATATACAGGAGAGGAGGAGTGGCACTGTGCAGTGTATATATACAGGAGAGGAGTATATATACAGCACTGAAGTGTAAGTGACTCACCGGCACCTGCGCAGGAGAACATTGAAGCCAATGCCCATAGAATGGTGGAAAAGGTAAGTATAATCGCGCTATTGCAGTGTGCAGGTGTGGGATCCCGGGCCATCAGTACACGTCACAGGGCACTGTGACACTGATGTGATGGGGGAGTAGGGTGGTATGCAAATGAGCACTGGAGGCAGAGTTTTCTTCCAGGTACTGCACGCCCCAAAGCCTGGAAGAACACATTACCATAAAAAAATAAGACGATTTCTCCACAACAAGATCGCAGATATGGGCATACAGGTAGGACTATTCTAACCATTCTATTACCTGTATGCCCTTATTAATAGCTTAACCCCTTTACCCCCAAGGGTGGATTGCACGTTCATGACCGGGCCAATTTGTACAATTCTGACCACTGTCCCTTTATGAGGTAATAACTCTGGAACGCTTCCATGGATCCAGGTGATTCTGACATTGTTTTCTCGTGACACATTGTACTTCATGTTAGTGGTAAAATTTCATTGATATAACTTGCGTTTATTTGTGAAAAAAACGGAAATTTGGCGAAAATATTGCAATATTCCAACTTTAAATTTTTATGCCCTTAAATCACAGAGATACAGCACACAAAAAACTTAATAAATAACATTTTCCACATATTTACTTTATATCAGCACAATTTTGGAACCCAAATTTTTTTTTGTTAGGAAGTTATAAGGGTTAAAAGTTGACCAGCGATTTCTCATTTTTGCAACACCATTTTATGTGTATGGACCACATTACATTTGAAGTCACTTTGACTGGTCTATAAAGAAAATACCCAAAAGTGACACCATTCTAAAAACTGCACCCCTCAAGGTGCTAAAAAACCACATTCAAGAAGTTTATTAACCCTTCAGATGCTTCACAGGAATTTTTTGAATGTTTAAAAAAATGAACATTTAACATTTTTTCACAAAAAAATTATTTCAGGTCCAATTTTTTTTATTTTACCAACGGTAACAGGAGAAATTGGACTGCAAAAGTTATTGTGCAATTTGTCCTGAGTAAGCTGATACCTGATATTTGGAAGGGAACCACTGTTTCGGCGCATGGCAGAGCTCAGAAGGGAAGGAGCACCGTTTGACTTTTTCAACGCAAAATTGGCTGGAATTGAGATTGGACGCCATGCCACGTTTGTAGAGCCCCTGATGTGCCTAAACAGTGGAAATCCCCCACAAGTGACCCCATTTTGGAAACTAGACCCCCAAGGAACTTATCTAGATATGTGGTGAGAACTTTGAACCTCCAAGGGCTTCACAGAAGTTTATAACGTACAGCCGTACAATTAAAAAGTCATATTTTTTCCACAAAAATGATCTTTTCACCCTCAATTTTTATTAATCCAAGGGTAACATGACCCCAAAAGTTATTGTAAAATTTGTCCCGAGTACGCTGATACCCCATATGTTGGGGTAAACCACTATTAGGGCGCACGGCAGAGCTCAGAAGGGAAGCAGCACTATTTGACTTTTATGGCTGGAATTGAGATCGGACGCCATGTCGCGTTTGGAAAGCCCCTGATGTGCCAAAACAGTGGAAACACCCCACAAATGACACCATTTTGGAAACTAGACCCCCCCAAGGAACTTATCTAGATGTGTAGTGAGAACTTTGAACCTCCCAGGGCTTCACAGAAGTTTATAACGTACAGCCGTAAAATTAAAAAATCATATTTTTTCAACAAAAATGATCTTTTCACCCCCTATTTTTATTTTCCCAAGGGTAACAGGACCCCAAAAGTTATTGTGCAATTTGATCTGAGTACGCTGATACCCCATATGTGGGGGTAAACCACAATTTGGGTGCATGGCAGAGCTTGGAAGGGAAGCAGCGCCATTTGACTTTTATGGCTGGAAATGAGATCGGACCCCATGTTGCGTTTGGAAAGCCCCTGATGTTTCAAAACAGTGGAAATCCCCCACAAGTGACACCATTTTGGAAACTAGACCCCCCAAGGAAATTAGATGTGTGGTTTCACAGATGTTTATAACGGGCGTGAAAATAAAGAAATCATATTTATTCCACAAACATGATCTTTTAGTCCCCAATTTTTTTATTTTGCCAAGGGTAACAGGAGAAGCTGGACCCAAAAGTTGTTGTTCAATTTGTCCTGAGTACACTGATACCCCATATGTGGGAGAAAACTACTGTATGGGCACACGTCGGGGCTTGGAATGGAAGTTGTGACGTTTTGGAATGCAGATTTTGATGGAATGGTCTGTGGGTGTCATGTTGCGTTTGGAGAGCCTATGATGTGCCTAAACTGTTGAAACCCCCTACAAATGACCCCATTTTGGAAACTAGACCCCCCAAGAAACTTATCTAGATGTGTGGTGAGCACTTTGAACTCCCAGGTGCTTCACAGAAGTTTATAACACCCGGGCGTGAAAATAAAAAAACATTTTTTTCCACAAAAATGATATTTTTACCCCCAATTTTTTAGTTCCTTAAGGTAACAGGAGAAATTGGACCCCAAAAGTTGTTTTGCAATTTGTCCTGAGTATGCTGATACCCTATATATGGGGGTAAAACACTGTTTGTGCGCATGATAGAGCTTGAAAGGGAAGGAGCACTGTTTGACTTTTTCAATGCAGAATTGGCTGGAATTGAGATCAGACGTCATGTTGTGTTTGGAGAGCACCTGATGTGCCTAAACAGTGGAAACCCCCCAATTCTAACTCCGACCCTAACCCCAACACACCCCTAACCCTAATCTCAGCCCTAACGCTAGCCCTAACCCTAGCCCTAAAGGGAAAATAGAAATACATAAATTTTTTTTAATTTTATTATTTTTCTCTAACTAAGGGGGTGATAACGGGGGGTTTGATTTACTATTTATGGTGGGTTTTTATATTTGGCAGCTGTCACGCTAAAAGACGCTTTTTATTATAAAAATAGTTTTTGCATCACCACATTTTGAGAGCTATAATTTTTCCATATTTTGACCCACTGAGTCAGGTGAGGTCTTATTTTTTGCGGGACGAGTTGACATTTTTATTGGTACCATTTTCGGGCACATGACTTTTTTTATCGCTTTTTATTCCGATTTTTGGGACGCAGAATGAACAAAGACCAGCATTTCATGAATTTCTTTTGGGGGGTGCGTTTACACCATTCTGAGTGTGGTAAAATTGATAAAGCGGTTTTATTCTTCGGGTCAGTACGGTTACAGCGATACCTCATTTATGTCGTTTTTTTACGTTTTGGCGCTTTTATGCAATGAAAACTATTTTATATCAAAAATAATTATTTTTGCACCGCTTTATTCTGCGAGCTATAACTTTGTTATTTTTTCACTCATGATGCTGTGTGGTGGCTTGTTTTTTGCGGGACAAGATGTCGTTTTCAGCGGTACCATGGTTATTTATATCTGTCTTTTTGATCGCGCGTTATTACACTTTTTGTTTGGCGTTATGATAATAAAGCATTGTTTTTTGCTTTCTTTTTTATTTTTATTTGTTAAGGGGTTAACTAATGGGACAGTTTTATAGGGCGGGTCGTTACGGATGCGGTGATACTAAATATGTGTACTTTTATTGCTTTTTTTTATTTCCAAAAAATGAATTTATTAGGGAATTTTTTTTTTTTTAGAATTTAGCTATTTTTTATAAATTATTTTTACTTTTTTTCATTTTTTTTTTTTACTTTATTACATTGTCCCAAGGGGGGACATCACTGTCATGTGTCAGATCGCTGATCTGACACGTCACACAGCACTGTGTCAGATCACCGATGTGACAGGCGCTGCACAAGGCTTCCTCATGCCTGCACTCTGCAGGCACTGAGGAAGCCGCCTCCCTGCAGGCCCCCGAAGGTCCCCGCCGCCATATTGGATCTGGGGACCTGCAGGGAAGGAGTCCCTCAGAGCAGCGCAGCACATCGCACTGCGTTGGAGGTCTCAGGGAAGCATGGAGGGAGCCCCCTCCCTTCCGATGCTTCTTTAAACCCCCGGTACACTGCGATCATGTTTGATCACAGTGTGCCAGGGGTTCACGTGCCGGGGGCGGTCCTTGACCGCCCCTGACACATAGTGCCGGGTGTCAGCTGTGATAATCGGGAGCACCGCTGATCGCGATGACGTACTATCCCATCCCCGGTCATAGGGGCTCGGGTCCCGTGGATGGGATAGTACGTCAGATATCAGAAAGGGGTTAAAACCGTCCCAGGGGGTCACAGATTTGAGAAGTATACACAGCATACATAGCTCCACAATACATACTGTGTTAAGGAAAATATAGAGTGGAGCTCTGAATATAATGTAGAGATATAAACATCTGTACATTATATACTAGATATATATACAAAAGTCTACATTATACACTATATTAAGACAGCATATACTATACACTATATTATGTTGCATACATCACATAGGAGTCACAAATATATACATGTGGTCAAAATTGTTAGTACCCCTCGTTTAATGACAGAAAAACCCACAATGGTCACAGAAATAACTTAAAACTGATAAAAGTAATAATAATAATAAATCAAAAATCTATGAAAATGAACAAATGAAAGTCAGACATTGCTTTTCAACCATGCTTCCACAGAATTTTTAAAAATGTAAACTCGTGAAATAGGCCTGGACAGAAATGATGGTACCTTAACTTAATATTTTGTTGCACAACCTTTTGAGGCAATCATTGGAATCAACGATTCCTGTAACTGTCAATGAGACTTCTGCACCTCTCGACAGGTATTTTGGCCCACTCCTCAAGAGCTCCAGTTGTCTCGTGTTTGAAGGTTGCCTTTTCCAGATGGCATGTTTCAGCTCTTTCCAAAGATGCTCAATAGGATTTAGGTCAGGGCTCATAGAAGGCCACTTCAGAATAGTCCAATGTTTTCCTCTTAGCCATTCTTGGGTGTTTTAGATGTGTTTTGGGTCATTATCCTGTTGATAGTCTTGAGATTTCATTGTACCCTGCACAGATTCTAGACACCCTGTGCCAGATGCAGCAAAACAGCCCCAGAACATAACAAATCCTCCTCCATGTTTCACAGTAGGGACAGTGTTCTTTTCTTGCTATGCTTAATTTTTCCATCTTTGAACATAGAACTGATGTGCCTTGCCAAAAAGTTCCTTTTTTGTCTCATCTGTCCATAGAACATTCTCCCAGAAGCTTTGTGGCTTGTCAACATGTAGTTTGGCAAAATCCAGTCTCACTTTTTTATGATTTTTTTTCAATAATGGTGTCCTCAAACTTTTACTTATCAGACCTTTTTTTGATGCTTTTGTACAATTTTTGCATTTTATGTCTATTGCTCAATAAAAGACGGTTTAAAAAAAATAAAAATAATGGTGTCTTCCTTGGTCAACTCTCATGAAGTCCACTTTGGCTCATACAACAATGGATGGTGTGATCTGACACTGATGTTCCTTGAGCTTGAAGTTCACCTTTAATCTGTTTAGAAGTTTTTCTGGACTCTTTTGTTACCATTCGTATTATCCGTCTCTGATTTGTCACCAATTTTCCTCCTGCGGCCACATCCAGGGAGGTTGGCTGCAGTCCCATGGAGCTTAAATTTATGAATAACGTGCATCTGTAGTCACAGGGAAATCAAGCTGCTTGGAGATGGTCTTATAACTTTTACTGTTTAACATGTTTATCTATAATTTTCTATCTAATCTTCTGAGACAACTCTTTCCTTCGCTTCCTCTGATCCATGTTGATTGTGAAGCACACTATGTCACCAACAGCACAGTGAGTATCTGTAGCCCTGTATACAGGCCCAATCACTGATTCCAAGATTGTAGACACCTGTGATGCTAATTAGAGGACACACTTTGATTTAACATGTCCCTTTTGTCACATTATTTTCAGGGGTAACATCATTTCTGTCCATGCCTATTTCATGAGTTCTATTTTTTATTAAATTCTTTGGAAGCATGGTTGAAAAGCAATGTCTGACTTTCATTTGTTCATTTTCATAGATTTTTGATTTATTATTACTTTTGTCAGATTCAAGTTATTTATGTTATCATTATGGAGTTTTTTTGTCATTAAATGAGGGGTACCAACAATTTTGACCACGTGTATATTATATAGGAGACACCTCGACTGCTGAATATATATCACAGATTGCTGTATATATTATATCAGTAATACTGTGACTGCTGTATCTACATTATATAGGCGATACTGCAACTATACAGTTGCATCATATTCATAATGTATATAGAGCAGTCGCAGTATCACCTGTATAAAGGGAACCTGTCACCAGGTTAGGCTGATACGAGTTAAGGCCACTGCCTTTCAGGGCTGACATACAACATTCTATAATGCTGTAGATAAGCTCCCAACCCAACCTGTAAGAGAATAAAAATAACTTTTATTATACTCACCTGGGGGGCGGCCTGGTCCGTGGGGTGTCGCTCTTCTTGGTCCAGCTCCTCCCATCTTCTTGCGATGCTGTCCTTTTTGCTTCATGTGCATGGTGCGCCCCTGCATCCTCCACACACTCTGCTTGGCACCGCGCTCCTGCGCAGGTGTAGTTATCTGCCCTGTTGAGGGCAGAGCAAAGTACTAAATAGAAAAAAGAAAAAGATTTTGGGCTTCAGCCCTAGCCAGCTCACCAACCGCCACTGGTGTTCGGAACTCCGTCCAGACTTGACGTGCAGGCAACAAGGAAATAGGGAGTGAATGTTCCAGCTCCTTAAAACTTCTTTTATTGAAAAATTGAATAAAACATGACAGTATGGCAGAAAGATACTCCAACTCCTGTACACATATACAAAAAGCAGTAGCGGTTCAGCAACGCATTTTGATCATTGGTTTATGTTTGTCAAGCTAACCCTTGATTCACAGCAAAAAGATTAAGTTGGCTATGCTGACCAATGAAATTGATTGACATAAGTCATGTAATTTGAAACAAAGGTCCTTAAATTCCGCATTTAGCCAACATGGGGATATCCAGAGACATCTTTTAACAAGAGTGGCATTCTGGGTCTACAACTTGGGGATGAGATATCCTAATGGCATGAATAAGAAAAATGAATTGATGTTTCATTAATGATTATTGTGCTAATTTGTGTATTATTTTGTTCTGTGTATTGTTATAATATTTTTTATTTTTTTCTTAGCATCTTGATATATTCATCTACCATCTCTATGCTGACGACACCCAATTTTACACTTCTTCTCCTGACATCACGCCAGCCTTTCTAGAAAACACCGGCGATTGTCTAATCGCTGTGTCTAACATCATGTCCTCACTATATCTGAAACTGAACCTGTCAAAGACTGAACTACTTGTGTTTGCTCCCGCTACTAATGTACCTATACCCGACATTGCCATTTCCGCGTGTGGTTCCACTGCTACTCCCCAGCAACATGCCCGCTGTCTTGGGGTCATACTTGACTCCGAGCTTTCCTTTGTCCCCCACATACGATCACTGGCTTGCTCTTGTTATCTGCACCTCAAAAACGTTTCTAGAATTCGACCTTTTCTTACTTTTGACTCTGCAAAAACTCTTACCGTTTCTCTTATTCATTCTCGTCTCGACTATTGTAACTCTCTTCTAATCGGTCTCCCTCTTACCAAACTCTCCCCCCTTCAATCTGTCTTGAATGCTGCTGCCAGGATCATATTCCTCGCCAATCGTTACACCGATGCCTCTACCCTGTGCCAGTCATTACACTGGCTACCCATCCACTCCAGAATCCAGTACAAACTTATTACCCTCACCCACAAAGCACTCCACGGTTCAGCATAACCCTACATCTCCCTTGTTTCAGTATGCCATCCTACCCACGCCCTCCGTTCTGCTGATGACCTGAGGTTAGCATCCTCAATAATCAGAACCTCCCACTCCCGTCTCCAAGACTATACATGTGCTGCGCCAATTCTTTGGAATGCACTTCCCAGGTCAATATGATTAGACCCCAATCCCCACAATTTTAAGCGTGCCCTGAAAACTCATTTATTCAGACTGGCCTACCGCCTCAACACATTAACCTAATCTATCCCTCTGTGGCACAGCCAAAAGTTTTTACCTTAACCAGGTTCCCCGCATCATGTTTCCACATGCTTTATGCATCCATTAGCCCTCTGTATCTGTACTGTTACACACTTAACATTAAGGCTGGTCCATACAATCAGGGCAACTGTTACCACCCACCTTTCGTGTCTCCCTTTTTTCCTCATAGATTGTAATCTTGCGAGCAAGGCCCTCATTCCTCTTGGTATCTGTTATGATCTATGTGATTATTGTTATGCTGTAATGTCTATTGTCTGTACAAGTCCCCTCTAAAATGTAAAGTGCTGCGGAATATGTCGGCACTATAGAAAGAAAATGTATTATTATTATTATCATCTGTTGGCTAAATGCTGAATTTAAGGACCTTTATATTTCAAATCACATGACTTATGCCAATCAATTTCATTGGTCAGCATAGCCTACTTAATCTTTTTGCTGTGAATCAAGGGTTAGCTGTGACAAAGATCAACCTATGATCGAAACGCATTGCTGAACTGGTACTGCTTTTTGTATATGTGTACAGGAGTTGGAGTATCTTTCTGCCATACTGTCATGTTTTATTCAATTTTTCAATAAAGAAAGAAGTTTTAAGGAGCTGGAACATTCACTCCCTATTTCAGAGCAAAGTACTGCAGTGTGCAAGAGTTGGAAAAGGTTAGAGAGACCCAGCGCACTGCAAGACTTTGCTCTGACCTCAACACTGCAGATAAGTACGCCTGTGCAGGAGTGCGATGCCGAGCAGACTGTGTGGATGATGCAGAGGCGCGTAGTCCACACGAACCAAGTAAGAGGACGGCATCGCAATAAGATGGGAGGCGCCGGACCATGAAGGTTGGGTTGGGGGCTTATAGAATGCTGCAGATAAGCCCTGAAAGGCGGTGGCTGTAACTCGTATCGGCCAAACCTGGTATATAGACAGTTGTGTATACATTATATAGGTGATACTGTGACTGGTGTGTATAGTCGCAGTATCACCTATGTAACATATATACAGCAGTATCACATATATTGTATTTATAGCAGTTGCAGTATCCCGTATATAATGTATATAGACAGTTGTATATACATTATATAGGTGATACTGCGACTCTGCAGTATATACATATTATAGGTGATACGAGTCACAGTATGTATAGTCACAGTATCACCTATGTAAATGTAACACCTGCACAGGGAACTGTCAGAGCAGCAACTGGTATACTGGAGCTTACAGACACTAAGAAGAGTTTTGCAGCTGCTGTTAAACAGGGACCTGTAACAACCCTGCTGGCATCACTTCATGGCCTCCCATCCCCCGCACATCAACTTACTTTCTGCTTCAAGCCATGCTGTGAAATCTGTCTGTTGCCAGCCCTGAGCTCCATGTGCTATGCCTCTTGTTTTCCTGCTTGCTCTCCATGTTTCCTGACTGTGTGTGTATAGGGGGGCGGCGCCTGAACTCTCTGGTTCTTATGCAGTCTGGGTGCACCTGGGTAATCTGTCCCTGACCAGTCACCTGGAGCCCTTGACTATTTAGTTTCGCCACTCCCACTGAAACATTGCCTGTGCAATGTCTAAACTCAGTTAGCTCCTTGCTGCTGAGCCAGCCAGGCCCTGTTCTGTATCTTGCCTTCTCTGAAGGGTCTTACTGCGTACTCTTGTGTCTTGGTACCTTGCCTAGCATTTCTCTGTCCGCCTGCCAGGAGGCAGAATATCCTGGCCCTTGAGTCTTGGTCCTTGTGTCTTTGTCTGTGTCTCTGTCTGAACTCAGTCTTACCTTTGTCTATCAGTCTCCCTTTCTCCTTGTCCGTGGCTCCCTTCCTTGCTGTGTTTTTCCTTGTGTCCTCCCTGTCTGTGCATCTGCACTCTCGCAGCTTTATCTGTGCATCTGCACTCTAGCCGCTCTGTCTGCATGGCTCCTGCTGCAGAACCTCTTGCTGCAGCTTCTCTCCACAGACCTTGTGGTTCAGCTTTGCTCCATTCCTGCTGCTGCTGCAGAACCCCTTGCTGCAGCTTCTCTCCACAGACCTTGTGGTTCTGCTTTGCTCCAGTCCTGCTGCTGCAGAACCCCTTGCTGCAGCTTCTCTCCACAGACCTTGTGGTTCTGCTTTGCTCCATTCCTGCTGCCGCTGTGGAACCTCTTGATGCAGCTTCTCTCCACAGACCTTGTGGTTCAGCTTTGCTCTACTCCTGCTGCCGCTGCAGAACCTCTTTCTGCAGCTTCTCTCTCCACTCCTGCCTTCACCTGCACCTCCGGTGTGAACAGGTCCAAACCTGTTCCTTCATATTACACTCCTGCCTGCCTGCATCCATACCTGCACCTGCTGTGTGAACAGGTCCCTACCTGTTCTGTGTCAAGCCGTGCCCGCCTGTCCTGTGTCTCAAGCCGTGCCCGCCTGTCCTGTGTCTCAAGCCGTGCCCGCCTGTCCTGTGTCTCAAGCCGTGCCCGCCTGTCCTGTGTCTCAAGCCGTGCCCGCCTGTCCTGTGTCTCAAGCCGTGCCCGCCTGTCGTGTCTCCAAGCCACGCCTGCTTGCCCTGTATCTCAGTCTGCCTGTCAGTCACATCTGTCCAAGTGACTTGTCTCCTAGTGGGATCAGCAGCCACAGCCAGACACCACCCTGGAGTGGCACCCGACAGCTATCTGCCGCACAAGCCTGACCTCACCATCAGAGGCTCCAGTGAAAACCAGGGTAGCTGTCGCAGTCACGCCCCTTCCAGGGTAGTCTGGTCTGTGGCACAGTGGGGCAACAACCCCCGGCTCGTGCCATTCAGCCAAGGCGCGAGCGTGACAGGACCTACAGACATTAACCGTTTTTCCCCTGAGCGGCAGTGGACTACAATTCCCAGGGACCCTTGTTTGAGTCAGATGACACGGCTTGGAAGGATAGAAGGAGAGAGAGTGGATGGGAGGAGGAGGGACTTGGGGGAGGGAGCTGGGCAGGAAGTGAAAGTAAATGTTCAGAGGAGAAGGAGCGTGGCAGCTTGCTGTGAGAGACGGAGCGGTGTGGATCTGCATTCCTCTATGCTGCAGAGTGTGGCAGCCCCCGCTGAGATACCCGTGCTGCTGGAGAGAGCGCGGTTCTGTCACCCTTTGAGGCAATTAACATCAAAGACCCGGAGAGTTCTGCCGGCACTCCCACCGCCTAAAGGCCTAAATCCTGCCGCCCTCAGCTGGTGTCCAGAGAACCCTCCGACCGTTTGAGACACACAGTGAGTGCCCTTCTGAGACTTGTGGTTCTACCAGCGCTATTTACAGTGAGTACACTACAACCAAGACTATTGACAGTAACCAACGGTTCTAATTTGCGCGCCAACATCCGTGGCAACTGGGCCCCAACATTTGGACTGAGTTAATACAAAAGAGGGGGATCTTGCTACGTTATATTTGCAGGGTCGGAGTAGAAGTAGACTGTGATGTGCATATGACTTTTATAGAGCACCGTTACTTGTATTGGATGTTATTCCTTTAAACCTACCTCAATTCTGCTGCATAGCAATAAACCTGTTAAGCGGTTTAACTCATGTTCCCTGAGTGTGTGTACTGAGCTGTGGCAGGGGTTTCCCGAATCAGCCCCTGGCAGAAGATAACTGTCCTTCTGCAGTCCCAGAGAGAGAGCTCCAATCAAGATTCGAGTGGAGGCACAGCGCCCTAAAGGGGAGACCCCCCATAACACCCAGTGTACCGTGGTATCCCTAAAGGGGTGTTACAGTGGAGGCATTGCTGAGATTCATTTTGCCACTTGGCTTCCACATTTTCTCTCGTGTGACATCTCTACCCTCATCATGGGCGATTTCAACATCCCCATTGCTCTTCCCCTCTCCCCATCTGCTACTCACCTTTTATCTGTAACCTTCTCGTTTGGCCTTTTGCAGCTTACTAATTCCCCAATGCATGAAGACGGGAACTCCCTCGACTTGGTCTTCTCTCAGCTTTGTGGAGTGGATGATTTTGCAAACTCCCCTCTCCCGCTCTCTGACCACAACCTTCTTTCATTCTCTATCAAGAACTGCCAGGCTGCTCAGGTCACCCCCACTGTCCATATTTATAGAAACATACAGGCCATTAACACCGAGAAACTTATGAAGAACTTGCAATCTTCATTGGCCCCTATCTCCTCCCTTTCATATCCTGATTCTGCATTGAAGCATTACAATGTAACACTTCAAAGTGCCCTGGATGAATTTGCTCCTCCTATTCATAGAACACCACAACACAGACGGCGACAACCCTGGCATACCCTGCAAACACGTTTCCTGCAGCGGTGCTCCAGGTGCGCCAAACGTCTGTGGAGAAAATCCAACCTACCCGAAGATTTCATCCATTATAAGTTTATGCTTCGAACATACAACGATGCCCTTCACCTCTCAAAACAAACCTATTTCAACACCCTCATCACTTCACTGTCCAATAACCCTAAACGTCTCTTTGACACTTTTCATTCTCTACTCAACCCAAGAGTACAGGCCCCAACCATGGGCTTCGAGCTGACGATCTGGCCAATTACTTCAAAGAAAAAATTGACCAGATCCGACAGGAAATTATCTCCCAATCCCCTCATACCATGCACTGTCCTTCCTCCCCCACTGCATCTAGCTCACTCTCTGATTTTGTACCAGTCACAGAAGAAGTAAGCAGGCTCCTTGCATCTTCTCGCCCAACCACTTGCACCAGTGACCCATTTCCGGCACATCTACTCCAGCCCCTTTCCCCTGCTGTCACCCCTCACCTAACTAAAATATTTAACCTCTCTCTCTCTTCTGGTATCTTTCCCTCCTCATTTAAGCATGCCGTCATGCATCCACTACTTATTAAAAAACCATCCCCCGACCAAAACTGTGCCGCTAACTATAGACCTGTTTCTAATCTTCCCTTCATCTCTAAACTCCTGGAACGCCTGGTCCACTCCCGTCTTATCCGCTATCTCTCAGAAAACGCTCTTCTCGACCCTCTCCAATCCGGTTTCCGCTCTTTACATTCTACTGAAACTGCCCTCACTAAAGTCTCTAATGATCTACTAACAGCTAAATCAAATGTTCATTACTCCATGCTAATTCTCTTGGATCTCTCTGCAGCATTCGACACTGTGGATCATCAGCTCCTCCTCACTATGCTCCGTTCCATTGGCCTCAAGGACACCGTTCTCTCCTGGTTCTCCTCCTATCTCTCTGACCGCTCCTTTACTGTATCTTTTGCTGACTCCTCCTCCTCTCATCTTCCCCTTACTGTTGGGGTTCCTCAAGGATCAGTCCTAGGCCCCCTCCTCTTCTCTTTGTATACTGCCCCTATTGGTCAAACAATCAGTAGATTTGGTTTCCAGTACCATCTCTATGCTGACGACACCCAATTATAATAATAATAATCTTTATTTATATAGCGCCAACATATTCTGCAGCGCTTTACAGTTTAACAGTTTCAAAACACAAGTCATAAGTAACAACGAATCAGCCCCTGGCAGAAGATAACTGTCCTTCTGCAGTCCCAGAGAGAGCGCTCCAATCAAGATTCGAGTGGAGGCACAGCGCCCTAGAGGTGAGACCCCCCATAACACCCAGTGTACCGTGGTAGCCCTAAAGGGGTGTTACAGTGGAGGCACTGCAGAGATTCATTTTGCCACTTGGCTTCCACATTTTCTCTCGTGTGACATCTCTACCCTCATCATGGGCGATTTCAACATCCCCATTGCTCTTCCCCTCTCCCCATCTGCTACTCACCTTTTATCTCTAACCTTCTCATTTGGCCTTTTGCAGCTTACTAATTCTCCAATGCATATACGCTTCTTCTCCTGACATTACGCCAGCCTTTCTAGAAAACACTGGCAATTGTCTAAACGCTGTGTCTAACATCATGTCCTCACTATATCTGAAACTGAACCTGTCAAAGACTGAACTCCTTGTGTTTCCTCCCGCTACTAATGTACCTATACCCGACATTGCCATTTCCGTGTGTGGTTCTACTATTACTCCCCAGCAACATGCCCGCTGTCTTGGGGTCATACTTGACTCTGAGCTTTCCTTTGTCCCCCACATCCGATCACTGGCTCGCTCTTGTTATCTGCACCTCAAAAACATTTCTAGAATTCGACCTTTTCTTACTTTTGATTCTGCAAAAACTCTGACTGTTTCTTTTATTCATTCTCGTCTCGACTATTGTAACTCCCTTCTAATCGGTCTCCCTCTTACCAAACTCTCCCCCCTCCAATCTGTCTTGAATGCAGCTGCCAGGATCATATTCCTCGCCAATCGTTACACCGATGCCTCTACCTTGTGCCAGTCATTACACTGGCTACCCATCCACTCCAGAATCCAGTACAAACTTATTACCCTCACCCACAAAGCTCTTCATTGCTCACCACCACCCTACATCTCCTCCCTTGCTTCAGTATACCATCCTACTCGTGCCCTCCGTTCTGCTGATGACCTGAGGTTAGCATCCTCAATAATCAGAACCTCCCACTCCCGTCTTCAAGACTATACACGTGCTGCGCCAATTCTTTGGAATGCACTTCCCAGGTCAATATGATTAGTCCCCAATCCCCACAATTTTAAGCGTGCCCTGAAAATGCATTTATTCAGAATGGCCTACCGCCTCAACACATTAACCTAATCTATCCCTATGTGGAACAGCTAAAAGTTTTTTACCTTAACCAGGTTCCCCGCATCATGTTTCCACATGCTTTATGCATCTGTACTGTTACACACTTAACATTATGGCTGGTCCACACAATCAGGGCAACTGTTACCACCCACCTTTCGTGTCTCCCCTTTTTTCCTCATAGATTGTAAGCTTGCGAGCAGGGCCCTCATTCCTCTTGGTATCTGTTATGATCTATGTGATTATTGTTATGCTGTAATGTATATTGTCTGTACAAGTCCCCTCTGAAATGTAAAGTGCTGCGGAATATGTGAGCGCTATAGAAATAAAATTTATTATATTATTATTATTCCAGAACTAACACAGGAGTATTTACTATGGAGACTTTAACAGAGCAAGAAGTGTATTTGTGGTGCGAAGAGATGGATGTTACAGCTAAACAAAGCTTTGCAGTGAGTGGTGAGCTCTGTGATGCGTCTGATGAAAAGATACTGAAAATAGTTAACCGTCTCACTGAACTTGCCCACCCTAAAGTGGTCGACCGCAGAAAGGAAAAGGGGGGACAGTTACCCACAGCCCTGATCTCAACCGGGCAGATCTTGAGGAAAGAATATTTCCCATCCATGATAGCCGTGTCCCCAGAGTATGGTCGACAATGGAAGATCACCTGGCCTACTGAGGCCGAAGTGGAGACCCGGCAACAGGAATCAACCCCTCAGCCTAGAAAGACTAGTGTAGGTCCGCCCTCTACTCCAATTAGAGCCAGTCAGGAAGAGACAATGGCCCCTGCTGATGTGCTTATGACAGCTATGGAAAAAGTCAGTTTGCAAAGATGCAGCCAGAAGGGAACTACCGTCATCTAAGAACTTTCTCGGGTGCCCTCCCCACCCCTGCTGGAGAAGAAGGATATGATACTTGGAGGGATGTCACTTTACTGTGCTTATAAGAGTGGCAGTGCACTGATGCCGTAAAGAAGCAGAGAATAGTAGAAAGTTTGAGGGGTACTGCTATGGAAGTGGTGCAGGCTGCTTGGCGGAGCAAGCCACAAGCAACTTATCAAGATTATGTGAGTGCTTTAGAAAATGCTTTTGGATCCCCTGAAGATGCTACTGATCTTCTCTATAAACTCCGTACCACCTACCAACTGCCAGATGAAAAGATTTCCGACTATCTATACCGACTAGACAAGCAGGTTCATAGAATAGTATCTAAACGTGGAATTAGCCCTAAAGAAGTTGATCAGTGTCGTCTGGAACAAGTACTCAGAGGAGCTCTCAAGCAATAGTGCCTCATCGAAAACACTGCCTGAAGGTTTAGTGGGACCAGCCCCACATGTCCCCGCATATATCAATGGTCAATCTTTCAATCTTGTACAGTATTGCTGGATAGCGGGTCTCAAGTGTCCATCATCTTCGAAGGATGGTATAAGAGATATTTATCCAACGTGCCACTGAAACCGTTGTCTGGACTCGTGGTGTGGGGACTGAGTGAGCACAGCTACCCCTACAGAGGGTTGGTGTCCGTGACACTACAATTCCCAAACACTGTTGTTGGAGTGGATAAAGAGATACCCATCATAGCGCTAATCTGCCCGGAAGCAGAGGCAGATGAGAGACCAACACCTGTCATAGTGGGAACAAATGCTAACATCTTCCGTACGTTTGCTCAGTGGTGTCGGGAAGTTGGGGGAGAAAATTACTCGCAGACCCTATCAATCTACCCAGTCTGTTTGGAAGCCTATGTGAGAGCGGAGGAGAAGAGGGAACTACAGCCTGAAAGCTTTGACCCTTGTTTTGAAGGAAGTGAGCTGAAAGGAGAAGAAAGGAGGCTGGTCATCGACGGCATGATGATGCGGGGGGCAGTTTTCTCTTTGGGCGAATGGGACATGGGCCTCGCCCAAGGAGTAGAGCATCGCATTCGGTTGAAGGATCAAAAGCCTTTCCAAGAGAGATCCCGAAGATTGGCCCAGGCGGATATCGAAGATGTCAGGCGGCATCTATGCGGTATGTTAGACACAGGAGTCATCATAGAGTCTAGTAGCCCCTATGCTTCCCCTATCGTGATAGCTCGAAAAAAAATGGAGGTATTCGGATGTGTGTGGATTATCGTACCTTGAACAAACGTACGGTCCCTGACCAGTACACTGTGCCCCGAATCGATGAAACTTTGGATTGTCTGCAAGGGAGGTAATGGTTTTCTGTGTTATATCTCCGGAGTGGCTACTATCAGATACCCATGTCAAAAGAAGATCAAGAGAAGACCGCTTTTATCTGCCCCATTGGATTCTTCGAGTTTCAGAGACTGTCTCAAGGACTGACAGGTGCTCCGGCCACTTTTCAGAGATGTATGGACAAAGTAATGGGGGACATGCACTTACGTGAGGTCGTGGTTTATCTAGATGATCTTATTGTTTTTGGGAAGACTCTGGAAGAACACAACCAGCGGTTGTTCAAGGTGCTGGATCGGTTGAAGGAGGCTGGGTTGAAGTTGTGCCTTGACAAGTGCCGGATTTGTCAGACGACTGTGAAATATGTGGGGCACATAGTCAGCAGAGAAGGAATTTCCACCGACCCCGCCAAAGTGGAGGCTGTTTTAAACTGGCCTAAGCCCCCCAAACTGAAGGAGCTTAGGTCCTTTTTAGGATTTTGTGGATATTACCGAAGATTTGTACCCTCGGATTGTGAAGCCGTTAACTGCCCTTACCCAAGGGTATCCCCCTTCCGGGAGGACAGCCCACTCCTTAAAGTCAAGAAAGAGGGTCTACTTCCGAGTTAATGAACTTTTTGGGGAAAGATGGACACCTGTATGCGATGAGGCATTCGAGAAACTGAAGTCATGTTTGACCAAATTGGCCTATGCAGACCCCAGTAAACCATATGTGTTACATGTAGATGCTTCTCTCGATGGACTAGGAGGGGTTCTCTACCAGGATCATGATGGCTGTCTGCGTCCCATTTACTACATTAGTCGAGGATTGACTCCCAGTGAACGCAACTACCCAGCTCACAAACTGGAGTGTCTGGCTCTGAAATGGGCTGTAGTGGACACGCTGCATGACTACCTCTATGGGGTACACTTCGTGGTTCATACCGACAACAATCCATTAACCTACGTGAGAACCACAGCAAACCTGGATGCCACGGGGTACCGGTGGCTTGCCGCACTCTCTTTGTACGATTTCAGCTTAAAATATCGACCAGGGATCAGTAACATTGATGCAGACACCCTCTCTCACCTGCCTAGGTAACCCTCACTTGAGGAAGAAGATGGCAGATGGATAGAGGTCCCCCGCCTATGAGGTGAAGACTCTGTGCCATAGACATCAAACTAATGCCCTCCCTATGCAGTGCTGTGCTAAATTCTTGGGAGCATCCAGTGAAGCGCTCCCGTTGTTGTACTGCCGAGTGACAAATGTAACCCCAGACTCTCTTCCTCAACTGACTCATAATCAAGTTAGAAAGGCGCAGCAGGAGGATCAGTCGGTGGGGGTAGTCCGATGGTGAGTTAAGAGGGGCTGGAGGCCCGAAAAGAATGCATTAAGAACAGAGGAGTCTGTTCTGCTGACTCGGCAGCTAGAGTCGCTAGTAGTAAGAAATGGACTACTATACCGGCAGGCAAAGCGCCAGAAGGGAGGAGTCTGTAGACAGCTGGTGTTACCCACCCGATTTCAGCAGATGGTCATGAAGTCCCTGCATGATGATCATGGACATCTTGGCATTGAGAAAACCACGGGTCTTGTGGCTGACCGATTTTACTGGCCTCGGATGGAAGCGGATATTGAAGAATACTGCAAATCATGCTACCGGTGTGTGTTGAGAAAAACCTTGCCTTTGAGAACAGCCCTCCTTATGAACATTACCAGTGATGGCCCACTTGAGCTAGTGTGCATTGATTTCCTCTCCATCGAGCCTGATGAAAGCAATGTCAGTAATGTGTTAGTGGTCACTGGCCATTTCACCCGATATGCCCAAGCCTACCCCACTAAAGATCAAAGGGCAATTACTGTGGCAAAAACACTATGGGAGAAGTTCTTCGTACATTACGGGCTGCCAGCCCGCATCCATATGGATCAAGGAAGAGATTTTGAAAATAGACTAATCAAGGAGCTATGCGCAATCTGTGGGATCAAGAAATACAGAACCACCCCATATCACCCCTAAGGGGACACTCAACCTGAGAGGTTCAACCGTACCCTTCTGAACATGTTAGGCATTTTGGATCCCAGGAAGAAGGGACACTGGAGCAGGCATGTGAGTCAGTTGGTTCATGCCTACAATTGCACCACAAATGAGTCAACTGGATACTTGCCTTATTTCCTCATGTTTGGAAGGAAAGCCCGGCTACCAGTGGATATTAGTTTTGGGACATCCTTTGACAGTTCTAATGGGAAGACCTACTTAAAATATGTGTCCCAACTACAAGAAGATTTGAAAAAAGTTTACAGATTGGCAGAGCAGGCCTCTGTTTGGTCAGGGAGGCACAATAAGACTCGCTATGACTGTAGAGTGCGAGAACAAGTTTTACTGCCTGGAGATAGAGTCCTTATCCAACTTCTGGGCCTTCCTGGGAAGCACAAGCTTGCTGATTGGTGGTGTCCTGACCCTTATGTGGTGATGGAGAAGTTGCCCGGTGTCCCGGCCTACAGAGTAAAGCCCGAGAAAGGGGGCGGAGCTGTCAAAACCTATCATCGACACCATCTGTTGCCTGTGGGAAAAAACATCCCTTTACCACCATTACCAACCCAAGGAGGTCATACCACCCTTCCATGCAATAGGAGAAGTCGTAGGTGTGAACAGCTTGGGGTTGCCTCAGGAGGAAGTGACAGCGAGTCTGGGGATGAATGGGAAACCGACGGTCAATGGAGCTACAGATAGACCGAGGACCCATGCCCCATAGGCGCGGGCCCTGTAAACCAGACTCCTGAAGTGGAAACACGAAAAAAGGACATTTGTCAGGAGGCTAGTGCGCTCTGCCCACAGGGGGAGAGTTCAGAAGAGGGACATTTATTGGATGAAGAGATCCATCCGGAGCAGCCCGTTTTGGAGAGACCAGAGTCGGGGGCCCCCTCGGTACACACTCGTCCTAAACAGGACACTAGGCCACCCATGATTCTGACCTATGATAGAATGGGACATACAATGGGATGCAAAAGTTTAGGCACCCCTGGTCAAAATTACTGTTATTGTGAACAGTTAAGCAAGTTGACGATAAAATGATCTCTAAAAGGTCTAAAGTTAAAGATTACACATTTGTTTTGTATTTTAGGCTAAAAAGTAATACACATTGTAATTTTTTCACATTTTAAAAATTACAAAAAGAAAAATGGTCCGATGCTAAAGTTTGGGCACCTTTGGAGATTTGTGTGCTCAGATAACTTTGACCAAGGTTTCAGACCTTAATTAGCCTTTAAGGGATATGGCTTGTTCACCCTCAATGTTAGGAAAGGCCAGCTGATGCAGATTCCACAGGTTTAGAAACACATAGCCTCCTCTAACCTTGTGTGAAGAAACAGCCACCATGGGTTCTTTTAAGCAGCTGCCTAGCACTCTGAAAATGAAAATGGTGGAGGCCCACAAAGCAGGAGAAGGCTATAAGAAAATAGCAAAGCGTTTTCAAGTTGTCCTTTCCTCAGTTCAATATGTAATTCAGAAATAGCAGTTTACAGGAAGAGTGGAGGTCAAGATAAGGTCTGGAAGGCCAAGCAAAATTTCAGAGAGAGCTGCTTATAGGATTGCTAGAAGGGCATATCAGAACCCCCACTTGACTGCAAAAGACCTTCAGAAAGATTTAGCAGATTCTGGAGTTGTGGTAATTGTTCTACTGTTCAGAGACATCTTATCAAATATGGCCTTCATGGAAGAATCATCAGAAGAAAACCTCTCCTGCACCCTCACCATAAAATTTAGCATCAGAGGTATGCAAAAGAACATCTAAACAAGCCCAATGCATTTTAGAAACAAGTCCTGTGAATCTTTGAAGTTAAAATAAAACTCTTTGGTCGCAATGATCAAAGGTATGTGCAGAGAAAAAATTGCATAGAATTTCAGGAAAAGAACATCTCTCCAACCATTAAGCATGGGGATGGATCAATCATGCTTTGGAGTTGTGTTGCAGACAATGGCACAGGGAACATTTCACAGGTAGAGGGAAGAATGGAGTCAATGAAATTTCAACAAATTCTTGATGCAAACATAACACCATGTGTAAAAAAGCTGAATTTGAAAACAGGATGGCTTCTACAAATGGATAATGATCACACACATCAAAATCCACAATAGACTACCTCAAAAGGCGATAGCTAGTGGTTTTTCAATGGCCCTCACAGTCCCCCCGATTCGATCATCATTGAAAATCTGTGGCTAGTCCTCAAAATAGCAGTGCATGCAAGACGACCAAGGAATCTCACAGAAATGGAAGAATTTTCCAAGGAAGAAAGGATGAAAATCCATCAAACAAGAATTGAAAGACTCTTGGCTGGCTACTAAAAGCGTTTACAAGCTGTGATATTTTAAAAGGGAGTGCTAGTAGGTACTAACTATGCAGGGTGCCCAAACTTTTGCATTGGCCTATTTTCCTTATTGTAATTTTTAAAATGTAAAAAATGACAATATATAATTTTTTTGGCCTAAAATACAGAGAAAATGTGTCATCTTTAACTTTAGCCCTTTTAGAGATCATTCCATCTTCAACTTGCTTAACTGGTCACAATAATAGTAATTTTGACCAGGGGTGCCCACATTTTTACATGCCACTGTACCACTGAGGTCCCCAGGCTGATGCACCCTAATTCAAATTCTGTTTGGCCTTATTTGCCAGTATCTCCCATGTGTCCAGGTGGTGGTTTGTGTGCATGTAAATTTGGTGTTAGTCAGGATGCCTTAACCCCCCTCCATGTTTCAGGTGGTGAGTCCTCATATCGTGATGGGACACTTTCAGTGACTCACCAGGGGAAGAATGTAACACCTGCACAGGGAACTGTCAGAGCAGCTACCGGTATACTGGAGCTTACAGACACTAAGAAGAGTTTTGCAGCTGCTGTTAAACACGGACCTACAGACATTAACCGTTTTTCCCCTGAGCGGCAGTGGATTACAATTCCCAGGGACCCTTGTTTCAGTCAGATGACACGGACAGGAAGGATAGAAGGAGAGAGAGTGGATTGGAGGAGGAGGGACTTGGGGGAGGGAGCTGGGCAGGAAGTGAAAGTAAATGTTCAGAGGAGAAGGAGCATGGCAGCTTGCTGTGAGAGACGGAGCGGTGTGAATCTGCATTCCTCTACGCTGCAGAGTGTGGCGGCCCCCGCTGAGATACCCGCGCTGGAGAGAGCGCGGTTCTGTCACCCTTTGAGGCAATTAACATCAAAGACCCGGAGAGTTCTGCCAGCACTCCCACCGCATAAAGGCCTAAATCCTGCCGCCCCCAGCTGGTGTCCAGAGAACCCTCCGACCATTTGAGACACACAGTGAGTGCCCTTCTGAGACTTGTGGTTCTACCAGCGCTATTTACAGTGAGTATACTACAACCCACACTATTGACAGTATTATTCATCTAAGTGTACCAACGGTTCTAATTTGCGCGCCAACATCCGCGACAACTGGGCCCCAATGTTTGGACTGAGTTAATACAAAAGAGGGGGAACCTGCTACTTTATATTTGCAGGGTGGGAGTAGATGTAGACTGTGATGTGTATATGACTTTTATAGAGCACCGTTACTTGTATTGTATGTTATTACTTTAAACCCACCTCAATTCTGCTGCATAGCAATAAACCTGTTAAACGGTTTTAAGGGCCCGTCACACTAAGCAAGATCGCTAGCGATATCGCTAAAGCGTCACCAATTTTGTGACGCAGCAGCGATATCGCTAGCGATATCGCTTTGTGTGATACTTACCTCCGACCGGCTCCCCCGCTGGTTATCGCTGATCGCGCGAGAACATCCTGGGCCATTTCCTGCTGGGCTTCTTGCTGGCGCCAACGAGCGACGCGTGAACGCGGGAGGGAGGACGTCTTCATCGCCGTGTCTGACAGGTAAGTAACAACCGCTGCTATGTCGCTGGTGAGATCTGCCTGTTTGGCAGCTCACTAGCAACCATTTAGCGATGCACCAGCGATCCTGACCGGGTCGTATCGTTGTCGGGATCGTTGGTGCATCGCTAAATGTGACGGTACCTTTACTCCTGTTCCCTGAGTGTGTGTACTGAGCTGTGGCAGGGGTTTCCCGAATCAGCCCCTGGCAGAAGATAACTGTCCTTCTGCAGTCCCAGAGAGAGAGCTCCAATCAAGATTCGAGTGGAGGCACAGCGCCCTAGAGAGGTGAGACCCCCCATAACACCCAGTGTACTGTGGTAGCCCTAAAGGGGTGTAACATAACATTTTTACAGCAGTATCTCCTATATATTGTAGTTCTAGCAGTCGCAATATCACCTATGTCATGTATATAGACTGCTGTATCTACTGTATATACAGGATATAGGTGATATTGTGACTGCTATAACCTCAATATATAGGAGATACTGCTGTAAAAATGTTACATAGGTGATACCGTGACTATACACACCAGTCACAGTATCACCCATAATATGTATATACAGCAGAGTCGCAGTATCACATATATTGTATATACAGCAGCCTATATAAAGTATACAGATGGTACTGCAAGTGCTGTATATACAGAAAACAAAGTTTTTTGGAACTCACCCAGGTCCCTGAGATCGGGGGAGGATGAAGAGCTGAGGTGGGTCCATCGTCGGGTGTGCAGAGGAGCGGATCCGTGGCTGGGACTGGTGGTGAGTAACACAAGAAACGAAACAGATGCTCTGACGGCGGTACTGGCCAGCGTCAGACAGTAGAGCCCTGCGCATGCTGCAGCAGCCCTTTTAAACTTCTTACTGAAGGCCCTGTGTGCGCACACTCTCAGGCTTGCACACACTGATAGGGGCCGCAGCTGCACGCACGCGCTGATGAGAGCCACCGCAGTGAGCATGTACTGTCAAGTGCGCCGCGGCCCTTATCAGCATGTGCAAGCGACAAAGCACATGCACACAGGGACTATAGTAAAGACATTTTAATAGACTGGCGGTCCACTTTGTAGTACAGAGCCGCCAGCCCACCGGGCATCTGCCCGGCCCGGCCGATTAGCAATCCAGGCCTGGTCACGTATTTACAAGCTCCCTGTACCATCAAACCACTTGTGGCCTGAAAAGGAATAAGCAGCAAATCCCCAAATCCCACACACACACTCTGGGGTACTGTAACAGGGTATTTTGGGGAAGCAAAGCAAACATCGCCAGGTCCCTTACACCTAAATTGCCATATTCGGCAGGATCGGTTTGCCCTGCAGGAACATTTTTTTGGGAAGACTGCTGGTGCAGTGAAGATGGTGATGCATTATTGAAAGAAGAGCAGCCGATTGGAAGGCACAATAGTGCACAAAGAAATGCCCAGCTGACTAAAAGTCCGGCCCAGAAAAGGGAATGCCATGTGAAGACAACCCAGCCTACTGTTGGAAGTGTGTATCAGCGGATGGCGCTATAGAAAGAAAAGTTCTGGTTATGGGGAGGTGATAGAAGATCACAGGAGGAGAGGCCTAAGGTGGAAACATAGAGTGTAATGTGGAAACCGTTAACACCAGTGAAACATGTGACGTGGTGACAATATCTTGCTTCACACAAATGGCAGTTCACGCTTTAGAGTCGGTGGCAATGGTTTGTGATGTAGTGTAGTGGAAGCGATTGACAAAAAAGCAGGAGAGGAGAGGTCATTATAGTTAACAACGTCTTATACTGAGGTAGATGAACTTGGAAGAATATAACAGATAACTGACATCAGATTGATTTTCACACTTGGATTTGATAGTTTCCATACAGATGTTTGTACATGGCAATAGTTTACAATTCTTCTCCAATACAATCTCCATTTTAGAAAAATCAATTTTTACTGCTTTCTGCACAACGGCTGCAGCAGGTACTTTTCCAAATTCTTCCATGAGGCAAGAATTAGAATTTCTTCGCTAAATCTTCCACATTAAGTTAGCATTTGTAGTTCACCACTGCATGAATACAGACTAACTTGTTTATCCTACAGCCATCTTAGGACTTCTAAGGACGGGTGCCCATGATCCGGGACTAGCAGCGCGTCCAAAGCGCTGCTGTCTATTGAACGCAGGTAAATCCGTATGTGTACACTGAACTAGAACATTTCTATTAACGTAATTTCTGTTGCGGAGATGCTAGAAATTGACATGCTTCTGTCTTGAAAGACTTGCCACATGTCAGTCTGAGGGTGATCCACAGGTAACTATGCACGCATAGTGGACATGGGATTTCTAGAAATCTCATCCACTATGCTGTAACATCTGGCTGCTGCGGGCTTGACGCTGCATAAATACTCAGCGTCAAACCCACAGATGTTCCTGATCGTTTGAACATACCCTTTTAGCTCTGCACCAACATGGTTCCCAACTACAGGTGCTTCTAGCAAAATTAGAATATCATCAAAAAGTTAATTTATTTCAGTGATCTATTTCGAGTGTTTATTTCTGTTTATGTTGATGATTATGGCTTACAGCCAATGAAAACCCAAAAGTCATTATCTCAGTAAATTAGAATACTTTATAACACCAGCTTCAAAAATTATTTTAAAATCCGAAATGTTTTCCTACTGAAATGTATGTTCAGTAAATGCACTCAATACTTGGTCGGGGCTCCTTTTGCATCAGTTACTGCATCAATGCGGCGTGGCATGGAGGCAATCAGCCTGTGGCACTGCTGAGGTGTTATGTAAGCCCAGGTTGCTATGACAGCAGCCTTCAGCTCGTCTGCATTGTTCAGTCTCTTGCCTTATTACATATATTTTTGTGTGTGATAACTACTAATCCTTTTGTACTGTTGGCCACGAATTTGGTGTTCTTATTTTTGCACTTTATATGTATGTCTGTTTTACTGTTTTTATTTGTTTCAATAAAGATTTTGTGTCCTAATTTTAAAACACTCCTATTGTTCTCCTTTCTGAAATAGGCATATTTTGGAGTTATCTAGCAGTGGCCAAGTGTAGGTCTCTTGGCCAATGCATCAATATGAGCCTGGGTTTTTGTAAATTAACTGTAAAATTTTCTTGTAGTGTCTTAGATAAGACACCAGTTTGCTAAAAAAAAAAAAAAGATACCTACAGGCCAGCTATTTTAAACAGGGTTTTTGGCGTCACACGGATCACATCTCAGTGCGCTGAAAATTCAGGCATTTCTGGCCTACTGTTAAATTTTGTTGTAGTGTCTTAGATAAGACACCAGTTTGCTGAAAAAAAAAATCGTTACCTACTGGCCAGCTATTTTAAACAAGGGGTTTGGCAGTAACATGGATCACATCTCAGTGGCCTGAAAATTCAGCCATTTCTGGCCTACTGTTAAATTTTGTTGTAGTGTCTTACATAAGACACTAGTTTGCTGAAAAAAAAAAATTAGTTAACTAGAGGGCAGCTATTTTAAACAGGGTGTTGTCTGTCACGCAGATCACATACAGTATAAGTTCGCTCCAAGTTCAGCCATTTGTAGTGACCATGTTAAATATTGTTCTCCATTTAAAATGGGCAAGGCGCGTGGAAAGGGATGGGGAACTGGATGTGATGGTGATGGTGCATGCAGAGGCTGAGGTCATGGGCAGGCTGAAATTGTGCCACAACAAACACCCACATCTTCTCGCCCGACCTTCCTGTCCCAATTACTAGGGGACCGCAGCAGCACACCACTATTGAACCCAGAGCAGTGTCAAAAGGTTGTTGGTTGGATAGCGGTTAATGCTTCCAGTCACTTTGCCACCACCACCACCCTGTCTTCCACACGGTCAAATCTCAGTAGCCGTGATTCTGAACCGCATATTCCTCACCCTGATCCTCCTTCCTCCCACCATGTCGAGTCCCCGATACAACTGATCCCACAATTGGACACTCCGAAGAGCTGTTCACTTTTCCATTTACAGATTCGAGCCTCTCGCCCGGTCAACTTGAAGCGGGGCAAGAGGAGATAGCATATAGCAATGCCCAAATATTTGAGCAGCTACGGTCACACGAAGGCGACGGTGGGAAAGTGTCACAAGAGGTGGATGATGAGGAGACACAATTGCCAGAAAGTCAGGAGGAGGACCAGGGTGAGGAAGTGGAAGACGAGGTGGTGGATGATATAGTAACTGACCCAACCTGGCAGGAGGACATGCAGAGCAAGAACAGCAGCACACAGGGGGAGGGAGGCATAGCAGCCCAACATGCAAGAAGAAGTGTGGTGGCCGCAGACAGAAGGCGGGCAACCGTTCCCCGTAATACCAACACGACGGAAGTTGCCAGTACAACTGTTAGGTCTTCTTGAGTCTGGTTGTTTTTTAAAGACTCTGCTGATAACCCCAAAAAGGCCATTTGACCCACCTGTCAGGCTAGCATCAGCTGCGGTAGCAAAACTACCAGCCTGACCACCACAAGCATGATCAGGCACATGGCAGCAAAGCACCTGACTTTGTGGGCCGAATCCCAGGGTCCAGGAACGCTGTCTGCGGGTGATACCACTGCTTTTTCTGCTGTTGTGCATGCAAGCCAATCCCCCTGTCCATGGTGCATGCGAAGATGCCTCCTGCCTTGCACCTGTTCTTGCACACACACTCAACTAGCACCATAATCAAGCACATCCACGTCGTTGTCCATACCCCAGTCCTTTGAATGCAAGCGCAAATATGCAGCCAACGCCCCACAGGCCACACTACTCAATTCCCACATTTCGCGACTGCTTGCACTCAAAATGTTGCCTTTTAGACTCGTAGAGACGGAAGCTTTTTGAAACCTAATGGTGGAGGCCGTCCCTCGGTCCCCAGCCACCACTATTTCTCAAGGTGTGCCATCCCCGCATCACAAAAGCATGTGTCCCACAACATTAGCCGTGCCCTCAACAATGCAATTACTGGGAAAGTCCACCTAACCACGGACACGTGGACAAGTGCTTGTGGGCTGGAACTGTACATCTTGCTGACGGCACACTGGGTTAACATAGTGGAAGCCGGGACCCAGTTGGACCTTGGGATGGAACACGTCCTCCCGACGCCGAGGATTGCTGGCCCTAGGTCAATCAGGGTGGCTGCCACAGTCTACAGCTTCTGCACCTTATCCTCCTCCTCCCCTTCACCCTCCGTCTCCGAAATGACAACATCAGTCACAAGCTGGAAGAACTGGAGCACTGCCTCAGTCAAGTGGCAACAGGCTGTGCTGGTGCTAATATGCTCAGGTGATAAACCGCACAATGCTGAAGAGTTGTGGACAGCTCTGAAAGAGCAGGCAGGTCTGTGGCTGACACTGCTGAACCTACAGCCAGGTATGGTCATGTGTAACAATGGCCGGAACCTGGTGGCGGCTCTGAGGCAAGGCGAGCTCACACACGTACCATGCCTGGCCCGTGTGCTGAACCTCATGGTTCAGCGGTTTCTCAAAACCTACCCAGAGCTGCCGGATCTGCTTGTGAAAGATCGCTGCCTGTATGCCCATTTTAGAAAGTCAGATACGGCTTCCGCCGCTCTTGCTGTGCTTCAGCAGTGTTTGCAGCTTCCGGCTCTCACCGACTGGTGTGTGATGTCCCCACATGTTGGAACTCTACACTGCAGATGTTGGGAAGAATTTGTGAGCAGACTAGGGTAGTTGTTGACTACCAGCAACAAGGACATCGGATTTCAGTTCAGACTCCACACGTAAGACCTCAGGTGTGGACATGGATGTCAGACATATGTACCATCCTCCAAAACTTTGGAGGACTCAACCCAGATGGTGAGCGGCGATGATGCTATAATTAGCATCACCATCCTGCTTCTCTGTGTTCTGAAATGCTCTCTGCTCACAATCAAAGAGGATGCATTGCAGGCGGAGCACGATGTGATGGAGCAAGGAACGATGCAGGGTGATTACACACAGCCCAGCCTCATCTTATCCGAATATGGATTGGGTGACAATAAGGAGGAAGAACAGGAGCTAGTTTCATGCACTATAGACGGTACTACCTGTACGACTGTCATACCGTCTGTTCAGCATGGATGGCCTGAGGACAGGGACGAGGAGGAGGAGAGCATGGTCAGTCGTCCTCTTGGTAAGGACACAGAAGTCTTGCCTGTTAGCAGTCTGGCATGCATGGCTGAGTTTATGTTATGCTGCCTTGACTGTGACCCTCGCGTTCTCCAAATTTTGGGTGACAGTCATTACTAGTTGGTGACACTTCTAGACCCAAGCTGAAAGGAGAACCTTCTGTCTCTTATTCCCGAGGCGACAGGTCTACTAAAATGAGGCAGTACCAGAAGACCCTTGTTGCAGAATTATTAAAAATTCCCATCTGAAAATGCTGGCGGCAGGGGTCACAGTACCTTAGACAACTAAGGAGTACAGGCGAGAGAGACACAACTCCAATCCAGCAGAGGCATGGGAACACTGTCAAAGCTCAGGGAGAGTTTTCTCTGTCCCTCCCATCGCATAGGCCCTGAGGCATGGGCTACTCTAACAAGGAGTGCAAAGTTTGGGAAGATGCTGAGGGAGTACCTTGCTGATAGTACCAACGTCCTCCGTGATTCATCTGTGCATTATAATTATTGGGTATCCAAGCTGGACACGTGGCATGGTCCTGGCCTGCCCTCCACTAGCGTTTTGTCAGAGTGGGTTTTTAGTGCCACTGATGGAATTATAACTGATAAGCACACTCGTCTGTCAACTGAAAATGCTGACAGGCTGTCTCTTATAAAAATGAACAAGGGCTGGATTGGGCCAGACTTCTCAACACGACCTAATGATAGCAGCATAACCAAAACTCAAATCCAGTGTCTTTTTTTGGGAGGTCTATTCCCATGCACCTCTTCACACCCACACATTGGTATACGCTTACTGACTTGGCCTATTTGCTGTTGTCCTCCTCCTTCTCCTCATCCTCATCATCCACCACTACCATTTCACCAGGGTAACCGTGGTCCGTGATGCAACACCCACATAATTTTTTTAAAGGGTGTTTTTAATGCCCATAACAAAAAAATTTTATACAGTATGTTGATGTATACCCCTCAGGGGTAAATGTTTGTCAGCCCATACACTTAGTGCATGGGCATTACAAGTATAGGAGACCTGCTCCTTTGTAATGGGAACATATTTTTGTGAGGCCCTCCTCCACGTCTCTTCCAAGGGCATTGGAGTGCCTCCAAAATTTTTGGCAACCCTTGCATTCACTGCGTAGTCAAACACAATGGGAGACCTGCTCCTTTGTAATGGGAACATATTTTTATGATGTCCTTCTCCACGTCTCTTCCAAAGGGCATTGGAGTGCCTCCAAATTTTTGGCAGCCCTTGCATTCACTGTATAGGCAAACAGTATTGTAGAACCACTTCAAAATAATGGGAACATTGTTTTGAGGAGGCCCTCCTGTACGTCTGCTCAAATGGGTAGTATGGTGTGTCCAAATTTTTGGCAGCTTTTGCAATCACTGCATAGGCAAACAGTATGGGAGAACCATTTCCTAATAATGGGAACATTGTTTTATGAGGCCCTCTTCCAGGTCTCTTCCAAGGGTTATTGGGGTGCGTCCATATTTTATGCAGGCCTTGCATTCCCCGCATAGGCAAACAGTATGGGAGACCCCCTTCCTAATAATGGGAACTGAAGGGGTTGTACTCGCTCAGATGCAACGGGAGGAAAACAGGAGGCATGTTCCTTTAAAATTTCATGTGGGTTTATTTCTTCTTAAACCCCAGAAGCACAAACAGAAAATAAATACCCTTTAGCTCAGGCAAAACAAAGTATAAATGTCCATAGCAGGGCTCTGGCCTGTGGGCACACAGGCTGGGATAATGTCCAATACTTCAGGCTCGGTCTGGAGCCTCACACACAGGAGGCCTTCTCCCTCCCAACACACAGACCATGTGCCAAACAACAGCCTCCATTATATAGGCTGTAACCACACCCAGAAGTGAGATATGTGGGTAGCCAGACCCGCCCATCTCATAGCTATCCGCAACCCAGACCCAGGTGCAACAAACGAACCTCTTCGTGCACTAGAGAAACACTCCTGGCTACATCACAGAGACAAGCCATCTCTGTGAAACATACCTCCCATCGACTATGCGACCCTTAGCCACACAACATACCCCGGCTCTGCCTAAAGCCATGAGACTTGGCACTTTCTCCCACCAGACAAGGGATTCTTGAGAGGACTTCGGCATTACAATATAGCTTCCCTGCTCTATGTTCAACATGGAAGTTGAAGTCTTACAGGGCTAAAAACCAACGGGTGACCCTAGCATTTTTCCACTTTGTTTCCTTCAACCATCTGAGTGGGGCATGGTTGGATACCAGCCTAAACTTACGTCCTACCAGATGCTACCATAATGTGTCCACTGACCAGGTGCAACAGGTCAAACATTTGGGTGTGTCCCAGTTATACGCCCAACGGTGAACCCGCTGTGCCCTGAGAGTCATTATTACCTCCAAGCGTGCAAGAATCTCCATTTTTAGCTTGCCATTCACTTTAGCGTCCTGCAAAACTAAATCATAGTATGGTTTCTGGGGCTCCCCGGTCAAGTATGGTGCCAGTACCTTTGCCCAGTGCCACTGCTCTGGCGGGAGTTTCTCCATCTCGGCGACCCTTTCAAACACCGTCAGGAAAGCCTCAACATTGCAATTCTCCATTGTAGAATTTTCATCCTCAACAATGCAGCTCTCCAGTGCATGATCTTCAGCTTCAACAATGCAATTCTCCACTGCAGGTTCTTCAGCCTCAACACTGCAATTCTCCACTGCAAGTTCTTCAGCCTCAACACTGCAATTCACTGCCGGTTCTTCAGCTTCAATATTGCAATTCTCCACTGCAGGCTCTTCAGCCTCAACACTGAAATTCTCCACTGCAGGTTCTTCAGCCTCAACACTGCAATTCACTGCCAGTTCTTCAGCTTCAATATTGCAATTCTCCACTGCAGGTTCTTCAGCTTCAACACTGAAATTCGCCTCTGCTGATTCTTCAGCTTCAACAATGAAATTCTTCACTGCAAGTTCTTCAGCCTCAACATCATCCCCGGGAGTCATTTTCTACAAAACACGTCTTACCGCCTTGCGGACGAGGGCGTCATCAGCCAGACCAGGGGTTAGGGCGCTCATCCTGCCCTGGATGGCAGTCGCCAGAAGCTGCATCTGCCGGCTCTGTTGTAACAACAGCCTGTTGGTTTCTTGATGCTGGTGTGATTGGACCAGGTATTTCAGCAGGTCCTCCATTTTGTCTGGCGATTGCTGGCTTGTGACAGACTTGACCCAGGACATGCAGTCCTTCCTGTAGCAGTCTCACTTCCCTTCTGGGAACGCTGCAAGCATTCTCCACAAATTGTTGTTGTTGGACTCCCTCAGGTGTGATGGGAGGAAAACAGGAGGCATGTTCCTTTAAAAGTTCATGTGGGTTTATTTCTTCATAAACCCCAGAAGCACAAACAGAAAATAAATAGCCTTTAGCTCAGGCAAAACAAAGTATAAATGCCCATAGCAGGGCTGTGCTCCTCCAGGCATGTAAGCACACAGGCTGGGATAATGTCCATTACTTCAGGCTCAGTCTGGAGCCTCACACACACAGGAGGCCTTCTCCTTCCCAACACACAGACCATGTACCAAATAACAGCCTCCATTATATAGGCTGTAACCACACCCAGATGTGAGGTATGTGGGTAGCCAGACCCGCCCATCTCTCATAGCTACCTGCAGCTCAGACCCAGGTGCAACAAACAAACCTCTTATTGCTTTCATGCACCAGAGAAACACTCCTGGCTACATCACAGAGACAAGCCATCTCTGTGAAACATACCTCCCATCGACTATGCAACCCTTAGCCACACTACAAAACATTGTTTTATGAGGACCTCCTCCAAGTCTCTTCCAAGGGTTATTGGGTGCATCCAAATTTGGGGCAGGCCTTGCATTCACTGCATAGGCAAACTGTTTGGGAGTACCAACTTCCTAATAATGTCTAATGTCTCTTCAATTCGTTATTGGGATGCGTCTGTAAGCAGGTGCAGCAATGCATTAACGCAGGGATTGCAGAACAAAGCTGTATAACAATGCTACTTAATTTTTAACAAGAATGATGGCAATGGTCTCCTCGCAGGGAGCTAATAAACAATAAACAAGGGAAGTAAAAGGGTTAACGCAGCAGTCTGGTATTGAAACGGCACTTATCGTAGTCTTCTCTGGTCCTCATCCACATATAGTCTGATGGTAGCTGGAGCATCGGCAACAGCTGGCGTGGTGTCCTCAGATGAACTGCAACAAATCACAGTCCAGCTTCAGACGGCAATGGGCGGTTTGCCTGCTGAGCCCTTAGTCCATAAATCTGTGCAGCCAAAGTGGGTAGCGCTGCAGGAGTCTCTGTCTCACACATGTGCTGCTGTGCGTCTATCAGCAATGGGGAACGCACCTCAGGGTCCTGCCACTGGCACCCGCTCCTCCGCACGAGCACTGCACTCTGCTTGGCCAGGCGTGCAGCGCTGTGAACATTCACTGGCTCACTGGAGCGTTCACCTAAGCTCTGACGGGGCATGTCTCCGCGCTGCCTCTGCTGCTGCGGAGCACGCCGCACACCTCTCTCTACTTTCACTGCCGGCGGGAAACTGAGACTTCTTTCCGCGCTTCCTGCACACTGCCCGGCTTACCAACGCCCCCTCTCCCTGGGTCTTGGGACCCGTCTGGTTCCCCATTCTTTCACTGGACACAGCCTCGACAGTTCCGGACCCGGCATGACACAGGTACCCGCAGCCCGGTCTTCCTCCTTACATGTCCAAATTTGGGGCAGGCCTTGCATTCACTGCATAGGCAAACAGTATGGGAGTAATAACTTCCTAATAATGGGAACATTGCTTTCAGGAGGCCCTCCTTTATGTCTTTTCAAAGGGGTATTGGGGTGAATCTACATTTGGTGCAGGCCAAGCCTTGAATTCAATGCATAGTCAAACAGTATGGGAGTACCAAATTCCTAATAATGGGAACATTACTTCCAGGATGCCCTCTTGCACGTCTCTTCAAAGGGGTATTGGGGTGCATCTATGTAGTAATCGCAGGTACGCGGGATGCAGTGACGAGGCGGGAGACGGGATAAACTTTAAGATGTAACTGTATATATAAATTACTAGATTAAGGCCCGATGCTATCGCATCGGGAGGATAGTGATGTAGCGTTGACCATGTGTTGTGCGGCACTGTGTGTAGCACACCTTGGCAGTGAAGAAGGCGTCCTGGAGTATTTTAGTGTAAACAGATACTAATTGGCCGTGTAATTGCCCAGCAGTAGTTATGAAGTGGTAGCAGCAAATTGGAACTGTACTTGCCCAGCAGTAGTTATGAAGTGGTAGCGGCAAATTGGCCCTGTAATTGCCCAGCAATAGTTATGAAGTGCTAGCGGCAAACTGGCCCTGTAATTGCCCAGCAGTAGTTATGAAGTGTTAGCGGCAAACTGGCCCTGTAATTGCCCAGCAGTAGTTATGAAGTGGTAACGGCAAATTGGCCCTGTAATTGCCCAGCAGTAGTTATGAAGTGGTAACGGCAAATTGGCCCTGTAATTGCCCAGCAGTAGTTATGAAGTGGTAGCGGCAAATTGGCCCTGTAATTGCCCAGCAGTAGTTATGAAGTGGTAATGGCAAATTGGCTATGTAATTGCCCAGCAGTAGTTATGAAGTGGTAGTGGCAAATTGGCCCTGTAATTGCCCAGCAGTAGTTATGAAGTGATAGCGGCAAATTGGCCCTGTAATTGCCCAGCAGTAGTTATGAAGTGGTAGAGGCAAATTGTTTCTGTAATTGCCCAGCAGTAGTTATGAAGTGGCAACGGCAAATTGGCCCTGTAATTGCCCAGCAGTAGTTATGAAGTGGTAGCGGCAAATTGGCCCTGTAATTGCCCAGCAGTAGTTATGAAATGGTAGCGGCAAATTGGCCCTGTAATTGCCCAGCAGTAGTTATGAAGTGGTAGAGGCAAATTGGCCCTGTAATTGCCCAGCAGTAGTTATGAAGTGGTAGAGGCATATTGGCCCTGTAATTGCCCAGCAGTAGTTATTAAGTGGTAGAGGCAAATTGGCCCTGTAATTAGATACCGACAGTGAACAGGCAGAGGAGCAAGGCAGCAGTAGTTATGAAGTGGTAGAGGCAAATTGGCCCTGTGATTAGACACCGGCAGTGAACAGGCAGAGGAGCAAGTCGGCATGAGGTAAATGACGAAATTCCGCGGGATCCAAGATGGCGTCGGCGAAATCTCGCGAGATTTCGCCGACGCCATTCTGGATCCCGACGTCGTCCACGCCGGTGACATGTTCTTGCGGCTACGCCATCTTGAGTATCGCGGGATTTCGCTGATCCAAGATGGCGTCGCCGCAAGAACATGTCGCCGGCGTGGACAACGTCTGAAACCAGAATGGCGTCGGCGAAATCTCTCGAGATTTCACCGAAGCCATCTTGGATCCCGATGTCATCCATGCCGGCAACATGTTCTTGCGGCGACGCCATCTTGAGTATCGCTGGATTTCGCCGATCCAAGATGGCGTCGCCGCAAGAACATGTCGCCGGCATGGAAAACGTCTGGATCCAAGATGGCGCCGGCGGAAGATGATGTCGGAGATCGTGGAGCAGCGGCGATGACGGCGTGAGTATGAGAGACGGAGTGAGAGAAAGGGTCGAATGTGGAGTGAAAGAGGGGGGGACGTGAGTGGAGATGGTGAAAGGTGAGAGGAGTGTGTGTTGAGGAGGTGTGTGTGTTGAGGAGGAGTGTGTGTTGAGGGTTAACATGGCAAGAGGTGTGTGGTGGATGTGACGTCACCAAGTTACAACCGGACGGAAGCTGCATTACAACCGGACGGAAGCTGCTTAGCGCATTTATTATTATAGATATGTATACCTATAGGGGTTATCTTGACCAACCAACAAGCTAACAGTTATCCTCGCAGGGCTCAAAACAAGAATGCACTAGTAATACGAACACGACTATCCGGTCAATACCGGTCACGATAGGGCTGCGGTATGGCCGACTACGGGTCCAGGGTATTAACTACAATGTGTCACTTATCCTCTCTGACGTCCGGCAGAGTGGTGGTCGGTGCTGCTTCAGCGTTTCAGCTGCTGGGCCCAATCGACCAGGATCTGGCGAAAACTTTGGGCGTTCCTACGCCCAGACGAGGCGGGGGCACAGCAGGCCCCTGAAGAGTTCCTCTGCGTTGCGCCTCCCAGCGGAGGCGAGACGGCGCTGCCCTGGGACCGGGGAGTGTAAGCCGCAGCCACAAGCTTGGAACGGGCAGCGGCAGCCACGAGCGGTGGCGGCCACGAGCGGCGGCAGACAAGTCGCAGCTGCGGGCTGGAGTCAAGCCGCGGGGTCCGCGAGCAGCAATGAGCAGGCAGCAGCCGCAGGCCAAGGTCGGGCTGTGGCGACCGCGAGCGGCAGCGGGCAAGCCGCAGTCGCAGGCTGGAGTGGAGCTGTGGCGGCCGCAGGCAGGCCGCAGGCTGGAGTGAGGCTGTGGCGGGCGGCAGCGGGCAGGCCGCAGGCTGGAGTGAGGCTGCGGTGGCCGCGGGTGGCAGCGGGCAGGCCGCAGCCACGGGCTGGAGTGAGGCTGTGGCGGCCGTGGGCGGCAACGGACAGGTCGCAGCCACGGGCTGGTGTGAGGCTGCAGCGACAGCGGGAAGGCCACATCCGCGGGCTGGAGTCAGGCGGTGGCGGCCGCGAGGAGCGCGGTCGGGCGGACGGTGTCTCTCTGTGGGACAGCTTGATGTCGTCTCTCTCCTGCCTGCGGTAAGTCTCTCCTCAGTCCCTCCAGTCGCTGCTGCCTTCCTCTGGCTCTCGCTTCAGCTCTCCGGCGCCCTTTAGCCTTCCTGCTCCTTCTCTCCAGCTTGGTTGACTGCCCCCTGCTGGCGTCCTCAGCCCCTTTTATACTTGCTCCACCCCCATCCCTTCTAGAACTCTCTGGTGCGTCCTCTAATTATGTCCCCCGGAAACAGTCCCCCTAGGAACCTTGGTGACAGTCCCCTTGGTTCCTGGCCGGCTACACAGCGGGGACTTGTCCTCCTACATCTACATTTGGTGCAGGGCAGGCCTTGCATTCAATGCATAGGCAAACAGTATGGCAGTACCAAATTCCTAATAATGGGAACATTGCTTTCAGGAGGCCCTCCTAAGCGTCTGTTCAAAGGGTTATTGGGATGCTGTTTAATAACTGGAACAACAAAACATAGCCAGCTGATGGCTCTCTAAGAAAAGTGAGGTCCGACTGCTGGCCGTTTAAGAATAGTAAAGGCCGCCTAATAGCCCTATAAAAATAGGCTTTGTGACTTTTAGAGTCCCTCCTTCATAAATGAAACTGGATGTGTCTGAAGATGTGTCACGTGTCACACACCACATGGCCACATACGGTTGTAAAATGTTAAAATGACATTTCCCAGTGAATGCATTTGTCTTGGTTGAAAGCAATGCTAAAGTTTAAAAACGCATCAAAAACGCTACGTGTGAACATAGCCCAAGGTGTGGAGGAGCATTTTTGTTTTTGGTTATTTATTTTGCCTTATATACAAATCAATACCCTGGAAAGGAAGTTCCTTAACATATTTCCTAGGAAAATCCATTTTGGTTTCATTTTTGTATGTTTTATTGTGAGTCTGTAAAAGTGGTGTAAGACTCTGATAATATTGTTCACAGCAGTGACCTAGGAGTCAGAAATGCTGCGCTGTAAAAATGCTCGAGTTTCCCATAGACTTACGTTGGGCTCGTTGCTCGGGTCGAGCACCTGAGTATTCCAATTTGCTCGACCCAAACAACGAGCACCCGAGTATTTTAGTGCTCGGCCATCACTAGCTGTAAGCCATAATCACAAACATTAACAGAAATAAACAGGTGAAATAGAACACTCTGTGTGTAATGACTCTATATAATATATGAGTTTCACTTTTTAGATTGAAGAACTGAAATAAATTAACTTTTTGATGATATTCTAATTTTGTGAGAAGCACCTATATATTCGGGCTTCTCTCAGCTTCCCACTAAGCTGTTCTCACTTCTAGGATAATGCTTCTGCCACTTTCTTGTAGCATTCTGGGTTGATAGAACTTGCTTTCTGTCTGGCTGATGTTGACTTCTGCAGTAACTATAGACACTCTATTTGCCTACTGTATGTAAGAACTTCTGCCACTCTTTGGTTGGTTGTTTTCAGGACTCTTGCTACCAGTACTCCAGAATGCTCTCTCTCTTCTACACATAACCCAGAGCTGTGCTGGTCTACAATTTTAAGGTTATTTGCCTTAATTGGCTTAATAACTTTGGAAACAAGAACTCAGTTCCTAAAAAATGCCCAATTAACGCCTCCCCATCTGGGCTGTCACTAACAGTTAACCCTGTCATTCTGAAATGTCCACGAAAACTGCAGCTCACATAAAATCAGACACATTAAAGCAGCAGGTCAGACAACAAACATGAGAAATAATCTGAAAGGATGTCTAAAAGACTTCTCTACCTTTACATGATGACACTCTACATCCTACACATGTAAACTGAGTTTCTAAAACCTTTTCACTTGCATTCGAAATTTTGCAGAAATTTTTTATACCATCACTGGAAATAAATTAGCTTCAGTTTATTTCCGATTAATTCCTCCTTGAAAAGCTGAAGATTTTCTAAATGAACTCTAGAAGAGAAGTGTATATGCGAATGCACCACCTGCCTACCCGTTAGTCACACTCGCCTTATATGACTATACCAATAATTTCAGATGATGCTTATAATGTTACCTGAGCCTGAAGAAGATACTCGGTGATATCCTGCATCTTGTCTCCGGTGCTCCTGGTCACCACAGAATGTCTGGGGATTCTTCCAAAGTTACAGATTTTGTATTGGCTTAGTGGTCTTCTAGTATTGTCTGGACACAGCAGCTCAAAATTGTCCGAGTATTGTCCTGAAGAACAACACATGGAATTTATATGGGAAGAAGATATACAGTATATTAAATCTGTCACTGAAATCTGATGTATGGTGAAATAAATGTAAAAGTGTATCAGGTTTATAGATTTTGGAGACGCCATGTATGCTAAATGATATGAGAGATTTTTAGCATTAAATGTTCATTAACTAGAAATAACCTTAGTACTAACTGTGAGGTTCTGATTATATTTTGCTAAAACAATGTGAGATAATTTTCAAAATAATGGTACTTTATATGAAGAAAGAAAAAACCTAAACACATATTAAGTTACTTTTGAATCAATTTTTAATCTGAGATCTGGAGAAGAGACATTAATGTGAATCTGTCACCAGGTTTTTGCTACCCCATCTCAGAGCACCATAATGTAGGGGCGGAGGCCCTGATTCCAGAGATGTGTCACTTACTGAGCTGCTTGCTGTACTTTTGATAAAATCACTGTTTCACCTGCTGCAGACCTAGCAGTTCTCTGAATGCCGAGTTCTGGATAACCCTGCCCACACCTCTGATTGACAGATATCTGCCTATGCACATTGTACACAGAAAGCTACCAATCAGTGCTGGGGGCGGGGTTATACAGAGCTCATCAATATGCTTGACTAGCTGGCAGCAGGTTTTTTAGTCCTCTAGTGAAAATCTCCTCCTGATAAATCAGTGATTTTATTAATACCACAGCAAGCAGTCCGGTAAGTGACATATCACTTGAATTCGGGCTTCTGCCACTGTTATGCTGTTCTAAAATTAGGTAACAAATACCTGGTGACAGTTTCCCTTTAAGCGTACCTGTCACCTGACATATATGTTTTAGCAAATGTATATAAATGTATATATCCCTCACAATGTAAGAATTCTGTAACAACTTTCACTTGTTAATGAACTTATTCTTTATTATTTCTTCCCACCTCCTTAGCCTTGAGGAGTATAATAGCAAAAATAGGGAGTAAAAGGGTGAGGAGACGAGCAATCGATACGTAAAAGGTTATCATTTTCAGCCTCTTCAAGCAGGAGCAAATTTCTGTTTTTTCCTCCCCTTCTTCCAAGAGCCGTAACTTTATTTATCTGTCCACATATCGATACGATGGCTTCTTTTGTGGAACACATTGTACTTTCAATTACACCATTCATTTCATCACGTGACACAGTGGAAACTTGAAAATCCACTATTGTTTTTTGGATTTTTATTTACCACATTCACTATATAGTAAAACTAACCTGGCAATATGGGTCAGTACAATTATGCAGATACTAAACATGTCTAGTTTTTTTTTTTTATTTGTGTGGTGACAAAAAAATTCAGAAATTTGTTAACAAAAAAAAAAAATTGCCTGTGTCGCTATTTTCTGAGACCCATAACATTTTCAATTTTTGGGATATAGATCTGAGTGACGGCTTATTTTTTGCGACTTGAGCTGATGTTTTTACTGATGCCATATTTGGGTTAGATACAATGTTTTGATTGCCTCTTATTTCATTTTATTGCAGTGTTGTAACAGCCGAAAAACAGCAATTCCGGTGTTTCGATTTTTCTTTTACTTATGCCACTTACCTATCAAATTAATTTATTTTACACTTCGATAGATCGGACTTTTACGAGCGCAGCGATACAAAATCAGTGTATTATTTTTTTTTAAATTGCTTTATTTTTAATGGGGCTAAAAGGGGTGAGTTAAAGTTTTAGATTATTTTTATTTGTTTCATATTTTTTAAATTTTTTTAATTTAAACATTTATTGTATTTGTTAGTCCCCTTAGGGAATGTAAACCTGCAATCATCTGTTTGCTTGTACTATACACAGCAGTGCTAAAGTACTGCTTTGTATAGCGAAAATCATGGTCTCCTATGATTGTCAGCTACAGGCTGGCTTTCACAGGATTACCATAATGACGGCCACGTGGGTCTACAGCAGACCAACTGTCTTGGCAAACCATCGGTGCCCAATGATCAAGTCACAGGTGTGCCTGTGAGTGCTTAAAATTAACTCCACCCCACCCACGGCTGTCAGAGACAGATGATGGCTGAATAATTCAGTCATCATCTGCCGGGAAAGATGCGGCTTGTGAAACCGCATCAAAGTCAGGTACCCGACATATGCATTTTAAGTCAGGAAGAGTTTAAAATATTAAGTGCCCTATCCACCTTAACCAGAGTCGAAGTAAGCATGAGTAACAATGACATTGCCAGTGGTGATCCACATGATCTTATCTGCCTTGATAAGATCCTTTTGTCATTGATTATTTATTTGGCGCTATTGTAAATAATAATATACATTGAGCGTACGTTTGCTGCCTTTGTTTGGAGCATACGTATTATTCTTGTTTCCTGTGACTAAACATGCTAGTATGGCAATGAATGGTTTTACATGCGATTCCTTAATTAAAATTGTGATTTGTAAAGAAGGAAGTTCTTTGACCATTCAGTCTTGGTCTACCTGCACACAGACTGTGTATTTATACGCTAAGAATAGGCGACAACCCGCTGTTGGTTTATACCTGCACACTGTTCAATAGCAGTCAGACATTATAAAAGTGAAATGCAGTGGAGATGTTGTGCTAGAATACTGTAGGGTTGCTCTTGTCACTCTGCCGGGCCCTAGTGATATGGCGGCATAGGTCCTAGTACAACAATAAAAATGACACCTTAATAACAACATTACCTGTTAATGCCGTGTCTTCTACAAAAGCCACATCTCCTTTATCATCTCTCAAACACCTGACCAAAGGGAAAAAAAGCATGTATTCATAAGTCTTTATTGTATACTCTCCTGCTACAAAAAAAAATTTAGCCATAATAAATATATGACTTATTGCCTGCCAGAGCTAGATTCACCATAAAGGCCCCCATACACATTAGCCTAATGTCTGCCAAAACCACCGATATCAACAGGTTCAGCTGACTAATGTGAGTAGGGGCGCCGAAGTGTCAGACAGTAGATTTTTTATAGAGAATACAGCAACGATCATTCAGCCGAGGAACTATCGGAATATGCAACTATCGGCTGAGAAACACTGTTCGTCAGATCTAATGTGTATGGCCAGCTTTAGGCGACAGAAGGTTGATGCCTATAGATCAGTGGTCCCCAACCTTTCCGACCTTGAGAGCCACATTCTTAGCTTAGAGAGAGGGTCACGAGGCACATTCAGCACTGATGGAGGGGCGCAAGCCACATTCAGCTCCCACCCCCTTCAAAGAAATTTCAACCAAAGCCCCCATTACAGGTATAATGATAACCAAAGCTTTTCCACAGAAATCACTCCAAAGCAGTACACGGAGATCCAGGGGTTCCCACAGTACCCACATTCAGTATTTTCCCATCAAGGATTCCCAACACACTGTCACATCCAGCTTTGAGCACTTCCTCTAACAGGTAGTACTATCCTCCACAGTACAACACATTAAACATCTCTAAACCCCTTAGATCAGTAAATGTGCATCCGGATCTGCACTTCTGTGCATGGCTACTCACAAAATTCACAATTTTGAGATGTACTTTTCATACCTGTTTGCTAGACCTGGACCTAATGCACCAAGCAGGCAGTCGCGAACCACAATTCATGGAACCGCGAGTCACATGAGGCTCCCGAGCTACAGGTTGGGGACCCCTGCTATAGATTGTCCCAGTGGGGAGGTATTTGCTAATAAGATAATTTACTTTTAGATACACTAAGTTTGTAGTAATTATGTTATGTACTAGAAGTGTGCCCGATGCTATCGCATCAGGAGGGAAGTGTGTGTGTGGGATGTGTGACCCGCTGCTGCCTGCCCACCCACCTACGTGCAGTCACAGCCTGCAGGAAAGACGGTGGTTTGCGGCCTGTGCTGGAGATGGGGTGCGGCGCCACCAGAGGGCGCGCACCCCATTTCCAGCACAGGCCGCAAGCTGCGGTCTTTCCTGCCAGCTGTGACTGCACGGAGGTGGGTGGGCAGGCAGTGGCGGGATCCGGCAACTGTACTCAGGCGGATGTGGGTCCAGGCAGCGGGTCCTGGCTGCGGAAGTGCTTGGTACCACCACTAGGTGCCATATTGGAATACCCATCACTTGGGTATTCCAATATGGTGGTCAGCGTACTTCTGGTCGGCGCTGTGAATTATGGGATTCGAGGACATCCGGACGGAAGTGGAAGGCGGACAATTTAAGGCAAATATATTAGATAATATATTAATTGAGTGACCACAGTGCTATGGAAGTGAGAAGAGGAGACACAGGCAAGAGGTGTTGGGTTCTTTGATTTCAATAATTATTTATTTAAAGGGAATCTGTCACCCCATTTTTGCCTCATAAGCAGGGGCCACCGCCATCAGAGGCTTATCTACAGCATTCTGTAATGCTGTAGATAAGCCCCGATGAAACCTGAAAGATAAAAAAAAAAATGGGTTAGATTATACTCACTCCGGCGTTCGGTCCGGTCTGATGCGTGTCGCAGTCCAGGTTCAGCGCCTCCCATCTTCATACGATGATGTCCTCCTTCTTGCTTGTCCCTCAGCTCCTGCGCATGCGTACTGTCACGGTCACATGTGTCTGGATGCAGCGAGTACCGCAAGGTGAACCCATGACACGCGTGACCCTGGATACACCGCCTCCAGTAGGGCGAATTTAAATAATAAAACGTGCAGCTGGATACACCGCCTCCAACTGGCGAATTTATGTAATACATGTTATTTATACAGTAGTCTGGAAACCCCGCCTCCTGTAAGGCTAATTTAAATAATAAGGTGAAACCTGGGTAACAACAACAATGATGGGCCCTGCGATAGGGAATAGGGACGTGGAGACCTCCTGTACTCCCCTGAGCCAGTGCCCCTGCACTCCTAACGTTCCCTATGCCGGTTCCGCACTGGGCAACGCTCGCGTACCTCAAACCCTGACTCGCCCTGCATCTAAACCCTCACTAGGGAATTGGTCAGTGCGGAAACTAATCCTACCACTGCTCTAAACACACATAAGGGAAAATGACAATACAGGGGGAACACCACTTAGCTTTGCTCTGTTGCGTACGCTCCTAGCAACAGAGCCCACCACCTGCATGCATCTTCTCCTCCAACCGGATCCATCACCATAACCGGATCCATCACCATAGTGCAGCCTTGGAGAAGAGTCCACCACCAGTTGCAGCTGCCCAGTAAACAGAGTCCCAAAGATGAGTCCAGCTTCTGCCAAAAAATCCAGCATGCTTGAGTCCAACTTTTCTGCCAATAAGTCCAGCATGCTTGAGTCCAGTTTTCAGCAACCAAGTCCAGCATGCTGAGTGCAACTCTCACTATAGTCGCCACTCCACCAAGCCATGCAAGCACTTCCTGCTGACACCATAAACTGTGACTCCACCACGCCATGCCAGCTCTTCTTGCAGACCACATTGTTGGACTCCACCAATCCATGCCAGCACTCCTTGCAGACTCCTTAGCTGACTCAACCCCTCTGGCTGGGCTGCCCAGGACTCTCATTCAGCTCCTTCATCACCCAGGCCTGCTTCCAAAATGACAAACTATCAATATCAACAACGATCATCAAACACACCTGAAACTCTTTTATAGAGCCTCACACCTGATTTGAAATACGTGCACATTAAAACTAAAGTGTAATACCACTCACCACCACCGGGGCAACTCAGAACAAACGACACCACGTGTAATAATTCTAATGGCCACCAGGGGCAATCAACCCACTTTGGCACCAAGCCAAAGGAAAAAAAGTTCACTTTGTCCATTTACTTGTCAGATCCACCTTGGATCATGACACGTACTCTATCTGCCCTGTTGAGGGCAGAGCAGAGTATTGCAGTGCCCAGGTGCCGGACCTCTGACCTTTTCCGGCGCCTGCGCACTGCAGTACTTTACTCTGCCCTCTACAGGGCAGATAAAGTACGCATGCTCAGGAGCCGAGGGAGAAGCAAGGAGGAGGACATCATCATATGAAGATGGGAGGCACTGGATCCAGACCACGACACCCATCGGACCGGACCGAATGCCGTGGTGAGTATAATCTAACTCTTTTTTCTTATAATTCAGGTTTCATCGGGGGCTTATCTACAGCATTACAGAATGCTGTAGATAAGCCCCTGATGGCGGTGGCCCCAGCTTATAAGGCAAAAATGGGGTGACAGATTCCCTTTAATGGCCTATGGCTCAATCTTGAGCCATGGTCACTTGATGAATGAACAATCTGTAGGAAGATCAATCTTGTGTAAGCCTAGATAAGTTCACCAGTGTCTTCTACGCTGTTATTTTGATTGTATTAAGCCATCAGATTGCTGGTCTTCCTCTTCGCCTTGTTCCTGTTAGGCGTCAGATTCCTGGCACTGCACAGCGGGAATCCAGAGCCAGACATCCTGCGGTCTCTCATTCTCCTCCAACCGCTCAGACTCCTGCTCAGCAATCACGGCGAGCCAGGCATTTCCCTCAGACTCGTTCTGTGAGCCTGGATGTTGCTGCCACCTCTGGTGCAGCAATGGTAGCGCAACCTGCTTTGCAGGGAACTGCTCCAGCGGCTAAGTCCTCGTGCCGTGCTACTGGGCATGCCCGCAACTTCTCCTCTCAGTGGAGAGCAGGGGTCACATGTGCAGGTCCTATGTCGGATCTGATTGGTCCTTCCCAAAGTACTGGAAGGTCCCGGAAGCGCATGGCTATAAAAAGCCCGCATGGCGGCTCGGCCATGCGCTAGTGTAGCATATTATTCTGTGTGTGTATGGTGATGGATGTATGGACTGGTGTCTGACTCATTATGAAACCCCTACCCTCTGATATTACGAGTGGTGACCGAGTGTGAATAGTCAGCTCCAGGGTTGTGGCAAGCTACACGCCACTTGCTCCACACCTACACTAGCGTCCGTCGGTGCCCGGTCCTCGGCGCCGACACTTGCGGCTTTTCTCTGCCGCTGCGCTGTAGCAACAGCAACTATTGGTGTTCGCGGCTGCGACACCCCACGCAGGCCTCTGTGACGCTAACAGGGCCTGTGCCTTTGCCTTAGCGTTCGGGTGACGTTAACCCGAGCGCAGTCCCGCACCTATTAGGTGCATCTGCCATTGTTCAGCAGCGGTCTTGTCACCTACCGCACGGTGGACCCCGGGCGGCGAACGCACCTAGTATTATTTATATTTGGTGCGTTCCGCCGACCCTAACATTACACTAGCGCCAGGGTCTGGCTGGCAATGGCAGACGTGCAGCAGCTGCAGCGCTACATTCGGCAGCTGGAGAGCAGGTTGGCGGCTATTGAGAGCACCAACTCAGCTGCGAATGCTGCGCTAGCTGCTGCTCAGACAGTCGCTGAGGCTGTCTCACGTGCGCCCACACTTTTGCCCTTGCCGACAATGTCTCGCCTCCCGCTCCCCGATAAGTTTTCGGGTGATAGTGCCTCCTGTAGGAGATTCGTTAGTCAGTGCTCCATTCAGCTGGAGTTGCTGGCTGCACGGTTTCCTACAGAGCGGGCTAAGGTGGGATTTATTGTCTCCCTGTTGTCTGGCCGGGCATTACAGTGGGCCACGCCATTGTGGGAACGTGATGATGCCGTGGTACAGGGAGCTGCTCAGTTCCTCGCGGCTCTGAAGCAAGTCTTCTTGGGACCACGGGTCGCACACGATACGGCTCTCCAACTGTTATCCTTAACACAAGGGTCACTTTCGGTTAGCCATCATGCTGTCCAGTTTCGGACACTGGCTTCCGAGTTAGAGTGGCCGGACAAAGTGTTGGTCCCGGTGTTTTGGAGAGGCCTGGCTGAGCACGTAAAAGATGCTCTAGCTACTAGGGAAATTCCCACAAGTCTGGAGGAGTTGATCGCCGTTTCCACATGCATTGATCTCCGCTTCACGGAGCGCGGGTTGGAACGAGCGCAATCCAGACGTAGGGTTAATTTGGCTCCCACCTTTACCGAGCCGCTGATATATCCCGCACAGGAGCTCCCTTCCTCTGAGCCTATGGAGGTGTCTCGCACCGGCACTAAGTCACGTCCGATGCGAAGCTCTGTGCGCTGTTATCAGTGCCGACAGTTTGGCCACTCGGCTGGCACATGCCCTCAGCGGCCGAAAAGACGACCACGTTCAGTGGCCGTAGGTGGTGGTCAATCCAAGGTGGGACCCTTTTCACCCAAACCGGTGTTCCGGGGTACGTTAGATAGTGGGTCCTCCACCTGGGAGGCAGAGGTCACCCTGGATTCCGGGGCCGAGGGGAACTTTATGTCCTCGACTTTTGCCCAGAGACACGCTATCCCTCTGGTGTTACTCTCCCAACCTCTGACCATTAGGGTGGTAAATGGGGCACCGTTACCGTCTCAGGTGACCCATCAGACAGCCCCACTCGGACTCTCTATTTCACTCTCACATCAGGAGACTCTGTCCCTGCTTATTATGCCCAATGGTATCGATCAGGTGCTCCTCGGAGTTCCCTGGCTTCGTTACCACTCCCCTCATATTGACTGGGCTTCGGGGAAGATACTGGGCTGGGGCAAGGACTGTGAGGGAAGGTGCCTGAGGGGCAGCATTCAGGTGGCTTCCACTGAAGTGCCTGCTGATCTCTCCACGCTCCCCAAACCCTACCACCAGTACGCGGACGTCTTCTCTAAGAAGTCTGTGGAGACGCTCCCGCCGCACCGTTCCTATGATTGCCCGATTGATCTCCTGCCAGGCACAGAGCCTCCCCGGGACTGTGTTTACCCCTTATCACTCCCTGAGACGGAGGCTATGTCCCAATATATCCGGGAGAACCTGGCTAGGGGTTTCATCAGAAAATCTGTGTCACCGGCTGGTGCAGGGTTCTTCTTCGTACAGAAGAAGAACGGAGAGTTACGCCCCTGCATTGACTACCGAGGTCTCAATGCTATCACGGTTAAAAACAAATACCCCCTACCGTTGATCTCGGAGTTATTTGACAGGTTGCGGGGGGCCCGGATCTTTACTAAATTAGATCTGCGGGGTGCATACAACCTGATCCGCATTCGCGAAGGAGACGAATGGAAGACAGCTTTTAATACCAGGGATGGCCATTACGAATACCTGGTTATGCCCTTTGGCCTTTGTAATGCGCCAGCTGTCTTCCAAGACTTTGTCAACGACGTCTTCCGCGACATGCTCTCTACCTCGGTGGTGGTCTATCTGGATGACATACTCATCTTTTCGCCAGATTTGACCACCCACCGGAGAGACGTCTGCAGGGTCTTCGACCGTCTGAGGGCGAACTCGCTATTTGCCAAGCTGGAGAAGTGCCAGTTTGAGCAGGAGTCCTTGCCGTTCCTGGGCTATATCATCTCGGCCCAGGGGCTGGCCATGGATCCTGCCAAACTACAAGCGGTAATGGACTGGCAGGAACCCCATTCCCTCAAAGCGGTGCAGCGCTTTTTGGGGTTCGTGAATTACTACCGCCAGTTCATACCACACTTTTCCACACTGGTGGCTCCTTTGGTTGCTCTCACCAAGAAAGGAGCTAACCCCAATGCTTGGTCAGAACATGTCTCCTAGGCCTTCTCGGCTATAAAATCACATTTTGCTGGCGCTCCCATATTACATCGTCCCGATGTGGATAAGCCGTTTATCCTTGAGGTAGACGCTTCTTCCGTCGGTGCAGGAGCAGTCCTTTATCAAAAGGATGCTCAAGGTCGGAAGCATCCCTGCTTCTTCTATTCCAAGACCTTCTCACCGGCGGAGAAAAATTACTCCATCGGCGACAGGGAGCTGCTAGCCATGAAGTTGGCTTTTTCTGAGTGGAGACATCTCCTGGAGGGAGCCCGGTTTCCCTTTCAGGTATATACGGACCATAAAAACCTGGTCTATCTACAGACGGCCCAACGTCTGAATTCCCGTCAGGCCAGGTGGTCTCTCTTCTTTTCCCGATTCCGCTTCACCCTCCACTACCTCTCTGGAGAGAAGAACGTCCGTGCGGATGCTCTCTCACGTTCAGTGGTCTCAGCGGAAGAAAGAGAAGCTGAGCCTCGGTTAATTCTCCCGCCGGAGAGTTTTACAACCGTGGCCCCAGTTGCTCTCGAGTCGGTACCACCAGGCAAGACCTTGGTGCCTCCTCAGCTACGGCCGGAGGTCCTCGCCTGGGCACATGCCTCCAGGGTGGGTGGCCATTTTGGTAATAAACGGACCGCCGAACTCCTGGCAAGGTCATATTGGTGGCCAAATATGGCTCGAGATGTCAAGGAATACGTGCAAGCATGTGTGTCGTGTGCTCGGAACAGACCCTCTAGATAGAGGCCGGCGGGGCTGTTGTTTCCCCTGCCAGTGGCGGATAGACCTTGGGAGATGGTTGGCATGGATTTCATAGTTGGCCTGCCCAAGTCTGGTGGCAGTACGGTCATCTGGGTGGTCACCGACCATTTTTCTAAAATGATGCATCTGGTGCCACTCGCACGCCTGCCTTCCGCTCGAGGTCTGGCCACCTTGTTCATTAAGCACATATTCCGTTTACATGGCATGCCGGACAAAATTGTGAGTGACCGCGGTCCCCAGTTTGCGTCTCGGTTTTGGAGGGAGCTCTGCAGTTTACTCAGCATCGAGCTAAATCTATCCTCCGCTTACCATCCCGAGACGAATGGCTTGGTCGAGAGAGCCAATCAGATCTTGGTCACCTATTTACGGCATTTTGTCTCTGCCAGGCAGGATGACTGGGCATCCTTGCTACCTTGGGCTGAATTTGCCCTAAACAATGCGGTGGCTGATTCCACTGGTCAGACGCCCTTTCTCCAAAACTATGGTCAACATCCACGCATCCCTGTCCCGATGCCAGTGTCCTCCACCGACTCCAGGGTGGCAGACTGGGCAGTGGAGGCCCGGGACATTTGGGATCGCACTCAGGATGCTATCCGGGCATCTAAAGAAAGGATGAGGGCGTCCGCCGACACGCATCGGCGGCCCGCGCCAAGCTTCTCCCCTGGCGACATGGTATGGCTCTCCACCCGAAACATTAAACTGCGGGTCGAGTCTCCCAAGTTCGCACTGCGATACATTGGACCATTCAAGGTCCTCGAGCGACTTAGCTCGGTGGTCTACCGCCTGGCTCTTCCTCCACATTTGGCCATTTCGGACGTGTTCCATGTGTCCCTCCTCAAACCAGTTCACATGGTCCGGTTTCCTGAGTCATCTGCCGGGTCATCAGACTTATCGTCTGATGAGTTTGAGGTTAACGCCATCGTGGGGCGCAGGTTTGTCCGTGGCAAAAAATTTTATTTGGTGGACTGGAAGGGTCATGGTCCCGAGGCTCGGACCTGGGAGCCGGTGGAAAACATTCATGCACCGCTCCTGATCGCGGCCTTTGAGCGCAGTGAGGCTCAGAGGGCGGGGGGTAATGTTAGGCGTCGGATTCCTGGCACTTCACAGCGGGAATCCAGAGCCAGACATCCTGCGGTCTCTCATTCTCCTCCAACCGCTCAGACTCCTGCTCAGCAATCACGGCGAGCCAGGCATTTCCCTCAGACTCGTTCTGTGAGCCTGGATGTTGCTGCCACCTCTGGTGCAGCAATGATAGCGCAACCTGCTTTGCAGGGAACTGCTCCAGAGGCTAGGTCCTCGTGCCGTGCTACTGGGCATGCCCGCAACTTCTCCTCTCAGTGGAGAGCAGGGGTCACATGTACAGGTCCTATGTCGGATCTGATTGGTCCTTCCCAAAGTACTGGAAGGTCCCGGAAGCGCATGGCTATAAAAAGCCCGCATGGCGGCTCGGCCATGCGCTAGTGTAGCATATTATTCTGTGTGTGTATGGTGATGGATGTATGGACTGGTGTCTGACTCATTATGAAACCCCTCCCCACTGATATTACGAGTGGTGACCGAGTGTGAATAGTCAGCTCCAGGGTTGTGGCAAGCTACACGCCACTTGCTCCACACCTACACTAGCGTCCGTCGGTGCCCGGTCCTCGGCGCCGATGCTTGCGGCTTTTCTCTGCCGCTGCGCTGTAGCAACAGCAACTATTGGTGTTCGCGGCTGCGACGCCCCACGCAGGCCTCTGTGACGCCAACAGGGCCTGTGCCTTTGCCTTAGCGTTCGGGTGACGTTAACCCGAGCGCAGTCCCACACCTATTAGGTGCATCTGCCATTGTTCAGCAGCGGTCTTGTCACCTATCGCACGGTGGACCCCGGGTGGCGAACGCACCTACTATTATTTATATTTGGTGCGTTCCGCCGACCTTAACAGTTCCCTCTATACCTTAATGCCCTTCTCTAGTGATTTGTTCTCTGCGTATGATTTATCCAAGGTAGGAAAGTCGTAGCTTGGTGATCCTGGCTTTGAGTGTCATGTCTGGCTTATTAGCTCCAAAATGTATTTGTTTGTTCTTGCCATCTGTGGTATTGATTACATAAATTTCCAGCACCACATTTCGATTTTTCTGTCTTGTTTCTTTATTGAAAAACCAAGAAGAAGGGAAACGATCCTCCAAAACTAAAATATACAGTATACAAACATTCATAAATCTTTGACTACCAATGTAAATTAAAACAAACACATTAAATAACATAAAAACAAAGGAGATGACAACACATGCTATGCAGAATACAAAAGATACTGTGCAAAGAAAGAAGATCCTTTGTAAAACATATGGTGTTAGAGAAATGGATAAAACACCTCATGCAAAAATACCTAGTATAGCAGCAGTAACTATTGACAGATGAGAAATATCCTGTTAAACACCTCAGAAAGCAGCATAATATATAACATACAGAGCAGTATTGTAAAAGTGTCAAGTGCTTGAGATGCGAAAATAATGCAGAGAGATGCTGGAGGGTGTCCTGAACCTGTATTTCGGATCAAAAGGGACGGTTGTCAGGAATAAAGCTGTAATAGCATTAATCCAAACCTTATGTCCGCATGCAGGCCAGGGAGTACCTATACAAATAACATATATTAGGGAGGGTTACCCAAAAGTATATTTACCCAGAGTTGGCTTTGCAGCAGTGGACCCCTTTACGCGCGTTTCGGCTGTTCTTCCTCAGATGGGGTGCTCCAGATTTGGGACACCCTCCAGCATCTCTCTGCATTATTTCCGCATCTCAAGCACTAGACACTTTTACAATACTGCTCTGTACGTTATATATTATGCTGCTTTCTGATGTGTTTAACACGATATTTGTCATCTGTCAATAGTTACTGCTGCTATACTAGGTATTTTTGCATGAGGCGTTTTATCCTTTTCTCTAACACCATGTGTTTTACAAATGATCGTCTTTCTTTGCACAGTGTATTTTGTATTCTGCATAGCATGTATTGTCATCTCCTTTGTTTTTATGTTATTTAATGTGTTTTTTTTTATTTATATTGGTAATCAAATAAAGATTTATGAATTGTTGTATATATTTTGGTTTTGAAGGATCTTTTTTATTATTATTATTTATTATTATAGCGCCATTTATTCCATGGCGCTTTACATGTGAAGAGGGGTATACATAATACATACAAGTACAGTAATCTTAAACAATACAAGTCACGACTGGTACAGGATGAGAGGACCCTGCCCGCGAGGGCTCACAATCTACAACGGGATGGGTGAGGATACAGATTCCCTTCTTCGGCCGGGGTCACACTAGCGAGGAATACGGACGAGTGAGAGGCGCTAAAAGCACGCATTACACAAGGACAAATGATTCTCTATGGGTTTGCTCCCAACAGCTGTATATTTCTTGTCCGTATTCTACGGTCCGTGCCAATCGCAGCATGCTGCGATTGTCAGCATACTACGCCCGTAATACGCCAATGCAAGTCTATGGGTGCGCAAAAAATGCGGATTACACACTGACCACACGTGTGACTTGCGAGAAATACGCAGGTCTTTTGGCTGCTGACAGGAAATGGGCCAATCTATCATCAGGAAGCCTAGACATGCAAATGAGCTCAAAAAGCGCTCCAGACATCCAGGAAGTCAGCCTCCACGGAGTAAAGCAGCGTCATGGCGCCATATTTCCTTAATGTGGAGATGCTTATAGTATTAGTGCAGGGGCGGCCAGAACTTTGGGACCAAAGGGATGCCAATTATGCCAACCGCGCAAGAAAGGAGGCATCATGGAGGCGCATATGTCGCCAGATGTTCCATGACTTTGGTGATCGGCCACGTGAGGAGCAGCAGAAACTGAGTAAGTACAAGGCCCAAAAATTTTTTAAAATACCTCACAAAAAAAATGATTACAGATTCTGCCCCCCTTCCCTTCCTGTCCTTCTCCTTTTTGCCTCATGAGGCGGGTAGATTTGGATGTGACACATAGTTTCACACTGCCATAACTTTGCCCAGGCCACAAGCTCCTCTTCCTCTTAGCCAACCAAGTTATTAAGTGTAGTTACTTGATACATAAACTATTCTGACCCTGTGTATCTGGCCTGGATGGGCCAATTAGATATGCCAGCCTGGCTACAAAGCACACCACAGAAGACCACAGAAGACCACATGCTTAGACTACTGGTTACAAATGTGACCGATCAAATATGTGAAATTGATAATATTTTCTGTCACATTGCAGTGGAAGATGTGATGAAACGCTGGCGAAGCATCCGGGACCAATACCGCCAGGAACGTCAGCAGCGGTCCAGGAGTGGGGATGCGGGCTACGTGAAACGCAAATATGTGTATTATGACGCCTCCCCTTCCTCGCCCCAATTCTGAATCTGAGACCGTAAGTACATACCTCACACCACATTACACCGATACTTTACAGGGCCAAAAATATTGATGTATTTTTGCCTCTGTTCTATTTCATAACAGAACTCAATCCAACCTTACAGACCGAGGAACGGGTTCAGAGACAGAGCCCATAATTGATCCTGTAGGGAATGAGGTGGCTGGCCCATCTTCTCCCCCTACAAGAAGCATGGGTGAAGATGAGTCATCACAGGAGAACCCATTGGCTGTCCAACAAACCACACCACCAGGACCATCTGCGGCTGCCCCATCAGCCATCCTGGAAGAGCAGGGCAACTTGAGCATCAGCCCAACTGCCCAGATCCGGGGATCCCCACAGGCTGCTGTTACATCCCGGCGAGGCCGAAGAAGGTGCCAGGTCGCTGTTCAAGAGAGCAGGACCAATGTGGACACAGGGGTCCTAAATTATTTATCTCGAGTCACTACAGATGATGGGGAGGAGGCCTACTCACGTAGCCTGACCTTTCCCTATTATAATTGCCAGACCTGAATTAACAAGCATTTCTCACCTACTGTGTCCCCCCATTTCCTTGTAGATTGTAAGCTTGCGAGCAGGGACCTCACTCCTAATGTCACTGTTTGAATTGTCTTAACTTGAATTTATTGTCTGTACATGTCCCCGCTTAATTGTAAAGTGCTGCGGAATATGTTGGCGCTATATAAATAAAAATTATTATTATTATTATTATTATTATTATTATTATTATTATTTTATCTCCATGCCCTTTCCCGTGAGGTCAGGCTCCGTATTAGGGGATGTTTTCAGATCCTGCTTGGTGTAAGCACCCCCCCAATACCCCATATGAGCTTTTCGAATATCTGGAGAGGTGGCAGCTTTCCCCCAGAAATCTAATGCGCATGAGACCACCCACACAGATGCTTGCTCAAGCAGGGTCTGAACATCCTCTAATACGTGGGCCTACACCTCACCCCCTTCCTCCCCCTACCCAACCTTCCCAACAGCAGCAACAGATTTCTGGCTCTAGCCAACCCCACCAATATGGCCACTTTTTCCCACCCAGTGTTGGAGGCTGGCCCCAACCTGGTTGGGGACGACATGGCTATATTGGTGGGTATGAGACATGGGCCTACCCGCCCCAACAAGATGCCCCTCAGCAGTATTACTATGGCCACTACCCCCAACAAGCACAGGAGGAAGGTCAGTACCAACAGCATGGGCAACAGTATGCACCCACACAGGGCGATGTTGCTCAAAGTAGTCAGCAGCAACCACAGGCTGCTCCTCCGCCTTCTCCTTCCCCAACATTCCACAATTTATAAGTGGCTAAAAACATGGAATTAGTAAACCCATACTGTACATGAGTGTTCTTAAGCGGTCTGATGGGAGGAGATGTCCAGTGTGTTTGAACTGGTGGTCAAAATCCCAAGCCAAAGTAAAAAAGAGGTTTTCTCCATCATCAAAATGAGCTAAAACAGATAATACTAACATTTCTTATGACGGTTTTCAAATCATATGATTAAGACACCATGACAGGCAAGGCTACCTTATGCGTTTCTGAGACATATTACATGTCTGTTAAAAATACAATATTTCACGGGGCTATACTGGCAAAGTCAAAGGATCAAAATAGAGTACTCACTTGATAATGCATAGAAAAGGCATGCTGTCCATATTCACTTAGTCAAATTTAGGTCAGCTAACTATATTCCAAAATCAAAGCAAACAGCCTGAAGACCATCATGCTCTCTCTATGTATTATCAAGTCAGTCTTCTAATTTCATCCTTTGACTTTCCCAGTATAGTGCGGTGAAATATTGTGTTTATTACAGACATGTAATATGTGTCAGAAACGTGTAAGGTAGCCTTGCCTGTCATGGTGGCTTATTAATAGGATTTGAAAACCTTCAGAATAAATGTTAGTATTATCTTGTGTAGCTCATTTTGATGATGGATAACTCCTCTTTTTTACTTTGGATTACAAATGTGTAAAGTTGCAATGTTGTTATTGCACTATGTATGTTGTAGGATATGTTTGTAATTTTGTTTTAACAACAATGTTGAAATATGCCAAAAGGCCAATTTGGGCCATTGCCCAAGTTTTTAATAGGGCAAGAATATGTTTGCCTTACAAACTAAAAAAAAAACAAACAAAAAAAAGGCAAAAGTAAAAATTTGGCAACTACACTTTACGTCTCTGTCTTAATTGTCCAAACCCCTATCAAAATACGCTTGCCAAATCAATTCAACAGTCATAGATTCAGAAGGGGTAGAAATATATATATTTTGACACACATCAAACCAACATTGCCAACATAGATCCAGCATGCTCTTGCCAAGAAGGTTCCCCCTGAGGTGCCATAAAGTAATTAGTGAAAAGATCACGCACTTTGAGGCCAGAGATCGGTCTACGTTGATGGTTGATAGGTGGTTTCACCCTACGCACATTGTCCGGCCTACGCACAACACCAGCAGAGGAGGAACAATCATGTATCCTGGTGAAGTTATGAAGAACCACACAGGCTTTCACTACTTCATTAACATTTTGTTCACTCAGCTGAATGGCAGACTGAAGTACATGCCATTTGGCACAAAGAATGCCAAAGGAACACTCCACCAGTCGCCAAGCACGTGATAGGCACAAGTTAAATATCCTGCGCCTGTGGTGAAGGTTGCGCCGGGGATATGGCCTCATGACATTGCGTGTTAACTGAAAGGCCTCATCTGCCACAAGGACATAAGGGACAGATTCTTGAGTGGAGCCTGGTAGCTGGCGTGGTGGTGGTAGATCCAACTGGTTGGTGCGTAGCCGCCGAGCCATAATGGAAGTATTGAAGACTCTAGAGTCTCCCGTCCTTCCATAGGCCCCAATGTCAACAATTATAAACTTGTATTGAGGGTCGGCCACAGCCAACAATACAACAGAAAAGTATTGTTTATAATTGAAGAATTGGGAGCCAGAGTTCGGCGGCTTACACACCAGGATATGTTTGCCATCAAGGGCCCCAATACAATTTGGAAACTGGCATTCTTCCTCAAAGTCCCTTGATATCCTCAACCAGTCTTCCATCCTGGCCTCGGGCATGACGACTTGATATAGTCTTGTCCATATTTCAATACATGTTGACCTTACTATGCCAGATATGGTTGATCTTCCAATCAGAAACTCATGGTGGAGGGCAGCATAAGACAGGCCAGTGGCCAGGAAGCTGAAGAACAACAGAAAAGGATGATTGTTGAATGCACACATTTACAAAACAAACAGGTCCATACATACCAAACTTGGTAAGATTTGAGAGCAAATAGCACACACATCTTGCTTTGCACAATGAGTAAGTGATATTCAGTACATATTCCACATAACATTCGGGTCTGTAAGTTGAAACATATGTGGACTAAAATGAGGGCCTAAAACTTTCTCCAAGAAGGCAAAAATTCAAACTTTGCCCAACACATCATGAACATAGAGAATATGGTTGTGTAGTACATACCGTATTGTGAGTAGAAGCCGCTCCTCTGCAGATATAGCTTTGCGCATCCTTGTATCCTGAAAGGTTAGCCCAGGGCGCACTGTCTCCAAGAGTCGATCAAATGTTGCAAGGCTCATGCGACAGTATTGGTAGAATTTGACAGGACGCTCCCGCAGAGAAGTATAGAGGCGGTGAAAATGACCTCTTGTGAGTCGTTGCCTCAAAAGTGGATGTACCCACATGCGTCTCCTCCTCCGCAGATCCACTATCACTGGGTATGGTTGGCCAAAGCGGCGTGACAAAAGCCAGTTGAAGAGAACCTGCTCAGTTGTGTTGAAAGTCAGAGTGTTTGCCATGTTGCACATACAACACCAACACACCTAGTGAAGGCAAGGTGACAAATGGACAGAATGGAGGCAGCCACCTGTTCCTGAGCAAATAAATAGAGTGCAGGCTAATGATTTAAATAGTTAGCAGGCCTCAAAACCGTTAAATGTCCATTTTGCAAGGCTGCAAGAAAATCTCACCATACGGATTGCATACGGATGCCATACGGATTACATACGGATGCTCACATGCGCAAAATACGCGACCGCACCTTGCTTACGGATGACCTACGGAGCACTATTTAGGGGTCATTCATCCGTATTATGCCTGTAAACTACGGACCGTATTTTGCGCCGGTTAGTGTGACCCCGGCCTTCTTGGTTTTTCAGCTCTTACAATCCTCTGTATTATTATTCTATAGGGCACCATAGGCTCTTTGTTTCTATACTATACAGGTTTCACACCGATATGTTACTACAGAATTGATCAAGAGCTGTGTCTTCATTCCAAAGTAAAAATGTTCCTTGATTTGAAGACCTTGTGCAGTGACTTCATTGTTGATTTTCCCATAGCTATTCTCCTATTAACATCCAATGTCATTGCTGCATCTTGGGTGATTATTGATCTGAGTAGGATGAAGTCTTTTACAACTTGTCGTCGTCCATCTCACATGAGTCCCGTTCATACCCACCAGTAGTCAATTTCTTTGAATTCTTTGTATTGAAAAAATAAAAACAAAAAAAGTGCCAAGACTAAAATAATAACATTAATTGATTAAAAGTTATGAAGTTTACTGAATACAGAATATAAAAAATATTTAGTTTCCAAGTGCAGACACAAAGACAAACTGGTGGATGAGACTATAGGAAACCCAGTAATACGAAAATTCTCAATCGCAACGTGATATATATATATACAGTCATGGCCAAAAGTATTGACACCCCTGCAATTCTGTCAGATAATACTCAGTTTCTTATTGAAAATGATTGCAAACACAAATTCTTTGGTATTATTATCTTCATTTAATTTGTCTTAAATGAAAAAACACAAAAAGAATTGTCCTAAAGCCAAATTGGATATAATTCCACACCAAACATAAAAAAGAGGGTGGACAAAAGTATTGGCACTGTGCGAAAAATCATGTGATTCTTCTCTAATTTGTGTAATTAACAGCACCTGTAACTTACCTGTGGCACCTAACAGGTGTTGGCAATAACTAAATCACACTTGCAGCCAGTTGACATGGATTAAAGTTGACTCAACCTCTGTCCTGTGTCCTTGTGTGTACCACATTGAGCATGGAGAAAAGAAAGAAGACCAAAGAACTGTCTGAGGACTTGAGAAACCAAATTGTGAGGAAGCATGAGCAATCTCAAGGCTACAAGTCCATCTCCAAAGACCTGAATGTTCCTGTGTCTACCGTGCGCAGTGTCATCAAGAAGTTTAAAGCCCATGGCACTGTGGCTAACCTCCCTAGATGTGGCCGGAAAACAAAAATTGACAAGAGATTTCAACGCAAGATTGTGCGGATGTTGGATAAAGAACCTCCACTAACATCCAAACAAGTTCAAGCTGCCCTGCAGTCCGAGGGTACAACGGTGTCAACCCGTACTATCCGTCGGCATCTGAATGAAAAGGGACTGTATGGTAGGAGACCCAGGAAGACTCCACTTCTTACCCCGAGACATAAAAAAGCCAGGCTGGAGTTTGCCAAAACTTACCTGAAAAAGCCTAAAACATTTTGGAAGAATGTTCTTTGGTCAGATGAGACAAAAGTAGAGCTTTTAGGGCAAAAGCATCAACATAGAGTTTACAGGAGAAAAAAGAGGCATTCAAAGAAAAGTACACGGTCCCTACAGTCAAACATGGCGGAGGTTCCCTGATGTTTTGGGGTTGCTTTGCTGCCTCTGGCACTGGACTGCTTGACCGTGTGCATGGCATTATGAAGTCAGAAGACTACCAACAAATTTTGCAGCATAATTTAGGGCCCAGTGTGAGAAAGCTGGGTCTACCTCAGAGGTCATGGGTCTTCCAGCAGGACAATAACCCAAAACACACTTCAAAAAGCACTAGAAAATGGTTTGAGAGAAAGCACTGGAGACTTCTAAGGTGGCCAGCAATGAGTCCAGACCTGAATCCCATAGAACACCTGTGGAGAGATCTAAAAATGGCAGTTTGGAGAAGGCACCCTTCAAATAATAGGGACCTGGAGTAGTTTGCCAAAGAAGAATGGTCTAAAATTCCAGGAGAGCATTGTAAGAAACTCATTGATGGTTACCGGAAACGGTTGGTCGCAGTTATTTTGGCTAAAGGTTGTGCAACCAAGTATTAGGCTGAGGGTGCCAATACTTTTGTCCGGCCCATTTTTGGAGTTTTGTGTGAAATGATCAATGTTTTGCTTTTTGCTTCATTCTCTTTTGTGTTTTTTTCATTTAAGACAAATTAAATGAAGATAATAATACCAAAGAATTTGTGTTTGCAATCATTTTCAGGAAGAAACTGAATATTATCTGACAGAATTGCAGGGGTGTCAATACTTTTGGCCATGACTGTATATATATATATATATATATATATATACACCCACAGTATAATATTAAATAAAGTGCATAGTATATATTAATAATTTTAACAGATAGTCACCCAATGATTATGACTGTCATGAAATATGACATAACTCTTATGGCTCCAATTACACCTCCAGAACTTCCCACTGCGTCTACTGGGTTTGACATGCTGCCCCATCCCCCCATTAGGTTGTGCAGTGCACACACAATGCCTCTCAAGCTGCAGCCCCCCTTTTCCCCCCTTCCCTCTTTCTTCCTGTTGGAATGGCACACGACTGCAGTCTCTCTGCCTGTAGGTAATTTGATCCCACTGCTGCCACCAATATGTCACGAACTGGGGGGTGTAGAGTTGCCCCCAGTTCATCAGGGATTTATTATATCCCACTTTTCAGTTCCGGTTTGGAACTTGCAGCTCTCTGGCGCCCCCTTACCCTCAGGTGAGTCAGGGAAGTACATCTAGGATAAGTAGTCGCCATAAATGCTGCCTTGCTGTGTTCTGGCTATTAGGCTCTCTGCAGTGAGGGCAGTATGTATATCCCCAGTCTCAGGCAGGAAATACACACATAAAACCTCTGCCCCGTCACTGCCAGAATCTCCCAAATACCCCAGAACACACTTTGCTGCTACCAGCTCCTAATTCTACAGTAAAATCAATATTGGGTCAGGAGCAAAACCACACAGTAGCATAGTTTTAACTCAGAGGTCGTGGCAATACATTTATAGAACAAGGAAAACAAAAGTAGTAAATATTTATAGATTTACCCAAGAAAATTTAGGCAGTGTTTTCAAAAACTTATACTTTCTCTTCAGAGACCTCACTGGATGGGCGGAGCTAGGGAATGTACTCCCCTTTAGAAAATTACTAGAAAATTCATCAGTACCATAACTCTGGCTGCAAGGCTCGTAGGGTGACGGCAGGACTATCATTTTTCTTATTACAAAATGAGCTTTCTATTGATACCAGACAAGAACTATCTGCCAGCTATAGGAAGACAGGAACCCATTTCTCAGTTCTTGATGCGCGCATAAGCCGGAAAACGCCACTGTGGATAGCTTTCATGATGTAGATCTCAAATACTTCTACTGCCTATTGAGACATCTTACCCCTACCTGGATTTACAACTCTTTGATGTTTCTTTTCTTCTTTGTATTGAGTATCACTCCCATGTTCAAACTTTCTATCTTAACACTCCTTAATATAGTAAGTCCTTCATTCCATCTTCATTTGTTGTTACCAGTGTTGTACTTTCTGCGTATTTAAGATTGCTGATGATTTGTCCAGCAATTGTGATTCCTTATTTTTCTCTATGTTCAGACTTCCTTCTGCATATAAATTGAAGAGAAATGGTGCAGAATGCAGCCTTGTCTGATGCCTTGCTCCACTTTGAACCGTGCCATATACCGTGTTCCATACATACTTTTGCTTCTTTATCAATTTAGAGATTTCTGAAGCTAATCAGATGTCTTGGCACACACATATCCTTCATGCTGTTATATAGTTTCTGGTTATCAACACAGTCTAAGGCTTTTCTGTAGTCGATGAAGCAAAAATAGATCTCCTTGTTGTGATCTTTGGCTTTTCCATTATCCATCTAATATTAGCAATTACATCTCTTGTTCCTCTGCCTTTCATGAATCTTGCTTGTTCTTCTGCCAGCTCTTTGTCAAAGTAAGGCTGCAACATCTTTGTAGGTTATTCAGTAGTATTTTGCTGGCATGAGCGCAATAGTCCGATAGTTTCCACAGTCAGTAGCATCTCCCTTCCTCGGAATAGGAATAAACAACAATCTTGTCCAGTCCTTGTCCATCTGTTGACACAGGCATGTGATGACTTCAACAACTGCTGTATCAGAAGACTTTATTAGTTCTATTGGAATATTGTCACATCCTGGCGCTTTTTTGCTTGACAGAAGTTTTATCAAAGCAACAACTTCATCTTTCAGGATGTTCAACTCTATAATTTCTGGTCTCATTTTCTTTTTGTATCACTGAGTAGTTCTTGTAGAGGTGTACTCTTTCCATTTTTCTTTGTTGCTGTTGACGTCTTTCAACATGCCCACTCTTGGTTGAAACTTTCCTTGTATCTCTTTGATTTTTAGGTATGCCTTCCTGGTGTTACCCCTCATATGTTCGCTTTTTATCTCTGCAAATATGTTTTGGTTATAAAGTTCTTTGTCTGCTTGAATGGCTGTCTTTATTCTTTTACTAATGTTGTCTGTATCATGCTTGTTACCTTTTGCAGTCTGTCTTTGATGATCTTTAGGGTCTCTTCTGCCTCTTGTTTATTTTCTTACTGGATTCTTCATTAATAATAGCCTTTATATGTGTCCATAATCACTCAGGCTTTCTATCATCCATGCCCAGTGAGGTAAATCGATTGTGCATACTGTGAGGTAGCGGTGTCATTCGGGTAGGGGATTCTCGCTTGGCAGCCCAATAATCACATCCGACACAGGTTTTCCATGAAACAATATCAGTCCCTGCAGTTTTTTATGCAGCATAAACCGTGACCAATAACATACAGTTCATATCACCAGCATAGCGTCCATTACAGAGCTGTCCTCTGTTAAGCCTGTGGTCACACAGGGTCTCAATGTCCAGTACTCAGGCTCTTCAGCCTCACCGATTTCTCACCCCATCAGGGTTTACCTCATGGCTGCTACAGCTCACTGCAGACGTTCCTTTCCTTCCTCTGCCAGTCGAACTACCACTTGCTGACATTCTTCGGCCATCTGCCATGTCACTTCTTGGAGGAGCCGTTTGGGTCCTTACATCTTGGGTTGAAGGCGGCCGCCACCTGGTATTCCGTACCTCTTATTGATTCGCCGACGGTCCCGCCTCAACTGCTCAATCTCTTAAAGGTACCCCACTCGATACTCCACGAACATTTGATAGTCTCTCAGGCTCTCCACGGAGCCAACCACCATGATGGGAATCCTACCTACTTCACTGGATACCTGGTCTTCATCATCAGGAGGGATCTTCACCCTCACCACACCAGAGATATTGACAAGGCCTTGCATTACCTTCCCGAGTCTTCCAACGATTCTCCCAATCAGAGCTTTGGGTACCGGAACGACATCTTTCCGCAAACCCAGCTGATCCATAGCCTCCCTGGCTAACTCCAGGCGTCGAACAGCCTTCACATTACTCCGCCTGACCAACTGTTTGGCGTGGAGACATTGTAGATGCATCTCCTTCAGGACAGCTACTAGGTTTGATGTATCTTCTCTGGCTGATACTATCACCAACTGCCGAGTCTCAGGTGACCAGTGCATCTTACACGCTTTGACCGCCTCTTTGAAAGCCTCATGCACACCTTCCTCAGCACAGGCGTCTTGCATATCTTCTGGTACATCAATCACGGACTGGAAGGTCGTGGTCTTGCTCTCTTCCTGGCCCGAAGGCTCTGGCGTTACCCCGGACACTTCCCTCACTATAGTTGACCCGACCGGGTGACTGTCTTCTTCAGTTCTTAACTCACAAACTTCACATGATTTGATCACTTCATGACCCTTTGCCACGATGGATACTGGCAGTTCTGTCTTATTATCACTCGCGCTCACCCGCGGTAAGTCTTCGTCCAACTTCTCCCGCAGAAGACTTTTTACTAGAGTTGAGCGAAACGGGTCGAAAAATTTCAAAAGTCGCTGACTTTTGGCAAAGTCGGGTTTCATGAAACGAAACCCGACCCTAGGATGAGGTCGGCCACGAGGTCGGCAACTTACGCGCCAAAGTCGCGTTTCAAAAGTTTGTTTTGCGCTCTTTTTCAGCCAATCAGGATCCACGGACACTGTGGGCAACGTGATGACATAGGCAGGGGTCACCACCATCTTTCAGAAGGGCATGCAAGTGATTGGCTTGCTTTGGTGGGCGTCACAGGTAGAGTTGAGCGAAACGGGTCGAACAAATTCAAAAGTCGCCGACTTTTGGCAAAGTCGGGTTTCATAAAACGAAACCCGACCCTAGGATGAGGTCGGCCACGAGGTCGGCGACTTACGCGCCAAAGTCGCGTTTCAAAAGTTTGTTTTGCGCTCTTTTTCAGCCAATCAGGATCCACGGACACTGTGGGCAACGTGATGACATAGGCACGGGTCACCACCATCTTTCAGAAGGGCATGCAAGTGATTGGCTTGCTTTGGTGGGCGTCACAGGGGGTATAAAAGGGCGTGCACGCCGACCGCCATCTTACTTCTGCCGATCTTAGTATAGGGAGAGGTTGCTGCTGATTCTGTAGGGAGAGCGTTAGGCAGGGAAGAAGACAAAAAAACTGCTTCTGCTGCTAGCGATTTGGCCTGCACAACACACCAGTCACTGTGTGTGCAGTGCAAGGGGAGGCTATATAGTGGTGTATCAGTGGTGTTGGTTGTTGGGCTGCCTTCTAAGGCTTCCTGACATTCCTGCATTGCTGTTTACCCACTGCTCCGCAAACTGCTTTTTGAAAAGCAATCCCAATTTTTTTTTTTTGTCCTGCTGAGAAGAAAAAAAAACTGCTTCTGCTGCTAGCAATTTGGCCTGCACAACACACCAGTCACTGTGTGTGCAGTGCAAGGGGAGGCTATATAGTGGTGTATCAGTGGTGTTGGTTGTTGGGCTGCCTTCTAAGGCTTCCTGACATTCCTGCATTGCTGATTACCCACTGCTCCGCAAACTGCTTTTTTAAAAGCAATCCAATCTCCCTTATCCTCTAGTCACTTTTGTCACAGCTGTGCCATCGAGCCTGTCACATAGCGCTCAGATATTCATTGGGCCTCACACAATCCAAAAGTGTCCAGTGTCCAAAAGTGTGTGCAGAGATTCAAAATCTCACTTATCCTCTAGTCACTTTGGTCACAGCTGTGCCATCGAGCCTGTCACATAGCGCTCAGATATCAGTGGGCCTCACACAATCCAAAAGTGTCCATCCAGTGTCCAAAAGTGTGTGCAGAGATTCAAAATCTCCCTTATCCTCTAGTCACTTTGGTCACAGCTGTGCCATCGAGCCTGTCACATAGCGCTCAGATATCAGTGGGCCTCACACAATCCAAAAGTGTCCATCCATTGTCCAAAAGTGTGTGCAGAGATTCAAAATCTCCCTTATCCTCTAGTCACTTTGGTCACAGCTGTGCCATCGAGCCTGTCACATAGCGCTCAGATATCAGTGGGCCTCACACAATCCAAAAGTGTCCATCCAGAGTCCAAAAGTGTGTGCAGAGATTCAAAATCTCCCTTATCCTCTAGTCACTTTGGTCACAGCTGTGCCATCGAGCCTGTCACATAGCGCTCAGATATCAGTGGGCCTCACACAATCCAAAAGTGTCCAGTGTCCAAAAGTGTGTGCAGAGATTCAAAATCTCCCTTATCCTCTAGTCACTTTGGTCACAGCTGTGCCATCGAGCCTGTCACATAGCGCTCAGATATCAGTGGGCCTCACACAATCCAAAAGTGTCCAGTGTCCAAAAGTGTGTGCAGAGATTCAAAATCTCCCTTATCCTCAAGTCACTTTGGTCACAGCTGTGCCATCGAGCCTGTCACATAGCGCTCAGATATCAGTGGGCCTCACACAATCCAAAAGTGTCCAGTGTCCAAAAGTGTGTGCAGAGTTTCAAAATCTCCCTTATCATCTAGTCACTTTGGTCACAGCTGTGCCATCGAGCCTGTCACATAGCGCTCAGATATCAGTGGGCCTCACACAATCCAAAAGTGTCCATCCAGTGTCCAAAAGTGTGTGCAGAGATTCAAAATCTCCCTTATCCTCTAGTCACTTTGGTCACAGCTGTGCCATCGAGCCTGTCACATAGCGCTCAGATATCAGTGGGCCTCACACAATCCAAAAGTGTCCATCCAGTGTCCAAAAGTGTGTGCAGAGATTCAAAATCTCCCTTATCCTCTAGTCACTTTGGTCACAGCTGTGCCATCGAGCCTGTCACATAGCGCTCAGATATCAGTGGGCCTCACACAATCCAAAAGTGTCCATCCAGTGTCCAAAAGTGTGTGCAGAGATTCAAAATCTCCCTTATCCTCTAGTCACTTTGGTCACAGCTGTGCCATCGAGCCTGTCACATAGCGCTCAGATATCAGTGGGCCTCACACAATCCAAAAGTGTCCAGTGTCCAAAAGTGTGTGCAGAGATTCAAAATCTCCCTTATCCTCTAGTCACTTTGGTCACAGCTGTGCCATCGAGCCTGTCACATAGCGCTCAGATATCAGTGGGCCTCACACAATCCAAAAGTGTCCAGTGTCCAAAAGTGTGTGCAGAGATTCAAAATCTCCCTTATCCTCTAGTCACTTTGGTCACAGCTGTGCCATCGAGCCTGTCACATAGCGCTCAGATATCAGTGGGCCTCACACAATCCAAAAGTGTCCAGTGTCCAAAAGTGTGTGCAGAGATTCAAAATCTCCCTTATCCTCTAGTCACTTTGGTCACAGCTGTGCCATCGAGCCTGTCACATAGCGCTCAGATATCAGTGGGCCTCACACAATCCAAAAGTGTCCAGTGTCCACAAGTGTCTGCAGAAATTCAAAATCTCCCTTATCCTCTAGTCACTTTGGTCACAGCTGTGCCATCGAGCCTGTCAAATAGCGCTCAGATATCAGTGGGCCTCACACAATCCAAAAGTGTCCAGTGTCCACAAGTATCTGCAGAAATTCAAAATCTCCCCTGTCCTATAGACACCTTGTACCTTGTTTTACATTACTATATAGTTTGTTGGATTTTGTCTACATTTCTACCAAAAATGAGGAAGGCTGGTGGAAGAGGCCGTGGAATTGGGCGGGGGTTGGCAGCTGGTAATGATGGTGTTGGTGGTGGATCTGATGGTAGTGGCAAGAGCAAAATAGGACCGAATGCAGGAGGTGCTGACCCTGCGTCATCGTCTGGCTACATAAGGCCTCGAACGCTTAGTTTTCTAGGAGTTGGCAAACCGCTTTTAAAGCCAGAGCATCAGGAAAAAGTTTTGTCTTACATTGCTGACTCAGCCTCCAGCTCTATCGCCTCCTCTTCTTCAGTTGTAAAAAGTAAAAGCACTGAGTCGTCATTGGAGGCTCATGTTCATGAACCACACCTTTCCTTGTGTCCTTCACCCCAACCAAGATTGAAGGATGACGCAGGCCATACTACTGATTACTCCATGGAGCTGTTTTCACATACCATGCCTGGATTATCAAGTGAAATGGTGAATTACCCAGGCCAAGATGAATCTGACATGGAGTGCACTGATGCACAGCCGCTGATGGATGATTCTGCTGGTACATTCACTCAGAGCACTACATTGTCCTCGCAGTGTACAGAGCCAGATTCTGACCCTGATGAGACTCAGGTGCCCCTTCCCGCACACTATACCACCATACACGGTGACACAGAGGAAGGTGCACATGACATAGAAGAGGAGGTGATGGATGACCCAGTTGTTGACCCAGATTGGCATCCATTGGGGGAAGAGGGTGCTGCTTCCAATAGCTCAGATGAGGAGCATCCACAGCAGACATCGACATCGCAACAGCTGTTATCTGGCAGGCCCGGAGCACTCCAAAGACAGGTTCCAAACATCAAAAGAGTTGCTGGACAGCTTGTCCAGAGGGTCAAAAGATCACAGCGTGCTAGGCCGCAAAATGTCTGCCAAAGTAGGAAGAGTGCAGTGTGGCACTTTTTTGACCAAAATCCTCATGATCAGGCCAAGGTTATCTGTAAGAAGTGCGCAAAGACCTTTAGCTGAGGGAAAAATCTGAAAAATTTGAATACCAGTTGCATGCTTAGACATTTAACCAGCATGCACTTGCAAGCGTGGACACAACACCAAACCTCAAGTGCCACATGTGCAACTGATCACAAAGAAGGTAGTCAGCAACGCTACATTGTTTCCCCCACTGTAAGCCCACCGGTTAGCACAGCAGCAAATGTTGAGGTGTCGTTGCAAGACCACAGCAGTCAGGGAATCCCACTGTTATATCAACGAAAGACTGATTCTAGGCCATCAGAAAGAACACCAACTCCATCACCATCATCAACCCTCTCTCAGTCCGCCCTGTCCACCGCTACTTCCACCATATGCAGCTCTCAAGTCCAGCTCATCCTCCCAGACACTATGAGTAGGTCAAGAAAGTACTCAGTCTCTCATCCGCGTACACTGGGTTTGAACGCCCACATTGCCAAACTAATCTCGTTTGAGATGATGCCCTTTCGGTTGGTGGAAAGCACAGCTTTCCGCGAACTCATGGCCTATGCAGTACCACGCTATGACCTACCCAGTCGCCACTTCTTCTCTCGCAAAGCCATCCCAGCCCTCCACCATCATGTGAAAGACCGCATTGTCCATGCACTCAAGCAGTCAGTGAGCGGAAAGGTGCACCTCACAACTGATGCATGGTCCAGTCGGCATGGCCAGGGCCGTTACGTGTCCATCACTGCGCACTGGGTTAATGTGGTGGATGCAGGGTCCACAGGGGACAGCGGTGGTGGGACAGTGCTGCCTAGCCCACGGTATAGGAAACAGTTGGCTGTAGGCGTTCGACCCTCCTCCTCCTCCTCCAGAAGCGAAAGCTCGTCCACAGAGCGCAGTCGTACGAGCACTCCATCTGCTGCTGCCACTGTTGCACACGATGTGTCCCCCTATCGAGCAACTAGTGGAAAGCGTCAGCAGGCTGTGTTGCAGATGATGTGTTTGGGCGACAGACACACCGCCGAGGTGCTGGCCGAGTACTTGAAGCGACAAACTGAGTCATGGCTGGGCAGTGTACATCTTGAGGCAGGCAAGGTAGTTAGTGATAACGGCCGTAATTTTGTGGCAGCCATAGCCCTTTCAAAACTCAGCCACATACCTTGCTTGGCTCACACCTTGAACCTGGTGGTGCAGTGCTTCCTCAAAAATTATCCGGAGTTAACAGCCCTGCTCCAGAAGGTGCGAAGACTGTGCGCGCACATCCGCCGGTCGCCTGTACACTCCGTTCGTATGCAGAAGCTGCAGCGATTGCTCCACCTTCCCAACCACCGCCTCATTATCGACATTGCAACAAGGTGGAACTCCACCCTGCACATGGTGGAGCGGCTGTGCGAGCAGAGGCAGGCCATAATGCATTTGTGGGAGGATACACGACCAGGCACTTTGAGAGCAGACATGGAGTTGACAGGTGTGCAGTGGTCGAAGCTGAAAGACCTTTGTAAAGTCCTTCAGTGTTTTGAGGAATGCACACGGCTGGTAAGCGCAGACGACGCCATCCTAAGCATGAGCATCCCACTTTTGCGTCTGCTCATGCAAACTTTGACGCACCTTAAGGAGCAGGCGTCTGCAGCCAATGTTGATGAGGAGGAAGAGGAGGAGGGAATCCTTGATAACATTCAGCCATTGTCTGCTCAGGGACCTCTCCTGGACGAGGTGGAGGAAGAAGAGGAGGAGGAGGATGATGATGGGGATGATTACTTAGGGGAGGAGGATGCATCTCGTGGGGCAAGTGAAAATGTTGGCGTGGCAAGGTCTGGTACAGGGTTTGTGCGTGACTGGAGGGATGTGGATTTGCCAGAAAGTGCTCCTCCACCCAGCACTCGCAGTGCATCATTGACACCGGGAACATTGGCCCACATGTCAGATTATGCCTTGCGGATCCTAAAAAGGGACCCCCGCATTGCCAAAATGATGAACGATGACGACTACTGGTTGGCCAGCATCCTGGATCCACGCTATAAAGGCAAATTACAAAACATCATGCCACAGGAGAACCTTGACCTAATATTGGCTAATAAACAAGCAACTCTGGTAAATCGGTGTTTCCCAGCACACAGCAGCGGTGATGGTTCTCACACGAGCCGTACGGGCCGGAGGCAGCTTGGCAGAGGTGTTCGTGGTGCACACAGCAGAAGTGGCGTTGGAGACAGGGGTTTCATGACAATGTTGTGGACTGATTTTTCAAATACCGCTCACACAACAGGTAATACTGCATCGATGGAAAGTGACAGGAGACAGCAGTTGTCAACTATGGTTACAAACTACTTTTCCTCCCATATCGATGTTCTCCCACACAGGTCATTCCCCTTTGACTATTGGGCCGCTAAACTGGACACCTGGCCTGAATTGGCCCAATATGCCTTACAGGAGCTCGCTTGCCCAGCTGCAAGTGTGCTATCGGAAAGAGTCTTCAGTGCAGCTGGATCAATCCTGACAGAAAAAAGGACCCGTCTGTCAACCCAAAATGTGGATGATCTAACCTTCATTAAAATGAACCACGCATGGGTTTCCAAGGATTTTGTCCCACCTTCCCCTGATGACACATAGGGTGACAGAAAAATGGCTTGCTTTGGTCCACCTCTTCCTGGTACTTCACCTATTTCGCCTTTTGCATCAGCTGAATGTCCAACATCAACATATGCCACTTTCTAAAACTCCCTAACTGTGCTGCCTCCCCCCCATGGCCGGGGTCACCACCTAGCGCACGACACCGTGCGAGTGCCGTTGCCCTGGACAGGTGGGTAGGCCGACTCTTGGGCGCGGGCACTGGCACAGGGTCCCTCATAGTGCAATCAAGTGTCTCTGACGGTGGTGGTGCACACCCGCCGTCAGACACACCGCTGTACTATGAGGGGCCCAGTGCCAGTACCGACGCCCACGAGTGGGCCCCCCTTGCTTGGGCAGGGCCCCAGCATTTGCAATCTTTACCTCTCCCTGCTCCTCCGCTGTGTAATCTGGGCCGTCAAATCCATACTGTGCCTGACACCGTCTGAGCCTGCCTCCTGATGTATAGACATATATTTTGAATGTGTACGCTATCCATACATGTTATCCGGGGAAAAGGGACCCTTTCTAACCTTTGTGCAATCACGTGCAATCCATACTGGGCCTAACACCGTCTGAGCCTGCCTCCTGAGACATATATTTTGAATGTGTACGCTATCCATACATGTTATCTGGGGATACGGTACCCTTTCTAACCTTTGTGCAATCACGTGCAATCCATACTGGGCCTAACACCGTCTGAGCCTGCCTCCTGAGACATATATTTTGAATGTGTACGCTATCCATACATGTTATCTAGGGATACGGTACCCTTTCTAACCTTTGTGCAATCACGTGCAATCCATACTGGGCCTAACACCGTCTGAGCCTGCCTCCTGAGACATATATTTTGAATGTGTACGCTATCCATACATGTTATCCGGGGATAAGGTACCCTTTCTAACCTTTGTGCAATCACGTGCAATCCATACTGGGCCTAACACCGTCTGAGCCTACCTCCTGAGACATATATTTTGAATGTGTACGCTATCCATACATGTTATCTGGGGATACGGTACCCTTTCTAACCTTTGTGCAATCGCGTGCAATCCATACTGGGCCTAACACCGTCTGAGCCTGCCTCCTGAGACATATATTTTGAATGTGTACGCTATCCATACATGTTATCTGGGGATACGGTACCCTTTCTAACCTTTGTGCAATCACGTGCAATCCATACTGGGCCTAACACCGTCTGAGCCTGCCTCCTGAGACATATATTTTGAATGTGTACGCTATCCATACATGTTATCTGGGGATACGGTACCCTTTCTAACCTTTGTGCAATCACGTGCAATCCATACTGGGCCTAACACCGTCTGAGCCTGCCTCCTGAGACATATATTTTGAATGTGTACGCTATCCATACATGTTATCTGGGGATACGGTGCCCTTTCTAACCTTTGTGCAATCACGTGCAATCCATACTGGGCCTAACACTGTCTGAGCCTGCCTCCTGAGACATATATTTTGAATGTGTATGCTATCCATACATGTTATCTGGGGATACGGTACCCTTTCTAACCTTTGTGCAATCACGTGCAATCCATACTGGGCCTAACACCGTCTGAGCCTGCCTCCTGATGTATAGACATATATTTGGAATGTGTACACTATCCATACATGTTATCTGGGGATACGGTACCCTTTCTCACCTTTGTGCAATCACGTGCAATCCATACTGGGCCTAACACCGTCTGAGAATGATAGATGGGGCCCACCATACACTGGAACATTCCAAAGGTGGACATCAGACACTGGAGCAGCATTTACAGGGCCCATTATACACTAGAGCATTAGAAATGGGGCCCATTATGTTTGGAGCATTATTTGGGCCCGTAAGACAGTAGAGCTTCATCCATGGGGACCAACATATACTGTAGCATTATGTGGAGCTCATCATATACTGTTTCAAACATTATATGGGACCAATGATTCTGTATGGAGAAATAGATGGGCCTCGTCATGAGATGTAAAAAGTGAGGTATTTTTCATTGTACTATACCGCTATTTCTCTGCCGTATCGGAGCATGATGAGTTGTGGTATGTGTTAAAGGGGCGCTCTTTCACCCAGGGCACATGAAAACCTGGAGCCAGCCCTCCCCCCCCACAGTCTGTAGCCAAATAACCCCCATTTTTCAGTGCGTAACTTGTATTATGAAGTTAATTAAGGTTGACAAGCTTAAGTAAGAAGAATTGATGCTTTTGGTATTCAAATGGGCACTGTTGGTGTGTTTCCTGTCCTCCTCTCACTGCCGACTTTTATTCCCCATTGACTTACATTGGGTTTCGTGTTTCGGGACGACCCCGACTTTTCCCTATAATCGGACGATCTTGCTCGACCCGACTTTTGGAAAAGTCGGGTTTCACGAAACGAAACGCGACCCTAAAAAACCAAAAGTCGCTCAACTCTAGTCACAGGGGGTATAAAAGGGCGTGCACGCCGACCGCCATCTTACTTCTGCCGATCTCAGTATAGGGAGAGGTTGCTGCTGATTCTGTAGGGAGAGCGTTAGGCAGGGAAGAAGACAAAAAAACTGCTTCTGCTGCTAGCGATTTGGCCTGCACAACACACCAGTCACTGTGTGTGCAGTGCAAGGGGAGGCTATATAGTGGTGTATCAGTGGTGTTGGTTGTTGGGCTGCCTTCTAAGGCTTCCTGACATTCCTGCATTGCTGTTTACCCACTGCTCCGCAAACTGCTTTTTTAAAAGCAATCCCAATTTTTTTTTTTTGTCCTGAGAAGAAAAAAAAACTGCTTCTGCTGCTAGCAATTTGGCCTGCACAACACACCAGTCACTGTGTGTTCAGTGCAAGGGGAGGCTATATTGTGGTGTATCAGTGGTGTTGGTTGTTGGGCTGCCTTTTAAGGCTTCCTGACAGGCTGGCATTGCTGTTTACCCACTGCTCTGCAAACTGCTTTTTTAAAAGCAATCCAATCTCCCTTATCCTCTAGTCCCTTTTGTCACAGCTGTGCCATCGAGCCTGTGACATAGCGCTCAGATATCAGTGGGCCTCACACAATCCAAAAGTGTCCAGTGTCCAAAAGTGTGTGCAGAGATTCAAAATCTCCCTTATCCTCTAGTCACTTTGGTCACAGCTGTGCCATCGAGCCTGTCACATAGCGCTCAGATATTCATTGGGCCTCACACAATCCAAAAGTGTCCAGTGTCCAAAAGTGTGTGCAGAGATTCAAAATCTCCCTTATCCTCTAGTCACTTTGGTCACAGCTGTGCCATCGAGCCTGTCACATAGCGCTCAGATATCAGTGGGCCTCACACAATCCAAAAGTGTCGAGTGTCCAAAAGTGTGTGCAGAGATTCAAAATCTCCCTTATCCTCTAGTCACTTTGGTCACAGCTGTGCCATCGAGCCTGTCACATAGCGCTCAGATATCAGTGGGCCTCACACAATCCAAAAGTGTCCAGTGTCCAAAAGTGTGTGCAGAGATTCAAAATCTCCCTTATCCTCTAGTCACTTTGGTCACAGCTGTGCCATCGAGCCTGTCACATAGCGCTCAGATATCAGTGGGCCTCACACAATCCAAAAGTGTCGAGTGTCCAAAAGTGTGTGCAGAGATTCAAAATCTCCCTTATCCTCTAGTCACTTTGGTCACAGCTGTGCCATCGAGCCTGTCACATAGCGCTCAGATATCAGTGGGCCTCACACAATCCAAAAGTGTCCAGTGTCCACAAGTGTCTGCAGAAATTCAAAATCTCCCCTGTCCTATAGACACCTTGTACCTTGTTTTACATTACTATATAGTTTGTTGGATTTTGTCTACATTTCTACCAAAAATGAGGAAGGCTGGTGGAAGAGGCCGTGGAATTGGGCGGGGGTTGGCAGCTGGTAATGATGGTGTTGGTGGTGGATCTGATGGTAGTGGCAAGAGCAAAATAGGACCGAATGCAGGAGGTGCTGACCCTGCGTCATCGTCTGGCTACATAAGGCCTCGAACGCTTCGTTTTCTAGGAGTCGGCAAACCGCTTTTAAAGCCAGAGCATCAGGAAAAAGTTTTGTCTTACATTGCTGACTCAGCCTCCAGCTCTATCGCCTCCTCTTCTTCAGTTGTAAAAAGTAAAAGCACTGAGTCGTCATTGGAGGCTCATGTTCATGAACCACACCTTTCCTTGTGTCCTTCACCCCAACCAAGATTGAAGGATGACGCAGGCCATACTACTGATTACTCTATGGAGCTGTTTTCACATACTATGCCTGGATTATCAAGTGAAATGGTGAATTACCCAGGCCAAGATGAATCTGACATGGAGTGCACTGATGCACAGCCGCTGATGGATGATTCTGCTGGTACATTCACTCAGAGCACTACATTGTCCTCGCAGTGTGCAGAGCCAGATTCTGACCCTGATGAGACTCAGGTGCCCCTTCCCGCACACTATACCACCATACACGGTGACACAGAGGAAGGTGCACATGACATAGAAGAGGAGGTGATGGATGACCCTCGCCTACTGTATTACCCTCGCCTACTGTATTACCCTCGCCTACTGTATTATCACCCATCCCTTGAAGATTGTGAGCCCTCGCGGGCAGGGTCCTCTCTCCTCCTGTACCAGTTATGACTTGTATTGTTTAAGATTATTGTACTTGTTTTTATGTATACCCCCCTCACATGTAAAGCGCCATGGAATAAATGGCGCTATAACAATAAATAATAATAATAATAATAATGACCCAGTTGTTGACCCAGATTGGCATCCATTGGGGGAAGAGGGTGCTGCTTCCAATAACTCAGATGAGGAGCATCCACAGCAGACATCGACATCGCAACAGCTGTTATCTGGCAGGCCCGGAGCACTCCAAAGACAGGTTCCAAACATCAAAAGAGTTGCTGGACAGCTTGTCCAGAGGGTCAAAAGATCACAGCGTGCTAGGCAGCGAAATGTCTGCCAAAGTAGGAAGAGTGCAGTGTGGCACTTTTTTGACCAAAATCCTCATGATCAGGCCAAGGTTATCTGTAAGAAGTGCGCAAAGATCTTTAGCCGAGGGAAAAATCTGAAAAATTTGAATACCAGTTGCATGCTTAGACATTTAACCAGCATGCACTTGCAAACGTGGACACAACACCAAACCTCAAGTGCCACATGTGCAACTGATCACAACGAAGGTAGTCAGCAACGCTACATTGTTTCCCCCACTGTAAGCCCACCGGTTAGCACAGCAGCAAATGTTGAGGTGTCGTTGCAAGGCCACAGCAGTCAGGGAATCCCACTGTTATATCAACGAAAGACTGATTCTAGGCCATCAGAAAGAACACCAACTCCATCACCATCATCAACCCTCTCTCAGTCTGCCCTGTCCACCGCTACTTCCACCATATGCAGCTCTCAAGTCCAGCTCACCCTCCCAGACACTATGAGTAGGTCAAGAAAGTACTCAGTCTCTCATCCGCGTACACTGGGTTTGAACGCCCACATTGCCAAACTAATCTCGTTTGAGATGATGCCCTTTCGGTTGGTGGAAAGCACAGCTTTCCGCGAACTCATGGCCTACGCAGTACCACGCTATGACCTACCCAGTCACCACTTCTTCTCTCGCAAAGCCATCCCAGCCCTCCACCATCATGTGAAAGACCGCATTGTCCATGCACTCAAGCAGTCAGTGAGCGGAAAGGTGCACCTCACAACTGATGCATGGTCCAGTCGGCATGGCCAGGGCCGTTACATGTCCATCACTGCGCACTGGGTTAATGTGGTGGATGCAGGGTCCACAGGGGACAGCGGTGGTGGGACAGTGCTGCCTAGCCCATGGTATAGGAAACAGTTGGCTGTAGGCGTTCGACCCTCCTCCTCCTCCTCCTCCAGAAGCGAAAGCTCGTCCACAGAGCGCAGTCGTACGAGCACTCCATCTGCAGCTGCCACTGTTGCACACGATGTGTCCCCCTATCGAGCAGCTAGTGGAAAGCGTCAGCAGGCTGTGTTGCAGATGATGTGTTTGGGCGACAGACACACCGCCGAGGTGCTGGCCGAGTACTTGAAGCGACAAACTGAGTCATGGCTGGGCAGTGTACATCTTGAGGCAGGCAAGGTAGTTAGTGATAACGGCCGTGATTTTTTGGCAGCCATAGCCCTTTCAAAACTCAGCCACATACCTTGCTTGGCTCACACCTTGAACCTGGTGGTGCAGTGCTTCCTCAAAAATTATCCGGAGTTAACAGCCCTGCTCCAGAAGGTGCGAAGACTGTGCGCGCACATCCGCCGGTCGCCTGTACACTCCGTTCGTATGCAGAAGCTGCAGCGATTGCTCCACCTTCCCAACCACCGCCTCATTATCGACATTGCAACAAGGTGGAACTCCACCCTGCACATGGTGGATCGGCTGTGCGAGCAGAGGCAGGCCATAATGCATTTGTGGGAGGATACACGGCCAGGCACTTTGAGAGCAGACATGGAGTTGACAGGTGGTCGAAGCTGAAAGACCTCTGTAAAGTCCTTCAGTGTTTTGAGGAATGCACACGGCTGGTAAGCGCAGACGACGCCATCCTAAGCATGAGCATCCCACTTATGCGTTTGCTCATGCAAACTTTGACGCACCTTAAGGAGCAGGCGTCTGCAGCCAATGTTGAGGAGGAGGGAATCCTTGATGACATTCAGCCATTGTCTGCTCAGGGACCTCTCCTGGACGAGGTGGAGGAAGAAGAGGAGGAGGAGGATGATGATGGGGATGATTACTTAGGGGAGGAGGATGCATCTCGTGGGGCAAGTGAAAATGTTGGCGTGGCAAGGTCTGGTACAGGGTTTGTGCGTGACTGGAGGGATGTGGATTTGCCAGAAAGTGCTCCTCCACCCAGCACTCGCAGTGCATCATTGACACCGGGAACATTGGCCCACATGTCAGATTATGCCTTGCGGATCCTAAAAAGGGACCCCCGCATTGCCAAAATGATGAATGATGACGACTACTGGTTGGCCAGCATCCTGGATCCACGCTATAAAGGCAAATTACAAAACATCATGCTACAGGAGAACCTTGACCTAATATTGGCTAATAAACAAGCAACTCTGGTAAATCGGTTGCTTGAGGCATTCCCAGCACACAGCAGCGGTGATGGTTCTCACACGAGCCGTACGGGCCGGGGGCAGCTTGGCAGAGGTGTTCGTGGTGCACACAGCAGAAGTGGCGTTGGAGACAGGGGTTTCATGACAATGTTGTGGACTGATTTTTCAAATACCGCTCACACAACTAGTAATACTGCATCGATGGAAAGTGACAGGAGACAGCAGTTGTCAACTATGGTTACAAACTACTTTTCCTCCCATATCGATGTTCTCCCACACAGGTCATTCCCCTTTGACTATTGGGCCGCTAAACTGGACACCTGGCCTGAATTGGCCCAATATGCCTTACAGGAGCTCGCTTGCCCAGCTGCAAGTGTGCTATCGGAAAGAGTCTTCAGTGCAGCTGGATCAATCCTGACAGAAAAAAGGACCCGTCTGTCAACCCAAAATGTGGATGATCTAACCTTCATTAAAATGAACCATGCATGGGTTTCCAAGGATTTTGTCCCACCTTCCCCTGATGACACATAGGGTGACAGAAAAATGGCTTGCTTTGGTCCACCTCTTCCTGGGACTTCACCTATTTCGCCTTTTGCATCAGCTGAATGTCCAACATCAACATATGCCACTTTCTAAAACTCCCTAACTGTGCTGCCTCCCCCCCCATGGCCGGGGTCACCACCTAGCGCACGACACCGTGCGAGTGCCGTTGCCCTGGACAGGTGGGTAGGCCGACTCTTGGGCGCGGGCACTGGCACAGGGTCCCTCATAGTGCAATCAAGTGTCTCTGACGGTGGTGGTGCACACCCGCCGTCAGACACACCGCTGTACTATGAGGGGCCCAGTGCCAGTACCGACGCCCACGAGTGGGCCCCCCTTGCTTGGGCAGGGCCCCAGCATTTGCAATCTTTACCTCTCCCTGCTCCTCCGCTGTGTAATCTGGGCCGTAAAATCCATACTGTGCCTGACACCGTCTGAGCCTGCCTCCTGAGACATATATTTTGAATGTGTCTGCTATCCATACATGTTATCTGGGGATACGGTACCCTTTCTAACCTTTGTGCAATCACGTGCAATCCATACTGGGCCTAACACCGTCTGAGCCTGCCTCCTGAGACATATATTTTGAATGTGTACGCTATCCATACATGTTATCTGGGGATACGGTACCCTTTCTAACCTTTGTGCAATCACGTGCAATCCATACTGGGCCTAACAGCGTCTGAGCCTGCCTCCTGAGACATATATTTTGAATGTGTACGCTATCCATACATGTTATCTGGGGAAACGGTACCCTTTCTAACCTTTGTGCAATCACGTGCAATCCATACTGGGCCTGACACCGTCTGAGCCTGCCTCCTGAGACATATATTTTGAATGTGTACGCTATCCATACATGTTATCTGGGGATACGGTACCCTTTCTAACCTTTGTGCAATCACGTGCAATCCATACTGGGCCTAACACCGTCTGAGCCTGCCTCCTGAGACATATATTTTGAATGTGTACGCTATCCATACATGTTATCTGGCGAAACGGTACCCTTTCTAACCTTTGTGCAATCACGTGCAATCCATACTGGGCCTGACACCGTCTGAGCCTGCCTCCTGAGACATATATTTTGAATGTGTACGCTATCCATACATGTTATCTGGGGATACGATACCCTTTCTCACCTTTGTGCAATCACGTGTAATCCATACTGGGCGTGAGAACGGCTGGCGAGCTGTTAAGCAAGCTACAGCACCTGTGGTTTGCACACGTAAGTTTTTCATTTTTTCAGGAATGACGGTTAGGCCTAATTCCGGAACTGCGGTTGACCTGCACTTACTGGGAAATCATTGTTCGCGGGTAATAATTGTAATCAGTGATCCCCATCACTAACGTTGTTCAGCGGGTTATCTGCACCTGTAAGCGACAAACGCTGGCCTTTTCAGTGTAGCGCACATGCAGCCACGGACATGTAAGGGCATGACACACCAGTTATTGGCCAATCTCATGTGCCAGAGCCTCACGTGTCCCTCTAGTAAGCCGGACTCGGACCGCGGGGCATGACGGAGTCTCGTTCGTTAACGGAATTAAGCTTGCAATGTGTGCATCTGTTCTGTAGCTGGCATGGTTGAGGTTTCCCAGGTGGAGTCGAATTTAACCGTAGGCTCCACTCCTGGTGGTGCCCTTCTGGACATTCCTTTAAGGTTCAGCTTTGCAACCATACTGCCCACGTAAAACAAACACTTTGCCTTCATGAACGCTGTTTGGAGGGTCATGACTCGTGGGAATAACGCCGCCCAATCAGTTAACCTGCTAGAGAGATCCTTCGTTGCTCCCAAGCATGACATCACACTCCCTAGGAAGAAGGTAATGCCACTGTGGCGACCGTACTCCTGGGGGCGACACAAGTGCACTGATGCCCAGCCACTGCTCGATGAATCTGCTGGTACATTGACCCAGGCCACTACATTCCCCTCGCACGCTACACGACCTGAATCTGACCCTGATGAAACTCAGGTTACCCTTCCCATATACAGTTCCATCTTAAACGGTGACAAAGAGGAAGCTGCAGATGAAAGTGCAGGTTCGGCCCACCCGCCATCAGACACACCACCGTACTATCAGGGGCCCTGTGCCAGTGCCGTCGCCAACGAGTGGGCCCCCCCCTGCTTGCTCAGGATCACAGCACTTGCAATGTTGAAATACTGTGCAGTGAGATGGAAGATGGGGATGACGAGGAGTCCAGACAAGTACAGGGATTCCCTAGCGAGGAGACTTATTTGATTGTTTTCAATGTTGGGACAGCAATTTTTGGGGAGCACTATACTCTGGAGAATGATAGATGGGGCCCACCATACACTGGAACATTCCAAAGGTGGACATCAGACACTGGAGCAGCATTTACAGGGCCCATTATACACTAGAGCATTAGAAATGGGGCCCATTATGTTTGGAGCATTATTTGGGCCCATAAGACAGTGGAGCTTCATCCATGGGGACCAACATATACTGTAGCATTATGTGGAGCTCATCATATACTGTTTCAAACATTATATGGGACCAATGATTCTGTATGGAGAAATAGATGGGCCTCTTCATGAGATGTAAAAAGTGAGGTATTTTTCATTGTACTATACCGCTATTTCTCTGCCGTATCGGAGCATGATGAGTTGTGGTATGTGTTAAAGGGGCGCTCTTTCGCCCAGGGCACATGAAAACCTGCAGCCAGCCCTCCCCCCCACAACTTTAGCCAAATAACCCCCATTTTTCAGTGCGTAACTTGTATTATGAAGTTAATTAAGGTTGACAAGCTTAAGTAAGAAGAATTGATGCTTTTGGCATTCAAATGGGCACTGTAGGTGTGTTTCCTGTCCTCCTCTCACTGCCGACTTTTATTCCCCATTGACTTACATTGGGTTTCGTGTTTCGGGACGACCCCGACTTTTCCCTATAATCGGCCGATCTTGCTCGACCCGACTTTTGGAAAAGTCGGGTTTCACGAAACGAAACGCGACCCTAAAAAACCAAAAGTCGCTCAACTCTACTTTTTACTACTCCTCTGAGTTCCTCCATCTCTTCCTTGAGGTTCTTGTTCACACTTTGCCAGGTGGACAGGTGACCTCTAAGCTCTATGACTTCTTTCCCGAGCTCCTCGACCCTGTTCTCGGCCGTTTGTCTCAGGACTCTTTCTCGTTTTAAAATGTTCATCCATCTCTTCTCTGAGGGCCTTATTCAGTCCTTGCCACGTTACCATGTGACCTTTCAGCTCAGAGACTTCTTTCTCTAGCCCTTCTATTCTGTGCTCCCTTTCATCTTAGAGCCACAGTCACTCGCAGTGATTAAGTCACCCCGACCTGCCGAGTCATCCCTCCAGTTACTCACTAATCGTGTGACTACTTCAGCCGTCTTATCCACCATGTCAGCGTCAGTTTTGTCACGAGATGTCCGGTCCGTCCGTTGGGCTGACGCACCCCTTTTCCCGGTCACTTCCACCTCTGACCTCTCCACGTCAGGAGCCGTCACCGACTTCGTATTGGTTAGCCCAACAGGAGGAACGTCTCCACCCTCCTGGCATATATCATCAAACCTGACAAAGTCCCGGCCCCACTCCAAGGCATACACTAAGTCTGATGGTATACTGCCACCTTGGCATTCACTGCCTCCGAGCCCCTCAAACATTATTCTGTCTACCGCATAGTTCACTGTGACCCCATGTATACAGCAAACCTGGACCATTTTCTTGGTCAGACAGAAAGTGAGAGGAGTTCCTACCAGAGTCACCTGACTCTTTGAGTCCAACCGTCCCGAGATCCCTTCCCGGTTTAGCATCACGGTACACACTTGTGGACAGTCATCACCTGGAAAGAATATCCCACATTCTGGAAATGACATACATGAACACTGCAGTTTCCCAGACATACCACTGAGCCAACAAGTGCTGCCATTTCTTCAAACTCGGCCCCTTTCTGGACCACCACCCCAATTTGAGTCACCGCCCCCCTCTGGGACTCCACCTCTTTTTGGGTTACCACCCCAATTTGGGACTCCACCCCCTTTTGGGCTACCACCCCGATTTGGGTCACCGCCCCCTTCTGGGACTCCACTCCGTTTCGGGATCTCCCCATGTCCGTTATACCGGTCTTCTCAGACCACAGTTCACACCACACAGTTTGTGTCTCTTACGATACCACACAAGTCCTTGCTGGCACCACCACAGCTCCTGCTGTCACCGATCACCGACACCACGGCTGCCATTCACACACCACTGCTGGTGTCCTCTTCGTAACCCCGCCGAGTTACTGGAAGCCGCTTGTCCCCTTCGTAACCCCGCCGAGTTACAGGAAGCCGCTTGTCACCTTTTTGACTCCCACTGAGCCACCGCAGGCTGAGTTGAGAAAAGAAGAAAAAAAAACACACCACACAAAAACTCACGTGTCCTGACTGTGTGCTATTCAGGATGCTTCATCTCCGCCTGAGACCGTCCAACACACAGGGCGCACCGGGTGCGATTCAGGGAGCGACCCTCCTCCCAGGGTCTACCCACACACCGGCCTCACCAGGTCCAGGGGCTCGGCAGGTGCTCATCAGGACATCTGTTTCCACCTGAGACTGCCCAACACTCGCGCCTCACCATGTCCAAGGTCACCACATGCTCCTGGGATCCAACTCTTCTCCCAGGGCTGACCCTCTAGGACCTTTCCTCGCTGAACCCTCCAGGTACACCATCTTCCTCACTGACCCAGGTCAGTACCACACGAACACCTGTCCGATACCTGTGTCGGCCACACGGGTCACCGTTTTACTCACTGACCCAGGTCAGTACCACACGAACACCAGTCCGTTACCTGTTTCGCCCACACAGGTCCTCGGGTACCTCTTCTCTGCAGAGGCACCCTAGAAATCACCAGTCTCTTTCTCCTGGGGAAGCGGCCGCACAACGATCCGCACAGTGACTTACTCACTAGGCCGCCCCACGGTTTCCAGAACCACAGCCGGACAGTGGTTTCAGCAATTGCAGGCCGTCACAGGCTCTGCTCACACACGTGGCCGGTCAGCAGCACATTACATGGCTTCCACAACTGTCAGCCCTCCTGGCTCAGCGTTGCCGGCACTGCCCATAGCCTTCTCCACCAATTGTGATGTAGCGCTGTCATTCGGGTAGGGGATTCTCGCTTGGCAGCCCAATAATCACATCCGGCACAGGTTTTCCATAAAACCATTTTAGTCCCTGCGGTTTATTATGCAGCATAAACCGTGACCAATAACATACAGTTCATATCACCAGCATAGCGTCCATTACAGAGCTGTCCTTTGTTAAGCCTGTGGTCACACAGAGTCTCAATGTCCAGTACTCAGGCTCTTCAGCCTCACCGATTTCTCACCCCGTCAGGGTTTACCTCACGGCTGCTACAGCTCACTGCAGACGTTCCATTCCTTCCTCTGGGAACTCTCAGACGCTGGCAGCCATTCCACACAGCCACTTCTCATGCTGTGTGCCAGGAGACACATCTCCTAGCGGGACCTTCCACACTGGACCAACCAGGTTCCTATATTCACCTCATGTGACCTACCCTGGCCACCATATATGGTCCATAGCCATGCCCACCGGGTCACATGGCTATGACCTCATCACAGGTCTTTCACACACTCACAGTCTTTTACTATAGTGTACTAAACACATACATATTCTGCCACTCATCCTCTCTCTTGGGACATCCACACAGCGCCCCCTAGCGGACACAGTGGTCTTTACACCACAATACCATTCCAAATAATTTCAGCTCTGTTGATCAAATCAAAGTTGCAAACAACCTAATGTCGAGTCCGTTTGTGGAGCTTAACTCTAATTTCAGATGTCAATTATCATTTCCACAGTCAGCTCCTGGCCTTATTTTAATAGTAATGATACATATATAGTCAATCTGTTTCTTATCGGGCCCATTCGTTAATGTCAATGTGTAGATTCTCCGTTTGTGATTTTGGAAGAAGGTGTTCATGATGGACAGTTAATTTGTCATACAAAAGTCAATGACTCTTCTTTTAGTCTTGTTTCGTTCAACAAATTCAAAGTTTTCAAAAATGGTTCCATGTTTCTCAATTTAGCATTCAAGTCTCCCATGATAATGAGTAAGTCTTGTTTTGGCATCAATTTCTTCTTGAACTTTATTACAGAATAGGTCAACTATTCTCCTCCACCTCGACATCTGATGTTGGGGAATAGACATGTATAACTGTGAAATGGTTTGGCATTCCTTGTAGTCATATTGCCATGACTCTATCAATGACTGTATTGTACTTCGGGAAAGTGGCAGCCAATCTTTTGTTGAGAATAAAAGCAACACCGTTTCTTCTTTGGTTATCATTGCAAGAATAGTAGACCCAATATTCGTTTGACTAGAAATGTTTAGATTGAGTCCATCTTAGTTTGCATATTCCATTTAAGTCGAGTCCTGTATTGGCCTTTTCGGCTATGACTATGTCGAATTTTTCTTGGTTCATGTTGTGTACGTTCCAAGTTCCGAATGTTATCATATCTCTGCAGATTTTGATCTTCTTTTTCAACAAAGCGATATCAGCACCAAGATGTCCTTGCAGCTTAGATCCTGACTCGTCATGGGCATACTCAAATTGACCATTGGCTCTTCTCCAGTAGCCTGTTGAGTGCTTTCGGACCTAGAGGTGCATCTTCCTGAAATGTATATCGAATTTCTTTAGCTATACCCTCTATCAAGTTTTCTTAGCAAAATACTGAAATAGATTGCCAGGCCTTTCTTCAGCAGAATAATGTGGCACCCGTGAAGGAGGCACACTGAATCAGTATTGTATGTTGTCAATACAAACCAATTCATCTTGCAATGTCCCTTTGCCGACGCTAGTGTTGGATAGTATGTCTAGATTGGCACCTCAGTTGAAACCTGTCCGCCTGGGGATGGTAAAACATTTTTTGATCATTGGTCTCCCGCTGGTCAGCTCGCAACGCTGCATGTGACAGCGGGAGAGCAATGATCAGCGACGCTGCACGCTGGTTTCCAATGTAAACAGCGGGTATCTTGGAGCCGCGCGGCTCTTAGTTACCCGCTGTTTACCTTAGAAACCAGCGTGCATGCTGGTTTCCAGGGTAAACAGCGGGTATCTAAGAACTGCACAGCTCTTAGATACCCGCTGTTTACCTTGGAAACCAGCGTGCACGCTGGTTTCCAAAGTAAACAGCGGGTAACCAAGAGCCGCGTGGCTCTTGGATACTCGCTGTTTACATTGGGAACCAGCTTGTTCGCTGGTCCTGACCGCTGGAGGGGCTGTCTATATGACAGCTCACCAGCAATCAGCTAACTATGTCCAAGCGATCCCATCCATGTCGGATCGTTGGTGGGATCGTTGGGACATTGCTACGTGTAACGGGGCCCTTACTCTGTAAAGTCTTATCTTGTTTGTACAAGTACCCTTTGAATTGCAAAGTCGTGTGAGATATGTTGGAGCTGTAGAAATAAAAATGATAAATAAAATAAACAAAAAAAGTTGCACTCTGTAGTGCTAAAACATGTTGATATGAAATATATGAAATGTGAATAGTAATACTGCTTCTGGATAATAGGAAAAAACTGAGACGCTCAGCACATAATTTGTCCAGTTCATGCATGCCCAGTAGCCAAGGACAAGTTGGTCTCAGAACTGCTGTGAAACGACATGTGTGAATACCTCTCTTAAACTGAAGTCTGAATTTCTGGGTAGAGGTGAGTGAATACCTCTCTTCAAAGCCTGAATTTATGGGTAGGTAGGATTTTTACCTTTTTTTCCTATTATCCAGAAGCAATATGGCTATTCATATTTCACATAATAATGTCTGTAAAGCACTGTGGAATTAATGGCGCTATATAAATGGGTAAAATAAATAAATATATTTCATATCGACATGCTCTAGCACTACAGAGTGCAACTTTTTTTGTTTATTGTATTTGGAGGTGGCTGTTCCTAGTATGCACCTGTTCACACTAGCTTGGAAGTGACAGTCAGTGTTTTGTCATAAAAATAAAAATGATTATTATATTAGATTATTATTATAGAGAGTTTTGATTCTTACTTCAAAACGTAACATAAATTTTTACATGTGTTCTTTAGGCTCCCCATAGAAACCTATAGAGAAAGAAAAACACCAAAAATGCACAAGTCAACAGCGTCTTTAAACACTCAGTGGGAGTGACTTTTCAAGAAATGACATCCTCCCTTGGACAGTTAAACAGTATACAATGAAAATCTAAACAAAAAAACACATCACAAAATAAGCAGAATTTTTTCTACATGGTAACACAGCCAAAAGGTGCCCATGCACTTTAAATAACTGCTGGATGAATGCTATCCCTCCTGACACCCCCATGTACATGAACGCTCGGTAGAATACTCATGTGCTCTGGTGCCAACAGATCAAAAAGATTGGATTTTTAATTCAAAATGGCTGATTCTTATCTTCTCCAACATCATCTATCAGGGTGGAGTCGGGAGGGCTTCATACACATTAGATCAGTGCTTCCCAACTTCCATCCTCAAGGCCCACCACCAGGTCATGTTTCCAAGATTTCCTTAATATTGCACAGGTGATGGAATTATTACCTGTGCAGATGATGCAATTATCACCTGTGCAATGCTAAGGAAATTCTGAAAACATGACCAGATGGTGGATCTTGGGGACCTGAGTTGGGAAACAAAGCATTACATCATGGATCGATCCCATCAAAATTGGAACATTTGGACTACCTTAATCTAATGTACATGGGTTCATTGAAGGGGCTGAATACTGCTGGATAATTGCTCCTTAATTGTTCCAGTGACCCTCATAATGTAAAAACGCTTGATACTGATCTCACAGAGCAGTGCCATGGCAATGATGTTGGTGCTGCAATTCCCAGAAGTGACTTGACATTGGTGTCACGCGACCTCTTCAGCCCACGAGTGGTTGCTGATCTGCTGCAATCTTCACTACAGAACAGATTTCCACTCAATAGATTGGCTGCATTTTAATATTCTCTACTAATCTCGACCACAGATTTGGAATCTAAAGGTGTGACTGATTTTTCTTAGAGAAAAATGCCTTACTTGTGTCACAATATGTCACGACCGAACAAGGGGTCGGTCAACGGACGGCACAACACACAACGGGATGGAAATGGGGTGAGGAAGGCACAGCCAATAGGGAAAGAAGGATTAGACATCGCTTAAGCTCCAATCTGAACCTGTCCCTGCACTCTCCTAATGCCCTAAACGGGTCCTTTCCCCCCTAACCACCGTCACGAACCTCGTCCCTCGCTGTCACCTTGCACTGCCCTGGCTAGTGCACTGGCTGGCAAAGGCGGTAGACTCACCTCTGCATGTGGTACAACATGTGGGGGGGTGATAAACATGAGAAAGACAAGAGGAAAACACTACACTTAGCTTCCTGACTCCACTGCCAAGCTCCACACCACAGAGGACACGGAACCAGGACCTCAAACAGCTGATACACGCGGAGAAAGTGCCTCACTCATCGGCTGGTCTCCCGAGAAACTTTATCACCGACAGTCAGCTGATGCATCAGGTGAATACTTAAAGGATGGTGGGAGTGGTCACCACCCACATCAGCTGACCTAGCTACTCTGCAGTTGCAGCAAGGAAAACTGACATTAACCTCTGCTGGCCTGAAGGGAAAAAAAAGCTACATTTAAATCATAGTGGAACCAGAGCTGCAATGCATCTCAAAATGGATTCTGACAAATTGGTTCTGATGTTTCTTTAGAAAGGAATTATGCTCTGTCAAGCTCCCTTTAACCTGGTTTTATTTATATTGTCAAACAAAGTGCAAGAAAAAAGGCTCAGAGAAGAATCAGGCCGTGTACACACGAACCAGAAGTAGCAGAGCTTTGGAGGCAGCGCATGTTTGCTGCGTCCAAAGCTCTGCCGTCTATTGAACGGAGGTGAATCCACATGTGTTCACTGAACCGTGCGAATTAACCACATTGAATACATTCTGTTGGTGAAATGCTGCGGTCTGGAGAGACGCGCTGAATGTCCATCTTCACTGGTTTCTGTGGACGCATAGTGAGCATGGGATTTCTTGAAATCCCATCCACTATGCTGTAACATCTGTCTGCAGTGGGATTGATGCTGCAAAAGTATGCAGCGTCAAACCCGCAGCATTTACTGATCAGACGATCAGTCTGCATAAACCCTAAAAGTCAAATGGCAAATTTCAAAAGTGAGACAAACACAGCAAAAATAAGCAGCATCTAAAAACTCTTTGTAGAAACACAAACTTAAAAGTTGCATGGTACTTCACCTAAAGGCTCCTTCATCCCCATAGTACGGCTCTCCAGGACCAAGTGTGCACTTATCTTCCTGACCGGCACACTGCTCACACAGGTTCGCCTCTTGGGCTCCTGGGGCACAGCTCGCTGAGAAGATCTCTGAGGCAACTATGGTGGAAACGGAGTGTAGTCAACTTACAGAGATGATGTCACTAATACAGATCGTTGAACTGGAGAGGAGAAACACCAACCAAAAAACGGTGTGCACATCCCCATAATGACTAAAAATAGAAATCTTTATTTGGACACCTGAGACACAGCAAACATTAAAACCACTTAAAAAACATGTATAAGAACATGGTAAATAAACCACACCCCTGAAGGTGGAATAATGAGGGACATAATAAACAATGAACCAGATGGACCAAGCAATGAGAAGCACATAAGCTATGAATAAGCCGCAAAATATCCGCAATATAGCATGCAAAGCGAGACATACACATTCACAAATGGGGCATGATGAAGGTTAGAGAACATGTAAACAACAAGTATAATGAATAGACTGAAACATCCTGCTCCCATTAATATTAAACCCAAAATTGCAGCACATGCAACGGGCATATGTGAGATGTAATGTGAACAGTGGATTTAAATCCAGAGCACAAGGCGTGTGTATCTCTCCAGGTCTAAAAGGCCTGGCAAGATGTAGATGGTACATAATAAATTATTAGTAGAGATGAATAAATATGTTCGAGTGGAGTGGAATTCTAAACAAATTTTTGTAAATTGCTTCTGCGATAAACTAATAATATGGTGATCTCTGGCCTCCATTTTTCTGCACCGTAAAAGGTCATAAAAATATTAGGAAAATACGCTCCCTTTATTGCTTACCTCTCTGGCCCCTCTATTCTCAACATCACCAGTCCACCTCTCGTTACAGCTTCTTACCACCGCCACGAGCCCTGAAATCCCAGGGCCTCCTCACGCTAGGGTTCCAATGAAGCTGATTGCGCACATTTGTCCTGAGCTGAATCAGAGCTGGAAGTCCCAGCTTAGTGAGAGGCCCAGGAGAGTTCTGCACCTGTGCGTGGAAGGTCGCGGTGCATGTCGTTATATGAGATCACGCAAAACCCTATTGTAAGTTAGCTAGGGGATTCAGCGGTAATAAGAAGATGTGGTCAGGACCGAACAGGTGATGAAAAGAAGCGGAGGAGCTGGAGAGGTGAAAGGTAAAGTATCAGTATTTTTACATCTTATGTTTAGTATGCACTGGGGTCTCTCTAGATCCCAGATTATAATAAAGAAGAATAAATTAGTGGAGAAAATCTTAACTACGAATTGAATTTCCTGGGAAAAATTAATTAGAATTTTGCCTGATCCGCTCATCTCTAAATTAGTCAATAGCCTGGAAATCTGCAGGAGAGAACTTTCCGTTTGAAGCGATTCTCTATATTTATTGTTTCAGTAAAAATATTTCCAAATGGCGTTTCAGTGATTTTTACTAATCAAATTGGCCCATTCACACAACAATATGATCTGGTGTACAAGAATCCATACCTTAGACATGCAGAGGGCCTAGGGGACTGTCTGGTGCCCTGTGGAGGAGTGAATATTCTCCATGCACATGGGTGCAGTCTGGCCCAATGCATTTCTATGGATTGCAAATTTTGGATCTGTGAAAGGTATCATTAAACGGATTGCCTTATTTTCTGAAATGGATAAATTATCAATTCCTTGTGAAAACAAGCTCCTTTGCGATTTACTTCTTATTACAAAATGTTTTTATTCTCAAGAATGAAGAGATATTTAATTCTATAGTTTACTGCACATCGCCTAGGTTACCGGCCACCTCAGAGGAAAGGATATACGGAAGGACTTGTAAGCTGACTGGCATTCATCTTGTAAGCGCTGATATGAAGTTGGCCGAATCTCTAGCTCCCGATGCTGTCTGGAGCACTTTGTCGATGCTGCGGAGTCATCGTTGCTTCCGCTAGCGGCATTGAGCCATCCGCTCGGCCATGGTCATACCGCACTAAATTCTGCATTTCATTGTATTAGCTTATACAATGGTATTACACTTTGATGTTGGTGCTTCCCTCATACTCTGTTGTACCCGCACCCGCTTGTACCTTTTTCCATAGATTTTTGTTCCGGTTCTTCCCACAAGAGTAATTTCTTCTTTAGGAGAACATTCAAAGGAGCGACCCAGCCTGCCGCCTCTCCCACCGCAGAATGACAGGATCTCTTGCCTTTCAATTGATCAAGTTGGAAGCTGCTCGATTTTTTCACCACAGCGACGGCATAGTGCAGCGTCACAGGAGCTGGAACACACAATTAATGATGTAATAATGACCAAGAATGTTATAAACATTTTATAATTATTTTTCAGGAAAAAAATGGAAAAAAAAACTTGATTACATGGTTACACCTTCAATAGTATAGAAAGGAAACACCTGTTAGGCTTTGAAACAACAACATATAGTTACATATACTGAAAAAAGACACAGGTCCGTCAGGTTCACCTCTATCTCTAGATTATCTATACCCACAATGCTATTTGTTGAGAGAAAAGCATCCAGCCTTTTTTCAAATACTGATATATCTGCCATTACTACGTCTTGCGGTCGGGAATTCCACAGTCTGACTGCTCTAACTGGAAAGAACCCTTTCCTATTTGGCAGCCAGATTCGCCTTTCTTCACCCAAAATGAATTAATGAATGTCACCTGGTCCTTTGTAAGGTCTTTAAAAGGAATAAGTCATATGTCAGTCTTTTAAATTGACCACACATGTTATACATATAAATGAGATCTCCTCTGAGACGTCTTTTTTACCGAGTTAAACAATCCCAATTTTTCTAATCTCACATCAGAGGAAAGACCTTCTATACCATGTAATAATCTAGATGATGCCTGTAGGCTAGGGACACTCGATCGTAGATTCTTTTTTCCTAGAGAATCGTATCGATTATGTAAATGATACTCTGATCAGAGTTTGATCCTGGCGTCAGCTTAATGTGATCCGAATCTCTCGGGTAGGGGAATTGTAGCACAGTTGATGAGATGATGGATAACAAGATTTCATTGTGTGAGTCTATGGAAATCAGGCTGCACTCAGATGTTATCAGAGTGCATTCTGATGTTTTCCACGCACCCAGAGACTTGAATGGGTGAGCGCAATTTGATTTGCATTGCAAATTGCAGCACACTGAGATTTTTTATACCATGCTGAGGGCTCACTCATACTAACGTATAACACGGCCGAGTGCCAACTGATGTTTTATCGAATAGCACTCGGACTAATATTATGGGGCAGTGCAGACTAGTCATTTTTATCTCATGCTGATCGGCATGAGAAGACAATCATATGCTGATTGCATGTAAAATATCATTGCAATCCGATGTATGCGCACAGAGACAATGAAGAAGATGGAGAAATTAGGTTCTCCATCTTCTCCATACCTGTGCTGTGATTCTCTCATGCGAGAGAACCGGATCACAGTAAGATGACACTTGTCTCAAACTGTCACTCATTAGGATAATCGATCCAATTCTCTTGCATGAGGGAATATACTCTAGTGTGTGCGTACCATTAGATTTTATCAGATAGCACTCGGCCCAATGTTATCTTATGGAGTGGTGCTGAACAGCGCTTTTTTTTTCATGCTGATGCATGCTGTGAGTGCACCCAATAATTGAATCATGTGAACAGGGTCGTACATAGAAATCATGGGGTCCCATAGCAGAAGTTCTAATTGGGCACCCCCCATAATGCCAACAAAAGCATCTCCCCGAAACACAGTATGATACCCACACAGTGAATTCTTCCATAGTACCTTCAATTCTTCCACATGGCATGATGACTCTACTGTAACAAACTCGCCCAGTAAAGTATGTTGACCCCAACACCGTATAATGCCCCTACTGTGATCGCCACACAGAATAATGTGCCTTTATATAGTATAATGTCCCCCACACCCCTCCACTCACTATGTTGGCCCAAACATAACCATCCACACTGTAAAATGGCCCCCACCCAGCCCTCCAAATAGCATGCTAGACCCCACAAAGCCCTGCAAACAGTATAATAGCACCCCCATATGGCCCCCACATAGTCCTGCAAACAGCATAATGGCCCCCACATATACCTGCAGTCAGTAAACTGTCCATCCCCTCATAGACCAGCAAACAGTATAATGGCCCCTTCACGTATATCTGCAAACAGTATAATGGCCCCTTCACACAGCTCTACAAACAGAATAGTGATCCAATGTAGTTATGCAAACAGTATAATGGGCCCAACATAGTCTTACATACAGTACAATGGGTCTCAAATAGTCCTCCATACAGTATTATGAGCCTCACATAGTCCTCCATACAGTATTATGGACCCCATATAGTCATCCATATTGTATTAAGGGCCCAATATAGTCCTCCATATAGTATTATGGGCCCATCAAGTCCTCCATACAGTATTATGGGTATCATGGGTCACATATAAACTTCCTTACATTATTATGGGTCCCATATAGTCCTCCATACAGTATTATGGGTATTATGGGTCCCATATAATCCTGCTTACATTATTATGGGTCCCATATAGTCCTCCATACATTATTATGTGCCCCTTATAGTCCTTCATACAGTATTAAGGGCGCCATATAATCCTACATACAGTGCGTCCCAAATAGTGTGTCATCAGTTTCTGGTCAGTGTGTAAGCAGTGTTTTCGATTCATGTGTTGTTAGTGTTTGGTCAGTCTGTCATCAGTGTTTGGTCTTTTGTGTCAGTGTTTGGCCAGTGTATCATCAGTGTTTGGTTAGTGCTTCATCAGTGCTTGGTCTTGTGTGTCATTATTGTTTGGTCAGTGTGTCAACAGTGTTTGGTTAGTGTTTCATCAGTTTTTGGTTTTGTGTGTCCTCAGTGTTTGGTTCTTTGTGTCCTCAGTGTTTGGTTCTGTGTGTACTCAGTGTTTGGTTCTGTGTGTACTCAGTGTTTGGTTCTGTGTGTACTCAGTGTTTGGTTCTGTGTGTACTCAGTGTTTGGTTCTGTGTGTACTCAGTGTTTGATTTTGTGTGTACTCAGTGTTTGGTTTTATGTGTCCTCAGTGTTTGGTCTTGTGTGTCCTCAGTGTTTGGTCTTGTGTGTCATCAGTGTTTGGTCTAGTGTGTCCTCAGTGTTTGGTTCTGTGTGTCCTCAGTTTTTGGTTCTGTGTGTCCTCAGTGATTTGTCCTCTGTGTCCTCAGTGTTTGGTTCTCTGTGTCCTCAGTGTTTGGTTTTGTGTGTTGTCAGTGTTTGGTCTTGTGCGTCCTCAGAATTTGGTCTTGTGCGTCCTCAGTGTTTGGTCTTGTGTGTCCTCAGTGTTTAGTCTTGTGTATCCTCAGTGTTTGGTCTTGTGTGTCCTCAGTGTTTGGTCTTGTGTGTCCTTAGTGTTTGGTCTTGTGTATCCTCAGTTTTTGGTCTTGTGTGTCCTCAGTGTTGGTCTTGTGTGTCCTCAGTATTTGGTCTTGTGTGACCTCAGTATTTGGTCTTGTGTGTCTTCAGTGTTTGGTCTTGTGTGTCCTCAGTGTTTGGTCTTGTGTGTCCTCAGTGTTTGGTCTTGTGTGTCCTCAGTATTTGGTCTTGTGTGTCATCAGTGTTTTGGTCTTGTGTATCCTCAGTGTTTGGTCTTGTGTGTCCTCAGTGTTTGGTCTTGTGTGTCCTCAGTGTTTGGTCTTGTGTGTCCTCAGTGTTTGGTCTTGTGTATCCTCAGTGTTTGGTCTTGTGTGTCCTCAGTGTTTGGTCTTGTGTGTTTTCAGTGTTTGGTCTTGTGTGTCTTCAGTGTTTGATCTTGTGCGTCCTCAGAATTTAGTCTTGTGCGTCCTCAGTGTTTGGTCTTGTGTATCCTCAGTGTTTGGTCTTGTGTATCCTCAGTGTTTGGTCTTGTGTGTCTTCAGTGTTTGGTCTTGTGTGTCCTCAGTGTTTGGTCTTGTGTGTCCTCAGTATTTGGTCTTGTGTGTCATCAGTGTTTGGTCTTGTGTGTCCTCAGTGTTTGGTCTTGTGTGTCCTTAGTGTTTGGTCTTGTGTATCCTCAGTGTTTGGTCTAGTGTCCCCTCAGTGTTTGGTCTTGTGTGTCCTCAGTGTTTGGTCTTGTGTGTCTTCAGTGTTTGGTCTTGTGTGTCTTCAGTGTTTGGTCTTGTATATCCTCAGTGTTTGGTCTTGTGTGTCCTCACTGTTTGGTCTTGTGTGCCATCAGTGATTTCAGTCCATGTGTCATCAGTATTTGGTTAGTGTGTCTTCAGGGTGAAATAAGTATTTTTCATGTATCATTGAAAAAATAGATTACAAAGCTTCTAGTGTACTTTACAATGTTAATAGACTTGTATTGGCCCTTTTCATACTTGTTGCTGTAAAAAACAAACATGTGAACAGCCCCATAGACTATAATGGGTAGGTGCTGTATCTGTGAAAAACACTGGAAGAACACGGACGTGCAACGCAGTCGTCTGAACAAAGCCTCTCTCTAATCATTGTTTCAATTAGAATAGACAGGAAAAACTAAGACTTATGTTCATCTTACATTTATAAAAACAAAAACTAAAAGATAAGCAAATATAGAGAATATGACTAGTACTTATCATTCTTGATCCACTTAGGCAGGTAAAGTAGATAACATGGCGTAGACAAAGGTGGCATACACAATGTTGAAGTAGATAACCACAGTATAAAATACTAGAGCTCAATAATAATATTACGAATTTTATTTTTGTGGCGCCGACATATTCCGCAGTACTTTACAATTAAGCGGGGACGACTTACAGCACTTTCCACTGCCAAGTATGATGCTTCACTGTAACACCAAATGGCTGAGCGTGGGGTGGGATTGGGGGGGGGTTTGTTTTTCTGTTTGTGTAACAAAAGATTTTAATAAAAACGGTTTTCTGATTTAAAGAATGGATGAACGTGGCAGGCAAAGGTCCAAAAAGAGGGTGTAAAAATCAGGGCAAGGATTTTTTGTGCTCTTTCATGTTGAATTGAACTTTAAGTAGAGAATTTATTAAATCTTTATGACAGATTTATAGTGTTAAGAGGTTGCAAAATATGGTACACTAGCTAATGAGCCCGGCGCTGCCCGGGCATAATAACTAACTGTGGTTAGTTATAACAAATTATAATTATCCTCCATCCCATAGTCCCGTGCCCATATACCCATCACACATCCTTCATCTCATAGTCCCATGCCCATATACCCATCATACATATCCACCATCCCATAGGCCCGTGCCCATATACCCATCATACATATCCTCCATCCCATAGTCGAGTGCCCATATACCCATCACACATCCTCCATCCCATAGTCCCATGCCCATATACCCGTCATACATATTCTCCATCCCATAGTCCCATGCCCATATACCCATCATACATATCCTTTATCCCATAGTCCCATGCCCATATACCCATCACACATCCTTCATCTCATAGTCCCATGCCCATATACCCATCATACATATCCTCCATCCCATAGTCCCGTGCCCATATACCCACCATACATATTCGCCATCCCATAGTCCCATGCCCATATACCCATCATACATATTCGCCATTCCATAGTCGAGTGCCCATAAACCCATCACACATCCTTCATCTCATAGTCCCATGCCCATATACCCATCATACATATCCTCCATCCCATAGTCCCGTGCCCATATATCCATCATACATATCTGCCATCCCATAGTCCCATGCCCATATACCCATCATACATATCCTCAATCCCATAGTCCCGTGCCCATATACCCATTGTGACATCATCACCACCATGGCAACCGTTATGACATAACCATCACCACTGCAACCTATTAAGACATCATCGTCACCATGACAACCATTGTGACAGCATCTTCGCCATTTCAACCTATTATGACATTAGCGTCGCCATGGCAACCATTATAACATCATAATGAGGGGTGGGGCTTGATATACACACTTTCCCCATTATGTAGATAGGGGCAAAATTGTTTGGTGAATTGGAACGCGCGGGGTTACAATTTCACCTCACAACATAGCCTATGACGCTCTCGGGGTCCAGACGTGTGACTGTGCCAAATTTTGTGGCTGTAGCTGCGACGATGCGGATGCCTATCCCGGACACACAGACATACATACATACATATACATCATTGTAAATACACACCTGTACTTTGTATCGCCCCCACCTCATTGTAGATTGTAAGCTCTCACGAGCAGGGTCGTCTTATTTCGCTTTAATTATTGTATTGTTAACGTTGTTACTTATGACTGTTGTGTTTGAAACTGTTCAACTGTAAAGCACTGCGGAATATGTTGGCGCTATATAAATACAGATTATTATTATTATTATTATACACACGCACATTGAGCTTTAAATATTAGATTAGAGCAAAAAGTAGCATTTTTTTGTGGATTTTGTGTCGGACCACCATTTTATCTATTGTACATTCAGTAGATGTGTTGGGGCTTAGAAAAGAGGCCTTGGTCAGCCGGTGTCCCACAAATGTAATGCCTGACATACTTTGTAGTTCCTCACCTGGGACCTCACATGTAGGGGGTGTCTGTCCCGGTCCAGTTCTTGTTCCCTTTATCTCTTCACCATTCTTGGTAACACACCAACTGTGTCCGGTGCTGCCGTGGAACTGCAATGGACTAAAGTAGCCGTTTTCATCACAGTCAGGTAGAAAGGCTCCGAGTAAAGGTTCTGCGACACTCAGCACTTTATTACGTTCTTTTATGCAGGCTGTTTCACCTGATAAGAAATATAGAAGAATTGGTGTTATTATCTGTATATGCATGACTATATTGTACTGTACAGTCACAGTGTATCAGTGATAAATCATTATAGTGACTCCGTGTAGTGTTATATCTGTAATCACTGCCTGGAATAACATCGATGCACAGGGAGAGGATGGAAGAGTAAAGTAGATTCTTACCAGAAGCTTCACATGGTTTTGGAGGTTTTCCAGGGAAATTTCTGGAACCAAAAACCTCTTCCCCATATTCATCCACGCACCAGGTGTAGACATGGGACTGCTGAGGTCGATAGTTGCCCTTTTCATCACATTCTGGCACAAAAACTGCTGGTGAAGGTTTAGCACTGAGCAGTTTCTGACGTTCCTTCAAGCAGGGAGGTTTGTTTGCTGAAAATGGATATATAACCAAGAGTTTATGAAGCCGCTTATTGCTGTGTATGTGGTATCATATCATGTCCTGAAGCATTGCATGTCTTTTCTTTTCTAAAATAGCGATTAAAGTTGTAGTTTCTGATTGGATGGCTACTTTTAATATAATGTAAAGGTTTAGTCCAAAGGTGTACAGTCAGTATACACGGCGGCTCCATTGTACTCCTTGTATATCAATGTGTTTTCTTCTAAAAACAATGCTTAATATGGAACCATACATGAACATTTGGTGTGAAATCGGAGGCATAGGAGGGCACAGCAGAGGAGTCCGAATGAGAAATTCCAGCTGTTACTTAGAACCATTGTGGTACAGAGAAGAGATGAGGCCCCAAAGGAAAATGAAAATACTGTAAGCTTTTTAGCTTTGGACATAGGATGACTAGAAAAGGCTGGACTGTATGCCTCCCACACACATGTGCCCGTCATCCTGCCACATCTGATGTAGTTCCCCTTATACTCCCTATGAGGGTGGCTAATCATTACCCTAGTGGTGGATGCAATCTTCACTCCCACTCCCTTCAGTGTTGGCAGTCCTCACCCTCTCTCCTTCACCTGGGATAACTACACTGACCAAATCAGAGTAAATGTTTACCCTACAAAAAAGGAGTACTAAGCCAATGTAAAACATTTCATCTTTATTAATTGCATGTTAAAGGGAAATATACAAAGCTATTCATTTAAAAAACAGAAAACATCAGCCAGAAGTAGGGAGCACACAGAGTACCCTATAGTACCAACATTCATCTCTAAAAGTGAGTGTGATATAAATATATTCTTTACTAAGTCCAGTTCCCATATAGGTGTAACCAAAAAATGGAGTGACACCTAGTAAACAGTATAGGCCTATTTACATATAATTCAAATATGTCCTTTACCCAGAACAGAATACAGCTCTTAGGGTACAATATTTTGGATAACTACGTTAGTACCTAGTGTATACAACTGCATGACAGTGGACTTAGTCCTACTAAGGCTACTTTCAGACTAGCGTTATGAGGCGCAGCACAGGGCCGCCTCTAAGCTCCGCCTCTGGCTGTGCCTCCTCCGGTTAGCTCCTCCTATGGGCGCATGACGCTGCATGCGACCAGCGTACCCTATAGTTAGCGTTTGGCGCATGTCGGCGCAGCGCCATAAGGACGCACGCGCCAGCAAAATCATGACAGCGCACAGGCAGTGTACCCAACACTAAATATTGGGTACGCTGGTCGCATGCAGTGTCATGCGCCCATAGGAGGAGCTGACCAGAGGAGGCACGGCCGGGGGCAGAGCTTAGCGGCGGCCCTGCGCCTTATAACGCTAGTCTGAAAGTAGCCTAAGAGGCATTTCTCATTAAAGTGTGTACTTGATTATACCTCATGGCTCAAGAGTACTGTACTCAGAAAGATCTGAAATAATACAAAGTAAATATTCTTTGTATATGTTCCATTATGCGTGTTATATATTCTTGTGTTAGCCTATCTCCAGCCGATTTATCCGGTAGCAATGTTACACATTATTTTTCTTTTTTTCAGATGCTAATATTTCTATCCAGACCCTGACACTATTGGGTTATACTTATATACTAATGGTTATATCTCTAAGTAGGACTATGCCCACTGCTATATAGTTACATCTATCTGTTTTGTATTATTTCTGATCTTTCTGAGTACTCTACTCTTGATCCATGTGGTATAATCTAGTACACACACTAATGAGAAATGCCTCTTAGTAGGATTACATCCACTGTCATGTAGTCGTATACATTTGGTACTAACTTTTTACAAAATATTGGATCCTAAGAGCTGCATTCTGTTCTGGGTAAAGGACATATTTGGATTATATGTACATAGGCCTATACTGTTTATTAGATGTCACTCCATTTTTTGGTTACACCTATGTGGGAACTGGATTTAGTAAGGCATGTATTCATATCAGACTCACTTTTAGAGATGAATATTGGTAATGTACTATAAGGTACTCTGTGTGGTTCTTATTTCTGTGACATTTTCTGTTTTCTTTTTTAATGATTTTATTTGTATATTTCTATTTAACAATATAATTAATAAAGTTTAAATAGTTTACATTGGCTTAATAATCCTCTTTTTTGTATGTTATATATTTTGGTTAGGAGAGCTTTTTACCGTACTTATTAGGTCACTTATAAGTAATCAGACTAAGGGTTTTCAGATGTTCCCCTGTGTCCCTCCCTATAGCCCTGTGGTGGAAAACATTTTAGAGAAGGCTACTCACCCCCACTTGCTCTTTATTATGTGGAATATGTCATCCCTCACCTTAGGAATTTTATTTCTGTGGCTACTGCAGATGATTTAACTGATTCCTAATTAGTGATGAGCGAGTGTTCTCGTTACTCGAGTTTTCCAAGCATGCTCAGGTGTTCTCTTGGGCGTGCTCGTAAATTATGTCCCCGGAGCTGCATGATTTGCGGCTGCTAGACAGCCTGAATACATGTGGGGATTCCCTAACAAACAAGCAATCGCCACATGTATTCAGGCTGTCTAGCAGCTGCAAATCATGCAGCTATGGGGACTCAGACATAATTTACGAGCACTCCCAAGATACTCGGAGAACACCCGAGCATGCTTTGGAAAACTCGAGTAATGAGCTCACTCGCTCATCACTACTCCTAATTGTAAAGACAGACTAAGTAAGTAAGAGCATAACAAACCCAATGTAGAGACTGAGGTGAGAACACTGATAGCATGGATTATTACCTTTATTTTCACATGTTAGTCCCGAATTTCCTGGTGGAGTTCTTGTTCCCTCGATCTCTTCACCATTTTCGTTAAGACACCAACAATAACCGGTGCTGCCATGACACTGCTTCGGAACGTAGTTTCCCTTTTCATCACATTTTGGTACAAATGCCCCTATTTTCATGTTTTTTCCTCCGAGCACACTCTGCCGATGCCTCATACAAGGGGTATGTTCTATCCAAATAAAACAAATTGATCAAAGAAAAAGAATATTTATAATAGAGATGATGTTTCAAGGCGAATTGAAGATTCCCTGAGTTTTAGGATCTAGATAATAAGTTCTCATGATACTGATATAAAAAGTAAATATCTCCAAAATATTACAGAGACAGATGGGAGCGGTCACCTGACTATGTCTGCCTCACAGCGACTGGCTCCATCAGAGGTTCTGTACAAATCCTGTTTCCCAGAGCTTCAGACAGAAGCCCCGACAGAGTCACTGACATGTGGACTGCACACAACATGATCATAGCCTTAAGAGACAAGTAAATAACTATTCTGGCATTTTTAATCTACATTTTTATTAGGATGATTACCATGCATGAAATACAGCACATGAATCATAATATTTTTATAGCTTTAACACGATAGGGACAATAGTTGTAAAAAAAAATATATAGCAAATCCAGCAATGAAAGTATTTCCTATCAAACATCACTTTTATTCCCTGTTGCAGTAAAAACATGAAAACAGAATCAGGGGTTAGGCTAGTTTCACACTAGCGTTTTTGAGCGCAGCGACGGCCTGCGCACGGCCGCCGCTAAGCGCGCCCCCGGCCGCGCCTCCGCCGGTAGCTCCGCCTACCGGCGCATGACGCTGCATGCGCCCTGCGTCCCCTATCTTTATCACTGGGGGCGCAGGCCGTGCGCAGTATGCGTTTGGCGGCACATGCGCCTTTTTGACGGTGCGCCGACCTGCGCCAAACGCAACCTGCTGCAGTTTGGTTGCGCCGGCAACTGGCGGAGGTGCGGAAGGGGGCGGGGCTTAGCGGCGGCCGTACGCAGGCCGTCGCTGCGCTCATAAACGCTAGTGTGAAACTAGCCTAATGGAGTTTTAAATATAGAAAAAAATAAAATTCTGGAGTCCTGAAGGATAGGTGAGCAAAAAAAAAAGAAAAATGTAAAATAATTGGAAAGTTTTATATATCCATTGAAGCCATAGAAATTCTGCTGACTTTTGAAGCGTCTTCTTTTTCGTACTTGTACCTTCTTTGTTATTTCTTAGTGCTGGTGAGCTGACTTTACGGTGTTTAATAAATCCAATAACTTGGTTAGGATTGGACCATGGAAATAATTTTTATTTCTGATTGTTGAGAGTTGATTCTAGATACGTACGGTAAAATAGTTTAGTTCTTTCACAGAAGAGATAAGAGGTTTCTACTAATGTTAGCGCTCACCTCTCTCAGAATAAGCTTCAGTCATGATGGGCTTCAAATTAAAAGGATCCAATGAAGCTTTGTAAATATCTTTACTATCCAGAGAGATGGCATCTGCTTCTCCATTCTGAAAAGCAAAAGGGTCATCACTGATAATGACTTCTTCTATTCGCTTTTCTTAAGCGGGTCCCCGACTATAAGGTGACCACAACAATCCGCAGCGATCAGGTTTATATATATCAATAAATGCCAGATTTTCTGCAGTGCCCCAAGAGGATAGATTGAATATTACACAGTCATTAGAGCGAGCGGTACCTTTGTAGCCATAATGTGCTTTGGCTAATAAATTCCAGCTCCTTTGTAATGTTCAGAAAGGTTATTTGAAAACAGCTTTCATACACCAGAAACAAAATATTTATTTTTTGGTCATCATTAAAGAAGCACTCCTCCTCTCATCAACGTTGTTATCCTCTTAATACATTGCAATTATCATATTAAATAGCACAGTGTACTCATAAATGCTCATTTTGCCTTTCTATCCAATAAATTCATCTTTTTTCTCTGCTCTATATAGAAACAGCAACTTTCTTTTCCCTGCAAAAAATCCTCTTCAACTCCTGACCCAGCTGCTCCGTCCTTTTCCACCTGCCAGGGACTTTTGCGGTGACTCATGACTCATACAGGGAAAAGAGACCTCCTGTTTCTATATAGAGATTAGAAGGATTCAGCTTGTCTTTTTTCATCAAGGGATATCATAGACCTAATGAAAAAGAGAAGAATTAGCTGGGTAGAAAGGCCAAATGAGCAATGGTCATTGCAGCAACAGGAGTTGCCAGGTGGCAGGCTGCAAGAGGGTGAAGCACAAGAAGAACAAGAAAGGGGTTACCTCCTTTGCTCCATGTCCGGAACCATATAGCTGCGCAGTAGGGTTGCCAGGGGGAAGACTTTTGGACCTGGACTGACTACATCATGAGCCTGTGAGTAACAGTGGGGAAGAGGAAGTTGTGCTGGACAGGAAGTGTGAAGACAGAGTGTGCTCAGGGCAGAGCAGCTTGTGCAGGAGACAGAACAGGACGCAGCTGCACGCAGGGGAGGAGAGAGCTCTCCCAGCCAGAAAGATAAGGCAGGAGGATGTGACATACAGACTGTGAGTATGGTGAAGTGAAGTCCCCACTGATTAGGGGAAGATGTCCTCCAACCCTGGTGCCTGCGGTGACAGGACAGAGCCCCTGATTCCAGCAGAGAGACTTAACAAGAGACTGAGTATTGTCCCAGCAGAGAGACTTAACAAGAGTCTGCTAGTTTGAAAGCAGAGACTCAGAGCAGGGGAGACCCAGTCAGTCCCAGTGTCCCCCTGCCTTCCATCTTAACCCTGGAGATCCCTGTTACCATCTAACAGAGACTATAGCGAATACAGTGACTACAGAGACTACAAGTGTCGCTGCTGACAGCGCCGACGTTGGAGAAGATGACCCTTCAAGCAAGATTTCTTCAGACTGTTGTTTCAAGAATACCCGTTAATTACCATTATCTGCCTTGACTGTTTGATAACTTTGCCTAATTTTCATGAACCGTAATTTCATCATTCATCATTCTTTTGCCAGTTTACCCCCCCCCCCCCCGTTTCCTCCCTGTGAGGAGGTTTAGATCCTTGTAAATAAGACCCTTTAACTTTTGGTCTGTCTCTGTTCCGTGGTGACATACCCAGCACCTGCACGTTATTACAATGCCGCCATAGCCTCACCATATCCTATGCTATATACTGTATATGAATCTCTCTGAATCTGTTTGATCCATTTGGTGTAAAATTGATGAAGGTCTGATGACTGAAATGTTTTGTACACCTTCTACACATTGTAAATAGAGTCACCCGGTTGGGTGCTGGATTCTTGGACTGTTTATACGTAACGGGTCAGGACCCTATCCGTGCACCTAGAGACGTCACAAGATTGCCGTTCTTCTCACTTTGCAATATATTAAGAAGATGAAAACTTTGATGGGAATACTTGTTTGACTAGACAGTGAATCCACCAGATTTTCACTCTTTGAGTGTTAAATAATTTACTACATATCATTTTCTAATTTATTTTAATCCATATTAAAAGCTTATATCATAGTTATACTTATTTTAAAAACACAATCATTTTTTCTTCTAGCAAACAAAGTAACTGAATATTAAATGTATTGCTGTACAAAAATGGAATAAAAGGTCAGTATCATGTGGTTTTCTTCTCTCTAAATGATAAATCACTACTTGTCATGTGTGTAAAAGCTAAAATCCTGATTGCGAGGCAGGGCTCCACTCAATTAAACCTTACACTGGAAAGTTTCGAGAGATTTGCCAATTCTAGAAGCAAATCCATGAGGTCTGTTTTTCAGATATTCTAGGAGAGTTGGAAAGAATCAGTTAGACAATCCATTTTCAGATACCCAATCTCATCCAGTGGCCAGAATGGTGTGTACCACTATCTACAAAGATGGTCTCACACCTGGGAGGACCTGTCCTGTACTGCAGCACACAAACCACTGATTTTAGTGGGCTTTATGTAATGCTTCATTTTCCCAAGGATTACACCCGAAAGTCATTGCCCCCTGCAGGTGAGACACTTTGTGATTAGCCTAATGTCAATGGACCCTTCAACAAGTGGACTTCCATGATGATGTACTCACGCTGATCGCTCTCACACAGTCCTCGGTGCTGGATTTTTTCACACACGTGAGTAGAATCTCATCTACATGACAAGAGGTCACCAGATCATTGCACTTTTGTTCTTCAGTATCTGACGTCACACACCAACGTACATTTCTTATATTGGGAGCTGCAGAGCTCAGAGCTGGAAAATTGCAGATTAACGATTAATCAAGGAAATAACATTTTCATAAAAAAATGTATATTTCTAATAAATACAAGCCTATATTATTGTCTCAAAAGTTCTGATTTTCCTAAAACTGCAATGATCTATACGGCTATTCCCAGTTTTCTATATATACAGAGTTAGCCATGTTACGTGTATCAATAAAACCTAATTTTCATTCTGCACTGATTTGCAGCTTTTACCCTCTTTATGATGATACCCAGAGCTCCAAATACCCTGTTGTTACTGAATCCATCAATAGATTGCTGTCATTCAAGCATGCTCAGATGACCCTAATGACCCTATGCATACATTTTACATCATCACACTGCGATTAATGAATACATGAACTCAGCTACTAAAAACATAAAGTACATAGTTAATATTTTTTTAACACTTGCACTAGTGGGGGTCAGCCCACTCAGGGTTAACAATGTCCTTACACAAGCACTATGTGCATAAACACTCCCCTGGAGTCTTCCTCCCCAGGCCCTCAACAGCCCAGACTAACCCTGGAGTTCAGCTATTTAAGGCCAGACCATGTGACTCCTCAGCCACGTGGCTGATCACATGTCTGTGACATCACTGAGGTCCTATCAGGACAATGCAGGTGGAGATACCTGGACATTCTCCCTCCTGCTCTATGAATGTGCACTAAAACCAACCCGTAATAAAACCTTCAATAAACCGTCCCAACACGTAGTGTGCTGGAGGAAACTGTTCTGGTTTCACATCACTGACATTATCATGTGCAGTGGCACATATCTCCCCTCCATCACTTCACCAGTGACTCTGTCACAATGTATACAGAATAAAACAGATATGGAGAATGACACCCAGTATATAGGACAGGAGAAGTGGTAATGTGCAGTGTATATACAGAATACTACAGACACTGAGGATTACACCCAGAATACAGGAGAAGTGGTACTGTGTAGTGTATATACAGAATAATACAGATACTGAGGATTACACCCAGTATACAGGACAGGAGCTGTACTGTGCAGTGTATATATACAGGACAGGAGGAGTGGTACCATGCAATGTATATTTACAGGACAGGAGAAGTGGTACTGTGCCAAGTATATATGAAATAATATAGATACTGAGAGTTATACCCAGTATACAGGACAGGAGATGTACTGTGCAGTGTATATATACAGGACAGGAGGAGTGGTACCATGAAATGTATATATACAGGACAGGAGAAGTGGTACTGTGCCAAGTATATATGAAATAATATAGATACTGAGAGTTATACCCAGTATACAGGACAGGAGATGTACTGTGCAGTGTATATATACAGGACAGGAGGAGTGGTACCATGAAATGTATATATACAGGACAGGAGAAGTGGTACTGTGCCAAGTATATATGAAATAATATAGATACTGAGAGTTACACCCAGTATACAGGACAGGAGGAGTGGTACTGTGCAGTGTATATACAGGACAGGAGGAGTGGTTCTGTGCAGTGTATATACAGTACAGGAGAAGTGGTTCTGTGCAGTGTATATATACAGGACAGGAGGAGTGGTACTGTGCAGTGTATATATACAGGACATGAGATGTACTGTGCAGTGTATATATACAGGACAGGAAGAGTGGTTCTGTGCAGTGTATATACAGTACAGGAGAAGTGGTTCTGTGCAGTGTATATACATTACAGGAGAGGTGGTTCTGTGCAGTGTATATATACAGGACAGGAGGAGTGGTACTGTGCAGTGTATATATACAGGACAGGAGGAGTGGTACTGTGCAGTGTATATATACAGGACAGGAGGAGATGTACTGTGCAGTGTATATATACAGGACAGGAGGAGTGGTACCATGCAATGTATATATACAGGACAGGAGAAGTGGTACTGTGCCAAGTATATATGAAATAATATAGATACTGAGAGTTATACCCAGTATACAGGACAGGAGATGTACTGTGCAGTGTATATATACAGGACAGGAGGAGTGGTACTGTGCAGTGTATATACAGGACAGGAGGAGTGGTACTGTGCAGTGTATATATACAGGACAGGAGGAGATGTACTGTGCAATGTATATATACAGGACAGGAGAAGTGGTACTGTGCCAAGTATATATGAAATAATATAGATACTGAGAGTTATACCCAGTATACAGGACAGGAGATGTACTGTGCAGTGTATATATACAGGACAGGAGATGTACTGTGCAGTGTATATATACAGGACAGGAGGAGTGGTACTGTGCAGTGTATATATACAGGACAGGAGGAGTGGTACTGTGCAGTGTATATATACAGGACAGGAGGAGTGGTACTGTGCAGTGTATATATACAGGACAGGAGGAGTGGTACTGCGCAGTGTATATATACAGGACAGGAGGAGTGGTACTGCAGTGTATATATACAGGACAGGAGAAGTGGTACTGTGCCAAGTATATATGAAATAATATAGATACTGAGAGTTACACCTAGTGTACAGGACAGGAGATGTACTGTGCAGTGTATATATACAGGACAGGAGGAGTGGTACTGTGCAGTGTATATACAGGACAGGAGGAGTGGTACTGTGCAGTGTATATATACAGGACAGGAGGAGAGGTACTGCGCAGTGTATATATACAGGACAGGAGGAGTGGTACCGTGCAATGTATACATACAGGACAGGAGAAGTGGTACTGTGCCAAGTATATATGAAATAATACAGATACTGAGAGTTGCACCCAGTATACAGGACAGGAGATGTACTGTGCAGTGTATATATACAGGACAGGAGGAGTGGTACTGTGCAGTGTATATATACAGGACAGGAGGAGTGGTACTGTGCAGTGTATATATACAGGACAGGAGAAGTGGTACTGTGCAGTGTATATATACAGGACAGGAGGAGTGGTACCGTGCAATGTATATATACAGGACAGGAGAAGTGGTACTGTGCCAAGTATATATGAAATAATATAGATACTGAGAGTTACACCCAGTATACAGGACAGGAGGAGTGGTACTGTGCAGTGTATATATACAGGACAGGAGGAGTGGTACTGTGCAGTGTATATACAGGACAGGAGGAGTGGTTCTGTGCAGTGTATATACAGTACAGGAGAAGTGGTTCTGTGCAGTGTATATACATTACAGGAGAGGTGGTTTTGTGCAGTGTATATATACAGGACAGGAGAAGTGGTACTGTGCAGTGTATATATACAGGACAGGAGGAGTGGTACTGTGCAGTGTATATACAGGACAGGAGGAGTGGTACTGTGCAGTGTATATATACAGGACAGGAGGAGTGGTACCGTGCAATGTATACATACAGGACAGGAGAAGTGGTACTGTGCCAAGTATATATGAAATAATACAGATACTGAGAGTTACACCCAGTATACAGGACAGGAGGAGTGGTACTGTGCAGTGTATATACAGGACAGGAGGAGTGGTTCTGTGCAGTGTATATACAGTACAGGAGAAGTGGTTCTGTGCAGTGTATATACATTACAGGAGAGGTGGTTCTATGCAGTGTATATATACAGGACAGGAGAAGTGGTACTGTGCAGTGTATATATACAGGACAGGAGAAGTGGTACTGTGCAGTGTATATATACAGGACAGGAGAAGTGGTACTGTGCAGTGTATATATACAGGACAGGAGGAGTGGTACTGTGCAGTGTATACATACAGGACAGGAGGAGTGGTACTGCAGTGTATATATACAGGACAGGAGAAGTGGTACTGTGCCAAGTATATATGAAATAATATAGATACTGAGAGTTACACCCAGTATACAGGACAGGAGATGTACTGTGCAGTGTATATATATACAGGACAGGAGGAGTGGTACTGTGCAGTGTATATACAGGACAGGAGGAGTGGTACTGTGCAGTGTATATATACAGGACAGGAGGAGTGGTACTGCGCAGTGTATATATACCGGACAGGAGGAGTGGTACCATGCAATGTATACATACAGGACAGGATAAGTGGTACTGTGCAGTGTATATATACAGGACAGGAGGAGTGGTACTGTGCAGTGTATATATACAGGACAGGAGGAGTGGTACTGTGCAGTGTATATATACAGGACAGGAGAAGTGGTACTGTGCACTGTATATATACAGGACAGGAGGAGTGGTACCGTGCAATGTATATACTGTATACAGGACAGGAGAAGTGGTACTGTGCCAAGTATATATTAAATAATATAGATACTGAGAGTTACACCCAGTATACAGGACAGGAGGAGTGGTACTGTGCAGTGTATATACAGGACAGGAGGAGTGGTTCTGTGCAGTGTATATATACAGGACAGGAGGAGTGGTACTGTGCAGTGTATATATACAGTACAGAAGAAGCGGTACTGTGCAGTGTATATACAGTACAGGAGAAGTGGTTCTGTGCAGTGTATATACATTACAGGAGAGGTGGTTCTGTGCAGTGTATATATACAGGACAGGAGAAGTGGTACTGTGAAGTGTATATATACAGGACAGGAGGAGTGGTACTGTGCAGTGTATTTACAGTACAGGAGAAGTGGTTCTGTGCAGTGTATATACATTACAGGAGAGGTGGTTCTGTGCAGTGTATATACAGTCAAGGAGAAGTGGTACTGTGCAGTGTATATATACAGAATTAGTGCTCATACTCATATGCGTTTAAATTGGATGAGTGCAATTTGATTAAACAATTGGATTGCACTCTGACTAATGTTATTGAATGATTATGTGTTCATCTGTAACTTTTTTCTCGGCTCGGATTGGACTGAGAAAAAAATTGCAGCATGCTGCGAGTGGCCGCGTATATCAGACAAAACTCGCCAATGCAAGACAGTGGGTGTGCGAAAAAAATCGCACGGCACACGGACCATACATGTGTCGTCCGATTTTTATGCACCCATCTGATAGGAAACCAACATTTCATCAGCCAAGTATAGTAAAAATTCACAGCATGAACCATCAGAATAGAATAGATATATACAAAGAATAGATAGATAGAAAGATGTCAATTGCATATATAATTAGTGCACTGTGTGTGTATTTTACTGTATTTAGCTAATAAATAAATTTAAGAAAAAAATGGCATGGGATTCCCATTATTTTTAATAACCAGATGAGGGAAAGCAGAGAGCTGGGGGCTGATGTTATTCTGGGATGGAGCCAATATCCATGAATCTTCCCAGTTTATAAATAACAGCTCACAGCTGACTGCATACCTTTACTGGTTATTAAAAAGGGGGACCCCAGAAAATGATGTGGGGTCCCCCCTATTTTTAATAACCAGCAAGAGCTAAACAGACAGCTACGGCCTAATATTAATAGGTTGGGAAGGGGCCATGGATATTTGCCCTTTCCTAGACTAATAACATTAGCCCTCAGTTGCCCCAGGGACTGCTGTATGTATATCATATAGAAGAAAATGCTAGTGCTGTATTTACATCCCATAGGAACCACTGCAACTGCTGAATATACATCACATAGGAGACTGCAACTGCTATATATACATTACATAGTAGACTGTTGTATATTCATCACATAGAAGACACTGAGATTGGTGTATATACATCATAAAGGATGCAGTGCGATTGCTGTATATTCATTATATAGGAGACACTGGGGTTTTTGCATAAACATCATAAATGAGACATTAGGACAGGAGTATACATAAAAAGGCTCCATCTCAGGATTTTCCCAGATCGTGGAGTTGGAGGCAGATGAAAGGCTTCAATGCGTCCAGCACCAGGTGTACATCGATCGAAAGACTTAGAAACAGCCCAATGCACCACAGTAGCGTTGCGTGTGCACACACAAACACCTTGACACTATGAAAAATATTTAAAGGACCAGCGGCCCACTGGGAATCTGCTAGGTCAGGAAGATGGCCAATCTGGGCCTGTGCATATTGTAGGTGTGTTGTTAGAAATAATATATTATTTCTAAAACATGTCACATGCAAAGACAAATATATATATTTTTATTCTGTAAAGATAATATTATTCATAAAAAATTAAAACAATTATAGAAATGAGAAGATCTTATTGAGGCAATGTCAATTCGTCTTGAGTTTATAAAAAAAAATATCAGATTTGACAGAATCAGAATTTTTTTTTGGGCAATTTCATTTACGTGAATCCAACAAAATTACAAGGACTGTGTAGGGATTTAAAAAACATTTAAGAAAATTAATACTCATCCGGCCCTCAGATATCTTTGGTCCAATCAGTAGTGTGGCCAGAAGATGCCAAAGATATCAGGTGCTAGAAGATGTCAAAGATAGCCAAGTGAAGACCACACCAGAGACCGGACCGGAGAGAAGGGTTGGGTCAGAGCGGGGCTGCACAGCGGGACAGGCGAGTATCATTTAGAATTTTTTACATGTTTATTATATTCTGGAGAAACCTCAGGGCACAATAATATACATTTCATTAGCTTCAAATATAACTAATATGAATGTTATTTTCGTGCCAAATTGAAGCAAACTGTCGAATTCAATTATAGTCATATTTACTCATCACTTATACTTAGGTATATTTTTGCAGGCTTTAGCTCCCTACATGGATCATTGTACAGTGTCAGCCCCAGCAATAACAGTGGATTGTTGAGGTTATCACTGCTGGGACCCGGTGGCTAAAACATCTTAAATATACAAATTGGCATACTCCATCATGAGCTTGGATGGACATGTACTTACCCAACAGGCAGAGCCATAGCAGCACTTGGAGAGTCATCCTCATTACTTACTAGGCACCATACGAAGAGCGTCTCATCCAGCTGCTGTTCGCCTGTTATAACCTCGCTTTCTATTGATAAGGGAGCAGCTGAGGGAACAGATCAGAGGTCCTTGTGTTATTTACACAAATGTTTCTCAATAAGACCCATTCACCTCTGTCTCCTTTTTGTTAATCATATATTCATTAGGAATTTGTGGTATAACTCTGCGCTGCCGCAAGGATAAATTCCAAGATAATGTTACGGATTCACAGTGGTTTATTCAGCGAGTTTCGGGGATCCTATGCCCCCTTTGTCAGGAAATACCACACATCATATACAGACATCATAAATATACATGGTTTAAATAGATGCTGAATTTCAAAAAATGAGCGCCAATAGATCAGATGACAAAATGTCAAAGCTCAGGGTTAACAATTCCGATTAGTTATGTTATAGAAATATGCAAAATATGAATATTTAACACATTTCATTTCTAGGGTAACAAATTAAGATTGAAAAGATACAACAGCAAAGAAAAAAGAAAAAATGGAGAAAAAGAGGTGGAGATCCCAACTTCCACCACAAATGGACAAGAACTTATAAAAAGGGGCATCAAGGTCGAAAGCAGATGCCTTACATCTGAACCATCAAGGGGATCAAGGAAACTTATTTTTCCAAAACTAGTTCAATTGAATCCTCATATTAAATGTAAAATAAAATCATTTTTATTGATTACTATTAAAATTAAATCTAAATAATTTGATAATCTAAATATACAATAGAAACAAGCATTGAAAGCACTGTCCTTGAAAAATATGATTGTGTTTAGACTGGCTCATAAAGGTGGAGGAATCATAATTCAAAATCAATACGATTATATTAATGAAGCCCATAGAATTCTTTCAGATGATATCTACTATGTTAAAGCTCATTTAGTGATTATTTTAATTCTGTACAAGCATATAATGTTCTTTGTTATGAATGGGTCACCGAGGAGGAAAAAAAAACCAACAAGCTAAGTCTCAGAAAACCAGAGAGGTTGGTAACTATGCAGATTGCAGATCCCTGATCTTAACCACACAACTAGCAGCAGTCGCGGAGCGTTCCTACGATGGTCCTAGACGCCTCGTCACAACCGGAGAGCTACATAAGCCTAAAGCAGGAAAAGAGGAAAACTAACTGACCCAGAGCAGACCCCAAAGGAAAGACAGCCCCCCACATGTATTGACGGTGAAACAAGATGAAAACACAAACAAAGGCAGGAAAATAGGCTGAGCAAACGATGGGGCCCAACTAACTAGAAAGGACAGGAAAGGAAAGCCACTGTCTGCAATCTGCCAAAAAACCCTACCAAAATAATGTCCAACACGTCTGATAGCAAAATTAACCCTGAAGTCACTAGACTTCTCCCACTATATCAGCACTCTGAAATATTCTGAAACAGAGCAAAAAGAGGCCAATCTAATAAGGGACAAAAAGGCAAATTGGCAAATACAGATAAATAGGAGTGGAAGTTCAGCATAGCCCCAGCAGGGGCAGGCTGAGCACACAAGAAACTGAATTGACCAACAAGCGCAAGTGTGAACATTAGCAAAAAAACAAACTTAACTTGAGAAGACTGGAAGAGAGCTGAAATCCAAGACCTGAGAAGCAGACTGAATCATCAGCACCAGTATAGGGCGTCGGCTGTCCTATATCCAGTCTGATACTCCAGAGATCCAATCGTTATCCTCCTCATCAGGTGGCAGATCACTACCACTTAAACCAACCTCACTACCTCCTGTCACCACCAGAGGGAGAACGGAAGGAGAACTCTCAACTGTTGGAGCAGAAAATGAGCTCATAACATTACCCCCCCTTGAGGAGGGGTCACCGAACCCTCATCCATGCCACCAGGCCGATCAGGATGGGCCTGGTGAAAAGCACAAACCAATTTATTGGCATGAATATCAGAGGCAGAGACCCAAGAATTATCCTCCTGGCCATAACCCTTCCATTTGACCAAATACTGGAGTCTCCGTCTAACCAAACGAGAATCCAATATTTTCTCTACCTCATATTCCACATTGCCTTTAACCAATACAGGGTCAGGAGGTGCCGCCACAGGAACTACTGGCTCAACAAACCTCTTCAACAGTGACTTGTGAAATACGTTATGGATTTTGAACGTAACAGGAAGAGCCAATCGAAAAGAAACAGGATTAAGAATCTCCAAAATCTTATAAGGTCCAATAAATCTGGGCTTACATTTTGGAGATGCAACCTTCATAGGAATATTCTTAGACGACAACGAAACCATATCACCCACTTTAAACCGGGGACCAATGGTCCTATGCCGGTTGGAAAAATGCTGGGCCTTTTCCTGAGAGAGTGACAACTTATCCACCACTTGGTCCCATATCTGCTGCATTCTCACAACCACAGTGTCCACACCTGGGCAGGACGAAGATTCCACTTGCCCTGAAGAGAATCGAGGATGAAACCCAAAATTACAGAAAAAGGGTGACATCAAAGTGGCAGAACTAGCTATATTGTTCAGCGCAAATTCGGCCAAGGGCAAAAATGAGACCCAATCATCTTGATCAGCAGAAATAAAACATCTTAAATAAGAGTCCAGGGTCTGGTTTGTTCTCTCAGTCTGCCCATTGATCTGGGGATGAAACGCGGAGGAGAAGGATAACTGAATTCCCAGATTGGAACAAAAGGCTTTCCAGAATCTGGAAACAAACTGGACCCCTCTATCGGACACAATGTTCTCAGGAATCCCATGTAACCGAACCACCTGTTGTAATAACAAGGGGGACCAACTTAGCGGAAGATGGCAACTTTGGGAGTGGTACAAGATAGACCATCTTCGAAAATCTATCACAAATCACCCAGATAACAGTCATTCTCTGAGAGACAGGAAGATCAGAAATAAAATCCATTGAGATATGGGTCCATGGCCTCTTGGGCACCGGCAGGAGCATCAGCAACCCACTAGAACGAGAACAGGGTTTAGACCGAGAACAAGTCTGACAGGACTGTACAAAATTCCTGACATCACGAGATAAGGCAGGCCACCAAAACGACCGACTCACCAAATCGCTGGTACCAAAAATACCCAGATGACCAGCCAATGCGGAGCAATGGACTTCAGACATCACTCTCTTTCTCCACTGGTCAGGAACATACAATCTTCCCATAGGGCAACGCTCAGGTTTATCCTCCTGAAATTCCTCCAGGGCGCGTCTCAAATCGGGTGAAATGGCAGAAAGAACTACCCCCTCACCTAGGATAGTAGTAGGCCCGGTCACATTAAGAGAATCAGCAAAGAAACTCCTAGAAAAGGCGTCTGCCTTAACATTCTCATTGCCCGGAAAAAACGAGACCACAAAATTAAAACGCATGAAAAACAATGCCCATCTAGCCTGTCTAGGATTCAAGCGTTTGGCCGACTCCAGATAAATCAGATTCTTGTGATCGGTGAGGACCACAAATTGATGTCTAGCTCCCTCCAACCAATGTCTCCACTCCTCAAATGCCCATTTCATGGCCAACAATTCCCGATTCCCCACGTCATAGTTGCGTTCTGATGGGGAAAACTTTCGAGAAAAGAAGGCACAGTGATTCATCTTAGAAGTCACAGGGTCTTTTTGGGACAAAACAGCTCCTGCACCAATCTCAGAAGCGTCTACCTCCACTTGAAATGGAAGTGAGACATCAGGTTGCCGTAAAACTGGAGCTGAAGTAAATCTCCGCTTAAGCTCCTGAAATGCTGAGACAGCCTCAGGAGACCAATTCAGCACATCAGCTCCCTTCTTGGTCAGATCAGTCAGTGGTTTGACAATACTAGAAAAATTACCTATAAATTTACGATAGAAATTAGAAAAACCCAAAAACTTCTGGAGAGCCTTCAAAGAAGTAGGCTGAACCCAATCATAAATAGCCTGTACCTTGGCCGGGTCCATTTCAATAGTCGATGGAGACAAGATAAATCCCAAAAATGAAATCCTCTGTACACCAAAGAGGCACTTCGATCCCTTAACAAACAGGGAATTCTCCCTCAAAATCCGGAACACAGTCCGGACATGTTCCACATGGGAATCCCAATCACTAGAAAAGATCAAAATATCATCCAGATAGATGATCAAAAACTTATCCACAAAGTCTCGGAAAATATCATTCATAAAGGACTGGAAGACAGAAGGGGCATTAGAGAGCCCAAAAGGCATCACCAAGTACTCAAAATGTCCCTCCGGAGTATTAAACGCCGTCTTCCATTCATCCCCGTGCTTGAAGCGAATAAGATTATACGCCCCCCTGAGGTTAAGCTTAGTAAACCCGCAGGCACTCTTAACTAGAGTTGAGCGACTTTTGGTTTTTTAGGGTCGCGTTTCGTTTGGTGAAACCCGAAAAGACGGGTCGAGCAAGATCGTCCGATTATAGGGAAAAGTCGGGGTCGTCCCGAAACACGAAACCCAATGTAAGTCAATGGGGAATAAAAGTCGGCAGTGAGAGGAGGACAGGAAACACACCAACAGTGCCCATTTGAATGCCAAAAGCATCAATTCTTCTTACTTAAGCTTGTCAACCTTAATTAACTTCATAATACAAGTTACGCACTGAAAAATGGGGGTTATTTGGCTACAGTTGTGGGGGGGGAGGGCTGGCTCCAGGTTTTCATGTGCCCTGGGCGAAAGAGCGCCCCTTTAACACATACCACAACTCATCATGCTCCGATACGGCAGAGAAATAGCGGTATAGTACAATGAAAAATACTTCACTTTTTACATCTCATGACGAGGCCCATCTATTTCTCCATACAGAATCATTCGTCCCATATAATGTTTGAAACAGTATATGATGAGCTCCACATAATGCTACAGTATATGTTGGTCCCCATGGATGAAGCTCCACTGTCTTATGGGCCCAAATAATGCTCCAAACATAATGGGCCCCATTTCTAATGCTCTAGTGTATAATGGGCCCTGTAAATGCTGCTCCAGTGTCTGATGTCCACCTTTGGAATGTTCCAGTGTATGGTGGGCCCCATCTATCATTCTCCAGAGTATAGTGCTCCCCAAAAATTGCTGTCCCAACATTTAAAACAATCAAATAAGTCTCCTCGCTAGGGAATCCCTGTACTTGTCTGGACTCCTTGTCGTCCCCATCTTCCATCTCACTGCACAGTATTTCAACTTTGCAAGTGCTGTGATCCTGAGCAAGCAGGGGGGGCCCACTCGTTGGCGACGGCACTGGCACAGGGCCCCTGATAGTACGGTGGTGTGTCTGATGGTGGGTGGGCCGAACCTGCACTTTCATCTGCAGCTTCCTCTTTGTCACCGTGTAAGATGCAACTGTATATGGGAAGGGTAACCTGAGTTTCATCAGGGTCAGATTCAGGCCGTGTAGCGTGCGAGGGGAATGTAGTGGTCTGGGTCAATGTACCAGCAGATTCATCGAGCAGTGGCTGGGCATCAGTGCACTTGTGTCGCCCCCAGGAGTACGGTCGCCACAGTGGCATTACCTTCTTCCTAGGGAGTGCGATGTCATGCTTGGGAGCAACGAACGATCTCTCTAGCAGGTTAACTGATTGGGCGGCGTTATTCCCACGAGTCATGACCCTCCAAACAGCGTTCATGAAGGCAAAGTGTTTATTTTACATGGGCAGTATGGTTGCAAAGCTGAACCTTAAAGGAATGTCCAGAAGGGCACCACCAGGAGTGGAGCCTACGGTTAAATTCGACTCCACCTGGGAAACCTCAACCATGCCAGCTACAGAACAGATGCACACATTGCAAGCTTAATTCCGTTAATGAACGAGACTCCGTCATGTCCCGCGGTCCGAGTCCGGCTTACTAGAGGGACACGTGAGGCTCTGGCACATGAGATTGGCCAATAACTGGTGTGTCATGCCCTTACATGTCCGTGGCTGCATGTGCGCTACACTGAAAAGGCCAGCGTTTGTCGCTTACAGGTGCAGATAACCCGCTGAACAACGTTAGTGATGGGGATCACTGATTACAATTATTACCCGCGAACAATGATTTCCCAGTAAGTGCAGGTCAACCGCAGTTCCGGAATTAGGCCTAACCATCATTCCTGAAAAAATGAAAAACTTACGTGTGCAAACCACAGGTGCTTTAGCTTGCTTAACAGCTCCCCAGCCGTTCTCACGCCCAGTATGGATTACATGTGATTGCACAAAGGTGAGAAAGGGTACCGTATCCCCAGATAACATGTATGGATAGCGTACACATTCAAAATATATGTCTATACATCAGGAGGCAGGCTCAGACGGTGTTAGGCCCAGTATGGATTGCACGTGATTGCACAAAGGTTAGAAAGGGTACCGTATCCCCAGATAACATGTATGGATAGCGTACACATTCAAAATATATGTCTATACATCAGGAGGCAGGCTCAGACGGTGATAGGCCCAGTATGGATTGCACGTGATTGCACAAAGGTTAGAAAGGGTACCGTATCCCCAGATAACATGTATGGATAGCGTACACATTCAAAATATATGTCTATACATCAGGAGGCAGGCTCAGATGGTGTTAGGCCCAGTATGGATTGCACGTAATTGCACAAAGGTTAGAAAGGGTACCGTATCCCCAGACAACATGTATGGATAGCGTACACATTCAAAATATATGTCTATACATCAGGAGGCAGGCTCAGACGGTGTTAGGCCCAGTATGGATTGCACGTGATTGCACAAAGGTTAGAAAGGGTACCGTATCCCCAGATAACATGTATGGATAGCGTACACATTCAAAATATATGTCTATACATCAGGAGGCAGGCTCAGACGGTGTTAGGCCGAGTATGGATTGCACGTGATTGCACAAAGGTTAGAAAGGGTACCGTATCCCCAGATAACATGTATGGATAGCGTACACATTCAAAATATATGTCTATACATCAGGAGGCAGGCTCAGACGGTGTTAGGCCCAGTATGGATTGCACGTGATTGCACAAAGGTTAGATAGGGTACCGTATCCCCAGATAACATGTATGGATAGCGTACACATTCAAAATATATGTCTATACATCAGGAGGCAGGCTCAGACGGTGTTAGGCCCAGTATGGATTGCACGTGATTGCACAAAGGTTAGAAAGGGTACCGTATCCCCAGATAACATGTATGGATAGCGTACACATTCAAAATATATGTCTATACATCAGGAGGCAGGCTCAGATGGTGTTAGGCCCAGTATGGATTGCACGTGATTGCACAAAGGTGAGAAAGGGTACCGTATCCCCAGATAACATGTATGGATAGTGTACACATTGAAAATATATGTCTATACATCAGGAGGCAGGCTCAGACGGTGTTAGGCCCAGTATGGATTGCACGTGATGGCACAAAGGTGAGAAAGGGTACCGTATCCCCAGGTAACATGTATGGATAGCGTACACATTCAAAATATATGTCTATACATCAGGAGGCAGGCTCAAACGGTGTCAGGCACAGTATGGATTTGACGGCCCAGACTACACAGCGGAGGAGCAGGGAGAGGAAAAGATTGCAAATGCTGGGGCCCTGCCCAAGCAAGGGGGGCCCACTCGTGGGCGTCGGTACTGGCACTGGGCCCCTCATAGTACGGCGGTGTGTCTGACAGCGGGTGTGCACCACCACCGTCAGAGACACTTGATTGCACTATGAGGGACCCTGTGCCAGTGCCCGCGCCCAAGAGTCGGCCTACCCACCTGTCCAGGGCAACGGCACTCGCACGGTGTCGTGCGCTAGGTGGTGACCCCGGCCATGGGGGGGGGAGGCAGCACAGTTAGGGAGTTTTAGAAAGTGGCATATGTTGATGTTGGACATTCAGCTGATGCAAAAGGTGAAATAGGTCAAGTCCCAGGAAGAGGTGGACCAAAGCAAGCCATTTTTCTGTCACCCTATGTGTCATCAGGGGAAGGTGGGACAAAATCCTTGGAAACCCATGCGTGGTTCATTTTAATGAAGGTTAGATCATCCACATTTTGGGTTGACAGACGGGTCCTTTTTTCTGTCAGGATTGATCCAGCTGCACTGAAGACTCTTTCCGATAGCACACTTGCAGCTGGGCAAGCGAGCTCCTGTAAGGCATATTGTGCCAATTCAGGCCAGGTGTCCAGTTTAGCGGCCCAATAGTCAAAGGGGAATGACCTGTGTGGGAGAACATCGATATGGGAGGAAAAGTAGTTTGTAACCATAGTTGACAACTGCTGTCTCCTGTCACTTTCCATCGATGCAGTATTACCAGTTGTGTGAGCGGTACTTGAAAAATCAGTCCACAACATTGTCATGAAACCCCTGTCTCCAACGCCACTTCTGCTGTGTGCACCACGAACACCTCTGCCAAGCTGACCCCGGCCCGTACGGCTCGTGTGAGAACCATCACCGCTGCTGTGTGCTGGGAATGCCTCAAGCAACCGATTTACCAGAGTTGCTTGTTTATTAGCCAATATTAGGTCAAGGTTCTCCTGTGGCATGATGTTTTGTAATTTGCCTTTATAGCGTGGATCCAGGATGCTGGCCAACCAGTAGTCGTCATCGTTCATCATTTTGGCAATGCAGGGGTCCCTTTTTAGGATCCGCAAGGCATAATCTGACATGTGGGCCAATGTTCCCGGTGTCAATGATGCACTGCGAGTGCTGGGTGAAGGAGCACTTTCTGGCAAATCCACATCCCTCCAGTCACGCACAAACCCTGTACCAGACCTTGCCACGCCAACATTTTCACTTGCCCCACGAGATGCATCCTCCTCCCCTAAGTAATCATCCCCATCATCATCCTCCTCCTCCTCTTCTTCCTCCACCTCGTCCAGGAGAGGTCCCTGAGCAGACAATGGCTGAATGTCATCAAGGATTCCCTCCTCCTCTTCCTCCTCATCAACATTGGCTGCAGACGCCTGCTCCTTAAGGTGCGTCAAAGTTTGCATGAGCAGACACATAAGTGGGATGCTCATGCTTAGGATGGCGTCGTCTGCGCTTACCAGCCGTGTGCATTCCTCAAAACACTGAAGGACTTTACAGAGGTCTTTCAGCTTCGACCACTGCACACCTGTCAACTCCATGTCTGCTCTCAAAGTGCCTGGCCATGTATCCTCCCACAAATGCATTATGGCCTGCCTCTGCTCGCACAGCCGCTCCACCATGTGCAGGGTGGAGTTCCACCTTGTTGCAATGTCGATAATGAGGCGGTGGTTGGGAAGGTGGAGCAATCGCCGCAGCTTCTGCATACGAACGGAGTGTACAGGCTCTTCGCACCTTCTGGAGCAGGGCTGTTAACTCCGGATAATTTTTGAGGAAGCACTGCACCACCAGGTTCAAGGTGTGAGCCAAGCAAGGTATGTGGCTGAGTTTTGAAAGGGCTATGGCTGCCACAAAATTACAGCCGTTATCACTAACTACCTTGCCTGCCTCAAGATGTACACTGCCCAGCCATGACTCAGTTTGTCGCTTCAAGTACTCGGCCAGCACCTCGGCGGTGTGTCTGTCGCCCAAACACATCATCTGCAACACAGCCTGCTGACGCTTTCCACTAGCTGCTCGATAGGGGGACACCTCGTGTGCAACAGTGGCTGCTGCAGATGGAGTGCTCGTACGACTGCACTCTGTGGACGAGCTTTCGCTTCTGGAGGAGGAGGAGGGTCGAACGCCTACAGCCAACTGTTTCCTATACCGTGGGTTAGGCAGCACTGTCCCACCACCGCTGTCCCCTGTGGACCCTGCATCCACCACATTAACCCAGTGCACAGTGATGGACACGTAACGGCCCTGGCCATGCCGACTGGACCATGCATCAGTTGTGAGGTGCACCTTTCCGCTCACTGACTGCTTGAGTGCATGGACAATGCGGTCTTTCACATGATGGTGGAGGGCTGGGATGGCTTTGGGAGAGAAGAAGTGGCGACTGGGTAGGTCATAGCGTGGTACTGCATAGGCCATGAGTTCGCGGAAAGCTGCGCTTTCCACCAACCGAAAGGGCATCATCTCAAACGAGATTAGTTTGGCAATGTGGGCGTTCAAACCCAGTGTACGCGGATGAGAGACTGAGTACTTTCTTGACCTACTCATAGTGTCTGGGAGGGTGAGCTGGACTTGAGAGCTGCATATGGTGGAAGTAGCGGTGTACAGGGCGGACTGAGAGAGGGTTGATGATGGTGATGGAGTTGGTGTTCTTTCTGATGGCCTAGAATCAGTCTTTCGTTGATATAACAGTGGGATTACCTGACTGCTGTGGCCTTGCAACGACACCTCAACATTTGCTGCTGTGCTAACCGGTGGGCTTACAGTGGGGGAAACAATGTAGCATTGCTGACTACCTTCGTTGTGATCAGTTGCACATGTGGCACTTGAGGTTTGGTGTTGTGTCCACGCTTGCAAGTGCATGGTGTTTAAATGTCTAAGCATGCAACTGGTATTCAAATTTTTCAGATTTTTCCCTCGGCTAAAGGTCTTTGCGCACTTCTTACAGATAACCTTGGCCTGATCATGAGGATTTTGTTCAAAAAAGTGCCACACTGCACTCTTCCTACTTTGGCAGACATTTTGCGGCCTAGCACGCTGTGATCTTTTGACCCTCTGGACAAGCTGTCCAGCAACTCTTTTGATTTTTGGAACCTGTCTTTGGAGTGCTCCGGGCCTGCCAGATAACAGCTGTTGCGATGTCGATGTCTGCTGTGGATGCTCCTCATCTGAGCTATTGGAAGCAGCACCCTCTTCCCCCAATGCATGCCAATCTGGGTCAACAACTGGGTCATCCATCACCTCCTCTTCAATGTCATGTGCACCTTCCTCTGTGTCACCGTGTATGGTGGTAAAGTGTGCGGGAAGGGGCACCTGAGTCTCATCAGGGTCAGAATCTGGCTCTGTACACTGCGAAGACAATGTAGTGCTCTGAGTGAATGTACCAGCAGAATCATCCATCAGCGGCTGTGCATCAGTGCACTCCATGTCAGATTCATCTTGGCCTGGGTAATTCACCATTTGACTTGATAATCCAGGCATGGTATGTGAAAACAGCTCCATGGAGTAATCAGTAGTATGGCCTGCGTCATCCTTCAATCTTGGTTGGGGTGAAGGACACAAGGAAAGGTGTGGTTCATGAACATGAGCCTCCAATGACGACTCAGTGCTTTTACTTTTTACAACTGAAGAAGAGGAGGCGATAGAGCTGGAGGCTGAGTCAGCAATGTAAGACAAAACTTTTTCCTGATGCTCTGGCTTTAAAAGCGGTTTGCCAACTCCTAGAAAACTAAGCCTTCGAAGCCTTATGGAGCCAGACGATGACGCAGGCTCAACACCTCCTGCATTCGGTCCTATTTTGCTCTTGCCACTACCATCAGATCCACCACCAACACCATCATTACCAGCTGCCAACCCCCGCCCAATTCCACGGCCTCTTCCACCAGCCTTCCTCATTTTTGGTAGAAATGTAGACAAAATCCAACAAACTCTATAGTAATGTAAAACAAGGTACAAGGTGTCTATAGGACAGGGGAGATTTTGAATTTCTGCTCACACTAGTGGACACTGGACACTTTTGGATTGTGTGAGGCCCACTGAATATCTGAGCGCTATGTCACAGGCTCGATGGCACAGCTGTGACCAAAGTGACTAGAGGATAAGTGAGATTTTGAATTTCTGCACACACTAGTGGACACTGGACACTTTTGGATTGTGTGAGGCCCACTGAATATCTGAGCGCTATGTCACAGGCTCGATGGCACAGCTGTGACCAAAGTGACTAGAGGATAAGTGAGATTTTGAATTTCTGCAGACACTTGTGGACACTGGACACTTTTGGATTGTGTGAGGCCCACTGAATATCTGAGCGCTATGTCACAGGCTCGATGGCACAGCTGTGACCAAAGTGACTAGAGGATAAGGGAGATTTTGAATTTCTGCAGACACTTGTGGACACTGGACACTTTTGGATTGTGTGAGGCCCACTGAATATCACAGCACTATGTCACAGGCAGAAATTGGCTAGTGTATCACAAACTACAAGGTGTATGTAGAATTGGGCAGAGTAGGAATCTCCCTAGAGTGCAGGTCTGTAAGAACGGAACATGTCCTCGACTTATTCTCACAGAATGACACAGATAGCTTCACTGTGGCTGTGATAACAGCCGTTACACGGTACTGTGTGAGGAGCGTACACCGCTGTATGGTGTGAAAAAATGCACAGTCAGTACCTCAGCAGGACAAAAAAAAAATTGGGATTGCTTTTAAAAAAGCAGTTTGCAGCTCAGTACCTCAGCAGGACAAAAAAAAAATTGGGATTGAGTTAAGAGTAGAGTTGAGCGAAACGGGTCGAAAAATTTCAAAAGTCGCCGACTTTTGGCAAAGTCGGGTTTCATGAAACGAAACCCGACCCTAGGATGAGGTCGGCCACGAGGTCGGCGACTTACGCGCCAAAGTCGCGTTTCAAAAGTTTGTTTTGCGCTCTTTTTCAGCCAATCAGGATCCACGGACACTGTGGGCAACGTGATGACCTAGGCACGGGTCACCACCATCTTTCAGAAGGGCATGCAAGTGATTGGCTTGCTTTGGTGGGCGTCACAGGGGGTATAAAAGGGCGTGCACGCCGACCGCCATCTTACTTCTGCCGATCTTAGTATAGGGAGAGGTTGCTGCTGATTCTGTAGGGAGAGCGTTAGGCAGGGAAGAAGACAAAAAAACTGCTTCTGCTGCTAGCGATTTGGCCTGCACAACACACAAGTCACTGTGTGTGCAGTGCAAGGGGAGGCTATATAATGGTGTATCAGTGGTGTTGGTTGTTGGGCTGCCTTCTAAGGCTTCCTGACACGCTGGCATTGCTGTTTACCCACTGCTCCGCAAACTGCTTTTTTAAAAGCAATCCAATCTCCCTTATCCTCTAGTCACTTTTGTCACAGCTGTGCCATCGAGCCTGTCACATAGCGCTCAGATATCAGTGGGCCTCACACAATCCACAAGTGTCCAGTGTCCAAAAGTGTGCGCAGAGATTCAAAATCTCCATTATCCTCTCGTCACTTTTGTCACAGGCAGCTGTGCCATCGAGCCTGTCACATAGCGCTCAGATATCAGTGGGCCTCACACAATCCACAAGTGTCCAGTGTCCAAAAGTGTGCGCAGAGATTCAAAATCTCCATTATCCTCTCGTCACTTTTGTCACAGGCAGTTGTGCCATCGAGCCTGTCACATAGCGCTCAGATATCAGTGGGCCTCACACAATCCACAAGTGTCCAGTGTCCAAAAGTGTGCGCAGAGATTCAAAATCTCCATTATCCTCTCATCACTTTTGTCACAGGCAGCTGTGCCATCGAGCCTGTCACATAGCGCTCAGATATCAGTGGGCCTCACACAATCCACAAGTGTCCAGTGTCCAAAAGTGTGCACAGAGATACAAAATCTCCATTATCCTCTCGTCACTTTTGTCACAGGCAGCTGTGCCATCGAGCCTGTCACATAGCGCTCAGATATCAGTGTGCCTCACACAATCCACAAGTGTCCAGTGTCCAAAAGTGTGCGCAGAGATTCAAAATCTCCATTATCCTCTCGTCACTTTTGTCACAGGCAGCTGTGCCATCGAGCCTGTCACATAGCGCTCAGATATCAGTGGGCCTCACACAATCCACAAGTGTCCAGTGTCCAAAAGTGTGCGCAGAGATTCAAAATCTCCATTATCCTCTCGTCACTTTTGTCACAGGCAGCTGTGCCATCGAGCCTGTCACATAGCGCTCAGATATCAGTGGGCCTCACACAATCCACAAGTGTCCAGTGTCCAAAAGTGTGCGCAGAGATTCAAAATCTCTATTATCCTCTCGTCACTTTTGTCACAGGCAGCTGTGCCATCGAGCCTGTCACATAGCGCTCAGATATCAGTGGGCCTCACACAATCCACAAGTGTCCAGTGTCCAAAAGTGTGCACAGAGATTCAAAATCTCCATTATCCTCTCGTCACTTTTGTCACAGGCAGCTGTGCCATCGAGCCTGTCACATAGCGCTCAGATATCAGTGGGCCTCACACAATCCACAAGTGTCCAGTGTCCAAAAGTGTGCGCAGAGATTCAAAATCTCCATTATCCTCTCGTCACTTTTGTCACAGGCAGCTGTGCCATCGAGCCTGTCACATAGCGCTCAGATATCAGTGGGCCTCACACAATCCACAAGTGTCCAGTGTCCAAAAGTGTGCGCAGAGATTCAAAATCTCCATTATCCTCTCGTTACTTTTGTCACAGGCAGTTGTGCCATCGAGCCTGTCACATAGCGCTCAGATATCAGTGGGCCTCACACAATCCACAAGTGTCCAGTGTCCAAAAGTGTGCGCAGAGATTCAAAATCTCCATTATCCTCTCGTCACTTTTGTCACAGGCAGCTGTGCCATCGAGCCTGTCACATAGCGCTCAGATATCAGTGGGCCTCACACAATCCACAAGTGTCCAGTGTCCAAAAGTGTGCGCAGAGATTCAAAATCTCCATTATCCTCTCGTCACTTTTGTCACAGGCAGTTGTGCCATCGAGCCTGTCACATAGCGCTCAGATATCAGTGGGCCTCACACAATCCACAAGTGTCCAGTGTCCAAAAGTGTGCGCAGAGATTCAAAATCTCCATTATCCTCTCGTCACTTTTGTCACAGGCAGCTGTGCCATTGAGCCTGTCACATAGCGCTCAGATATCAGTGGGCCTCACACAATCCACAAGTGTCCAGTGTCCAAAAGTGCGCGCAGAGATTCAAAATCTCCATTATCCTCTCGTCACTTTTGTCACAGGCAGCTGTGCCATAGAGCCTGTCACATAGCGCTCAGATATCAGTGGGCCTCACACAATCCACAAGTGTCCAGTGTCCAAAAGTGTGCGCAGAGATTCAAAATCTCCATTATCCTCTCATCACTTTTGTCACAGGCAGCTGTGCCATCGAGCCTGTCACATAGCGCTCAGATATCAGTGGGCCTCACACAATCCACAAGTGTCCAGTGTTCAAAAGTGTGCACAGAGATACAAAATCTCCATTATCCTCTCGTCACTTTTGTCACAGGCAGCTGTGCCATCGAGCCTGTCACATAGCGCTCAGATATCAGTGTGCCTCACACAATCCACAAGTGTCCAGTGTCCAAAAGTGTGCGCAGAGATTCAAAATCTCCATTATCCTCTCGTCACTTTTGTCACAGGCAGCTGTGCCATCGAGCCTGTCACATAGCGCTCAGATATCAGTGGGCCTCACACAATCCACAAGTGTCCAGTGTCCAAAAGTGTGCGCAGAGATTCAAAATCTCCATTATCCTCTCGTCACTTTTGTCACAGGCAGCTGTGCCATCGAGCCTGTCACATAGCGCTCAGATATCAGTGGGCCTCACACAATCCACAAGTGTCCAGTGTCCAAAAGTGTGCGCAGAGATTCAAAATCTCCATTATCCTCTCGTCACTTTTGTCACAGGCAGCTGTGCCATCGAGCCTGTCACATAGCGCTCAGATATCAGTGGGCCTCACACAATCCACAAGTGTCCAGTGTCCAAAAGTGTGCACAGAGATTCAAAATCTCCATTATCCTCTCGTCACTTTTGTCACAGGCAGCTGTGCCATCGAGCCTGTCACATAGCGTTCAGATATCAGTGGGCCTCACACAATCCACAAGTGTCCAGTGTCCAAAAGTGTGCGCAGAGATTCAAAATCTCCATTATCCTCTCGTCACTTTTGTCACAGGCAGCTGTGCCATCGAGCCTGTCACATAGCGCTCAGATATCAGTGGGCCTCACACAATCCACAAGTGTCCAGTGTCCAAAAGTGTGCACAGAGATTCAAAATCTCCATTATCCTCTCGTCACTTTTGTCACAGGCAGTTGTGCCATCGAGCCTGTCACATAGCGCTCAGATATCAGTGGGCCTCACACAATCCACAAGTGTCCAGTGTCCAAAAGTGTGCGCAGAGATTCAAAATCTCCATTATCCTCTCGTCACTTTTGTCACAGGCAGCTGTGCCATTGAGCCTGTCACATAGCGCTCAGATATCAGCGGGCCTCACACAATCCACAAGTGTCCAGTGTCCAAAAGTGTGCGCAGAGATTCAAAATCTCCATTATCCTCTCATCACTTTTGTCACAGGCAGCTGTGCCATCGAGCCTGTCACATAGCGCTCAGATATCAGTGGGCCTCACACAATCCACAAGTGTCCAGTGTCCAAAAGTGTGCACAGAGATACAAAATCTCCATTATCCTCTCGTCACTTTTGTCACAGGCAGCTGTGCCATCGAACCTGTCACATAGCGCTCAGATATCAGTGTGCCTCACACAATCCACAAGTGTCCAGTGTCAAAAAGTGTGCGCAGAGATTCAAAATCTCCATTATCCTCTCGTCACTTTTGTCACAGGCAGCTGTGCCATCGAGCCTGTCACATAGCGCTCAGATATCAGTGGGCCTCACACAATCCACAAGTGTCCAGTGTCCAAAAGTGTGCGCAGAGATTCAAAATCTCCATTATCCTCTCGTCACTTTTGTCACAGGCAGCTGTGCCATCGAGCCTGTCACATAGCGCTCAGATATCAGTGGGCCTCACACAATCCACAAGTGTCCAGTGTCCAAAAGTGTGCGCAGAGATTCAAAATCTCCATTATCCTCTCGTCACTTTTGTCACAGGCAGCTGTGCCATCGAGCCTGTCACATAGCGCTCAGATATCAGTGGGCCTCACACAATCCACAAGTGTCCAGTGTCCAAAAGTGTGCACAGAGATTCAAAATCTCCATTATCCTCTCGTCACTTTTGTCACAGGCAGCTGTGCCATCGAGCCTGTCACATAGCGCTCAGATATCAGTGGGCCTCACACAATCCACAAGTGTCCAGTGTCCAAAAGTGTGCGCAGAGATTCAAAATCTCCATTATCCTCTCGTCAATTTTGTCACAGGCAGCTGTGCCATCGAGCCTGTCACATAGCGCTCTGATATCAGTGGGCCTCACACAATCCACAAGTGTCCAGTGTCCAAAAGTGTGCGCAGAGATTCAAAATCTCCATTATCCTCTCGTCACTTTTGTCACAGGCAGCTGTGCCATCGAGCCTGTCACATAGCGCTCAGATATCAGTGGGCCTCACACAATCCACAAGTGTCCAGTGTCCAAAAGTGTGCGCAGAGATTCAAAATCTCCATTATCCTCTCGTCACTTTTGTCACAGGCAGCTGTGCCATCGAGCCTGTCACATAGCGCTCAGATATCAGTGGGCCTCACACAATCCACAAGTGTCCAGTGTCCAAAAGTGTGCGCAGAGATTCAAAATCTCCATTATCCTCTCGTCACTTTTGTCACAGGCAGCTGTGCCATCGAGCCAGTCACATAGCGCTCAGATATCAGTGGGCCTCACACAATCCACAAGTGTCCAGTGTCCAAAAGTGTGCGCAGAGATTCAAAATCTCCCTTATCCTCTCGTCACTTTGGTCACAGCTGTGCCATCGAGCCTGTCACATAGCGCTCAGATATCAGTGGGCCTCACACAATCCAAAAGTGCCCACTGTCCACAAGTGTGTGCAGAAATTCTAAATCTCCCCTGTCCTATAGACACCTTGTACCTTGTTTTACATTACTATAGAGTTTGTTGGATTTTGTCTACATTTCTACCAAAAATGAGGAAGGCTGGTGGAAGAGGCCGTGGAATTGGGCGGGGGTTGGCAGCTGGTAATGATGGTGTTGGTGGTGGATCTGATGGTAGTGGCAAGAGCAAAATAGGACCGAATGCAGGAGGTGCTGACCCTGCGTCATTGTCTGGCTACATAAGGCCTCGAACGCTTAGTTTTCTAGGAGTTGGCAAACCGCTTTTAAAGCCAGAGCATCAGGAAAAAGTTTTGTCTTACATTGCTGACTCAGCCTCCAGCTCTATCGCCTCCTCTTCTTCAGTTGTAAAAAGTAAAAGCACTGAGTCGTCATTGGAGGCTCATGTTCATGAACCACACCTTTCCTTGTGTCCTTCACCCCAACCAAGATTGAAGGATGATGCAGGCCATACTACTGATTACTCCATGGAGCTGTTTTCACATACCATGCCTGGATTATCAAGTGAAATGGTGAATTACCCAGGCCAAGATGAATCTGACATGGAGTGCACTGATGCACAGCCGCTGATGGATGATTCTGCTGGTACATTCACTCAGAGCACTACATTGTCCTCGCAGTGTACAGAGCCAGATTCTGACCCTGATGAGACTCAGGTGCCCCTTCCCGCACACTATACCACCATACACGGTGACACAGAGGAAGGTGCACATGACATAGAAGAGGAGGTGATGGATGACCCAGTTGTTGACCCAGATTGGCATCCATTGGGGGAAGAGGGTGCTGCTTCCAATAGCTCAGATGAGGAGCATCCACAGCAGACATTGACATCGCAACAGCTGTTATCTGGCAGGCCCGGAGCACTCCAAAGACAGGTTCCAAACATCAAAAGAGTTGCTGGACAGCTTGTCCAGAGGGTCAAAAGATCACAGCGTGCTAGGCCGCAAAATGTCTGCCAAAGTAGGAAGAGTGCAGTGTGGCACTTTCTTGAACAAAATCCTCATGATCAGGCCAAGGTTATCTGTAAGAAGTGCGCAAAGACCTTTAGCCGAGGGAAAAATCTGAAAAATTTGAATACCAGTTGCATGCTTAGACATTTAACCAGCATGCACTTGCAAGCGTGGACACAACACCAAACCTCAAGTGCCACATGTGCAACTGATCACAACGAAGGTAGTCAGCAACGCTACATTGTTTCCCCCACTGTAAGCCCACCGGTTAGCACAGCAGCAAATGTTGAGGTGTCGTTGCAAGACCACAGCAGTCAGGGAATCCCACTGTTATATCAACGAAAGACTGATTCTAGGCCATCAGAAAGAACACCAACTCCATCACCATCATCAACCCTCTCTCAGTCTGCCCTGTCCACCGCTACTTCCACCATATGCAGCTCTCAAGTCCAGCTCACCCTCCCAGACACTATGAGTAGGTCAAGAAAGTACTCAGTCTCTCATCCGCGTACACTGCGTTTGAACGCCCACATTGCCAGACTAATCTCGTTTGAGATGATGCCCTTTCGGTTGGTGGAAAGCACAGCTTTCCGAGAACTCATGGCCTATGCAGTACCACGCTATGACCTACCCAGTCGCCACTTCTTCTCTCGCAAAGCCATCCCAGCCCTCCACCATCATGTGAAAGACCGCATTGTCCATGCACTCAAGCAGTCAGTGAGCGGAAAGGTGCACCTCACAACTGATGCATGGTCCAGTCGGCATGGCCAGGGCCGTTACGTGTCCATCACTGCGCACTGGGTTAATGTGGTGGATGCAGGGTCCACAGGGGACAACGGTGGTGGGACAGTGCTGCCTAGCCCACGGTATAGGAAACAGTTGGCTGTAGGCGTTCGACCCTCCTCATCCTCCTCCAGAAGCGAAAGCTCGTCCACAGAGCGCAGTCGTACGAGCACTCCATCTGCAGCTGCCACTGTTGCACACGATGTGTCCCCCTATCGAGCAGCTAGTGGAAAGCGTCAGCAGGCTGTGTTGCAGATGATGTGTTTGGGCGACAGACACACCGCCGAGGTGCTGGCCGAGTACTTGAAGCGACAAACTGAGTCATGGCTGGGCAGTGTACATCTTGAGGCAGGCAAGGTAGTTAGTGATAACGGCCGTAATTTTGTGGCAGCCATAGCCCTTTCAACACTCAGCCACATACCTTGCTTGGCTCACACCTTGAACCTGGTGGTGCAGTGCTTCCTCAAAAATTATCCGGAGTTAACAGCCCTGCTCCAGAAGGTGCGAAGACTGTGCGCGCACATCCGCCGGTCGCCTGTACACTCTGTTCGTATGCAGAAGCTGCAGCGATTGCTCCACCTTCCCAACCACCGCCTCATTATCGACATTGCAACAAGGTGGAACTCCACCCTGCACATGGTGGAGCGGCTGTGCGAGCAGAGGCAGGCCATAATGCATTTGTGGGAGGATACACGGCCAGGCACTTTGAGAGCAGACATGGAGTTGACAGGTGTGCAGTGGTCGAAGCTGAAAGACCTTTGTAAAGTCCTTCAGTGTTTTGAGGAATGCACACGGCTGGTAAGCGCAGACGACGCCATCCTAAGCATGAGCATCCCACTTATGCGTTTGCTCATGCAAACTTTGACGCACCTTAAGGAGCAGGCGTCTGCAGCCAATGTTGATGAGGAGGAAGAGGAGGAGGGAATCCTTGATAACATTCAGCCATTGTCTGCTCAGGGACCTCTCCTGGACGAGGTGGAGGAAGAAGAGGAGGAGGAGGATGATGATGGGGATGATTACTTAGGGGAGGAGGATGCATCTCGTGGGGCAAGTGAAAATGTTGGCGTGGCAAGGTCTGATACAGGGTTTGTGCGTGACTGGAGGGATGTGGATTTGCCAGAAAGTGCTCCTCCACCCAGCACTCGCAGTGCATCATTGACACCGGGAACATTGGCCCACATGTCAGATTATGCCTTGCGGATCCTAAAAAGGGACCCCCGCATTGCCAAAATGATGAACGATGACGACTACTGGTTGGCCAGCATCCTGGATCCACGCTATAAAGGCAAATTACAAAACATCATGCCACAGGAGAACCTTGACCTAATATTGGCTAATAAACAAGCAACTCTGGTGAATCGATTGCTTGAGGCATTCCCAGCACACAGCAGTGGTGATGGTTCTCACACGAGCCGTACGGGCCGGGGGCAGCTTGGCAGTGGTGTTCGTGGTGCACACAGCAGAAGTGGCGTTGGAGACAGGGGTTTCATGACAATGTTGTGGACTGATTTTTCAAATACCACTCACACAACTGGTAATACTGCATCGATGGAAAGTGACAGGAGACAGCAGTTGTCAACTATGGTTACAAACTAATTTTCCTCCCATATCGATGTTCTCCCACACAGGTCATTCCCCTTTGACTATTGGGCCGCTAAGCTGGACACCTGGCCTGAATTGGCCCAATATGCTCCTTACAGGAGCTCGCTTGCCCAGCTGCAAGTGTGCTATCGGAAAGAGTCTTCAGTGCAGCTGGATCAATCCTGACAGAAAAAAGGACCCGTCTGTCAACCCAAAATGTGGATGATCTAACCTTCATTAAAATGAACCACGCATGGGTTTCCAAGGATTTTGTCCCACCTTCCCCTGATGACACATAGGGTGACAGAAAAATGGCTTGCTTTGGTCCACCTCTTCCTGGTACTTCACTTATTTCGCCTTTTGCATCAGCTGAATGTCCAACATCAACATATGCCACTTTCTAAAACTCCCTAACTGTGCTGCCTCCCCCCCATGGCCGGGGTCAACACCTAGCGCACGACACCGTGCGAGTGCCGTTGCCCTGGACAGGTGGGTAGGCCGACTCTTGGGCGCGGGCACTGGCACAGGGTCCCTCATAGTGCAATCAAGTGTCTCTGACAGTGGTGGTGCACACCCGCCGTCAGACACACCGCTGTACTATGAGGGGCCCAGTGCCAGTACCGACGCCCACGAGTGGGCCCCCTTTGCTTGGGCAGGGCCCCAGCATTTGCAATCTTTACCTCTCCCTGCTCCTCCGCTGTGTAATCTGGGCCGTCAAATCCATACTGGGCCTAACACCGTCTGAGCCTGCCTCCTGAGACATATATTTTGAATGTGTACGCTATCCATACATGTTATCCAGGGATACGGTACCCTTTCTAACCTTTGTGCAATCACGTGCAATCCATACTGGGCCTAACACCGTCTGAGCCTGCCTCATGCTGTATAGACATATATTTTGAATGTGTACGCTATCCATACATGTTATCCAGGGATACGGTACCCTTTCTAACCTTTGTGCAATCACGTGCAATCCATACTGGGCCTAACACCGTCTGAGCCTGCCTCATGCTGTATAGACATATATTTTGAATGTGTACGCTATCCATACATGTTATCCAGGGATACGGTACCCTTTCTAACCTTTGTGCAATCACGTGCAATCCATACTGGGCCTAACACCGTCTGAGCCTGCCTCATGTTTATAGACATATATTTTGAATGTGTACGCTATCCATACATGTTATCCAGGGATACGGTACCCTTTCTAACCTTTGTGCAATCACGTGCAATCCATACTGGGCCTAACACCGTCTGAGCCTGCCTCATGCTGTATAGACATATATTTTGAATGTGTACACTATCCATACATGTTATCCAGGGATACGGTACCCTTTCTAACCTTTGTGCAATCACGTGCAATCCATACTGGGCCTAACACCGTCTGAGCCTGCCTCATGCTGTATAGACATATATTTTGAATGTGTACGCTATCCATACATGTTATCCAGGGATACGGTACCCTTTCTAACCTTTGTGCAATCACGTGCAATCCATACTGGGCCTAACACCGTCTGAGCCTGCCTCATGCTGTATAGACATATATTTTGAATGTGTACGCTATCCATACATGTTATCCAGGGATACGGTACCCTTTCTAACCTTTGTGCAATCACATGCAATCCATACTGGGCGTGAGAACGGCTGGCGAGCTGTTAAGCAAGCTACAGCACCTGTCCAGACAAGTACAGGGATTCCCTAGCGAGGAGACTTATTTGATTGTTTTCAATGTTGGGACAGCAATTTTTGGGGAGCACTCTACTCTGGAGAATGATAGATGGGGCCCACCATACACTGGAACATTCCAAAGGTGGACATCAGACACTGGAGCAGCATTTACAGGGCCCATTATACACTAGAGCATTAGAAATGGGGCCCATTATGTTTGGAGCATTATTTGGGCCCATAAGACAGTGGAGCTTCATCCATGGGGACCAACATATACTGTAGCATTATGTGGAGCTCATCATATACTGTTTCAAACATTATATGGGACCAATGATTCTGTATGGAGAAATAGATGGGCCTCGTCATGAGATGTAAAAAGTGAGGTATTTTTCATTGTACTATACCGCTATTTATCTGCCGTATCGGAGCATGATGAGTTGTGGTATGTGTTAAAGGGGCGCTCTTTCGCCCAGGGCACATGAAAACCTGCAGCCAGCCCTCCCCCCCCCCACAACTTTAGCCAAATAACCCCCATTTTTCAGTGCGTAACTTGTATTATGAAGTTAATTAAGGTTGACAAGCTTAAGTAAGAAGAATTGATGCTTTTGGCATTCAAATGGGCACTGTAGGTGTGTTTCCTGTCCTCCTCTCACTGCCGACTTTTATTCCCCATTGACTTACATTGGGTTTCGTGTTTCGGGACGACCCCGACTTTTCCCTATAATCGGACGATCTTGCTCGACCCGACTTTTGGAAAAGTCGGGTTTCACGAAGCGAAACGCGACCCTAAAAAACCAAAAGTCGCTCAACTCTACTTGTGACTATCTATCATCCTCTTGATTATATTCCAGAGGTTTTCAATGGGGTTCAGGTCTGGAGATTGGGCTGGCCATAAGATGGCTTTGATGTGGTGGTCTCTTAATTTTTGCCAGAGCTGTATATATGTATTCTATGTGTATATATCTATTCTATCTATTATATTCTAACCTGTCAGTGTGATTTTACTGTACACCCCATATGAATTGCGGGCTTTTCAACAGAGACCAGTGCGTAAAAATCGGACAGCAATCGCATGGTGCGAGTGCTGTGTGTTTTTTGCTCGCATCCATTGACTTGCATTGGCAAGTCTCGTCCGCGATACGCAGCAATATGCAGCATGCTGCGATTTTTTTTCTCAGTCCAATTTCACCTGAGAAAAAAATCACACATGAGATGTAACTCATTCAATATCATTGGTCAGAGTGCAATCTGATTTCTTCTCGGATTGCACTCGTCCGTTTTTCTCACAAATGAGTGTGAGCCCTTAGTCATAATTTGATTCTTCTTGCCCCATGTGTAACTGTGCTCTCCAATCAAAAATTGCTATTTATTAAAATGTCAAAAGGAAAATTGTGTAATAAATTATTACACAATTTCCCTTTTTATGTTTTAATGCTGCCAATTTGCTCCATTTGCACCCGCCATAGTACATCACTACCACAGATGTTTATAACACTAGAGGAATTAAAGAACTGCAATAACACAAGGTGCTGATTTTTGTACTTGAATGGCCACTTGAACGAACAGTGTGGACAAGTAAATACTGATACACGAGCCAATAACCCAGCGGCTATCTGTGCCAGCACAAATAAAAAATGCACTGGGATGTGAATTGTGTAGCAATATCAGCTGTGGTGTTAAGCAAAACTGTGTCTGAAAACAGCAATAGGTAAAGCTTTTATTACATAAAACTTAATATTAAAGACAGGATGAGCAGCAATTTGGGACAAAACCACCTTCACTACCTAGAGCAGGGGACTCAAACTCGGCAGAGTAAATGGGCCGCACATAAAAAAAAACTTAAGCTGGCGGGCCGCATTCCTTTCAAACTTAATACTGTACAAAATTATTGTTAAACAATTGAGAAAACAAGAGAGAAAGAAAGAGGCGAAAGAAAGAACAGAGAGAGAAAGGAAGATTCTATAAAGATACTATAGCAGCCCGGCTCCCATTGTAGTGCCCAACTGAGCCTCCTGATGCAGGACATATCATGATCTGCTCACATGGCCGGCATCCCTGATTCCAAGGCGATCCCGCTGTCGGAGGAGGACACAGTGATGGATCTGAAGCACTCCCTGAGTGCCTCCATGGTTCCGTCACAATCTTGCCTAATTTCCAGTTAGCTTCCAGCACGTCACTTGTGATGGAGCGTCATGTACGAGTTTTAAAGTGCTTCTCGGGGCTCCACCGTGTACTCCTGTGTCCGCTGGAAAAGTAAACTCCTGGCCGGGTCAGTGGGGCAGACTCAAAATCGGGACTGTCCCACTGGATCCGAGATGGTTGGGAGGTATGAATGCTCCCCACCATACACCTCGTACACGCACAGCTCCGTACACCTCATAACCACACGGTTCCGCTTTGTATGCCTCGTACACACATGGCTCAGCTCCGTACATATCTCTGTTCTGTACACACGCAGCTCCGCTCTGCACACCTTGTACACACATGGCTCTGCTCCGTACACCTCGTACACACGGCTCCGCTCAGTACACCTCGTACACGTGGCTCCTCTCCGTACACCACGTACACACGCGGCTCCGCTCTGCACACCTCGTGCACATACGGCTCCACTCCGTGCACCTCGTACACTCAGGGCTCTGCTCACCTTGCACACACACATCTCCGCTCCATACACACACGTCTGCGCTCCATACACTTCGTACACACACATTTCCGCTCCGTACACCTCTTACACACACGGCTCTGTTACATCCACCCTGTAAAACCCCTCCTGACCCTACACATAAACTTCCCTCATCCAGCACCATGACAACCAGCACAGCAGAGTCTTGCACACACCTGATCATGTGACCCCTGACTCATCCCCCTCCTGTGACCTCATCACTGGTCCTGTGCATATGGAAGAGAACAGTCTAGTGCCATCATTGCTGGCTGTGAGAGGCTGCAGTGGGTCTGGGAGGGTGAGGATGGGGTTCATGGGGGGGCATGGCGGCTTATCTCCCTGCAGTGAGGAAAAGTAAATTCCAGCGCGGGACAGCGGATGGGGGGTTCCAAATCGGGACTGTCCAACGAAATCCGGGACAGTTGAGAGCTTTGCATGTGGTGCACCACGGGCCTCAGATGCTTGCCTCTGGGGCCGCATCCGTGGGCCGCGTGTTTCAGACCCGTGACCTAGAGGGTGCATTTCAATTATATCCCCCAACTTGAGTTAAGCTGGCCATATACTAGAGATCTTACATGGTTAAAGCAAACCTGTCAGCAGGATTTTTCTACGTAAACTGCAGACACTGTCAGGTTTGCAGTGTTAAACTGATTAAAATGACATCTGAGGTGAAGCAATCCATCTTGTGGTTCTTGTGTTATCAGTGTTAGAACGTTTCAGTTAATGAGATTCTTGTGCTTCAGGACGGGACTGTAGTCAGTCTTATCTTACTGCTCTACACCAGAGAAACCAAGGAAAGACCTGGCCACAGGTCGCCCCAAAGCACAGTCTGTCTCTATGACGAGCAACATGTTTGTGCTTCAGGGGCGGCCTGTGGGCAGGTCTCTCCTGGGTTTCTCTGGTGTAGATGTAGGAGGAGGAGTCCCCGCTGTGTATCCGGGCAGGAACCAAGGGGGCTGTCACCAAGGTTCCTAGGGAGACTGTTTCCCGGGGACACAATTGGGGGATGGACCGCAGAGACTTCTAAAAAGTTTGGGGGAGGAGCTACTATAAAAGGGGCTGAGAACGCCAGCAGGAGTCAGTCCACGCAGCAGGAGAGGAGAAGCAAGGAAGCTAGAGGGCACCAGAGAGCCAGAGCAAGGAGAGCAGAGCAGCGATGGGAGAGACTGAAGGGAGACTCACCACTAACAGAAGGGAGACGGCACCGAGACGTCCAATGGAGAGACACTGCCCGACTCCACTCCACGGGTGCGGCCCGCCCGCTCCCGCCCGCGGCAGCGCCGCCCGACTCCACCCCGCGGGTGCGGCCCGACCGCTACAGCCCGTGGCAGCCATCGCCCGACTCCACCCCACGAGTGCAACCTGTCTGCTCCCGCCCGCGACAGCCGATGCCCAGCTCCACCTTGCGGGTGCGGCCCATCCACTCCCACCCATGCCGCCGCTGCCTGACTCCAGCCCGCGGGTGCAGCCTGTCTGCTGCCGCCTGCGGCCCCCGCAGCTCGGCTCCGGCCCGCAGCTGCGGCCTACGCTGCCCGGACCCCAGGCAATGCCATCCCACCTCTGCCGGGAGTTGCGACGCAGAGGAACTCTTCAGGGGCCTGCTGTGCCCCCACTTCCCCGAAGTCTCCGCCAAGTCCTCGTCGGCTGGGCCCAGCGGCTGATACGCCAAAGTATCATCGACTATCGCTCCACCGGACATCAGAGAGGATAAGTGACACGTTGTAGCTAACATTCTGGACCCGTAGTCGGCCATACTGTGGCTCTATAGTGTCTGGCCTTTGCCGGAGTTGTCGTGTTCTCATTATCAGTGTTTTCTTGTAGTTGATCCTTGCGAGGACAATTGCTGTTAACTTGTTTGGTTGCTCAGGATAGCCCTATCGGCATATATATATACACTGTGTTCCAAATTATTATGCAAAAAATATTTCCTCATATTTTCTCTAAATTACCTATATGAATTGCAGTCATTTTTATTTTCCAGTCATCTAATATTCTAGTATAATTGCAATGTTTTTGAACAAACTGCCTAAGAAAACAGTATATTATTAAAAATAAGAAACACTCAAAATGCATGTTCCAAATTATTATGCACAGCAGAGCTTTCAACCTTTTTATTTTGAACAAAAAAATGGTCAATTGTGAAATTATAAGCATTATCAGCTTATTACAAAATGAAAGCAAACAGTTTTCAAGTCAAAACTTTATTCTAGGTGATGTTAAATTTGCACATAGGACCCCTTGTTCGGAAGAAGCTTCTGAACCCTCTCGTCCATTGAATTTGTCAGTTTTTGGATAGTTTGTGCTTCAATTGTTTTGCATGTGGACAGAATACCCTCCCAGAGCTGTTGCTTAGATGTGAACTGCTTCCCGCCATCATAGACACTCCTTTTGATGATGCTCCAGAGGTTCTCAATGGGGTTGAGGTCAGGGGAAGATGGTGGCCACGCCATAAGTTTGTCCTCTTTTATGCCCATAGCAGCCAGAGATGCAGATGTGTTATTTGCAGCATGAGACGGTGCATTATCATGCATGAAAATGATCTTGCTGCGGAAAGCACGGTTCTTCCTCTTGAACCATGGCAGGAAGTGCTGTTTTAGAAACTCCACATAGATTATGGAGTTCATCTTTACCCCTTCAGGGATCCTAAAGGGGCCGATAATCTCTCTCCCCATGATTCCAGCCCAAAACATTACTCCACCTCCTCCTTGTTGGCATCTTAGCCGTGTTTTCATGGGGTGTCCATCAACCAGTCATCCTCCACTCCATCCATCTGGACCATCGAGCGTTGCACGGCACTCATCGGTGAACAAAACAGTTTGGAAGTCAGTCTTCATGTATCGTTTGGCCCACTGAAGCCGTATCTGCTTGTGTGCAGTGGATAGAGGTGGTCGACAGGATGGCTTACGCACAGCTGCAAACCTCCGAAGGACCCTGCATCTTGTTGTTCGGGGGACGTTGTAGGCACCAGCAGCTTCAAAAACTTGTCTGCTGCTATGACAAGGCATTTTTGCAGCTGCTCTTTTAACCTGACGCAATTGCCTGTTGGAAAGAGTCCTCAATTTTTCCTTATCAGCTACATACTTCTTGATTGTGCGATGATCACGATGAAGTGTCTTGGCAATGTTGATTGTAGTCATGCCTTGACCTAAATACGCCACAATTTGTTGCTTCTCAGCAGCCGACACATCCTTTTTCTTTCCCATTTTGGCAAAAAATGTAGGCTGCTTAATAATGTGGAACAGCCTTCTTAAGTAGTCTTGCCTTTATTTGGACACACCTGCAAAACTAATGTGCACAGGTATCTGCAATTGCTTTCAGTGATATAAAGAGCCCTGACACACATCACCATCAATGAGTTTAAATGACAAACAAAAAAATTCTAACCTTATCACTCCTAAACTCTTTTGCATAATAATCTGGAACACAGTATATATATATATATATATATATATATATATATATATACAGTATATATATATATATATATATAAAAGTTACTACATAAAGTCCAATCCGTCTCGCACCTCGTCACTGCATCCCGCATACCTGCCGCCTTTAATACATTTGGTGCAGTCGGCAGGATGCAGTCTCTGAGCGGAGATGGTGTTGGCCAGGGGGGCAACGGTGGGCCCCGGCCCAGCCTATCCTTTAGGGCTATGCTTAGCAATCTACCCAGATTCTCCGGCAGCAATACTATGCTGTGGAACTGGACAGTGCGAATGCGAGGGCTATTTAGGATGCATCCACTGACCCCCGACCTAGAGGCAGAAGTGGCCCTAATGGCATTGGACGGGGAGGCCCGGGATTCCATAATGGAAACAGTGACGCAATATATGAATGTTTTGCAGGAATTGTTTGTAGCCATTGAAAGGAAGGATGGGGCCGTCGTGGGGACCGTGGACGTAACATTACGTGACCTTTTAGTGACCGGGCTACGAGACACCCTGACGAAACAGGCTCTGCGAGAGCGGGTGCAAGTGGACCCGCATCTGACCTTTTCAAAGATAGGAAAGGAGGCATGTGTTCGGGAACAAAAGCAAGGGGTGACGGTCCTTGTGGGGATGGCTCGGAGTATCGAAGCATCTGTAAGCGCCCTGCGTGAACCCCACTGGGTACAAGAGATGAAGCAAGAGATACAAATTATTAAAAACGAATTAGACGAAGCGAATTAAGAGGCCGCAAGAAGTCGGCTAGGGCCGGGCAAAGAAGGCATAAACCATCGCGGCCCCCACTAGAGTTGGTTCCCACGACCACTCGCCTGTTACGATTGTGGAGGATTGGGACATTCTGCCCGTGAGTGCCCACATTGCAGGAGGAACCTGCCTCGCTGGCCAATAAAATCAGAGGACCCTGAGCTGGGGGGACGCCGCTCGGGGCCAGAACCCACCACACGGGGTGGTGGAAGTCACGAAGACCTGGTCGCGCAGTGTCCAGTGGTATGGGCAGAGGTCAAAGGCCGTACGATGTCTAGTAGATACGGGGTAGCAAGTAACGACCATGCCAGAGACTTATTTTCGGCAGCACTTTCCCGAAGCAGTGAGACCTCAGTGGGGGTCCGTGATAAAGCTGGTAGCCACCAACCAGCTACCAGTTCCTGTCGTCGGAGTAGTCTGGATGCAGATTTCGCTAAGCGGCAAATCACTCGGCCGCCGGGGAGTGGTCCTGACCCAGGGAAATGCAAACAACAAACATCCGGTTACCCTGGGTATGAACATAATGCGAGAGTTCGGCAACCTCCTCAATGAGCCCACGCAAGAGACTCTGAGCCAATGGGGCTCCCGCACGCCCCAAGGGTGGGTCTTCCAGCAGTTGGTGCGGGGAGCGCGAGTCCTTCAGGACTGCCAGGAGGGCGAGGTACTGGGGAAGGTGATCAAGTCGGCGGCTCCTCCACTCATGCTGCCTCCTGGGCAGACAGTAGTGGCCTTGCCTATCTGGGCCCCTGTGCAGGTGGAGCCATGCCTCTGGAGTCCTGGTGGCCCGCACCCTGGCCACTGTGCGGAAAGGGACCGTCCTGGTGCCCTGCGTTAACCTAGAAGACCAAGACATCATCCTGAAGCCACGAGCCGAAATGGCGAAGCTGGTGAGACCTTTGGAAGAGGTGCTTCCAACCCCTGCGTTCCAACTAAAAGTGCAGGCAGGGGATCCTTGGGTGGTGTCTATCCGGTCTCTTCAGACCACCGGGACCTCGACCGAAGAAAAGGGCAGAGCCATCCTGGAGAGAATGCAAGCAGAACTCTCTGGCCTTACCCCGGCCCAAATCCTCCAGGTAGAAACGCTTTTGGGCCAGTACCAGGAGGTATGTGCCAACCATGAGGATGATTTTGGATGTACCACAGCCATCACACACGGCATCCCCACTGCAGGAACGGCTCCCATCAGGGAACGATATTGACAGATTTCCCCGCAACTATATCAGGAGGTAAAAACATTACTGGGCTAAATGCTGCGGAAAGGAGTTATCCGAAAAAGCCAGAGTCCCTGGGCAGCTCTCATCATGTTGGTTCACAAAAAGGATTGCACTCTGCAGTTCTGTGTGGACTATCGAAAATTGAACGCTTGTACCATCAAAGACTCGTACCCGCTGCCTCGGATAGAGGAGTCCCTATCCGCCCTTGGGAAGGCGACATACTTCTTCACTTCAGATCTGGCCAGCGGATACTGGCAGGTGCCAATGTCAGAGGAAGACCGTGCCAAGACCGCGTTCATTCTCCCCATGGGACTGTTCGAATTTAATCGTATGCCGTTCGGGCTGGCCAATGCCCCCGGGACCTTCCAACGGCATGATGGAGCGGTGTCTGGCAGATCTCAACTTCGAGGCCACGTTGATATACCTGGACGACATCATCATCTATGCCGCCACATTTGAGGACCACCTGCGGCGGTTGGAGCAGGTGCTCGGGCGGCTGCAGAAGTACGGGTTGAAGGTAAAGCCCCAGAAATGCCACTTGTTTCATACACAGATTGAATATCTGGGGTATACTGTCTCCACCGAAGGCGTTAGACCATCCATGGAAAAAGTCGCCGCGATCCAAGGGTGGCCTACTCCCGAGACGGTAAAAGATGTGCGAGCCTTCCTGGGGTTGGCCGGATATTACCGTCACTTCGTAAAGAACTTTGCACGTTGAGCCCGAGCCCTGCAAGATCTGCTGAAGGGGGCCCCTGCCGGAGCGAATGGATGGAAGATTCAGTGGCGAGAACCACAGGAAGAGGCCTTCTGAGATCTCAAAGCCGCACTCTCAGAAGCCCCGGTGTTAGCTTATGCGGATTTCTCGCAGCCGTTCATACTGCACACTGACGGGAGCCTACACGGGCTAGGAGCATATTGTCGCAAGTCCAAGATAGCCGGGAAAGAGTGATCGCTTATGGCAGTCGATCACTCCACGACTCCGAACGTAATCCCGACAATTACAGCTCCATTAAGCTCGAGCTCCTTGCAGTAGTGTGGGCCATGACGGAGTAGTTCGCAGAGTACCTGGTGGGCTCCGAGGTGGTGGTAGGAACCGACAACAATCCGCTGGCCCACCTCGAAAATGCCAAATTAGGGGCCCTGAAGCAACGGTGGGTGACCCGGATGGCCAAGTTCAAGTACAAGATCATCTATAAAAGGGGAGCGGAGAATGTACATGCTGACGCCCTCTCCAGGATTCAACGTACAACCCCAGGGCACAGTCGAGACAACGACCTGGAAGGAGAAGAGACACCGTTCGCTCTAACCCGAAAACAATCCCACATAGAACTCACTAGAGGCATGATAGAACAATCCCGGGACAAGTGGATCCAGCAGCAACAAGTAGATGGAGAGATTGGGGCCCTGCGCCAATGGGTGGTCACCGGCAAAATACCTAACGACACTCAGAGACAAACTTTCACTCAGGACACTTTGTTAATGCTACGCCAATGGGAGAAATTGGCAATCAAAGGAGGACTATTGTACCGCAAGGCGGTATTGCGGACAACATCAGCAATAGCTTGGCAAGTAGTCATACCAGGAGCCCAACTTAATGAACTAGCTCGAGAGGCCCAAGAAAAAGGGGCTCATTTCGGGGCTCAAAAGACTTTTCAGTGGTTACAACAAATAGCTTACCATCCTCGCTTGCAGACCGCAGTGGAAAAAGCTTGCAGTGTGTGCCGCCTATGTGAGCTAACTAAACCACCCGCACAACGGGCCCCAGTGCAGACCATAGTAACATCAGCACCCCTCTAACTCTTGATGATTGACTATTTGACCATTGGCCCTGCACACCAGGGGTATGAACATTGTCTCCTCATGGTGGACCATTTCACCAAATTTGCCGTGGTAACCCCTACTCGAGATCAAACTGCAGAGTCGGCCACCTACGCGATTTGTAAACTTTATCCAAGGGTACGGCTGCCCCCAATGGATACATTCAGATCAGGGAGCGTGCTTCCTGGGAAAAGTCATGGAAGAACTACACCGTCTGTATGGTATTGATAAATCCTGGACTACTCCGTACCACCCATAAGGGAATGGGGCCTGTGAACGATTTAATCGGACGCTAATCCAAATGTTACGCACCCTGGAGAGTGACCGGAAGGCCCGCTGGCCTGAGTACATCCCTGAACTGGTGTGGATATATAACAACCGGGTACACCGAGTCACCGGTTACACCCCTTACTCGCTGCTATTTGGCCGGGAAGGCAAGGGGATCACGGAGGTGGAATTAAATCCGGAAGAGCAACAACCATGGACAGGGGTCTCGTCGTGGGTCCGGAACCACCGGCATCGGCTACAAACCCTGCACCGAATCGTCCACACAAAACTCCAGGACCAGGAACATCCAGGGGGGCACTCTGCCTCAACCCATCGACCTCCGGGCCGGGGATCGGGTACTCGTACGAGATCAGCGCCCTCAGAAGAAGCTGGAACCCCGCTGAGAAGAGAGTCCATATCGAGTGTTGCACAGAGTAAGCCCCGACGGGCCAGTGTATGAAATGCAACCTGAGAAAGATGGGGATCACCCTACCCGTACCGTTCAATGCAATATGTTACGGCCCTGTGCTTCCACCGACCCCACACGACCCGAGACCACGCCTCAAGTCTCAGAACCTCTGCCAGCAGTATGGGATGAGGACGACGAGGAAGACCTCCCAGCAGTACAAACGGACACTTCAAGGAATAATATCCCAGCGGACCCAGTCGACCCACAAAGCCCAACCGACCCGCCACCTTCCACCACCCCAGAAGACTCCACCACAGTCGAACCAAGACGCTCCGAGTGGTCAACAGTTGGCTAACCCCCCGAACGCTACAAACAGGATGAGTTCGTATGGCAAAGGAAACTTTTGTCTCGAGACACCAACCCAGGCCTCCCCAAGCCCTCGACTGCTCCCGCCCGCGGCAGCCGACGCCCGACTACACCCCGCAGGTGCGGCCCATCCACAGCCGCCCGCGGTCGCCGCCGCTCCACTCCAGCCCGCAGTTGCGGCCTGTCTGTTGCCACCTGCGGCCCCCGCAGCTCGGCTCCGGCCCGCGGCCTATGCCGTCCGGACCCCAGGCAACACCGTCCCACCTCCGCCGGGAGGTGCGACGCAGAGGAACTCTTCAGGGCCATGCTGTACCCCCACTTCGCCGGGGCGTAGGAACGCCCGAAGTCTCCGCCAAGTCCTCGCCAGCTGGGCTCAGCGGCTGATAAGCCGAAACATCGACCATCGCTCCACCGGATGTCAGAGACACGTTGTAGTTAACATTCTGGACCCGTAGTCGGCCATACCGCGGCCCTATAGTGTCCGGCTTTTGCCGGAGTTGTCGTGTTCTCATTATCAGTGTTTTCTTGTATTTGGTCCCTGCGAGGACAATTGCTGTTATCTTGTTTGGTTGCTCAGGATAGCCCTATCGGCATTTATATATATATATATATATATATATATATATATATACAGTATATATATAAAAGTTACTACCTAAAGTCCAATCCGTCTCGCGCCTCGTCACTGCATCCCGCATACCTGCCTTTACTACATAGAGCAGGAAAATTAGACTCTGCCTACAGTCCGGCCCTGGAGCATGGGCATCTCATTAAATGAAAATGTCTAACACTGATTACAACAGAACCACAAGACAGATTTCTTCACCTCAGGTATCATTTTAATCAGCTTAACACTGCCAACCTGGCAATGCCTGTAGTTTACTTAGCAGAATCCTGCTGACAGGTTTGCTTTAAATAGGTGTATTTTAACCACCTTCTGATCGTTTGGCTTTTTTTGACATGAATGACCATGACATATTCCAACTAGAGATGAGAGAAAGTGCTCACTATTCGAGTTTGCATCGGGTGCCAGGGTACGCATAAAGTATCGCAGGTGCTCAAGTGATATGCTTGAGTATCCGCCCCACATGTTTTGCAGCTTTTAGACAGACAAAAAAACCACACAGGAATTGCCTGCCATACACGGGCAATCTCTGCATGTTTTTTGGCTGGCTGAAAGCCACGAAACATGCAGTGCGGGGACTCAAGCATGTCACTCGAGCGCCTACGATACTCATATGTGAGCACCTGATGCAAACTCGAGTAGAGGCACTTTGGCTCATCATTGATTCCAAATAAAGGGGCAACACAGTGGCTCAGTGGATAGCACTTCAGCCTTGCAGCGCTGGAGTCCTAGGGTCAAATACCACCAAGGACAACATCTGCAAGGAGTTTGTATGTTCTCCCCGTGTTTGCGTGGATTTCCTCCCACCCTCCAAAGACATACTAATAGGGAAAGTAGATTGCAGTTAGGTCCATATATATTTAGACAGAGACAACATTTTTCTAACTTTGGTTCTAGACATTACCACACTGAATTTTAAACAAAACAATTCAGATGCAGTTGAAGTTCAGACTTTCAGCTTTCATTTGAGGGTATCCACATTAAAATTGGATGAAGGGTTTAGGAGTTTCAGCTCCTTAACATGTGCCACCCTGTTTTTAAAGGGACCAAAAGTAATTGGACAATTGACTCCAAGGCTATTTCATGGACAGGTATGGGCAATCCCTTTGTTATGTCATTCTCAATTAAGCAGATAAAAGGCCTGGAGTTGATTTAAGGTGTGGTGCTTGCATTTGGAAGGTTTTGCTGTGAAGGAAACATACGGTCAAAGGAGCTCTCCATGCAGGTGAAACAAGCCATCCTTAAACTGCAAAAACAGAAAAAACCCATCCGAGAAATTGCTACAACATTAGGAGCGGCAAAATCTACAGTTTGGTACATCCTGAGAAAGAAAGCACTGGTGAACTCATCAATGCAAAAAGACCTGGGCGCCCACGGAAGACAACATTGGTGGATGATCGCAGAATAATCTACATGGTGAAGAGAAACACCTTCACAACAGCCAACCAAGTGAACAACACTCTCCAGGAGGTAGGCGTATCAATATCCAAATCTACCATAAAGAGAAGACTGCATAGTAAATACTTGAGGGTTCACTGCACGGTGCAAGCCACTCATAAGCATCAAGAATAAAAAGGCTAGACTGGACTTTGCTAAAAAACATCTAAAAAAGCCAGCACAGTTCTGGAAGAACATTCTTTGGACAGATGAAACCAAGATCAACCTCTACCAGAATGATGGAAAGAGAAAAGTATGGTGAAGGCATGGTACAGCTCATGATCCAAAGCATACCACATCATCTGTAAAACACGGTGGAGGCAGTGTGATGGCTTGGGCATGCATGGCTGCCAGTGGCACTGGGTCACTAGTGTTTATTGATGATGTGACACAGGACAGAAGCAGCCAAATGAATTCTGAGGTATTCAGAGACATACTGTATGCTCAGATCCAGCCAAATGTAGCCAAACTGATCGGTTGTCGGTTCTTACTACAGATGGACAATGACCCAAAACATAAAGCCAAAGCAACCCAGGAGTTTATTAAAGCAAAGAAGTGGAATATTCTTGAATGGCCAAGTCAGTCACCTGATCTCAACCCAATTGAGCATGCATTTCACTTGTCAAAGACTAAACTTCAGACAGAAAGGCCCACAAACAAACAGCAACTGAAAACTACCGCAGTGAAGGCCTGGCAGAGCATCAAAAAGGAGGAAACACAGCGTCTGGTGATGTCCATGAGTTCAAGACTTCAGGCAGTCATTGCCAACAAAGGGTTTTCAACCAAGTACCAGAAATGAACATTTTATTTACAATTATTTAATCTGTCCAATTACTTTTGGTCCCTTTAAAAACAGGGTGGCACATGTTAAGGAGCTGAAACTCCTAAACCCTTCATCCAATTTTAATGTGGATACCCTCAAAGGAAAGCTGAAAGTCTGAACTTCAACTGCCTCTGAATTGTTTTGTTTAAAATTCATTGTGGTAATGTCTAGAACCAAAATTAGAAAATGTGGTCTCTGTCCAAATATATATGGACCTAACTGTATGAGGCCTATCAGGGTCAGTGATAATATTGTGTGCAAACTGTAAAGCACTGTGGAATATGTTACCGCTATATAAAAAAAAAGATTATTATTAAATGGAAAAATATGTCTAAAAATTGTTCTACTGTGTGGAATTTTTTTGCTCATCGTTGGGTGCTATAATTTAAAAGTCAGTCATTCTAAGGGTATGTGCACACTAGGGTGACCGCAAAAAATCGATGTCGGAATTTTGTCCGTCTCGGACCCCACAAAGCGATTCCCCTTTCCAGATACTGAGATAGCCAAAATTTGAGCTCGATCAAACGACGTTAACCCATGCCGCTCGTCGCTCAAAGTTTGAAAAAATCCAAATTGAGGTATTTTAAGATTTAGGTATTTTGCATAGTCTGTTAGACTATAAAGAATGTGACAACAACATTGCAGGAATAGCCCTGACCACATTTTCGAACCATTTGTGGTATTTGAATGCAGAGTTGGTGGGATTATCGTTTTTTGATCCCACCATTACAGACAATGAAAAGTTGTTAATGGCTAATAAATTGCTCAGTAGCACAGATGAACCATCAGAGCACGCTACGGTTGTAAATCCAAAAGTTAGGAAAGAAAAATTAAAAGAGGTAGGAAGTAACCGACTTTAACGACCTTCTGACAAAAGATGAAGAACAAAAGAAATATGTCCTGCAAGTTGTAAGCAAATGCCGAGCATTATATTCTGACGTTTCAAAAACTACTTTAACAAAAGCTCTAGAATAGATTAGATAACTATGTAAAATTATCAACTCATGTAGGTTAGCGTGCTCTGATGGTTCATCTGTGCTACTGAGCAATTTATTAGCCATTAACAACTTTTCATTGTCTGTAATGGTGGGATCAAAAAACGATAATCCCACCAACTCTGCATTCAAATACCACAAATGGTTCGAAAATTTGGTCAGGGCTATTTCTGCAATGTTGTTGTCCCATTCTTTATAGTCTAACAGACTATGCAAAATACCTAAATCTTAAAATACCTCAATTTGGATTTTTTTAAACTTTGAGCGACGAGCGGCACGGGTTAACGTCGTTTGATCGAGCTCAAATTTTGGCTCTCTCAATATCTGGAAAGGGGAATCGTTTTGTGGGGTCCAGACGAACAAGATTCTGACATTTTTTCCCCCCCATATGAGATCCGGTCACCCTAGTGCACACGCTGCGGATTCTGCATCCGCAGCGGATTTGGCCTCTGCGGATCCGCAGCAATTCTGCAGACAGTGTACAGTACCATGTAAGTCTATGGGACTTACAATCCGCAGTGCACATGCTGCGGTGTTTTCACTGCAGAAAAGCTGCGGTTTTAAATCGGCAGAAAGAACGATAATCGCCTGCGGTTTTACCTGCGGATCCGCACGGAAAAATCCGCTGGTGAATCTGCAGCGTGTGCACATAGCCTAAATGATAGATCTGCAACCTATTATTAGAAGACCGCAAGAAGCCACAAATCACAGCCGACATTGATTGACTATTGGCAATTGAACATTATGGCTACCAACCATGAACGACAAGTATGACAGCTCTCTGGAATCTAGAATGTGCACTCAGTATAAGTCACTCTGTCCTATCATCTCTTAGAAAACCTGCTTACGACAATCAATTACTCACTGGGAGCACTTCCATCTACATCTCCTTCTCATGCTCCTCAGTTGATCCAGAAGCTCACCCAGCTGTCTTCAGACTTCTTTCCCCAGCACTGAATTTTTTTCATAATGTGATAACATATTCCATCAAAATGCGAGGTGAATATGGGGGGAAAAGAATGTCATTATCATTGGGTACTCAATTTTTAATCAGTTGTTTTTCTGCAGTAGCAGAAGAGGGAACAAAATCTGAAATAAAAAACAAAATAAATGTTCATGAGATCGGAGGCATCTTCTAACGACATTGCTGTGAGACAGGCAATAATAGGTAGTATGGGGAAGCTGGTAGTGGGTTCAGAAAGGCTGTGACATATTGGAAGATGCAAGCATAGGTAATACTGGTAATCAGAATTAGAGATAAGCGAATTAGTTTGTTTTTTGTCTCCGAATCTGATTTTGACATATTCAGGCCATATTCAAACACTATTCGTGCCAAATGTATGTTTAATGATTGGTTCTGAACATATTCCGTAATTTCTACTCCCATTGACTGTAAGGACGTTCGACTGTGTTCGACAAATATTGCAAAAACAATATTTGATGTCGATCGTATTCAGAACCGAATCCGAACAAATTCGCTCATCTCTAATCAGAATTTGAAATGCTTCCTTCTATCATACTTCCCTGTAGAAGTAAATACAAACCTCCCAAACATTTGCCTCCCCTTTTTTGGGGATTAAGCCTCTCCCCAAATTCACCAAGGAACACCCAAAAAATGTTCCAGGAACTCCCACCATCAATGAGAATTTGCATGAGCACTACCCACTATGAGTCCCACGAAAATTTGGGCATCTGAGAGGATATGAGTACATAGTCCCCAAAGTAATCTCTGGGGTTTTTATTTAGTTCAGTTATATTTAGTAAAGACAGTGGGCTTAACACCTAGTACCATATGCTGCACTGGGATCTAGCTATACTATTCGGTTTGAGAAGCCAGAACATTATCTACGGGAAGTTATGGGAAGATCTGCAGATCATCACTGACGTATATAATAACTAAAGGCCTGTTAATTTCATGCTGTGACGGTTTTTGGTAAGTGGGAGGGGCCTCAAACTGTCCCTGGAGCTGGGATACTAACTATCCATGTCTTGGGGGTAGTTTTGTAGGTAGAGAGGACCGAGTCTCTGACCTTGCTATGCTCCTGTTAAACCCTAATATGTTCCCTCCCCCACCTCATTAGACATAGACTGAAATGTAAGGTAAACTAGACACAAAGAAAAAATAGGGATACCAGAAAACCTCTATCATACAAAAGCACTAACCAACAATAGGAAGAAGGATGGGGACAGGGAGGAATAAACTAAATGGGAAAAGGGACCAGGAGATAAACACACACGTACTACAGCAAGCAAATTACAGATTACAACTACAACAACTTCACTCCAACCACTTAGGTTTAGTACTCAGCAGAGAAAGACAAATATTTCACAGGCAGGGACTAAATGTCCAGAGCCAGTATACAGTTTTGCTCAAAAGTTTACATACCGCGGCAGAATTTTTGCTTTCTTGGCCTTTTTTCAGAGAATATGAATGATAACACCAAAACGTTTTCTCCACTCATGGTTAGTGGTTGAATGAAGCCATGTATTGTCAAGCTACTGTGGTTTCTCTTTTTAAATCATAATGAAAGCCCAAAACATCAAAATGGCCCTGATCAAAAGTTTACATACCCTGGTGATTTTGGCCTGATGACAAGCACAGAAGTTGACACAAATGGGTTTGACTGGATACTAAAGGTAACATCCTTACCTGTGACCTGTTTGTGTGTGCATAAAAGATGAGTGAGTTTCTGGGATCCAGACAGTCTCTTACATCTTTCATCCAGCCAGTGACGTTTCTGGATTGTGAGTCATGGGGAAAGCAAAAGAATTGTCAATGGATCTATGGGAAAAGGTAGTTGAATTGTATATAACAGTAAAGGGATACAAAAAGATATCCAAGGAATTGATAATGCCAGTCAGCAGCGTTCAAACTGTGATTAACAAATGGAAAATCAGGGACTCTGTAAAAACAAAACCACGGTCAGGTAGACCAATAGCAATTTTGTCCACAACTGCCATGAAAATTGTTCAGGATGCAAAGAAAAACCCACAAATAACATATGCTGAAATACTGGACTCTCTAAAAACTAGTGGTATGGCTGTTTCAAGGTGCTCAATAAGGAGGCACTTGAAGAAAAATGGGCTGCATGGTCAAGTGCCAGAAGAAAGCCATTACTGGACAAATGCCACAAAGTATCTTGCCTACAATATGCAAAACAGCACTGAGACAAGCCTCAAAACTTCTGAAACAATGTAATTTGGAGTGATGAGACCAAAGTTGAACTTTTTGGCAAGAACCATAAACGTTACATTTGGAGAGAGGTCAACAAGGCATATGATGAAAGGAACACCATTCCTACTACTGTAAAGCACGGAGGTAGATCGCTGATATTTTGGGGATGTGTGAGCTACAGGCACAGGAAACTTGGTCAAAGTTGAAGGAAAAATGAATGCAGCACATTATCATCAAATACTCCTGTGCATGGGACGTACTTGGACATTACAACATGACAACGATCCAAAACACAAGGCCAAGTCGACCTGTCATTGGCTACAGCAGAACAAAGTGAAGGTTCTGGAGTGGCCATCTCAGTCTCCTGACCTCAATATCATTGATCCACTATGGGGAGATCTCAAGCGTGCAGTTCATTCTAGACAGCCCAGGAATTTACAGGAACTGGAGGCTTTTTGCCAAGAAAAGTGGGCAGCTTTACCATCTGAGAAAATAAAGAACCTCATTCACAACTACCACAAAAGACTTCAAGCTGTCATTGATGTTATAGGGGGCAATACACAGTATTAAAAACTGGGTATGTAAACTTTTGATCAGGGTCATTTGGATGTTTTGGGTTGTCACTATGAGTTGAAAAGTGAAAACACAGTAGTTTGACAATAAATGGCATCACCCAACCACTAACCATGAGTGGAGAAAAACTTTTGGTGTTATCATTCATATTCTCTGAAAAAAGGCCAAGAAAGCAAAAATTCTGCCAGGGTATGTAAACTTTGAGCACAACTGTATATATAGGTAGCAAATGACAAGAATTTGCAGCTGAGAACAACCAGTTTGCATGGTCTCAGCAAGCATGGAAAGAGTCCTTAACCCTCTAAGCACCAAAGAAAAGGCAATCCATTTAAAATAAGACATGAATCACTCCATCTCTAAAGAGTGCAATTCATTACCCAACCTGACCGTCTAACTACAGTTCTTCCAGGGGGAAGTGACACTCTTTTGACAGTTACACAGGGCGATTACAGTCGCTCCTACACTTATATTTACCTTAATGGACGCTTCCTATTGCCTGTTCTTCTGTTTCTGCTGCAGAGATATAAAACCAAATTGATGATAAGGTTACTGTCACTTCAAGAATAAAGTTACATATCAGAGATAGAGAAGAATGGGGAAGACCTCTTACCTGAAAATTTCCAATGTTTTAATAACATTATCAATTTTTGTTTTATTAAATTACTATTTTTTTAATCCTTTTTAAATTTTGCCTTATATAGAAGTCATTGTACAGGAAACAATGCTTCTTAACATTATTTTCCTGTAAAGTCTAATTTCTCAGCAATTTTGAATGTTTTATTATTAATCCTCAAATTGGAGTAAAAGTGTACCACCATTGTTCTCAGTAGCCATCTGGGAGTCAGGGATGCTTCCAGGGGTCTTCCCCATGATGTTCTCCTTCCATTTACCACTTTTTCTTTTCCTTTTAGTATTTTCATTGCCCCCCAGACTTCTTTCCATGCTCGGTTCGAGTAACGAGCATCCAAGTATTTTAGTGTTTGCTCATCTCTAATTATTATGTCTTCAAAATCACATACAGCAGAAACATTGATGTCATAATATTATCCAGAACACCTAGAATGGTGCAGATAATAAAGAATGGAGCTGCTGTCAGACGTCAACCTCTCTCTGGTGTCTTTAAGTAACTGAGGTATCCAGGTGTCAGCCTTTCTGTTCTGTCCTTCAGTCACTGAAGCTGGACACCTGGAATGAGTGTCCTTCACATGAAGGAGGCAAGAACTGTAAAAATATGAAGGAATAGGGACTTAGATACACCCTGTATTAGGCCTCTTTCACACTTCAGTTTTTTGCATCAGTTCAAATCCGCCAAAAAGGCAGACAAGCGGATCCGTTCTGAACTGATGTGAACGGATGGCACAGGATCCGTTTTCAGACGGATCCCGAAAATGAGGAAATTTAAAGGAAACGCTGGAGAGAGAGAGATTTTTTTTTTTTTGTCCGGCAACCAGAAAGAATTTCGGGTTAAATGAGTGTCTGGAGGATCCGCCACAAAAAAAAACGTTGCAAGCTCCGTTTTGAAATCTTTGAGGATGGTGACGGACAGCAACTTTTGGCAGATCCTCAAAAGAAACGGATGCAACGGACGGCAATCCGTCACAATCCGTCATTAATGGAAGTCAATAGGGAAAAAAACGGATCCTCAAAAAAAAATGAGGATCCGTTTTTTTTCAAAACCTGGCGGATTGTGACTGATTGTAAAAAACTGAAGTGTGAAAGAGGCCTTAGAGATAAAGGAGGGTCTCATACATTCTGTTTCAACTGTCGTGTAGTGGTACCCCTAGATTCATAAAGACTATGCACTAGGTGCAAAAATTGCAAGCAGGGTCATCTATACACTCTTGAAGGCACCAACTGGAGTGCCTCATAAAAAACCTAAGAAAGAGTAATTGTGGAACTGCCACACTCATAAAGGCTTTGCACGCAAAGCCAGAAAAAAATTATAAGGAGGTGTGGAAAAATGGTAAGGAAAAGTTCGGGCTAATCCAAGCTTTGTTAATTTTTATAAGAAAGAGCCGTTTAGCACTTTCTGTTAACAGGCGAAAACGCCTGTCTATTTAGACCGCCCCTGGCGGCACTAAAAACTCGCTCAGACAAGACACTAGACACTCATTCCAGGAGTCCAGCTTTGAGACCCAATAGCTGAAAGTCGCAGCGGAATTAGGGAGCACACTGGTTTTGTCTGCCATGTATTGCTTGTTTATCTTTAAAAACTTTTCCCTCCTTGTCAAAAATACCCAGTCATCAGGGCCTGGATGCTGAGAGGGAGTCTTGAAATTGGCCCAGACCTTTGACAGCATATCCTGACTCTGCTGTACCTGGTCTGTGTCCATTCGCCTCTCCTCCTAGGTTGGGCAAGGAAACTTGCCCACTGCCACTAGCTTTGTCAGATGAGATTTTTTTTCAACATATTTTCCACAATGGCTTTCTGCTACAGCACTATTTTAGTAGACCTCTTCACTTCAGGAAGGAGAGATGCAAGGTTCTCCCTGTAGCGTGGGTCTAGCAGGGTGAACAACCAGTACACTTTTTTGGCCAAGATGAATGTAATACGAGGGTCACGGGAAAAGCAGCGGTACATAAAGTCTGCTTTGTGTGCCAAGGTCTCTACAACCAACACTTCCCTGTCTCTACCATGGTGACTACTCTCTATCTCCTACTCCATCTAGTCCTCCTCATTCCCCTCCTCAGCCCTTCTACGTAGAAGAGATGGTGGGATGAAACTTGTGTGGGTACTAGCCTCTGTTGCGTTTTCACCCAGCTACTGTTCCACTTCCTCCACCTCAGCCTCTACCTCCTCATTGTTACACAATCTGCAGTGAGCAGACGAGATGAGGCTGGGTAGTATCTCCCTGTCTTATGTCTTCCTCCATCTCCATCTAGTTCTCATGCAAAGCTTCATGTTTAATTCTCAGCAGCTTCTCTTTAAGTAAGCTTAGAAGTGGGATCGATGGGCTGACTATGGCGTCATCGCCGCTCACCATCTTTGTGCAGTCCTCAAAGTCATCGAGTACAAATGTTAGACATCTATGACCTCTCTTTAGTTATGTGCATAGGCTGACCAGAATACCAACGCAAATGAAAATTATAACACGGAGGACCGTGAAATTAAGTAATGAAGAACAAAGAGAAAAGATCCTCCAATAAAAATAATTTTTTTTTTAATTTTTATTTGGACATATAAGATAAACAGAATTGGCAAACCATACTAGAAATGAAATAGCATGAAAAAACATACAGCCTCTGGGTGAAAAACACTTTTTCATAAATGAGGTAAAATATAATTTTACACATAAATATGCAAACTGGCAACAAATAATCATATGGATCTCACAGAGCACATATTTTTGCATAAATGAGGTAGAATGTAATTTTACACAAAAATATGCAAGTTAGCAAAAGATAATCACATAGATCTCACAGAGCACATGTTTTCAATAAATAAACAACCTGCATTAAAGTGCATAAATGCGTTTTCCAAACATTGCTGGTTTCTCACATTCAATCATTCCCCATGCGGGAAATAGCCGCAATATAAAGTTATAAGATTATTTTGAAAATTTATCATGGGTAAATAAATGTGAAAAATGCACCTTGTGCATTAGACAATATACACAAATATTTCAAACATTATAAATTTCTCACATCTCATCCCTCTCCAAGGGAAATGTCCCACAATACAAAGGTCATACAAAAATATATACAGATTTATGAGGGGAGAAAGGATAGATGTGAAAAAAATATATCTCATGGCTCCATTATTAATATACTGATGAGAATCGTTACCAGAAAGGATCACCCAGGGACCCCCTGACGTGCGTTTCGATATGAATATCTTCCTCAGAAGGGGTGCTGAACCTCCCATTTCATATAAAATGATAATGTCATTCACCTGTGGAAAATCTACCTCCAAACGTCATCACGGGTTCCCAGTACACCGGAAGTGTGTTCCCCTGAAAAATCGCCGTCGTGCCGTCAGCACAACTGACAGAAGTGCACCTTCAAACATAATCCCGGCGACAGCTCTCCCATATCAAAGATGTGAGAAACTTATAATGTTTGAAATATTTGTGTATATTGTCTAATGCACAAGGTGTATTTTTCACATTTATCTACCCCTGATAAATTTTCAAAATAATCTTATAACTTTATATTGCAGGCTATTTCCCGCATGAGGAATGATTGAATGTGAGAAACCAGCAATGTTTGGAAAACGCATTTATGCACTTTAATGCAGGTTGTTTATTTATTGAAAACATGTGCTCTGTGAGATCTATGTGATTATCTTTTGCTAACTTGCATATTTTTGTGTAAAATTACATTCTACCTCATTTATGCAAAAATATGTGCTCTGTGAGATCCATATGATTATTTGTTGCCAGTTTGCATATTTATGTGTAAAATTATATTTTACCTCATTTATGAAAAAGTGTTTTTCACCCAGAGGCTGTGTGTTTTTTCATGCTATTTCATTTCTAGTATGGCTTGCCGATTCTGTTTATCTTATATGTCCAAATAAAAATGTAAAAATTTTTTATTTTTATTGGAGAACCTTTTCTCTTTGTTCTTCATAACCAGAATACCAGTGGGTATGTTGGAGCCCTGCCAGTATATGCAGTGTGGAGTCCCAACACGTTGTGATGTTGCACACCAGTCGGCAAGCTGGCACTTGTATTAGATGCTGCAGCACTGCTAGAGCAGTGGAATCAGCTATCCAACCGACCACCTGTTCTAACTGCTCTGGCTTAAGAAGTGGTGTATCGTTCCTCCCTGCAAAGTAGGACAGGAACCTATGTGTCGAGGATGGGCGTATTTCTTGTTCTCCAGCAACAGGCATAGTCGAACTATCCTCGGCGTCTGCGTTCACCATCATCAGCACTTCCACTTTCCTTACTGCATGCCTTACACATTTCATAATTGCTATGTCTCCTGAAACCATGTTTATTTTCGGTGAAGCAGAAGTCCAGCGAGGGTGATATCCTTAAAAAAAACAAATGATATTTGAGAGGGGAGCAAGATCACACTAAATATCAAAAAAGAAGCAACAAAGATCAGCTCACCTCCTCTCCAGTCCCACCACGCAGATCATGCAGTGCTGCAAGTAGTATGAAGGTGAAGCAGAAGTCCATCAAGGGTGATATCCATAAAAAAACAAATGATATTTGAGAGGGGAGCAAGATCGCACTAAATATCAAAAAAGCAACAAAGGTCAGCTCAAAGTAGTATGAAGTTGAAGCAGAAGTCCAGCGAGGGTGATATCCATAAAAAAATGACATTTGAGAGGGGAGCAAGATCATACTAAATATAAAAAAAAAGCAACAAAGATCAGCTCACCTCCTCTCCAGTCCCACCGTGCAGATCATGCAGTGCTGCAAGTAGTATGTAGTTGAAGCAGAAGTCCAGCGAGGGTGATATCCATAAAAAACAAATGATATTTGAGAGGGGTGCAAGATCACACTAAATATCAAAAAAGAAGCAATAAAGATCAGCTCACCTCCTCTCCAGTCCCACCACGCGGATCATGCAGTTCTGCAAGTGGTATGAAGGTGACGCAGAAGTCCAGCGTGGGTGATATCCATAAAAAAAAATATTTGAGAGGGGTACAAGATTGCACTAAATATGAAAAAGAAGCAACAAAGATCAGCTCACCTGCTCTCCAGTCCCACCGTGTGGATCATGCACTGCTGCAAGTAGTATGAAGGTGAAGAAGAAGTCCAGCGAGGGTGATATCCATAAAAAAAACAAATGGTTGAGAGGGGAGCAAGATCGCACTAAATATCAAAAAAGAAGCAACAAAGATCAGCTCACCTCCTCTCCAGTCCCACCGCTTGGATCATGCAGTGCTGCAAGTCCCTGTACCTTGTCTGTTTCTCTGTCTGAACTCCGTCTTACCTCTGTCTGTCAGTCTCCTTGTCTGTGGTTCCTTTCCCTGCTGTGTCCTTCCGTGTCTTCCCTGTCTACTTTGCACTCTTGCCGGCTCCGCCTACTCCGCACTCTTGCAGGCTCCGCCTACTCCGCACTCTTGCCGGCTCCGCCTACTCTTCACTCCTGCGGCTCTGCCTACTCCGCACTCCTGAGGCTCTGCCTACTCCGCACTCCTGCCGCTCCGCCTACTCCGCACTCCTGCACTCCTGTTCCAACACTCTCCACTCTTTCCTGCCTATATCGTTACCTGCATCTGTTGTGTGAACAGGCACCTGTCTGTTCCTTCTCATACCACGCCTGCCTGTGCCTCCATGCCGTGCCCGCCTGTCCTGTGTCTCCAGGCCGTGCCCGCCTGTCCTGTGGCTCCAGGCCCTTCCCGCCTGCCCTGTGTCTCCAGGCCATGCCGGCCTGCCTTGTGTCTCAAGCCGTGCCGGCCTGCCCTGTGTCTCAAGCCATGCCTGCTTGCCCTGTGTCTCAAGTCGTGCCTGCTTGCCCTGTGTCTCAGCCTGCTTGTCACTCGCACCTGTCCAGGTGTCCTGTTCCCGAGTGAGATTAGCAGCCACAGCCAGACACCACCCTGGAGTGGCACCCGGCAGCTACCTGCCGCACAAGCCTGACCTCACCATCAGAGGCTCCAGTGAAGACCAAGGTAGCTGTCGTAGTCACGCCCCTTCCAGGGTAGTCTGGTTTGTGGCACAGTGGGGCCACAACCCCCTGGCTCATGCCAATCAGCCAAGGCGCGAGCGTGACAGTTTGCACAGGCCATGGTCCCCTCTGAGCCCCATGCGCTCTCAGAGCATGATGAACTTTCTCTCTGCCTGGATGAGCATCTGGAAGAATTTGTTCTGCCTTGCCTGGTTCCGATTGTTGAGACTTCTGAACCCATCATTGTCTCCAATGCCCTATACAATCAGCTCCTGGCTTATGAGAAGCTCGACCCTGCAGATCCTCCAAGGTTCTATGGAAATCCTAAGGAATGCCAAGGGTTCCTGGAGCAGTGCCTGCGGTACATTGAGTGGAATCCAGCCTGTTTCCCCTCTGATTGGGTCAAAGTGGGATATATAATGTCCTACTTAGCAGGAGAAGCTTTGATGTGGATCTGTCCCCTCTGGGAAGCAGGGGATCCTATTATCACGGACCTAGAGGCCTTCCTAGTGGCCTTCCGTAAAGTCTTTGGTGTGCCTTGCCCAGCTGCTCCTGCAAAGTCTTCCCTTTCTAGGTCTGAGAGGCGGTCCAGACGGGCGAAACCCATGAGAAAAATGTCACGTCGAACCACGACCGCACAAGACCCTCCTGTTCCTCCATCCATCAAGGCAGCTACCCGAGTAAAACCCAAGACGACTGATAAGGGTGGGCTGGTAAAACAACAGCCTGAATCCAGTCGTAAGATGGGCATTCAGTATTGCTGCGGTTGTGTGGAACACCCGGACGGCTACTGTCCGAAGGAGCTCAAGCTCCAAAACCTTGGGTCAGTGGGAGAGGCTGCCCTTGGTATGAGACCCTCCTCCTCACTAAGATCGGTGACTGTTCCTGTGCCTTGTGGGAGCTTCGGCCCTGCAGATGTGTTAAAGCTGCAAGCCAGACGGAGTCTGTGTAGGGTTCCTGTTCCACAGGTCCAGAATCCTGTGAAGGCGTTTGGTGATGGTCGTGCCGTACTTATGAACAGTCCAGTGTCGAAGCAACAACAACAGCTCCAAATCAGAGCGTTATATTTGGAGAAGTTTATTTTTCACTCGTTGACCAGTTTGCCCATCGGTCCTTCTGAGCCAGGTACTCTACTGCCCGTTCCGGTCTGAAGACCCAGCGTGGTGCCGCACTTGGAGCTACCTAGTCACCAAAGGTATTTAGTTCCACTGTTGCAAGGTCAGGTTACAGTGTTGTTACCTTCCCCATCTGTTCTACTGGCTATTGGGTCATGGGGTGCTGATGTCACTGAAGAAAAGGAAGCAGTGGCACCCTCTCCACACACCTCCTGTGACCAGTTCCCAGAAGCATCCCTGTCGCTTGAAAATTTTTCTCTAGGCCATGGGCAGAAGATGGATCCTGTAAGGATGCCTTCAGATTCCATGTGGCAGGTGGATGAAGACGTTGGAGCAGAAGCTCTTGTACATCTGCTTTTTACCAACCCAGAGGAACAGGTCCAGTTTTCTTCTGATAACGGGCGAAGGATGGATCCAGTGTGGGTACCCTCAACTTCTAGTTGGCCGGCTAAGGAAGATACTAAGGAGGAGGTCCAATTTACTTGGCATAATGGGCTGAAGTTGGACTCAGTGAAAGTGTCTTCAGTTCCCAGGGGGACGGCTGATGTAGAGGTCGAGACAGAAGCTGCCAAACCCCAGCTTTCTGCTAACCAGGAGGAGGAGGTCCTGGTCCTCGTATCTTCAGTGTTGGGAGCTGACCTCGCTGGGCACAAAGAAACTTGGCAACCTGAAATCCCTGATGTCACACTTGCTTCATCCTACCCGAGGAATGCTAAGATGCCTCTGACTGTGTGTGCCCCTATCCTTCTTCTACAAGTTATTCTGGTGGGCTTGAAGAACAGGGGCCGTAAAGGGGGGGTACTGTAACAACCCTGCTGGCATCACTGCATGGCCTCCCATCCCCACACATCAACTTAGTCATTGCTCCAGGTCATGCGGTGATTTCTGTCTGCTGCCAGCCCCATGCGCTATGCCTCTTGTTAACCTGCTTTCTCTCTTCATGTTTCCTGATTGTGTGTATAGGGGGGCGGCACCTGAACTCTCTGCTTCTTATGCAGTCAGGGTGCACCGGTCTAAGCTGTCCCCGACCAATCACCTGGAGTTCTTTACTATATAGGGTCACCACACCCACTAACTCTTGCCTGTGCAATATCTCAACTCAGTTAGCTCCTTGCTGCTGAGGAAGCCAGGCCCTGTCCTATGTCTCGCCTTCTCAGAGAGGCTTTTCTCCTAGCTTTGTCTAGTATTCTCTGTCTGCCTGCCATGAGGCGTATATCCTGGTTACAGTCTTGTCCTAGCCTTGTCTGAGTACTTGCCTGGTACTTCTCTGCTCGCCCTCCAGGAGGCAGAATACCCTGGTCCCTGTATCCTTTGGTCCCTGTATCTTGTCTTGTACTGTTTCTCTGTCTGAACTCAGTCTTACCTCGGTCTGTCAGTCTCTTTGTCTGTGGTTCCTTTCCCTGCTGTGTCTTTCCCTGTGTCTTCTGTCATGAACTCATTTTCTGCTCCACCAGTTGAGAGTTCCTCTTCCGTTCTCCCTCTGGTGGTGACAGGAGGTAGTGCGGTTGGTTTAAGTGGTAGTGATCTGCCACCTGATGAGGAAGATAACGATTGGATCTCTGGAGTATCAGACTGGATATAAGACAGCTGACGCCCTATCCGGGTGCTGGTGATTCAGTCTGCTTCTCAGGTCCTAGACTTCAGCTCTCTTCCAGTCTTCTCAAGTTAAGTTTGTTTTTTGCTATTGTTCACACTTGCGCTTGTTGGTCAATTCAATTTTTTGTGTAATCAGCCTGCCCCTGCTGGGGCTATGTTGAAATTCCACTCCTATTAATCAGTATTTGCAAATCTGCTTTTTTGTCCCTTATTAGATTGGCCTCTTTTTTGCTCTGTCTCAGAATATTTCAGAGTGCTGATATAGGTTTAGAAGTCTAGTGACTTCAGGGTTAATTTTGCTATTTGAAGTGTTGGACAATATTTTTGTAGGTTTTTTTTGGCAGATTGCAGACAGTGTCTTTCCTTTTCTGTCCTTTTTAGTTAGCCGGGCCCCATCATTTCCTCAGCCTATTTTTCCTGCCTTTGTTTGTATTTTCATCTTGTTTCACCGTCAATACATGTGGGGGGCTGTCTTTCCTATGGGGTCTGCTCTGGGGCAGTTAGTTTTCCTCTTTTACTGCTTTAGGCTTATGTAGTTCTCCGGTTGTGTAGAGGCGTCTAGGACCAACGTAGGAACGCTCCACGACTGCTGCTAGTTGTGCGGTTAAGATCAGGGATCTGCAATCTGCATAGTTACCAACTTCTATGGTTTTCTGAGACTTAGCTTGTTGTCTTTTTTCCTCCTCTGTTTCCCATTCATAACAGAATCACCAGCCACACCACAGATTCTAGGGTACTCAAAAGCAGGAAAGAATTGTTGGGGGGAAAAAAAAAAGTGTCAAAATTTTTTTTTTTTAATTATGGATTTTTTCCTCTTTTTCTCTGGGGCCGTAGGAGGATTTTTTTCCTAATGGAGATTAAGCAACTGTCTGATCGTGTGGAGCAGCTTGCTGCTGAAGTACAGGGAATTTCCACCTACCTTATTCAGTCACATGCTGCTGAACCCAAGATTCCTACTCCTGATGTGTTTTCTGGGGATCGGTCTAAATTTCTGAATTTTAAGAATAATTGTAAATTATTTCTTGCTTTGAAGCCTAACTCATCGGGGAGCTCTGTGCAGCAGGTTAAAATTGTCATCTCCTTGCTGTGCGGCGATCCCCTGGATTGGGCTTTTTCTCTGACACCTGAAAATCCTATTCTGACTAATGTGGATGCATTTCTTCAGGCCTTGGGGTTGTTGTATGATGAACCTAATGCCGTTGATCAAGCTGAGAGAACCCTGTTGGCATTAAACCAGGGTCAGGATCCTGCAGAGTTGTACTGTCAAAAATTCCAAAAGTGGGCGGTCCTTAATACATGGAATGATAGTGCATTGGCAGCTCTCTTTTGGAAGTGTTTGTCAGAGACCGTAAAAGATGTTATGGTGGGATTTCCTGTTCCCTCTGGTCTGGATGGCTATATGTCATTAGCCATTCAAGTTGATCGGCGTTTACGTGAACGTAAAACTACACGGGAGGCGCTGCCACCTTTTGAACAAATGTATGAACCTATGGAATGTGATGGGGTTTTGTCTAGGGCGCAACGTCGGGAATTTAGAAAGCGTAATAAGCTGTGTTTTTTCTGTGGAGACGCCTCTCATACTATTTCTTTCTGCCCTAAATGAGAGAAACGTTTTGCACACACATTTGCTGTGGGCAGTATACAACCTAAGTTCCTTTTGGCAATTACTCTGATCTGCTCCTTGTCCACATTTTCCACTAAGGCTTTTGTGGATTCAGGAGCAGCTCTGAATCTGATGGATTTGGACTTTGATAAACGTTGAGGTTTGTCCATGACGCCGCTGCAGACGCCAATTCCTTTGAGGGGTATTGATGCCACTCCTTTGGCGGAGAATAAACCTCAGGTTTGGACCCAGGTGATAATGCGAGTTTCCCCAGACCACTAAGAAAATTGTACATTTTTGGTGCTGCATAATTTGCATGATACTATTGTCCTGGGGTTCCCCTGGTTGCAAACTCATAACCCAGTTTTGGATTGGAAATCTGTGTCTGTGGTGAGTTGGGGTTGTCAGTGTGTTCTTAGGGACGCTCCTGTTTTCTCCCCCTCTCCTCAGTCTCACGATATTCCTGATTATCTGGCTGATTTCTCTGATGTTTTTAGTGAGAGTAAGTCTGCGTCTTTGCCTCCTCACAGGAGTTATGACTGTGCAATTGAGTTGATGCCTGGGTGTAAATTTCCCAAGGGTCGGCTTTTCAACTTATCTGTACCCGAACATGAGAACATGATTCTATGCAATGCTATATTAAGGAGTCGTTGGAGAAGGGTCATACTAGACCATCCTCATCACCGTTAGGCGCTGGGTTTTTTTGTGGCCAAGAAAGATGGTTCATTAAGACCGTGTATTGATTATCGTTCCCTTAACAAGATGACGGTTAAATATCAGTACCCGTTACCGCTGATGTCTGATTTATTCTCCAGAGTTAAGAGTGCCTGCTGTTTTACTAAGCTTGACCTCAGGAGGGCGTATAATCTTATTCGCATTAAGCACGGGGATGAATGGAAGACGGCGTTTAATACTCCGGAGGGACATTTTGAGTACCTGGTGATGCCTTTTGGGTTCTCTAATGCCCTTTCTGTCTTCCAATCCTTTATGAATGATATTTTCCGAGACTTTGTGGATAAGTTTTTGATCATCTATCTGGATGATATTTTGATCTTTTCTAGTGATTGGGATTCCCATGTGGAACATGTCCGGACTGTGTTCCGGATTTTGAGGGAGAATTCCCTGTTTGTTAAGGGATCGAAGTGCCTCTTTGGTGTACAGAGGATTTCATTTTTGGGATTTATCTTGTCTCCATCGACTATTGAAATGGACCCGGCCAAGGTACAGGCCATTTATGATTGGGTTCAGCCTACTTATTTGAAGGCTCTCCAGAAGTTTTTGGGTTTTTCTAATTTCTATTGTAAATTTTAGAGTTGAGCGAAACGGGTCGAAAACTTTCAAAAGTCACCGACTTTTGGCAAAGTCGGGTTTCATGAAACGAAACCCGACCCTAGGATGAGATCGGCCACGAGGTAGGCGACTTACGCGCCAAAGTCGCGTTTCAAAAGTTTGTTTTGCGCTCTTTTTCAGCCAATCAGGATCCACGGACACTGTGGGCAACGTGATGACATAGGCACGGGTCACCACCATCTTTCAGAAGGGCATGCAAGTGATTGGCTTGCTTTGGTGGGCGTCACAGGGGGTATAAAAGGGCGTGCACGCCGACCGCCATCTTACTTCTGCCGATCTTAGCATAGGGAGAGGTTGCTGCTGATTCTGTAGGGAGAGCGTTAGGCAGGGAAGAAGAAAAAAAAACTGCTTCTGCTGCTAGCGATTGTGCCTGTACAACACACCAGTCACTGTGTGTGCAGTGCAAGGGGAGGCTATATTGTGGTGTATCAGTGGTGTTGGTTGTTGGGCTGCCTTCTAAGGCTTCCTGACAGCTGCATTGCTGTTTACCCACTGCTCTGCAAACTGCTTTTTTAAAAGCAATCCCAATTTTTTTTTTTGTCCTGCTGAGGTACTGAGCTGCAAATTGCTTTTTTAAAAGCAATCCCAATTTTTTTTTTTGTCCTGCTGAGGTACTGAGTGTGCATTTTTTCACACCATACAGCGGTGTACGCTCCTCACACAGTACCGTGTAACGGCTGTTATCACAGCCACAGTGAAGCTATCTGTGTCACTCTGTGAGAATAAGTCGAGGACATGATCCGTTCTTACAGACCTGCACTCTAGGGAGATTCCTATTCTGCCCAATTCTACATACACCTTGTAGTTTGTGATACACTAGCCAATTTCTGCCTGTGACATGGCGCTCAGATATTCAGTGGGCTTCACACAATCCCAAAGTGTCCAGTATCCACTACTGTGTGTGCAGAAATTCAAAATCTCACTTATCCTCTAGTCACTTTTGTCACAGCTGTGCCATCGAGCCTGTGACATAGCGCTCAGATATTCAGTAGGCCTCACACAATCCAAGAGTGTCCAGTATCCACAAGTGTCTGCAGAAATTCAAAATCTCCCTTATCCTCTAGTCACTTTTGTCACAGCTGTGCCATCGAGCCTGTGACATAACACTCAGATATTCAGTGGGCCTCACACAATCCAAAAGTGTCCAGTGTCCACTAGTGTGTGCAGAAATTCAAAATCTCACTTATCCTCTAGTCACTTTTGTCACAGCTGTGCCATCGAGCCTGTGACATAGCGCTCAGATATTCAGTGGGCCTCACACAATCCAAGAGTGTCCAGTGTCCACAAGTGTCTGCAGAAATTCAAAATCTCCCTTATCCTCTAGTCACTTTTGTCACAGCTGTGCCATCGAGCCTGTGACATAGAGCTCAGATATTCAGTGGGCCTCACACAATCCAAAAGTGTCCAGTGTCCACTAGTGTGTGCAGAAATTCAAAATCTCACTTATCCTCTAGTCATTTTTGTCACAGCTGTGCCATCGAGCCTGTGACATAGCGCTCAGATATTCAGTGGGCCTCACACAATCCAAAAGTGTCCAGTGTCCACTAGTGTGTGCAGAAATTCAAAATCTCACTTATCCTCTAGTCACTTTTGTCACAGCTGTGCCATCGAGCCTGTGACATAGCGCTCAGATATTCAGTGGGCCTCACACAATCCAAAAGTGTCCACTGTCCACTAGTGTGTGCAGAAATTCAAAATCTCACTTATTCTCTAGTCACTTTTGTCACAGCTGTGTCATCGAGCCTGTGACATAGCGCTCAGATATTCAGTGGGCCTCACACAATCCAAAAGTGTCCAGTGTCCACTAGTGTGTGCAGAAATTCAAAATCTCACTTATCCTCTAGTCACTTTTGTCACAGCTGTGCCATCGAGCCTGTGACATAGCGCTCAGATATTCAGTGGGCCTCACACAATCCAAAAGTGTCCAGTGTCCACTAGTGTGTGCAGAAATTCAAAATCTCACTTATCCTCTAGTCACTTTTGTCACAGCTGTGCCATCGAGCCTGTGACATAGCGCTCAGATATTCAGTGGGCCTCACACAATCCAAGAGTGTCCAGTGTCCACTAGTGTGTGCAGAAATTCAAAATCTCCCTTATCCTCTAGTCACTTTTGTCACAGCTGTGCCATCGAGCCTGTGACATAGCGCTCAGATATTCAGTGGGCCTCACACAATCCAAAAGTGTCCAGTGTCCACTAGTGTGTGCAGAAATTCAAAATCTCACTTATCCTCTAGTCACTTTTGTCACAGCTGTGCCATCGAGCCTGTGACATAGCGCTCAGATATTCAGTGGGCCTCACACAATCCAAAAGTGTCCTGTGTCCACTAGTGTGTGCAGAAATTTAAAAATCTCACTTATCCTCTAGTCACTTTTGTCACAGCTGTGCCATCGAGCCTGTGACATAGTGCTCAGATATTCAGTGGGCCTCACACAATCCAAGAGTGTCCAGTATCCACAAGTGTCTGCAGAAATTCAAAATCTCCCTTATCCTCTAGTCACTTTTGTCACAGCTGTGCCATCGAGCCTGTGACATAGCGCTCAGATATTCAGTGGGCCTCACACAATCCAAAAGTGTCCAGTGTCCACTAGTGTGTGCAGAAATTCAAAATCTCACTTATCCTCTAGTCATTTTTGTCACAGCTGTGCCATCGAGCCTGTGACATAGCGCTCAGATATTCAGTGGGCCTCACACAATCCAAAAGTGTCCAGTGTCCACTAGTGTGTGCAGAAATTCAAAATCTCACTTATCCTCTAGTTACTTTTGTCACAGCTGTGCCATCGAGCCTGTGACATAGCGCTCAGATATTCAGTGGGCCTCACACAATCCAAAAGTGTCCAGTGTCCACTAGTGTGTGCAGAAATTCAAAATCTCACTTATCCTCTAGTCACTTTTGTCACAGCTGTGTCATCGAGCCTGTGACATAGCGCTCAGATATTCAGTGGGCCTCACACAATCCAAGAGTGTCCAGTGTCCACAAGTGTCTGCAGAAATTCAAAATCTCTCTTATCCTCTAGTCACTTTTGTCACAGCTGTGCCATCGAGCTTGTGACATAGCGCTCAGATATTCAGTGGGCCTCACACAATCCAAAAGTGTCCAGTGTCCACTAGTGTGTGCAGAAATTCAAAATCTCACTTATCCTCTAGTCACTTTTGTCACAGCTGTGCCATCGAGCCTGTGACATAGCGCTCAGATATTCAGTGGGCCTCACACAATCCAAAAGTGTCCAGTGTCCACTAGTGTGTGCAGAAATTCAAAATCTCACTTATCCTCTAGTCACTTTTGTCACAGCTGTGCCATCGAGCCTGTGACATAGCGCTCAGATATTCAGTGGGCCTCACACAATCCAAAAGTGTCCAGTGTCCACTAGTGTGTGCAGAAATTCAAAATCTCACTTATCCTCTAGTCACTTTTGTCACAGCTGTGCCATCGAGCCTGTGACATAGCGCTCAGATATTCAGTGGGCCTCACACAATCCAAAAGTGTCCAGTGTCCACTAGTGTGTGCAGAAATTCAAAATCTCACTTATCCTCTAGTCACTTTTGTCACAGCTGTGCCATCGAGCCTGTGACATAGCGCTCAGATATTCAGTGGGCCTCACACAATCCAAAAGTGTCCAGTATCCACTACTGTGTGCAGAAATTCAAAATCTCACTTATCCTCTAGTCACTTTTGTCACAGCTGTGCCATCGAGCCTGTGACATAGCGCTCAGATATTCAGTGGGCCTCACACAATCCAAAAGTGTCCAGTGTCCACTAGTGTGTGCAGAAATTCAAAATCTCCCCTGTCCTATAGTCACCTTGTACCTTGTTTTACATTACTATATAGTTTGTTGGATTTTGTCTACATTTCTACAAAAAATGAGGAAGTCTGGTGGAAGAGGCCGTGGAATTGGGCGGGGGTTGGCAGCTGGTAATGATGGTGTTGGTGGTGGATCTGATGGTAGCGGCAAGAGCAAAATAGGACCGAATGCAGGAGGTGTTGAGCCTGCGTCATCGTCTGGCTCCATAAGGCTTCGAAGGCTTAGTTTTCTAGGAGTTGGCAAACCGCTTTTAAAGCCAGAGCATCAGGAAAAAGTTTTGTCTTACATTGCTGACTCAGCCTCCAGCTCTATCGCCTCCTCTTCTTCAGTTGTAAAAAGTAAAAGCACTGAGTCGTCATTGGAGGCTCATGTTCATGAACCACACCTTTCCTTGTGTCCTTCACCCCAACCAAGATTGAAGGATGACGCAGGCCATACTACTGATTACTCCATGGAGTTGTTTTCACATACCATGCCTGGATTATCAAGTGAAATGGTGAATTACCCAGGCCAAGATGAATCTGACATGGAGTGCACTGATGCACAGCCGCTGATGGATGATTCTGCTGGTACACTCACTCAGAGCACTACATTGTCCTCGCAGTGTACAGAGCCAGATTCTGACCCTGATGAGACTCAGGTGCCCCTTCCCGCACACTATACCACCATACACGGTGACACAGAGGAAGGTGCACATGACATTGAAGAGGAGGTGATGGATGACCCAGTTGTTGACCCAGATTGGCATCCATTGGGGGAAGAGGGTGCTGCTTCCAATAGCTCAGATGAGGAGCATCCACAGCAGACATCGACATCGCAACAGCTGTTATCTGGCAGGCCCGGAGCACTCCAAAGATAGGTTCCAAAAATCAAAAGAGTTGCTGGACAGCTTGTCCAGAGGGTCAAAAGATCAAAGCGTGCTAGGCCGCAAAATGTCTGCCAAAGTAGGAAGAGTGCAGTGTGGCACTTTTTTGAACAAAATCCTCATGATCAGGCCAAGGTTATCTGTAAGAAGTGCGCAAAGACCTTTAGCCGAGGGAAAAATCTGAAAAATTTGAATACCAGTTGCATGCTTAGACATTTAATCAGCATGCACTTGCAAGCGTGGACACAACACCAAACCTCAAGTGCCACATGTGCAACTGATCACAATGAAGGTAGTCAGCAACGCTATATTGTTTCCCCCACTGTAAGCCCACCGGTTAGCACATCAGCAAATGTTGAGGTGTCGTTGCAAGGCCACAGCAGTCAGGGAATCCCACTGTTATATCAACGAAAGACTGATTCTAGGCCATCAGAAAGAACACCAACTCCATCACCATCATCAACCCTCTCTCAGTCCGCCCTGTCCACCGCTACTTCCACCATATGCAGCTCTCAAGTCCATGGAATACAAGGACAGAACAATGGAAAGGACACCATTGTAGGCATTTACTACAGGCCGCCTGTGCAAGCCGAAGATATAGATGAACTCTTTATGCATCAGATGGCCAAGTTCTCCAAAAAATATGACATAGTTGTCATGGGAGATTTCAACTATCCAGACATTTGCTGGGAAGCTCTCTCAGGCAAAACTAACAGGTCAAGGAAATTCTTATCCTCTCTTGCTGACAACTTTATCTTCCAAAAGGTAAGGGAGAAAACAAGGGGAACTGCTACCTTGTATCTAATCCTTATAAACAGGGAGGAAATGGTTGAGGAGGTAAAAGTGGCTGGGACCCTAGGAGGTAGCGACCATGCTATTTTAGAATTTTGGATTACTAGAGGTGGAAGACCTGTGAAGACTCAGACGTCAAGGTTAGATTTCAGAAAGGCAGATTTTAAGGGATTCAGAAAGAGAATTGGAGGGATCCAATGGCTGGATATCCTTAAAGACAAAAATGTCCAGGAAGGATGGGAAATCTTGAAAAATGAAATTCTCAAAGCACAGTTGTTAACAATTCCAAAAAGAGGGAAGAATAGGAAGCATTTAAGGAAACCAGGATGGATGAACACAGAACTTAAGCACATGCTAAAAAGGAAGAAAAAAATGTTTATAAAATGGAAAGAGGGAGGCATATCTAAAGAAGAATATAATGCTGTCTGCAGTACCTGCAGGGAACAAATCAGATTATCTAAAGCTGAAAATGAACTGAGGCTTGCAAGAGATGTCAAAAGCAATAATAAAGGATTTTGGGGATATGTCAAAAGTAAAAGAAAAGTCAAAGATGCTATAGGATTTTTACAGGATGAAAATGATGAAATGGTAAGACAGGATGTTGAGAAGGCTGAACTTTTAAATTCCTATTTTGCATCTGTTTTCTCTCAGAAAGGAAATGCAACATCAACTGTTATTCACTGTCCTATTAAGGGAATAGAAGAATCCAGGATATCTATAAACAGAAAGATAGTGAGGAAACACTTAGCTTACCTAAATGAATTCAAGTCTCCAGGTCCAGATGAATTACACCCCAGAGTACTGAAGGAGATAGCAGAAGAAATTTTTGAACCCCTCTCCATAATCTTTGAAAATTCTTGGAGAACAGGAGAAGTGCCAGAAGACTGGAGAAGAGCAAATGTTGTTCCTATCTTCAAAAAGGGGAAGAAGGTGGACCCAGGCAACTATAGGCCGGTGAGTCTGACTTCTATACCAGGAAAGATCTTTGAACAAATTATTAAACAACATGTATGTCAATACCTGGATAAGAATGAAGTGATTAAACAGAGTCAGCATGGGTTTGTAACTAATAAGTCATGTCAGACTAACTTAATTTCCTTCTATGACGGTATCACTGATTGGGTGGATCAAGGAAATGCTGTAGATATAGTATATCTTGACTTCAGCAAAGCATTTGACAAAGTCTCTCATACAATCCTTATTGAAAAAATGACTAAGTATGGAATGGACAAGGCAACTGTTAGGTGGATTCATAACTGGCTTAGTGATTGGACCCAAAGAGTGGTCGTAAATGGCTGCACATCCAGTTGGAAGAATGTCTCAAGTGGGGTACCACAGGGCTCTGTCCTGGGCCCTGTATTGTTCAACATCTTTATCAACGATTTAGATGAAGGAATTGAGGGTAAACTGATTAAATTTGCTGATGACACAAAGCTAGGAGGGATAGCTAATACTAGAGAAGAGAGAGAGAGGATTCAAAAAGATTTAAATAAACTGGAGAAGTGGGCAGCAACTAACAGAATGGTTTTTAACAGGGAGACATGCAAAGTACTACATCTGGGCAATAAAAATGAAAAAAGCATATATAGAATGGGAGGAATAGGGCTAAGTGACAGCACATGTGAAAAAGACTTGGGTATACTAATAGATCACAGACTGAATATGAGTCAACAGTGTGATGCAGCAGCAAAAAAGGCAAATGCAATTCTAGGATGTATTAACAGAAGCATACAGTCTAGATCACGTGAAGTCATTATTTCCCTCTACTCCTCTTTGGTCAGACCTCATCTGGAATATTGTGTCCAGTTTTGGGCACCACATTTTAAAAAAGACATCAACAAACTGGAGCAAGTTCAGAAAAGAGCGACCAGAATGGTGACCGGTCTGCAAACCCTGTCTTATGAGGAAAGGTTGCAGGATTTGGGAATGTTTAGTTTGCAAAAGAGAAGACTGAGAGGAGACTTAATAGCTGTCTACAAATATCTAAAGGGCTGTCACATTGTAGAAGGATCAACTTTATTCTCATTTGCACAAGGAAAGACTAGAAGCAATGGGAAGAGACACAGATTAGATATTAGAAAAAACTTTTTGACAGTTAGAGTGATCAATGAGTGGAACAGGCTGCCACGAGAAGTGGTGAGTTCTCCTTCAATGGAAGTCTTCAAACAGAGGCTGGACAGACATCTGACTGGGATGATTTAGCGAATCCTGCTTTGAGCAGGGGGTTGGACCAGATGGCCCAGGAGGTCCCTTCCAACTCTACGATTCTATGATTCTATGATTCTATGATTCTATGATTCCAGCTCACCCTCCCAGACACTATGAGTAGGTCAAGAAAGTACTCAGTCTCTCATCCGCGTACACTGGGTTTGAACGCCCACATTGCCAAACTAATCTCGTTTGAGATGATGCTCTTTCGGTTGGTGGAAAGCGCAGCTTTCCGCGAACTCATGGCCTATGCAGTACCACGCTATGACCTACCCAGTCGCCACTTCTTCTCTCGCAAAGCCATCCCAGCCCTCCACCATCATGTGAAAGACCGCATTGTCCATGCACTCAAGCAGTCAGTGAGCGGAAAGGTGCACCTCACAACTGATGCATGGTCCAGTCGGCATGGCCAGGGCCGTTACGTGTCCATCACTGCGCACTGGGTTAATGTGGTGGATGCAGGGTCCACAGGGGACAGCGGTGGTGGGACAGTGCTGCCTAGCCCACGGTATAGGAAACAGTTGGCTGTAGGCGTTCGACCCTCCTGCTCCTGCTCCTCCTCCTCCAGAAGTGAAAGCTCGTCCACAGAGCGCAGTCGTACGAGCACTCCATCTGCAGCTGCCAGTGTTGCACACGAGGTGTCCCCCTATCGAGCAGCTAGTGGAAAGCGTCAGCAGGCTGTGTTGCAGATGATGTGTTTGGGCGACAGACACACCGCCGAGGTGCTGGCCGAGTACTTGAAGCGAAAAACTGAGTCATGGCTGGGCAGTGTACATCTTGAGGCAGGCAAGGTAGTTAGTGATAACGGCCGTAATTTTGTGGCAGCCATAGCCCTTTCAAAACTCAGCCATATACCTTGCTTGGCTCACACCTTGAACCTGGTGGTGCAGTGCTTCCTCAAAAATTATCCGGAGTTAACAGCCCTGCTCCAGAAGGTGCGAAGACTGTGCGTGCACATCGGCCGGTCGTCTGTACACTCCGTTCGTATGCAGAAGCTGCAGCGATTGCTCCACCTTCCCAACCACCGCCTCATTATCGACATTGCAACAAGGTGGAACTCCACCCTGCACATGGTGGAGCGGCTGTGCGAGCAGAGGCAGGCCATAATGCACTTTTCTTTTTTTGTACATTGGTATGTGGCTGACCACCACTGTTGCCGTGCGCGCTGGGTTGTGTTCGCCATTTTTTCTGTGTTCACTGTGATGGAGCTAGGCTGCTGTGCACACATACACAGCAGCCCCACCCTGCTCCAAGCTTTATATAATTGTGCACCTGTATCTGAACCTGCATTGCCCTTCATCTATGCTTGCTGGTCAGGCAATGTGTGGAGGCTAAAACCTGACACGTCTGTATTCAGACCTGGTTGGCCTTCATCCGCACTTGCCTTTTCTGGCATCATGGGAGCGATCCAGAAATGCTCAGGTACGGATTGCATTTAAAGTGGTCTTGCTTTTAATGTATCTAGGAGGCCGTAATGGCACAGTGTTTATTAAAAACGTAGAGTAGGACCCCCCACATGAGATTGCCTTGGCGCGGCGGGGTGGCTCAATTGAATTGATCAATTTTTTTGCTAAATATCTCATTTTGAATACAGTTAGATGTTATGTGCAAATGCACTTTATGTTATGCGTTCTGACCTTGGCAACGCTGGCTTCTCTTTTCTTTTTTTGTACATTGGTATGTGGCTGACCACCACTGTTGCCATGCGCGCTGGGTTGTGTTCGCCATTTTTTCTGTGTTCACTGTGATGGATCTAGGCTGCTGTGCACACATACACAGCAGCCCCACCCTGCCCCAAGCTTTATATAATTGTGCACCTGTATCTGAACCTGCATTGCCCTTCATCTATGCTTGCTGGTCAGGCAATGTGTGGAGGCTAAAACCTGACACGTCTGTATTCAGACCTGGTTGGCCTTCATCCGCACTTGCCTTTTCTGGCATCATGGGAGCGATCCAGAAATGCTCAGGTACGGATTGCATTTAAAGTGGTCTTGCTTTTAATGTATCTAGGAGGCCGTAATGGCACAGTGTTTATTAAAAACGTAGAGTAGGACCCCCCACATGAGATTGCCTTGGCGCGGCGGGGTGGCTCAATTGAATTGATCATTTTTTTGCTAAATATCTCATTTTGAATACAGTTAGATGTTATGTGCAAATGCACTTTATGTTATGCGTTCTGACCTTGGCAACGCTGGCTTCTCTTTTCTTTTCTTATAATGCATTTGTGGGAGGATACACGGCCAGGCACTTTGAGAGCAGACATGGAGTTGACAGGTGTGCAGTGGTCGAAGCTGAAAGACCTCTGTAAAGTCCTTCAGTGTTTTGAGGAATGCACACGGCTGGTAAGCGCAGACGACGCCATCCTAAGCATGAGCATCCCAGTTATGCGTCTGCTCATGCAAACTTTGACGCACCATAAGGAGCAGGCTTCTGCAGCAAATGTTGATGAGGAGGAAGAGGAGGAGGGAATCCTTGATGACATTCAGCCATTGTCTGCTCAGGGACCTCTCCTGGACGAGGTGGAGGAAGAAGAGGAGGAGGAGGAGGAGGATGATGGGGATGATTACTTAGGGGAGGAGGATGCATCTCGTGGGGCAAGTGAAAATGTTGGCGTGGCAAGGTCTGGTACAGGGTTTGTGAGTGACTGGAGGGATGTGGATTTGCCAGAAAGTGCTCCTCCAACCAGCACTCGCAGTGCATCATTGACACCGGGAACATTGGCCCACATGTCAGATTATGCCTTGCAGATCCTAAAAAGGGACCCCCGCATTGCCAAAATGATGAACGATGACGACTACTGGTTGGCCAGCATCCTGGATCCACGCTATAAAGGCAAATTACAAAACATCATGCCACAGGACAACCTTGACCTAATATTGGCTAATAAACAAGCAACTCTGGTAAATCGGTTGCTTGAGGCATTACCAGCACACAGCAGCGGTGATGGATCTCACACGAGCCGTACGGGCCGGGGGCAGCTTGGCAGAGGTGTTCGTGGTGCACACAGCAGAAGTGGCGTTGGAGACAGGGGTTTCATGACAATGTTGTGGACTGATTTTTCAAGTACCGCTCACACAACTGGTAATACTGCATCGATGGAAAGTGACAGGAGACAGCAGTTGTCAACTATGGTTACAAACTACTTTTCCTCCCATATCGATGTTCTCCCACACAGGTCATTCCCCTTTGACTATTGGGCTGCTAAACTGGACACCTGGCCTGAATTGGCCCAATATGCCTTACAGGAGCTCGCTTGCCCAGCTGCAAGTGTGCTATCGGAAAGAGTCTTCAGTGCAGCTGGATCAATCCTGACAGAAAAAAGGACCCGTCTGTCAACCCAAAATGTGGATGATCTAACCTTCATTAACCCCTTCCTGACATCCGACGTACTATCCCGTCCACGGTACCCGGGCCCGTATGACCGTGGACGGGATAGTACGTCTACCGCGATCAGCGGCGCCCACGTGGTGAGCGCCGCTGATCGCGGCCAGGTGTCAGCTGATTATCACAGCTGACACCCGGCACTATGTGTCAGGGGCGGTCATGGACCGCCCCCGACACGTTAACCCCTTGCACACCGCGATCAAACATGATCGCGGTGTACCGGGAGTTAAAGGGAAGCATCGGCAGGGAGGGGGCTCCCTCCGTGCTTCCCTGAGCCCCCCACGGCAGCGCAATGTGCAGCGCTGCTGCAAGGGGCTCCTATCCTCCAGGCCCCCGAATCCAAGATGGCGACGGGGGCCTTCGGGGACCTGAGGAAGCTGGCTTCCTCAGTGCCTGCAAAACGCAGGCAAGAGGAAGTCTTCTTCAATGCCTGTGACAGATTGCTGATCTGTCACAGTGATCTGTGATGTGAAAGATCAGCGATCTGTCACAGGACAGTGATGTCCCACCTGGGACTATGTAATAAAGTAAAAAAAAAAATAAAAAAAAATGTAAAAATAAATTTAAAATAATCGCCAAATAAATTAGAAAAAAAAAAAAAATATTCCCTTAATAAATCCATTTTTTGGAAATAATAAAAAAAAAACAATAAAAGTACACATATTAGGTATTGCCGCGTCCGTAATGACCCGCCCTATAAAACTGTTCCATTAGTTAACCCTTTTAGCGAACCCCTTAAAAAATAAAAATAAAAAACGAAGCAAAAATTAATGATTTATTATCATACCGCCAAACAAAAAGTGTAATAACGCGCGATTAAAAAGACGCATATAAATATCCATGGTACCGCTGAAAACGTCATCTTGTTCCACAAAAAACGAGCCGCCACACAGCATCATCAGCGAAAAAATATAAAAGTTATAGCTCGCAGAATAAAGCGATGCAAAAATAATTATTTTTTATATAAAATAGTTTTCATTGCATAAAACCGACAAAAACATAAAAAAACGACCTAAATGAGGTATCGCTGTAACCGTACTGACCCGAAGAATAAAACCGCTTTATCAATTTTACCGCACGCGGAACGGTGTAAACACACCCCCCCCAAAAGAAATTCATGAAACGCTGGTTTTTGTTCATTCTGCGTCCCAAAAATAGGAATAAAAAGCGATCAAAAACTGTCACGTGCCCGAAAATGGTACCAATAAAAACGTCAACTCGTCCCGCAAAAAATAAGACCTCACATGACTTAGTGGGTCAAAATACGGAAAAATTATAGCTCTCAAAATGTGGTGATGCAAAAACTATTTTACAATAAAAAGCGTCTTTTAGCGTGTGACAGCTGCCAAACATAAAAACCGCCATAAATAGTAAGTCAAACCCCCCGTTATCACCCCCTTAGTTAGGGAAAAATAATAAAACTAAAAAAAAGTATTTATCTCCATTTTCCCGTTAGGGTAAGGCTGTGTGCACACGCTGTGGATTAGGTGCGGATTCATCCGCGCGGATTTTGTAAAATCCGCAGGTGAAACCGCAGGTCAAAAGACCTGCGGTTTTACCTGTGGATTGCTCTGCGGTTTTGTCCTGCGGTTTTTCATCTCCTCAATAGAGGAGATGGCAAACCGCAGGAGAATCCGCAGAAAGAATTGACATGTCAATTCTTTCTGCAGATTGAAAACCGCAGATAATCCGCGCGGAAAATTCCGCACCGTCTGCACTGCGGTTTTTGATTCCCATAGGGAATCCCATAGGGAATCATTTGGCAGCAGCCAAAACCGCTGCGGAACCGCAGCAAAATCCGCAGTGTGTGCACACAGCCTTAGGGTTAGGGCTAGGGTTAGGGCTAGGGTTAGGGTTAGGGCTAGGGTTAGGGCTAGGATTAGGGCTAGGGTTAGGGCTAGGGTTAGGACTCAGATTAGGGTTAGTGGTGTGTTGGGGTTAGGGTTGGAGTTATAATTGGGGGTTTCCACTGTTTGGGCACATCAGGGGCTCTCCAAATGCAACATGGCATCTGATCTCAATTCCAGCCAATTCTGAGTTGAAAAAGTCAAATGGTGCTCCTTCCCTTCCAAGCTCTGCCATGCGCCCAAACAGTGTTTTACCCCCACATGTAGGGTATCAGCCTACTCAGGACAAATTGCAAAACAATTTTTGGGGTCCAATTTCTCCTGTTACCCTTAGGAAAATAAAAAATTGGGGGCAAAAATATCATTTTTGTGGAAAAAAATTATTTTTTTATTTTCACGTCCGAGTGTTATAAACTTCTGTGAAGCACTTGGGGGTTCAAAGTGCTCACCACACATCTAGATAAGTTCCGTGGGGGGTCTAGTGTCCAAAATGGGGTCACTTGTGGGGAGTTTCAATAGTTTAGGTACATCAGGGGCTCTCCAAACGCACATGACACCCGCAGACCATTCCATCAAAGTCTGCATTCCAAAACGTCACTGCTTCCCTTCCGAGCCCCGACGTGTGTCCATACAGTAGTTTTCTCCTACATATGGGGTGTCAGCGTACTCAGGCCAAATTGGACAACAACTTTTGGGGGTCCAATTTCTCCTGTTACCCTTGGGAAAATGAAAAAATTGGGGACTACTTGATCATGTTTCTGGAAAAAATACGATTTTTTTATTTTCATGCCCTGGCATTATAAACTTCAGTGAAGCCCTTGGGGGTTCAAAGTGCTCACCTCACATCTAGATAAGTTCCTTAGTGGGTCTAGTTTTCAAAATGGGGTCATTTGTGGGGGGTTTCCACTGTTTAGGTACATTAGGGGCTCTCCAAAGGCAACATGACACCCACAGACCATTCCATCAAAGTCTGCATTCCAAAACGTCACTACTTCCCTTCCGAGCCCCGACGTGTGCCCATACAGTAGTTTTCTCCCACATATGGGGTATCAGCATACTCAGGACAAATTGGACAACAACTTTTGGGGTCCAATTTCTCCTGGTACCCTTGGGAAAATAAAAAAATGGTGACTAAAAGATCATGTTTGTGGAAAAAATACGAATTTTTTATTTTCACGCCCGGGCGTTATAAACTTCTGTGAAGCACTGGGGGGTTCAAAGTGCTCACCACACATCTAGATAAGTTCCTTGGGGGGGCTAGTTTATAAAATGGTGTCATTTGTGGGGGGTTTCCACTGTTTAGGTACATTAGGGGCTCTCCAAAGGCAACATGACACCCGCAGACCATTCCATCAAAGTCTGCATTCCAAAACGTCACTACTTCCCTTCCGAGCCCCGACGTGTCCCCATACAGTAGTTTTCTCCCACATATGGGGTACCAGCATACTCAGGACAAATTGGACAACAACTTTTGGGGTCCAATTTCTCCTGGTACCCTTGGGAAAATAAAAAAATGGTGACTAAAAGATCATGTTTGTGGAAAAAATACGAATTATTTATTTTCACGCCCGGGCATTATAAACTTCTGTGAAGCCCATGGGGGTTCAAAGTTCTCACCACACATCTAGATAAGTTCCTTAGGGGGTCTAGTTTCCAAAATGGTGTCATTTGTGGGGGATTTCCACTGTTTTGGTACATCAGGGGTTTTCCAAACGCGACATGGTGTCCGATCTCAATTCCAGCCAAAAACGTCAAATGGCGCTGCTTCCCTTCCGAGCTCTGCCATGCGCCCAAATAGTGGTTTACCCCCACATGTGGGGTATCAGCGTACTCAGGACAAATTGCACAATAACTTTTAGGGTCCTGTTACCCTTGGAAAAATAAGAATTGAGGGTGAAAATATCATTTTTGTGGAAAAAATATGATTTTTTAATTGTATGGCTTTATGTTATAAACTTCTGTGAAGCCCATGGGGGTTCAAAGTTCTCACCACACATCTAGATAAGTTCCTTAGGGGGTCTAGTTTCCAAAATGGTGTCATTTGTGGGGGTTTCCACTGTTTTGGTACATCAGGGGTTTTCCAAACGCGACATGGTGTCCGATCTCAATTCCAGCCAAAAACGTCAAATGGCACTGCTTCCCTTCCGAGCTCTGCCATGCGCCCAAATAGTGGTTTACCCCCACATGTGGGGTATCAGCGTACTCAGGACAAATTGCACAATAACTTTTAGGGTCCTGTTACCCTTGGGAAAATAAAAATTGGGGTGAAAAGATCATTTTTGTGGAAAAAATATGATTTTCTAATTGTACCGCTGTACGTTATAAACTTCTGTAAAGCCCTTGTGGGTTCAAAGTTCTCACCACATATCTAGATAAGTTCCTTGGGGGGTCTAGTTTCCAAAATGGGGTCACTTGTAGGGGGTTTCCACTGTTTAGGTACATCAGGGACTCTCCAAACGTGACATGGCGTCCGATCTGAATTCCAGCCAATTTTGCATTGAAAAAGTCAAACGGCGCTCCTTCCATTCTGGGCTCTGCCATGCGCCGAAACAGTCGTTCCCCCCCACAAATCAGGTATCAGCGTACTCAGGACAAATTGCACAATAACTTTTGCAGTCCAATTTCTCCTGTTACCCTTGGTAAAATAAAAAAAATTGAACCTGAAGTATTTTTTGTGAAAAAAAGTTAGATGTTCATTTCTTTTTAAATATTCAAAAAAATTCCTGTGACGCACCTAATGGGTTAATAAACTTCTTGAATGTGGTTTTGAGCACCTTAAGGGGTTCAGTTTTTAGAATGGTGTCACCTTTGGGTATTTTCTATCATATAGACCCCTCAAAGTGGCTTCAAATGTGATGTGGTCCTAAAAATAAAATGGTGTTGTAAAAATGAGAAATCGCTGGTCAACTTTTAACCCTTATAACTTCCTAACAAAAAAAAATGTTGGTTCCAAAATTGTGCTGATGTAAAGTAAACATGTGGGAAATGTTACTTATCAAGTTTTTTGTGTGCCGTATCTCTGTGATTTAAGGGCATAAAAATTCAAAGTTGGAAAATTGCGAAATTTTCAAAATTTTTGCCAAATTTCCATTTTTTTCACAAATAAACGCAAGTTATTTGATTGAAATTTTACCACTAACATGAAGTACAATATGTCACAAGAAAACAATGTCAGAATCACCGGGATCAATGGAAGTGTTCCAGAGTTATGACCTCATAAAGGTACAGTGGTCAGAATTGTAAAAATTGGCCCGGTCATGAACGTGCAAACCACCCTTGGGGGTGAAGGGGTTAAAATGAACCACGCATGGGTTTCCAAGGATTTTGTCCCACCTTCCCCTGATGACACATAGGGTGACAGAAAAATGGCTTGCTTTGGTCCACCTCTTCCTGGGACTTGACCTATTTCACCTTTTGCATCAGCTGAATGTCCAACATCAACATATGCCACTTTCTAAAACTCCCTAACTGTGCTGCCTCCCCCCCCATGGCCGGGGTCACCACCTAGCGCACGACACTGTGCGAGTGCCGTTGCCCTGGACAGGTGGGTAGGCCGACTCTTGGGCGCGGGCACTGGCACAGGGTCCCTCATAGTGCAATCAAGTGTCTCTGACGGTGGTGGTGCACACCCGCCGTCAGACACACCGCCGTACTATGAGGGGCCCAGTGCCAGTACCGACGCCCACAAGTGGGCCCCCCTTGCTTGGGCAGGGCCCCAGCATTTGCAATCTTTACCTCTCCCTGCTCCTCCGCTGTGTAGTCTGGGCCGTCAAATCCATACTGTGCCTGACACCGTTTGAGCCTGCCTCCTGATGTATAGACATATATTTTGAATGTGTACACTATGCTATCCATACATGTTATCTGGGGATACGGTACCCTTTCTAACCTTTGTGCAATCATGTGCAATCCATACTGGGCCTAACACCGTCTGAGCCTGCCTCCTGATGTATAGACATATATTTTGAATGTGTACACTACGCTATCCATACATGTTATCTGGGGATACGGTACCCTTTCTAACCTTTGTGCAATCACGTGCAATCCATACTGGGCCTAACACCGTCTGAGCCTGCCTCCTGATGTATAGACATATATTTTGAATGTGTACGCTATCCATACATGTTATCCAGGGATACGGTACCCTTTCTAACCTTTGTGCAATCACGTGCAATCCATACTGGGCCTAACACCGTCTGAGCCTGCCTCCCGATGTATAGACATATATTTTGAATGTGTACGCTATCCATACATGTTATCTGGGGATACGGTACCCTTTCTCACCTTTGTGCAATCACGTGTAATCCATACTGGGCGTGAGAACGGCTGGCGAGCTGTTAAGCAAGCTACAGCACCTGTGGTTTGCACACGTAAGTTTTTCATTTTTTCAGGAATGACGGTTAGGCCTAATTCCGGAACTGCGGTTGACCTGCACTTACTGGGAAATCATTGTTCGCGGGTAATAATTGTAATCAGTGATCCCCATCACTAACGTTGTTCAGCGGGTTATCTGCACCTGTAAGCGACAAACGCTGGCCTTTGCAGTGTAGCGCACATGCAGCCACGGACATGTAAGGGCATGACACACCAGTTATTGGCCAATCTCATGTGGCAGAGCCTCACGTGTCCCTCTAGTAAGCCGGACTCGGACCGCGGGGCATGACGGAGTCTCATTCGTTAACGGAATTAAGCTTGCAATGTGTGCATCTGTTCTGTAGCTGGCATGGTTGAGGTTTCCCAGGTGGAGTCGAATTTAACCGTAGGCTCCACTCCTGGTGGTGCCCTTCTGGACATTCCTTTAAGGTTCAGCTTTGCAACCATACTGCCCATGTAAAACAAACACTTTGCCTTCATGAACGCTGTTTGGAGGGTCATGACTCGTGGGAATAACGCCGCCCAATCAGTTAACCTGCTAGAGAGATCGTTCGTTGCTCCCAAGCATGACATCACACTCCCTAGGAGGAAGGTAATGCCACTGTGGCGACCTTACTCCTGGGGGCGACACAAGTGCACTGATGCCCAGCCACTGCTCGATGAATCTGCTGGTACATTGACCCAGACCACTACATTCCCCTTGCACGCTACACGGCCTGAATCTGACCCTGATGAAACTCAGGTTACCCTTCACATATACAGTTCCATCTTACACGGTGACAAAGAGGAAGCTGCAGATGAAAGTGCAGGTTCGGCCCACCCGCCATGAGACACACCACCGTACTATCAGGAGCCCTGTGCCAGTGCCGTCGCCAACGAGTGGGCCCCCCTTGCTTGCTCAGGATCACAGCACTTGCAAAGTTGAAATACTGTGCAGTGAGATGGAAGATGGGGACGACGAGGAGTCCAGACAAGTACAGGGATTCCCTAGCGAGGAGACTTATTTGATTGTTTTAAATGTTGGGACAGCAATTTTTGGGGAGCACTATACTCTGGAGAATGATAGATGGGGCCCACCATACACTGGAACATTCCAAAGGTGGACATCAGACACTGGAGCAGCATTTACAGGGCCCATTATACACTAGAGCATTAGAAATGGGGCGCATTATGTTTGGAGTATTATTTGGGCCCATAAGACAGTGGAGCTTCATCCATGGGGACCAACATATACCGTAGCATTATGTGGAACTCATCATATACTGTTTCAAACATTATATGGGACCAATGATTCTGTATGGAGAAATAGATGGGCCTCGTCATGAGATGTAAAAAGTGAGGTATTTTTCATTGTACTATACCGCTATTTATCTGCCGTATCGGAGCATGATGAGTTGTGGCATGTGTTAAAGGGGCGTTCTTTCGCCCAGGGCACATGAAAACCTGCAGCCAGCCCTCCCCCCCCACAACTTTAGCCAAATAACCCCCATTTTTCAGTGCGTAACTTGTATTATGAAGTTAATTAAGGTTGACAAGCTTAAGTAAGAAGAATTGATGCTTTTGGCATTCAAATGGGCACTGTAGGTGTGTTTCCTGTCCTCCTCTCACTGCCAACTTTTATTCCCCATTGACTTACATTGGGTTTCGTGTTTCGGGACGACCCCGACTTTTCCCTATAATCGGACGATCTTGCTCGACCCGACTTTTGGAAAAGTCAGGTTTCACGAAACGAAACTCGACCCTAAAAAAACAAAAGTCGCTCAACTCTAGTAAATTTATAGGTAATTTTTCTAGTATTGTCAAACCACTGACTGATCTGACCAAGAAGGGAGCTGATGTGCTGGATTGGTCTCCTGAGGCTGTCTCAGCATTTCAGGAGCTTTAAGCAGAGATTTACTTCAGTTCCAGTTTTACGGCAACCTGATGTCTCACTTCCATTTCAAGTGGAGGTGGACGCTTCTGAGATTGGTTCAGGAGCTGTGTTGTCCCAAAAAGACCCTGTGACTTCTAAGATGAATCCCTGTGCCTTCTTTTCTCGAAAGTTTTTCCCATCTGAACGCAACTATGACGTGGGGAATCGGGAATTGTTGGCCATGAAATGGGCATTTGAGGAGTGGAGACATTGGTTGGAGGGAGCTAGACATCAATTTGTGGTCCTCACCGATCACAGGAATCTGATTTATCTGGAGTTGGCCAAACGCTTGAATTCTAGACAGGCTAGATGGGCCTTGTTTTTCACGCGTTTTAATTTTGTGGTCTCTTTTCTTCCGGGCACTAAGAATATTAAGGCAGACGCTCTTTCTAGGAGTTTGTTTGCTGATTCTCTTAATGTGACCGAGCCTACTACTATCCTAGGTGAGGGGGTAGTTCTTTCTGCCATTTCGCCCTATTTGAGACGTGCCCTGGAGGAATGTCAGGAGGATAAACCTGAGCGTTGCCCTATGGGAAGATTGTATGTTTCTGACCAGTGGAGAAAGAAAGTGATGTCTGAAGTCCATTGCTCCGCGTTGGCTCGTCATCCGGGTATTTTTGGTACCAGAGATTTGGTGAGTCGGTCGTTTTGGTGGCCTGCCTTATCTCGTGATGTCAGGAATTTTGTACAGTCCTGTGGGACTTGTTCTCGGTCTAAACCCTGTTCTCATTCTAGTGGGTTGCTGGTGCCCCTGCCGGTGCCCAAGAGGCCATGGACCCATATCTCAATGGATTTTATTTCTGATCTTCCTGTCTCTCAGAGAATGACTGTTATCTGGGTGATTTGTGATAGATTTTCGAAGATGGTCCATCTTGTACCACTCACAAAGTTGCAATCTTCCGCTGAGTTGGTGCCCTTATTTTTACAACAGGTGGTTCGGTTACACGGGATTCCTGAGAACATTGTGTCCGATAGAGGGGTCCAGTTTGTTTCCAGATTCTGGAAAGCCTTTTGTTCCAATCTGGGAATTCAGTTATCCTTCTCCTCCGCGTTTCATCCCCAGACCAACGGGCAGACTGAGAGAACAAACCAGACCCTGGAGTCTTATTCAAGATGTTTTATATCTGCTGATCAAGATGATTGGGTCTTATTTTTGCCCTTGGCTGAATTTGCGCTGAACAATAGAGCTAGTTCTGCCACTCTGATGTCACCCTTTTTCTGTAATTTTGGGTTTCATCCTCGATTCTCTTCAGGGCAAGTGGAATCTTCGTCCTGCCCAGGTGTGGACACTGTGGTTGTGAGAATGCAGCAGATATGGGACCAAGTGGTGGATAAGTTGTCACTCTCTCAGGAAAAGGCCCAGCGTTTTTCCAACCGGCGTAGGACCATTGGTCCCCGGTTTAAAGTGGGTGATATGGTCTGGCTGTTGTCTAAGAATATTCCTATGAAGGTTGCATCTCCAAAATTTAAGCCAAAATTTATTGGACCTTATAAGATTTTGGAGATTCTTAATCCTGTTTCTTTTCGATTGGCTCTTCCAGTTAAGTTCAAAATCCATAACGTATTTCACAAGTCACTGTTGAAGAGGTTTGTTGAGCCAGTAGTTCCTGTGGCGGCACTTCCTGATCCTGTATTGGTTAAAGGCAATGTGGAATATGAGGTAGAGAAAATATTGGATTCTCGTTTGGTTAGATGGAGACTCCAGTATTTGGTCAAATGGAAGGGTTATCGCCAGGAGGATAATTCTTGGGTCTCTGCCTCTGATATTCATCACCGGGACCATCCTGATCGGCCTGGTGGCATGGATGAGGGTTCGGTGACCCCTCCTGAAGGGGGGGTACTGTCATGAACTCATTTTCTGCTCCACCAGTTGAGAGTTCCCCTTCCGTTCGACCTCTGGTGGTGACAGGAGGTAGTGCGGTTGGTTTAAGTGGTAGTGATCTGCCACCTGATGAGGAAGATAACGATTGGATCTCTGGAGTATCAGACTGGATATAAGACAGCCAACGCCCTATCCGGGTGCTGGTGATTCAGTCTGCTTCTTAGGTCCTGGACTTCAGCTCTCTTCCAGTCTTCTCAAGTTAAGTTTGTTTTTTGCTATTGTTCACACTTGCGCTTGTTGGTCAATTCAGTTTTTTGTGTAATCAGCCTGCCCCTGCTGGGGCTATGCTGAAATTCCACTCCTATTAATCATTATTTGCCAATCTGCTTTTTTTGTCCCTTATTAGATTGGCCTCTTTTTTCTCTGTCTCAGAATATTTCAGAGTGCTGATATAGGTTTAGAAGTCTAGTGACTTCAGGGTTAATTTTGCTATCAGAAGTGTTGGACAATATTTTTGTAGGATTTTTTTGGCAGATTGCAGACAGTGTCTTACCGGGCCCCATCGTTTGCTCAGCCTATTTTTCCTGCCTTTGTTTGTATTTTCATCTTGTTTCACCGTCAATACATGTGGGGGGCTGTCTTTCCTTTGGGGTCTGCTCTGGGGCAGTTAGTTTTCCTCTTTTCCTGCTTTAGGCTTATGTAGTTCTCCGGTTATGTTGAGGCGTCTAGGACCAACGTAGGAATGCTCCACGACTGCTGCTAGTTGTGCGGTTAAGATCAGGGATCTGCAATCTGCATAGTTACCAACTTCTCTGGTTTTCTGAGACTTAGCTTGTTGTCTTTTTTCCTCCTCTGTTTCCCATTCATAACAGTCTTCCCTGTCTTACTTTGCACTCTTGCAAGCTCCGCCTACGCCGCACTCTTGCAAGCTCCGCCTATGCCGCACTCTTGCAAGCTCCGCCTTCGCCGCACTCTTGCAAGCTTCGCCTTCGCCGCACTCTTGCAAGCTTCGCCTATGCCGCACTCTTGCAAGCTACGCCTACGTCGCACTCCTGCGGCTCAGTTCCTAACCTGTTCCAGCACTCTCCTATGTCTCCAAGCCGTGCCTGCCTGTCCTGTGTCTCCAAGCCGTGCACGCCTGTCCTGTGTCTCCAAGCCGTGCCCGCTTGCCCTGTGTCTCCAAGCCGTGCCCGCTTGCCCTGTGTCTCAACCTGCTTTTCACTCGCACCTGTCCAGGTGTTCTGTTCCCGAGTGGGATCAGCAGCCACAGCCAGACACCACCCTGGAGTGGCACCCGGCAGCTACCTGCCGCACAAGCCTGACCTCATCATCAGAGGCTCCAGTGGAGACCAAGGAAGCTGCCGTAGTCACGCCCCTTCCAGGGTAGTCTGGTTTGTGGCACAGTGGGGCCACAACCCCTCAGCTCGCGCCAATCAGCCAAGGTGCGAGCGTGACACCTGGATTTGGGCATGGTAACAGTGCCACAGGTTTTCTCTTCTATATTTTTTCCACTTTACAGAGTAGCTAAACTTTTGGGAGGTTTTTTTTGCACGTTTTTTGGCTCATTAATTCTGACCAGATTAGTGCGAATCCAGGTTCAGAGACCCCCACCAATTGCTCAATAGATGTCTTCAAAGTGCGCATCTCAGTCAACAGGAGCACAAATAGCAGAGAGTGGATGCAGTGAACAGTCATAGGCTCCTGCGGCTTGAGCTGCACACTTCTATGGGTATGTTCCCACAGTCAGGAATGGCTCAGGATTTGCTCAGGATTTGATGCAGGTGAGGATGTTACCTTTAGTAGCTATTCAAACCCATTTGTGTCAACTCTGTGCATGTTATCAGGCCAAAATCACCAGGGTATGTGAACTTTTGATCGGGGTCATTTGGATGTTTTTGGTTGTTATTATGATTTAAAAAGAGAAAACACAGTAGTTTGACAATAAATGGCTTCACCCAACCACTAACCATGAGTGGAGAAAAAGTTTTGGTGTTATCATTCATATTCTCTGAAAAAAAGTCAAGAAAGCAAAAACTCTGCCGGAGTATGTAAACCTTTGAACGTAACTGTATATATATATATATATATGACTATGAAAATTGTAGATTCACTGTGAAGGCATCAAAACTAAGAATTAACACATGTGGAATAATATAATTAACAAAAAAGTGTGAAACAACTGAAAATATGTCTTATATTCTAGGTTCTTCAAAGTAGCCACCTTTTGCTTTGATTACTGCTTTGCACACTCTTGGCATTCTCTTGATGAGCTCCTGCCAAGAGTGTGCAAAGCAGTAATCAAAGCAAAAAGTGGCTACTTTGAAGAACCTAGAATATAAGACATATTTTCAGTTGTTTCACACTTTTTTGTTAATTATATAATTCCACATGTGTTAATTCATAGTTTTGATGCCTTCAGAGTGAATCTACAATTTTCATAGTCATGAAAATAATGAAAACTCTTTGAATGAGAAGGTGTGTCCAAACTTTTGGTCTTTTTGGTCTGTACTGTGTATATATATATATATATATATATATAATATATATATAATGTGTGTATGTGTGTTTTAGTGCATTTCTGCTTTTCTGCAGTGCAAATATAACAAAGGTGCATGTAATCCACAAATTACTTTTAATGAAGTTATATCAAAGCCTAATAACAGGATTTATCAAAAAAAAAGTAGTTTTATTTGAAGCATGACAAACCAAGAAGAGACAGAGGACAGAAAAAATTGTCATAAAAACACATGTAAAAAATAACCTAGTATATCTAATTGGTGCAGAAAATCTGCAAGATCAAAAAGCACCAAATACTCATTGTGGGATCTTAGTCTTAGGCTACGTTCACACATCTGGGTGACATGTCTGAGTGCTGTCCAGTTATTTTTCCCTTCGGCAGCACTCTATCCCACAGTATAGAATGGATGTACTCACACATCTGTTAAACTCATGGATCTGAGAGTGAGATCCTTGTGACTCAGAGAAGGTGTTATTCTCATCTGATGTTGTGCTGATCAGACTCGGCCATTGAAGTCTATGGGAATCCAGTTTTCTTCCATTTTGCATTTGTGTCTCAATGATCTGTTAGTGATAAACTTGAATAAAAACGTGACCTTTCAAAGGGTTGTTTGTTGTGTAGGAAGCAAGGACCTCCTCATTGGAAAAGAGCGGAAGAGAAATAGCAGAAGGTACTAGGATGACAGCAGCAGGAAAAAATTGTTACTAGTAGGGGGCATGACCACTTAGGGTGCCTATGGCAGCATGAACGCCAAATACGGCCCCGGTGACACTTATGCCTTCAATCACAGGTGCAATTAAATAAATGGGTATAGAGGCAGAGCTAGAGGTTTGACACCGGAGGTGGGGCAAAACACATCTGAGCAGACCCCTAACCTAGATAACCTTCATTATAACTACAGGGGCACACCCTAATCATAGTGGATGTAGGGGAACCTCAGGAGCTTGCCAATGTTGTTAAAGGAATTCTGTCAAGTCACTTTTGTATAGTATACTAATAGTATCCTGAAATAGGGCTTGGGCAACCCTTTCACGATGTGTAATTTTATTTCTGTCCGGGGCCCTGTTGTGTTGCTGTAAGCCCTGGATAATTTTATTGTCTCATGCCGGAAAGTCAATCATATGAAAATGGAAACTGAATATTCACCCCTTCCCCCACCCATAATCCCACCCACCCCTCTGTACTGGCATCATTGATTCAGTCAGACTACCGCAGGCCTAAGGATGGTATCGCAATCCTTGGACGGACTGTCCGCTTTTCTTACCTGATAGTGACAGCTGCATAGAAATACATGTTGTCACGCTCAGGTCAGCATAGCAGACGGCCAGTCCGAGGATTGCTGTGCGCACCCATCAGTGATACCGGTCGGAAGGGGTGAATATTTATTTCACATTTACATATGTGCCGGCAAGTCAAGTGTATGTAAATGCAAAATATTCACCCCTTCACCTGCCCAGAATTTATACACATTGCAGGGCAATAATAAAAACTGTATTTTCATATACAATTTTTCAAACATAATAACCCTGGAGGATGCAGTAATACATCTACAGTTGTGGCCAAAAGTATTGACACCCCTGCAATTCTGTCAGATAATACTCAGTTTCTTCCTGAAAATGATTGCAATCACAAATTCTTAAATTAAAAATACAAAAGAGAATGAAGCAAAAAGCAAAACATTGATCATTTCACACAAAACTCCAAAAATGGGCCAGACAAAAGTATTGGCACGCTCAACCTAATACTTGGTTGCACAACCTTTAGTCAAAATAACTGCGACCATCCGCTTCCGGTAACCATCAATGAGTTTCTTACAATGCTCTGCTGGAATTTTAGACCATTCTTCTTTGGCAAACTGCTCCAGGTCCCTGATATTTGAAGGGTGCCTTCTCCAAACTGCCATTTTTAGATCTCTCCACAGGTGTTCTATGGGATTCAGGTCTGGACTCATTGTTGGCCACCATAGAAGTCTCCAGTGCTTTCTCTCAAACCATTTTCTAGTGCTTTTTGAAGTGTGTTTTGGGTCATTGTCCTGCTGGAAGACTCATGACCTCTGAGGGAGACCCAGCTTTCTCACACTGGTCCCTACATTATGCTGCAAAATTTGTTGGTAGTCTTCAGACTTCATAATGCCATGCACACGGTCAAGCAGTCCAGTGCCAGAGGCAGCAAAGCAACCCCAAAACATCAGGAAACCTCCGCCATGTTTGACTGTAGGGACTGTGTTCTTTTCTTTGAATGCCTCTTTTTTTCTCCTGTAAACTCTATGTTGATGCCTTTGCCCAAAAAGCTCTACTTTTGTCTCATCTGACCAGAGAACATTCTTCCAAAACGTTTTAGGCTTTTTCAGGTAAGTTTTGGCAAACTCCAGCCTGGCTTTTTTATGTCTCGGGGTAAGAAGTGGGGTCTTTCTGGGTCTCCTACCATACAGTCCCTTTTCATTCAGACGCCGACGGATAGTACGGGTTGACACTGTTGTACCCTCGGACTACAGGGCAGCTTGAAATTGTTTCGATGTTAGTCGAGGTTCTTTATCCAACATCCGCACAATCTTGCGTTGAAATCTCTTGTCAATTTTTCTTTTCCGTCCACATCTAGGGAGGTTAGCCACGGTGCCATGGGCTTTAAACTTCTTGATGACACTGCGCACAGTAGACACAGGAACATTCAGGTCTTTGGAGATGAACTTGTAGCCTTGAGATTGCTCATGCTTCCTCACAATTTGGTTTCTCAAGTCCTCAGATGGTTCTTTGGTCTTCTTTCTTTTCTCCATGCTCAATGTGGTACACACAAGGACACAGGACAGAGGTTGAGTCAACGTTAATCCATGTCAACTGGCTGCAAGTGTGATTTAGTTATTGCCAACAACTGTTAGGTGCCACAGGTAAGTTACAGGTGCAGTTAATTACACAAATTAGAGAAGCATCACATGTTTTCTCGAACAGTGCCAATACTTTTGTCCACCCTCTTTTTTTATGTTTGGTGTGGAATTATATCCAATTTGGCTTTAGGACAATTCTTTTTGTGTTTTTTCATTTACGACAAATTAAATGAAGATAATAATACCAAAGAATTTGTGTTTGCAATCATTTTCAGGAAGAAACTGAGTATTATCTGACAGAATTGCAGGGGTGTCAATGCTTTTGGCCACAACTGAATAAGGATGCACAGGACTCTTAATTAATTTGGCGCATCTTTATCTGTTTGTACAGCAGAAATTGGAATATGTGATCCTGCCTCCTCTACTAACACCAAGAAAACAGCAGCAAAAAGGGTATGCTAATAATATTCTATTCTTCTTATTGAATGAATGTGGTATAAGGCTCTTGATAAATTCCTCCATCATTTTTTTCCAGCAAACCGATGGAATGGATTTAAAATATTGAAATATTGTTTTGCAGCAAAACCCCATGGTTTATCTGTTCATCCTCTGATGAATAAAAGAAAACATGTTCAGTAAATTGAAGCTTTTTATTAGAAATGCTGAAATTAGTAAAATGTAGCAATAGAAACAAATAAATGAAGAAGAATGTTGCAGGATTGATGACCAGGTGTCCATTTTTAAGTCTTCTCATCAGTGATGGAATAAGCAGGCAGTGGCCAAAGCTGTAGATAAAAACAAGAGGAAAACTGATTATCTCTATATATATAAAATTGAATGTGTGTGTGTCACCAACCAATCACAAAGCATCTTTCATTTCAGCAGAGTTGTTTAAAAGAAGCTGAGCTGCGATTGGTTGCTATAAGCAACAGTTTTCTCACTCCACGACAACACCTCAGCAGACACTGACTGGGTGGGAGAAATCTAGCATCCCCGGGAACATAAGCTCCCAGCCATTGTCTGCCCCCCCAGAAAGGAGCAGAGAGCACATGACAGAAATGAATGCCCCCTCCCTGCCCATATACCCATCACACATCCTTCATCCCATAGGCACATCTTCCCTCGGGATCTCAGGTATGGAAGTTAGGGCAAATCCATCCAGCGCTTTGGTTTGACCCCAGGCCTCTCTTAAAGGGATCCCCGGTATGGAAGTTAGGACTGTTCCACTAAGCACTCTGTTTCTGACCCCAGGCCCCTCTTAAAGGGATGCCCGGTGCAGAAGTGAGGGCAAATCCACTCTGCACTTTGGTACTGACCCCAGGCCTCTCTTAAAGGGATCTCCGGTATGGAAGTTAGGGCAAATCTCTCAGGGCTCTGATTCTGACCCCAGGCCTCTCTTAAAGGGATCATTGGTATGCAAGTCAGGGCAAATCCATCCAGCGCTTTGGTTCTGATGCCAGGCCTCTCTTAAAGGGATCCCTGGTATGGAAGCTAGGGTAAATCCACTTAGTGCTCTGGTTCTGACGCCAGGCCTCTCTTAAAGGGATCCCCAGTATGAAAGTTAGGGCTATTCCACTCAGCGCTCTGGTTCTGACCCCAGGCTGATGGGATGATGTGGGATATTAGGGGTAGTAGTCCGGTGGCTCTGGCTGACGAGATGATGTGGGATATTAGGGGGAGTAGTCCGGTGGCTCTGGCTGACGGGATGATGTGGGATATTAAGGGTAGCAGTCCGGCGGCTGTGACGGGATGATGTGGGAAATTAGTAGTCCGGTGGCTCTGGCTGACGGGACGATGTGGGATATTAGGGGTAGTAGTCCGGTAGCTCTGGCTGACGGGATGATGTGGGATATTATAGTGAATGTGGCTATGCGGAGTGGGCGGGGCTATACTCTCAGCTTTATATATATAGATATAACCATAATTTGTTATAACTAACCGTAGTTAGTTATTATGCCCGGGCAGTGCCGGGCTCTTCAGCTGGTATGATATAAAACCAGTCAAATGTAGTAGAAGTATAAAAGACATAGCCCCTTATGTAACTTTCCAGGGCTGCTGATTTATTTTAATAGATCTTACTAATTGTCCTCCCCATTGTCCTTGCAGAATCTATTGGATATGTCATAGATATCTGCTTAGTGTGAGTCCAACAATGACCAAATTATATGTAACCAGCCCAGTGAGGTCTTCAGCTGTTTCCAATTTTTACTCACTATGCTGGAAAGTGGTGACGTCTTTATTGGGAAGTGTAAATTCATCATGTCTCATACACGATAGTTTAGACCTTATAATGTTTGTATATAATGGGAAATAAACCAAAAAATTAGAAAACATACCTGATTTGGGTAAGCATTTGTTATCTTGGAATACAATTTTATGAAAGGGTTTGCCAAAAAAATCATCCACAATGTCTCTATCCAGCATCCGGTCAAACTCAACCAAGCACTGTGTGCCATCCCTGAAGAGGAGGTTTTTGCCGTGACTTGACGAAAACAAATTAAATATGTCCTTCTGGGATCCTGTCTGTCCATAGAGAGACTAAATGGAAGCAAATATTAGGATTACATTCCAGCATTGAAAGATAAAATAGTCAATGTGGGCCCTGCCCAAATAGGATGATTCACACTAAGATCCTGGACCTACATAATAGGAAAAATCACTGTGAATAAATTAAACAAAAACACCAGGCCTATAAATGAAAAACAATAAAGAAGATCTCCCATTCATATTTTTATGGGCTAAACCTGTGTGAATCTACAGCATATGTAGTGTAGTGTAGGTGTATTAATATACTCACTGATTGTCGTCTGCCCCAGTTTCCATTGCCGGTCCGCTCCTCATCATTTGATGGCTTTTCTAAATTGTTGTCACAAACTGAGGTTTATTTGTGAGCCAGAATTTGCAACCCTACATACAGTTGAAGCCAGAAGTTTAGATGCACCATATAAAAAGATACATATGCATGTTTTCTCAATATCTGACATGAAATCAGAATAAACCTTTCTCGTCTCAGGTCAATTAGGATTACCATAATTATTAATATTTGCCAAATGCCAGAATAATGAGAGAGAGAATGTTTTAAGGAATTTTTATTACTTACTGGAAAGTCAAAAGTTTACATACATTTCATTAGTATTTGGTACCATTGCCCTTAAACTGAATGACTTGGGTCAAACGTTTGGGATATCCTTCCACAAGCTTCTCACAATAGTTGGTCGGAATTTGGACCCATTCCTCCTGACAAATGGCGTAACTGATCCAGGTTTGTAGGTCGATTTGCTCACGCCGACCTTTTCGGCTTTGCCCATAAATTTTCAATAGGATTGAGATCAGGGCTTTGTGATGGCCACTCCAAAACATTGACTTTGTTATCCTTAAGCCACTTTGTTACCATTTTGGCAGTATGCTTCGGTTCATTGTCCATTTGAAAGACCCATTTCCGCCCAAGCTTTAACTTCCTGACTGATGTCTTGAGATGTTGCTTCGGTATTGTCACATAATCTTCTAATCTGGTGATGCAATCTATTTTGTGAAGTGCACCAGTCCCTCCTGCAGCAAAACAACCCCACAACATGATGCCGCCAGTCTGCCACCCCCATGTTTCACAGTTGGGATCATGTTCTTAGGTGTCCAAGCTTCTCCCTTTTTCCTCCAAATGTAATCATCTGGATCAACATGTTAGGGCAGGTTAGGATAGGATATGGGTTGAACTAGATGGACTTAAAGTCTTCCTTCAACCTTAATAACTATGTTACTATGTTACTATTATGCCAAAAAGGTTCAATTTAAGTTTAATCAGACCACAGGACATGTCTCCAAAACTTAAGGTCTTTCTTTCTGTGTGCATTAATCTGGCTTTTTTATGTTTCTTTTGAAGTAGTGGCTTCTTCCTTGCAGAGTAGTCTTTTAGCCCATGTTGATACAGTACTAATTTCACTGTGGATATTGACACAAACTCACCAGATTCTGCCATCATCTTCACAAGGTCTTTTGCTTTTGTCCTAGGGTTGATATGCACATGTCAGAACAAAGCACGTTCATCTCTAGGACACAGAACTTGTCTCCTTCCTGAGCCGTATGATGGCTGGACATTCCCATCTTGTTTGCATTTGCGTATAATTGTTGGTACAGATGAACAAGGCACCTTCAGGTATCTTGAAGCTGTATCCAAGGATGAGCCAGACTTGTGCAAGTCCACGTTTCTCGTCCTGATATCTTGGACGATTTAATTAGACTTTTCCAAGATGTTACACAAAGAAGCAGTGTGTTTCAGGTGTGCATTAAAATACATCCACAGGTGTGTCTCTAATTTACTCAAATGTTTCCAAAAAAAACATCAGAAGCTTCCAAATACATGACATCATCATATGAGCAGTCCAGAATTGTTTAAAGGCATAGTAATCTAAGTGTATGTAAATTTTTGAGTTTGCAGTATGTAATAAAAATGCCTTAAAACATTCTCTCTCTCTCTCATTATTCTGGCATTTAGCAAATATTAATAATTATGGTAATCCTAATTGACCTAAAACGGGAAAGGTTTATTCTGATTTGAGAAAAACATGCATATATGTCTTTTTATATAGTGTATGTAAACTTCCAGTTTCAACTGTATACATTCTTAAAAATGTAAAAAAATATAAACATAAGAAAAAGAAAACTATGTGATGATCAAACTAAAAAAAGTAAATTAGAAAACCCAACAAAAACAAAAGGGAGGTCCTGATAGTGTGAGTTAATATGACTACATGAGACAGATTCCAACAGGTATTGAACCATACAAATGATTTTGTCAGTCAGTATGTACAAGGAAATTATACCAGAGAAATTTTCATTTAGCATGCCAAAAATAAGCAATTATACAGCTCCACTAAGAAAAAAATTATAAATCTTAGATTAAAATTGTACTGATCCATATAATAAAGATAGTGCTTTATGTGTCTAGCTTTCAATAGTCAAATTTAAAAAACAACAAAATTGCTGTTTTTTTTATTTTTCCCAATAAAGATTTATTAAAAATGAAGGTTTGTCCACTATATACCCCCAAATGGTGCCACCAACAAGTACATGTGTTCCTTAAAAAATAAGCCTAGCTCAAGTGCTGTTGTTAGTAGTGTACCTACCTAGCATATCTTATTTGTCATTTTTAGGAAGGGGGTTGAGTTCAGTTGAAAAAAATGCAGGCATTTACCTGTGATTGTCTGTTTTTGCACACCAATGTAAGTAGTTCAATTTGACAACCATACATGCCATACCTATTCTGTGACTTGTTGCCAAAGTTTACTTTCTGTAACTACTGTACCTATCTAGAATTTCTTGATTCATCTTTTTTTGGAAAGGTTGATTATTTGAAGTTGTAAATTTTGTCAAGTTAGTTACAGTGTTGCACAAAATGTATGGTAAAAGAAAAAGAGACAATGGAAATAGAGGCTGTACTGTTTAAAAAAAAAATACCACAGCTAAGAATTTAGTAGCTAGCAGCAGCCAAAGCATCAACAGCACAATTGGCACCAGATGTCAGAGCGGTAGTACAAGCTAACAAGGGCCACAATCGGACTTTTTTTAACCTCCAACAAAAGTATTAGTGGGAAGGTAGCGGAGAGCATTATAAAATATATGCCACACTCATCCCAGTCACAGCACCATGATGTTACCTCTAAGGCCTCTTTCACACTTCCGTTTTTGACAATCAGTCAAGATCCGCCAATTTTGAAAAAAAACGAATCCGCCATTTTTCTTTGCGGATCAGTTTTTTTCCCCATTGACTTTCATTATTGGCGGATCCTGACTGATTGCCGTCCGTTGCATCTGTTTTTGTGAGGATCCGCCACAATGTTATTGTCCGTCAACATCCTCAAAGGTTTCCAAACGGAGCTTGCAACGTTTTTTTGCCCGGCGGATCCTCCAGACACTGAATTAACCCCAAATTCTTTCTCTCTCTCTCTCTCTCTCTTTCCTGGCCAGCGGTTCCTTTAAATTTCCTCATCTTCAGGATTCGTCTAAAAACGGATCCTGTGCCATCCGTTCGCATCAGTTGAGAACGGATCCGCTTGTCTGCCTTTTTGGCGGATTTTAACTGATGCAAATAACTGAAGTGTGAAAGAGGCCTAACAGCGACACTGACAGTTTGAGTTCTGCACAGAACAGTCTGCATGTTCACACATGACAAGAAGGATACATTTTGGACTTTTTTAATTTTATAAAACATGAAATATCTGTCAGTGCAATGTGTTATTAAATAGGCTTTTGGTTTTTACTGGGTCACCATCTATTTGTATGGTGAGGTCACTTTGACATTACTAAGGCTGTGTTGATAAAAAGGTTTTTGGAAAAATTTGCCTAGTCTGGCCAATTTAAATTTCAAAAGATTCTAACATCCCTAATTATAATATAATACTACTGTACAATGCGTGTTATGATCATTATTATATAAAACTCTGTAATGTGAAGAACAACACACAAAATACATAACTTCTTACTATGATGAATTTAATTTCTGCCTTAGGCTCCTTTCACATTGCTTTGCTACCGACTTTCAGTGGTCCCATCTGGGCTTGTGTCCGAACCCCCCTCAAAACTGGATTTGGGCATATGCTCCAATTGTGCCATAGAATATAATGGTGCCAACAGTCAATGTGTGCTCTGACGTGCATCATTTACTGGTTTATACGCCTACTGGAGGCAGATACTTAGAACGTGGGCAAAAAAAGGCAATGTGAAATCCCCCTTATTGGGTCAGAAACTTTTAAAGTCATATTTAGACACTTACTTGCTGATTAAGTATAATTCTTACAACATCACTGACACTCTCCGGTCTGGAAACCATAATTTGATTGTAGTCTGCAAAAAGTTTACATTTTTTGTAGTCGCCGACAGGGGCACGAGATCCATCAAGACATAACAACTCAAAATCTGTAGAGTTTAAATCCTTTGCCCAAGGTGCCGGATTTTTTCCTGAAGGACAAATAACGCAAATTGTATACATTATCCAGTAATAATCAGAGAGAATCACACACATTAGTAAGGCTTTGTCAAATGTGCCGCACATCCATTGAGCACTGCATTGATGTAAGTCTGCCTTCTCTAACATTCTTTTCCAATATGATTTACCCTATGCACTTTAGCTATTAATGTGTTACTTCAGGGGACCAGTATAAAAAAACTGAGGTTCCTTTACTGTTTTTATTTTCATGAAAACTGTTGTATGATGGATGCCAGATTTTGTATATACATTGACATGTAAAAGTTTGGGAACCCCTAATAACAATTTCTGTTATTATGAATAGTTAAGCAAACAAAATGATCTCTAAAAGGTCTATAGTTAAAGATGACACATTTCCTTTGTATTTTAGGCAAAAAAAAATTGTCATTTTTTTACATTTTAAAAATTACAGAAAAAAATGGGCCAGGGCAAAACTTTGGGCACCCTTGGAGATTTGTGTGCTCAGATAACTTTGATCAAAGTTTCAGACCTTTATTAGCCTGTTAGAGTTATGGCTTGTTCACTATCATCGTTGTGAAAGGCCAGGTGATGCAAATTTACCAGCTTTATAAAAAACCTCTTATCTTGTGCCAAAAAACAGCAGCCACGGCTTCTTCTAAGCAGCTGCCTTGCACTCTGAAAATCCAAATGGTGGGAGCCAATAAAACAGGAGAAGGATATATTATGATAAAGCGATTTCAAGTTTCCCTTTCGTCAGTTTGAAATGTAATTAAGAAATGACAGTTAACAGAAACAGTGGAGTTCAAGATAAGTTCTAGAAGACCATGCAAAATATAAATGAGAGCAGCTTGTAGGATTGCTAAAGAGGCAAATCATAACCCCTGCTTGACTGCAAAAAACCTCCAGAAAGATTTAGCAGACTCTGGAGTTGTGGTACATTGTTCTAATGTTCAGAGACACTTGCACAAATATGACCTTCTTGGAATAGTCATTGGAAGAAAACCTCTCCGTTGTCCTCTCTATAAAGTTCAGCATCAGAAGTATGCATGCAAAAGAACATCGAAACAAGCTGATGCATTTTGAAAACAAGTCTTATGGACCCATAAGGTTAAAATAAAACTCTTTGGACACAATGAATAAAGGTATATGTAGAGAAAAAAGGGTACAGAATTTCAGGAAATTAACGTCTTGCCAACCATTAAGCATGGGGGTGGATCAAACATGCTTTGGGGTTGTGTTGCAGCCAATGACACAGGGAACATTTCACGTGTAGAGATAAGAATGGATTCAATGAAATTTCAACAAATTCTTGATGCAAACATAACACTATCTGTAAAAAAAGAAAAGGTTGAAAAGAGATTGGCTTCTACAAATGGATAATGATCTTAAACACTTTAAGATCCACAATATCTCAAAAGCCGCAAGCTGAAGGTTTTACAATGGCGAATGTCCCCTGATCTTAACATCATTGAAAATCTGTGACTATACCTCATCGCCATATCATGTTAATCTTGGGAATACAACCTGCTATTTCACATTGTATTAAACAACATTCCTGAATCCATAACTTCAGTGTTTCTTACTCCAATATCATTAAACTATTAGAAAGATGTTTGTTTATTTAGGCCTAGTCTTACATTTCATTTCTGTCATTTCAGGTATATTTTCCTTATAAGCTATTGTGTGTGTGTGTGTGTACATGAGGGTCAACGCTATCTATGCTCATTATTTGACATATATCCTGCATTTTTCACCAGTTTTTTCATCAGCCGATGATCTCTAGTTTTCAGTTCTCTCTGGTGCTGCCTATTGATCGATCTGCTAAGTTGTCTCCCTTAAAAAAAAAGTACATTGACAGAGGTATTTCTCCTCTTCTTTTCCTGTTTAGCATATGCTCCTTAATAGCAGCAGTATGGAGTAGATTATACAGCAGTACTGAGCTGTGTGGCTATGAATCCATCTCTAGGATCAGCTATATTACTAATTTCATCTTTTAGTGTCTTTGTGTTTTATTTTGCTCTGTGGTCCTCATCTCTCCTCTAACCACCAAACTTAATAGAAGAAAATAGGAAATGTAACATCACGGAGCTAGCAGTCAGTCTTAATCAACAAGAATTTGAGCTGCTTTTTTTAAAGGAGTAGCCCAGGGAGATAAAATAAAATAAAAAAATTATTCTTCCTATAAGGGTAGGGGAAAAATGAGGAGCAGCTCCAGTATCACACGGAATTACAGGTACTCAGAAGCTTACAAAAAGCACTATTCATGTCATCTTTATTGTGTATGAAGGCTGGTTTATTAGATTTTTTTTTTGTATCTCCCCTGAGCACCCTTTAATGTGGATGGTGAGTTCAGGAAGCAGAGCGGAGGGGAAGAAATGGCTCATAAGTGTAGAAAAACATCAAATGACCTGATAAGATATATTAAAAAGTTTCTTATGATTGCTTGTACTATTGCTTTATGCAAAGCTTGTTGACACTACACTGGCCATTTAATTCCTACATTAACCCCTTAGTCATGAGGCCAAATTTTTTAAATCTGACCAGTATCAATTTATGTGGTAATCTGGAACGTTTCAGCATATTTCAGCGATTTTGAGATTGTTTTTTTTGTGACACATCATATTTTATGATAATGATAAATTTAAGTCAGTAAGTTTTGTGTTTATTTATAAAAATATCAGAAATTTGACAGAAATTTAAAAAAATCCAAGCTTTAAACCAAATAGTTACAGTGGGCAAAAAAGTATTTTTGGTGGAAGGAGGTTTGCACTCAAAATCTCACGATACATGGCCCCATTCATTCTTTCATGTACATGGATCAATCGTCCTGGTTCCTTTGCAGAGAAACAGCCCCAAAGCATGATGTTGCCAACCCCATGCTTTACAATAGGTATGGTGTTCTTTGGATGCAACTCAGCATTCTGTCTCCTCCAAACACGACGAGTTTGTTTCTACCAAACAGTTCTACATTGGTTTCATCAGACCATATGACATTCTCCCAATACTCTTCTGGATAATTCAAATGCTCTCTAGCAAACTTCAGACGGGCCCGGACATGTACTGGCTTAAACAGGAGGACAAGTCTGGAACTGCAGGATCTGAGTCCCTGGCGGCGTAGTGTGTTACTGATGGTAGCCTTTGTTATGGTGGTCCCAGCTCTATGTAGGTCATTCACTAGGTCCTCTCGTGTGGTTCTGGGATTTGTGCACATCATTCTTGTGATCATTTTGACCCCACGGGGTGAGATTTTGCGTGGAGCTCCCACAGTTGATTTCATCACACCAAGCTGCTTGACTATTACAGATTCAATCTTCCCAGCCTGGTGCAGGGCTAAAATTTTGTTTCTGGTGTCCTTCGACAGCTCTTTGGTCTTTACCATAGAGGAGTTTAGAGTGTGACTGTTTGAGGTTGGGTATAGGTGTCTTTTATACTGATAACAAGATCAAACATGTGCTATTACCACAGGTAATGAGTGGAGGACAGAGGAGCCTCTTAAAGAAGAAGTTACAGGTCTGTGAGAGCCAGAAATCTTGCATGTTTTTAGGTGACCAAATACTTATCTTCCACCATAATTTGCAAAAAAAACTTGCCAAATCAGACAAGATGATTTTCTGGATTTGTTTTCTCATTTTGACTCTCATAGTTGTGGTCTACCTATGATGTCAATTACAGGCCTCTCTCATCTTTTTAAGTGGGAGAACTTGCACAATTGGTGGCTGACTAAATACTTTTTTCCCCACTGTATACCACACAGAAAACATTAATATATATCAATTCCCTCATGCCTGTTTTACATCTGCAGCATCTGCAAAATGTTCTTTGCTGTGTTAGAATTTTAAGCTTAAAATGTAGCAGTAGTTTTTCATTTTTTTTCAAGGAAGTTTATCACATTCTTTTTTTAGGGATCTATTTAGATTTGAAGTGACTTTGGGGGTCCTATATATTGGAAAACCTCCAAAACTGATACCATTTTAAAAACGACATATTCAAAACTGCTGTCAGGTAGCTTATTAACCCTTCAGGTTTATTTCAGGTATTATTGCTTAATGGCATGACATGAAAGAAAAAAATATTTCTACCACCTAAATGTTGCTAACTTCTGAACAGGTCGCTGTACCCGGCAGACTCTAAAGCCGTTATTTGGGAGTGAATTGCCATGGAAAACACGAGGACCACACGATCAAGATCTCAGAGTTCCAGTGGGGATAAAGAGGGAGACACCATGCTCTGTTAACCATCTAGATGCTGTAGTCACTATCGACAGCGGCATGTATGGGATTAAACGGACATGGTCGGTGCCAATGCTGATCGTGGCTGATACAACAAGTTGTCAGCTATACTGTACAGCCGACAGCTGCTGGATTGTCACCTGTCTGTGGATGCTATTCCCTTGTGTCTCAGGTCAATAAAAAGATGCATTGGTGGTCATTAAGGGAATAAAAAAAGATAAACTATCCAAAAATGAAAACATTTACTGAAAGACATAATAGACCCATTACTGTATATCTATAATGTTACCATGATTCAGATACTTGCTCTTACCATCTGTATTTTGAAAAAGAGCATCACTCGTTACAAACGCCACATCTCCCTTCTCCACCAGACACCTAAAATCAAAGGAAAAACTGTAACTGAGCAGAAGTAAAACAGATGTAAGTTACATGGTGGTCTGTGAGCAATAGAACACTTTCCCTTGTGTGGTTTGCAGAGTATTATGGATAATCGCAGAATGATCTACTTACCTAGTTCAGGAGTTGCTGGTATTGGTTTATGACAGCAGTTATGCAGCGCTGGACTAAATTCTAAACTTGCCACAGGGACATGTGCAATATATGTCCAGTAGTCCCACGATGCTGAAACTAGCAATACTTTCTTGCTATCGTGATCATTTACCCTGTAGAAAATTGCTGGAAGACATCCATGTACACATCGGTAGGGACATTTTCATCATTGAATATTGGACCTCCAATCTGTACACCCAATTCTGCGCTCCAAACGCTGATCTGGATCATCAAGTGGCTGTTGGAGCAGCTCATGTGATTTTCATGTATGACAGTTTTATGGTTCTGGAATTTATACCTAGTTATATGGAATCAAGCTTCATAGACATGATGTAGTAAAACGGGTCCTCAGTGCCATTTATGATCATTCCCAGTAGCTTATTGTAATGTCACACACTTCAATTTTACTCACTCACTTAATTGTTGTATGACTGATACTTTGTATGTCTTCATGTAAAGGGATATCAGTACACACCATTGTTGTGCTGATGTTAGTTATGCTTCCCGATTCCAGCGCTGAGCATTGCTTGCTTCTTCTCAGCTGGTTTAGTTTTCTCTCATAAACAGTTGTGCTCAAAAGTTTACATACCCCTGTAGAATTTTTGCTTTCTTGGCCTTTTTTCAGAGAATATGAATCATAACACTAAAACTTTTTCTCCACTCATAGTTAGTGGTTCGGTGAAGCCATTTATTGTCAAACTACTGTGTTTTCTTTTTTTAAATCATAATGACAACACAAAACATCCAAATGACCCTGATCAAAAGTTTGCATATCCTGGTGATTTTGGCCTGATAACATGCACAGAAATTGACACAAATGGGTTTGAATGGCTACTAAAGGTAACATCATCACCAGTGACCTGTTTGTTTGCAATCAGTGTGCGTGCATAAAAGCTGAGTGAATTTCTGGGATCCAGACAGACTCTTGCATCTTTCATCTACTGAAGGAGATAGCAGAAGAAATTTTTGAACCCCTCTCCATAATCTTTGAAAATTCCTGGAGAACAGGAGAAGTCCCAGAAGACTGGAGAAGAGCAAATGTTTTTCCTATCTTCAAAAAGGCGAAGAAGGTGGACCCAGGCAACTATAGGCCGGTGAGTCTGACTTCTATACCAGGAAAGATCTTTGAACAAATTATTAAACAACATGTATGTCAGTACCTGGATAAGAATGAAGTGATTAAACAGAGTCAGCATGGGTTTGAAACTAATAAGTCATGTCAGACTAACTTAATTTCCTTCTATGACGGAATCACTGATTGGGTGGATCAAGGAAATGCTGTAGATATAGTATATCTTGACTTCAGCAAAGCATTTGACAAAGTATCTCATACAATCCTTATTGAAAAAATGACTAAGTATGGAATGGACAAGGCAACTGTTAGGTGGATTCATAACTGGCTTAGTGATCGGACCCAAAGAGTGGTCGTAAATGGCTGCACATCCAGTTGGAAGAATGTCTCAAGTGGGGTACCACAGGGCTCTGTCCTGGGCCCTGCATTGTTCAACATCTTTATCAACGATTTAGATGAAGGAATTGAGGGTAAACTGATTAAATTTGCTGATGACACAAAGCTAGGAGGGATAGCTAATACTAGAGAAGAGAGAGGATTCAAAAAGATATAAATAAGCTGGAGAAGTGGGCAGCAACTAACAGAATGGTTTTTAACAGGGAAAAATGCAAAGTACTACATCTGGGCAATAAAAATGAAAAAAGCATATACAGAATGGGAGGAATAGGGCTAAGCAACAGCACATGTGAAAAAGACTTGGGTATACTAATAGATCACAGACTGAATATGAGTCAACAATGTGATGCAGCAGCAAAAAAGGCAAATGCAATTCTAGGATGTATTAACAGAAGCATACAGTCTACATCACGTGAAGTCATTATTTCCCTCTACTCCTCTTTGGTCAAACCTCATCTGGAATATTGTGTCCAGTTTTGGGCACCACATTTTAAAAAAGACATCAACAAACTGGAGCAAGTTCAGAAAAGAGCAACCAGAATGGTGACCGGTCTGCAAACCATGTCTTATGAGGAAAGGTTGCAGGATTTGGGATTGTTTAGTTTGCAAAAGAGAAGACTGAGAGGAGACTTAATAGCTGTCTACAAATATCTAAAGGGCTGTCACATTGCAGAAGGATCAACTTTATTCTCATTTGCACAAGGAAAGACTAGAAGCAATGGGATGAAACTGAATGGGAGGAGACACAGATTAGATATTAGAAAAAACTTTTTGACAGTTAGAGTGATCAATGAGTGGAACAAGCTGCCACGAGAAGTGGTGAGTTCTCCTACAATGGAAGTCTTCAAACAGAGGCTGGACAGACATCTGACTGGGATGATTTAGCGAATCCTGCTTTGAGCAGGGGGTTGGACCAGATGGCCCAGGAGGTCCCTTCCAACTCTACGATTCTATGATTCTATGATTCTAAGATTCATCCAGCCACTGATGTTTCTGGATTGTGAGTCATGGGGAAAGCAAAAGAATTGTCAATGGATCTACAAGAAAAGATAGCTGAACTGTATAAAACAGGAAAGGGATGCAAAAAGATATCCAAGGAATTGATAATGCCAGTAAGCAGCATTCAAACTCTTATTAACAAATGGAAAATCAGGGGCTCTGTAAAAACAAAACCACGGTCAGGTAGACCAACAAAAATTTTGTCCACAACTGACAGGAAAATTGTTCGGGATGCTAAGAAAAACCCATAAATAACATCAGCTGAAATACTGGACTCTGAAAATTAGCAGTGTGGCTGTTTCAAAATGCACAATAAGGAGGCACTTAAAAATGGGCTGCATGGTTGAGTCGCCAGAAGAAAGCCATTACTGCGCAAATGCCACAAAGTATCTCGAATACAACACACAAAACAGCACAGAGACAAGCCTCAAAACTTCTGGAACAAGGTCATTTAGAGTGATAGGTCCAAAATTGAACTTTTTGGGGGATGTGTGAGCTACAAAGGCACAGGAAACTTGGTCAAAGTTGAAGGAAAGATGAATGCAGCACGTTATCAGCAAATACTGGAGGCAAATTTGCAATCAGCCCGGAAGCTGCACATAGGACATACTTAGATGTTCCAACATGACTATGATCCAAAACACAAGGCCAAGTCGACCTGTCATTGGCTACAGCAGAACAAAGTGAAGGTCCTGAAGTGGCCATCTCAGTCTCCTAACCTTAATATCATTGAGCCACTCTGGGGAGATCTCAAGCACACAGTTCATTCTAGACAGCCCAGGAATTTACAGGAACTGGGTTTTTTTTGCAAAGAAGATTGGGCAGCTTTACCATCTGAGAAAATAAAGAACCTCATCCACAACTACCACAAAAGACTGCCATCGATGTTATACGGGGCAATGCACTGTATTAAGAAATGGGGTATGTGAACTTTTGACCAAGGTCATATGGATGTTTTGGGTTGTCATTATGATTTAAAAAGAGAAAATACAGTAGTTTGACAATAAATTGCTTCACTGAACCACTAACCATGAGTGGAGAAAAAGCTTTGGTGTTATCATTCATATTCTCTGAAACAAGCCAAGAAAGCAAAAACTCTGCTGGGGTATATAAATTTTTGAGCACAACTGTATATTGGGTTACCATATTCTGGCACGCTGCTGTGATGTCATTTTGCCATGTCACGTATTCAAGAGTTCTGCCACTACTTACTATTGTGAACCACCTCTATACTTCAACTTCACTAGTCAATCATCTCTAATTCAGCTCTACTTCACTAGTAGTCTCTGAATCCGCTCTGCTTCACCAGTCATTGCTGACCAACCTCTGCTTCACTAATCATCTCTGATATATTTGTTTTATCAGTTATATCTGTTTTACCAATCATTTCTCATACAGCTGTTTCACCAGTCATCGTGGATACAACTTTGCTTCACCAGTCACCTTTGAACCACCTCTGCTTCATCAGTAGTTATGATCCAGCTCCTTTTCACCAGTCATCATTGTCCAACATCTGTTTCACCAGTCACCACTGATCCATCTCGGCTTCTTTAGTCATCATTGATACAACTCTTTTTCATCATTCATTTCTGCTTCACCAGTCACCGCTGATGCAGTTCTTCTTTATCAATCATCTCTGATCCCGCTCTGCTTCATCAGTCATTGCTAATACAACTGTGCTTCATCAGTGATCCAGCTATACTTCATCCATCATTTTTGCTTCATTGCTGATCCACCTCTGTGGTAACTCGGAAAACCCCTCTATCACCCATGACGTTTTGAGGCCGGTTTTAGGTTTCTCTGTCCCTGGGATTCAATGATCCACATCATCAGGTGAAATATAACAGCTGGTATGTGTCTGCTTGGAAAATTAGTGCAATGACTTCTTTGTTACTTCTTTGGGTTTTACAGAATCCTCCCTTGGATATGTGACATGGTGACTAAACGCATGGCTGACTATATATACATATTGTGGCCGAGTCACTGGCAATGTAATAGATGGGAGATATGGTTCACTACGCCAAATGGCATCAGTGATATAAAATCCAGAGATGTATTTCCTCCAGCACAGTAATTGTTGCAAAGGTTAAGTTATGGGCTGGTTTTTAGGAGGACATTCATAGAGCGGGTGGGAGTGTCCCCCCATATCTCCCCTTACAGAGCTAGCACCACTGTGTGCTGACAGGACCTGGGTGAGGTCACAGTGAGGTGATCAGTCACGTGGTGGAGGAGTCACATGGTCTAAGCTTAAATGGCTGAAGGAAAGAACTTTCAGTGTTCAGTATGTTCGGCCTGGAGAAGGAGCACTGCAGGAGAGAGGACTAGAAAGGACTAAAGGACCTGAGCTGTGTGTGTTCTGCCAGCCGTGAGCGGGAGGAACCCCGCTCACAGAAGGACTGTGTTTGCTCTGCCACCATTTTGTTTTGTTTTCCTGTTTTGCCCAGAGGGCTGTATTTTCTTTCTACACCTTGGTTTATGCTGCCTACAATAAACCCAAGGAAGTTCTTAAAGCCGCAGAGTATCCGTGTCTACCTCCGTGTGCAGCTGAGTGAGCCCATCTACCACAATATACATATTTCTTGCCTTCGTCACAGACTCTGGATTACGATACTTTCATACCAATCATTATATTGTATATAGCTTTTTTGCTTGAATGGAAAATTCCAGAAACTGAGTAGCAAACCTCATGTCATATTTCTGTTTCTGTGTGAATACGACCATCCTCGGCCTCCCTGTGTAGCCACGCTTTTTTATAGTACCGCTTAACTGGCAGTAAGGATAATGAAAACTGCGCTCAGATTGGTTGCTATGGGCAACAAACACGGTAATATAGTTTTGATGATCTATAACTGTACAAACCAAACAAGCAGAAAGCGGCCTGTATATTTCTACTAATAATAGTAAATTGTCATTTTCGTGTTGACTAAAACGTAAATATTAAAACTGTCAATGAAGTTTCAGGTTAGAATAATCCTAATAATGAGTTCTACCTCTGACAGATGACGCTCTATAGTCGTACACCAGCATCACCCATAGGCCACCATGAAAAAACAATATCCAGAGTACAGTATACATTTTTTAGTTGATGCCGTTTTGGACATAGTGCAGACTGCTGTATTATTCACTACAGCAATAAAAGATTTACGGATAAAGTATGCATCCACTGAGCTTATGGGTCCAAGGAGATGTTTATGTAAGGGCAATTAATGTACCAAGCGCATACGGCAAACATGCACTGCTAAAACACATGGCAACCTTAAAGGGAAGCTATAAGTAGGATCAAGCCTTCTAAGCCATCTATATGGTCATAGGAGATGAATAGCATGATACCTGAGATCTGATGTCATATTCCAGAGAAACCCACATTTTTCTAATATGAAAATGAGCTGTTAACATCTGTGGGCTTTTTGAGTTGCGTGCAACAGTTTAGCGTCTCACAAAGAACAGCAAAAAAAGGTAAAAGACAAAAATACAAAGGTTTTTTTGTGTTACGCGAAATTCATGAACCCGTGTGCTCCATAATGAAGAATTTGACAGTGAAAACAACAATAGGGCTCAGTTTCTACTAGGTCCTATTAGAGATTAATAGTATTATATGAGATGGCCTCTGCTATGGTCTGACGATTTTATTGATTGAACCTTATTGTCAGCACACTCCATAACTGGTACTGACATATTACTCCCTATACTGGTATTCAGTAGGATTCACACACTTAATTAAAATGGCGTTGCCCCTCTATTTTAAATGGTGGAACTCATTGGCAGCACAGTGTAATGCACTCCAAGCTGTATGCATGGTTAGCGATGTTTAGGATGCAGTGTCATTAATTGTTGACATCACTTCCTGTTTGATCTCACTCACCGCTTGATCTCATTGGCCGCTTGATCTCACTCACCTGTTTGATCTTTACACCGCCATGCTCAGTGTGGTGTAAAGAAGTTCGGTGGGATACACACCACACTGAAGGCGTCATTTCCATTCTCCCTCAATTTAAAGCAGGCATGATGGAGTGGAACGCATGCCACAACATAGACATAGTGCCTTTGCAGGGTGGACTTTTTCATGCAAAAATGGATTGGTGCTCCATGTCCTAATTGGATGAATGTATGGCCAGTTATTAAGGTTTTTTCAGTATCCTTTAGAGACCTCCCTTTCAACCTATCAGAGCAGTGAGATGTATATCTATTACCTTATCAGGTGAGTCTAATATTTCCAAGACATCATTTAAAATTCTAATACCATATTAGTGGAGTGATAAGTTTAATATTTTTGTGAGTATACAGGGATGTTATAGGGACAGTCTTTGTTTAGTGGGGGCGCCATTTATATACATACTAACATGCCAACCTTAGCAGTCAGGTAGGGAATCTTTAGACTATGTGCCCACGTTGCAGAAGTGCTACGGAATTGTCAGCAGCATCTCCGCAACTCCCCACTGCGGGTAAAACGTATGCGTTTTCCTGCACAACACAAGAGTTTTGCAAGTGCTTTTAGCTTGCAGAATGCTCGCGCTTTCCAAGCGATTTGAAGCATTGCTTGGAAACGAGATTGACAGGTTGCCTATGCAACATCAATAGTTAAAAATAAAATGTTAAAAATAACAAAAAAAACTAAAAAATCGGGATATATTTACCCTCTGACGGCCCCCCGTAGTCCTTCTGGTCCTTAGCGGTGCTGCCAGCAACTTCCGTTCCCAGGGATGCATTGCGCGAATGACCTCTGATGACGTAGTGGCATGCATGGCAGGGCTCAAAAGGGAGGGAGCACCATTTGACTTTCTGAATGCTAAATTGGCTGGAATCAATGGTGGCGCCATGTCGTGTTTGGAGATCCCCTGATGTACCTAAACAGTGGAACCCCCCAATTCTAACTCCAACCATAACCCAACACACCCCTAATCTTTAGCTCAACCCTAATCATAACCCTAATCACAAATCTACCCCTAATCCTAATCCCAACCCTAATCGTAATCCTAACCATAACCACAACCCAAGCCCTAACTTTAGCCCAACCCTAACTTTAACCCAACTCACTTTAGCCCAACCCAAACCCTAAGTTTAGTCCAACTCACTTTAGCCCAACTCTAACCCTAATGGAAAAATGGAAATAATTAAATTTTTTAAATTTTATTATTTTTACCTAACTAAGGGGGTGATAAATTGGGTTTGATTTACTATTTTTTTTATTTTGATCACTGTGATAGGGTTTATCACAGTGATCAAAATGAAACAATTAGGAAAAATTTCCTATTGTTGCCAGATTCAGCGGAAGCACTCTAAGGGGCGCTACACACTTATTTCTCAACGTTGTTAAAAAGCGGCGCTGAGGCATAAGTACCCTTTATTGCCGCCATGAAAAGGTGTATTGGTGGTCGTTAAGGGGTTAACCTAATTAATAATAGGTGTCATCTGTAAAAGCTTGTATCTTTAACCCTATGTAAGTGCATAAATATCTGTTTATTGAACACAATTGTCTACTCCCTATATCTTTTATAAACCTATTGTCTTATATATATAGTAATGAATGACCATTGTCGAATAAGGTGTTATCTGAGCATGCTCGGGTGCTAGCCGAGTAACTTTGGCATGCTTAAAAAATATGTTCGAGTCTCAGCGGCTGCATGTCTCACAGCTGTTCGACAGCCGCAACACATGCACTGATTTCCTGTTTGCTAGGCAATCCCTGCATGTGTTGTGGTTGTCGAACAGCCGCGAGACATGCAGGTGCGGGAACATATTATTCGAGCACGCCGAAGTCACTGAGTCAGCACACGAGCATGCTCAGATAACACTTTATCCAAGCGTGTTCGCTCATCACTAATAATGATATATGTGGACACCATTGAGCGCTTTTACAGTTTTCAATAAATAAAGTTGTTTTTAAGGATTTTTTTCTTATTTCATTTTTCATTAAAAAGGCAATGACTAACACAAGGCGAAAATAGAAAACAGATTAAAAAAAGCTGAAAATGATAAATCTGGCCTAATGTGATGTAAGGGACTTTTAAAACAAGTTGCATAATATTACAGTTGGCTGCATACTGTATTTTGGGGTTACTACAGATATTGAATACAAATGCACTGAAAGATAGAGAATGAGTTATTTGAGCATGATAAGTTTTGTAAAAACTTTTTGGTCCTGATTTTTTTTATAGCCTTTGCCATGTTTTTGAGTAAAAATGGTTCTGATAGCATCTTTTTTAGATTTGCACCTTCAAGTTAATTTTACTGCTTTTTCTAGTTTCTTGTTTGGGTTTTCCTAATGCTGTTTTAGCCTAATTCATTATTTTCACTTTTTTAAATTGTTGTACAGTTTTTGCACAAATGTCCTCAAGTACTCTGCAGAATTACAAAATCTATATAATTTTTAGCTTCTGCGCAGTGGAAGACTCAAAAAAAATCTTTCATTTTGTGCAACAGATAACAAGACAAAAAGTAAAAGTCACAAAAAAAAAAAATAATCATGAAATCAATCCTTTATCATTTTGCACTAGTTTTATTAAATCCTAATGACTTTGCTTTTATTTTTCCTTAGGCCGGAGTCACACTAAACGCATAAAAAACTGGTCCGATTCTCACTGACGAGAGTCGTAAGAGGGTCATGCGAGGGTCATGTGAGTACAATCCAATAGTTCACGCTTAGCATCCAATTTACATTCGGAAATTTTCCCATGGCACTCGTGAAGACGTAAGATAGATGAAGTGAGTTCATTGGCTGTGAACTCTCAGGATCGGTCTGACGGTACCACAAGCAGGAGAACTTTCTTATGCTCATGGTGTCGTCAGATAGGGAATAGGAGTTCACAGGGAGACACTGAGCACAGGCTGCTCAATGTCTCTGCTGGATGACAGGCTGTATGGTCGCAACATGCAACCGTGCAGCCTGCCATCTAGACGTACAAGAGCTGGACCCGTCGTGGGACAAGGATTATCCTCTTCTCTGTGGAAAGGTGAGGAATATTGTTGTTTTTTATTTTAATTATTTTGCAGAAGACAATTCCATTGTTGGAATGGGCGATGTCGTAAGTATGGTTTAGTTATAAAGGAGTCTGTTTCATTCTTTAAATTAAAGGACTTTTTTCTGGGTGTCTATGCTTTTATACGATATGACTATGGGGTTAGTAATGGGGGCGTTTTTTTGACGCTTCTCCATTATTGACCCCCGTGTTTGATGTCACCTGACAATACAAAGGTGACATGAACCCCCCAACTATCACCCCACTTGTCACCACTACAGGGCAAGTTGGAAGAGTGAGGCTAAGTGCCAAAATTAGAGATGTGCCTTTTCTGGGGTGGCCGAGAGCTGATGTTTTCAGCCTGGGGGGCAGTATCCATGGCCATTTCCTAGGCTATTAATATCAGCCCACAGCTGTCTGCATAGCCTTTGCTGGTTACTAATTATAGGGAGACTCCACGTCATTTCTTTTTTGCCGTTTCCCATTTTAATAGCCAGTAAAGGTTAGGTATACAGTAGTGACCTGACATTAATAGACTGGGAAGCTGCATGGTTATTTACCTCCTTCCCAAGCTACAATCATCAGCCCCCAGGCATCGGCTTTCCCTCTGCTGGTTAAGAAAATTATGCGGGAGCCCACGCCTTTTTTTTCAGAAAAATAACCTTTTATTAATTAAATACATCTACAGTAAGCTGCACACACACACAGTACTAATTGTACTGTATATGTCACTGACATCTGTATATCTATCTATTCTATGTGTATATACTGTATGTTATCCTTCTACTCTATGGTGTCGGCTCCTGCTGTGATTTTATGTACCCAAAGGAGAAATGGAGCCAAGAGCAATAAATGAAATATATAATTTTTATTGTTATCCAAAAATAGGTAAAATTCAAATTTATAATGAATCAATCAGAAAATTGAATATATAAGGGAATCGGCAAGACCTAGTTACCACACACAGATAAGGGAGGGTTAAAAATGTCAATATATTGACAATTGCATATACCCGTAAATTGGACTTATATGATGCACAAAAAAGTGTAAATGGTATTCAAAAATAATTACCCACCGAAAAATGAGGAGGGAAAATGTGCAAACAATATATATATATATATATATATATATATATATATATATAAGGGCCCAGATATCTCTCAATCTCTCAATAGTCATATAAAGGGCAACAGTGCATAATTAAGTGATCCATAACCTGGACCTACAAAATAGACCAGGGAAAAATAAATTGTAGCCTGTCCCACAGCCCACTTCACAGAAAGGTTGGTTCCTGGCTTCATTTCATGTCTGTCAGATATATTGCATATATTCCATTTCTGGCTAAATCACTACTATTGGCAGCAGTTAAATTTAGTATCAGGTTATAGCCCCCGTGACTGTGGTTTACATTGTAGATCTGACTTCAGGATCACCTCATTTCCCTCAGACTATCAGGCTTATAATGGTAGCAGTCACATCTGATATCAGGCTAAAATTACTTTTTCCCTGGTCTATTTTGTAGGTCCAGGTTATGGATCACTTAATCATGCACTGTATATATATATATTGATTGCACATTTTCCCTCCTCATTTTTCGGTGGGTAATTATTTTTGAATACCATTTACACGTTTTTGTGCATCATATAAGGCCAATTTACGGGTATATGCAATTGTCAGTATAGTGCCATTTTTTACCCTCCCTTATCTGTGTGTGGTAACTAGGTCTTGCTGATTCCTTTAAATATTCAATTTTCTGATTGATTCATTATAAATTTGAATTTTATCTATTTTTGGATAACAATAAAAATTATATATTTCATTTATTGCTCTTGGCTCCATTTCTCCTTTGGGTATAAGTAATGCTATGATGGATGAGCTTTAATACTGTTAGTCTCCTTTTTGGTATCATTGCTGTGATTTTACACTACGTGACTGCTGAATTGCCGGCTTTTCTTCTATCTATCTAAGTAATATACCGTATTTTCCGCTTTGTAAGACGCACTTTTTTTCCCCCAAAATTGAGGGGAAAAAGGGGGTGCATCTTACAAAGAGGATATACATTTGCGCTGCCACTGAGGGTACTTGCCGCGGCACTCTGTGCCCTGATGCTGCCGCTGCGCTGTCCGCCACCGCCGCGCTCCTGTCCCCCGGTGGTTTCTTCCGCCCCACCGCCGCCGCGCTCTGTCCCGTTCAGCGTGGGGGGGTCTCTGTCGCTCCATGCCTGCTTTCTTCCTGGAAAATGGCCGCCGCGCATGCGCAGATGGACATCTCGGCACTGAAATCTCGGGAGATGAGATTTCAGCGCTGAAATCTCATCTCCCGAGATTTCAGTGCCGAGATGTCCGTCTGCGCATGCGCGGCGGCCATTTTCCAGGAAGAAAGCAGGCATGGAGCGACAGAGACCCCCCCACGCTGAACGGGACAGAGCGTGGTGGCGGCGGTGGGGCGGAAGAAACCACCGGGGGACAGGAGCGCGGCGGTGGCGGACAGCGCAGCGGCAGCATCAGGGCACAGAGTGCCGCGGCAAGTACCCTCAGAACGGGACAGAGCGCGGCGATGGCGGCAAACACCGGGGGGACAGAGCGCGGTGGTGGCGGTAAGAACCGGGGGAGAGCGCGGCGGTGGTGGCAAGCAGGCACCGGGGGACAGCGTGGCGGTGGTGGCAAGCACTGAGGGACAGAGTGCGGCGGTGGTGGCAAGCAGGCACCGGGGGACAGAGCGTGGCGGTGGTGGCAAGCATCAGGGGACAGAGGGCGGCGGCAGTAACAGACACCGGCAGCGGCACGCTGCACATCAAAACACCCCCTCATCCCAGCAGCAATGTTCCACTCCGGCCTCCTCCATCACCACCCCTGGAAAGCAATAAGACATGGATTATAAGATGCACCACCATTTTATTAAAAATAAAGTTTTTTTCCTATTTTTCTCCTCAAAATTTGGGGTGCGTCTTATAATCCGGAGCGTCTTATAAAGCGAAAAATACGGTATATACATATATATGTGTGTCACTGACATCTGTATATCTGTGTGTATGTCAGGCTTTTCAAAGGACGTCGGTGCGTAAAAATCGGACAGCACTTGTATGGTCTGAGTGCTGTGCTATTTTTTTTTTCTTTCACCCATAGGCTTGCATTGGCAAGACTCAGCCGAGTCTCAGTGCCAATCGCAGCCTGCTGCGATTTTACATGCACATCGAACTTATCAGGGCAGCACGGTGGCTCAGTGGTTAGCGCTGCAGCCTTGCAGCGCTGGAGTCCTGGGTTCGAATCCCACCAAGGAAAACATCTGCAAGGAGTTTGTATGTTCTCCCCGTGTTTGCGTGGGTTTCCTCCGGGCACTCCGGTTTCCTCCCACATTCTAAAGACATACTGATAGGGAATTTAGATTGTGAGCCCCATCGGGGACAGTGATGAAAATGTGTGCAAACTGTAAAGCGCTGCGGAATATGTTAGCGCTATATAAAAAATAAAGATTATTATTAAAGATTATTATCTGAGAAAAAAATGCTGATGTGGGCTGCCCCATAGATTAACACTGGGCCGACTGCCATGCAATGTTTTCTCGCATAGCACTCAGACGCATTCAACGGTAGTGTGACTCCGGCCTTATAGTGTGAGCCAAATGTTTTGGAAGATATACTAATGAATTATGTGAACAGAATAAAGAATTTAGTCATTTCTAAAAAAAAAATAATGATACTATCATACCACCTTATGATGCAAACCCGACAATCAGACTTCAGTAGACGTAAAACGACGAGCAAGATGGATAGGACTGATCTTACTAGACTATTTTACCTGATGGCCCCTTCTTTGCCGTAATACGCCTCTTTGTCGCTTAGAGAACATTTCGTATTTGCCTCGGTGTTTTGTGGATCACCAATACACAGTTTGCAGAGATTGGAATCAATGGGGGATCCCGGAGCGCAGCTCTGACTGAAGTAGGACCCTATTGGGGACAGAGACATATTAGCATGGTCATTTATTCACTCAGCAGGATCAGCTGCTGAATTAGGGATGTCACCGTGTAAAGAGATCATCCTTATTCTCATTTGCACATGGAAAGACGAGAAGCAATGGAATGAAACTGAAAGAGACAAGATACAGATTAGATACCGTACTAGAAAAACTTTTTGACAGTGAGGGTGACTGAAATTGTGAGTGCATCCTCAAGCATTCTATATTTTGCAATCTTTTGCACTACACCCAATTCCCATCTATCATAAGAAAAGTTATAACTAGTGTTGAGCATTCCGATACTGGAAATATCGGGTATCGGCCGATATTCGCTGTATCGGAATTCCGATACCGAGTACCGATATTTTTTCAATATCGGAATCGGAAGTTCCCATAATGCAATGAGCCACTGTTGTGGCTCTGATTGGCTGCCGAAATGACGTCATCATGATGCGCGGTCTGTGTGCATCATGATGCGCCGTCAGTTCGGGCCTTCCGGGGGTCTGTGCCGACTGCCCGGGGGTCTGTACCGGCCTGCCGGGGGTCTGTGCCGACTGTCCGGGGGTCTGTGCAGACTGCCGGGGGTCTGTACCGGCCTGCTGGGGATCTGTGCGGACTGCCCGGGGGTCTGTGCGGACTGCCGGGGGTCTGTACCGGCCTGCCGGGGGTCTGTGCCGACTGTCCGGGGGTCTGTGCAGGCTGCGGTGGTCTATACCGGCCTGCCGGGGGGGCTGTGCCGGCCTGCCGGGGGGGCTGTGCCGGCCTGCCGGTGGTCTGTGCCGACTGTCCGGGGGTCTGTGCAGGCTGCGGGGTTCTGTGCAAGTCCCATCGGGCGATGCCTGCTACAATGACAGTGATTGACACATTAGCCAATGATGGGACAGTAGTAGTCCCATCATCCGGCTAATGTGTTGAATGTAAAAAAAATAAAAAAAATACATCCTACATACATACTACATGCTACATACATACTACATACATGCTACATACATGCTACATACATGCCACATACATGCAACATACATACATACTACATACATGCTACATACATACTACATATATACTACATGAATGCAACATGCATACTACATATATACTACATGCATGCAGCATACATACATACTACTTATATACCACATGCATGCAACATGCATACTACATATATACCACATATATACTACATGCATTCAACATACATATATACTACATATATACTACATGCAACATGCATACTACATATATGCTACATGCATGCATGCAACATACATACATACTACATACATACCACATGCATGCAACATGCATACTACATATATACCACATATATACTACATGCATGCAACATGCATACTACATATATACTACATGCATGCAACATACATATATACTACATATATACTACATGCATACTACATGCATGTGGTATATATGTAGTATGTATGTAGTATGTATGTAGTATGTATGTTGCATGTAGTATATATGTAGTATATATGTATGTTGCATGCATGTAGTATATATGTGGTATATATGTAGTATGCATGTTGCATGCATGTAGTATATATGTTGTATATATGTATGTTGCTTGCATGTAGTATATATGTTGTATATATCTATGTTACATGCATGTGGTATATATGTAGTATGCATGTAGTATATATGTGGTATATATGTAGTATGTATGTTGCATGCATGTAGTATATATGTAGTATGCATGTTGCATGTAGTATATATGTAGTATATTTGTATGTTGCATGCATGTAGTATATATGTGGTATATATGTAGTATGCATGTTGCATGTAGTATATATGTAGTATATTTGTATGTTGCATGCATCTAGTATATATGTATTATGTATGTAGTATGTATGTTGCATGTATGTAGCATGTAGTATATATGTAGTAAGTATGTTACATGTAGTATATATGTAGTATGCATGTTGCATGCATGTGGTATATATGTAGTATGTATGTATGTTGCATGCATGTAGTATATATGTAGTATGCATGTTGCATGCATGCAGTATATATGTTGTATGTATGTTGCATGCATGTAGTATATATGTAGTATGTATGTAGTATGTATGTAGTATGTATGTTGCATGTATGTAGCATATATGTAGTATGTATTTTTATTTTTATTTTTACATTCAGCACATTAGCCGGATGATGGGACTACTACTGTCCCATCATTGGCTAATGTGTCAATCACCGTCATGGTAGCAGGCATTGCCCGATGGGACTTGTAGTCCCATCGGACGATGCCTGCACAGACCCCCGCAGCCTGCACAGACCCCCGGACAGTCGGCACAGACCACCGGCAGGCCGGCACAGCCCCCCGGCAAGCCGGTACAGACCCCCGGCAGTCCGCACAGACCCCCGGACAGTCGGTACAGCCCCCCCGGCAGGCCAGTACAGACCCCCGGCAGTCCGCACAGACCACCGGACAGTCGGCACAGACCACCGGCAGGCCGGCACAGACCCCCGGCAAGCCGGTACAGACCCCCGGCAGTCCGCACAGACCCCCGGACAGTCGGTACAGCCCCCCCCGGCAGGCCAGTACAGACCCCCGGCAGTCCGCACAGACCACCGGACAGTCGGCACAGACCACCGGCAGGCCGGCACAGACCCCCGGCAGGCCGGTACAGACCCCCGCAGCCTGCAGAGACCCCCGGACAGTTGGCACAGCCCCCCGGCAGTCCGGTACAGACCCCCGGCAGTCCGCACAGACCCCCGGGCAGTCGGCACAGACCCCCGGCAGGCCGGCACAGACCCCCGGAAGGTCCGTACACACCCCGAGAGGCTGTACAAGGACAGAAAAGGGTTTTTCTTATTCCGATACCGGAAGTCCCATAGACTTGAATGGGACTTCCGGTATCGGAATCGGCGATACCTGATACTTTTTTGGTATCGGGCCTATACCATCCGATCTGATATTTTAGGGTATCGGATGGTATCGCTCAACACTAGTTATAACAGGATTCTTGGTGCCATAGGTCATATTGTCAGATATCATGAACATTTCAGAAGTTGTGATTGAGGGGCCTCAGACCATCTATGAATTTATTCTATGGAGGGAAACCAAGCAAAACTGATCAGAAACAAATGGGCTGGTAGCTTCTACCCTTCGCTTTATCATGTGGTGGGAATCTCAACTATTATATCCCACAGATTAAAACTTCTAATATGTAAATATGACATATTAAAAACTGTTCAAAATGAAAGGTAGACTTTAACCCTCCTCCCTCCAGGCCTTCCCTGCTATGATAATGATGGTCTAATGGTCAAAATGGTCATTTTTACCCTCTAAGAACAATATTACCTGACCTCTGCAAACTATCACTTCCCTCGTGGGTGAAGCCAGTTTAATGCAAGAAGTTCAGTATTTGCAGGACATGACATCTTTATTGGAGACCTGACATGTAAAACACACTGCGAGTCACCGTGCTTGTTTTGAAGATGCTGGTGAACTTATTGCTTATTTTTGATGATAGTTGACCTAGGCCGGAAACTGGACAGTGTGAGTGTTGCATCCGAACGCAAGACATCCCCACTCGCTGTCTTAGGCTAGTTTCACACTTGGGCCTTTTTGCGCAGTGTATCGAGCGCACATGAAAAGCGCATGCAAACGCTTGTAAACGCTGCGTTTTTTGTAGCATTGTGCACATTACGACAAAAAATTGCAGCGTTTTTATGCATTTATAAGCGTTTTTCATGAGTTTGCATTTTTTATGCGCAATGGTGTCACTTCACAGGAGGAAAATCCTTGAAAAATTCTTGCAACACACTCCACCAATGGGACAGCAGTGGGCGTGTCTTATGGAAATTCTTTATATAGACCCTGTTTACAGCTTAATTCTTCACATTTGCTTGCATTTGCCTTGATAAACATGGATCTGCGCTGGAAGAGTTTTTACTTTGACTTGGATCTGGACATGAGGATGGCTCAGGCTTATGCCATTGCTTGCCATGAACAGAGGGAGAGAGAGAGGCAGTGAAGATGGCAGCACCGGCGTTTGTGGATACATCCCATTATTGAACTCCGGGAGAGCCGTGGAGCATACCACACCCTCTACAGTGAGCAACAGGCAAACCCGGAGAAATTTACGGATTATACCTGGATGTCCCAAGAAACCTTTAACTATTTGCTTGGTTGGGTCCAAGAAGTCATCCGAAGACAGGACACGCAGCTCCGGCGTGCGATTACTCCTGAGGAACGGCTCCTGGTCACATTACAGGATGTAGTTTTGCAAAACCAATGCCTGCCTAATTTTCTTTGTTGTGACATGTACTCTTCCAAATCTGGCAGAATTATAGTTCTGCCATGTAGTTAACAAAAGGCTGCGGTAATTTTTTATGGCATGTATTTAACAAAAGGCTGCAGATATACCGTATATATTTTTTTTTTTTTATTGAATTTTAGGTGTGTACAAAAATCCCTATACACAAATATTAATTTTTTTTTGCTTGTGTCACAGATTCCTGGCTACTGGAGAGACCCTCTCTTCACTGCACTTCCAGTACCGTATTGGAATCTCCACGTTGTCTGGAATTGTAGTGGACACCTGCCGGGCTTTGTGGAACGTTCTTTGTCCAGAATTCATGCCCCTGCCCACCACAGAAAAGTGGTTGGAAATCGCCGAAGGATTCTGGACTGTATGCAATTTCCCCAACTGTTTGGGAGCAGTGGATGGGAAACACATCCGGATTATCAAGCCCAAAAGAACAGGCTCTGAGTACTACAACTATAAAAAGTACTTTTCTACTGTACTCATGGCCATTGCGGATGCAGACTGTATGTTTATTGCTGTGGTCATTGGGGCATTTGGCCGTGGGAATGGCTTTTAAGAACTCGGACATGGGCAGGAGGTTGTATGGCAACCACTTCAATTTCCCCATGCCACGGCCTCTTCCCAACACTGAAGGTTCCCCACAGCCTTTTGTAATGGTTGGTGATAAAGCATTCCAGATGTGCCAAAACCTGCTCAAACCCTACTCCAGCCGGGACTTGGACCACAACAAAAGAATTTTCAATTACAGGCTGACCAGGGCCAGGAGAACAGTAGAGTGTGCCTTTGGTATACTTGTATCTAGATGGCGCTTGGCACAGCCATTAATCTGAAACTGGAAACAGTGGATGAGGTGGTGAAGGCGTGTGTAGTTCTACATAATTTTGTAATTGCTAGAGAGCACCCGAACTTAGATCTTGATGATGCAGCTCCTAACCCATTGCCTGAATTTACTCAGCACCCTCTCAGGTCATCCGTTGAAGTTGGCCAAATGAGGGACCAATTTGCGGCCTACTTCAACTCAGATGTAGGACGGGTGTAGAGCAAAAGCAAATGGTGTAAAAAAATTGTCTTGTTGGTATGTTAATAAAAAACACTGTTTTGATACCTGTACTGACTGCATTCTGTGTTTTTACACTCCCAATACTATTAGCAAGTAGCCAGGTGTACCAGTGAATTTATGATGCTGTGTTTTGTGCATCATGAATTCACTAATACTCCTGACTAGGTAACTATACATACACACACAAGTTGTATTACCTTTATAATCTCTACAGTGTGTGTTCAATTAACAGCGACCGTGGAGATAATACAACTAATATTTGTGTCACATGGGCCGATTTTACAAATAGTGATTTTTGGATTCACTGGCATACTTCACTTTTTATGACACCGAAACGTGACTATAAATATTATTTGTAGGATCAGCACTGTGGCTTGGATTTTGAAAACACACTGGTAAAATACCCAGGCCTGGTGTCATGCTGAAGTGACGAATACTTCACAAATTTATCACAAATGGGCAGGAGAATACACATTAAACTGCAGCATCACTACACTGTTCTTCAAATATATGGAGCGTTAAGCAACGCTGCAGGTGCAAACTCATGTGTATTCACCTGCCCAGGTGTGATAGTAATGATGATACAAGGTCAGGGTATTTGTGAAGTATATATAACATTTATTTTCACCATCATTAATCAGTTTCTTCAACACACACGGAATAGAGTATGTGGATAATTACAAGGTATATCTACAGTCCCTTGCCTTATCTCTAATAGTTAAATGATGATGGTACAAAATAGGCAAGGTAACAATAGATATGCCTTGCACTCAACACCATCCTCTATGCCAGGGTTTCCAAACTCCAGTCATAAATGTCCACCAACAGATCATATTTTAAGGATTTAATTTTTTTTTTCCTCAGGTGATGCAGTTATCACCAGAGTAATGGAATTACTTAAAACATGATTTGTTTGTTGGCCTTGAAGACTGGAGCTGCAGAACCCTGCTCAATTCAGTCTGTGCAATACACCAGATATCTCCATTACTGATGTTTCTTGTGTCAGTCTAGAACTAAATTGTTGTAAAAATAAAAAAAAACAATCTACATGACTTGTCTTTTCCACAGCAGTCTCTACAGTCTTGGAGTATTGCACAGACTGGATCCAGCAGGGTTCCCCAACTCCAGTCCTCAAGGTCCACCAACAGATCATGTTGTAAGGAAATCCATATCTCTGTTGATAACTGCTTCACAAGAGCAAAAAAAAAAGGAATTCCATACAACAAGATCTGTTGGTGGCCCTTGAGGACTGGAGTTGGGGAACCCTGCTGGATCCAGTCTGTGCAATATTACAAGAATGTAGAGACTGCTGTGGAAAAGAAAAGTCATATAGATTGGTTGTTTTGACAACACATATCTCCAAGACTGACACAAGAATCTCCAAGACTGACACAAGAAACATGTCTCAGTAATGGAGATATCTGGCGGCAAAAACGCTAAGTGTACGGCGCAGTGTGTTTACGGCGCTGTGTGTAGTCGGCGATTGACACAGTAACCAATCCAAATATTTTGAAAGCAGAATTGCACATTTATTTTTACAAAAAAAAAAAAAAAAAGATTTTATTAGGAATGACGTTTGGGGGAAGACTGGGGTACTTTGGGGGTGTGGAGAGACGAGGAACGGCTGGAGGTTGAGGAAGGGGTTTTAGGAGAAGGGGTGACGAAAGTACTGGGGGAAGGGAGCTCTGGAATGGACATGGAGGCAGGTTGAGACACATTAGGAGGAGAGGGTGGATGGACGAACAAAGTTTTTTTTTTTCTTTTCTTTGGCGCAGAAGTATCCTGCCTGGACCGACTTCCACCATTTGAACACCTTACTTTGCTCGACCGCTTGGAGATGGTGGACCATGGTGTTGACCTGTAAAATATCGAATGCGGGTCACCACTCTGCTGGTCTGTGGTGGCGGTGCTCCTAGAAGGGGACAAAGTTGTGTCGGTACTCATAGAAGTGGCAGCGGTGGATGTCATACGAGGAGACAAAATCATGTCGGTGCTCAAAAGAAGTAGCGGTGATCCTTGGAGATGTAGTCGTGTCGGTGCTCCTAGAAGGAGGCTGCGTGTCGGTGATCTGACCAGAAGTTCTGGCGGGACTCCGTGGAGGAGAATTGGTGGCGGTGCTCTTTGGATGAGGAGTGCTGGTGGTGCTCCTTTGATGAGGAGTGCTGGCGGTGCTCCTTTGATAAGGAGTGATGGCGGTGCTCCTTTGATGAGGAGTGCTGGCGGTGCTCCTTTGATGAGGAGTGCTGGCGGTGCTCCTTTGATGAGGAGTGCTGGCTGTGCTCTTTTGATGAGGAGTGCTGGCTGTTCTCTTTTGCTAAGGAGTGCTGGCGGTGCTCCTTTGATGTTGACTGGTGGTGTCGGTGGCCCAAGCAGGTTCTGTGGTGGTTTTGCTCCAAGCAGGTGGTGCTGTGGCGGTGGTGGTGCTCCATACAGGAGCAGCGCTTGCCATAGTGGTGGTGGCGGAGGAGTGTCCATCAGCACTCAGACTTGGGGTGGTGTATTGGTGTCCGGCTTCGCTGGGAATGCAGGTGGCCCTGCAGTGGTATGCAGCAGAAGTCGGTAGGGAGGTTTAGCAAGTCAGCGGTGGCACTGTTGGAAATGACACCACTGACTGCTGCACATACCGATTCTGTTGCATAGCCTGCAAGTAAGCACTGTTGCAGGCCTGTAACACACTCAGCTGTTGCTCAGGACTAAGGTGTTCCGCCATGCCCTGTTCAATTTTACTGAAAAAATGGTGCGCTGGTCTGTTGAGGTCGGCCTCCAGACGGTCAAGGCGCTGGTCGACAGAGTGGAAGCGGTGTTCCATGTTCCACGTTCCATCAGGGAAAAATCGCTTTCCACTCAGGCGGACAGCGCCTTGAGGCTGGCCTGAAAGGCCTCGCTCAAGTACATGAACTCAGGCATGACAGGCCTGTCCGAGGCCCTCTGCCGCTGGCGGGTAGTGCCCGCATAACCAGTGACAGAGACCTGGGACAGGGGAACACCTGATGGACCAGCTTCCTGGTCACCAGCTGTCTGTGTTGCTGACCTGCAAAATGCTTCCTGGCTGTCGGATGGCTGGGACGGGTCCGAGGTCGATCGATGAAGAACCGCTCCTGGGACAGGTTGCAGGGTGCTGCTCCAAGTGCTGTGGAAAGAAAGGGAAAACATTAGTATCATGCATTAACAAGAAGCATCAGCTGTGTAATAGAAAAGCACATAGTAATAACAAAAAAAGTAAAAATACTTACGCTCTGCTGGCAAGGACCGGTCTCAGGAAAGCCAACTCACGATGATAGCGGTACTTTCTTCTGCGCCTTGCCGCTGAGCCACTGCGAACCTGTCCCTCAACACGAACATCAGTGTTGAAGCGGTCCTTCATCGAGCGCCAACGTTTGCGGATTTTGTTCAATGTTGGGAAAAAAAAAGAAAAAACGTTAGACAATGCACTGAAGGCAACATAATTATCAGCACACACACCTGATAGAACTTTGCAAAGAGTCAATGCTGCAGCACAAAAAAATTCTATACACAATGCAGTCACTGTTAATCCTGAGGACACTGTTATGTTTCCTGCTAGAATATATGTAGCAGCCAAAACAACAGTATCATCAGGAGCAATAGTGAAAACAGGATCAAGACAGCAGTTCAATACACAAAGCAATCACTGTTTTCCAGAAGGCATTGGTGTGTTTGATGCAAGAATATATCTTGCCACAAACACACCAGCACCATCAGAACCATAAATCATTGCAGCTTCAAGACAGCAGCTCAATACAAAAAGCAATCACTGTTATCCAGAAGGCATTGGTGTGTTTGATGCAAGAATATATCTTGCCACAAACACACCAGCACCATCAGGACCATAAATCAATGCAGCTTCAAGACAGCAGTTCAATACAAAAAGCAATCACTGTTTTCCAGAAGGCATTGGTGTGTTTGATGCAAGAATATATCTTGCCACAAACACACCAGCACCATCAGGACCATAAATCAATGCAGCTTCAAGACAGCAGTTCAATACACAAAGCAATCACTGTTTTCCAGAAGGCATTGGTGTGTTTGATGCAAGAATATATCTTGCTACAAACACACCAGCACCATCAGGACCATAAATCAATGCAGCTTCAAGACAGCAGTTCAATACACAAAGCAATTACTGTTTTCCAAAAGGCATTAGTGTGTTTGATGCAAGAATATATCTTGCCACAAACACACCAGCACCATCAGGACCATAAATCAATGCAGCTTCAAGACAGCAGCTCAATACAAAAAGCAATCACTCTTTTCCAAAAGGCATTAGTGTGTTTGATGCAAGAATATATCTTGCCACAAACACACCAGCACCATCTGGACCAAAAATCAATGCAGTATCACAGAGCATCTTTATACTTACTGAACGCCCTTTTTGAAGTTGGAGAGGCGCTGTCCCAGCCATCCATCATCACTGCGGCCACCTCATTCCAGAGCTGCCGGGTCACCACTGTGTCTTTGTACTGCTGGTCACGGCTGTCCCACAACGGGATACGCTCCTTAACAAGGCGGATCAGGTGCTCGTTGTCGATGTACACTTCTTCATCATCCCTTGTGGATCCTAGAAAAAAAAAAATAGAATCTTTGTAATTTTGGAGAATGAAAAAGATAGATAAAGAAACAGAGAAGAAGCAAGATAAAAGATGAAAATAAAGAAAAAAAGAAAAAAGTAGAGATTATATACTAACATTGCGTCTCCTCGCCACGACTTGGCTACGCTGCTCCCGCTCAGACTGCTCCCACTCAGACTGCTCCCGCTCAGACTGCTCCTGCTCAGACTGCTCCCACACTTCACCTTCACTGGCCGTGTCCGTTGTCTGTAAAAGAGAAAAAAAAAATTATAACACATTTCTAGAGGCAGCTAAACTTACCCAAAGGCAGCAACATCCTCACCTCACGATCAGCTTGGGCCAGTTCTTGCCGAGATGGCGAATAGACCGATCCAGAAGAAGACATGCTGAAATTTGAACAAAAAATACATTAGTATATTATAAAATTGTACAGGACACACAGACATTATGTTGAAGAATACTCACATTTTGGCTTCTGAACTTGAATCCACAGTTGGAAGGCTTTTCTATGTTCTTGTCTGGTCTCTGCAAGGCTGTCTGTAGAGTATTGGTCTGGCCCTGAAGACACCTTCTTTTATCAACACTCCTCCTAAACAATGTGGCTTGTTTAGGGGGAAGTTTAGACAAGTGTCTAGACATTTTTTACTGAAATCGCGTGCGCGCACAAAGCGCACGTCAGCAACCCCATAGACTGTAATGCTATTTTTGTGCGCACACGTGCGTGCGCTATTTTTTTAACAATGTAGGGGGAAGAAAAAATGCAACATGTAGCGTACGGCGCGTCTGGGCGCACACCTGTAAAATGCTTAGCGCACACTAAATGCTGATGAGCGCGTGCAATAGCAAGACCCTGCGACCACCATGTTAGAGATAGGGGAACATTGCGCGTGCGCCCGATAGCGCACGATGCGCTGTGCGATAAAACGCTAGTGTGAAACCAGCCTTAGCCTTTTGATTTTTCATTACGGTAGCGACCAATGATTTAACTGTTGAGAAGTGCTTTTTGTTAAATAACATCACACTTGCTATTGCCAGTAGAGATAAGCGAACTTATTCGGAAAACATTCAATAATCTCAAATTCGGCACCAACGTAGTACATTCAGAATCGCGTTCGGTTACCTGAGCATTTTTTCCTCCTAGTCGGCAACATTCGGGTACCATTCTGTAAATGATCGCATTTCCACTAATGCTTTTGTTATGAATTTGGCTAGGATAGTGGTTCTGTATGATGAGCGGGGGAGGGACATGTTTTTAAGAGGGGAGGGAGAGTGTATAGGTCAGAGGAGTGGCGGAGAGTAATTTTTTTTTTTGTAATAACTTAATGTGTGCACATTCCAGCAGCCAATCAGAGAACGCACCTTTGAGATAGGACAGAAGGTCCTGGTGTTAGAACCAACTAGGCAGAACAAGTTCAAAGTTGCATGGCAGGGGCCCTACCAGGTAGTGGGGAAAATAGCCGACACCACCTACAATGTCGCCGATTGTGACGACCCCAGTGTTATCCGCATGTTCCACGTGAATATGCTGAAGCCCTACCGGGAGCACCCTGAAGAGGTAGTGGCCATCTGTGCACCCGAAGCAGAGGATTTAGTAGGATTCCCCTTGCCTGATGTCTTAGGGGAGAGGACTCAGTCTAAAATATGGGACCAGTTACACTTGGTAGAAAACCTAGGGCCCCAGGAGAGACAGCAGGCAGAGGCGTTGTTGAGGCAACGACAGAGGATGTTTTCAGAGGGACCGGAGTACACCCGCCTGGCACAACACAAGGTTGAGACCCAGGATCAGACCCCCCTGAGACAACCCCCTTCCGCGTCCCTGAGTCTGAACGAGAAGGGATGCGACAAGATATAATAGAGATGTTGTGTTTAGGGGTCATTGAAGAGTCAGATAGTCCCTGGGCATCCCCCGTAGTGTTAGTGCCCAAGAAGGATGGGACTACCCGGTTTTGTGTAGACTATCGCAAGCTAAAGGAGAAAATGGTGACGGATGCGTATCCCATGCCGCATGTGGATGAGTTGTTAGACCGGCTGGTGGAGGCAAAGTATTTGACCACCATCGATCTATGCAAAGGCTATTGACAGATCCCCCTAAGTCCTGATGCTATTCCCAATTCTGCATTTGTCATCCCATTCGGCTTATTCCAGTTTCGAGTTATGCCATTCGGGATGAAGAATGCCCCTGCGACCTTCCAGAGGCAGGCTGACCGGCTTCTGGATGGTCTCCAGGACTATGCTTGTGCCTACCTGGATGACATCGCCATCTACAGCGCGACATGGGATGAGCATCTACATCACCTAGAGACAGTATTGGCCAGGATCCACAAGGCCGGAATCACCTTGAACCCCAACAAGTGTCACGTGGGCAAAGCAGAGGTTCAGTATTTAGGACATTGGGTGGGAAGTGGGAAACAGCGACCAAAACCATCCAAGATTGAGGCCATAGCCAAATGGCCCACCCCACGCACTAAAACCCAGGTCATGGCGTTTCTAGGGACAGCAGGGTATTATAGGAAATTTGTCCCCAACTACAGCAGCGTAGCCAAGCCCCTTACTGATCTGACCCATAAGAACCTCCCCCGCCAGGTAACCTGGACCCCCGAGTGTGAGGAAGCCTTCCGCCAGCTAAAGGACGCCCTCACAAATACCCCGGTATTGGCCGCACCCAATCCAACTAAACGTTTCCTTGTTCACACAGATGCTTCTATGTTTGGATTGGGGGCAGTGCTGAGCCAAGTCGGGCCGGACGGTCAAGACCACCCGGTAGCTTACCTGAGTCGGAAACTATTGCCCCACGAAGTAAGCTATGCGGCCATCGAGAAGGAGTGCCTGGCAGTAGTATGGGCACTCAAGAATTTACAACCATATTTGTATGGATGACAGTTTTCCCTCCTAATGGACCATAATCCCCTAGTGTGGCTTAATCGGGTCTCTGGAGACAATGCCAGATTATTGCGGTGGAGTTTAGCCCTACAACCTCTAGACTTCACCATCCACTACAGACAAGGCAAACAAAATGGTAATGCCGATGGACTAAGTTGACAAACGGAACTTGTACCAACCCCATAGACTTCGGTCATCCCCAAGCCGATCTGTTAAGGATCAGACTGTGTATGCCGATCGCGTTGCTGAAAAGGGGGAGCCGTGTTACAGAAGCCCCCAGCACACCGAATAGGAGATGTATGCCCTTAATGCAGCAACCGACCGTCTGCGACCCCTTGGGCAGAGGTAAACAAGATATCCCACTTCTGACCTCCCCACACCTTTGTAAATCCCACGGCTATTGTAATGTACGTCTGGCGTCTTAATTGGAGCCTATTATCTACTGGCACGACACACATTGATTGTCCTGCCCTCTGTATGTATATATTCTGAGACCGATTGTTGTCACACTGGAAATACTTGGAGTAGCAGTGATCTTTTATGTGTTCCCATGTTACAAAGCCTTTCAAACCAGCGTCCTTCATTCAGAAGTGAGGAAAAGCAGAGTGGACCTCCTGAGAAAAGGGGTGGTAATGTAAGAGGTATTACAGCACAGAAGACCCCGTTACATATAGATATAAACTATTTTCAGTATATAGAGTTGATACTCACCAATGTCACAATTTTTGGTTTCCTTATAAATTAGGGCATGAGGAATTTTCCATCCAGCGTTGTCAGTAATACTGGCGTGACAGGACTTTTTGCCTTTAAGATTGTTCCATGTGATATCTTTATCCTTCTTCTTTACTAAGACTACAATTCTGTTTGAGCCAAACTCTGCATTACAAAAATATTGTGAAGTAAGTATAGGGAGTTTGTAAAGTACTTTAATCATCTGTATTATTTCATATGGAGAGAATACAGTGGCAAATCAGCAGCATAACACATATATATATATGCAAATACTGTTGCGGATTAGCCACGGATTTCCCTTATGCATTGCAAAAAATTACATTTTTGGCTTGGAATATTTCAACAACATGTGCTCTACTGTATTCATTGGTTGGACAAATTGGAATAAAAAAGATGTGCTGGAGTGAGATGATTTTGATGATGGCTTGGCCCCCTGGACATAATAATGGATGTTACATTTGCATAAAATAACTTGTCCGTAAATCAAATTTCCCCAGAAAAAAAAAGCGTGAACAGCTAAATTAGAATTTTGTAATCTTGCACTAGGCCTATTAATTACTTCCTAAATGCAACAAATATCAAACAAAAAATGGAAGTATATACCATAAGAATGAAAAACACTTTTTATTGTGTTAAAACTAACAAAATAGATAAATGTTAAAAATAGTACTCATGAAGTGAATCAAAAACAGAGATACAAAAATGCAAAGAAATGGCTGCCAACAGTAGGATCACTGAAGACACGACTTTGGGATAAGAGTGCAAATAGCTAGGTGCATACGATATATATCCACAATAAATATAGAGTATTTGTAAACTTCATATAAATAATTTAGGTAAATATACACAACAAAAAAATAAATAATTGCTATATTTCCCAAAGTACATGAACATCAATAATAGTAAGTACAAAAACAAGGCGATTTGAGATGAAGCTGCTTAAATTTCAAATGTTTATGTATATAAGCTCTATGATCTATCTAAAGTGCACAAAAATAGAGACCACAGAGCTGCAAATAAGCTACCAAGAAAGAACTATAAAGTGCAAAGTGCATACAACATAGATGTCTATTAGCAGGGATAATTAAATCTCCTATTTAGTCATGCATAAAAAATCTCTGAGTAGAAATGTTACCAAATGGTAAAATAATAAGCTAAAAGCCCTGATTATTTAGTTGATAAGTCTCATAATTTAGTTAGCATATGCTTAATGTGCAAAAAGGTAAGCAAAGATAGAATCTATTGGTCAGAAGAGATAGCATAGTTTAAGTAAACATAACAGCTGACACACAAATACCTGACCTGTTGTTGGCAAGGGCTCCCCGACGCGCGTTTCTCGTAGGTTTCTTCAATGGGGGGTGTTAGTAGAAGATAATACTTACTATTATTGATGTTCATGTACTTTGGGAAATATAGCAATTATTTATTTTTTTGTTGTGCATATTTACCTAAATTATTTATATGAAGTTTACAATTACTCTATATTTACTGTGGATATATATTGTATGCACCTAGCTATTTGCACTCTTACCCCAAAGTCGTGTCTTCAGTGATCCTACTGTTGGCAGCCATTTCTTTGCATTTTTGTATCTCTGTTTTTGATTCACTTCATGAGTACTATTTTTAACATTTATCTATTTTGTTAGTTTTAACACAATAAAAAGTCTTTTTCATTCTTATGGTATATACTTCCATTTTTTGTTTGATATTTGTTAAATTAGAATTTTGCTTGATCCACTCCTCTCTAGCTACCGAGACATGCTAGCAGCTGATAGGACCCTCAGCAAATGTCAGACCTGCTGTTGATGATCTATCCAAAGTATAAGCAGGGCCGGCGTTAGGGTCAGGAAGACTAGGCAGCTGCCTAAGGCCCCTGCTTCCCGAGTGGCTCCCAGCCAGTGGCGTGTGGCTAATAGGGACACACCATGCGGCCGCTATAGGGCCCGTGAGTCAGGGGGGCCTGATGCCGAAAAAGTTGAAAGCAATATGGAGGAGAAAGAGTCAGATGATGCTTCCTTCCCATCATTCCCCTCTGTCTCTGACACTAACGTCACTTCATCATGCACCATGCTGTGTGCTGGGCAGTGGAGCTGCTAAGATGCTCTGCAGAGCCTGGAGCAGTGGGGGAATGAGGAGGAGAGGTGAGTATTGTATTTATTTTTTTATATATCACTGAGTAAGTACGTGGTAGTCTTAATACTGTAGGACTGCATTGTAGTCTTTGAGGGGGGTATATTATATTCTATGGGGGCTGCATTATACTACCATGAAGGAAAGAATTATTTGATCCCTTGCTGATTTTGTAAGTTTGCCCACTGACAAAGACATGAACAGTTTATAATTTTAAGAGTAAGCAATTTTTAACTTTGAGAGATAAAATATCAAAAATAAAATCCAGAAAATCACATTTTATAAATTATATTAATTTATTTGCATTTTGTAGTGAGAAATAAGTAATTGATCCCTCTGGCAAACAAGACTTAATACTTGGTGGCAAAACCCTTGTTGGCAAGCACAGCAGTCAGACATTTTTTGTAGTTGATGATGAGGCTTGCGCACATGTCAGGAGGAATTTTGGTCCACTCCTCATTGTAGATCATCACCAAATCATTAAGATTTTGAGGCTGTCGCTTGGCAACTCCCTCCATAAGTTTTAAATGGGATTAAGGTCTGGTGACTGGCTAGGGCACTCCATGACCTTAATGTGCTTCTTTTTGAGTCAATCCTTTGTTGCCTTGGCTGTATGTTTTGGGTCTTGTTTTGCTGGAATACCCAGCCATGACCCATTTTTAATGTCCTGGCAGAGGGAAGGAGGTTGTCACGCATGATTTTAGGGTACTTGGCTCCATTCATTCTCCCATTGATGTGGTGAAGTAGTCCTGTGCCCTTAGCAGAGAAATACCCCCAAAACATAATGTTTCCACCTCCATGCTTGACAGTGGGGGCGGTGTTCTTTGGGTCATAGGCAGTATTTCTCTTCCTCCAAACACGGCGAGTTGAGTTAATGCAGGCATGCCAGAGGTGGCACAAAGAGCCCTCCCTATGGGCATGCGTGCCATCTCCTCAAAACTAGCATCGCCATCACTCTTCTCAGCCTGCTCACCATCTCCCTCATCACTAGCACCGCTGTCACTCTCCTTTGCATGCCCGCCATCCCTTCATGCTGCATGTCATCACATCAGGCAGCGCTCCATCCCATCAGGCCGCATGCCATCCCATCAATTTGCATGTGTTCTGAGTAGGGGGATGGCACGTGGGCTGAGGAGAGTGGCGGCGCTATTTCTGTAGGATTGTGATATATGAAGAGTCCAGATCAGCATTGGAACAGGCAAAGGTGAATAGTATTTTTTTTATGAGGCCATTATACTTGTATGAAGCATCATTGTGGGGCCATTATACAGCATGGATCACTATGTTGGGCCATTACACAGTGTGGAGCATCATGTTGGGCCACTATACAGCATGGAGCACTATGTGGGCACATTATACAGTATAGAGAACAATGTTGTGCCATTATACAGTATGGATCATTATGTAGGGCCATTATACAGTATGAAGCATTATGTGGGGCCACTATACAGTATAGAGCATCATGTGGAGCCATTATACTGTATGGAGCATCATGTGAACACATTATACAGTTTGGAGCTATATGTGGGGCCATTTTACAGTATAATTTATATATTTAAATTATGTCATTGGGCTATATGTTTTTTACTGCTCTTACATAATAAACCAGGGGAAGAGTCTTGAGGAGATCATTTGCATATTCCCAGTGCCTTCTGGGATAAGTGAAGAGTCTCCGCGAGCTCAACGATCACTGGGTTTTGGCCGTTGCAGCTGAAAAGAGGAAATCGGAAAACCAGGGGAAGAGTCTTGAGGAGATCATTTGCATATTCCCAGTGCCTTCTGGGATAAGTGAAGAGTCTCCGCAAGCTCAACGATCACTGGGTTTTGGCCGTTGCAGCTGAAAAGAGGAAATCGGAAAAACCGCGCGCCTATCGGCACGCGAATTTTGGCTCATCTTTCATCGTTTTTAAGAAATCTCAAGATGGAAGAGGCCAGGAGCCATTTGGTGAGCTGCATTTCTTGCTACATGTTCACAGACTTACCAGTGGAAAAGCCAAACTTCACATGCCACAAATGCAAGCTTGTGTCCCTGTTGGAGGAAAAGTTGCAAAATCTCGAAGAGAGGTTGGCTACGTTGAAGATCATTAAGGAAGGTGAAGAGTTCTTGGACAGAGCAGAATTATCTCTTCATGTTACAGAAAGAGAAGAAATTCGAAGTGCACCTGAAGAAACAGAGGAATGGAGACATGTGAGCCAGAGAAGCAGGAGGATCAGGAGGCAGTCAGCACCCATACTGCTCAGAAACCAGTACCAGGCTCTCACGCAGGAAAATGATGAAGAAATACATCAGGATAAGACTTTGCCAACAAACAGCAACCTTGTACGCCTTCAGAGTCCTCCAGGATGGAGAAAGAAAAATGTTGTGAAGAAGAAACGGAGAGTGGTGGTCATGGGGGATTCCCTTTTGAGAGGAACAGAGGCCGCTATCTGCAGACCGGATATAACTTCAAGAGAAATGTGCTGTCTTCCAGGTGCAAAAATTAAAGATGTGTCTGACAGGATATCAGGACTCTTCAGACCTACAGATGACTACCCATTCCTGCTACTACATGTGGGGACAAATGACACCACAAGAAATGACCTGGAAACCATCTGCAGAGACTTTGAAGACTTAGGCAAGAAAGTGAAAGAACTGGGAGCGCAGGTGGTCTTCTCTTCCATCCTCCCAGTGGATGGCCATGGACCAAGGAGGTGGAATAAGATTCTGCAGGTGAACAACTGGCTACGTCGATGGTGCCGTCAGCAACGATTTGGATTTCTGGATCACGGAGTGAACTACTTATACGATGGACTACTTGCTAGAGATGGGGTGCACCTTACGAAGACTGGAAAGCATGTATTTGGAAGTCGCCTTGCTACACTTGTAAGGAGAGCTTTAAACTAGAACAACATGGGAAGGGAAGCAAAAGACCAGAAAAAGCCATACACCTGACAAATGCTATTGAGAACTCTGCTAATAGAAGTGGAAAGGAAGAACAAAGACGAAAGAATCTAATTAATAAAAATATTGGAGAAAGAGAAACCAATCACAAACTAAAATGTTTCTATACTAATGCACAAAGCATGGGCAACAAACAAGGAGAATTGGAACTACTAACACAGGAAAAGAAATATGATGTCATTGGAATCACTGAAACTTGGTGGGACGATACACATGATTGGAATACAAGACTAGAAGGATACAACTTATTTGCAAGAAACAGACTTGATAAACGAGGAGGGGGTGTTGCATTGTATGTTAGAAACGCGTATATCTGCACAGAGATTGAAGCTTCAGAGACTGGGAGTTCTGTGGAAACTGTTTGGGTAAGAATACAAGGACAGAACAATGGAAAGGACACCATTGTAGGCATTTACTACAGGCCGCCTGTGCAAGCTGAAGATATGGATGAACTCTTTATGCATCAAATGGCCAAGTTCTCCAAAAAATATGACATAGTTGTCATGGGAGATTTCAACTATCCAGACATTTGTTGGGAATCTCTCTCAGGCAAAACTAACAGGTCAAGGAAATTCTTATCCTCTCTTGCTGACAACTTTATCTTCCAAAAGGTAGGGGAGAAAACAAGGGGAACTGCTACCTTGGATCTAATCCTTATAAACAGGGAGGAAATGGTTGAGGAGGTAAAAGTGGCTGGAACCCTAGGAGGTAGCGACCATGCTATTTTAGAATTTTGGATAACTAGAGGCGGAAGACCTGTGAAGACTCAGACGTCAAGGTTAGATTTCAGAAAGGCAGATTTTAAGGGATTCAGAAAGATAATTGGAGGGATCCAATGGCTGGATATCCTTAAAGACAAAAATGTCCAGGAAGGATGGGAAATCTTGAAAAATGAAATTCTCAAAGCACAGTTGTTAACAATTCCGAAAAGAGGGAAGAATAGGAAGCATTTAAGGAAACCAGGATGGGTGAACACAGAACTTAAGCACATGCTAAAAAGAAAGAAAAAAATGTTTATAAAATGGAAAGAGGGAGGCATATCTAAAGAAGAATATAATGCTGTCTGCAGAATCTGCAGGGCACAAATCAGATTAGCTAAAGCTGAAAATGAATTGAGGCTTGCAAGAGATGTCAAAAGCAATAATAAAGGATTTTGGGGATATGTCAAAAGTAAAAGAAAAGTCAAAGATGCTATAGGATTTTTACAGGATGAAAATGATGAAATGGTAAGACAGGATGTTGAGAAGGCTGAACTTTTAAATTCCTATTTTGCATCTGTTTTCTCTCAGAAAGGAAATGTAACACCAACTGTTATTTACTGTCCTATTAAGGGAATAGAAGAATCCAGGATATCTATAAACAGAAAGATAGTGAGGAAACACTTAGCTAACCTAAATGAATTCAAGTCTCCAGGTCCAGATGAATTACACCCCAGAGTACTGAAGGAGATAGCAGAAGAAATTTCTGAACCACTCTCCATAATCTTTGAAAATTCTTGGAGAACAGGAGAAGTGCCAGAAGACTGGAGAAGAGCAAATGTTGTTCCTATCTTCAAAAAGGGGAAGAAGGTGGACCCAGGCAACTATAGGCCGGTGAGTCTGACTTCTATACCAGGAAAGATCTTTGAACAAATTATTAAACAACATTTAAGTCAATACCTGGATAAGAATGAAGTGATCAAACAGAGTCAGCATGGGTTTGTAACTAATAAGTCATGTCAGACTAACTTAATTTCCTTCTATGACGGTATCACTGATTGGGTGGATCAAGGAAATGCTGTAGATATAGTATATCTTGACTTCAGCAAAGCATTTGACAAAGTCTCTCATACAATCCTTATTGAAAAAAATGACTAAGTATGGAATGGACAAGGCAACTGTTAGGTGGATTCATAGCTGGCTTAGTGATCGGACCCAAAGAGTGGTCGTAAATGGCTGCACATCCAGTTGGAAGAATGTCTCAAGTGGGGTACCACAGGGCTCTGTCCTGGGCCCTGTATTGTTCAACATCTTTATCAACGATTTAGATGAAGGAATTGAGGGTAAACTGATTAAATTTGCTGATGACACAAAGCTAGGAGGGATAGCTAATACTAGAGAAGAGAGAGAGAGGATTCAAAAAGATTTAAATAAACTGGAGAAGTGGGCAGTAACTAACAGAATGGTTTTTAACAGGGAGAAATGCAAAGTACTACATCTGGGCAATAAAAATGAAAAAAGCATATATAGAATGGGAGGAATAGGGCTAAGTGACAGCACATGTGAAAAAGACTTGGGTATACTAATAGATCACAGACTGAATATGAGTCAACAGTGTGATGCAGCAGCAAAAAAGGCAAATGCAGTTCTAGGATGTATTAACAGAAGCATACAGTCTAGATCACGTGAAGTCATTATTTCCCTCTACTCCTCTTTGGTCAGACCTCATCTGGAATATTGTGTCCAGTTTTGGGCACCACATTTTAAAAAAGACATCAACAAACTGGAGCAAGTTCAGAAAAGAGCGACCAGAATGGTGACCGGTCTGCAAACCCTGTCTTATGAGGAAAGGTTGCAGGATTTGGGAATGTTTAGTTTGTAAAAGAGAAGACTGAGAGGAGACTTAATTGCTGTCTACAAATATCTAAAGGGCTGTCCCATTGTAGAAGGATCAACTTTATTCTCATTTGCACAAGGAAAGACTAGAAGCAATGGGATGAAACTGAATGGGAGGAGACACAGATTAGATATTAGAAAAAACTTTTTGACAGTTAGAGTGATCAATGAGTGGAACAGGCTGCCACGAGAAGTGGTGAGTTCTCCTTCAATGGAAGTCTTCAAACAGAGGCTGGACAGACATCTGACTGGGATGATTTAGCGAATCCTGCTTTGAGCAGGGGGTTGGACCAGATGGCCCAGGAGGTCCCTTCCAACTCTACGATTCTATGATTCTATGATTCTATGATTCTATCATAATATTTTGTATTGTATTATTCCACTATAATTCCAAAAATTAATCGTTTTATTTTTTTATTTGATAAGGAAAAACTTCCTCAATTGTAGATTTTTTTTAACAAATATAAAGGTTGGTTCATGACTTTGTGCAAGCTTTTAACTTTGGCCCTCTGTGTATTTGAGTTTGACATCCCTGGCTTAAAGGGTTTGTTTTCATCATGATAAAGGGCTAAAATCACAAAGAGGTTGTAAAAACAAACAATTTTGCAATTTTACTTTTGATTCAAACTCTTCTCCATTTTAACCCCTTCACTACCAAGGGTGGTTTGCACGTTAACTCCCGGGCCAATTTTTAAACAATTCTGGCCACTGTCCTTTTATGAGGCCATAACTCTGGAACGCTTCCATGGATCCCGGTGATTCTGACATTGTTTTCTCGTGACATATTGTACTTCATGTTAGTGGTAAAATTTCATTCATATAACTTGCGTTTATTTGTGAAAAAAATCAAAATTTTGAACATTTTGCAATTTTCCAACTTTGAATTTTTATGCCCCTAAATCACAGGAATATGGCACACAAAAAACTTAATAAGTAACATTTCCCACATGTCTACTTTACATCAGCACAATTTTGGAACCAAAATTTTTTTTTGTTAGGAAGTTATAAGGGTTAAAAGGTGACCAGCGATTTCTCATTTTTGCAACACCATTTTAATTTTACGGACCACATCACATTTGAAGTCAATTTAAAGGGTCTATATGATAGAAAATACCCCAAAGTGACACCATTCTAAAAACTGCACCCCTTAAGGTGCTCAAAACCACATTCAAGGAGTTTATTAACCCTTCAGGTGCTTCACAGGAATTTTTTGAATATTTAAAAAAAAATCAACATTTAACTTTTTTTCACAAAAAAAATACTTCAGGTTCAATTTTTTTTATTTTACCAAGGGTAACAGGAGAAATTGGATTGCAAAAATTATTGTGCAATTTGTCCTGAGTACGCTGATACCTGATATGTGGGGGGGAACCACTGTTTCAGCGAATGGTAGAGCTCAGAAGGGAAGGAGCGACGTTTGACTTTTACAATGCAAAATTGGCTGGAATTCAAATCGGACGCCATGTCACGTTTGGAGAGCCCCTGATGTGCCTAAACAGTGGAAACCTCCCACAAGTGACCCCATTTTGGAAGCTAGACCCCCCAAGGAACTTATTTAGATATGTGGTGAGAACTTTGAACCCACAAGGGCTTCACAGAAGTTTATAACATACAGCAGTACAATTAAAAAATCATATTTTTTACACAAAATGATCTTTTCACCCCCAATTTTTATTTTCCCAAGGGTAACAGGACCCTAAAAGTTATTGTGCAAATTGTCCTGAGTACGCTGATACCCCACATGTGGGGGTAAACCACTATTTGGGCGCATGGCAGAGCTTGGAAGGGAAGCAGCGCCATTTGACTTTTTTGGCTGGAATTGAGATCGGACACCATGTCGCGTTTGCAAAGCCCCTGATGTACCAAAACAGTGGAAACCCCCCACAAATGACACCATTTTGGAAACTAGACCCCCCAAGGAACTTATCTAGATGTGTGGTGAGAACTTTTAACCCCCAAGTGCTTCACAGAAGTTTATAACGCCCAGGAGTGAAAATAAAAAAATCATATTTTTTTTTCCACAATAATGATATTTTTGCCCCCAATTTTTTATTTTCCTAAGGGCAACAGGAGAAATAGGACCCGAAAAGTTGTTTTGCAAATTGTCCTGAGTAGGCTGATACCCTATATGAGGGGGTAAAACACTGTTTGGGTGCATGGCAGAGCTTGGAAGGGAAGGAGCACCATTTGACTTTTTCAACGCAGAATTGAGATCAGACGCCATGTTGTGTTTGGAGAGCACCTGATGTGTGCAAATAGTGGAAACCCCCAATTCTAACTCCAACCCTAACCCCAACACACCCCTAACCCTAACCCAAGCCCTAACCCTAGCCCTAACCCTAATGGGAAAATGGAAATAAATACTTTTTTTAATTTTATTATTTTTCCCTAACTAAGGGGGTGATAAAGAGGGGTTTGATTTACTATTTATGGCGGTATTTATATTTGGCAGCTGTCACATGCTAAAAGACGTTTTTTATTGTAAAAATAGTTTTTGCATCACCACATATTGAGAGCTATCATAGAATCATAGAATCATAGAATCGAAGAGTTGGAAGGGACCTCCTGGGCCATCTGGTCCAACCCCCTGCTCAACGCAGGATTCGCTAAATCATCCCAGTTAGATGTCTGTCCAGCCTCTGTTTGAAGACTTCCATTGAAGGAGAACTCACCACTTCTCGTGGCAGCCTGTTCCACTCATTGATCACTCTAACTGTCAAAAAGTTTTTTCTAATATCTAATCTGTGTCTCCTCCCATTCAGCTTCATCCCATTGCTTCTAGTCTTTCCTTATGCAAATGAGAATAAAGTTGATCCTTCTACAATGTGACAGCCCTTTAGATATTTGTAGACAGCTATTAAGTCTCCTCTCAGTCTTCTCTTTTGCAAACTAAACATTCCCAAATCCTGCAACCTTTCCTCATAAGACAGGGTTTGCAGACCGGTCACCATTCTGGTCGCTCTTTTCTGAACTTGCTCCAGTTTGTTGATGTCTTTTTTAAAATGTGGTGCCCAAAATTGGACACAATATTCCAGATGAGGTCTGACCAAAGAGGAGTAGAGGGAAATAATTACTTCACATGATCTAGACTGTATGCTTCTGTTAATACATCCTAGAATTGCATTTGCCTTTTTTGCTGCTGCATCACACTGTTGACTCATATTCAGTCTGTGATCTATTAGTATACCCAAGTCTTTTTCACATGTGCTGTCACTTAGCCCTATTCCTCCCATTCTATATATGCTTTTTTCATTTTTATTGCCCAGATGTAGTACTTTGCATTTCTCCCTTTTAAAAACCATTCTGTTAGTTGCTGCCCACTTCTCCAGTTTATTTAAATCTTTTTGAATCCTCTCTCTCTCTTCTCTAGTATTAGCTATCCCTCCTAGCTTTGTGTCATCAGCAAATTTAATCAGTTTACCCTCAATTCCTTCATCTAAATCGTTGATAAAGATGTTGAACAATACAGGGCCCAGGACAGAGCCCTGTGGTACCCCACTTGAGACATTCTTCCAACTGGATGTGCAGCCATTTACGACCACTCTTTGGGTCCGATCACTAAGCCAGTTATGAATCCACCTAACAGTTGCCTTGTCCATTCCATACTTAGTCATTTTTTCAATAAGGATTGTATGAGAGACTTTGTCAAATGCTTTGCTGAAGTCAAGATATACTATATCTACAGCATTTCCTTGATCCACCCAATCAGTAATACCATCATAGAAGGAAATTAAATTAGTCTGACATGACTTATTAGTTACAAACCCATGCTGACTCTGTTTAATCACTTCATTCTTATCCAGGTATTGACATACATGTTGTTTAATAATTTGTTCAAAGATCTTTCCTGGTATAGAAGTCAGACTCACCGGCCTATAGTTGCCTGGGTCCACCTTCTTCCCCTTTTTGAAGATAGGAACAACATTTGCTCTTCTCCCGTCTTCTGGCACTTCTCCTGTTCTCCAAGAATTTTCAAAGATTATGGAGAGGGGTTCAAAAATTTCTTCTGCTATCTCCTTCAGTACTCTGGGGTGTAATTCATCTGGACCTGGAGACTTGAATTCATTTAGGTTAGCTAAGTGTTTCCTCGCTATCTTTCTGTTTATAGATATCCTGGATTCTTCTATTCCCTTAATAGGACAGTGAATAACAGTTGATGTTACATTTCCTTTCTGAGAGAAAACAGATGCAAAATAGGAATTTAAAAGTTCAGCCTTCTCAACATCCTGTCTTACCATTTCATCATTTTCATCCTGTAAAAATCCTATAGCATCTTTGACTTTTTTTACTTTTGACATATCCCCAAAATCCTTTATTATTGCTTTTGACATCTCTTGCAAGCCTCAATTCATTTTCAGCTTTATTAAATCTGATTTGTGCCCTGCAGGTTCTGCAGACAGCATTATATTCTTCTTTAGATATGCCTCCCTCTTTCCATTTTATAAACATTTTTTTCTTCCTTTTTAGCATGTGCTTAAGTTCTGTGTTCATCCATCCTGGTTTCCTTAAATGCTTCCTATTCTTCCCTCTTTTCGGAATTGTTAACAACTGTGCTTTGAGAATTTCATTTTTCAAGATTTCCCATCCTTCCTGGACATTTTTGTCTTTAAGGATATCCAGCCATTGGATCCCTCCAATTCTCTTTCTGAATCCCTTAAAATCTGCCTTTCTGAAATCTAACCTTGACGTCTGAGTCTTCACAGGTCTTCCGCCTCTAGTTATCCAAAATTCTAAAATAGCATGGTCGCTACCTCCTAGGGTCCCAGCCACTTTTACCTCCTCAACCATTTCCTCCCTGTTTATAAGGATTAGATCCAAGGTAGCAGTTCCCCTTGTTTTCTCCTTTACCTTTTGGAAGATAAAGTTGTCAGCAAGAGAGGATAAGAATTTCCTTGACCTGTTAGTTTTGCCTGAGAGAGATTCCCAACAAATGTCTGGATAGTTGAAATCTCCCATGACAACTATGTCATATTTTTTGGAGAACTTGGCCATTTGATGCATAAAGAGTTCATCCATATCTTCAGCTTGCACAGGCGGCCTGTAGTAAATGCCTACAATGGTGTCCTTTCCATTGTTCTGTCCTTGTATTCTTACCCAAACAGTTTCCACAGAACTCCCAGTCTCTGAAGCTTCAATCTCTGTGCAGATATACGCATTTCTAACATACAATGCGACACCCCCTCCTCGTTTATCAAGTCTGTTTCTTTCAAATAAGTTGTATCCTTCTAGTCTTGTATTCCAATCATGTGTATTGTCCCACCAACTTTCAGTGATTCCAATGACATCATATTTCTTTTCCTGTGTTAGTAGTTCCAATTCTCCTTGTTTGTTGCCCATGCTTTGTGCATTAGTATAGAAACATTTTAGTTTGTGATTGGTTTCTCTTTCTCCAATTTTTCATTATTCCATAATTTGACCCACCGAGTCATGTGAGGTCTTATTTTTTGCGGGACGAGTTGACGTTTTTATTGGTACCATGTTCGGGCATGTGACAGTTTTTGATCGCTTTTTACTTCATTTTTTGGGACGCAGAATTTACAAAAACCAGCGTTTCTTGAATTTCTTTTGGGGGGTGCGTTTACGCCGTTCCGCGTGCGGTAAAATTGATAAAGCCCTTTTATTCTTTGGGTCAGTACGGTTACAGCGATACCTCATTTATGTCGTTTTTTTATGTTTTGTCGGTTTTATGCCATGAAAACAATTTTATATAAAAAATAATTATTTTTGCATCGCTTTATTCTGTGAGCTATAACTATTTTATTTTTTTGCTGATGATGCTGTATGATGGCTCGTTTTTTGCGAGACAAGATGACGTTTTCAGAAGTACCATGGATATTTATATGCGTCTTTTTGATCGCGCGGTATTGCACTTTTTGTTCGGCAGTATGAAAATAAATCATTATTTTTTGCTTAGTTTTTTATTTTTATTTTTTGAGGGGTTCGCTTAAGGGGTTAACTAATGGGACAGTTTTATAGGGCGGGTCGTTATGGACGCGGCGATACCAAATATGTGGACTTTTATTGTTTTTTTTTTTTTATTTCCAAAAAATGAATTTATTGGGGAATATTTTTTTTTTTTTTTTGCAATTTATTTAGCGATTTTTTTAAAATTATTTTTACACTTTTTTTTTTTTTACTTTATTACAATGTCCCGGGGGGGACATAACTGTCATGTGATAGATCAGCGATCTGTCACATCACAGATCGCTGTGACAGATCAGCGATCTGTAACAGGCACTGCTGCAGGCTCCCTCATGCCTGCGCTCTGCGGGCAGTGAGGAAGCCAGCTTCCTGCAGGCCCCCGGAGGTCCCTGCCGCCATATTGGATCCGGGGACCTGCAGGAAAGGAGCCCCCCGCAGCAGCGCTGCACATTGCTCTGCCGTGGGGGGCTCAGGGAAGCACGGAGGGAGCCCCCTCCCTGCTGATGCTTCCCTTTAACCCCCGGTACACCGCGATCGTGTTTGATCGCGGTGTACAAGGGGTTAACGTGACCACCCCTGACACATTGTGCCGGGTGTCAGCTATGATAATTAGCTGACACCCGGCCGTGATAAGCGGCGCTCACCACATGGGCGCCGCTTATCGCTATGACTTAATATTCCGTCCATGGTAATTAGGGCCCAGGGCACATGGACGGAATATTACATCCAATGAAGGAAAGGGGTTAAGAACAGACCTCCCCTGCAATCGGGGGCTAGTATCTTAGGTTTAGAGTGTAGACTGGAGCTTACAAGATCTTTGCTATAGACCGTATAGCGTGCTAATGTACCAGTTGTTTTTCTAATCTAAAACCTCATTATTCAGGTTAAATTGCCATGTTGGCATATTGTGATAAATAATTGGGTTTTGGATTGCAGTTTGGCCACTCGTCTCTAAAAGGTTCGCCATCACTCTCCTGGAAGCTTTCTTGGTTGATGCTCTCAGCTGTTCACTGTTGGTCACTCTCCATTCCTATTTAAAGGTAACCTGTCACCAGGTTTGGCTGCTATCAGTTACCACCACCACCTTTCAGGCCTGATACACTGCATTCTATAATGCTTTATATACAGTAAGCTCCCAACTTGACCAGTAAGAAAATAAAAATAATTTTTAATATACTCACCTACGGGGCGGTCCGTTCGAAGGGGTGTTGTTCTTCGTCTGGCACCTCCAATCTTCTTACGATCGCCATCCTCTTTCTTGGTTTGTGTGAATTATGTGTCCCTGCGTCATCCTCAGAAGTCTCCTTAGCTTTGTGCTGCTGCACAGGCGTACATCTCTGCTCTGTTTAGGGCAAAGCAAAGAACTGCAGTGTGCAGTCAGAGGGCCTCGGCACCGGACCAAGAAGAACGACACCCCTTGGACAGGACCGCTCCGCAGGTGAGTATACTAAATGTCATTTTTCTTCTCTTACAGGTCAGATTGGGGGTGTATATGCAGCATTATAGAATGTAGTATATCAGCCCTGAAAAGTGGTGGCAGTAACTCATATTGGTCAAACCTGGTGACAGGTTCACTTTAAGCAGACCTCTGGCAATCAGGAAATGCTAGAGTTAGCTTTTATTCTGCATGGTTCAGGAGCTTAGAGGAGATTGTTGAGGAGTAGTTTGGTGGATTTATCTGGTGATTGTTGCTTGGCTTGGTTGTGTATAAATCCATTTCTTCTACTTCTTTGGTTTTTCCCTTACTTCACTACCCGATGTATCCCTCTGTAGTTTGTGTGAGCTTATTTCTAGGATTTTTATTTTCCTTTTTTCCTGTAAGTATTCCCTTGGTCGTCTGGTTTCTGTATTTTTATACATTACTACTCCATACTTCCCTGGGTGAAGGAGGAGAACAGACTTATGGCAGACTCAGGAGCTCAGCCAGGTACGTGGCCCCGGCATCTTCACCATCAGAAGTAATCCAGGGAGCAGGGATAGATAGGGCACCCCCTAGTACTAGGGAAAGGGTAGCTGCCCCTGGTGCTGGGATACCTGTCATGACAGTGGCCTGTATCCCTTATGATCATAATGATTTATTATGGTTTTCCACTGTGTAAAATATTGTATGTCCATGATTTTTTGATAAGCCGTCCAGATAAAATAAAAAGTCAGGTTGGCCACCCTGGAACTGTTCAATATTTTTTCATCAGATATGGTCTGTCTAGTTCAATGTTTTAACTTCTATTTTTTAGTGTGAGATACAATACAGACTTAACTAATGACCTTATATAAATATGTAATGGAGAACACTAGTGATATGTTCAGTGCACAATGATAAATCTGGGAGTGATGTTCTGGTGTAAAGTGTAAGGTTTTATGTCAGTGATATCAGTAGATCTATAACTACAGCATTCACCAGAGCCTGTACTGTACCTATATTATGTATACTGCATGTTACCTGTATATTCTGCCCCAGGTATCTGGCACGGTATCAAGTCATCTACCGAAAAAAAGAAAAGACAGAGGTACATTTTATAAATATCTATATAAAAACTAGTTGCATAGTATGTTTTAACATTTACAAAGATTTATAGGCATATCCCCAAAAAGTATAAAACATAATTAAAAATACATTTATGGTATCTAGCAAAATATAAAATAAAAAAACTAATAACCTGATCAGTAAATGTGCACGCCATGAAGAGAATAAATCTCAGAAATGTGGTTTTTAGGACTATGCAACTCCACCAAAATGTAATAAGGAATGATCAATACATCGTATCCTTATGGTTATGTTGAATTGAAATAAATTTTCTACATTAACCATCCACACATTGGGCCATTTTCTTGGTATTCAGTCTTCAGATAATTCACGTTGGAGAGAGTGATTGAATATGAGTGACCAGCAGCTTATTAAAGGGACTCGCACATTGTTAACCACATGTATAACATGTAAAGGAATAAAATGTCTTACAGTTTATTATTTCATTACAGTAACAGGTTGTCATCCACCAAAGCGGTAAGGATCTCCAGGGATATTGAGAACTTTCTCATATCCATCATGAATATACTTATATCAATACTAGCTTCTTCTTCGTTTTCTACTATATATTTTAGGTTGTGTTCACAAAAACCCAGTACACCATCAGGAATCAGGATATGACATAATCTAAAATCATTCTATGTAAAAATGTATTATGTAATGTACCGTATTTAGAGACGTGAGCAAGAGGTTCAAAAGATCTAGATCTAGACCTAGCAACAGGTAAGGCTCTGGTAGGATTACTTTTTAGAAAAAGAGTCCCCTATTTTGAGGGATACATGATACAGACTGTATCTACAAAGAAATGAATTACGGAAAAATGGAAAGGGGCACAGTTGGTAATAACATCATTAAAGGAAACCCGTCACCAGGTTTGTCCCATATGAGATAAGACCACCACCTTTCATCCCTTATATACAGCATTCTCATATGCTGTATATGCTCCCAATCCAGCCTGCAACAAAAGAAAAACACCTTTTATTATTCTCACCTATGATCCTATGTGCATCGCTGGTCTGGGTCCGGTGTCTCCTCTCTTTTTGTGAGGTCGTCCTCTTTCTTGCTTCGTGTGGATGGCGCGTCCTAAGTCATCCACACAGTGTCCCGGGCATCATGCTCTTGCACAGACGTACTTCTCTGCCCTGACCATATGCACTACAGTACAGTACTTTACTCTGCCCTGGTCAAGGCAGAGAAGTATGCCTGTGCAAGAGCATGATGGGCTAGGGGAAAATGTGTGTAGATGGGTAGGTAGCTGGCTTAGTGATAGAAAACAAAGAGTGGTTATTAATGGTGCATACTCAGATTGGGCCAGGGTTACTAGTGGGGTACCACAGGGCTCTGTATTGGGCCCCCTACTATTTAATATATTAATGATCTAGTGGATGGCTTACACAGTAAAATATCAGTATTTGCAGATGATACAAAACTATGTAAGGTAGTTTACACAAAGGAGGACAGTTTGCAACTACAGACAGATTTGAGTAAATTGGAGAATTGGGCTGAAAAATGGCAAATGAGGTTTAACACAGATAAGTGTAAGGTTATGCACATGGGAAAGAGAAACAGATGCTACAATTACTTACTAAATGGGAAACTGCGGGGGAAATCAGACATGGAAAAAGATTTAGGGATCTTAGTCAATAAGAAGCTAAATTGGAGTGCCCAGTGTCAGGCAGCTGCCACCAAAGCAAATAGGGTCATGGGATGCATTAGAAGAGGTCTGGGGACATGAGATGAAAACATAATTCTCCCTCTGTACAAATCACTCGTCAGACCACACTTGGAGTATTGTGTGCAATTTAGGATGCCGGTGCTCAAGAAAGACATTACTGAACTTGAAAGGGTTCAAAGGCAGGCCACTAAAATGATACATGGAGTTGGTTCACTACAATACCCAGAAAGGTTATCAAAATTAGGTCTATTTACTCTAGAAAAGAGAAGACTTAGGGGAGACCTAATATATATGTACAAGTATATCAGAGGGCAATACAGAGATCTCTCCAATGAACTGTTTGTACCAAGGACTGTGACAAGAACAAGGGGGCATTCTCTTCGTTTGGAGGAAAGACAATTTCTGCACCAGCATAGAAGAGGGTTCTTCACGGTAAGAGCAGTGAGGCTCTGGAATTCTCTTCCTGAGGAAGTGTTGATGGCCAACTCACTGAATGAATTTAAGAAAGAAATGGATGCTTTTCTTGTGAGTAACAGTATAGAAGGTTACGAATAACATAATATTATAGGTAGATGGTTGACCCAGCTTAGGGGAAGGAATTTTTTTCCCTATGGAGAAAATTGGCTTCTACTCTGTGGGTTTTTTGTCTTCCCCAGGATTAACAATGCAGAACAGCTGTGTGACGAGACTGCACGGCTGGTGCCACCAATACGCCACGATCCCACCGCTGCCACCAATATGTGAGGAACGGGCGGGCCGCTGCCACCAAATTGTGACGGACAGCGGACCCTGTGCCACCAATAGGTCACGCGATCCCACCACCGACACGGGTTTGTCAGCGGATGGAGGGACCTGACGCACTGCCAGCACACGGCTATCACAGGCACAATGGGGGCTTATCTTAGTTATCCCACCACTGGCACCATGTAGCAAAAACACAGCAAGCTAATCTTGTTCTAACAATTTATTGCCGGGGGGGTATTTTGGTTGCCCCACCACTGCTAACAACCTTCCAAGAACTGCGGGGATTTATGTATATCCCGCTTTCTCAGTTCCACTTTGGAACTCGCTGCTCTCCGGCGCCCCCCTTACCCTCAGGTCAGTCAGGGAACTGCACCTAGGATAATTAGTCGTTGGACGGGCTGCTTGTTGTGTACGGGCAATTAGACTACTGCAGTAAGGGAATTATCACTGCTGTGGCCTCAACCACTCATTCAGCAATATAAGACCCTTCTGTACTGCCAGCTAGCCTCGCCAGCCGCGCACACCACGCTGCCACCAGCCACACTTTACTTAATCAAAGAGCTAATTAAGAGGGTCCGTGGCAAACCCCTGAAATTAGTAGTGATTATCTAAAAAAGGAGCATAGTTCATTTCTTAGAGCATGGAGACAGAGCTAATAGATTTTATCATTTATTCCCAAAAGAATGCGGGCAGTGATTACATAGATAAAAGTTGCTATAAAGTTGAGACATTACATATGTACAATACAAATATAACATAAAGGGGATTAAAAAGACAGAAAGTAACACTCACATGTGCTTAGTCGGTATCAGGCAGACCATGTGGCTGGGGAGAGAAGGCGGAGCCACACGTCTCCACTCATCTGGGTTCTGGTCGGCACGGACACTGTAGCTCCCACTGACTCATTATAAGGGAGGGGTGCCTTATAGCCCAGGGTCTGTGACATCACGAAAGGGGCAGTCTGCGGAAGTTCATCCCCCCTTTCTCCAAGTTGCCAATTAACTAAAAAACTTATGATAACCATATCTCAACGAGGGAAGCTCGTATCAACACACTGAGGGCATCATAGGTTGTAGTTCATCGAATGTAATAAAGCAATATCAGACATGCCATATCTCAGGTTCTGGCGGTGATAGAACTTTGCAAGAGCCACCGTAGGGAAGCCGGGTCCGAGCAGATCACAGAAATGTCCGGTTTTTTTATGTCGCAATCGGAGCCCATGCTAGCCTATTTTAATATCTCTCATAGTTTTATTTCAGACACATGTCCCAAAAAACAAAGGACTTCCTTTAGCTTAACTAATTAACATTCCTTTCTGTGGAGATGGGCCAAATGCTATAGGGGAAGTGTCCTATTACCAGTGTGGACACAGGCTGTTAAGGAGGGGGAAGGAGGGAAGCTGTAGGAGCTGACAGGCTGAATTTCTCATCAGAGTGAAGTGGGAGATTTCTACAAGGTTCTAGAAACATCATACTTTATAGACATTTTACATTACAAGCTCCACTAAAAATAGGCTGAACTAGATGGACATAAGGTCTTCCTTCAGCCTTCAAAACTATGTTACTATGTTACTATGTTGCCGGGACACTGTGTGGATGACTTAGGACGCGTCATCCACATGAAGCAAGAAGGAGGGTGACATCGGTTCTGTGTGAATTTGTCCAGTTTGACTTTTTCTTTGTTGTTTTGTGTTTCCCCAATACACACAAAGAAAATAAACATGGGTACAACAAAACATGTATAAGTACAATAATTTACTGGGAGAAATACGTCATTTTCTGGTACAATATCAAGGGTGCCAACACTTTCGGTCAACTGCAGTCAAATAATTTTTCATACAGGAGGAAAATCCTGTGATTCTAGAGACTGAACAGTATATAAAAAATATGTTTGAGTATCCCTAAGGATATGAGATTGTTAGATTGAGAAGCGGTTAATGTCTTCAGGCCTGCCAAATTTCATACAGTATGATAATTCTTATGAGAACTCACTGAAACAAAGACTTGTTGAGGGGTGTAAGTAAGCTAAGGGAATGTCTTTACTTATTTTGCAGTTAGGAATTTGCTACTTGCTGTCATGTAAGAAATGCCTACATTTATGTATGATACCGTTATATTAATTAAGGGTATAAATAAACTTGACCTTTGTTTTCTCTTTTGTAGTCTGTTAGAAATCACAAGACTTTGTATTTTTTCATTCTCACTGATACCGAATTAATCCCTGAAACTTTTGAGTCAGCGTTAGAACTGCTCTCAGGGCGAGCCTTAGGGTGAATGGTGCCCTGTCCAAATTTGCCCTGAAATGCCCACTCCATATAGTTTGTTTACTCAGAGCACATGAGCGCAAGGATGGACTTTAGTGGGGCGCAAAAGGAGGGTACTATTACAAAAGGTGCATTATTACCATCTAGGGCACTGTTACTATCACTATATTGTTTGTGCAGAGGTGGTGGAATGTGACGAGGGGTCTGGAAAAGCAGGAAGCCAAAGATGTCTCTGTGTAACATTTTACAAGGATGAGTTATGGACTGAAGAAGAGGTCATGATGGCCTGGGCTGAATGAGAAAAAAAAAGGATAAATGAAAGACAATCAGCAAGAACGTCACTGGTGAGAACCTGCACAGCATACACATATACGGTCTGCAGAGCACTGGTGTAGGACTGATATTATCATTATATGGTCACTGTATGGTGGTAATACCAGTCCCGGGACAGATGTTTTAGTTCAAAAAGCACGCTCATCTATATATATATATATTTATTAAACATGAGTATGGTGTGTAGTGAGAGTACTGTATTAATATACTCACTTACCGCCACTTTCTCTGGGATTCAGCTAGTTTCTGCTTCCACTTCTCAGTGACGTTACCACAATTCTGACTAGCCGGCTGGCTGGCTTTTACAATGTAAGCCAATGGAGTGTTGTTCTCACACTCCTTAGACTTACATTCTAAGTCCTTCCGTCGCTCCACTGAGCATGCTCACGAGACGATCTCCCATTGGAAATCGGGAGTCACATTCACAGGTCCTTCTCCAGATCTGATTGGTCCATCTCAGGGATCTGGAAGCTTCCGGAAGGTCCTGGCTATAAAAGGTTCGCATGGCCGCTCAGCCATGCGCTAGTATAGACTCTGGTTGCTAACTGTGTGAATGATGACAGATGTATGGACTTGCAAATGACTCATTAAGATTCCCCTCCCTTTGAAATTACGTGTGTGGATAGGGAACTAGTGATAGAGTCAGCGCCAGTCAGTGGCAAGCTATGGGACACAGAACGCATCCTCCACAGTGCTAACGTCCGACAGTGTGCCTGCTACCAGGCATTGTCGTATAGCGGCAGTGTCTGTCGCCATGCTGCAGTCAGCAGTACTTCTTGGCATCCGTGGTTGGTCTAGACGGATGCGGACTCTGTGTCTTGGGCCAAGTCCTGTGACCATATACTGTGCGTGCATTCCACTGAGTCCTTTGACGTCAACAGGCTCGGTATTTGTACTTTACGCCTCGGCGTCTCTGTGAAAGAACAGAGATCGCACCCGCGTGCATTATATCGCCATATAGTGCATCTGCCATTACATAGCAGCAGTATAACATCTTCTGCACGGTGGACCCCAGGCAGCGAGCGCACTTATTATTATTTATTATTTAGTGCATTCCGCCGTCCCTAACATTATACTAGCGCCAGGGTCTGGCTAGTGATGGCGGACCTGCAGCAGCTATGGCAGTACATTCAGCAGCTGGAGGGCAGGTTGGCGGCCCTCGAGAATTCCACCTCAGCTGCAGAGGCTGTCTCGCGTGGGGCCACATCCACACCTGCGCCAACAATATCCTGCCTCCCATTGCCCGATAAGTTTTCTGGTGACAGCGCCACCTGTAGGAGTTTCGTGAGCCAGTGCTCTTTCCAGCTCGAGTTACTGGCCGCATGATTCCCTACAGAGCAGGCTAAGGAGGGGTTTATTGTCTCCCTTCTGTCGGGCAGGGTGTTGGAATGGGCCACGCCACTGTGGGAGCGTGATGACCCTGTGGTTCTGAGCGCTGCTTAGTTTCTAAAGTCACTAAAGCAGGTGTTTTTGGGGCCCTGGGTCACTCACGACACATCTGTCCAGTTACTGGCATTAACACAGAGATCCCTGTCAGTCAGCCAGTTTCCGGACACTGGCTTCTGAGCTGGAGTGGCCTGATAAAAACCCCGTCCCTGTGTTCTGGAGAGGTTTAGCGGAGCATGTTAAGGATGCTCTATCCACCAGGGAGGTTCCTGTAGTCTGGAAGAGCTGATTGCCATTTCCACCCGCATTGATCTCCATTTTTCTGGGCGTGGGCTGGAGCGTGCTCAATCCAGATGGAAAGTTAGCTTGGCTCCCAACCTCTCTGAACCTCTTGAGCCACTCGAGCTGGAAAGTTAAGTAACAGAGACCCCAAGAGGGGAAGAAGATGGAGCTGGCATTGGCCTGTTTGCTTTTAAACGCCGGGGCTGAATTTTAGTCCCAGTCTGTCCCTGGTCCTAAAACACCCTTTTCCCCACGAGCTAAGCTACTAAATTAACCTGAAAATGTATTGTGCCTAACTGCTTACCTTTATTGTGGTATTCTTCAATTGGTATGACCAGTCCACACTTCAGTGCCGTGTATGCATTTTCCATATCGAGATTTACTATTTCAGCTTCACCTTTCTGCAAATTGTAAAAGAAAATCATGTTACTGACCTTAGTCCTCACCTCCTCTGTTCGCCATCTCTGAGCCATAATACATGGTGCTTATTGCTGCTAGTAAAGATCACTTACCAGAATCTTTTCGATGCACTCCAGTGCAGATGATGGCTCTGTGCATTTAATGGCACCACCACTTACTGAGGACCAGTCATCACATTTTTTCTTATCATTCGTGGTCAGTGGACACCAGCGGATTTCCTGGCTGGATGGAGGACGAGCCCCTAAAGTAAAAGTGAAATTGTTACTATAAGGGCTCGCTCACATGTGTAATACTGCTCAGTGCTTTCCAATGATTTGGTCACTTGGTCCAATGTTATACAATGGGGCAGTGCAGATCAGTGATTTTTTTATGCAAATGCATCCAATCATTATCAGGTCGTAATCACCCATTCAAGTTTATGGGTGTGTGTGAAACATCGGACTGCACTCGAATGTCATCCGAGCACACTACGATGTATGAGCACAGAGTCGATAGAGAAAATGGAGAAATGAATTTCTTTGTCTGCCCCAGGCTAGTGCTGAGATTCTCTCATGATTCTTTGACAGAGTTTGATCTGAGTGACATTAGCATAACCGGCCTGATTCTCCAGCATGAGAAAATCTACGCCTGTGTGAGCGTACCCTAAGAATAATTCAACAAATTCTGTAGAGCTTGTTATACTTATACAATACCAGAATTACTCCTCATACGTCTCCTACCGTCCAGTCTTTTCATGTCATCAAACAATTCTAGTCCCAAAAAGAGAAACGTGTCCATTGCTGATGGAAGAACAATCAGACTAGTCGTGGTGTCTTCAAACAGCAAATTCTTCCCATGAGTGGAGTCGAATAGTTTGTACTCTTTTTTCTGAGAATGAATAAAAGTGACAACAAAAACAGTAAAACGTGCTACAATTCATACTGTAACTACAAAACTTTATAAGAAAATGGATGCACAAAAAAGCCTTGTCTTGTAACTCGTACCACTGTCAATGTCAATCTCTTACAGCAGGATATAGGGAGTGCGGTGCCAAGGGTGCACTGTTCTAGATGCCATGATCCCCCCCACAATGCGTCCATGTGGTTGGGGTGCAGATGTCTTGCAATGACAATTAGGGGCCTTCATACACTAGGAGTTTAACAATATCACAAAAAGAAGAGGACAATTTGCATATTCCAGGTGCCTTCTGTGAAAAGCGAAGTCTCCCTGAGCAATAATACCGGCTGCTTGGAAAGCATCGCCAAGCCGAGCGTCTTATGGTGCGCAAATTTTTGCCTCTGGGACATTGCAAGAAAGCTTGGCTGACTGAGTAGATTTACACAAGAAGGAAAACACACAGCAGATTACGCAATAAGGTTACACACAGTACATTACACAAGCAGGAAGACACAACAAGTCAGCAGGATCTAGGAGCAACATGGCAGATGTGACAACCTACTAGGTGAGCTGCAACATGTGCTACATGTTCACAGATCGATCAGAAAAAGAATCCAACTTCACCTGCCAGAAGTGTATACTGCTGGCCCTTTTAGAAGAAACGGTGCGGGGTCTGGAAGAAAGAATTGCAACTTTGAAACTCAAAGAAAATGAAGATTTCCTAGACAGAACAGAAACACCTCTACTGGTCACAGAAGGTGAAGAAAGTGTCAGCAACTAACAAGTATAATGTGAATAAGGGTTACCTATAACTGACTAACTGAAAAAACCCCCATTAAAATATAACTTTTATTAAGTACAAAAATAACAATATAAAATTGCACAGATGTCCCCTATTATAAAGCCTAGTAAAAAACGGGCTATTGTATTGCTGGAAAGAAATAAGGTATAACAGTTAAACCAAATCTAGCCAGCTAAATCTGCCAATCCAATCATGTGGTCAGAAAAACCTGAATCATAGCAGTTAAAAACGGCAAAATACTATTATAGCCCAAAAACCTCAAAAAATGGAAAAAAAGGAAATGGACATAAAGAAGATGTATAAAAATTGATAATACGTGCTACCATCTGATAACAATTTCACTCAGCCAATGTGAGGAAAAGAGTGACCTGGCCCTATACAAAATGACTTTCTGAACACGTACCTAGGCGCGGAGGTTGTCACCCTAAGAAATAGGAGAATGGCGCCCCCGCTCGTGCGATGGCTATCCCTAATCTCCTATATCAACCTATAAGATGACAGATTAGAAACAGAGGGCCAGATGGCCTGTATCCATTTGCTTAGAATATCTTCATTAATGCAGTAAAGCAGATTTATACAATCATATATGGATGTGAGGAAAGGTAGAAAGTCCAGACAGTCTGAATAGATGCATAACACTCACACACAGTGGAGCCAGTTACATATAAATTTGTAGCAAATTATGCCCTTTCCCAAAACCACTAAGATATGTATATGAAGTATATATAAATTGTCACAGCAAGTATCCAGATAAAAAAACTGCCCATTAAACACAATGATTAATCAGAAAATCAGAAAAAATACTGAGGAAGGATATTAGGTGCAGCAAAGAAGACCCAAGACAACATACTCAGAAGGAAGGTAAGAAAATTTCTAAAACAATCCACAGGGAGGAGATTGGAACAAAACAAAATCCTCTAAACTGCATGCTCGCAAACGCCGGAAGCCTGACCAACAAGATGGAAGAACTAGAAGCAGAAATATCTACAGGTAACTATGAAATAGTGGGAATAACTGAGGCATGATTAAATGAAAGCTATGACTGGGCAGTTAACTTACAGGGTTGTATTACAGGAGGAGGGGTTTGTCTTTATGTAAAGTCTTGTCTAAAGTCCACTTTAAGGGAGGATATTAGTGAAGGGAATGAGGATGTCGAGTCCATATGGGTCGAAATGTATGGTGGGAAAAATAGTTACAAAATTCTCATTAGGGTCTGTTACAAACACCTAAATATTACAGAAATCATGGAAGTCTACTACTAAGGCAGATAGATGAAGCTGCAACCCATAATGAGGTTCTTGTTATGGGGGACTTTAACTACCCAGATATTAACTGGGAAACAGAGACCTGCGAAACCCATAAAGGCAACAGGTTTCTTCTAATAACCAAGAAAAATTATCTTTCACAATTGGTGCAGAATCCAACCAGAGGAGCAGCACTTTTAGACCTAATACAATCTAATAGACTTGACAGAATAACAAATCTGCAGGTCTTCTGGCATCTAGGAAATAGCGACCACAATATTGTACAGTTTCACTTGTCTTTCGCTAGGGGGACTTGTCAGGCAGTCACAAAAACACTGATCTTTAGGAAGGCAAAGTTTGACCAGCTTAGAGATGCCCGTAATCTGGTTGACTGGGACAATGTCCCCAGAAATAAGAATACACATACAGTAATAAATGGGAAATGTTTAACAACATCCTAAATAGGCACTGTAAGCGGTTTATACCAATAAAAGGACAAGAAATAGGAAAAACCTAATGTGGCTAACAAAGAAGTAAAAGGGGCAATTAACAGTAAAAAGAAAGCATTTAAACTACCAAAGCAGGATGGCACCATTGAAGCTCTAAAAATCTATAAGGAGAAAAATACTTTATCTAAAAAACTAATTAAAGCTGCCAAAAGGGAAACAGAGAAGCACATTGCTAAGGAGAGTAATACTAATCCCAAGCTGTTCTTCAACTATATCAATAGTAAAATACTGTATTCATAAGTGAAAGTGTAGGCCCATTCAAAAATTGTGAGGAAATAATGGTTGTAGATGACGAGGAAAAAGCTAATATATTAAACACCTTCTTCTCCACGGTTTTCACGGTGGAAAATGAAATGCTAGGTGAAATGCCGAGAGACAAAGAAAACCCTATATTAAGGGTCACCAATCTAATCCAAGAAGAGGTGCGAATCGGCTAAATAAGATTAAAATAGATAAATCTCCGGGTCCAGATGGCATACAACCACGAGTACTAAGAGAACTAAGTAATGGATTAGACAAACCGTTATTTCTTATATTTAGGGACTCTATAGGGACAGGGTCTGTTCCACAGGACTGGCGCATAGCAAATGCGGTACCAATATTCAAATATTGCTGTAGAAATGAACCTGGAAATTATAGGTCAGTAAGTCTAACCTCTATTGCTGGTAAAATATTTGAAGGGTTTCTGAGGGATGTTATTCTGGATTATCTCAATGAGAATAACTGTTTAACTCCATCTCAGCATGGGTTTATGAGGAATCGCTCCTGTCAAACCAATCTAATCAGTTTTTATGAAGTGGTGAGCTATAGACTGGACCAAGGTGAGTCATTGGATGTGGTATATCTTGATTTTTCCAAAGCGTTTGATAGCGTGCCACACAAGAGGTTGGTACACAAAATGAGAATGCTGGGTCTGGGGGAAAATGTGTGTAAATAGGTAAGTAACTGGCTTAATGATAGAAAGCAATGGGTAGTTATAAATGGTATATTCTCTAACTGGGTCACTTTGACCAGTGGGGTACCGCAGGGGTCGGTGTTGGGACCTATTCTCTTCAACATGTTTATTAACAATCTGGTAGAAGGTTTACACAGTAAAACATTGATATTTGCATATGATACAAAACTATGTAAAGCAGTCAATACAAGAGAAGATAGTATTCTGCTACAGATGGATCTGGATAAGTTGTGAATTTGGGCCGAAAGGTAGAAGATGCAGTTTAACAATGATAAATGTAAGGTTATACACATGGGTAGAAGGAATCAATATCACTGTTCTGCCCTCTGAATATAGGGCAAATAGGTTTGCATTATGAGCTGGTTTTGTTAGCACCATCTAGTGGTGGCTGAATTTATACAGTAGCTGTGTCTTAAATAGCATTTACAGCCTGTGTCTTTAACAGAAGTGTTGCAATGTGGGATTGAAGCAATGCAGTGGGAATGAAGCAATGTATTCTGGGATGAGGAAGAAGCCATTTTCTTTTGTGTATTTCATAAGGACATACGTGTTTATCTGTCCTCCTGTAACTCCCCTACTGGAGTTTGTTATCCGGGTAAAGCATATCTGGTAAGATTAATGTAATTTCTTGCAATGCAGTGTTACAGAGATGTTATTAACTGTACACCAGCCAGGGCTCAGTAGATGTAATTAGACACCTGTGTGTTTCTATGTAAAGTTTGCATCACATTGTATACATCCTGTAATTGTGTTAGCTGTGTGATCATCTGCCCAATACTTACCCATGTCGTTTGTATTCTTTATAGTTTTACCGCATGTTCTATACTCTTCACCAATAAACAAGTTAGACTACAGAGAACAGTCGGCTTATTTTGGAAGATTGAAGGTGGTTTATGCTGTATGTATGAAGGCAGAACAATCACCATTACACACTGAATGGGAAACCACTCGGTAAATCTGACATGGAGAAGGACTTGAGGATCCTAGCTAATGATAAACTTACCGGGAGCAGCCAGTGCCAGGCAGTGGCTGCCAAGGCAAACAGGATCATGGAATGCATTAAAAGAGGTCTGAATACATATGATGAGAGCATCATACTGCCTCGGTACAAATCCCTGGTTAGACCACACATGACGTGCTGTGTAGTTTTGGGCATCGGTGCTCAGGAAGGTAAAATTCACAGCATGGGCACAGCACTGCAGAATCCTATAGGATTGCATGGGATGCGCTTTATTAGCGTTTTTTATGTGTTTCCAATGCGGAAAAAAGCGGCAAAGACGCTTAAAAAGCGCAACGTGTGCACACAACCTTAAGAGTAAAAAAAAGTTTTTAAAAATGTTAAGTAAACAAAAAATGAACAAATTCAAATCTAATTTTGCCAAAATTTAGAAGTTTAAATAAAAATAAGTATGGTAGGTATTGCCACGTTTGTTAAAGCATGAACCGCCTAAATATAAAATGATTAAAAGGGAACCTGTCAGCTTGTTTTTCCACAGTAAGCTGCGGCAACTGCCTTTCGGGGCTTATCTACAGCATTCTATAATGCTGTAGATAAGTCCCTGATCTAACCTGAAAGATAAGAAAAACAAGTTTTATTATACTCACCCGGGGACGGTCCGGTCCGATGGGCGTCACAGGTCCGGGTCCGGTGCCTCCTTTCTTCTAGCGATGACATCCTCCTCCTTGCTTCCTGTTGCGGCTCCTGCGCAGGCGTACTGATCTTCCCTGTTGAGGGCAGAGCAAAGTACTGCAGTGCGCAGGTGCTGGACTTCTCTGACCTTTCCTGGTGCCTGCGTGCTGCAGCTCTTTGCTCTGCCCTCAACACACATTTATGTGGACTAAAACTCAACATAACTTGTAATTTTTTCATCTTATACCTGATCATTTTGGATTTAGTAGTCCAGGGAGCAATAGTACTCATTTATTATCAGCTACTGTTTTTCTGCATACACACAAATAAAAAAATCTCTGTGAATCACCGATCAGGAACGCCCATTGGACTCCTAATCATACAACAAACAGAGGGTTTAATGAATGAGTTATGAGTGATGCTGAATATTTACCCACAAAACAATATATTAATCTGCTCAGCTTCTACATACCTGCCAGAGAACATATTACATGTTTACCCGTTACCTTCAGTTTTTGCAAGCTCAAAGTTTCTCGTGACTCATCGTCCTATTCAAGGACCCTTGTCCGGAAGGCCACTCATGATCTCACTATCCCTGTCCTCAAGTCTCCTTTCTTTTTGTGGATCACCTCAACAGCAGCACTGCTCTCTTCATTCTCCAAATACTATCTATCTACAGAAAGCAGTCTCTTTCCCTCACACTAATCATCTTCCACTGTCCCAAACATTAACTTTATCTGATCTTACCCTAATGTCAGTATTTAAACTACAGACAGCTATCTATCCATGTTCCACCTCTTCTCTACACTATGTCCTGCACTGTACATTACTTCTCACACTCTACATTATAAACAGTGTTTACAAACGACGCACTGCACTTTACACATTACACAACACATATGATGCAATTGGTGTCTTTAGGGGTTGGAACACTTCAGTCAATGTCCACCACCCTTACACAAGCCCCATCTGTGTGCATTTAAAACGCTAAGCAGCCACTCTCTCCATGAATGGTCCATTTATGAGTGGTTGTTTCACCAATATTTGGCACCGGTACTGCCTCTGCCTTTACTGTGGGAGACTGCTACATCAAAATTGTATTGTGACCTGGTGTTTGTAAATAGGACTGCCTTTTTTTCTAGGAACATGTAAAGTGGCATATAAAAGAGTTTAGAAGAGGTGATACTTGCAAAAGTGGGTGCTACTAGGTACTAATCATGTAGGGTGCCCAAACTTTACATCAGCCCATTTTCCTTTTTCTAGTTTTTAAAATGTAAAAGATGAAAATATTTTTTTTTTGCCTAAAGTATAAAGGAAATGCGTCATCTTTAACTTTAGGCCTTTTAGAGATCATTTCATCTTCAACTTGCATAGCTGTTTACAATAATAGGAATTTAGACTGGGGTGCCCAAACTTTTACATGCCACTGTATGTCAAAAGTCGTGTCTCTGACTTTCCCGTCATATCATAGCTGAATTATTCAGTCATCACCTGCCTCTGTCTGCCAATTATGCCCCCAGCTGTTAACATGTTAAATGCTGCTGTCAATCTCTGACAGCAGCACTTAACACGTACCAGTAGGGGGTGTGTCATTCCACAAGCCCATTGGCATGCCCAAAACTTGATCGCAAAGCAGATGTCTTGCCATGACAGCAAAGGGTCTACTGATAACCTCCTTGCCTGTACTGATGATTCTCCTGTGAAAGCCAGAGTTTAGCTGGCGTTCAAAGGAAAATATGATTATCGCTATACACAGCAGTGCTGTTGCACTGCTATGTATAGCACAAGCAATGATATGATTGTAGCTTCAAGTCCCCTAGGGTGACTAATAAATGCAGCATAAAATAAAAAAAGTTTTCAAAAATATGAAAAAATAAAAAAAGTTCAAATCACCCCTTATTCCATGTAAAAAAAGCAATTAGAAAAAAATACACATACAGTGGGCAAAAAAAAAATATTTAGGCTGGTTTCACACTTGTGTTTTTTTGCGCAGTTTTTTAGCGCAAAAAAACATGCGTTTTTCCCCATACATTAACATGGGTGCGCATACACATGCGTTCGTACGCGTTTGTATGCGCATGCGTCTTTTGTAGTGTGCGCTCGGGCGCATAAAATGCATCCTGTTGCATTTTTTGTGCGTCCGACATGCCCCCAAAAAAACATGCGCACGCAATGCGTTTTTTTTTACAGCAAAACACCCATTAAAGTCTATGGGTGCGCATACGTGCGCATTGTAATGCGCAAAAAAAGCATGCAGTTTTTTTTTAAAACGCACCAAAACCCGCAAAAAACGCACACAATTGCATGATGCATTTTTTCACGCGTTTGTGTGCGCAAAAAACGCACAGCAAAAAAACGCAAGTGTGAAAGTAGCCATAGTTAGCCACCAATTGTGCAAGTTCTCCCGCTTATAAAGATGAGAGAGGCCTGTAATTGACATCATAGGTAGACCACAACTATGAGAGTCAAAATGAGAAAAAAAATCCTGAAAATCGTCTGAATTGGCAACATTTATTTTGCAAATTATGGTGGAAAATAAATAACATTTTCTGTAAGTCTTCACAAGGTTGGCACACACTGTTGGTGGTATGTTGGCCCATTCCTCCATGCAGATCTCCTCTAGAGCAGTGATGTTTGGGCCTGTCACTGGGCAACACAGATTTTCAATCCCTCCAAAGGTTTTCTATAGGGTTGAGATCTGGAGACTGGCTAGGCCACTCCAGGACCTTGAAATGCTTCTTACGAAGCCACTCCTTCGTTGCCCTGGCAGTGTGCTTGGGATCACTATCATGCTGAAAGACCCATCCACGTTTCATCTTCAAAGCCCTTGCTGATGGAATGAGGTTTGCACTCAAAATCTCACGATACATGGCCCCATTCATTATTTCATATACACGGATCAGTCGTCCTTGGTCCCTTTGCAGAGACACAGCCCCAAAGCATGCTGTTGCCACCCCATGCTTCACAGTAGGTACGGTATTCTTTGGATGCAACTCAGCATTCTGTCTCCTCCAAACACGACGAGTTTTGTTTCTACCAAACAGGTCTACTTTGGTTTCATCAGACCATATGACATTCTCCCAATACTCTTCTGGATAATCTAATTGCTCTCTAGCAAATTTCAGATGGGCTTGGATATGTACTGGCTTAAGCAGGGGGACACGTCTGGCACTGCAGGATCTGAGTCCCTGGCGGCGTAGTGTATTACTGATGGTAGCCTTTGTGACTGTCGTCTCAGCTCTATGCAGGTCATTAATTAGGTCCCCCTGAGTGGTTCTGGGATGTTTGCTCACTGTTCTTGTGATCATTTTGACCCCACAGGGTGAGAGCCCCAGATCGAGTGAGATTGCCAGTGGTCTTGTATGTCTTCCATTTTCTTAATATTTTTCCCACAGTTGATTTCCTCACACCAAGATGCTTGCCTATTGCAAATTCAGTCTTCCCAGCCTGGTGCAGGACTACAATTTTGTTTCTGGTGTCCATTGACAGCTCTTTGGTTTTCACCATAGTGGAGTTTGGAGTGTGACTGTTTGAGGTTGTGGACAGGTGTCTTTTATACTGATAACAAGCTCAAACAGGTGCCATTACTACAGGTAAGTTACAGGTCTGTGAGAGCCAGAAATCTTGCATGTTTTTAGGTGACCAAATACTTATTTTCCACCATAATTTGCAAAATAAATCTTGCCAAATCAGACAAAGTGATTTTCTGGATTTGTTTTCTCATTTTGACTCTCATAGTTGTGGTCTACCTATGATATCAATTAACCCATTAGCGACAGAGCCAGTTTGCAGCTTAATGACCAGGCCAATTTTTACAATTCTGACCACTGTCCCTTTATGAGGTTATAACTCTGGAATGCTTTAATGGATCCCGCTGATTCTAAGAATGTTTTTTCGTGACATATTGTACTTCATGTTAGTGGTAAAATTTCTTCGATAAGTCTTGTGTTTATTTATGAAAAAAACGGAAATATGGCAAAAATTTTGAAAATTTTGCAATTTTAAAACTTTAAATTTTTATGCCCTTAAATCAGAGAGATGTGTCACACAAATTTCTTAATAAATAACATTTCCCACATGTCTACTTTACATCAGCACAATTTTGGAAGCAACATTTTTTTTGTTAGGAAGTTATAAGGGTTAAAAGTTGACCAGCGATTTCTCATTTTTACAACAAAATTTACAAAACCATTTTTTTTAGGGACCCCATCATATTTAAAGTCATTTTGAGGGATGTACATGACAGAAAATACCCAAAAGTGGCACCATTCTAAACACTAGACCCCTCAAGGTGCTCAAAACCACATTCAAGAAGTTTATTAACCCTTTAAGTGCTTCACAGGAACTAAAGCAATGTGGAAGGAAAAAATTAACATTTAACTTTTTTTTTGCAAAAAATTTACTTCAGAACCAATTTTTTTTATTTTCACAAGTGTTAAAAGAGAAAATCAACCACAAAATGTGTTGTACAATTTCTCCTGAATATGCAGATACCCTATATGTGGGGGTAAACCACTTTTTCAGCACACGGCAGAGCTCGCAAGGGATGGAGCGCTGTTTGACTTTTTCAACGCAGAATTGGCTGGAATTGAGATCGGATGCCATGTTGCGTTCGGAGAGTGCTTAATGTGCCTAAACAGTGGAAACCTCCAACAAGTGACCCCATTTTGGAAACTAGACCCATTAAGGAATCTAGATCTGTGGTGAGCACTTTGAACCCCCAAGGGCTTCACAGAAGTTTATAACGTAGAGCCGTGAAAATAAGAAATCTATTTTTTTCCACAAAAATGATCTTTTCGCCCCCAAATTTTTATTTTTTACAAGGGTAACAGGAGAAATCATACCTGCACAGTTGTTATGCGATTTGTCCTGAGTACGCCGATACCCCATATGTGGCGGGGAACCACTGTTTGGGCGCATGGGAGAGCTCGGAAGGGAAGGAGTACCATTTTGGAATGCAGACTTTGATGGAATGGTCTGGGGGCATCATGTTGCGCTTGCAGAGCCCCTGATGGGCCTAAACAGTGGAAACCCCCCACAAGTGACCCCATTTTGGAAATTAGACCCCCTAAGGAACTTATCTAGATGTGTGGTGAGCACTTTGAACACCCAAGCACTTCACAAAAGTTTATAAACGCAGAGCCGTGAAAATAAAAAGTCTTTTTTATTTCCACAAAAGTGATTTTTTAGACCCCAATTTTTAGACCCCCAAAGTTGGTAAATAGTGGAAACCCCTCAATTCTTCCTCCAACCCTAACCCCAACACACCCCTAACCCTAATCCCAACCCTAACCCTAATCCCAACCCTAATCCCTAATCCTAATTCTTACCCTAATCCTAGTTCGCCCTAACCCTAATTCTAACCCTAGCCGTGACCCGAGCCCTAACCCTAGCCCAACCCTAGCCCTAGCACAACCCTAATCCTAGCCCAAACCTAACCCTAACCCAAGCCTAACCCTAACCCTAACCCTAACCCTAGCCCAACCCTAACCCTAACCCTAGCCCAACCCTAACCCTAGCCCAACCCCAACCCTAGCCCTTACCCTAGCCCTAACCCTACCCTAACCCTAACCCTAGCCCTAACCCTAGCCCAGCCCTAACCCTAACCCTAATGGAAAACAGAAAAAAAAATATTTTCTTTATTTCATTATATTGACCTATATAAGGGAGTGATAAACGGGGGGGGGTTATATACTATTTTTTTATTTTGATCACTATGATCGTTTATCATAGTGATCAAAATAATGAATGGAATCTGCCAGCCAGAGCCGGCAGATTCCCGGCGGGCGCACTACGCATGCGCCCGCCATTTTCAAGATGGCGGCGCCCATCGGAGGATGCCGGCGGGACGTGGGACCACCGGGAGGGGACGGAAGGCCACAGAGAGGTACCGGGGACCCTATTTTTCTCTCCTCTGATGTGCGATCACATCAGAGGAGAGAGAAATTAAATGTAAAATCGCGGCTTTTTTTTTTGCGGTCGCCATTATAGGGTTAATAACGGCGATCGCAAAAGCGGGGGTCGGTAAAAACCGACCGATTCATGTTCTCTGGGGTCTCCCTGGCAGCCGAGACCCCCGGAGAAAATCCGACACTGGGGGGCGCTATTCACTTAAATCACAGCGCCGTGAATTAACGGCGCTGTGGTTTTAGTACCCTTAACTACTGCCGTTAAAAGGCGTATCGGCGGTAGTTAAGGGGTTAAAATGCCTCTCTCATCTTTTTAAGTGGGAGAACGTGCACAATTGGTGGCTGACTGAATACTTTTTTCCCCACTGTATGTTTGGTATCTGCGTAATCCTACTGACTGGCAGAATCATATTGCCAGGTCAGTTTTCCCATATAGTGAACATGGTAAATGAAAAAAAAAAAAAAAAGACAATTGTCAAATTGCACTTTTTTGCAATTTCAATGCACTTGGAATTTTTTTCCTTTTTCATTTAGGGGTTAATTCAATAAATATTGCTTGGGCTATTAAAGAAAATAGGAGATCAGCAGTGATATCTAGGGTAACACTATTACCACATTGAAAAAAACAATAATAGACATCTACACTATGCTGAAATTCTAGAGTTGAACTTTTGATATTTACCATTATTTCTGCATTTGACAAGGCAATTCTTAGGAGAAGTATGTATGTAATTTGACCACCTGCCTACCCACTAGACATAATAATAATAATCTTTATTTATATAGCGCCAACATATTCCGCAGCGCTTTACAGTTTGACAGTTTCAAAACACAAGTCATAAGTATCAATGTTAACAATACAATAATTAAAGCAAAATAAGACGACCCTGCTCGTGAGAGCTTATAATCTACAATGAGGTGGGGGAGATACAAAGTACAGGTGTGTATTTACAATGGAGTATTTACAATGATGGTCCAGCCATCTTGAGGGAGTGAGGGATGGATGGAGATAGTGAATGGGCTACACACGCACACTTAAATGACTTTGATTAATGAACGTGGTAGGCCGCTCTGAACAAATGTGCTTTGAGGGAGCGCCTGAAACTATGTAAATTGTGGATAGTCCTGATGTCTTGGGGTAGAGCATTCCAGAGGATAGGAGCAGCACGGGAGAAGTCTTGGAGTCGGGAGTGGGAGGTACGGATTAGTGCAGAGGTTAGTCGAAAGTCGTTTGCAGAGCGCAGCGGTCGATTAGGCCGATGGACAGAAATGAGGGAAGAGATGTAGGGGGGTGCTGCACTGTGGAGAGCTTTGTGGGTGAGAACAAGTACTTTGAATTGGATCCTATAATGAATGGGCAGCCAATGTAAGGACTGGCGAAGAGCGGACGCGTCCAAGTACCGATTAGTCAGATAGATGACCCTGGCTGCTGCATTAAGTATGGACTGGAGAGGGGATAGTTAAGTGCCGGGGAGGCCAATTAATAGAGCATTTCAGTAATCCAGGCGGGAGTGGATCAATGCCACAGTCAAGGTTTTTGTTGTTTCCATGGTGAGAAAAGGGCGGATTCTAGAGATGTTCTTTAGGTGTAAGCGGCAAGAGCGGGCAAGAGATTGTATATGGGATGTAAAGGAGAGATTGGTGTCAAACATAACACCCAGACAGCGCGCCTGCTGACATAGTTAATTTCAAATCATATTTAAAATGTTACCTGAGCCTGAAGAAGATACTCGGTGATGTCCTTCATCTTGTCTCCGGTGCTTCTGGTCACCACAGCATGTCTGGGGACTTTTCCAAAGTTACAGATTTTGTATTGGCTTAGTGGTCTTCTAGTATTGTCTGGACACAGCAGCTCAAAATTGTCCAAGTATTGTCCTGAAGAACAACACATGGAATTTATATGGGAAGAAGATATACAGTATATTGATATTGTGATATACAGTTAGTACGGAAAGTATTCAGACCCCTTTAATTTTTTCACTCTTTGTTTCATTGTAGCCATTTGGTAAATTCAAAAAAGTTAATTTTTTTTCTCATTACTGCACACTCTGCACCCCATCTTCACTGAAAAAAAAGAAATGTAGAAATTTTTGCAAATTTATTTAAAAAGAAAAACTGAACTATCACATGGTCATAAGTATTCAGACCCTTTGCTCAGTATTGAGTAGAAGCAGCCTTTTGAGCTAGTACAGCCATGAGTCTTCTTGGGAATGATGCAACAAGTTTTTCACACCTGGATTTGGGGGTCCTCTGCCATTCTTCCTTGCAGATCCTCTCCAGTTCCGTCAGGTTGGATGGTGAACGTTGGTGGACAGCCATTTTCAGGTCTCTCCAGAGATGCTCAATTGGGGTTAGGTCAGGGCTCTGATTGGGCCAGTCAAGAATGGTCACATAGTTGTTCTGAAGCCACTCCTTTGCTATTTTAGCTGTGTGCTTAGGGTCATTGACTTGTTGGAAGGTGAACCTTCGGCCAAGTCTAAGGTCCAAAGCACTCTGGAAGAAGTTTTCATCCAGGATATCTCTGTACTTGGCTGCATTCATGTTTCCTTCAATTGCAACCAATTGTCTTGTCCCTGCAGCTAAAAACACCCTCAAAGCATGATGCTGCCACCACCATGTTTCACTGTTGGGATTGTATTGGGCAGGTGATGAGCAGTGGATGGTTTTCTCCACACACACCGCTTAGAATTATCACCAAAAAGTTCTACCTTCATCTCATCAGACCAGAGAATCTTATTTCTCATAGTCTGGGAGTCATTCATGGTTTTTTTTAGCAAACTCTATGCGGGCTTTCATATGTCTGGCACTGAGGAGAGGCTTCCGTCGGGCCACTCTGCCATAAAGGCCTGACTGGTGAAGGGCCGCAGTGATAGCTGACTTTGTGAAACTTTCTCCCATCTCCCTTCAGCATCTCTGGGGCTCAGCCACTGTGATCTTGGGGTTCTTCTTTCAAAGAAGAAAGGAGAAAATTTGGCACCACTGCCGCCACCTTGATGTGCACTATAGTTCGGTACAAACTCACTCACCTAGGCTGCACGCCAGCTACCCACAGAACGGGTGCTCAATCCAAAGAAATACATGCATAGCTACGTTGTATGAAAAAGAACAAAAGGGATGGCACTTACCGTTTTGAAGAAGTGAATTTATTTTCAGATAAAAAGCATAGGCTCGGGAGAGATGTGTGAACTGTGGACTTTGAGTGTCCAATAACTGTCTTTTTGCCTTAGTTAAATAAAAATCTCTTGTGAGGAGGACTGCGTTGCCTCCTTTATCAGCTGGACGGACAATGACGTCTGACCAGCTCTGTATTTCTTTTATTGCATTTTTTTCTTTTAAAGACAAATTAAGGGGAGACTGTTTATACACTAATGCTTCCATGTCCTTAATAACCTGTGTCTCGAAGATGTCTTCAATATTGCTAGGGAAGGTCGGTGGCATGAAAGTTGATTTACAACCTCCCATGAAAGGCTGGACTAAAATATCCTCATCTTTATTAAATTCCTCCTGTTGTGTATTAAGTTCTAATAATTGTAGAGTGTCCTCTCTGACATCAGCTAGAGCTCCCATACCCGCCATGAAACCTAGAGGACCAATCATACAGGGAATTTCACCTGGAAAGGAAAGGGTGTTAGTAGAATTCGCCGACATATAGGTTTTGTGCAAATGTATCTTTCTCAAAGCTTTGAACAAATCAATTTTAAAATCAACCATTTTGAAATCTGTGGGTACACAAAAATTGAGACCTTCTTTCAAAAAAGAAAAATGTGATTCATTCAAAACATGGCTGGTTAACCCTTTAGTGACCGAGCCAGTTTGCAGCTTAATGACCAGGCCAATTTTTACAATTCTGACCACTGTCACTTTATGAGGTTATAACTCTGGAACGCTTTAATGAATCCCTTTGATTCTGAGAATGTTTGTTCGTGACATATTTTACTTCATGTTAGTGGTAAAATTTCTTTGATAAGTCTTGTGTTCATTTATGAAAAAAACGGAAATATGGCGAAAATGTTGAAAATTTTGCAATTTTAAAACTTTAAATTTTTATGCCCTTTAATCAGAGAGATGTGTCACACAAATTTCTTAATAAATAACATTTCCCACATGTCTACTTTACATCAGCACAATTTTGGATGCAAAATTTTTATATGTTAGGAAGTTACAAGGGTTAAAAGTTGACCAGTGATTTCTCATTTTTACAACAAAATTTACAAAACCATTTTTTTTAGGGACCACATCATTTTTAATGTCATTTTGAGGGGTGTACATGACAGAAAATACCCAAAAGTGACACCGTTCTAAAAACTAGACCCCCTCAAGGTGCTCAAAACCACATTCAAGAAGTTTATTAACCCTTTACGTGCTTCACAGGAACTAAAGCAATGTGGAAGGAAAAAATTAACATTTAACTTTTTTTTGCAAAAAATTTACTTCAGAATCATTTTTTTTTATTTTCACAAGTGTTAAAAGAGAAAATGAACCACAAAATTTGTTGTACAATTTCTCCAGTATACGCCGATAACCCATATGTGGGGGTAAACCACTTTTTCTGCGCATGACAGAGCTCGCAAGGGAAGGAGCCCTTTTGACTTTTTCAACGCAGAATTGGCTTGAATTGAGATCGGATGCCATGTTGCGTTTGGAGAGCCCCTGATGTTCCTAAACAGTGGAAACCCCCAACAAGTGACCCCATTTTGGAAACTAGACCCCTTAAAGAACTTATCTAGATGTGTGGTGAGCACTTTGAACCTTCAAGTGCTTCACAGAAGTTTATAACGTAGAGCCATGAAAATTAAAAATATTTTTTTTTACTCAAAAATGATCAGCTATTTTTTATTTTCACAAGGCTAACAGGAGAAATTGGACCACAAAAGTTTTTGTGCAATTTGTCCTGAGTACGCTGATACCCCATATGTGGGGGGGAACCACTGTTTGGGTGCATGGGAGAGCTTGGAAGGGAAGGAGTGCCATTTTGGAATGCAGACTTTGATGGAATGGTCTGCAGGCGCCATGCTGCGTTTGCAGATTCCCTGATGTGACTAAACAGTATAAACCCCCCACAAATGATCCAATTTTGGCAACTAGACCCCCGAAGGAGCTTATCTAGATATGTGGTGAGCACTTTGAACCCCCAGGTGCTACACAGAAGTTTATAAACGTAGAGCCGTGAAAATTAAAAATCATTTTTTTTCCTCCAAAATGATATTTTAGGCTGGTTTCACATTTGCGTTTTTTAGCGCTGGAAAAAAACGCATACGTGCGCATGCGATTTTTCCCCTATATTTAACATGGGTGCGCATACCTGCGCACTTGTAAGCGCATGTATGCGATTTTCATGCGCTGCGTTTTTTTGGGGTGTGCGTTGGTATTTTCCAGACGCTGCATGTTGCATTTTTTGGCCCTTGAAAAAATCGCATGCGCACGTATGCGCACGTTTTGCGCTAAAAATGGCCATTATAGCCTATGGATGCGCATACGTGCGCACTGGCATGCGCAGGTATGCGCTTTTTTAGCGCAGCGTTTTTTGGGTGGTGTCCACTTTTTATCCTAGTTAGAATCTTCTAAAGTCCAAAAAAAAAAGGCTATATAAAGGAGGTGCCTGCCAAAACTCTGCCACTACTACACTAGACAGATTGAAGAGCAGACATTCAACCAAGAACCCATTATATCAGCGAAGAATGTGAGTATATTACATTATATGCCTGTCCTTTTAAATTATGTATGTACTAATGATTTTTATTATTTTTACATGCAGTATGTCTTCAGAATCGGAGTATTCCCCATCGCGGCAGGAATTGGCGCAAGCAGACCGTGAGGTGATTATTTTCGTGCATCTGGTAAGTATATCTGCTGCTTCTCCAAATCTCTTACGTTTTTTTCAACTTTCAGACATCGTCATCATCATCTGCGGACGGGAATAGTGAGGGCGAACAGCAGGAGCAGCGAAGCCAAGTCCCGGTGGTGATACGTAATGTAAGTATCAAATGATTTGTAATGTTTTTTTTTTTTTTTTATCTTCTATTTTTACTCTTTTTTTTTTTTCTTTTTTTGTAACTTTTTAGTCAATTTAAATTTGATTATTCTAATGAATGTGTTTTGTCTAGGTTCCACAACGGGATGAAGACGTCTACCTGGATAATGAGCAGCTCATCAGCCTGGTCCAGGAGCGTTCGCCGTTGTGGGACAGCCGTGACCGGCTGTACAAGGACAATGTGGTGACACGGCGGCTATGGAATGAGGTGGCCGCAGCGTTGATGGATGGCTGGGACAGCGCCACAGCATCCGCCAAAAAGGCGTTTAGTGAGTATTTCCCTGCTCTGTATTGTGCCGCAGTGACTGTTGTCCTTGACGGCACTGTTGGGTTTCGTGCTAGGCGTATTCTAGCAGGAAACCCAACAGTGTCATCGGGGTCTACAGTGACTGCTTTGAGTATTGTATTGCTACATTGTGCCGCAGTGACTGTTGTCCTTGACGGCACTGTTGGGTTTCGTGCTAGGCGTATTCTAGCAGGAAACCCAACAGTGTCATCGGGGTCTACAGTGACTGCTTTGAGTATTGTATTGCTACATTGTGCCGCAGTGACTGTTGTCCTTGACGGCACTGTTGGGTTTCGTGCTAGGCGTATTCTAGCAGGAAACCCAACAGTGTCATCGTGGTCTACAGTGACTGCTTTGAGTATTGTATTGCTACATTGTGCCGCAGTGACTGTTGTCCTTGACGGCACTGTTGGGTTTCGTGCTAGGCGTATTCTAGCAGGAAACCCAACAGTGTCATCGGGGTCTACAGTGACTGCTTTGAGTATTGTATTGCTACATTGTGCCGCAGTGACTGTTGTCCTTGACGGCACTGTTGGGTTTCGTGCTAGGCGGATTCTAGCAGGAAACCCAACAGTGTCATCGTGGTCTACAGTGACTGCTTTGAGTATTGTATTGCTACATTGTGCCGCAGTGACTGTTGTCCTTGACGGCACTGTTGGGTTTCGTGCTAGGCGTATTCTAGCAGGAAACCCAACAGTGTCATCGTGGTCTACAGTGACTGCTTTGAGTATTGTATTGCTACATTGTGCCGCAGTGACTGTTGTCCTTGACGGCACTGTTGGGTTTCGTGCTAGGCGTATTCTAGCAGGAAACCCAACAGTGTCATCGTGGTCTACAGTGACTGCTTTGAGTATTGTATTGCTACATTGTGCCGCAGTGACTGTTGTCCTTGACGGCACTGTTGGGTTTCGTGCTAGGTGTATTCTAGCAGGGAACCCAACAGTGTCATCGGGGTGTACAGTGACTGCTTTGAGTATTGTATTGCTAAATTGTGAAGCAGTGACTGTTGTACTTGACGGCACTGTTTTTTTTTATCAACAGTGGACAAAGTCCGAACACGTTGGCGTTCGATCAAGGACCGCTTCAACAGTGATGTTCGTGCTGAGGGCCAGGTTCGCAGTGGATCTGCGTCAAGGACCAGAACTAGATACCGTCACTATCACGCGTTGCAGTTCCTAAGACCGGTCCTTGCCACAAGATCGTAAGTATTATACATTTTGGGTTTTTATTTTTATTAATCTGTGTTTTTCTAATCCACAGCTGATGCTTCTTGTAAAGGCATGGTAGTAATGATTTTCCTTTCTTCCACAGCACCTGGAGCAGCACCCTGCAACCTGGCCCTGGAGCGGTCCTTCGTCGGACGTCCTCTGACCCGTCCCAGCCATCCGACAGCCAGGAAGCACCTTGCAGGTCCCACACACACACAGCTGGTGACCAGGAAGCTGGGCCATCAGGTGTTCCCCTGTCCCAGGTCTCTGCCACTGGTTATGCGGGCACTACCCGCCAGCGGCAGAGGGCCTTGGACAGGAATGTCTTGCCCGAGTTTATGCATTTGAGCGAGACATTTAATTCCAGCCTCAAGTCACTGTCCGACAGAGTTGAAAGCGGTTTTGCACTGATGGAACGTGGTTTTAACCACTTTGAACACCGCTTCAATTCTGTAGAACAGCGCCTTGACCGTCTGGAGGCCGACCTCAACAGACCAGCACACCATTTTTTTAGTAAGATTGAAAAGGGCATGGCGGAACACCTTAGTCCTGATCAACAGCTGAATGTGCTGCAGGCCTGCAACAATGCTTTCTTGCAGGCTATGCAGCATAATCGGTACGGTCAGCAGTCAGTGGTGTCCTTTCCACCTGTGCCACCATTGACTCGCTTCACCTCACTACCGACTTGTGCTGCATACCACTGCACGGACACCTCTCTTCAAAGGCTGGACACCCACCGTTACACCACCACAAGTCTGAGTGCAGCTGGTCACTTCACCGACACCACCATGGCAAGCGCTGCTCCTGTCTGGAGCACCACCGCCAATCCCATGCATGCGTGGAGCTCAGCCACCACTAGGCAAACATGGAACAGCCCTGCCGCTACAACAACATGTAGTAGCCCTGCCACCACCACTCTGCAAACCTGGGCCATCACTGCCGCCACCAGTCCTCCTGCAAGGACGAGCACTGACCAAGAAGAGCAGCATCAGCCACCTCAGCAGCAGCAGCCAACTCAGCAGCCGCCACCTCAGCAGCAGCAGCCACCTCAGCAGCAGCCGCCACCTCAGCAGCAGCAGCAACCACCTCAGCAGCAGCCGCCACCTCAGCAGCAGCAGCAACCACCTCAGCAGCAGCAACCACCTCAGCAGCAGCTGCCACCTCAGCAGCAGCCGCCACCTCAGCAGCAGCCGCCACCTCAGCAGCAGCCGCAACCTCTGCAGCAGCAGCCGCCACCTCAGCAGCAGCAGCCATACCAGCAGACGGGGGACCTACATTCCATATTTGCCCCTACTTCAAGGCGAAATCAATCAAGGCGGGCATTGGGCCAAAGTCGGTCCAGGCACACAAGCCTACGGCGACATGCCATTACAACTAATGTAACTGAACAGATTTCCTCTCCTACAAGTGTTCCAAGTTTAATTCCCTTAACTGGACTACCTTCCCCCACAAGTTTTGTTGCCCCTTCCCCTCAAACACCGTCTTCAACTGCAAGTGTTGCATATTCCCTGCACACCCCCAAATTGAAACCATCTGCCCCCAAACGCCGTAAAAAATAATTTTTAAATTTTTTTTTTGTGATAAAAAATAAATTTACATTTGTGGTTCACCATTAATAAGTTTCATTAATGTTGTTTGCGCCGCTCACACACACTGATGGGTAAATACATGTTAAAAACCAAACCAAGGGCTAGTATAGTCATATGTGAAATAACATGGACTAGTATAGTCATTCAAAGGCCTAGTGTAATAACTCTAGTTTTACCAAATAGAATCTGGTTTCATGAAAAACAAATTGTTGAAACTTGTCTAAAAAATAAAGTTTCTTTCTAGTTTCACCACTTTGTTTTTGGTGAAACAAGATGCTAGTTGTTTAAAATGCTAGTTGTTAAAAATCGAGTTATTACAGTAGGCCTTGGTATGACTATACTAGGCCGTGGTATTTCACATATACTACTAGCCCCAAGGCCTAGTATACTCATATTTGAAATACCACGGCCTAGTATAGTCATTCCAAGGCCTAGTGTAATAACTCTAGTTTTACAAAATAGAATCTGGTTTCATGAAAAACAAACTGTTGAAACTTGTCTAAAAAATACGTTTCTTTCTAGTTTCATCAGTTTGTTTTTGGTGAAACAAGATGCTAGTTGTTAAAAATCGAGTTATTACAGTAGGCCTTGGTATGACTATACTAGGCCGTGGTATTTCACATATACTACTAGCCCCAAGGCCTAGTATACTCATATTTGAAATACCACGGCCTAGTATAGTCATTCCAAGGCCTAGTGTAATAACTCTAGTTTTACAAAATAGAATCTGGTTTCATGAAAAACAAACTGTTGAAACTTGTCTAAAAAATAAGTTTCTTTCTAGTTTCACCAGTTTGTTTTTGGTGAAACAAGATGCTAGTTGTTAAAAATCGAGTTATTACAGTAGGCCTTGGTATGACTATACTAGGCCGTGGTATTTCACATATTACTATACTACTAGCCCCAAGGCCTAGTATACTCATATTTGAAATACCACGGCCTAGTATAGTCATTCAAAGGCCTAGTGTAATAACTTTTAATGGAGCAGATTACATTCATCCACTCAATGCTGACTTGTATTCCCCATGGACTTTCATTGGGGTTGGGTTTTGAGTGTTGTGTTTTGAGAAAATCACATACTTTGTTTTAAACTATTTGCACAATTTTTTCTTGAAAAAAAATGGTTTCCTGATTCATGGCCTGCAGCTTTGCTCATTCCAATATATTTAACGCAGACTAGCAATGCTGCATTTTAACTCGTATGTGTATTTACCTGCCCAGGTGTGTGAACATAACAAAATTCAGTTATACATGGGAAGTTTTTTAATTAATCGGAGTTTAAAAAATATAGTGCACTCAGTAATGGTATCAAATAAGGATTTTTATTACCATAAACAACAACATTACACCATTTCATCTTGCCAGTGCACCCGTCCTACATCAGAAATAAAGTAGGCCGCAAATTTGTCCCTCATTTGGCCAACTTCAACGGATGACCTGAGAGTGTGCTGAGTGAATTCAGGCAATGGGTTAGGAGCATCATCGTCCAGTTCAAAGGTCGGGTGCTCTTTAGCCATCACAAAGTTATGTAGAACCACACAGGCCTTCACCACCTCATCGACTGTTTCAAGTTTAAGATTAATGGCCGTGCCCAGAATTCGCCATCTGGAAACAAGAATCCCAAAAGCACACTCGACAGTTCTTCTGGCCCTGGTCAGCCTGTAATTAAAAATTTTTTTGGTGTGGTCCAAGTCCCGGCTGGAGTAGGGTTTCAGTAAGTTTCCGCACATTTGAAAAGCCTCATCGCCAACCATTACAAAGGGCAGTGGCGGAGCTTCGGTGTGAGGAAGAGGCCGTGGCATAGGGAAATTAAATTGGTTGCCATACAACCTCCGGCCCATGTCTGAGTTTTTAAAAGCCTGCGAGTCATTACCACGGCCAAATGCTCCAATGTCCACTGCTACAAACATACATCCGGCATCCGCAATTGCAATGAGTACTATTGAAAAGTACTTTTTGTAATTATAGTACTCAGATCCCGTTCTTTGGGGTTTGATGATCCGTATGTGTTTCCCATCAACAGCTCCCAAACAGTTGGGAAAATTGCATACTGTCCAGAATTTGTCAGCAATTTCCATCCACTTTTCAGCGGTGGGCAGGGGCATAAATTCTGGGCAAAGAACATTCCAGAGAGCCCGGCAGGTGTCAGCAACAATTCCAGACAAGGTAGAGATTCCAATACGGTACTGGAAGTGTAGTGAGGATAGGGTTTCTCCAGTCGCCAGGAATCTGTGAACAGACAAAGAAGTAAAATTAATATTTATGTATATTATTTTTAAAAACTATAAAAAAAATATTAGTACATTCACGAAAACTAATTACCCAAGGTTTTGAATACTAAATTTACAAAAAAAAACATCAGACCACACCCCTTTGTTTTTAAAACATACCGTAATGTCACCAGTAGCCGTTCCTCAGGAGGAATCGCACGACGGAGCTGTGTGTCCTGTCTCCGGATGGATTGTTGGACACGAGCAAGCAAATCCATGAAACTTTCGTGGGACATCCGGATATAATCAGTAAATTTCTCCGGGTTTGCACGTAGCTCGCTGTAGAGGGTGTGGTATGCCCCACGGCTCTCCCGGAGTTCAACAATCGGATGTATCCACAAACGCCGCCGTCTTCGCTGCCTCTCTCTCTTCCTTTGTTCATGGCAAGCAACTGCATACGCCTGAGCCATCGCGATGTCCAAATCCAAGTTGAAGTGAAAACTCTTCCAGCGCAGATCCATGGTCACGAGAAGAATCAAGCAAATGTGAAGAATACTGTAGACAGGGTGTATATATATTAACATACCACACCCACAATGAAGTCCCATTGGTCTTGTGTGTTGTTGAATGGTTGTTTTTTCTTTTTTGTGGGGTTTTTCCAAAATCTGTAAAAAAACGCAAACGCACAAAAAACGCATACAAACGCGCAAAAACGCTGCGTTTTTTTCCTGCATGCGCATTAAAATGCTGGAAAAAAACGCAGCGTTTGTATGCATTTGTATGCGTTTTTTTAATGCGTTTTTTTGCGGGAAAAACGCGCTGCAAAAAAAAGCAAGTGTGAAACTAGCCTTAGCCCTCTATTTTTTATTTTCCTAAGGGTAAAGTGCCATTTTGGAATGCAGACTTTGATGGAATGGTCTGCGGGCATCATGTTGCGTTTGCAGAGCCCCTGATGCACCTAAACAGTGGAAACCCCTGACAAGTGACACCATTTAGGAAACTAGACCCTCTGAGGAGCTTATCTAGATGTGTGGTGAGCACTTTGAATCCCCAAGTGCTTCACAGACGTTTATAACGCAGAGCCATGAAAATAAAAATTATTTTTTATTTCCACAAAAGTGATTTTTTAGCCCCCAATTTTTAGACCCCCAAAGTTGGTAAATAGTAATTATTGCTCCCACCCTAGCCCCAACACACCCCTAACCCTAATCCCAACCCTAACCGTGATCTCAACCCTAATCCCTAATCCTAATTCTAACCCTAATCCTAATTTGCCCTAAACCTAATTCTAACCCTAATTCTAACCCTAGCCCTATACCTAGCCCTAGCCCTAACCCTAGCCCTAATGGAAAAATGAAATAAAAAATAATTTCTTTATTTCATTATGTTTGCCTAACTAAGGGGGTGATAAACAGGGGGGGGGTTATTCACTATTTTTTAATAGTTAATTCACGGCGCTGTGGTTTAAGTACCCTTAATTACTGCCGTTAAAAGGCATATCGGTGGTCGTTAAGGGGTTAAATTAATGACTGAATTTTCTGGCAACTGTGAAGGTGTTCTGGTCTCCAAGAGACCTGTTTCCTCTTCTTCTGATTGCCGCTGCTGGACCCTTCTCCTTCTCCCCCCTCTGCGCACCCTGCGCCTAAAGGGATCCCCGACATAGAAGTACATTGCGAAGTGTCTCTGTTGTCAGGTGGAACAGTGAATTCCTCATTAGCGCTGGAATCGGAGTCGGTTGTCAGATAGTCTTTCTTACTGGTGTAACGAGATTTAGATTTTCCTTTAAAACTGCGTTTTTTTTAAAAAAATGATTTTTATTCTGCGGCAGTTTATTTTTGTTCCATGTTAAAATTTGACCAGTCTCAAAGTCATTTTTGTCTCAAATAAACTTATCCCTTTTTCATTGTTTTATTTCCGTTTGCAAAATAATCAATTTTGTATCCAATTGTTTATACAGAACTGACCATTGATTCTCCGCAAGTCTGGTTTTTAGTTCTTTCATCTTATTTAGTTCTACTTTTACTTTTTCATAGTTTTCTTTATTTTGACGTAAAACCAAATTCAGGAGATCTTGGGAACATTTTAACAAGATCCCGTTCCATTCCTCTGAAAACTTGGTATTGTCTTGGAATTGTGACATGGGCTTGAACACTCTGAGACCTCGAGGGACCCTTCCACAATCTATATAAGATTGCAGGGAGTTATTGGTCCAAAAAAGATTAATTTCTCTTTCAGCTATGTCTTGTAGCTTGTATTCCAGTGTCTTGGTGCTAAAAGACTGGACATTGTCCATGTTATTGCACTCTAAAAAATACGAGTAAACATCCTCCCGGCCTGCTAATAATCCATTTGAAACAGGTAGGACGTCTGGTTCCATTATGAATGAATGAACCAGAAAAAGCAGTCACTGTGGTGTGGAATCAGGTGGATACAGATAGCAGTGTGCTCAGAATCCAGAAATATCCAAGTCAAATGTCCAAGAAGAAAGGAGAAAATTCAGCACCACTGCCGCCACCTTGCTGTGCAATATAGTGCGGTACAAACTCACACACCTGGGCTGCAGGATGCAGTGATAGTTGACTTTGTGAATATTTCTCCCATTTCCCTTCAGCATCTCTGGGGCTCAGCCACAGTGATCTTGGGGTTCTTCTTTACCTCTCTCATCAAGGTTCTTCTCTGACGATTGCTCAGTTTGGCTGGACAGCCAGGTGTTAGCGCGCCGCCAGGCAAGGCGGGCTTCTCGGAGTGGACCCTCTGGACCGTGGCACCGAGGGGCCCTGGACGAGCAACCAGGTGGAACCGACCCCTATACAGGGATCGTTTGGAGCAGGTCCAGGGGTTCGAATGCCACGGCAGCCGGAACCAAGAGGGGCGGCTCGGAATGGACTGCAGGGACTAACACGGGTAAGCAGGACTGGAGTAGGACTGCCGGAACAGACATGAGCAGGCAGGGCTGGAGCAGGGCTGCAGGTACAGACACAGATTGGCAGGACCGGAGTAGGACTGCAGGTACAGACACGGGTAGGCAGGACTGGAGCAGGACTGCAGGTACGGACACGGATAGGCAGGACCGGAGCAGGACTGCAAGGAAGCACAAGGCAATATGAGAGCGGAAGCCGAACACAAGGCAACCCACGGGGCCTAGAATGCTGAAGAAACATCAACGATAAGGCGCCTCCGTTATGGGAGGGCGGCCTGATATACCCGCAGATATGCCCCCATTGGTCCGGCGGTGCTACCGGGTCAGGGCACCGCTGGAGTATAAGATCAGCGAGTGAGAGCCGGCCGCGGCCTATGGCGCATGCGCAGGGCCCGCAATGACGTCACAGGCCGCGGGCCAGTCAGAGGAGGATGCCGCCGAAGCAAGGGGGAGCGAGGCCACGGCGCTGGGTAAGTATGATAGTGCGCGACGGGGGCATGGCGAGGCACGCGGCAGGAGGCTTGGCGACGGGGACCGTGACAGTACCCTCCCCCTTAAGCCGCCCCCTGCTGCGATTGGCAAAAAATCTCCTGAGAATGCAGGGAGCATTGATGTTCTCCAGGGGTTCCCAGGATCTTTTCTCAGGACCGAAACCCTTCCAGTCAATAAGGAAAAGGTCCTCCCTCTAACTTTCCTCATGGCGAGAATATCTCTTACCTCGAAGGTGTTGTCAGAGCCCACCGGCCGAGGGGCAGGACCTGATGAGGGATGGAACTGATTTAGTATCACGGGTTTCAGGAGAGAGACGTGGAAGGTGTTCGGGATACGAAACGAAGCAGGCAAACTCAACTTGCAGGCGACTTCATTGACACGTTCCAGGATCTCAAAAGGGCCAATGTACCGGGGACCCAGCTTGTAAGAGGGTAATTTTAACCGGATATACTTGGACGAGAGCCAGACCTTATCCCCAATGTGAAACGGTGGAGGATCTAACCTCCTCTTGTCTGCGTGATTCTTCATCCACTCACTGGCCCTTTTGAGGGCCATGTTGGTCTCGGACCAGATCTCAGAAAATTCTTGGGACAAGGAGTGGGCTGCCGATACCTCGGAGGTTGGGACTACAGGAAGAGGCATACTAGGATGTTTGCCAAACACCACGAAAAAGGGCGACTTGGTTGAGGATTCGCTGGCATGATTGTTATAGGCGAACTCTGCCCACGGAAGCAGGTCAACCCAGTCATTCTGGTGGGTGTTGGAGAAATGACGAAGATAAGCAGTCAACGTCTGGTTAATTCGCTCTACTTGCCCATTGGTCTGCGGATGATAGGCAGGTGAGAAGTCCAGGGATATATCCAGAAGTCTGCAAAGCGCTCTCCAAAACTTGGAAGTAAACTGGACTCCACGGTCGGACACAGTTCGTCGAGGTAGGCCGCGAAGCCTAAAAATCTGATGGACGAAGATCTTGGCTAATCCGGGTGCAGAAGGAAGACCGCTCAAAGGAATAAAATGTGCCATTTTGGAAAAGCGGTCCACAACCACTAGAATCACCGTACAACCAGAAGAGCGGGGCAAATCAGTGATAATGTCCATGGCAATATTCTCCCAAGGTGACATAGGCACCGGCAAAGGAAGCACAAGACCAAACGAAGTCTGCTACATCTTGGCGGAGAGTTGGCCACCAATAATTCCGAGATATGAGAGCAAGGGTCTTCTGAATTCCAGCATGGCCAGCCAATTTGGAGGAGTGCCCCCATAGCAGAACTCTTCTTTTGGCACTCTCTGGTACGAGAGTCTTGCCTGGAGGTGGAGAAAGCAGACTTAGCAGTGCCACGGTGATAATCTTCGTGGGCTCAATGATGTGAGACGGTTCCTCCCCAACCTCGACGGTTGAAAGACTCTGGATAGGGAATCGGCTTTGGTGTTTCTGTCCCCAGGGCGAAAATGGAGCTCAAAATCAAAGCGAGCGAAAAACAAGGACCATCTGGCCTGTCGAGGATTAAGTCTCTGGGCGGACTGAAGGTAGGCCAGATTCTTGTGGTCCGAGTAAATAACAAACGGATGGACAGCTCCCTCCAGAAGATGACGCCACTCCACCAATGCCAATTTGATGGCCAAAAGCTCTCGGTCGCCAATCGAGTAATTGCACTCGGATGAGGAGAAGGCTTTGGAGAAGAATCCACAGGGACGTAGGCGACCAGAAGAGGTTTTCTGGGATAAGACAGCTCCGCCACCTGTCGAGGAAGCGTCCACTTCCAGCACGAAATATTTGCTGCTCTCAGGACGGGTCAACACGGGAGCCATGGAAAAAGCCCGTTTTAGTGACTGGAAGGCCTCCTCGGCCTCTGGCGTCCAGGAGTTCGAACAGATCCCCTTACGGGTAAGGGCGGAGATTGGCTTGGAAAGTGACGAGAAGTGCAGAATAAACTGCCTGTAGTAGTTGGCGAATCCGAGGAAACGTTGGATAGCTCTTAGGCCGACGGGGCGGGGCTACTTGAGAATGGCGGACAGTTTCTTGGGATCCATCTGCAACCCAGCGTCGGAGACGATGTAGCCCAGGAATGGTAGTGAGGTTTGCTCGAACAGGCATTTCTCCATCTTGGCATACAAACGATTCTCCCGAAGATGCTGAAGAACCAGGCGGACAGTTCTCCTATGAGGCGGAATATCTGAGGAGAAGACAAGGATGTCATCCAAGTACACTACCACACAGGCGTACAGAAGGTCCCGGAAGATCTCATTGATGAACTCCTGAAACACAGTCGGAGCGTTGTACAGACCGAAGGGCATCACCAGGTGCTCATAGTGACCGTCACGGGTGTTAAAGGCGGTCTTCCATTCATCGCCGGCACAGATGCGGATAAGATTGTAAGCTCCCCTGAGATCCAACTTGGAGAAGATCCGTGCCCCTCTGAGATGGTCAAACAACTCCGCGAGGAGTGGGAGGGGGTACCGGTTCTTGATAGTGATGTTGTTTAAACCCCTATAGTTGATGCATGGGCACAGCGAACCGTCCTTCTTTTTAACGAAGAAGAAACCGGCTCCTGCGGAAGAAGAAGACTTCCGAATAAATCCCTTGGCGAGGTTCTCCTGGACGTACTCGGACATGGCGGTGGTTTCTGCGGGAGAGAGTGGATAAATCCTACCCCTAGGAGGAGTGGAACCAGGGATTAACTCGATTGGACAGTCGAAAGACCGGTGCGGTGGAAGGACCTCCGCCTCCTTCTTGTCAAAGACGTCTGCATAGGACTAATAGGCCGAAGGAAGCCCCGAGAGCTCCAGAGGTGGGCGTGCGGAGACAGCAGGACGAATAGGGTTCAGGCACCGGCCTTGACATGAGTCTCCCCAGCGCAAAACCTCCCCGGATGACGAGTTGAGGACCGGCTGATGGGACCGTAGCCACGGAAGACCAAGCAGAATGGCGTGGGACATATCGGGCAACACATAGAAGGCCACTTTTTCCCGGTGGAGAGCGCCGACTTGCAAAACAACCTCCTCCGTGACCGCGGTGGTGGGTTCCTGTAGCGGTCTGCCGTCAACAGAAGCAATTACTCGAGGATTCTTCAGGGTAACCACTGGAATCCGATACTTGTCCACCACTTCACGCCGGATGAAGGTACTTGATGAGCCCGAATCCACGTAGGCCACCTCAGACCCACGCCTCTCCCCTGAAAGCAAAAGAACAGATAACGTGAGGGCTTGAGAGGAATCATTATCACGTAGGGAGGCCTCTCTTACCTAGCCTAGGTGGAAGAGTTTCCCGGTCTCTCAGGGCAAGAACGGATGAAATGGGACGCTCCTCCACAATAAAGACAGAGACCCTGCGCCCGTGTCTCTCTCTAACGTGCCTCAGCCATCTGGACCCGGTCTACCTGCATGGGCTCGGGAGGCAGAGTGTGAGCAGATCCAGCTGGTCGTGGACTAAAGGACCGATTAGCGGTCGGAGCTGGCCTGATGGCTCTCCTGTTCCTAGCTGACTCCTGCGCACGCTCCTGGAACTGGACATCTATACGAGTGGCCAGGGAAGTGAGGTCCTCGAGAGTGGTGGGAGTATCCTGACCCGCCAATTCATCCTTTATCCTGCCCGACAACCCACGCCAAAAGGCTCCTACCAATGCCGCATTATTCCAACCCAATTCGGAAGACAACGTGCGGAACCGGATGGCATACTGACCAACAGTCAGAGTGCCCTGGTGAAGGTTGAAAAGCGACTCAATAAGAGAAGCTACCCGTCCTGGCTCATCAAACACCTTACAAAAGGTATCCAAAAAGACCAGAATGTTAGAAACCAGGGGGTCATCCCTCCCCCAGAGAGGATTTAGCCAGGATAACGCCTCCCCCTCCAGATGGGACATGATAAAGGCCACCTTGGCCCTTTCATAGGGATACTGGTGAGGCAGGAGCTCAAAGTGCAGGCTACATTGGTTTAGGAACCCTCTACAATGTTTGGGGTCACCACTGTACCGGGGTGGTTTGGCAAGGTGAGTAGAGGGAAATGAAGCGGGACCGGGGGAGGAGGCAGAAGCTGCAGTGGCGGACTGGAGGGCCCCCAAACGGTTGTTTACGGAGGCCATATAAGACAGAATATGGGACTGGGCATCACGCTGCTGGCCCAGTTCCTGCTGGAGACTGGCCAATTGGGCAGCATTCCCTGGATCGGCAGCCTGAAGAGCAGACAGGCGCGACTCCATAGACTTCATTACGGACATGATGTGCCCCTGGTTCTCCCGTAAAAAGAGCAACTCCTTTTGACCGGGAGCCGAAGTACCGGCGGGATCCATGGCCTGATCGTACTGTTAGCGCGCCGCTAGGCAATGCGGGCTTCCCTGAGTGGACCCTCTGGACCGTGGCACCGAGGGGCCCCGGACGAGCAACCAGGTGGAACCGACCCCTATACAGGGATCGTTTGGAGCAGGTCCAAAGGTTCAAATGCCACGGCAGCCGGAACCAAGAGGGGCAGCTCGGAATGGACTGCAGGGACTAACACGGGTAAGCAGGACTGGAGTAGGACTGCCGGAACAGACATGAGCAGGCAGAGCTGGAGCAGGGCTGCAGGTACAGACACAGATTGGCAGGACCGGAGTAGGACTGCAGGTACAGACACGGGTAGGCAAGACTGGAGCAGGACTGCAGGTACGGACACGGATAGGCAGGACCGGAGCAGGACTGCAAGGTAGCACAAGGCAATATGAGAGCGGAAGCCGAACACAAGGCAACCCACGGGGCCTAGAATGCTGAAGAAACATCACCGATCAGGTGCCTCCGTTATGGGTGGGCGGCCTGATATACCCGCAGATATGCCCCCATTGGTCCGGCGGTGCTACCGGGTCAGGGCACCACCAGAGTATAAGATCAGCGAGGGAGAGCCGGCCGCGGCCTATGGCGCATGCGCAGGGCCCGCAATGACGTCACAGGCCGCGGGCCGGTCAGAGGAGGACGCCACCGCCAAAGCAAGGGGGATCGAGGCCGCGGCGCTGGGTAAGTATGAGAGTGTGCGACGGGGGCATGGCGAGGCGCGCGGCAGGAGGCATGGCGACGGGGACCGTGACAGCAGGTCTATGAAGACTTCTGGTGGCCCCAAACTTCTTCCATGTAAGGATTATGAAGGCCACTGTGCTCTTAGGAACCTTGAGTACTGCAGAAATTCTTTTGTAACCTTGGCTAGATGTGTGCCTTGCCACAATTCTGTCTCTGAGCACCTTGGCTAGTTCCTTTGACCTCATAATTCTCATTTGGTCTGACATGCACTATGAGCTGTGAGGTCTTATATAGACAGGTGGGCGCCTTTACAAATCTAGTCCTATCAGTTTAATTAAACACAGCTGGACTCCAATGAAAGAGTAGAACCATCTCAAGGAGGATCACAAGGAAATGGACAGCATGTGACTTAAATATGCGTGTCTGAGCAAAAGGTCTGAATACTTATGACCAAGTGATATTTCAGTTTTTCTTTTTGAATAAATTTGCAAAAATCTCTACATTTCTGTTTTTTTCAGTCAAGATGGGGGCAGTGTGTACATTAATGAGAAAAAAAAATGAACTTTTTTGAATTTACCAAATGGCTGCAATGAAACAAAGAGTGAAAAATTTAAAGTGTTCTGAATACTTTCCGTACCCACTGTATGGTGAGATAAATGTACAAGTGTTTGATCATATCAGGGCTGTCATCTCTATAGAAGCTGGAGATGATTAGTAAATGACATATGATACATGAGAGTTTATGGCATAAAATGTACAGTAAGTGTAAAAAAATTATAATTTAATGTCATGCTTTAAGGGTTAGCTTCTCCAAAAAGCATTTATCACTTATCCACAGAATATATGGAGTACAGCACTTAGCCAGCTTTTTCGATCCCACAGTCATTACTGAGGACGTGCTACCTCTTCATATACAGTATTTCCAATTTAGTAACTTTCCTACGTATTGCCAATTCTGATTACTGATGCATCCTTTTTATAGCTCTACACTTTGCCATTCCTCTGTTATTACTACTACTAATTTATGAATCATTGACATTAGGTGTTGCAATTTGGGAATATGTCCCTAAATTGTCTGGTCAATGTCCAATCATAGGTGACAGTATTAAACTGTTGGATCACACCCCTTGGGCAAGGAAGATGTTAACATCTGATTGTCAATATATTCATTAATAGTTAAAATAGAGTAAATCGCAGAATGCAAGCGCTATCAGAAAATATGACACGTCAGAAGTGATCCCAGGACTAAGTGCCGTGGATGTCCACTGCTCCATCTAAACTGCTGCTTAACGGAGTCTCCAATGATGGCGAGCCCCAACTATCACACATTTATCATCTCTGGATAGTCTTGCATAATAGCATGAATTGTTTAGATCTCTGAAAATTGTTACCTGATAATACTGTGCTTTCCACAAAAGCCACATCACCTTTATCATCTCTCAAACACCTGATCAAGGAAAAAAAAAAAGCATGTAGTCATTATTGCCATTAGTCTATATAGTAGCATTACAAAGGTTCAATAAAAGTTTCCATAAAAAATGTATGAAATCATGTCTGCTGGGACCAGATTCGCCCCGAGGCACAGTAGGTCAGTGCCTTTAGGCGGGTTTAGTAGAAGTGCATTTGCTAATGGAAGAGTTTTCGTAAATTGAACATAATTTAATTTAAGAATTCAAGATAACTCAAATTATAATAAAGCGGTCATCAAACTTTACACATATAGTTCAAGTAAGGGTTCATTCACACAAGCGTATAACATGGCCGAGTGCTATCTGATGTTTTATCGAACAGCACTCGGACCAGTATTATACTATGGGCCAGTGCAGATCGGCTTTTTTTCACAGCTTGATGTGAGTGGATTCGCTAATCGGATGACACGCACCCATACAAGTCTATGGGTGTGGGTAAAACATTGGACCGCACTCCGATTTTCCGACACAGACAATGATAAAGATGGAGAAATTCAGTTCTCCATCTTCTTCACACCTGTGATACAATTCTTTCATGCGAGAGATTCGGATCACACTGAACTAGCACTCTGTGCAATCTCTGATTGGAGATGAAGCCGAGTGTCATGAGCACAGTCAATCCGATTCTCTTGCTTGAGAGAATCAATACTTGTGTGACCCCGGCCTAAACATAAGAAACTTTGTAATATATCATGTACTATGTCAGAGAAATGTCTCTTTCTCCACTTATGAGCTACTTCTTATTCTCCCCCTGAACTCATCATGAAAAACAGCTAAAATGCTTAAGACAAAACTGACTGCCAGCTCACTGAGGGATCATGCTACATGTTCTGCCCTCTGAATAGGGCAAAGAATGTTTGTATTATGTGCTGGGTTGGTTATAGCACCATCTAGTGGTGGCTGAATTTATAGCAGTGTCTTTGATAGAATTTACAGTCTGTGACTTTAGCAGAAGCAATGCACTATGGGATTGAAGCAATGCTTTGTGGGAAGGAAGCAATGTATTCTGGGACAAAGAAGGGCCATTTTTCTTCTGTGTATATCATAGGATGCATGCATTTACCTGTCCTCCATGTTAACTCTCCAACTCGAGTTTGTTATCCGGGTAAAGCATATCTGGTAAGCTTAATCTTTCTTACAATGCAGTGTGTGCAGAGATTTTATCAGAGATGTAATTAGACACCTGTGTTTTTTCTATGTAGGTTGCACCACACTGATTGCTTCTGTATTTGTGTTAGCTGTGATCATCTACCCAATACTTATGCATGTCATTTGTATTCTTTACAGTTTTACCGCATGTTCTATACTCTTCACCAATAAACAAATTAGACTGCAGAGAACAGTCTGCTTATTTTGGAAGACAGAGCTGTGGTTTATGCTGTATGCTGGAGTGCACAACGTGTCAGCGTGCCTGAAGGCAGAACATTACATATGGGTTAATTTATGTTCTGTCTATTGCCTGTGCATTTTAACTTTATCATTCCCTGTAAGCTTAGGTATGATTAAGAACCAAGATTTGGTTTCAAAGGTGCAAGATCTGGTTTTACTAAGACCACGGTTCTGGATTTTTCAGTTTTGGTAACTATTGTGTATTTGCATATGATTCAGGTCATGCAACCTTCTGACTATGCTCGAGCTCTACAATTTAGCTGCCCTCTTTGGTGTTGCTAGTTATTATGTAACGGCATTATTTTTTATGATTTTAATTGATTGAATGAGCAAGTGCGAAAACAAAGCAGTAAATAACATACTTTTTTACCATGCAAAAATAATCAATACAAAATAATAACCCCATGTGCACTTTTCTTATTAAAATCAGTTATAATATTACAATTACAAGTGAATTAAAAGCTGAAAATTCATTTGATTTTAACATTTGGGAATATAGGCTAACTGGTCTGATAAGGTCATTTAGGATAAAATAACAAAATGGGAATAAATAGTATTTTAATAATTCTGGTCGAATTAATTTCTATTACCAATACATTTACGATATTTGTTTTTGTAGTGTGATAACTAAGTTTTAGTTTTACCTTTGTTTCGTTTCCGCTTTCAATATGTTGCTTGGAAAACACTTTCTCGAAGTCCGATGCAGAACAATTTATCATTTATAGGTCAGCAGCTTTTTCAATGTGTCTTCTTTCTTTAGCATAATAGTTTCCTAATGTTGCAAGTTACATCGAAAGACTTAAAAGTTGCATTATAACTCACCTAAAGGCGCCTTCATCCCCATAGTACGGCTCTCCAGGACCACGTGTGCACTTATCTTCCTGACCGGCACACTGCTCACACAGGTTCGCCTCTTGGGCTCCTGGGGCACAGCTCGCAGAGAAGAGCTCTGAGGCAACTATGGTGGAAACGGAGTTTAGTCAACTTACAGAGATGATGTCACTAATAGAGATTGAAGGTGATTAACTACTTAGAAAATATTGAAAAATAATGAGAAAATCAGTCCACAAAAAGAACTTTTCCATCAGCAAATACACACGATACACAGTGTCTTACAGGTTCAGAAAATTGGATGAGATTTATTGAAATGTCATGCCCACTGTAGGTTTTTTTATGCAAAGTAAACTGACTTAGATTATAAAAAATGTCAGCCGGTTAATAAGCGCCATTTTATGCTTGTACAGTATATGGATAGGAGATCATAGGGATAGAAAATGGCCTGATCTGATTGTAGTGTACTACTTCCGTAGTGAATCACATTGAAAATTGGTGTGATAGTTTCAGTCTGTAAATGCAAATCCAGTGATTCAAGTGATGTATTTGGAAGTGCTGTACCTCTATGGTCACTCAGTGTGGCTGTGAATTGATTGATCTGTGAGATACTGCAGGAACAGTATCTTTACCCCTTCTCCCCCTAACCTGTTTTAACCTTCATGACTAAACCAAATTTACAATTCTGACCACTGCCACTTTACGAGGTCATAACTATGGAACGCTTCAACGAATCCCACTGATTCTGAGATTATTTTTGTTACATATTGTGCTTCATGTCAGTGGTAAAATTTCTTCGACATGACTTGCATTTATTTGTGAAAAAAATAGGAAATTTGATGAAAATTTTAATTTTTTTTGCAATTTTCAAACTTTTATTTTTTTGCCCTGAAGTCACAGAGTGGTCACACAAAATATTTAATAAATAACATTTCCCACATGTCTGCTTTACATCAGCACAATTTTTGAAATGTATTTATTTTTTTGTTGGGAAGTTAATGTTCTGTCCCCACATGAGGCGAATGGAGGTGTAGTTGATTGGGGTTGGGAGTAGAGTTGAGCGATACCGTCCGATACTTCAAAGTATCGGATCGGAATGGATCGGCCGATCTTTAAAAAAAGTATCGGTATCGCCGATTCCGATACCGGAAGTCCCATTCAAGTCTATGGGACTTCCGGTATCGGAATAAGAAAAACCCTGTTTTTGCCTTGTACAGCCTCTCTGGGGTCTGTACGGGCCTTTCGGGGGGCTGTGCCGGCCTGCCAGGGGGTCTGTGCAGGCTCCGGTGGTCTGTGCCGGCCTGCCGGGGGGCTGTGCCGGCCTGCCGGTGGTCTGTGCAGGCTCCGGTGGGCTGTGCCGGCCTGCCGGGGGGCTGTGCCGGCCTGCCGGTGGTCTGTGCAGGCTCCGGGGGGCTGTGCCGGCCTGCCGGGGGGCTGTGCCGGCCTGCCGGTGGTCTGTGCAGGCTTCGGGGGTCTGTGCAGGCATCGTCCGATGGGACTACAAGTCCCATCTGGCGATGCCTGCTACCATGACAGTGATTGACACATTAGCCAATGATGGGACAGTAGTAGTCCCATCATCCGGCTAATGTGTTAAATGTTAAAAAAAAAAAATAAAAATACTACATACATACTACATACATACTACATACATACTACATGCATGCTACATACATACTACATGCTACATACATACTACATGCTACATACATACTACATGCTACATACATACTACATGCATGCTACATACATACTACATATATACTACATGCATGCTACATACATACTACATGCTACATACATACTACATGCTACATACATACTACATATATACTACATACATACTACATATATACTACATACATACTACATACATGCTACATACATACTGCATGCTACATACATACTACATACATACTACATACTACATACATACTACATGCATGCTACATACATACTGCATGCTACATACATACTACATACATACTACATACATACTACATGTATGCTACATGCATGCTACATACTACATACATACTACATGCATGCTACATACATACTACATGCATGCTACATGCATGCTACATACATACTACATGCTACATACATACCACATACATACTACATACATACTACATGCTACATACATACTACATATATACTACATGCATGCTACATACATACTACATGCTACATACATACCACATACATACTACATACATGCTACATACATACTACATATATACTACATGCATGCTACATACATACTGCATGCTACATGCATGCTACATACATACTACATACATACTACATGCTACATACATACCACATATATACTACATACATACAATACATTCATACAATACATACATAGACATACAGTACATATAACATAGAGTAACATACTTACCAATACTTGTCACATTGTTCCCCGAAGCCATTGTCTTTTCCGGAATAAATATTAACATAACAAACCACAAAAATACTCACCCACGATCCGAAGCAGTCCACGAGTGTGTCCCACGACGATCTTGGGTAGAGAACTGCAGCATCAGATGATGCTGCCGTTCTCTACGGGCTGCAGGAATCCAATGACGGAAGGTAGGTATCCTTCCGCACTGTATTCCTCCGCCACTTAAAAAAAAAAAGTCCCTAGTCTCACTTTATGCCATTGCTGTGTGGGAATTTCCCACGCAGCAATGGCATAAAGTGAGACTAGGGACTTTTTTTTTTTAAGTGGTGGAGGAATACAGTGCGGAAGGATACCTACCTTCCGTCATTGGATTCCTGCAGCCCGTAGAGAACGGCAGCATCATCTGATGCTGCAGTTCTCTACCCAAGATCGTCGTGGGACACACTCGTGGACTGCTTCGGATCGTGGGTGAGTATTTTTGTGGTTTGTTATGTTAATATTTATTCCGGAAAAGACAATGGCTTCGGGGAACAATGTGACAAGTATTGGTAAGTATGTTACTCTATGTTATATGTACTGTATGTCTATGTATGTATTGTATGAATGTATTGTATGTATGTAGTATATATGTGGTATGTATGTAGCATGTAGTATGTATGTAGTATGTATGTAGCATGCATGTAGCATGCAGTATGTATGTAGCATGCATGTAGTATATATGTAGTATGTATGTAGCATGCATGTAGTATATATGTAGTATGTATGTAGCATGTAGCATGTATGTAGTATGTATGTGGTATGTATGTAGCATGTAGTATGTATGTAGCATGCATGTAGTATATATGTAGTATGTATGTAGCATGTAGTATGTATGTAGTATGTATGTAGTATGTATGTGGTATGTATGTAGCATGTAGTATGTATGTAGCATGCATGTAGCATGCATGTAGTATGTATGTAGCATGCATGTAGTATGTATGTAGTATGTATGTAGTATGTAGTATGTATGTAGTATGTATGTGGTATGTATGTAGCATGTAGTATGTATGTAGCATGCATGTAGCATGCATGTAGTATGTATGTAGCATGCATGTAGTATGTATGTATGTAGTATGTATGTAGCATGCATGTAGTATGTATGTAGTATGTATGTAGTATGTATGTAGTATGTATGTAGCATGCAGTATGTATGTAGCATGTATGTAGTATGTATGTAGTATATATGTAGTATGTATGTAGCATGTAGTATGTATGTAGCATGCATGTAGTATATATGTAGTATGTATGTAGCGTGTAGTATGTATGTAGTATGTATGTAGTATGTATGTGGTATGTATGTAGCATGTAGTATGTATGTAGCATGCATGTAGCATGCATGTAGTATGTATGTAGCATGCATGTAGTATGTATGTAGTATGTATGTAGTATGTAGTATGTATGTAGTATGTATGTAGTATGTATGTGGTATGTATGTAGCATGTAGTATGTATGTAGCATGCATGTAGCATGCATGTAGTATGTATGTAGCATGCATGTAGTATGTATGTAGTATGTATGTAGCATGCATGTAGTATGTATGTAGTATGTATGTAGCATGCAGTATGTATGTAGCATGTATGTATGTATGTAGTATATATGTAGTATGTATGTAGCATGTAGTATGTATGTAGCATGCATGTAGTATATATGTAGTATGTATGTAGCATGTAGTATGTATGTAGTATGTATGTGGTATGTATGTAGCATGTAGTATGTATGTAGCATGCATGTAGCATGCATGTAGTATGTATGTAGCATGCATGTAGTATGTATGTAGTATGTATGTAGTATGTAGTATGTATGTAGTATGTATGTAGTATGTATGTGGTATGTATGTAGCATGTAGTATGTATGTAGCATGCATGTAGTATATATGTATGTAGTATGTATGTAGCATGCATGTAGTATGTATGTAGTATGTATGTAGTATGTATGTAGCATGCAGTATGTATGTAGCATGTATGTAGTATGTATGTAGTATATATGTAGTATGTATGTAGCATGTAGTATGTACTGTATGTAGCATGCATGTAGTATATATGTAGTATGTATGTAGCATGTAGTATGCATGTAGCATGCATGTAGTATATATGTAGTATGTATGTAGCATGTAGTATGTATGTAGCATGCATGTAGTATGTATGTAGTATGTATGTAGTATTTTTTTTTTTTTTTTAACATTTAACACATTAGCCGGATGATGGGACTACTACTGTCCCATCATTGGCTAATGTGTCAATCACTGTCATGGTAGCAGGCATCGCCAGATGGGACTTGTAGTCCCATCGGACGATGCTTGCACAGACCCCCGGACATCAGCACAGCCCCCCGGCAGGCCGGCACAGCCCCCCAGCAGGCCGGTACAGACCCCCACAGGGTGCACAGACCACCGGCAGGCCGGCACAGCCCCCCGGCAGGCCGGTACAGACCCCCACAGGGTGCACAGACCACCGGCAGGCCGGCACAGCCCCCCGGCAGGCCGGTACAGACCCCGGGCAGTCCACACAGCCCCCCGGCAGGCCGGCAGAAACCCCCGGAAGGCCCGAAATGACGGTGCATCATGATGCGCACACACCGCGCATCATGATGACGTCAGGCTGTCAATCAACTTTGAACTTCCGATTCCGATGCCGAATTCCGATATTGAAAAAATATCGGAAGTCGGTATCGGAATTCCGATACAGCAAGTATCGGCCGATACCCGATACTTGCGGTATCGGAATGCTCAACACTAGTTGGGAGAGATTCCTACCTTCCGTTTCCTTAATGCAGAGCAGACAGGATCATTGTTGCTGTTTTGCTGTTCATGCATCCGGAGAGATGATACACACCAGATATTGTGAAGTCCAGACTTGTTTATTTGAAATATGGACATACAGCGTATGATTGGTAATGCAGTACTTCTCCAGAAATGCAGGTATAATGACCAAGGTGGTACAGCAAGATACAGCAAGGTGAGCAATGGATTTGTATGTGAAATTATGGTAAAAAAAACTGATGCCTTTCACAGCCTGGTAAGCGTGTCTCTCCCAGGAGAGAATGAAACTAGTAATGGCCACCGGCAGGAAGAGAAGAACTGACCTGACCTGGAAGTGGAAGGCATGTACTAGAATTAATTAGCTGCAGTCTGCTATACAGAAAAAGGACAGCAGATGGCAGCAGACCAAATGCAAAACTGAACACAAAGAATGGTAACATAACACAATCTATATAAGCATATAGTCATAGCTTTAGATCGAACAGCACACTCCCCGTCTGAAATTCCGTAAGGGATTTCACTATATTAATGTTTTTTTGTTTAAATAAAGTTCAATAACCTAGAAAGGAAACACAAATATGCATGCAACAATAACAACTTCAAAACGAGGTAGATGACAGTCAGTTCCAGAGACAATCCAATGAAAACCCATCTTCGGATCGGAGAAGCCACACTAGGCCAAACTGTCTCCGACCCAACGGTAATCCAATGGATGAAGTAGTAGGGCAGTGTTTTCTTTGTGGTTCATCCTACCGGAATGCCCTCAATTGGTAGTATCAATACGAGCTCGTGGATTGGCCTCTGAAATGTCTTAGGCTCGCCTATCCTAAGGACCTTCAGCTCCACCTTCCGGACCTTACCATCTTGCCTAGGGAAAGTCTTTGTAACGATTCCCATAGGCCAGTCGATCCTTTGGGCTTGTTGTTCTTTCATTAGTACCACGTCTCCTTTCAATTTCGGTTTATTCTGTCGCCATTTTCTTCATCCTTGGAGAGTCACAAGATATTCCTTTCTCCACCGGTTCCAGAAGTAGTCAGCGAGGTACTGCACTCGTTTCCACTGTTTCTGGTAGGTGTTTGCATGAGTAAACTCTCCACTAACTGTTAGCGGGTTCCCGATCTTTTGGGTGAGAAGAGTAGCTGGCGTAAGAATGGTGGGTTTTTCAGGATCCATGGACACTGGGACAAGTGGTCTTGAGTTGATTATGGCAGAAACTTCAGCCAGAAGAGTAACCAAGGTCTCATGCGTAAGCCTTGAAGAGTTTATGTCCATAAACATAGAATTCAGGATGTTGCGTGAGATCCCGATCATCCTTTCCCAGGAACCTCCCATGTGAGAACTATGCGGAGGATTGAAGGTCCAGGTGCAACCTCTTTCTGCCAGTTGATCCTGAATTGGCTTGATGTCAATATCCAGCTCTCGACATGCACCGATGAAGTTGCTTCCACGGTCAGACCTCAACTGTTTCACCGGTCCTCTTATCGCTAGAAACCGCCGGAGGGCGTTGATCAGGCTGGATGTGTCCATAGACTCTATTACCTCTATGTGGACGGCACGGACACTCATGCAAGTGAATAGTACGGCCCATCATTTGCTGTTGGCGTGGCCACCTCGAGTTCTGCGTGCAGATACCATCCATGGCCCAAAGACATCTAGGCCAACGTAGGTGAAAGGCGGCTCGGCACTCAATCTGTCAGAGGGCAGGTCGGCCATTTGTTGATGTACCTGTTTTCCTCTGGTTTTCCGACATTGCTGACAGCGATGTAGTGATCCTGCTACACATTTTTTCATACCTATGATCCAAAGCCCTGCAGACCGTAACTTGCCTTCTGTGATCTGCCTGCCTTGGTGCTTGGTTTTTTCATGAAAGTGCCAGATCAGTAGATCAGTGATATGATGCTTACTGGGAATGATGCAAGGATGTTGCTCTGAAGCTGCAATCTTGGCTTGATTTAAATGACCACCGACTCTCAGCAAACCGAAGCTGTCCATTACTGGATTCAAATGGGTAATGTGGCTTTTCAGAAGGATCTGCTGTTTGTGGTGTAGGCATTCCCATTCAGTACTGAATACGCTCTGCTGGACGTAACATATTATAAGGGACTCACAGTGAGAAATGTCCTCAGCAGAGAGTGGTTTATGGCAGACGTGCCAGCCGTGACAGTTTTTGCCTCCATGTGAGTTGTGATAAGATCTTGCAATGTGGACTAACCTTGCTATAGTCTTGACGAGTCTCATCCAATTACAGAAGCGTTCAAAGCGCTGGCAACCGAGGCTGGAGGTTGGTTTAGTGTTCGTTGCCAAGGTCCTAACCTCGGAGCTGACTTCTGGTTTGCCATCAGGATCCTGGATGCTGAAGACTTCCTGGACACGTTCACTTCCCTTCTGTTCCAATAGAAACTTAGGACCTGAAAGTCAAGAAGAGTTAGCAAAGGACCTTATAGACATAGGTCTATTGGCATGGTCAGCTGGATTAAGTTCAGATGGGATATAGTGCCATTGTTCAGGCTTGGAAGACCTCCTTATTCTCTCGATGCGGTTACTGACGTACACGTAGAAGCACCTTGTTTGGTTGTAGATGTAACCTAAGACAACCTTACTGTCACTGTAGTATTGCACATCATCTATGTTGGTGTCCAGCTCGTGCTGTATAACGTCTGCGAGTTCTACTGCAAGCACGGTCGCACAGAGTTCAAGCCTGGGAATAGTGTGATCAGGTTTGGGAGCCAACTTGGCCTTGCTGAAGACGAATCCAACGTGATCTTGATTGTCGGGACCTGCCACCTTCAAGTAGGCGACAGCTGCAATAGCTTCTGTGGATGCGTCTGAGAACACATGGAGTTCCGTCCTAGTGCTGGCAACAAGTGAGGTTCTGGCGTAGCATCTTGGTATATGGATTTCATCCAAGGCACACAAAGACTGCTTCCTGATTTCCCATTTCGATTCCTTCTCAGGAGGGAGTGGGGCATCCCAGTCCTTGACGGTTTCGGAAAGCTGTCTCAGAAGGGATTTACCTTGTATGGTAATTGGTGCTACGAACCCAAGTGGGTCGTATAAGCTATTCACCACTGACAGGACACCACGTTTAGTGAATGGTTTGTCTGCACAGTTGATTTGGAAACTGAAGGTATCGACTGACAGGTTCCACCTCAAGCCTAAGCTTCTCTGCACAGGCGGACAGTCTGGTCCCAGGTCTATTTCCTTGAATCCTGGTGCGTGGTCACTTGAATCAAAGACTCTCATGACAGCCAGGCTGTTTGAAGCAATTTTGTGCAATCTATGCTTAGCTTGGTTCAGCATACCTTGGGTCCTCTTGAGTAGATCGATAGCCGCTTCTTCTCGCTTCTTCTGTGGGCAGAGATTTTAGTACATCATCATCTACATAGAAGTGTCTTTCTCTACAAAGTCTCTGGCATCTGTTCCATATTCAGACTCTCCTTCTTGAGCAGTTCTCCGCAGGCCATAGGTTGCCAATGCGGGGGAAGGGCTGTTCCCAAATACGTGCACCCTCATGCGATACTCCACCATCTCTTTGCTGGGTTCATTGTCCTTGTACCATAGGAACCTGAGGAAATTCCTGTGGTCCTCTCTGACTATGAAACAGTGGAACATCTGTTCAATGTCGGCGGTGATGGCGATGGGCTCTTTCCGAAACCTCATCAACACTCCTACTAGGTTGCTTGTAAGGTTAGGACTAGAGTTGAGCGACTTTTGTTTTTTTAGGGTCGCGTTTCGTTTCGTGAAACCCGACTTTTCCAAAAGTCGGGTCGAGCAAGATCGTCCGATTATAGGGAAAAGTCGGGGTCGTTCCGAAACACGAAACCCAATGTAAGTCAATGGGGAATAAAAGTCGGCAGTGAGAGGAGGACAGGAAACACACCAACAGTGCCCATTTGAATGCCAAAAGCATCAATTCTTCTTACTTAAGCTTGTCAACCTTAATTAACTTCATAATACAAGTTACGCACTGAAAAATGGGGGTTATTTGGCTGCAGACTGTGGGGGGGAGGGCTGGCTCCAGGTTTTCATGTGCCCTGGGCGAAAGAGCGCCCCTTTAACAAATACCACAACTCATCATGCTCCGATACGGCAGAGAAATAGCGGTATAGTACAATGAAAAATACCTCACTTTTTACATCTCATGACGAGGCCCATCATCTATTTCTCCATACAGAATCATTGGTCCCATATAATGTTTGAAACAGTATATGATGAGCTCCACATAATGCTACAGTATATGTTGGTCCCCATGGATGAAGCTCTACTGTCTTATGGGCCCAAATAATGCTCCAAACATAATGGGCCCCATTTCTAATGCTCTAGTGTATAATGGGCCCTGTAAATGCTGCTCCAGTGTCTGATGTCCACCTTTGGAATGTTCCAGTGTATGGTGGGCCCCATCTATCATTCTCAGACGGTGTTAGGCCCAGTATGGATTGCACGTGATTGCACAAAGGTTAGAAAGGGTACCGTATCCCCAGATAACATGTATGGGTAGCGTACACATTCAAAATATATGTCTCAGGAGGCAGGCTCAGATGGTGTTAGGCCCAGTATGGATTGCACGTGATTGCACAAAGGTTAGAAAGGGTACCGTACCCCGGATAACATGTATGGATAGCGTACACATTCAAAATATATGTCTCAGGAGGCAGGCTCAGACGGTGTTAGGCCCAGTATGGATTGCACGTGATTGCACAAAGGTTAGAAAGGGTACCGTATCCCCAGATAACTTGTATGGATAGCATACACATTCAAAATATATGTCTCAGGAGGCAGGCTCAGACGGTGTTAGGCCCAGTATGGATTGCACGTGATTGCACAAAGGTTAGAAAGGGTACCGTATCCCCGGATAACATGTATGGATAGCGTACACATTCAAAATATATGTCTCAGGAGGCAGGCTCAGACGGTGTTAGGCCGAGTATGGATTGCACATGATTGCACAAAGGTTAGAAAGGGTACCGTATCCCCGGATAACATGTATGGATAGCGTACACATTCAAAATATATGTCTATACATCAGGAGGCAGGCTCAGACGGTGTCAGGCACAGTATGGATTTGACGGCCCAGATTACACAGCGGAGGAGCAGGGAGAGGTAAAGATTGCAAATGCTGGGGCCCTGCCCAAGCAAGGGGGGCCCACTCGTGGGCGTCGGTACTGGCACTGGGCCCCTCATAGTACAGCGGTGTGTCTGACGGCGGGTGTGCACCACCACCGTCAGAGACACTTGATTGCACTATGAGGGACCCTGTGCCAGTGCCCGTGCCCAAGAGTCGGCCTACCCACCTGTCCAGGGCAACGGCACTCGCACGGTGTCGTGCGCTAGGTGGTGACCCCGGCCATGGGGGGGGAGGCAGCACAGTTAGGGAGTTTTAGAAAGTGGCATATGTTGATGTTGGACATTCAGCTGATGCAAAAGGCGAAATAGGTGAAGTACCAGGAAGAGGTGGACCAAAGCAAGCCATTTTTCTGTCACCCTATGTGTCATCAGGGGAAGGTGGGACAAAATCCTTGGAAACCCATGCGTGGTTCATTTTAATGAAGGTTAGATCATCCACATTTTGGGTTGACAGACGGGTCCTTTTTTCTGTCAGGATTGATCCAGCTGCACTGAAGACTCTTTCCGATAGCACACTTGCAGCTGGGCAAGCGAGCTCCTGTAAGGCATATTGGGCCAATTCAGGCCAGGTGTCCAGTTTAGCGGCCCAATAGTCAAAGGGGAATGACCTGTGTGGGAGAACATCGATATGGGAGGAAAAGTAGTTTGTAACCATAGTTGACAACTGCTGTCTCCTGTCACTTTCCATCGATGCATTATTACCAGTTTTGTGAGCGGTATTTGAAAAATCAGTCCACAACATTGTCATGAAACCCCTGTCTCCAACGCCACTTCTGCTGTGTGCACCACGAACACCTCTGCCAAGCTGCCCCCGGCCTGTACGGCTCGTGTGAGAACCATCACCGCTGCTGTGTGCTGGGAATGCCTCAAGCAACCGATTTACCAGAGTTGCTTGTTTATTAGCCAATATTAGGTCAAGGTTCTCCTGTGGCATGATGTTTTGTAATTTGCCTTTATAGCGTGGATCCAGGATGCTGGCCAACCAGTAGTCGTCATCGTTCATCATTTTGGCAATGCGGGGGTCCCTTTTTAGGATCCGCAAGGCATAATCTGACATGTGGGCCAATGTTCCCGGTGTCAATGATGCACTGCGAGTGCTGGGTGGAGGAGCACTTTCTGGCAAATCCACATCCCTCCAGTCACGCACAAACCCTGTACCAGACCTTGCCACGCCAACATTTTCACTTGCCCCACGAGATGCATCCTCCTCCCCTAAGTAATCATCCCCATCATCATCCTCCTCCTCCTCTTCTTCCTCCACCTCGTCCAGGAGAGGTCCCTGAGCAGACAATGGCTGAATGTCATCAAGGATTCCCTCCTCCTCTTCCTCCTCATCAACATTGGCTGCAGACGCCTGCTCCTTAAGGTGCGTCAAAGTTTGCATGAGCAGACGCATAAGTGGGATGCTCATGCTTAGGATGGCGTCGTCTGCGCTTACCAGCCGTGTGCATTCCTCAAAACACTGAAGGACTTTACAAAGGTCTTTCAGCTTCGACCACTGCACACCTGTCAACTCCATGTCTGCTCTCAAAGTGCCTGGCCGTGTATCCTCCCACAAATGCATTATGGCCTGCCTCTGCTCGCACAGCCGCTCCACCATGTGCAGGGTGGAGTTCCACCTTGTTGCAATGTCGATAATGAGGTGGTGGTTGGGAAGGTGGAGCAATCGCTGCAGCTTCTGCATACGAACGGAGTGTACAGGCGACCGGCGGATGTGCGCGCACAGTCTTCGCACCTTCTGGAGCAGGGCTGTTAACTCCGGATAATTTTTGAGGAAGCACTGCACCACCAGGTTCAAGGTGTGAGCCAAGCAAGGTATGTGGCTGAGTTTTGAAAGGGCTATGGCTGCCACAAAATTACGGCCGTTATCACTAACTACCTTGCCTGCCTCAAGATGTACACTGCCCAGCCATGACTCAGTTTGTCGCTTCAAGTACTCGGCCAGCACCTCGGCGGTGTGTCTGTCGCCCAAACACATCATCTGCAACACAGCCTGCTGACGCTTTCCACTAGCTGCTCGATAGGGGGACACATGGTGTGCAACAGTGGCAGCTGCAGATGGAGTGCTCGTACGACTGCGCTCTGTGGACGAGCTTTCGCTTCTGGAGGAGGAGGAGGAGGGTCGAACGCCTACAGCCAACTGTTTCCTATACCGTGGGCTAGGCAGCACTGTCCCACCACCGCTGTCCCCTGTGGACCCTGCATCCACCACATTAACCCAGTGCGCAGTGATGGACACGTAACGGCCCTGGCCATGCCGTCTGGACCATGCATCAGTTGTGAGGTGCACCTTTCCGCTCACTGACTGCTTGAGTGCATGGACAATGCGGTCTTTCACATGATGGTGGAGGGCTGGGATGGCTTTGCGAGAGAAGAAGTGGCGACTGGGTAGGTCATAGCGTGGTACTGCATAGGCCATGAGTTCGCGGAAAGCTGCACTTTCCACCAACCGAAAGGGCATCATCTCAAACGAGATTAGTTTGGCAATGTGGGCGTTCAAACCCAGTGTACGCGGATGAGAGACTGAGTACTTTCTTGACCTACTCATAGTGTCTGGGAGGGTGAGCTGGACTTGAGAGCTGCATATGGTGGAAGTAGCGGTGGACAGGGCGGACTGAGAGAGGGTTGATGATGGTGATGGAGTTGGTGTTCTTTCTGATGGCCTAGAATCAGTCTTTCGTTGATATAACAGTGGGATTCCCTGACTGCTGTGGTCTTGCAACGACACCTCAACATTTGCTGCTGTGCTAACCGGTGGGCTTACAGTGGGGGAAACAATGTAGCGTTGCTGACTACCTTCGTTGTGATCAGTTGCACATGTGGCACTTGAGGTTTGGTGTTGTGTCCATGCTTGCAAGTGCATGCTGGTTAAATGTCTAAGCATGCAACTGGTATTCAAATTTTTCAGATTTTTCCCTCGGCTAAAGGTCTTTGCGCACTTCTTACAGATAACCTTGGCCTGATCATGAGGATTTTGTTCAAAAAAGTGCCACACTGCACTCTTCCTACTTTGGCAGACATTTTGCGGCCTAGCACGCTGTGATCTTTTGACCCTCTGGACAAGCTGTCCAGCAACTCTTTTGATGTTTGGAACCTGTCTTTGGAGTGCTCCGGGCCTGCCAGATAACAGCTGTTGCGATGTCGATGTCTGCTGTGGATGCTCCTCATCTGAGCTATTGGAAGCAGCACCCTCTTCCCCCAATGGATGCCAATCTGGGTCAACAACTGGGTCATCCATCACCTCCTCTTCTATGTCATGTGCACCTTCCTCTGTGTCACCGTGTATGGTGGTATAGTGTGCGGGAAGGGGCACCTGAGTCTCATCAGGGTCAGAATCTGGCTCTGTACACTGCGAGGACAATGTAGTACTCTGAGTGAATGTACCAGCAGAATCATCCATCAGCGGCTGTGCATCAGTGCACTCCATGTCAGATTCATCTTGGCCTGGGTAATTCACCATTTCACTTGATAATCCAGGCATGGTATGTGAAAACAGCTCCATGGAGTAATCAGTAGTATGGCCTGCATCATCCTTCAATCTTGGTTGGGGTGAAGGACACAAGGAAAGGTGTGGTTCATGAACATGAGCCTCCAATGACGACTCAGTGCTTTTACTTTTTACAACTGAAGAAGAGGAGGCGATAGAGCTGGAGGCTGAGTCAGCAATGTAAGACAAAACTTTTTCCTGATGCTCTGGCTTTAAAAGCGGTTTGCCAACTCCTAGAAAACTAAGCGTTCGAGGCCTTATGTAGCCAGACGATGACACAGGGTCAGCACCTCCTGCATTCGGTCCTATTTTGCTCTTGCCACTACCATCAGATCCACCACCAACACCATCATTACCAGCTGCCAACCCCCGCCCAATTCCACGGCCTCTTCCACCAGCCTTCCTCATTTTTGGTAGAAATGTAGACAAAATCCAACAAACTATATAGTAATGTAAAACAAGGTACAAGGTGTCTATAGGACAGGGGAGATTTTGAATTTCTGCAGACACTTTTGGACACTGGATGGACACTTTTGGATTGTGTGAGGCCCACTGATATCTGAGCGCTATGTGACAGGCTCGATGGCACAGCTGTGACCAAAGTGACTAGAGGATAAGGGAGATTTTGAATCTCTGCACACACTTTTGGACACTGGATGGACACTTTTGGATTGTGTGAGGCCAACTGATATCTGAGCGCTATGTGACAGGCTCGATGGCACAGCTGTGACCAAAGTGACTAGAGGATAAGGGAGATTTTGAATCTCTGCACACACTTTTGGGCACTGGACACTTTTGGATTCTGTGAGGCCCAATGAATATCTGAGCGCTATGTGACAGGCTCGATGGCACAGCTGTGACAAAAGTGACTAGAGGATAAGGGAGATTTTGAATCTCTGCACACACTTTTGGACACTGGATGGACACTTTTGGATTGTGTGAGGCCCACTGATATCTGAGCGCTATGTGACAGGCTCGATGGCACAGCTGTGACCAAAGTGACTAGAGGATAAGGGAGATTTTGAATCTCTGTACACACTTTTGGACACTGGATGGACACTTTTGGATTGTGTGAGGCCCACTGATATCTGAGCGCTATGTGACAGGCTCGATGGCACAGCTGTGACCAAAGTGACTAGAGGATAAGGGAGATTTTGAATCTCTGCACACACTTTTGGACACTGGACACTTTTGGATTGTGTGAGGCCCAATGAATATCTGAGCGCTATGTGACAGGCTCGATGGCACAGCTGTGACAAAAGTGACTAGAGGATAAGGGAGATTTTGAATCTCTGCACACACTTTTGGATACTGGATGGACACTTTTGGATTGTGTGAGGCCCACTGATATTTGAGCGCTATGTGACAGGCTCGATGGCACAGCTGTGACCAAAGTGACTAGAGGATAAGGGAGATTTTGAATCTCTGCACACACTTTTGGACACTGGATGGACACTTTTGGATTGTGTGAGGCCCACTGATATCTGAGCGCTATGTGACAGGCTCGATGGCACAGCTGTGACCAAAGTGACTAGAGGATAAGGGAGATTTTGAATCTCTGCACACACTTTTGGACACTGGACACTTTTGGATTGTGTGAGGCCCAATGAATATCTGAGCGCTATGTGACAGGCTCGATGGCACAGCTGTGACAAAAGTGACTAGAGGATAAGGGAGATTGGATTGCTTTTAAAAAAGCAGTTTGCGGAGCAGTGGGTAAACAGCAATGCAGGAATGTCAGGAAGCCTTAGAAGGCAGCCCAACAACCAACACCACTGATACACCACTATATAGCCTCCCCTTGCACTGCACACACAGTGACTGGTGTGTTGTGCAGGCCAAATTGCTAGCAGCAGAAGCAGTTTTTTTGTCTTCTCAGCAGGACAAAAAAAAAAAATTGGGATTGCTTTTAAAAAAGCAGTTTGCGGAGCAGTGGGTAAACAGCAATGCAGGAATGTCAGGAAGCCTTAGAAGGCAGCCCAACAACCAACACCACTGATACACCACTATATAGCCTCCCCTTGCACTGCACACACAGTGACTGGTGTGTTGTGCAGGCCAAATCGCTAGCAGCAGAAGCAGTTTTTTTGTCTTCTTCCCTGCCTAACGCTCTCCCTACAGAATCAGCAGCAACCTCTCCCTATACTAAGATCGGCAGAAGTAAGATGGCGGTCGGCGTGCACGCCCTTTTATACCCCCTGTGACGCCCACCAAAGCAAGCCAATCACTTGCATGCCCTTCTGAAAGATGGTGGTGACCCGTGCCTATGTCATCACGTTGCCCACAGTGTCCGTGGATCCTGATTGGCTGAAAAAGAGCGCAAAACAAACTTTTGAAACGCGACTTTGGCGCGTAAGTCGCCGACCTCGTGGCCGACCTCATCCTAGGGTCGGGTTTCGTTTCATGAAACCCGACTTTTGAAATTGTTCGACCCGTTTCGCTCAACTCTAGTTAGGACCCATGAGGAGGACATCGTTGAGAGATACACCTTGATGTTTGGCGCTTGAATCAAAAACAACTCTAATTTGCTTAGGTTTCCGTGGGTGATATACTCCAAATGAGGGTAGGTACCAGCACTCCTCGTTTTCCTTTAAGGGAGGCACTGGCTCCGCATGGTTATCCCGGAATATCTTACTCATGAAGGTGACAATGTGTCCTTTCATCTCCGGTTTGTTGCTTAGTGTGTGCTGGAGAGAGTTGAATCTGGACAAGGCTTGTTCACGATTTTCCAGGAGTCTTACCCTGATAGCTCGGAAGGGTAGGGGAAATACCCAGTGATTAGTCTCGTCCTTAAGGAACTCACTGTCCATTATCCTGACAAATTCCTTGCCTTCCATTGACGTGGCTACTTTGTTGTCATCCTTAGTTGTATGAAACACCGATCTTCCCAAGTCGTCTGCATAGGGAGAAAGAATGACATCAGGCAGCTGTACGGGATCTGGAGGCTTCTCTTTCACATCATAGTGATGAGGGCATGGTTTGCAGAAAGTAGCTCGTCCGTCTCTGCGTACATAGGTCTTAAAGGAATCGACTCTTGTTCGGGCCAAGCACACTTTTCCTATGATTACCCACCCCAAGTCGAGTCTCTGTGCGTAGGGGGCATAGTCAGGACCATTGCACTGTTGGCGGACCTTATGTATCCTTAAATTGTCTCTGCTGAGCAGAAGTAGGATTTCAGCATCTGAGTCCACAGGTGGGATAACGCTGACTAGGTGCCTTAGGTGTGGTTGGTGGAACGCAGCTTCCGGGGTAGGGATCTCATCCCTTTGGTCGGGTATTTGATTGCATTCGATTAGCGTAGGTAAGGGTATTTCTACGCCTCTGTTGACAGGAGAAGCAATGAAACCTTGTGCCCTCCTGCCATTAGTCTCTATGCCGCCTGAGCAAGTGTTCAGAGTATAGGGCATTGCTGGTCCCTTGATTCCAAAGGCTTCAAAGAATTTCGGCCCTGCTAGGGATCGATTGCTCTGATCGTCAATGATGGCATACATTTTTACTGCCTTCTCTGGTTGCCCTTCTGGATAAACTCTGATTAGGCATATCCTGGCACAGCATTTATCACTTTGGCTCTCCCCACATACCTCTGAGCATGGGCAGGAGACAGCCATGGTAGAATTGGCGTTATTCTGTGGCTCCCTGCCATGGCTTGTAGCCGGACTAGAGGTAACTGCGACTGCTGGATCGCTGGTGGCTGAGGTTGGATGCAAAGCTGATGAGTGTTTGTCACTATGACACTCTTCACACTTAATGGCAGATTTACAGTCCTTGGCCATGTGTTCTAATGAGGCGCAGCACTTGAAACATACCCCAAGTTCGCTGAGGATTTTCTTGCGCTCCTGCATGGTTTTGGACCTGAAGCCTCTACATTTATTCAGTGAGTGCGTTTTTTTGTGAATGGGACACTCACGATTGAAAGACTTATCTCTCGATGGAATAGTGTACTGTTTATCGGCAGTTGCTGCATGTGGTGGCAGGTTAGTCTTTCTGACACTTATACCGCTCCTCAAGTCCTTGCGTCTATGTGAGACGCTTTCATACCTTGATGACGGTGTTGCTGGAGCTGTAGTGTTAGACTCCAGGAAGTCTAGGCTAGGGTCGTTCCTCATTTGGGCCTGTTCATCGACGAACTTGCATAACTGATTGAACGGAGGAAAGGTGACATCATGTGATCTTTTGTACCTGGAAATGCATACTGCCCACTTCTCTTGCAGACTATGCGGCAGCTTTGAGACGATTGGGTTCACCCTATGGGCAGTGTCCAGGTAGCATAATCCAGATAGACGAGGGTCTCCTTTAGCAAGATCCAGCTCCATAAGCAGATCGCTTAAGTCCAGAAGCTTGTGGGCTTCCTTAAGGTTGATCAAGGTTGATCCTTGGAACATTCTGCAGTCTCTTGAATAGGGACTTTTCCATGGCTTCAGCGCTGCCATAGGTTCTTTCGAGTCTCGGCCAGGCAGCAGCGAGGCCTGCTTCAGCTTGCCCCACGTAGATGGTCCGAAGACTCTTGATACGGTTTGTGGAGTCAGTACCCAACCATTTAACCATGAGGTCGAGCTCCCGCTCTGCAGATAGGTTGAGGTCAGCAATGGTGGCCTTGAAGGTTGCTTTCCAGGCTCTGTAGTTCTCCGCACAGTCTTCAAACTTTGAGAGGCTGGTGCTGATTAGCTCTTTGCTCACTATAAACCTGGCTAACTCGGACATGTCCGATCCTTCACTCCTTGTTACCGTGTTAGCTTGTGTTGCCTCTCAGGTGTATAAGCTATGTGGCGTGGAAGGGTGAATTGTTCCCGGGTAAAATGATATTGCTGCAGGGTTGAGCTGTGGTTTATCCTCTGGAGATTTTGATGACTGCGGCTTGAACTGTGGAGATGGACTGGAGTGCATCTTGTGGTCGTCTTGTGATGATTGCTGCACCTGAGGGGACACATTATGGCGTTGGTCTTGGGTCTCTGCAGATGCTGTGGGTAACACTGGCACCGTAAGTTGGGCTGACTAGGACGTTTCCACATTGTTGGATTGAACGTCGCTGTAGGTGTGTGCTGCAGATATCTGTTTCTGCACGTAATCACTGGTACAGACAGCTGGGTCCTCTTCTTCCAGTGGTGGTAGGCAAATAGGGTTGAGGTTTTGATTCAATGCTTGCTCGAGTATTTTTACTTCAGCTAGCGCAATTTCTTCCTCCATTTCTGTTTGAAGAATCTTTGCCCGAGCCTCTGCTTCTGCTTTCTTGGTTTCTGCCTCTGCTTCTACTTTCTTGGCTTCTGCCTCTGCTTTCTTGGCTTCTGCCTCTGCTTTCTTGACTTCTGCCTCTGCTTTCTTGGCTTCTGCCTCTGCTTCTACTTTCTTTTCTGTGTAGGAGCATCTTAGTTTGGATCACTCTGCGTGTAAACGGGCCTCTAGGATTCTGTCACTGACGGCTGAAGTTCTTGAGCAGGATGATTTGTATGACCGAGCAGAGCGTCTGGATGAGCCTGACCTGTGAGATCCAGTTTCTTGCAGATAAGCGATACGGAGCTCCGCTTTATATTTGGCGTCTTGCATGGCGGCGTCCCTTTCTCTGTCTGTGGAATCCACTTTGCTTAATTCTGATGAGGCTTCATCAATATTAGAGTCTTTTAGGAAGGCGGCGTACCTTGCGGACAGTCTCTTGTATCTTCCGTAGGCCATGTCTAGCCGTTTTATAGTGTCCTCTAGACTCGCTGCATCATTTTTGTTGCGTTGGATGCTTGACATGAGGGAGGTGACTCGTTCCCATAGGTCGTCCAGGTTGTCAGTGAATTCATCCTTTGTACTGTGATAGTTTTCGACAGCCTTTATGGTTGGTTTGACAGAGCGTCTTGGTCATGAGTCTGGGTCTGTTTCTGGAGCTGGCTCTATTTCCCCCTCTTCATAATGGACAGTAGTATTTGCTCTGTTTCAGCAGTAGGAGACTGTGCAGGGTCTTTTTTGGCCATTTTGATTTAAGGTGTACTGTCTCTTTAAGAAACTGAACTTTTGAATTGGGGACTGGAAATCGCAGTGCAGCTTAGTTAAGACATCCTGACTAGATCCCCAATGTGTTTTTAGAGAATTGTGGGGTTTTGCAGTCTGACAATCTGCAGCAATGTTGTATAATATACAGACAGTCTCTATGCACAATGCGGTCTGGGGTGACACTGCAGAGTTTTTTTTATCATAGCAGGGCTGCAGTATGTGAGCGGGCAGACGGGTTAGGATATAAGGGTGATTTTTTTTGCCGGGCTTCAAGGCAGTTTTTTGACTGTTCTGTCCCCACATGAGGCGAATGGAGGTGTAGTTGATTGGGGTTGGGAGAGATTCCTACCTTCCGTTTCCTCAATGCAGAGCAGTCCGGAGAGATGATACACACCAGATATTGTGAAGTCCAGACTTGTTTATTGGAAATCTGGACATACAGCGTATGATTGGTAATGCAGTACTTCTCCAGAAATGCAGGTATAACGACCAAGGTGGTACAGCAAGATGCAGCAAGGTGAGCAACGGATTTGTATGTGAAATTATGGTAAAAAAACTGATGCCTTTCACAGCCTGGTAAGCGTGTCTCTCCCAGGAGAAAATGAAACTAGTAATGGCCACCGGCAGGAAGAGAAGGACTGACCTGACCTGGAAGTGGAAGACATGTACTAGAATTAATTAGCTGCAGTCTGCTATACAGAAAAAGGACAGCAGGTGGCAGCAGATCAAATGCAAAACTGAACACAAAGAATGGTAACATAACACAATCTATATAAGCATATAGTCATAGCTTTAGATGGAACAGCACAGTTAAAAGGGATAAAAGTGGTTTATCAATTTCTCATTTTTACAACAAAATTTACAAAACCATTTTTTTACGGACCACATCACATTTGAAGTGAATTTGAGGGGTATATATGCCAGAAAATACCAAAAAGTGACACCATTCTAAAAAACTGCACCCATCAAGGTGCTCTAAACCACATTAATGAAGTTTATTAACTCTTCGGGTGCTTCACAGGAACTGAAGCAATGGGGAAAAAGAAAATGAACATTTAACTTTTTATTCACAAAAATTTTACTTTAGACCCCTATTTTTTTATTTTCACAAGGGTAACAGGAGAAAATGGACCATACAATTTGTTGTGCAATTTCTCATTTGCACGCCGATATCCCTTATGTTACTACTGCCTGGATGCATGGCAGTGATCGTAAAAGAAAGTGCGCCATTGACTTTTTGAAAGCAAAATTTTCTGGACTCTTTAACAGATGCCATGTTGCATTTGGCAAGCCCCTGATGTGCCTAAACAGAGGAAACCCCGATCAAGGAACTTATCTAGATGTGTGGTGAACACTTTGAACCCGTAGTTGTTTCACAGAAGTTTATTACGTAGAGCTGTGAAAATAAATAATCACATTTTTCCAAATAAATATTTTTTATTTATTGGTGATGACTCTAAACTCTGCAGGGTAATCAATACAGAGGAGGATAATTTTATATTACAGGAGGATTTATGTAAACTAGAAGCTTGGGCTGATGAATGGCAAATGAGCTTTAATGGGGACAAATGTAAGGTCATGCACTTGGACAGAAGAAATAAGATATATAACTATGTGCTTAATTGTTAAACAAAAAAAAGTGGTTTGGTACTGTGTTAGCCAGTAGAAAAAAAATATATAAAGTGCTCTCAGTATATTTTCTTAGCCATTAAAAGGTATCACACCCACAAGATTCCTATTTTGTTTCTCTCACTGAGAGCACTTTATGTGTTTAATTGTAAAACACTGGGCAAAACTGTCACTGAAAAAGACCTGGGTGTACGGGTGGACGACAAACTCACATTTAGTGGCCAGTGTCAGGTAAAACATAATTTTACCTCTATACAAGTCACTAGTGCGACCACACTTAGGGCAGTCTCACACGGCCAGATAATTTTGGTACCGGAAAAAGCAGTACCGGAGCTATCCGTGTCCGTGTGTCCATGTGGATATGTGGTACATCCGTGTGGCACATGTGTGACTCAAACTTTGAGGATAGCATTTCACTCGTTCTCTGTTGTAATTATACTCTCTTGTACCTTTTTCAATTGATTTTTGTTCAGGTCCTTCCCACAACAGTAATTTCTTCTTAAGAAGTATGTTCAAAGGAGCGACCCAACCTGCTGTCTCTCCCACCGCCGAATGACAAGATCTCTTGCCCTTCAATTGATCAAGCTGGAAAGTACTTGATTTTTTCACCACAGCGATGGCATAGTGCAGCGTAGCAGGAGCTGAAATGCATAATTAATGATGTAACAATGTATAAGAATGTTATAAACTTTTAATACTTCTTTTTACATCTTCATGAAAATTTGAAAAAAACACTACCCCTGGTCGCATAGAAATACCCATTTAAACACTATTCATTTTAAAATACAAACTACAACACAGTCCTATCTATATATATAAAAATGAGTGTATGTATGTGTGTGTGTGTGTATAAGCTACGCCCACTCCACATAGTCCAACCCAATCACTAAGCATCTTTCATTTCACCAGAGCTGTTTAAAAGAAGCTGAGCTGTGATTGGTTGCTATGTGCAACAGTTTTCCCACTCCACAACACCTCAGCAGACACTGACTGGGTGGGAGAAATCTAGCATCCCTGGGATCATAAGCTCCCAGACATTGTCTGCCCCCCAGAAAGGAGCAGAGAGCACATGACAGGAATGAATCACCCCCTCCTCTATTACTGCCGCGCTGTATTGTTACCAGCACAGAAAATTGCATCATCAGCGGCTGTACACAGAGCTGCACTGCCAGTTTACATAACAGCACATCTCCAGCGCCACCCAGCTCGGGACTATGGGATGGGGGATGTGTGATGGGTATATGGGCACAGGACTATGGGATGGAGGATATGTATGATGGGCATATAGGCACGGGACTATGGGATGGAGGATGTGTGATGGGTATATGGGCACTGGAGTATGGGATGGAGGATTTGTGATGGGTATATGGGCACGGGACTATGGGATGGAGGATATGTATGATGGGTATATGGGGCACGGGACTATGGGATGGAGGATGTGTGATGGGTATATGGGCACGAGACTATGGATTGGAGGATATGTATGATGGGTATATGGGGCACTGTCCTGGATGGGTATCTGGCATATTTCCCCACATGGGTAAGCACTATTTGTGTGGGGAGGTTGAACTAACGGACAGATCTTTCTGTGGTGAGAGGCAGAGGGACAGCGCAGTGTAGGTACAGGGGCGCTGAGATGAAGAGAAAGGGGTGCCGTGTTGCAGTTTGACGATTAGAGGGCAGTGGGGAGTATAGGAGAGTGACTGTGTAACTGCCATTGGTCAAGGTAACTGTCAGGTGATAGTGGGTGGAGCTACCAGGACTGGGAGTATAAAGGCTGAGGGAAGGTTCTGGAAGGTCCAGTCAGCTAGGGGATAGGAGGATCTGCCGTAGAGAGAAAGATGGTAAAAAGCCCTCAGAGAGAAACCGACAGTTGAGACGGTCACAGGGGGTGGCCCAAAGGACAGAAGCCGCAGACGGAGATGGTCTGAGAGTACCAAGTGGACGGTATACTTTGAATGGTGACGCGCTGTGGTGGATGTGCCTAGGGCAGCCACAGTGGGAAGAGCCACAAAGGACGCCACGACGATCATAATAAAGAAGTGAAGGTACCAGGGTCTGTGTATAAAAGAAGTGTGAAATCCCTGTGTTGAAGTGCGGAGGTCGTCAGAAAGGCGGTAAATAAAAACGGACCTGTTGAATTCAATCTCTGTCTCAGTCTCGAGTCTGTCGGCGGCAAGAAGTGGGTCACCCCCCCCATACCTGTTGGTCTCTCATCTCTCTTCCGCACCCCATCCTACACTTGCACTTTTCCTGCACAGTTTCCTGCACTTTAGGAGAGGAAATATGTCTTACCTCATGACAGTTTCTTTTTTCTTCTCCTTTTTGACTGTGGCCTTTTTCCCTCTTGTCTTGTCCCACATGGGTTTGATATATATGCTTATCTTCTGTCAGTTTCTGCTGTGCTTCATATTCATTTGGATATGATTTAAGTTACTAATACCATACCTTATTACTGTTCAATATTTTCCAGCAGCAGCGGAACCTGACCCAAGATTTCTTGATATTTGACTTCTGTACCTTAGGGAATCTGTGACTCCCTTTAAGGATCCTGTGCAATATCTGTGCAATTGCTGGATTACACCTCCGGGTAATTTATTTTGTATCCTCACTAACACCCGCGTGTATATTACTGTTTTTGTTGTGTGTCCTGTTTTTAATCTCGTTCTAATAAAATACTATTTTACTTGCATCTTGCTGTCCTGAGAGATTTGGTATTTAGGACTATATGCTTCCAGTTCTTTGTAGTACTACCTATATGCCTGATATTAACGGTCTTGTTGTTGAGAAATGTTATATTCTTTCTGTATTCAAATGATTTCTTCCAGGCTCCGGGACATGCGGTGCCTGGAAGAAATCCCTGCCTCCTGTCTTCATTATAATACTACCCCCTCCCATACACATCAGTTGCGGCCGCGCCCTGCACTCCCTCAGAAATCCAAACCTCTTCCTCCCTTCTATGGGTGCAGCATTCAGAGATGTTCTCCAGGGACCTCCGTTGTACAGGATGATAATGTGCTCTCCCCACTTCCTCCCTGCATAGTCATCACTATATACACATTGTTGCTAGCGAATTGCGATGACTATGCAGGGAGGAAGTCAGGAGAGCACTTTATCGTTACGCATGCCAGAGGTCACAGTGACTCTCCGGCGCCTGCCCAGAAGATCCCTGAATGCAGTGCCTATAGAAGGGAGGAAGAGGTATGGATTTTTGAGGGCGTTCAGGGCCCTGGAGCGGAATTCCGGTTACATATCTGACGTGCATGGGAGGAGGTAAGTATTACAATGAAGACAGGAGGCAGAGATTTCCTTCAGGCACAGCACGCCTGAAAGAAATCATTAACAAAGACAGAATATAACATTTCTCAATGAGACCACTAATTTGAGGCATACAGGTAGGACTAGTGTAACATTTCTATTACGTGTATGTCCGTGTTAATTATTAGTTTTTTAGAGAAGAAGGTGAATGGATGCAGCTTAACAAGAGTTGGACCCTGAGATAAAACTGCTCCCACGGCCACTTCAGACGCATCACCCACAACAGGTGCTGACGAAAAGCGTTCTTTAGGACAGTTTAATGCATACAAAGCATCTTCAGACAATCTTGAGAAAATCCGTACCTTTCTTATTCATACCAGTAAGAGGTCGTGCAATGGCAGAACATTTTTTAATAAACTTTCTGTAATATTTTGCAAAAGCCAAAAATGTTGCAGTGCCTTAATGCTTCCAAGACGGTCCCATATTAATATAGCTTGTAAGTTAGCAGGATCCATCTAAAAACCTGCGCCAGAAATCCCATAACTCAGAAAAGGAAGTTCCTGTACGGCTAATACACACTTCTCCAGTTTAGCATGCAATCTATTCTCTCTGGGAATACTGTACGTAGTACCTGCCTGACATGTTCAATGTGAGACCCATAATACTGTGAGTATAAAAGAATGTAATTTAAGTAAATAATTGCAAACTTTCCAAAAAGCTGAGAATAAACGTTAGTAACAAAATGTTGGAATACTGCAGGTGTGTTGGTAGGACTGTTTTCCACTCAAACCCCTGTTTGACCCATATCAGATTATAGGCACCCCTAAGGTCAAGTTTAGAGAACCATTTAGCCCTGGCAATCTGATTAAAAAGGTCAGGAATGAGTGGTAGATGATATGGATCACCAACCGTTATTTGATTGAGCTCCCAGAAGTCCAGGCATGGCTGTAATCCACCAACCTTCTTTTTGACAATAAAGATCCTCACTGCTACAGATGCGGAAGACAGCCTCTCTGAAAGCAATGAATCGACTAGGCTCCCTCAAAAATCTTTTAGAAAGAGGTTGTTTGGGTTTTCGAAATTCTAGAGACCATATTAGAATGATCCGGTGTGACGGACTGAGCTTGCTGTTGAACCACCACTTTTAAGTCAGCCAGCTGAAGAGATACATCCTGCATTTAGCTCACAACAGCAGAAACCTGATCCATACTGTAGTGTAGCGAAAAGGTGGGTCAGCTACAATGTCATGGTGTGACTGTAGGATAGCAAATGGGCTCCTATATTGTCCCTCAAGCTAGTGGTCCCTAGCCATCCCTGTCCCCAGGATTATCCCTGATGGTGGGGACGCCTGGATCTCGTTTCTCACTATGCTCCTGAGTAGCACTAATCTGTTAAGTGTATAGGAAGAGCACAAACAAGTCAAATAGAGCAAAACAGAAGCACAGTCACACAACACTTTCATAGGGAAAAACACTAAGGAACAAAAGTGTAGAGTCGATGAGGCAACAAAGTAACATAAAGATGCCAAAGGAAAAGGAAAGGCTTGAAACACCGCTCGCAACAACGCTGGAATAACCACCAGTTAATCAGAATGTGTCCACCTCTCCAGATAGACTAACTATAGCTGGCATAACCAGTATAGCAAAGCCAGCATATATATGTGCTTAAAGGAGATCAATAACCCTAGCCCAGCAAAGATTTATCTCTTGCTAACGTGCCTAGTTGCTGCAGCTCTTTTAGTCGATGTCCAAGTCACTCTGCACTGATCAGAGCTATCAATGGAGTTAGAAGGAAGAGTGTAAGAATCTGTGGATTGCACAAATCCTAACGCTGCCATGACAATTGGTGATACTTGCAAAAACCTTATGACACATATTCTGTAGTTCCTCACCTGGGACCTCACATGTATGGGGTGTCTGCCCCGGTCTAGTTCTTGTACCCTTTATCTCTTCACCATTCTTGGTAACACACCAACTATATCCAGTGCTGCCGTGGAACTGCGATGGACTAAAGTAGCCTTTTTCATCACAGTCAGGTACAAAGGCTCCGAGTAAAGGTTCTGCTGCGCTCAGCACTTTTTTACGTTCTTTTATGCAGGGCATTTCACCTGATAAAACAAATATAGAAGAAGACAATATTTATTTATGACAATATTGCAAAATGAACTTCATCCTGTACTTTCATCAAATATTTCTTGGTCCATGAGGGTTGATGTAGTCCGAGCTTAGATCCTTGTTCTCTGTCATTTCAACATATAATAACAAGGAGCTCAACAATGGGTTTTCATGACATTACACAATTATATGTAATATTATTATAATTGCATATTATATTCCTCATAGATTGTAAGCTTGCGAGCAGGGCCCGCATTCCTCTTGGTATCTGTTATGATCTAAGTGATTATTGTTATGCTGTAATGTTTATTGTCTGTACATGCAAAACAGAAGCCGCGGAGACACCATCACGTGTTTCTCAACGCAAGCAATGACCAGCCAGGTCTTTGTCCGGGAAGGAACAACCACGGGAAGGGCAGTCTCCAATGAAGGAAACCACCTATGCCAAAACATGGTATCCATCCACATACAGCTGTTTCGAGGTATTGCCCCTCATCAGTGTGGAGTAGGAAACTGGCTGGTAGGAGCAATGCCTAGTAAAAAGACTATGAAGAGGAGGATGAATGAACTCATGGAGATCAACATCCGACACTGCGGAGACACCATCACGTGTTTCTCAACGCAGTGATTCTAGCGCACTGCCCCCATCCCTTATGGGAAATATGCAAAACATGCAAAACAGAAGCCGCGGAGACACCATCACGTGTTTCTCAACGCAAGCAATGACCAGCCAGGTCTTTGTCCGGGAAGGAACAACCACAGGAAGGGCAGTCTCCAATGAAGGAAACCACCTATGCCAAAACATGGTATCCATCCACATACAGCTGTTTCGGGGTATTGCCCCTCATCAGTGTGGAGTAGGAAACTGGCTGGTAGGAGCAATGCCTAGTAAAAAGACTATGAAGAGGAGGATGAATGAACTCATGGAGATCAACATCCGACACTGCGGAGACAACATCACGTGTTTCTCAACGCAGTGATTCTAGCGCACTGCCCCCATCCCTTATGGGAAATATGCAAAACATGCAAAACAGAAGCCGCGGAGACACCATCACGTGTTTCTCAACGCAAGCAATGACCAGCCAGGTCTTTGTCCGGGAAGGAACAACCACGGGAAGGGCAGTCTCCAATGAAGGAAACCACCTATGCCAAAACATGGTATCCATCCACATACAGCTGTTTCGGGGTATTGCCCCTCATCAGTGTGGAGTAGGAAACTGGCTGGTAGGAGCAATGCCTAGTAAAAAGACTATGAAGAGGAGGATGAATGAACTCATGGAGATCAACATCCGACACTGCGGAGACACCATCACGTGTTTCGGGTTGAGAAACACGTGATGGTGTCTCCGCAGTGTCGGATGTTGATCTCCATGAGTTCATTCATCCTCCTCTTCATAGTCTTTTTACTAGGCATTGCTCCTACCAGCCAGTTTCCTACTCCACACTGATGAGGGGCAATACCCCGAAACAGCTGTATGTGGATGGATACCATGTTTTGGCATAGGTGGTTTCCTTCATTGGAGACTGCCCTTCCCGTGGTTGTTCCTTCCCGGACAAAGACCTGGCTGGTCATTGCTTGCGTTGAGAAACACGTGATGGTGTCTCCGCGGCTTCTGTTTTGCATGTTTTGCATATTTCCCATAAGGGATGGGGCAGTGCGCTAGAATCACTGCGTTGAGAAACACGTGATGGTGTCTCCGCAGTGTCGGATGTTGATCTCCATGAGTTCATTCATCCTCCTCTTTATTGTCTGTACAAGTCCCCTCTGAAATGTAAAGTGCTGCGGAATATGTCGGCGCTATTGAAATAAAATGTAAAATTATTATAATTTTTTATTATTATTATTATTATAGTGACACTATGTATTATTATCAGTGATAAATCATTATAGTGATGCCGTGTAGTGAGAGTCACTATTACAATATACTGTGGAAGATGGAACAATAGAGTAGATTCTTACCAGAAGCTCCACATGTTTTTGGAGGTTTTCCAGGGAAAGTTCTGGTAGCAAAAATCTCTTCCCCATATTCATCCACGCACCAACAGTAGCCATGGCACTGTAGAGTTCGATAGTTGCCCTTTTCATCACATTCTGGTACAAAAACTGCTGGTGAAGGTTTAGCACTGAGCAGTTTTTGACGTTCCTTCAAGCAGGGAGATTTGTTTGCTAAAATGGATATATGATAAGTAAGATTTGATGAAGACTGAATGATAGAAACACATTACCAGTATTGTACAGTACATATTCATATTTATTGATATAAGTCCTACATGCAACATGGAGTGCAAAGTCCACTAGATAAAATAGACAGCAAAGTTTATTGCAATACATCCAAAGTGGCATGAAACATATACTGATATTGTTAGAATCAACTCAGGTGATAAACAGGCGAGGTATATACACATGAAAACTTAAGAAGAGGCAGAATTAATAACGTTACCAATAGCACATGCATTGGTTACAGGAACTAAAACCTAGAAAGCTTCCGCTAAGCATAGTATACAGAAGATACATCCTTTGCGCACTGCTCCCCATTATACTCCTTGTTCCTGGAGATGTTCTCCTTAAAAGCAATATTTTATACGAAAACCAACAGAGAATATGTGGAACCATAAAAATGTTTGGTAAGGAGTCCAAATATGAATTTCATTCACAGCAGTTAGAGTCAATGATTGATAAAAAAAAGTATGGACCCCAAATGTTACACTCAGGCAACAAGGTTCAGACTCCCTTCAGTATGGCAACGTCTTCCCCTTGTGTTGTTGGCTAATCTATGTTCTAATGGCTGATTCACTCTTCTCTCCCAGTAATAAGCCTCTTGGCTCCCCACTGTATGTCCTCGCTCTCTCTACTTTGCCTGGACAAACTTCAACTGCAGCTCAGACTTTTTACAACTTCCCATGTGTTCCCCCAAAAGCCCTGGGGCAGAACAAATTTTGTAGAAAAGACTACTCACACTCACTTGCTATTTTTTATGCGGAATGTGTTTTTCCCAACCTTAATAACATTGACTTCTGTTACTATTTTATCTGACTTAACTGACTCCCGATTGTAAAGAATAACAACTTATAATAAGTAAGGGTATAACAAGGTGGCACAGGGTGGTAGTCGTGGGAGAGTCTACTTAAAGCAACAGTCCACTAACACTCCGGCCCCTTGCACATGAAACACAAACAGGACAGATGCAACCCCAGGTGATTTACCTCTTCTCCACATTCACTGCAGCATGGGCAATTAGGATCCAGGAACACAGTTATAATCCAACAGGGAAACTATTTATTGTTAGGATAAACGAGGTAGAAAAAGGTAGAAAAACTAGTTGCAGTAAATATGGTAAAACTTCCTGCTCTTTCCCTATTACTCTTCACCACCATATCAGCGGCAACAATGGTGACAGCAACCATAACACAGTCCACAGTGACAGTCCCCATTTCCACTTCTGAGTGCTTACAGTTCTCAGTGGGGCACCATGCAGTCTTGTGCCCACTTCACTGCCCGTGGGCCCGGGGCAGCAGTCTCTGTCACCCTCTAAGGGTCCAGCAAACTCCCAGCCGCAGCTGAGCAACTGCCCTTGGCAAACATGCCCAGGCACTCACTCTGTCCCAGACTGGGATGCAAATATCTCCCAGACGGTGACTCCTTCTGTCCCAAGCGGGGACGCATCTAGGCCCCAGACAGGGGTCCTTTCTGTCCCAGATGGGGACATACACCCTGCGTCAGGCACTCCTGCCTGGACTCTGACTGGAAGCAGGATCTTCCTGCCTTACTGGCTGCTAGTCCAGCCCACACATTAACTCTTTGCTGTCCCTGCCTCTAGCATGTGCATAACAAACACAGCACAATAGTGAAACAAGGCATACACAGCACATTTAACAGTGTAAAACACAAGGGGATAACATTAAGGCATAAGTGGTACATAGCATTACACAACAACAGCAGAACAATAAGATGTTAGCATACAGGTGCACCATCTGGGTACCGCATAAAGTGCACGGGACCAGCACCTAGGAGAGAGGGGAAGCTACGAGGTTCTCCACCACCTCCTTACAAGGGCATAACTAAGCCATTGTAGACAATGAGGTCAAAACACTTATGGAATGGATTAATACCTGTATCTTCACATGTTAGGCGCTTAGTGCCTGGTGGAGTTCTTGTTCCCTCAATCTCTTCACCATTTTCGTTAAGACACCAACAATAACCGGTGCTGCCATGACACTGCTTTGTAACGTAGTTTCCCTTTTCATCACATTTTGGTACAAATGCCCCTATTTTCATTTTTTTTCCACCGAGCACACTCTGGCGATGCCTCATACAAAGGGTATGTTCTATCCAAATAAAAAAACATTGATTAGACAATAAATACTATTCCAATATTAGAGATGATTATGTTTTGTGGTGGATTTAGGATCTACATAATATGTTCTTATGATACTACTGTAAGAAATAAATATCTCCACAGTAATGCAGAGCCAGATGGTGGGGCCTGAGTATGTCTGCCTTACAGCTCCTTCAAAGGTTCTGTCTTGATCTCATTTTTCAGGGCTTCAAACAGAATCTCCGACAGAGACACTGACATGTGGCCTGAACATAATATGAACATAGCCTTGGGTTTAGAGTACATGCTAGATAAGGAAATTGGGTTGTGTTGAATTTTTAACCTTTATGTTAACTTTAATTAATTGCATTACCTTTTTTTAAAAAAAAAAAAATGTTTGTTTTCATTATCCATCTACATGTCGCCAGTACCCCACAACTAGATTACGGGATGCTGATAGGTAGTCATGATGGCAGGGGATCTGCTGAACACCTCGCTGGCCTGTCATGACACTATTCCTGTGAATGCTAGCTTATTGGCTCACTCCCACTTGCGATTAAAACGGATTAAAAATCGGATTGCATTCGTACCAGTTTAATCTTATGCTTTTGTTCTTAATGGTGTTTTTTGCTCCTGCTCTGATCTTATAGTGATTGAACAGGAAAAAAACACAGCATACTGCAATTGCATGCCAAATTCGGATCAAATGCACATGTATAAGTCTATGGGTGCGTGTGAAACATCGCACTGCACTTGGACATCATCTGATTCGATACTCGTGGACGCCGGTAGCAGAGCAGATGGAGGAATTAATTTCTCTGTCTCCTCCGCAGCTGTGCTTTGATCCCCTCATGCGAGAGGACTGGAGCACAGAGCACTCACACTCGGATCACAATTGCAGCAAAGCTAGAGCTGACTGGCATTAGCAGATTGCGTCCGATGCTCTTGCATCAGATGTGATAAGCTAGTGGGACCCCGGGCTATGGCTGGTGTTCATGAAGGACTGTGATTTGTACTACATACAGCAGCACTGTGATATTGAGTATATAATACAAGTGATTTGTAGTGATGAGCGAGTATAATCGTTGCTCGGGTGTCCTCCGAGTATTTTGGCATGCTCGGAGATTTAGTTTTTGTCGTGTCAGCTGCATGATTTGCGACTCCTAGACAGCTTGAATACATGTGTGGAATGCCTGTTTGTTAGGGAATCCCCATAAGTATTCAGCCTGTCTACAAGTTGCAAATCATGCAGTTGAGACAACGAAAACTAAATCTCCGAGCGCACCAAAATACTTGGAGGACACCCGAGCATGCTCGGGAAAACCCGAGCAACTAGCATACTCACTCATCACTAGTGATTTGATGATTGCAGGTTCAAGTCCCCTAAGAAAACTAACAAACAAAATGCAAATAATTGGTTTAAAAACAATTGAATCACCCTTCCTTTGCCCCCATTTAAAATAAAGATCTTATATTGATTTAAAAAGCATACACATATGTGTAGTGCTGCATCTATAAAAGTTTGATCTATCAAAATATAAAATTAATTAACGCCATTGATAGACACTGTGTAGAGTAAAACAATAGAAACGTCAGAATTGCAGTATTCTGGTTGACACAACTCCTCAAAGAATGCTATGAGAAAAGATGAAAATGTAGGATTCATCCCAAAATAATATTAATAAAAATACCAGGTCGCCCTGCAAAAAAAACTCTTCACATAGCTCCATCAAATACAAAATAAAAGAGTGGTAAGTCTTGAAAAATGGCCCCAGAACCAATTATTTTTCTTTTTACGAAATTCTGAATTTTTTTCAACACTTAAATTAAATATAAAAAAACCTATGCAAGTTTAGTATCACCGTACTCATACTGTCCTGCAGAATCATATTTCAAGATCATTTTTCCTGCACTATGAACACCACAAAAAATTCTAACAAACAACAAAAAACAAATTGTGCTTTTTTTGCGCAATACAACCTCTCTGGAATAATTTATTTAATTTTCCAGTACATTATTTGTTAACATAATTGGTTCTGTTAAAAAGTACAACCAGTAGCACAAAACAAGCTCTCAGAATGAAGAGGGAGGGAAAAAGATGAAGGCGCAAAAATGAAAAATCATCCATTTTTTAAGGGCTTAAGTAACACATATACCGTAGGTTCTCCCACCGATCAGCTGATTTGAGGCCTACTGTGCCAAGGAATTGGCACCGCTGCATACATCGTGTTGTCGTCCTGTCTGGTTGTACACGTTGTTCTGCACTCCATTGAAAGGGAAGGCGCTGCAGTAACAATCACATCTACTCTGCAGTGAGATTGGTGGGGTTGGCAGAAGCTGGACCGCCAGTGATTTCATATTGATAACCTCTGCTAAAGAGTCCTGGAATCATAGAATCGCAGAGTTGGAAGGGACCTCCTGGGCCATCTGGTCCATCCCCCTGCTCAAAGCAGGATTCGCTAAATCATCCCAGTCAGATGTCTGTCCAGCCTCTGTTTGAAGACTTCCATTGAAGGAGAACTCACCACTTCTCGTGGCAGCTTGTTCCATTCATTGATCACTCTAACTGTCAAAAAGTTTTTTCTAATATCTAATCTGTGTCTTCTCCCATTCAGTTTCATCCCATTGCTTCTAGTCTTTCCTTGTGCAAATGAGAATAAAGTTGATCCTTCTACAATGTGACAGCCCTTTAGATATTTGTAGACAGCTATTAAGTCTCCTCTCAGTCTTCTCTTTTGCAAACTAAACATTCCCAAATCCTGCAACCTTTCCTCATAAGACAGGGTTTGCAGACCTGTCACCTTTCTGGTCGCTCTTTTCTGAACTTGCTCCAGTTTGTTGATGTCTTTTTTAAAATGTGGTGCCCAAAACTGGACACAATATTCCAGATGAGGTCTGACCAAAGAGGAGTAGAGGGAAATAATGACTTCACGTGATCTAGACTGTATGCTTCTGTTAATACATCCTAGAATTGCATTTGCCTTTTTTGCTGCTGCATCACACTGTTGACTCATATTCAGTCTGTGATCTATTAGTATACCCAAGTCTTTTTCACATGTGCTGTTGCTTAGTCCTATTCCTCCCATTCTGTATATGCTTTTTTCATTTTTATTGCCCAGATGTAGTACTTTGCATTTTTCCCTGTTAAAAACCATTCTGTTAGTTGCTGCCCACTTCTCCAGTTTATTTATATCTTTTTGAATCCTCTCTCTCTTCTCTAGTATTAGCTATCCCTCCTAGCTTTGTGTCATCAGCAAATTTAATCAGTTTACCCTCAATTCCTTCATCTAAATCATTGATAAAGATGTTGAACAATACAGGGCCCAGGACAGAGCCCTGTGGTACCCCACTTGAGACATTCTTCCAGCTGGATGTGCAGCCATTTACGACCACTCTTTGGGTCCGATCGCTAAGCCAGTTATGAATCCACCTAACAGTTGCCTTGTCCATTCCATACTTAGTCATTTTTTCAATAAGGATTGTATGAGATACTTTGTCAAATGCTTTGCTGAAGTCAAGATATACTATATCTACAGCATTTCCTTGATCCACCCAATCAGTGATTCCGTCATAGAAGGAAATTAAGTTAGTCTGACATGACTTATTAGTTACAAACCCATGCTGACTCTGTTTAATCACTTCATTCTTATCCAGGTGCTGACATACATGTTGTTTGATAATTTGCTCAAAGATCTTTCCTGGTATAGAAGTCAGACTCACCGGCCTATAGTTGCCTGGGTCCACCTTCTTCCCCTTTTTGAAGATAGGAACAACATTTGCTCTTCTCCAGTCTTCTGGGACTTCACCTGTTCTCCAAGAATTTTCAAAGATTATGGAGAGGGGTTCAAAAATTTCTTCTGCTATCTCCTTCAGTACTCTGGGGTGTAATTCATGTGGACCTGGAGACTTGAATTCATTTAGGTTAGCTAAGTGTTTCCTCACTATATTTCTGTTTATAGATATCCTGGAATCTTCTATTCCCTTAATGGGACAGTGAAGAACAGTTGATGTTACATTTCCTTTCTGAGAGAAAACAGATGCAAAATAGGAATTTAAAAGTTCGGCCTTCTCAACAGCCTGTCTTACCATTTCATCATTTTCATCCTGTAAAAATCCTATAGCATCTTTGACGTTTCTTTTACTTTTGACATATCCCCAAAATCCTTTATTATTGCTTTTGACATCTCTTGCAAGCCTCAATTCATTGTCAGCTTTAGATAATCTGATTTGTGCCCTTTAAGGCACTGTTGACTTTTCAGTTTGGTTTTTATCAGTTACATATCAACAAAAATAAAGTAGTTATTTCACAGCAATGATTAGAGGTGACAACTAAAGTTATCACTTACCTCTCTCAGAATAAGCTTCAGTCATGATGGGCTTCAAATTAAATGGATGTAATGAAGCTTTGTAAACTTCTTTACTATCGAGAGAAATGGCATCTGCTTCTCCATTCTGAAAAACAATAGGGTCATTACTGATTTCTGAATGATTTGACTTCTTCTATTTGCTTTTGTTAAGAGGGTCTCCGACTATAAGGTGACCACAACAATCCGTAGCGATCAGGTGAATTTATGGGAGAATTCAGCAATAAAGGCTTGATTTTCCTGCAGCACCCCAAGAGGATAGATGAAATATTGCACAGTCATTAAATAAGTGCTGCTCTTTTTAGCCATTCTATGCCTTGGCTAATATATTCCTGAACTGAAGATCTACTCTATTGAACTACCTAGATGGGTTATTTGGAAATAGCATTCTTACACCAGAAAATCTCTTTTATTTGTTGGCCATCATTAACTAGACAGTGAACACAGCAGATACATCAGATATTCACATTTAAGGATTCATTTCTAATAATTAAGGAATCACAATTTCCTCAAGGAAATAAAATAAGTAAAATAAGTGAAGAGTTAATGTATTCATCTACTAAAGAAATGGCAAAGGGTGGTATCCTGTAGTCATCTCTCTAAATGATGACCTGCAAATTGTCTTGTGGGTGACAGCTCAAATTGTTATTGCCAGGGAGGTTTCCACTTAATTTCACATTACAGTAGAAAGTTTTAAGGGGATTAGGCTTGTGCCTGTGAGATTTGCCAATTCTCCTGGGAAATTCATTTTTTTTCCATGAACTTACCAGATGTTCTAGGAGAGTTGAAAATAATAATTTAGCAACTAATTTTTATTTACCCAATATCATCTTTGGCCAGAAAGGAGAGTAGCTATAAAGATGGTCTTTTGCACTGGAGGAATTGTCCTTTTCTGCATCACACAGACAGACCATTCATTTTAATTGTCAATGGACCCTTCTAGCAAGTAGACATTGTCTAAAGTGGACTTCAATGATGATGTACTCACACTGATCGCTCTCACACAGTCCTTGGTGCTGGATTTTTTCACACATGTGAGTAGAATCTCATCCACATGAGAAGAGGTCACCAGATCATTGCACTTTTGTTCTTCAGTATCTGACGTCACACACCAACGTACGTTTCTTCCACTGGGGGCTGCAGAGCTCAGAGCTGAAAAATTGCATATTAAGGGTTAATCAAGGAAATTAAATATTATTCTTAAAAATGAACTGTTCTAATAAATCCAAACCTGATTTATACAGTCATGGCCAAAAGTTTTGAGAATGACACAAATATTAATTTTTACAAAGTCTACTGCTTCATTTTTTCTAATGGCTATTTGCATATACTCCAGAATGTTATAAAGAGTGATCAGCGTAACAGCAATTACTTGCAAAGTCAATATTTGCCTAGAAAATGAACTTTATCCCCAAAACACATTTCAACATCATTGCAGCCCTGCCTTAAAAGGACCAGCTAACATCGTTTCAGTGATTGCTCCATTGACACAGGTGTGGGTGTTGATGAGGACAGGGCTGGAGATCAATCTGTCATGATTAAGTAAGAATGACACCACTGGACACTTTAAAAGGAGGCTGGTGCTTGGCATCATTGTTTCTCTTCTGTTAACCATGGTTATCTCTAAAGAAACACGTGCAGTCATCATTGCACTCCACAAAAATGGCCTAACAGGGAAGAGTATCGCAGCTAGAAAGATTGCACCTCAGTCAACAATCTATTGCATCATCAAGAACTTCAAGGAGAGAGGTTCCCTTGTTGCCAAAAAGGCTCCAGGGTGCCCAAGAAAGACCAGCAAGCGCCAGGACCGTCTCTTAAAAGTATTTCAGCTGTGGGATCAGGCTACCAGCAGTGCAGAGCTTGCTCAGGAATGGCAGCAGGCAGGTGTGAGTGCATCTGCACGCACTGTGAGGTGGAGACTCTTGGAGCAAGGCCTGGTCTCAAGGAGGGCAGCAAAGAAGCCACTTCTCTCCAGAAAAAACATCATGGACAGACTGATATTCTGCAAGAGGTACAGGGAGTGGACTGCTGAGGACTGGGGTAAAGTCATTTTCTCTGATGAATCCCCTTTTCAATTGTTTGGGACATCTGGAAAACGGCTTATTCGGAGAAGACCAGGTGAGCGCTACCACCAGTCTTGTCTTATGCCAACTGTCAAGCATCCTGAAACCATTCATGTGTGGGGTTGCTTCTCAGCCAAGGGAATGGGCTCTCTCTCAGTCTTGCCTAAAAACACAGCCATGAATAAAGAATGGTACCAGAATGTCCTCCGAGAGCAACTTCTCCCAACCGTCCAAGAGCAGTTTGGCGATCAATAATGCCTTTTTCAACATGATGGAGCACCTTGCCATAAAGCAAAGGTGATAACTAAATGGCTCAGGGAACAAAACATAGAGATTTTGGGACCATGGCCTGGAAACTCCCCAGATCTTAATCCCATTGAGAACTTGTGGTCAATCATCAAGAGACAGGTGGACAAACAAAAACCTTCAAATTCAGACAAAATAAAAGCATTGATTTTGCAAGAATGGACTGCTATTAGTCAGGATTTGATCCAGAAGTTGATTGAGAGCATGCCAGGGAGAATTGCAGAGGTCCTGAAGAAGAAGGGTCAACACTGCAAATATTGACTTGCTGCATTAACTCATTCTAACTGTCAATATAACCTTTTGTCACTCATAATATTGTTGCAATTGTATTTCTGTATGTGATAAAAACATCTGACAAACACATAAAAACCAGAGGGCAGCAGATCATGTGAAAATATAATATTTGTGTCATTCTCAAAACTTTTGGCCATGACTGTAGTGTAAGAAGTTCTGATTTTCCTGAATCTGCATTGACCTGATGTCACAGATATGTCAGAAGCTGCAGACAGTCGCACTGCATCTAGCTGCAGAAGGTCTCTGTGTTTGGCTTTGCAGACACCTTCTTAACCCTTCTGACTCTTTGACCTAGTGACTATCTTTCTCCAGCTCTAATTGAACCTGGACCTGGGTGTTTATAGACTCCCAGCCTGCTGTTGTGAATCGCTAGTGATATTTTCAGTTCCCCCTGATGAGGTTTGGAGCTATAGCAGTTAGCTATCTTCCTCTTTGGTGTTGCTGGAGGAGGTCTGTATTACATCTCTGAGTCTACTCAAGATAAGTGTTTCCCTTGTTTGTCTATCGCATCTGTCTTTAGTGGTAGTGGGTATTGACTAATGCATATCCGGTCCTTCCTTAAGCAGGGCTTATTGCCAGGGTCAGGCAGGGATTAGGTTCTTGATCGGTGATAGATGCAGAACCTATATAGGGACATTTTGGGCAGACAGGGTGACTTTAGATCTGCCTAGGGGTCTCCACTCCCCCCTTCATTAGTGTTGGACTCCCTTCCGCTCATCCTTCGTGTTTCACTTAGTCTTTCCTACACTGTGCGTGACATTATCACCGGCCGTGCATATTTAAGGTAAAAAAAACTGACACGTGTGTTTTTTGTGTGTGTTTTTTCGGATATCCTTTTTTTTCCTTTTCTCCCTTGAAATGGATCTGGTCGTAGGGCTGACAGAGCAGCTATGCTGCCTGTCTCTGGAGGTGAATGACCTCTGATATGAGATTCAGCAGCAATGACAGTGGCTGCAGGTTGCTAATGTTGGGATTGCAGTTAGGCCGGTCCAACCTGAACCCAAGGTTGCCCTCCCAGACAGATTTTCCAGAGGAAGAGATATCTTTTTTTGTGTTTAAGGAAGCTTGCAAACTTTATTTTAAACGTCGTTCGCACTTCTCTGGAAATGAAGAGCAACAAGTCGATGTTGTGATTTCTCTACTACACGGAGATCCGCAGTCCTGGGCTTTCTCTTTGCCACAGGATTCGGTTTCTCTCCAGTCTATGAAGGGATTTTTTGTGGCTCTAGCCCTTATCTATCATGACCCTGACCGAGTCACCTTGGCTGAGTCCAGGTTGCGTCGCCTTCAACAGGGGTATCGTTCAGTGGAGACATATAGCTCCGAATTCCCAGGTGGGCAACTGACACTAAGTGGAATGACCCAGCTCTCAGAAGCCAATTTCTTCAGGGTCTCACTGAAAGGCTGAAAGATGCCTTGGCAGTAGAGTTGAGCGAAATGGGTCGAAAAATTTCAAAAGTCGCCGACTTTTGGCAAAGTCGGGTTTCATGAAACGAAACCCGACCCTAGGATGAGGTCGGCCACGAGGTCGGCGACTTACGCACCAAAGTCGCGTTTCAAAAGCTTGTTTTGCGCTCTTTTTCAGCCAATCAGGATCCACGGACACTGTGGGCAACGTGATGACATAGGCACGGGTCACCACCATCTTTCAGAAGGGCATGCAAGTGATTGGCTTGCTTTGGTGGGTGTCACAGGGGGTATAAAAGGGCGTGCACGCCGACCGCCATCTTACTTCTGCCGATCTTAGCATAGGGAGAGGTTGCTGCTGATTCTGTAGGGAGAGTGTTAGGCAGGGAAGAAGAAAAAAAAACTGCTTCTGCTGCTAGCGATTGTGCCTATACAACACACCAGTCACTGTGTGTGCAGTGCAAGGGGAGGCTATATTGTGGTGTATCAGTGGTGTTGGTTGTTGGGCTGCCTTCTAAGGCTTCCTGACAGCTGCATTGCTGTTTACCCACTGCTCTGCAAACTGCTTTTTTAAAAGCAATCCCAATTTTTTTTTTTTGTCCTGCTGAGGTACTGAGCTGCAAACTGCTTTATTAAAAGCAATCCCAATTTTTTTTTTTTGTCCTGCTGAGGTACTGAGCGTGCATTTTTTCACACCATACAGCGGTGTACGCTCCTCACACAGTACCGTGTAACGGCTGTTATCACAGCCACAGTGAAGCTATCTGTGTCACTCTGTGAGAATAAGTCGAGGACATGTTCCGTTCTTACAGACCTGCACTCTAGGGAGATTCCTACTCTGCCCAATTCTACATACACCTTGTAGTTTGTGATACACTAGCCAATTTCTGCCTGTGACATAGCGCTGTGATATTCAGTGGGCCTCACACAATCCAAAAGTGTCCAGTGTCCACAAGTGTCTGCAGAAATTCAAAATCTCCCTTATCCTCTAGTCACTTTGGTCACAGCTGTGCCATCGAGCCTGTGACATAGCGCTCAGATATTCAGTGGGCCTCACACAATCCAAAAGTGTCCAGTGTCTGCAGAAATTCAAAATCTCACTTATCCTCTAGTCACTTTGGTCACAGCTGTGCCATCGAGCCTGTGACATAGCGCTCAGATATTCAGTGGGCCTCACACAATCCAAAAGTGTCCAGTGTCCACAAGTGTCTGCAGAAATTCAAAATCTCACTTATCCTCTAGTCACTTTGGTCACAGCTGTGCCATTGAGCCTGTGACATAGCGCTCAGATATTCAGTGGGCCTCACACAATCCAAAAGTGTCCAGTGTCCACAAGTGTCTGCAGAAATTCAAAATCTCACTTATCCTCTAGTCACTTTGGTCACAGCTGTGCCATCGAGCCTGTGACATAGCGCTCAGATATTCAGTGGGCCTCACACAATCCAAAAGTGTCCAGTGTCCACAAGTGTCTGCAGAAATTCAAAATCTCACTTATCCTCTAGTCACTTTGGTCACAGCTGTGCCATCGAGCCTGTGACATAGCGCTCAGATATTCAGTGGGCCTCACACAATCCAAAAGTGTCCAGTGTCCACAAGTGTCTGCAGAAATTCAAAATCTCACTTATCCTCTAGTCACTTTGGTCACAGCTGTGCCATCGAGCCTGTGACATAGCGCTCAGATATTCAGTGGGCCTCACACAATCCAAAAGTGTCCAGTGTCCACAAGTGTCTGCAGAAATTCAAAATCTCACTTATCCTCTAGTCACTTTGGTCACAGCTGTGCCATCGAGCCTGTGACATAGCGCTCAGATATTCAGTGGGCCTCACACAATCCAAAAGTGTCCAGTGTCCACAAGTGTCTGCAGAAATTCAAAATCTCACTTATCCTCTAGTCACTTTGGCCACAGCTGTGCCATCGAGCCTGTGACATAGCGCTCAGATATTCAGTGGGCCTCACACAATCCAAAAGTGTCCAGTGTCCACAAGTGTCTGCAGAAATTCAAAATCTCACTTATCCTCTAGTCACTTTGGTCACAGCTGTGCCATCGAGCCTGTGACATAGCGCTCAGATATTCAGTGGGCCTCACACAATCCAAAAGTGTCCAGTGTCCACTAGTGTGAGCAGAAATTCAAAATCTCACTTATCCTCTAGTCACTTTGGTCACAGCTGTGCCATCGAGCCTGTGACATAGAGCTCAGATATTCAGTGGGCCTCACACAATCCAAAAGTGTCCAGTGTCCACTAGTGTGAGCAGAAATTCAAAATCTCACTTATCCTCTAGTCACTTTGGTCACAGCTGTGCCATCGAGCCTGTGACATAGCGCTCAGATATTCAGTGGGCCTCACACAATCCAAAAGTGTCCAGTGTCCACAAGTGTCTGCAGAAATTCAAAATCTCACTTATCCTCTAGTCACTTTGGTCACAGCTGTGCCATCGAGCCTGTGACATAGCGCTCAGATATTCAGTGGGCCTCACACAATCCAAAAGTGTCCAGTGTCCACAAGTGTCTGCAGAAATTCAAAATCTCCCTTATCCTCTAGTCACTTTGGTCACAGCTGTGCCATCGAGCCTGTGACATAGCGCTCAGATATTCAGTGGGCCTCACACAATCCAAAAGTGTCCAGTGTCCACTAGTGTGAGCAGAAATTCAAAATCTCACTTATCCTCTAGTCACTTTGGTCACAGCTGTGCCATCGAGCTTGTGACATAGCGCTCAGATATTCAGTGGGCCTCACACAATCCAAAAGTGTCCAGTGTCCACTAGTGTGAGCAGAAATTCAAAATCTCACTTATCCTCTAGTCATTTTGGTCACAGCTGTGCCATCGAGCCTGTGACATAGCGCTCAGATATTCAGTGGGCCTCACACAATCCAAAAGTGTCCAGTGTCCACAAGTGTCTGCAGAAATTCAAAATCTCACTTATCCTCTAGTCACTTTGGTCACAGCTGTGCCATCGAGCCTGTGACATAGAGCTCAGATATTCAGTGGGCCTCACACAATCCAAAAGTGTCCAGTGTCCACAAGTGTCTGCAGAAATTCAAAATCTCACTTATCCTCTAGTCACTTTGTCACAGCTGTGCCATCGAGCCTGTGACATAGCGCTCAGATATTCAGTGGGCCTCACACAATCCAAAAGTGTCCAGTGTCCACAAGTGTTTGCAGAAATTCAAAATCTCACTTATCCTCTAGTCACTTTGGTCACAGCTGTGCCATCGAGCCTGTGACATAGCGCTCAGATATTCAGTGGGCCTCACACAATCCAAAAGTGTCCAGTGTCCACTAGTGTGAGCAGAAATTCAAAATCTCACTTATCCTCTTGTCACTTTGGTCACAGCTGTGCCATCGAGCCTGTGACATAGCGCTCAGATATTCAGTGGGCCTCACACAATCCAAAAGTGTCCAGTGTCCACTAGTGTGAGCAGAAATTCAAAATCTCCCTTGTCCTATAGACACCTTGTACCTTGTTTTACATTACTATATAGTTTGTTGGATTTTGTCTACATTTCTACCAAAAATGAGGAAGGCTGGGGGAAGAGGCCGTGGAATAGGGCGGGGGTTGGCAGCTGGTAATGATGGTGTTGGTGGTGGATCTGATGGTAGTGGCCAGAGCAAAATAGGACCGAATGCAGGAGGTGTTGAGCCTGCGTCATCGTCTGGCTCCATAAGGCTTCGAAGGTTTAGTTTTCTAGGAGTTGGCAAACCGCTTTTAAAGCCAGAGCATCAGGAAAAAGTTTTGTCTTACATTGCTGACTCAGCCTCCAGCTCTATCGCCTCCTCTTCTTCAGTTGTAAAAAGTAAAAGCACTGAGTCGTCATTGGAGGCTCATGTTCATGAACCACACCTTTCCTTGTGTCCTTCACCCCAACCAAGATTGAAGGATGACGCAGGCCATACTACTGATTACTCCATGGAGCTGTTTTCACATACCATGCCTGGATTATCAAGTCAAATGGTGAATTACCCAGGCCAAGATGAATCTGACATGGAGTGCACTGATGCACAGACGCTGATGGATGATTCTGCTGGTACATTCACTCAGAGCACTACATTGTCCTCGCAGTGTACAGAGCCAGATTCTGACCCTGATGAGACTCAGGTGCCCCTTCCCGCACACTATACCACCATATACGGTGACACAGAGGAAGGTGCACATGACATTGAAGAGGAGGTGATGGATGACCCAGTTGTTGACCCAGATTGGCATCCATTGGGGGAAGAGGGTGCTGCTTCCAATAGCTCAGATGAGGAGCATCCACAGCAGACATCGACATCGCAACAGCTGTTATCTGGCAGGCCCGGAGCACTCCAAAGACAGGTTCCAAAAATCAAAAGAGTTGCTGGACAGCTTGTCCAGAGGGTCAAAAGATCACAGCGTGCTAGGCCGCAAAATGTCTGCCAAAGTAGGAAGAGTGCAGTGTGGCACTTTTTTGAACAAAATCCTCATGATCAGGCCAAGGTTATCTGTAAGAAGTGCGCAAAGACCTTTAGCCGAGGGAAAAATCTGAAAAATTTGAATACCAGTTGCATGCTTAGACATTTAAACACCATACACTTGCAAGTGTGGACACAACACCAAACCTCAAGTGCCACATGTGCAACTGATCACAACAAAGGTAGTCAGCAACGCTACATTGTTTCCCCCACTGTAAGCCCACCGGTTAGCACAGCAGCAAATGTTGAGGTGTCGTTGCAAGGCCACAGCAGTCAGGGAATCCCACTGTTATATCAACGAAAGACTGATTCTAGGCCATCAGAAAGAACACCAACTCCATCACCATCATCAACCCTCTCTCAGTCCGCCCTGTCCACTGCTACTTCCACCATATGCAGCTCTCAAGTCCAGCTCACCCTCCCAGACACTATGAGTAGGTCAAGAAAGTACTCAGTCTCTCATCCGCGTACACTAGGTTTGAACGACCACATTGCCAAACTAATCTCGTTTGAGATGATTCCCTTTCGGTTGGTGGAAAGCGCAGCTTTCCGCGAACTCATGGCCTATGCAGTACCACGCTATGACCTACCCAGTCGCCACTTCTTCTCTCGCAAAGCCATCCCAGCCCTCCACCATTATGTGAAAGACCGCATTGTCCATGCACTCAAGCAGTCAGTGAGCGGAAAGGTGCACCTCACAACTGATGCATGGTCCAGTCGGCATGGCCAGGGCCGTTACGTGTCCATCACTGCGCACTGGGTTAATGTGGTGGATGCAGGGTCCACAGGGGACAGCGGTGGTGGGACAGTGCTGCCTAGCCCACGGTATAGGAACAGTTGGCTGTAGGCGTTCGACCCTCCTCCTCCTCCTCCAGAAGCGAAAGCTCGTCCACAGAGCGCAGTCGTACGAGCACTCCATCTGCAGCTGCCACTGTTGCACACGAGGTGTCCCCCTATCGAGCAACTAGTGGAAAGCGTCAGCAGGCTGTGTTGCAGATGATGTGTTTGGGCGACAGACACACCGCCGAGGTGCTGGCCGAGTACTTGAAGTGACAAACTGAGTCATGGCTGGGCAGTGTACATCTTGAGGCAGGCAAGGTAGTTAGTGATAACGGCCGTAATTTTGTGGCAGCCATAGCCCTTTCAAAACTCAGCCACATACCTTGCTTGGCTCACACCTTGAACCTGGTGGTGCAGTGCTTCCTCAAAAATTATCCGGAGTTAACAGCCCTGCTCCAGAAGGTGCGAAGACTGTGCGCGCACATCCGCCGCTCGCCTGTACACTCCGTTCGTATGCAGAAGCTGCAGCGATTGCTCCACCTTCCCAACCACCGCCTCATTATCGACATTGCAACAAGGTGGAACTCCACCCTGCACATGGTGGAGCGGCTGTGCGAGCAGAGGCAGGCCATAATGCATTTGTGGGAGGATACACGGCCAGGCACTTTGAGAGCAGACATGGAGTTGACAGGTGTGCAGTGGTCGAAGCTGAAAGACCTCTGTAAAGTCCTTCAGTGTTTTGAGGAATGCACACGGCTGGTAAGCGCAGACGACGCCATCCTAAGCATGAGCATCGCACTTATGCGTCTGCTCATGCAAACTTTGACGCACCTTAAGGAGCAGGCTTCTGCAGCCAATGTTGATGAGGAGGAAGAGGAGGAGGGAATCCTTGATGACATTCAGCCATTGTCTGCTCAGGGACTTCTCCTGGACGAGGTGGAGGAAGAAGAGGAGGAGGATGATGGGGATGATTACTTAGGAGAGGAGGATGCATCTCGTGGGGCAAGTGAAAATGTTGGCGTGGCAAGGTCTGGTACAGGGTTTGTGCGTGACTCGAGGGATGTGGATTTGCCAGAAAGTGCTCCTCCCACCAGCACTCGCAGTGCATCATTGACACCGGGAACATTGGCCCACATGTCAGATTATGCCTTGCAGATCATAAAAAGGGACCCCCGCATTGCCAAAATGATGAACGATGACGACTACTGGTTGGCCAGCATCCTGGATCCACGCTATAAAGGCAAATTACAAAACATCATGCCACAGGAGAACCTTGACCTAATATTGGCTGGTAAATCGGTTGCTTGAGGCATTCCCAGCACACAGCAGCGGTGATGGTTCTCACACGAGCCGTACGGGCCGGGGTCAGCTTGGCAGAGGTGTTCGTGGTGCACACAGCAGAAGTGGCGTTGGAGACAGGGGTTTCATGACAATGTTGTGGACTGATTTTTCAAGTACCGCTCACACAACTGGTAATACTGCATCGATGGAAAGTGACAGGAGACAGCAGTTGTCAACTATGGTTACAAACTACTTTTCCTCCCATATCGATGTTCTCCCACACAGGTCATTCCCCTTTGACTATTGGGCCGCTAAACTGGACACCTGACCTGAATTGGCACAATATGCCTTACAGGAGCTCGCTTGCCCCGCTGCAAGTGTGCTATCGGAAAGAGTCTTCAGTGCAGCTGGATCAATCCTGACAGAAAAAAGGACCCGTCTGTCAACACAAAATGTGGATGATCTAACCTTCATTAAAATGAACCACGCATGGGTTTCCAAGGATTTTGTCACACCTTCCCCTGATGACACATAGGGTGACAGAAAAATGGCTTGCTTTGGTCCACCTCTTCCTGGGACTTGACCTATTTCACCTTTTGCATCAGCTGAATGTCCAACATCAACATATGCCACTTTCTAAAACTCCCTAACTGTGCTGCCTCCCCCCCATGGCCGGGGTCACCACATAGCGCACGACACCGTGCGAGTGCCGTTGCCCTAGACAGGTGGGTAGGCCGACTCCTGGGCGCGGGCACTGGCACAGGGTACCTCATAGTGTAATCAAGTGTCTCTGACGGTGGTGGTGCACACCCGCCGTCAGACACACCGCCATACTATGAGGGGCCCAGTGCCAGTACCGAAGCCCATGAGTGGGCCCCCCTTGCTTGGGCAGGGCCCCAGCATTTGCAATCTTTACCTCTCCCTGCTCCTCCGCTGTGTAGTCTGGGCCGTCAAATCCATACTGTGCCAGACACCGTTTGAGCCTGCCTCCTGATGTATAGACATATATTTTGAATGTGTACACTATACATACATGTTATTTGGGGATACGGTACCCTTTCTCACCTTTGTGCAATCACGTGCAATCCATACTGGGCCTAACACCGTCTGAGCCTGCCTCCTGATGTATAGACATATATTTTGAATGTGTACGCTATCCATACATGTTATCTGGGGATACAGTACCCTTTCTAACCTTTCTGCAATCACGTACAATCCATACTGGGCCTAACACCGTCTGAGCCTGCCTCCTGATGTATAGACATATATTTTCAATGTGTACGCTATCCATACATGTTATCTGGGGATACGGTACTCTTTCTAACCTTTGTGCAATCACGTGCAATCCATACTGTGCCTGACACCGTTTGAGCCTGCCTCCTGATGTATAGACATATATTTTGAATGTGTACGCTATCCATACATGTTATCTGGGGATACGGTACCCTTTCTCTCCTTTGTGCAATCACGTGCAATCCATACTGGGCCTAACACCGTCTGAGCCTGTCTCCTGATGTATAGACATATATTTTGAATGTGTACACTATCCATACATGTTATCTGGGGATACGGTACCATTTCTCACCTTTGTGCAATCACGTGCAATCCATACTGGGCCTAACACCGTCTGAGCCTGCCTCCTGATGTATAGACATATATTTTGAATGTGTACGCTATCCATACATGTTATCTGGGGATACGGTACCCTTTCTAACCTTTGTGCAATCACGTGCAATCCATACTGGGCCTAACACCGTCTGAGCCTGCCTCCTGATGTATAGACATATATTTTGAATGTGTGCGCTATCCATACATGTTATCTGGGGATACGGTACCCTTTCTAACCTTTGTGCAATCACGTGCAATCCATACTGTGCCTGACACCGTTTGAGCCTGCCTCCTGATGTATAGACATATATTTTGAATGTGTACGCTATCCATACATGTTATCTGGGGATACGGTACCCTTTCTCACCTTTGTGCAATCACCAGCAATCCATACTGGGCCTAACACCATCTGAGCCTGCCTCCTGATGTATAGACATATATTTTGAATGTGTACACTATCCATACATGTTATCTGGGGATACGGTACCCTTTCTCACCTTTGTGCAATCACGTGCAATCCATACTGGGCCTAACACCGTCTGAGCCTGCCTCCTCATGTATAGACATATATTTTGAATGTGTACGCTATCCATACATGTTATCTGGGGATACGGTACCCTTTCTAACCTTTGTGCAATCACGTGCAATCCATACTGGGCCTAACACTGTCTGAGCCTGCCTCCTGATGTATAGACATATATTTTGAATGTGTACGCTATCCATACATGTTATCTGGGGATACGGTACCCTTTCTAACCTTTGTGCAATCACGTGCAATCCATACTGGGCCTAACACAGTCTGAGACTGCCTCCTGATGTATAGACATATATTTTGAATGTGTACGCTATCCATACATGTTATCTGGGGATACGATACCCTTTCTAACCTTTGTGCAATCAAGTGCAATCCATATTGTGCCTGACACAGTTTGAGCCTGCCTCCTGATGTATAGACATATATTTTGAATGTGTACGCTATCCATACATGTTATCTGGGGATACGGTACTATTTCTCACCTTTGTGCAATCACGTGCAATCCATACTGGGCCTAACACCGTCTGAGCCTGCCTCCTGATGTATAGACATATATTTTGAATGTGTGCACTATCCATACATGTTATCTGGGGATACAGTACCCTTTCTCACCTTTGTGCAATCACGTGCAATCCATACTGGGCCTAACACCGTCTGAGCCTGCCTCCTGATGTATAGACATATATTTTGAATGTGTACGCTATCCATACATGTTATCTGGGGATACGGTACCCTTTCTAACCTTTGTGCAATCACGTGCAATCCATACTGGGCCTAACACCGTCTGAGCCTGTCTCCTGATGTATAGACATATATTTTGAATGTGTGCGCTATCCATACATGTTATCTGGGGATACGGTACCCTTTCTAACCTTTGTGCAATCACGTGCAATCCATACTGTGCCTGACACCGTTTGAGCCTGCCTCCTGATGTATAGACATATATTTTGAATGTGTACGCTATCCATACATGTTATCTGGGGATACGGTACCCTTTCTCACCTTTGTGCAATCACGTGCAATCCATACAGGGCCTATCACCGTCTGAGCCTGCCTCCTGATGTATAGACATATATTTTGAATGTGTACACTATCCATACATGTTATCTGGGGATACAGTACCCTTTCTCAGCTTTGTGCAATCACGTGCAATCCATACTGGGCCTAACACCGTCTGAGCCTGCCTCCTGATGTATAGACATATATTTTGAATGTGTTCGCTATCCATACATGTTATCTGGGGATATGGTACCCTTTCTAACCTTTGTGCAATCACGTGCAATCCATACTGGGCCTAACACCGTCTGAGCCTGCCTCCTGATGTATAGACATATATTTTGAATGTGTGCGCTATCCACGCATGTTATCTGGGGATACGGTACCCTTTCTAACCTTTGTGCAATCACGTGCAATCCATACTGGGCCTAACACCGTCTGAGCCTGCCTCCTGATGTATAGACATATATTTTGAATGTGTACGCTATCCATACATGTTATCTGGTGATACGGTACCCTTTCTCACCTTTGTGCAATCACGTGTAATCCATACTGGGCCTAACACTGTCTGAGCCTGCCTCCTGATGTATAGACATATATTTTGAATGTGTACAATATCCATACATGTTATCTGGGGATACGGTACCCTTTCTCACCTTTGTGCAATCACGTGCAATCCATACTGGGCCTAACACCGTCTGAGCCTGCCTCCTGATGTATAGACATAAATTTTGAATGTGTACGCTATCAATACGTGTTATCTGGGGATACGGTACCCTTTCTAACCTTTGTGCAATCGCGTGCAATCCATACTGTGCCTGACACCGTTTGAGCCTGCCTCCTGATGTATAGACATATATTTTGAATGTGTACGCTATCCATACATGTTATCTGGGGATACGGTACCCTTTCTCACCTTTGTGCAATCACGTGCAATCCATACTGGGCCTAACACCATCTGAGCCTGCCTCCTGATGTATAGACATATATTTTGAATGTGTACACTATCCATTCATGTTATCTGGGGATACGGTACCCTTTCTCACCTTTGTGCAATCACGTGCAATCCATACTGGGCCTAACACCGTCTGAGCCTGCCTCCTGATGTATAGACATATATTTTGAATGTGTACGCTATCCATACATGTTATCTGGGGATACGGTACCCTTTCTAACCTTTGTGCAATCACGTGCAATCCATACTGGGCCTAACACCGTCTGAGCCTGCCTCCTGATGTATAGACATATATTTTGAATGTGTGCGCTATCCATACATGTTATCTGGGGATACGGTACCCTTTCTAACCTTTGTGCAATCACGTGCAATCCATACTGTGCCTGACACCGTTTGAGCCTGCCTCCTGATGTATAGACATATATTTTGAATGTGTACGCTATCCATACATGTTATCTGGGGATACGGTACCTTTTCTCACCTTTGTGCAATCACCAGCAATCCATACTGGGCCTAACACCATCTGAGCCTGCCTCCTGATGTATAGACATATATTTTGAATGTGTACACTATCCATACATGTTATCTGGGGATACGGTACCCTTTCTCACCTTTGTGCAATCACGTGCAATCCATACTGGGCCTAACACCGTCTGAGCCTGCCTCCTGATGTATAGACATATATTTTGAATGTGTACGCTATCCATACATGTTATCTGTGGATACGGTACCCTTTCTAACCTTTGTGCAATCACGTGCAATCCATACTGGGCCTAACACTGTCTGAGCCTGCCTCCTGATGTATAGACATATATTTTGAATGTGTACGCTATACATACATGTTATCTGGGGATACGGTACCCTTTCTAACCTTTGTGCAATCACGTGCTATCCATACTGGGACTAACACCGTCTGAGCCTTCCTCCTGATGTATAGACATATAATTTGAATGTGTATGCTATCCATACATGTTATCTGGGGATACGGTACCCTTTCTAACCTTTGTGCAATCACGTGCAATCCATACTGGGCCTAACACCGTCTGAGCCTGCCTCCTGATGTATAGACATATATTTTGAATGTGTACGCTATCCATACATGTTATCTGGGGATACGGTACCCTTTCTAACCTTTGTGCAATCACGTGCAATCCATACTGTGCCTGACACCGTTTGAGCCTGCCTCCTGATGTATAGACATATATTTTGAATGTGTACGCTATCCATACATGTTATCTGGGGATACGGTACCCTTTCTAACCTTTGTGCAATCACGTGCAATCCATACTGTGCCTAACACCGTCTGAGCCTGCCTCCTGATGTATAGACATATATTTTGAATGTGTACGCTATCCATACATGTTATCTGGGGATACGGTACCCTTTCTAACCTTTGTGCAATCACGTGCAATCCATACTGTGCCTGACACCGTTTGAGCCTGCCTCCTGATGTATAGACATATATTTTGAATGTGTACGCTATCCATACATGTTCTCTGGGGATACGGTACTATTTCTCACCTTTGTGCAATCACGTGCAATCCATACTGTGCCTAACACCGTCTGAGCCTGCCTCCTGATGTATAGACATATATTTTGAATGTGTGCACTATCCATACATGTTATCTGGGGATACGGTACCCTTTCTCACCTTTGTGCAATCACGTGCAATCCATACTGGGCCTAACACCATCTGAGCCTGCCTCCTGATGTATAGACATATATTTTGAATGTGTACGCTATCCATACATGTTATCTGGGGATACGGTACCCTTTCTAACCTTTGTGCAATCACGTGCAATCCATACTGGGCCTTACACCGTCTGAGCCTGCCTCCTGATGTATAGACATATATTTTGAATGTGTGCGCTATCCATACATGTTATCTGGGGATACGGTACCCTTTCTAACCTTTGTGCAATCACGTGCAATCCATACTGTGCCTGACACCGTTTGAGCCTGCCTCCTGATGTATAGACATATATTTTGAATGTGTATGCTATCCATACGTGTTATCTGGGGATACGGTACCCTTTCTCACCTTTGTGCAATCACGTGCAATCCAAACTGGGCCTAACACCATCTAAGCCTGCCTCCTGAGGTATAGACATATATTTTGAATGTGTACACTATCCATACATGTTATCTGGGGATACGGTACCCTTTCTCACCTTTGTGCAATCACGTGCAATCCATACTGCGCCTAACACCGTCTGAGCCTGCCTCCTGATGTATAGACATATATTTTGAATGTGTACGCTATCCATACATGTTATCTGGGGATACGGTACCCTTTCTAACCTTTGTGCAATCACGTGCAATCCATACCGGGCCTAACACCGTCTGAGCCTGCCTCCTGATGTATAGACATATATTTTGAATGTGTACGCTATCCTTACATGTTATCTGGGGATACGGTACCCTTTCCAACCTTTGTGCAATCACGTGCAATCCACACTGGGCCTAACACCGTCTGAGCCTGCCTCCTGATGTATAGACATATATTTTGAATGTGTACGCTATCCATACATGTTATCTGGGGATACAGTACCCTTTCTAACCTTTGTGCAATCACGTGCAATCCATACTGGGCCTAACACCGTCTGAGCCTGCCTCCTGATGTATAGACATATATTTTAAATGTGTACTCTATCCATACATGTTATCTGGGGATACGGTACCCTTTCTCACCTTTGTGCAATCACGTACAATCCATACTGGGCCTAACACCGTTTGAGCCTGCCTCCTGATGTATAGACATATATTTTGAATGTGTACACTATCCATACATGTTATCTGGGGATACGGTACCCTTTCTCACCTTTGTGCAATCACGTGCAATCCATACTGGGCCTAACACTGTCTGCGCCTGCCTCCTGATGTATAGACATATATTTTGAATGTGTACACTATCCATACATGTTATCTGGGGATACGGTACCCTTTCTAACCTTTGTGCAATCACGTGCAATCCATACTGTGCCTGACACCGTTTGAGCCTGCCTCCTGATGTATAGACATGTATTTTGAATGTGTACGCTATCTATACATGTTATCTGGTGATACGGTACCCTTTCTAACCTTTGTGCAATCACGAGCAATCCATATTGGGCCTAACACCGTCTGAGCCTGCCTCCTAATGTATAGACATATATTTTGAATGTGTACGCTATCCATACATGTTATCTGGGGATACGGTACCCTTTCTAACCTTTGTGCAATCACGTGCAATCCATACTGGGCCTAACACCGTCTGAGCCTGCCTCCTGATGTATAGGCATATATTTTGAATGTGTACGCTATCCATACATGTTATCTGGGGATACGGTACCCTTTCTAACCTTTGTGCAATCACGTGCAATCCATAATGTGCCTGACACCGTTTGAGCCTGCCTCCTGATGTATAGACATATATTTTGAATGTGTACGCTATCCATACATGTTATCTGGGGATACGGTACTATTTCTCACCTTTGTGCAATCATGTGCAATCCATACTGGGCCTAACACCGTCTGAGCCTGCCTCCTGATGTATAGACATATATTTTGAATGTGTGCACTATCCATACATGTTATCTGGGGATACGTTACCCTTTCTCACCTTTGTGCAATCACGTGCAATCCATACTGGGCCTAACACTGTCTGAGCCTGCCTCCTGATGTATAGACATATATTTTGAATGTGTACGCTATCCATACATGTTATCTGGGGATACGGTACCCTTTCTAACCTTTGTGCAATCACGTGCAATCCATACTGGGCCTAACACCGTCTGAGCCTGCCTCCTGATGTATAGACATATATTTTGAATGTGTGCGCTATCCATACATGTTATCTGGGGATACGGTACCCTTTCTAACCTTTGTGCAATCACGTGCAATCCATACTGTGCCTGACACCGTTTGAGCCTGCCTCCTGATGTATAGACATATATTTTGAATGTGTACGCTATCCATACGTGTTATCTGGGGATACGGTACCCTTTCTCACCTTTGTGCAATCACGTGCAATCCAAACTGGGCCTAACACCGTCTAAGCCTGCCTCCTGATGTATAGACATATATTTTGAATGTGTACACTATCCATACATGTTATCTGGGGATACGGTACCCTTTCTAACCTTTGTGCAATCACGTGCAATCCATACTGGGCCTAACACCATCTGAGCCTGCCTCCTGATGTATAGACATATATTTTGAATGTGTACGCTATCCATACATGTTATCTTGGGATACGGTACCCTTTCTAACCTTTGTGCAATCACGTGCAATCCATACTGGGCCTAACACCGTCTGAGCCTGCCTCCTGATGTATAGACATATATTTTGAATGTGTACGCTATCCATACTTGTTATCTGGGGATACGGTACCCTTTCTAACCTTTGTGCAATCGCGTGCAATCCATACTGTGCCTGACACCATTTGAGCCTGCCTCCTGATGTATAGACATATATTTTGAATGTGTACGCTATCCATACATGTTATCTGGGGATATGGTACCCTTTCTCACCTTTGTGCAATCACGTGCAATCCATACTGGGACTAACACCGTCTGAACCTTCCTCCTGATGTATAGACATATATTTTGAATGTGTACGCTATCCATACATGTTATCTGGGGATACGGTACCCTTTCTAACCTTTGTGCAATCACGTGCAATCCATACTGGGCCTAACACCGTCTGAGCCTGCCTCCTGATGTATAGACATATATTTTGAATGTGTACGCTATCTATACATGTTATCTGGGGATACGGTACCCTTTCTAACCTTTGTGCAATCACGTGCAATCCATACTGTGCCTGACACCGTTTGAGCCTGCCTCCTGATGTATAGACATATATTTTGAATGTGTACGCTATCCATACATGTTATCTGGGTATACGGTACCCTTTCTAACCTTTGTGCAATCACGTGCAATCCATACTGTGCCTAACACCGTCTGAGCCTGCCTCCTGATGTATAGACATATATTTTGAATGTGTACGCTATCCATACATGTTATCTGGGGATACGGTACCCTTTCTAACCTTTGTGCAATCACGTGCAATCCATACTGTGCCTGACACCGTTTGAGCCTGCCTCCTGATGTATAGACATATATTTTGAATGTGTACGCTATCCATACATGTTATCTGGGGATACGGTACTATTTCTCACCTTTGTGCAATCACGTGCAATCCATACTGTGCCTAACACCGTCTGAGCCTGCCTCCTGATGTATAGACATATATTTTGAATGTGTGCACTATCCATACATGTTATCTGGGGATACGGTACCCTTTCTAACCTTTGTGCAATCACGTGCAATCCATACTGGGCCTAACACCGTCTGAGCCTGCCTCCTGATGTATAGACATATATTTTGAATGTGTGCGCTATCCATACATGTTATCTGGGGATACGGTACCCTTTCTAACCTTTGTGCAATCACGTGCAATCCATACTGTGTCTGACACCGTTTGAGCCTGCCTCCTGATGTATAGACATATATTTTGAATGTGTATGCTATCCATACGTGTTATCTGGGGATACGGTACCCTTTCTCACCTTTGTGCAATCACGTGCAATCCAAACTGGGCCTAACACCATCTAAGCCTGCCTCCTGATGTATAGACATATATTTTGAATGTGTACACTATCCATACATGTTATCTGGGGAAACGGTACCCTTTCTCACCTTTGTGCAATCACGTGCAATCCATACTGCGCCTAACACCGTCTGAGCCTGCCTCCTGATGTATAGACATATATTTTGAATGTGTGCGCTATCCATACATGTTATCTGGGGATACGGTACCCTTTCTAACCTTTGTGCAATCACGTGCAATCCATACTGTGCCTAACACCGTCTGAGCCTGCCTCCTGATGTATAGACATATATTTTGAATGTGTACGCTATCCTTACATGTTATCTGGGGATACGGTACCCTTTCTAACCTTTGTGCAATCACGTGCAATCCATACTGGGCCTAACACCGACTGAGCCTGCCTCCTGATGTATAGACATATATTTTGAATGTGTACTCTATCCATACATGTTATCTGGGGATACAGTACCCTTTCTAACCTTTGTGCAATCACGTGCAATCCATACTGGGCCTAACACCGTCTGAGCCTGCCTCCTGATGTATAGACTTATATTTTAAATGTGTACGCTATCCATACATGTTATCTGGGGATACGGTACACTTTCTAACCTTTATGCAATCACGTGCAATCCATACTGTGCCTGACACCGTTTGAGCCTGCCTACTGATGTATAGACATATATTTTGAATGTGTACTCTATCCATACATGTTATCTGGGGATACGTTACCCTTTCTCACCTTTGTGCAATCACGTACAATCCATACTGGGCCTAACACCGTCTGAGCCTGCCTCCTGATGTATAGACATATATTTTGAATGTGTACACTATCCATACATGTTATCTGGGGATACGGTACCCTTTCTCACCTTTGTGCAATCACGTGCAATCCATACTGGGCCTAACACCGTCTGAGCCTGCCTCCTGAAGTATAGACATATATTTTGAATGTGTACACTATCCATACATGTTATCTGGGGATACGGTACCCTTTCTAACCTTTGTGCAATCACGTGCAATCCATACTGTGCCTGACACCATTTGAGCCTGCCTCCTGATGTATAGACATATATTTTGAATGTGTACGCTATCCATACATGTTATCTGGGGATACGGTACCCTTTCTAACCTTTGTGCAATCACGTGCAATCCATACTGGGCCTAACACCATCTGAGCCTGCCTCCTGATGTATAGACATATATTTTGAATGTGTACGCTATCCATACATGTTATCTGGGGATACGGTACCCTTTCTAACCTTTGTGCAATCACGTGCAATCCATACTGTGCCTGACACCGTTTGAGCCTGCCTCCTGATGTATAGACATATATTTTGAATGTGTACGCTATCTATACATGTTATCTGGTGATACGGTACCCTTTCTAACCTTTGTGCAATCACGAGCAATCCATATTGGGCCTAACACCGTCTGAGCCTGCCTCCTAATGTATAGACATATATTTTGAATGTGTACGCTATCCATACATGTTATCTGGGGATACGGTACCCTTTCTAACCTTTGTGCAATCACGTGCAATCCATACTGGGCCTAACACCGTCTGAGCCTGCCTCCTGATGTATAGACATATATTTTGAATGTGTACGCTATCCATACATGTTATCTGGGGATACGGTACCCTTTCTAACCTTTGTGCAATCACGTGCAATCCATACTGGGCCTAACACCGTCTGAGCCTGCCTCCTGATGTATAGACATATATTTTGAATGTGTACGCTATCCATACATGTTATTTGGGGATACGGTACCCTTTCTAACCTTTGTGCAATCACGTGCAATCCATACTGTGCCTGACACCGTTTGAGCCTGCCTCCTGATGTATAGACATATATTTTGAATGTGTACGCTATCCATACATGTTATCTGGGGATACGGTACTATTTCTCACCTTTGTGCAATCACGTGCAATCCATACTGTGCCTAACACCGTCTGAGCCTGCCTCCTGATGTATAGACATATATTTTGAATATGTGCACTATCCATACATGTTATCTGGGGATACGGTACCCTTTCTCACCTTTGTGCAATCACGTGCAATCCATACTGGGCCTAACACCGTCTGAGCCTGCCTCCTGATGTATAGACATATATTTTGAATGTGTACGCTATCCATACATGTTATCTGGGGATACGGTACCCTTTCTAACCTTTGTGCAATCACGTGCAATCCATACTGGGCCTAACACTGTCTGAGCCTGCCTCCTGATGTATAGACATATATTTTGAATGTGTGCGCTATCCATACATGTTATCTGGGGATACGGTACCCTTTCTAACCTTTGTGCAATCACGTGCAATCCGTACTGTGTCTGACACCGTTTGAGCCTGCCTCCTGATGTATAGACATATATTTTGAATGTGTATGCTATCCATACGTGTTATGTGGGGATACGGTACCCTTTCTCACCTTTGTGCAATCACGTGCAATCCAAACTGGGCCTAACACCATCTAAGCCTGCCTCCTGATGTATAGACATATATTTTGAATGTGTACACTATCCATACATGTTATCTGGGGAAACGGTACCCTTTCTCACCTTTGTGCAATCACGTGCAATCCATACTGCGCCTAACACCGTCTGAGCCTGCCTCCTGATGTATAGACATATATTTTGAATGTGTACGCTATCCATACATGTTATCTGGGGATACAGTACCCTTTCTAACCTTTGTGCAATCACGTGCAATCCATACTGGGCCTAACACCGTCTGAGCCTGCCTCCTGATGTATAGACATATATTTTGAATGTGTACGCTATCCTTACATGTTATCTGGGGATACGGTACCCTTTCTAACCTTTGTGCAATCACGTGCAATCCATACTGGGCCTAACACCGACTGAGCCTGCCTCCTGATGTATAGACATATATTTTGAATGTGTACGCTATCCATACATGTTATCTGGGGATACAGTACCCTTTCTAACCTTTGTGCAATCACGTGCAATCCATACTGGGCCTAACACCGTCTGAGCCTGCCTCCTGATGTATAGACATATATTTTAAATGTGTACGCTATCCATACATGTTATCTGGGGATACGGTACACTTTCTAACCTTTATGCAATCACGTGCAATCCATACTGTGCCTGACACCGTTTGAGCCTGCCTACTGATGTATAGACATATATTTTGAATGTGTACTCTATCCATACATGTTATCTGGGGATACGTTACCCTTTCTCACCTTTGTGCAATCACGTACAATCCATACTGGGCCTAACACCGTCTGAGCCTGCCTCCTGATGTATAGACATATATTTTGAATGTGTACACTATCCATACATGTTATCTGGGGATACGGTACCCTTTCTCACCTTTGTGCAATCACGTGCAATCCATACTGGGCCTAACACCGTCTGAGCCTGCCTCCTGATGTATAGACATATATTTTGAATGTGTACACTATCCATACATGTTATCTGGGGATATGGTACCCTTTCTAACCTTTGTGCAATCACGTGCAATCCATACTGTGCCTGACACCATTTGAGCCTGCCTCCTGATGTATAGACATATATTTTGAATGTGTACGCTATCCATACATGTTATCTGGGGATACGGTACCCTTTCTAACCTTTGTGCAATCACGTGCAATCCATACTGGGCCTAACACCATCTGAGCCTGCCTCCTGATGTATAGACATATATTTTGAATGTGTACGCTATCCATACATGTTATCTGGGGATACGGTACCCTTTCTAACCTTTGTGCAATCACGTGCAATCCATACTGTGCCTGACACCGTTTGAGCCTGCCTCCTGATGTATAGACATATATTTTGAATGTGTACGCTATCTATACATGTTATCTGGTGATACGGTACCCTTTCTAACCTTTGTGCAATCACGAGCAATCCATATTGGGCCTAACACCGTCTGAGCCTGCCTCCTAATGTATAGACATATATTTTGAATGTGTACGCTATCCATACATGTTATCTGGGGATACGGTACCCTTTCTAACCTTTGTGCAATCACGTGCAATCCATACTGGGCCTAACACCGTCTGAGCCTGCCTCCTGATGTATAGACATATATTTTGAATGTGTACGCTATCCATACATGTTATCTGGGGATACGGTACCCTTTCTAACCTTTGTGCCATCACGTGCAATCCATACTGGGCCTAACACCGTCTGAGCCTGCCTCCTGATGTATAGACATATATTTTGAATGTGTGCGCTATCCATACATGTTATCTGGGGATACGGTACCCTTTCTAACCTTTGTGCAATCACGTGCAATCCATACTGTGCCTGACACCGTTTGAGCCTGTCTCCTGATGTATAGACATATATTTTGAATGTGTACGCTATCCATACGTGTTATCTGGGGATACGGTACCCTTTCTCACCTTTGTGCAATCACGTGCAATCCAAACTGGGCTTAACACCGTCTAAGCCTGCCTCCTGATGTATAGACATATATTTTGAATGTGTACACTATCCATACATGTTATCTGGGGATACGGTACCCTTTCTAACCTTTGTGCAATCACGTGCAATCCATACTGGGCCTAACAACATCTGAGCCTGCCTCCTGATGTATAGACATATATTTTGAATGTGTACGCTATCCATACATGTTATCTGGGGATACGGTACCCTTTCTAACCTTTGTGCAATCGCGTGCAATCCATACTGTGCCTGACACCATTTGAGCCTGCCTCCTGATGTATAGACATATATTTTGAATGTGTACGCTATTCATACATGTTATCTGGGGATATGGTACCCTTTCTCACCTTTGTGCAATCACGTGCAATCCATACTGGGACTAACACCGTCTGAGCCTTCCTCCTGATGTATAGACATATATTTTGAATGTGTACGCTATCCATACATGTTATCTGGGGATACGGTACCCTTTCTAACCTTTGTGCAATCACGTGCAATCCATACTGGGCCTAACTCCGTCTGAGCCTGCCTCCTGATGTATAGACATATATTTTGAATGTGTACGCTATCCATACATGTTATCTGGGGATACGGTACCCTTTCTAACCTTTGTGCAATCACGTGCAATCCATACTGTGCCTGACACCGTTTGAGCCTGCCTCCTGATGTATAGACATATATTTTGAATGTGTACGCTATCCATACATGTTATCTGGGGATACGGTACCCTTTCTAACCTTTGTGCAATCACGTGCAATCCATACTGTGCCTAACACCGTCTGAGCCTGCCTCCTGATGTATAGACATATATTTTGAATGTGTACGCTATCCATACATGTTATCTGGGGATACGGTACCCTTTCTAACCTTTGTGCAATCACGTGCAATCCATACTGTGCCTGACACCGTTTGAGCCTGCTTCCTGATGTATAGACATATATTTTGAATGTGTACGCTATCCATACATGTTATCTGGGGATACGGTACTATTTCTCACCTTTGTGCAATCACGTGCAATCCATACTGTGCCTAACACCGTCTGAGCCTGCCTCCTGATGTATAGACATATATTTTGAATGTGTGCACTATCCATACATGTTATCTGGGGATACGGTACCCTTTCTCACCTTTGTGCAATCACGTGCAATCCATACTGGGCCTAACACCGTCTGAGCCTGCCTTCTGATGTATAGACATATATTTTGAATGTGTACGCTATCCATACATGTTATCTGGGGATACGGTACCTTTTCTAACCTTTGTGCAATCACGTGCAATCCATACTGGGCCTAACACTGTCTGAGCCTGCCTCCTGATGTATAGACATATATTTTGAATGTGTGCGCTATCCATACATGTTATCTGGGGATACGGTACCCTTTCTAACCTTTGTGCAATCACGTGCAATCCATACTGTGCCTGTCACCGTTTGAGCCTGCCTCCTGATGTATTGACATATATTTTGAATGTGTATGCTATCCATACGTGTTATCTGGGGATACGGTACCCTTTCTCACCTTTGTGCAATCACGTGCAATCCAAACTGGGCCTAACACCATCTAAGCCTGCCTCCTGATGTATAGACATATATTTTGAATGTGTACACTATCCATACATGTTATCTGGGGATACGGTACCCTTTCTCACCTTTGTGCAATCACGTGCAATCCATACTGCTCCTAACACCGTCTGAGCCTGCCTCCTGATGTATAGACATATATTTTGAATGTGTACGCTATCCATACATGTTATCTGGGGATACGGTACCCTTTCTAACCTTTGTGCAATCACGTGCAATCCATACTGGGCCTAACACCGTCTGAGCCTGCCTCCTGATGTATAGACATATATTTTGAATGTGTACGCTATCCTTACATGTTATCTGGGGATACGGTCCCCTTTCTAACCTTTGTGCAATCACGTGCAATCCATACTGGGCCTAACACCGACTGAGCCTGCCTCCTGATGTATAGACATATATTTTGAATGTGTACGCTATCCATACATGTTATCTGGGGATACAGTACCCTTTCTAACCTTTGTGCAATCACGTGCAATCCATACTGGGCCTAACACCGTCTGAGCCTGCCTCCTGATGTATAGACATATATTTTAAATGTGTACGCTATCCATACATGTTATCTGGGGATACGGTACACTTTCTAACCTTTATGCAATCACGTGCAATCCATACTGTGCCTGACACCGTTTGAGCCTGCCTCCTGATGTATAGACATATATTTTGAATGTGTACTCTATCCATACATGTTATCTGGGGATACGGTACCCTTTCTCACCTTTGTGCAATCACGTACAATCCATACTGGGCCTAACACCGTCTGAGCCTGCCTCCTGATGTATAGACATATATTTTGAATGTGTACACTATCCATACATGTTATCTGGGGATACGGTACCCTTTCTCACCTTTGTGCAATCACGTGCAATCCATACTGGGCCTAACTCCGTCTGAGCCTGCCTCCTGATGTATAGACATATATTTTGAATGTGTACACTATCCATACATGTTATCTGGGGATACGGTACCCTTTCTAACCTTTGTGCAATCACGTGCAATCCATACTGTGCCTGACACCGTTTGAGCCTGCCTCCTGATGTATAGACATATATTTTGAATGTGTACGCTATCCATACATGTTATCTGGGGATACGGTACCCTTTCTAACCTTTGTGCAATCACGTGCAATCCATACTGGGCCTAACACCATCTGAGCCTGCCTCCTGATGTATAGACATATATTTTGAATGTGTGCGCTATCCATACATGTTATCTGGGGATACGGTACCCTTTCTAACCTTTGTGCAATCACGTGCAATCCATACTGTGCCTGACACCGTTTGAGCCTGCCTCCTGATGTATTGACATATATTTTGAATGTGTATGCTATCCATACGTGTTATCTGGGGATACGGTACCCTTTCTCACCTTTGTGCAATCACGTGCAATCCAAACTGGGCCTAACACCATCTAAGCCTGCCTCCTGATGTATAGACATATATTTTGAATGTGTACACTATCCATACATGTTATCTGGGGATACGGTACCCTTTCTCACCTTTGTGCAATCACGTGCAATCCATACTGCTCCTAACACCGTCTGAGCCTGCCTCCTGATGTATAGACATATATTTTGAATGTGTACGCTATCCATACATGTTATCTGGGGATACGGTACCCTTTCTAACCTTTGTGCAATCACGTGCAATCCATACTGGGCCTAACACCGTCTGAGCCTGCCTCCTGATGTATAGACATATATTTTGAATGTGTACGCTATCCTTACATGTTATCTGGGGATACGGTCCCCTTTCTAACCTTTGTGCAATCACGTGCAATCCATACTGGGCCTAACACCGACTGAGCCTGCCTCCTGATGTATAGACATATATTTTGAATGTGTACGCTATCCATACATGTTATCTGGGGATACAGTACCCTTTCTAACCTTTGTGCAATCACGTGCAATCCATACTGGGCCTAACACCGTCTGAGCCTGCCTCCTGATGTATAGACATATATTTTAAATGTGTACGCTATCCATACATGTTATCTGGGGATACGGTACACTTTCTAACCTTTATGCAATCACGTGCAATCCATACTGTGCCTGACACCGTTTGAGCCTGCCTCCTGATGTATAGACATATATTTTGAATGTGTACTCTATCCATACATGTTATCTGGGGATACGGTACCCTTTCTCACCTTTGTGCAATCACGTACAATCCATACTGGGCCTAACACCGTCTGAGCCTGCCTCCTGATGTATAGACATATATTTTGAATGTGTACACTATCCATACATGTTATCTGGGGATACGGTACCCTTTCTCACCTTTGTGCAATCACGTGCAATCCATACTGGGCCTAACTCCGTCTGAGCCTGCCTCCTGATGTATAGACATATATTTTGAATGTGTACACTATCCATACATGTTATCTGGGGATACGGTACCCTTTCTAACCTTTGTGCAATCACGTGCAATCCATACTGTGCCTGACACCGTTTGAGCCTGCCTCCTGATGTATAGACATATATTTTGAATGTGTACGCTATCCATACATGTTATCTGGGGATACGGTACCCTTTCTAACCTTTGTGCAATCACGTGCAATCCATACTGGGCCTAACACCATCTGAGCCTGCCTCCTGATGTATAGACATATATTTTGAATGTGTGCGCTATCCATACATGTTATCTGGGGATACGGTACCCTTTCTAACCTTTGTGCAATCACGTGCAATCCATACTGTGCCTGACACCGTTTGAGCCTGTCTCCTGATGTATAGACATATATTTTGAATGTGTACGCTATCCATACGTGTTATCTGGGGATACGGTACCCTTTCTCACCTTTGTGCAATCACGTGCAATCCAAACTGGGCCTAACACCGTCTAAGCCTGCCTCCTGATGTATAGACATATATTTTGAATGTGTACACTATCCTTACATGTTATCTGGGGATACGGTACCCTTTCTAACCTTTGTGCAATCACGTGCAATCCATACTGGGCCTAACACCATCTGAGCCTGCCTCCTGATGTATAGACATATATTTTGAATGTGTACGCTATCCATACATGTTATCTGGGGATACGGTACCCTTTCTAACCTTTGTGCAATCGCGTGCAATCCATACTGTGCCTGACACCATTTGAGCCTGCCTCCTGATGTATAGACATATATTTTGAATGTGTACGCTATCCATACATGTTATCTGGGGATATGGTACCCTTTCTCACCTTTGTGCAATCACGTGCAATCCATACTGGGACTAACACCGTCTGAGCCTTCCTCCTGATGTATAGACATATATTTTGAATGTGTACGCTATCCATACATGTTATCTGGGGATACGGTACCCTTTCTAACCTTTGTGCAGTCACGTGCAATCCATACTGGGCCTAACACCGTCTGAGCCTGCCTCCTGATGTATAGACATATATTTTGAATGTGTACGCTATCCATACATGTTATCTGGGGATACGGTACCCTTTCTAACCTTTGTGCAATCACGTGCAATCCATACTGTGCCTGACACCGTTTGAGCCTGCCTCCTGATGTATAGACATATATTTTGAATGTGTACGCTATCCATACATGTTATCTGGGGATACGGTACCCTTTCTAACCTTTGTGCAATCACGTGCAATCCATACTGTGCCTAACACCGTCTGAGCCTGCCTCCTGATGTATAGACATATATTTTGAATGTGTACGCTATCCATACATGTTATCTGGGGATACGGTACCCTTTCTAACCTTTGTGCAATCACGTGCAATCCATACTGTGCCTGACACCGTTTGAGCCTGCCTCCTGATGTATAGACATATATTTTGAATGTGTACGCTATCCATACATGTTATCTGGGGATACGGTACTATTTCTCACCTTTGTGCAATCACGTGCAATCCATACTGTGCCTAACACCGTCTGAGCCTGCCTCCTGATGTATAGACATATATTTTGAATGTGTGCACTATCCATACATGTTATCTGGGGATACGGTACCCTTTCTCACCTTTGTGCAATCACGTGCAATCCATACTGGGCCTAACACCGTCTGAGCCTGCCTCCTGATGTATAGACATATATTTTGAATGTGTACGCTATCCATACATGTTATCTGGGGATACGGTACCCTTTCTAACCTTTGTGCAATCACGTGCAATCCATACTGGGCCTAACACCGTCTGAGCCTGCCTCCTGATGTATAGACATATATTTTGAATGTGTGCGCTATCCATACATGTTATCTGGGGATACGGTACCCTTTCTAACCTTTGTGCAATCACGTGCAATCCATACTGTGCCTGACACCGTTTGAGCCTGCCTCCTGATGTATAGTCATATATTTTGAATGTGTATGCTATCCATACGTGTTATCTGGGGATACGGTACCCTTTCTCACCTTTGTGCAATCACGTGCAATCCAAACTGGGCCTAACACCATCTAAGCCTGCCTCCTGATGTATAGACATATATTTTGAATGTGTACACTATCCATACATGTTATCTGGGGATACGGTACCCTTTCTCACCTTTGTGCAATCACGTGCAATCCATACTGCGCCTAACACCGTCTGAGCCTGCCTCCTGATGTATAGACATATATTTTGAATGTGTACGCTATCCATACATGTTATCTGGGGATACGGTACCCTTTCTAACCTTTGTGCAATCACGTGCAATCCATACTGGGCCTAACACCGTCTGAGCCTGCCTCCTGATGTATAGACATATATTTTGAATGTGTACGCTATCCTTACATGTTATCTGGGGATACGGTCCCCTTTCTAACCTTTGTGCAATCACGTGCAATCCATACTGGGCCTAACACCGACTGAGCCTGCCTCCTGATGTATAGACATATATTTTGAATGTGTACGCTATCCATACATGTTATCTGGGGATACAGTACCCTTTCTAACCTTTGTGCAATCACGTGCAATCCATACTGGGCCTAACACCGTCTGAGCCTGCCTCCTGATGTATAGACATATATTTTAAATGTGTACGCTATCCATACATGTTATCTGGGGATACGGTACACTTTCTAACCTTTATGCAATCACGTGCAATCCATACTGTGCCTGACACCGTTTGAGCCTGCCTCCTGATGTATAGACATATATTTTGAATGTGTACTCTATCCATACATGTTATCTGGGGATACGGTACCCTTTCTCACCTTTGTGCAATCACGTACAATCCATACTGGGCCTAACACCGTCTGAGCCTGCCTCCTGATGTATAGACATATATTTTGAATGTGTACACTATCCATACATGTTATCTGGGGATACGGTACCCTTTCTCACCTTTGTGCAATCACGTGCAATCCATACTGGGCCTAACTCCGTCTGAGCCTGCCTCCTGATGTATAGACATATATTTTGAATGTGTACACTATCCATACATGTTATCTGGGGATACGGTACCCTTTCTAACCTTTGTGCAATCACGTGCAATCCATACTGTGCCTGACACCGTTTGAGCCTGCCTCCTGATGTATAGACATATATTTTGAATGTGTACGCTATCCATACATGTTATCTGGGGATACGGTACCCTTTCTAACCTTTGTGCAATCACGTGCAATCCATACTGGGCCTAACACCATCTGAGCCTGCCTCCTGATGTATAGACATATATTTTGAATGTGTACGCTATCCATACATGTTATCTGGGGATACGGTACCCTTTCTAACCTTTGTGCAATCACGTGCAATCCATACTGTGCCTGACACCGTTTGAGCCTGCCTCCTGATGTATAGACATATATTTTGAATGTGTACGCTATCTATACATGTTATCTGGTGATACGGTACCCTTTCTAACCTTTGTGCAATCACGAGCAATCCATATTGGGCCTAACACGGTCTGAGCCTGCCTCCTAATGTATAGACATATATTTTGAATGTGTACGCTATCCATACATGTTATCTGGGGATACGGTACCCTTTCTTACCTCTCTGCAATCACGTGCAATCCATACTGGGCCTAACACCGTCTGAGCCTGCCTCCTGATGTATAGACATCTATTTTGAATGTGTACGCTATCCATACATGTTATCTGGGGATACGGTACCCTTTCTAACCTTTGTGCAATCACGTGCAATCCATACTGTGCCTGACACCGTTTGAGCCTGCCTCCTGATGTATAGACATATATTTTGAATGTGTACGCTATCCATACATGTTATCTGGGGATACGGTACTATTTCTCACCTTTGTGCAATCATGTGCAATCCATACTGGGCCTAACACCGTTTGAGCCTGCCTCCTGATGTATAGACATATATTTTGAATGTGTGCACTATCCATACATGTTATCTGGGGATACGTTACCCTTTCTCACCTTTGTGCAATCACGTGCAATCCATACTGGGCCTAACACTGTCTGAGCCTGCCTCCTGATGTATAGACATATATTTTGAATGTGTACGCTATCCATACATGTTATCTGGGGATACGGTACCCTTTCTAACCTTTGTGCAATCACGTGCAATCCATACTGGGCCTAACACCGTCTGAGCCTGCCTCCTGATGTATAGACATATATTTTGAATGTGTGCGCTATCCATACATGTTATCTGGGGATACGGTACCCTTTCTAACCTTTGTGCAATCACGTGCAATCCATACTGTGCCTGACACCGTTTTAGCCTGCCTCCTGATGTATAGACATATATTTTGAATGTGTACGCTATCCATACGTGTTATCTGGGGATACGGTACCCTTTCTCACCTTTGTGCAATCACGTGCAATCCAAACTGGGCCTAACACCGTCTAAGCCTGCCTCCTGATGTATAGACATATATTTTGAATGTGTACACTATCCATACATGTTATCTGGGGATACGGTACCCTTTCTCACGTTTGTGCAATCACGTGCAATCCATACTGGGCCTAACACCGTCTGAGCCTGCCTCCTGATGTATAGACATATATTTTGAATGTGTACGCTATCCATACATGTTATCTGGGGATACGGTACCCTTTCTAACCTTTGTGCAATCACGTGCAATCCATACTGGGCCTAACACCGTCTGAGCCTGCCTCCTGATGTATAGACATATATTTTGAATGTGTGCGCTATCCATACATGTTATCTGGGGATACGGTACCCTTTCTAACCTTTGTGCAATCACGTGCAATCCATACTGTGCCTGACACCGTTTGAGCCTGCCTCCTGATGTATAGACATATATTTTGAATGTGTATGCTATCCATACGTGTTATCTGGGGATACGGTACCCTTTCTCACCTTTGTGCAATCACGTGCAATCCAAACTGGGCCTAACACCATCTAAGCCTGCCTCCTGATGTATAGACATATATTTTGAATGTGTACACTATCCATACATGTTATCTGGGGATACGGTACCCTTTCTCACCTTTGTGCAATCACGTGCAATCCATACTGCGCCTAACACCGTCTGAGCCTGCCTCCTGATGTATAGACATATATTTTGAATGTGTACGCTATCCATACATGTTATCTGGGGATACGGTACCCTTTCTAACCTTTGTGCAATCACGTGCAATCCATACTGGGCCTAACACCGTCTGAGCCTGCCTCCTGATGTATAGACATATATTTTGAATGTGTACGCTATCCTTACATGTTATCTGGGGATACGGTCCCCTTTCTAACCTTTGTGCAATCACGTGCAATCCATACTGGGCCTAACACCGACTGAGCCTGCCTCCTGATGTATAGACATATAATTTGAATGTGTACGCTATCCATACATGTTATCTGGGGATACAGTACCCTTTCTAACCTTTGTGCAATCACGTGCAATCCATACTGGGCCTAACACCGTCTGAGCCTGCCTCCTGATGTATAGACATATATTTTAAATGTGTACGCTATCCATACATGTTATCTGGGGATACGGTACACTTTCTAACCTTTATGCAATCACGTGCAATCCATACTGTGCCTGACACCGTTTGAGCCTGCCTCCTGATGTATAGACATATATTTTGAATGTGTACTCTATCCATACATGTTATCTGGGGATACGGTACCCTTTCTCACCTTTGTGCAATCACGTACAATCCATACTGGGCCTAACACCGTCTGAGCCTGCCTCCTGATGTATAGACATATATTTTGAATGTGTACACTATCCATACATGTTATCTGGGGATACGGTACCCTTTCTCACCTTTGTGCAATCACGTGCAATCCATACTGGGCCTAACACCGTCTGAGCCTGCCTCCTGATGTATAGACATATATTTTGAATGTGTACACTATCCATACATGTTATCTGGGGATACGGTACCCTTTCTAACCTTTGTGCAATCACGTGCAATCCATACTGTGCCTGACACCGTTTGAGCCTGCCTCCTGATGTATAGACATATATTTTGAATGTGTACGCTATCCATACATGTTATCTGGGGATACGGTACCCTTTCTAACCTTTGTGCAATCACGTGCAATCCATATTGGGCCTAACACCATCTGAGCCTGCCTCCTGATGTATAGACATATATTTTGAATGTGTACGCTATCCATACATGTTATCTGGGGATACGGTACCCTTTCTAATCTTTGTGCAATCACGTGCAATCCATACTGTGCCTGACACCGTTTGAGCCTGCCTCCTGATGTATAGACATATATTTTGAATGTGTACGCTATCTATACATGTTATCTGGTGATACGGTACCCTTTCTAACCTTTGTGCAATCACGAGCAATTCATATTGGTCCTAACACCGTCTGAGCCTGCCTCCTAATGTATAGACATATATTTTGAATGTGTACGCTATCCATACATGTTATCTGGGGATACGGTACCCTTTCTAACCTTTCTGCAATCACGTGCAATCCATACTGGGCCTAACACCGTCTGAGCCTTCCTCCTGATGTATAGACATATATTTTGAATGTGTACGCTATCCATACATGTTATCTGGGGATACGGTACCCTTTCTAACCTTTGTGCAATCATGTGCAATCCATACTGTGCCTGACACCGTTTGAGCCTGCCTCCTGATGTATAGACATATATTTTGAATGTGTACGCTATCCATACATGTTATCTGGGGATACGGTACTATTTCTCACCTTTGTGCAATCATGTGCAATCCATACTGGGCCTAACACCGTTTGAGCCTGCCTCCTGATGTATAGACATATATTTTGAATGTGTGCACTATCCATACATGTTATCTGGGGATACGTTACCCTTTCTCACCTTTGTGCAATCACGTGCAATCCATACTGGGCCTAACACTGTCTGAGCCTGCCTCCTGATGTATAGACATATATTTTGAATGTGTACGCTATCCATACATGTTATCTGGGGATACGGTACCCTTTCTAACCTTTGTGCAATCACGTGCAATGCATACTGGGCCTAACACCGTCTGAGCCTGCCTCCTGATGTATAGACATATATTTTGAATGTGTGCGCTATCCATACATGTTATCTGGGGATACGGTACCCTTTCTAACCTTTGTGCAATCACGTGCAATCCATACTGTGCCTGACACCGTTTGAGCCTGCCTCCTGATGTATAGACATATATTTTGAATGTGTACACTATCCATACATGTTATCTGGGGATACGGTACCCTTTCTAACCTTTGTGCAATCACGTGCAATCCATACTGGGCCTAACACCGTCTGAGCCTGCCTCCTGATGTATAGACATATATTTTGAATGTGTACGCTATCCATACATGTTATCTGGGGATACAGTACCCTTTCTAACCTTTGTGCAATCACGTGCAATCCATACTGGGCCTAACACCGTCTGAGCCTGCCTCCTGATGTATAGACATATATTTTGAATGTGTACGCTATCCATACATGTTATCTGGGGATACGGTACCCTTTCTAACCTTTGTGCAATCACGTGCAAACCATACTGTGCCTGACACCGTTTGAGCCTGCCTCCTGATGTATAGACATATATTTTGTATGTGTACTCTATCCATACATGTTATCTGGGGATACGGTACCCTTTCTCACCTTTGTGCAATCACGTACAATCCATACTGGGCCTAACACCGTCTGAGCCTGCCTCCTGATGTATACACATATATTTTGAATGTGTACGCTATCCATACATGTTATCTGGGGATACGGTACCCTTTCTAACCTTTGTGCAATCACGTGCAATCCATACTGGGCCTAACACCGTCTGAGCCTGCCTCCTGATGTATAGACATATATTTTGAATGTGTACGCTATCCATACATGTTATCTTGGGATACGGTACCCTTTCTAACCTTTGTGCAATCACGTGCAATCCATACTGGGCCTAACACCGTCTGAGCCTGCCTCCTGATGTATAGACATATATTTTGAATGTGTACGCTATCCATACATGTTATCTGGGGATACGGTACCCTTTCTAACCTTTGTGCAATCGCGTGCAATCCATACTGTGCCTGACACCATTTGAGCCTGCCTCCTGATGTATAGACATATATTTTGAATGTGTACGCTATCCATACATGTTATCTGGGGATATGGTACCCTTTCTCACCTTTGTGCAATCACGTGCAATCCATACTGGGCCTAACACCGTCTGAGCCTGCCTCCTGATGTATAGACATATATTTTGAATGTGTACACTATCCATACATGTTATCTGGGGATACGGTACCCTTTCTCACCTTTGTGCAAACACGTGCAATCCATACTGGGCCTAACACCGTCTGAGCCTGCCTCCTGATGTATAGACATATATTTTGAATGTGTACGCTATCCATACATGTTATCTGGGGATACGGTACCCTTTCTAACCTTTGTGCAATCGCGTGCAATCCATACTGTGCCTGACACCGTTTGAGCCTGCCTCCTGATGTATAGACATATATTTTGAATGTGTACGCTATCCATACATGTTATCTGGGGATACGGTACCCTTTCTCACCTTTGTGCAATCACGTGCAATCCATACTGGGCCTAACACCGTCTGAGCCTGCCTCCTGATGTATAGACATATATTTTGAATGTGTACACTATCCATACATGTTATCTGGGGATACGGTACCCTTTCTCACCTTTGTGCAATCACGTGCAATCAATACTGGGCCTAACACCGTCTGAGCCTGCCTCCTGATGTATAGACATATATTTTGAATGTGTACGCTATCCATACATGTTATCTGGGGATACGGTACCCTTTCTAACCTTTGTGCAATCACGTGCAATCCATACTGGGCCTAACACCGTCTGAGCCTGCCTCCTGATGTATAGACATATATTTTGAATGTGTGCGCTATCCATGCATGTTATCTGGGGATACGGTACCCTTTCTAACCTTTGTGCAATCACGTGCAATCCATACTGGGCCTAACACCGTCTGAGCCTGCCTCCTTATGTATAGACATATATTTTGAATGTGTACGCTATCCATACATGTTATCTGGGAATACGGTACCATTTCTAACCTTTGTGCAATCACGTGCAATCCATACTGTGCCTTACACCGTTTGAGCCTGCCTCCTGATGTATAGACATATATTTTGAATGTGTACGCTATCCATACATGTTATCTGGGGATACGGTACCCTTTCTCACCTTTGTGCAATCACCAGCAATCCATACTGGGCCTAACACCGTCTGAGCCTGCCTCCTGATGTATAGACATATATTTTGAATGTGTACACTATCCATACATGTTATCTGGGGATACGGTACCCTTTCTCACCTTTGTGCAATCACGTGCAATCCATACTGGCCTAACACCGTCTGAGCCTGCCTCCTGATGTATAGACATATATTTTGAATGTGTACGCTATCCATACATGTTATCTGGGGATACGGTACCCTTTCTAACCTTTGTGCAATCACGTGCAATCCATACTGGGCCTAACACCGTCTGAGCCTACCTCCTGATGTATAGACATATATTTTGAATGTGTACACTATCCATACATGTTATCTGGGGATACGGTACCCTTTCTAACCTTTGTGCAATCACGTGCAATCCATACTGGGCCTAACACCATCTGAGCCTGCCTCCTGATGTATAGACATATATTTTGAATGTGTACGCTATCCATACATGTTATCTGGGGATACGGTACCCTTTCTAACCTTTGTGCAATCACGTGCAATCCATACTGGGCCTAACACCGTCTGAGCCTGCCTCCTGATGTATAGACATATATTTTGAATGTGTACGCTATCCATACATGTTATCTGGGGATACGGTACCCTTTCTAACCTTTGTGCAATCGCGTGCAATCCATACTGTGCCTGACACCATTTGAGCCTGCCTCCTGATGTATAGACATATATTTTGAATGTGTACGCTATCCATACATGTTATCTGGGGATACGGTACCCTTTCTCACCTTTGTGCAATCACGTGCAATCCATACTGGGCCTAACACCGTCTGAGCCTGCCTCCTGATGTATAGACATATATTTTGAATGTGTACACTATCCATACATGTTTTCTGGGTATACGGTACCCTTTCTAACCTTTGTGCAATCACGTGCAATCCATACTGGGCCTAACACCGTCTGAGCCTGCCTCCTGATGTATAGACATATATTTTGAATGTGTACGCTATCCATACATGTTATCTGGGGATACGGTACCCTTTCTCACCTTTGTGCAATCACGTGCAATCCATACTGGGCCTAACACCGTCTGAGCCTGCCTCCTGATGTATAGACATATATTTTGAATGTGTACACTATCCATACATGTTATCTGGGGATACGGTACCCTTTCTAACCTTTGTGCAATCACGTGCAATCCATACTGGGCCTAACACCGTCTGAGCCTGCCTCCTGATGTATAGACATCTATTTTGAATGTGTACGCTATCCATACATGTTATCTGGGGATACAGTACCCTTTCTAACCTTTGTGCAATCACGTGCAATCCATACTGGGCCTAACACCGTCTGAGCCTGCCTCCTGATGTATAGACATATATTTTCAATGTGTACGCTATCCATACATGTTATCTGGGGATACGGTACCTTTTCTAACCTTTGTGCAATCACGTGCAATCCATACTGGGCCTAACACCGTCTGAGCCTGCCTCCTGATGTATAGACATATATTTTGAATGTGTACGCTATCCATACATGTTATCTGGGGATACGGTACCCTTTCTCACCTTTGTGCAATCACGTGCAATCCATACCGGGCCTAACACCGTCTGAGCTTGCCTCCTGATGTATAGACATATATTTTGAATGTGTACGCTATCCATACATGTTATCTGGGGATACGGTACCCTTTCTAACCTTTGTGCAATCACTTGCAATCCATACTGTGCCTGACACCGTTTGAGCCTGCCTCCTGATGTATAGACATATATTTTGAATGTGTACGCTATCCATACATGTTATCTGGGGATACGGTACTATTTCTCACCTTTGTGCAATCATGTGCAATCCATACTGGGCCTAACACCGTTTGAGCCTGCCTCCTGATGTATAGACATATATTTTGAATGTGTGCACTATCCATACATGTTATCTGGGGATACGTTACCCTTTCTCACCTTTGTGCAATCACGTGCAATCCATACTGGGCCTAACACTGTCTGAGGCTGCCTCCTGATGTATAGACATATATTTTGAATGTGTACGCTATCCATACATGTTATCTGGGGATACGGTACCCTTTCTAACCTTTGTGCAATCACGTGCAATCCATACTGGGCCTAACACCGTCTGAGCCTGCCTCCTGATGTATAGACATATATTTTGAATGTGTGCGCTATCCATACATGTTATCTGGGGATACGGTACCCTTTCTAACCTTTGTGCAATCACGTGCAATCCATACTGTGCCTGACACCGTTTGAGCCTGCCTCCTGATGTATAGACATATATTTTGAATGTGTACACTATCCATACATGTTATCTGGGGATACGGTACCCTTTCTAACCTTTGTGCAATCACGTGCAATCCATACTGGGCCTAACACCGTCTGAGCCTGCCTCCTGATGTATAGACATATATTTTGAATGTGTACGCTATCCATACATGTTATCTGGGGATACAGTACCCTTTCTAACCTTTGTGCAATCACGTGCAATCCATACTGGGCCTAACACCGTCTGAGCCTGCCTCCTGATGTATAGACATATATTTTGAATGTGTACGCTATCCATACATGTTATCTGGGGATACGGTACCCTTTCTAACCTTTGTGCAATCACGTGCAAACCATACTGTGCCTGACACTGTTTGAGCCTGCCTCCTGATGTATAGACATATATTTTGTATGTGTACTCTATCCATACATGTTATCTGGGGATACGGTACCCTTTCTCACCTTTGTGCAATCACGTACAATCCATACTGGGCCTAACACCGTCTGAGCCTGCCTCCTGATGTATACACATATATTTTGAATGTGTACGCTATCCATACATGTTATCTGGGGATACGGTACCCTTTCTAACCTTTGTGCAATCACGTGCAATCCATACTGGGCCTAACACCGTCTGAGCCTGCCTCCTGATGTATAGACATATATTTTGAATGTGTACGCTATCCATACATGTTATCTTGGGATACGGTACCCTTTCTAACCTTTGTGCAATCACGTGCAATCCATACTGGGCCTAACACCGTCTGAGCCTGCCTCCTGATGTATAGACATATATTTTGAATGTGTACGCTATCCATACATGTTATCTGGGGATACGGTACCCTTTCTAACCTTTGTGCAATCGCGTGCAATCCATACTGTGCCTGACACCATTTGAGCCTGCCTCCTGATGTATAGACATATATTTTGAATGTGTACGCTATCCATACATGTTATCTGGGGATATGGTACCCTTTCTCACCTTTGTGCAATCACGTGCAATCCATACTGGGCCTAACACCGTCTGAGCCTGCCTCCTGATGTATAGACATATATTTTGAATGTGTACACTATCCATACATGTTATCTGGGGATACGGTACCCTTTCTCACCTTTGTGCAAACACGTGCAATCCATACTGGGCCTAACACCGTCTGAGCCTGCCTCCTGATGTATAGACATATATTTTGAATGTGTACGCTATCCATACATGTTATCTGGGGATACGGTACCCTTTCTAACCTTTGTGCAATCACGTGCAATCCATACTGGGCCTAACACCGTCTGAGCCTGCCTCCTGATGTATAGACATATATTTTGAATGTGTACGCTATCCATACATGTTATCTTGGGATACGGTACCCTTTCTAACCTTTGTGCAATCACGTGCAATCCATACTGGGCCTAACACCGTCTGAGCCTGCCTCCTGATGTATAGACATATATTTTGAATGTGTACGCTATCCATACATGTTATCTGGGGATACGGTACCCTTTCTAACCTTTGTGCAATCGCGTGCAATCCATACTGTGCCTGACACCATTTGAGCCTGCCTCCTGATGTATAGACATATATTTTGAATGTGTACGCTATCCATACATGTTATCTGGGGATATGGTACCCTTTCTCACCTTTGTGCAATCACGTGCAATCCATACTGGGCCTAACACCGTCTGAGCCTGCCTCCTGATGTATAGACATATATTTTGAATGTGTACACTATCCATACATGTTATCAGGGGATACGGTACCCTTTCTCACCTTTGTGCAATCACGTGCAATCAATACTGGGCCTAACACCGTCTGAGCCTGCCTCCTGATGTATAGACATATATTTTGAATGTGTACGCTATCCATACATGTTATCTGGGGATACGGTACCCTTTCTAACCTTTGTGCAATCACGTGCAATCCATACTGGGCCTAACACCGTCTGAGCCTGCCTCCTGATGTATAGACATATATTTTGAATGTGTGCGCTATCCATGCATGTTATCTGGGGATACGGTACCCTTTCTAACCTTTGTGCAATCACGTGCAATCCATACTGGGCCTAACACCGTCTGAGCCTGCCTCCTTATGTATAGACATATATTTTGAATGTGTACGCTATCCATACATGTTATCTGGGAATACGGTACCATTTCTAACCTTTGTGCAATCACGTGCAATCCATACTGTGCCTTACACCGTTTGAGCCTGCCTCCTGATGTATAGACATATATTTTGAATGTGTACGCTATCCATACATGTTATCTGGGGATACGGTACCCTTTCTCACCTTTGTGCAATCACCAGCAATCCATACTGGGCCTAACACCGTCTGAGCCTGCCTCCTGATGTATAGACATATATTTTGAATGTGTACACTATCCATACATGTTATCTGGGGATACGGTACCCTTTCTCACCTTTGTGCAATCACGTGCAATCCATACTGGCCTAACACTGTCTGAGCCTGCCTCCTGATGTATAGACATATATTTTGAATGTGTACGCTATCCATACATGTTATCTGGGGATACGGTACCCTTTCTAACCTTTGTGCAATCACGTGCAATCCATACTGGGCCTAACACCGTCTGAGCCTACCTCCTGATGTATAGACATATATTTTGAATGTGTACGCTATCCATACATGTTATCTGGGGATACGGTACCCTTTCTAACCTTTGTGCAATCACGTGCAATCCATACTGGGCCTAACACCATCTGAGCCTGCCTCCTGATGTATAGACATATATTTTGAATGTGTACGCTATCCATACATGTTATCTGGGGATACGGTACCCTTTCTAACCTTTGTGCAATCACGTGCAATCAATACTGGGCCTAACACCGTCTGAGACTGCCTCCTGATGTATAGACATATATTTTGAATGTGTACGCTATCCATACATGTTATCTGGGGATACGGTACCCTTTCTAACCTTTGTGCAATCACGTGCAATCCATACTGGGCCTAACACCGTCTGAGCCTGCCTCCTGATGTATAGACATATATTTTGAATGTGTACGCTATCCATACATGTTATCTGGGGATACGGTACCCTTTCTAACCTTTGTGCAATCGCGTGCAATCCATACTGTGCCTGACACCATTTGAGCCTGCCTCCTGATGTATAGACATATATTTTGAATGTGTACGCTATCCATACATGTTATCTGGGGATACGGTACCCTTTCTCACCTTTGTGCAATCACGTGCAATCCATACTGGGCCTAACACCGTCTGAGCCTGCCTCCTGATGTATAGACATATATTTTGAATGTGTACACTATCCATACATGTTTTCTGGGTATACGGTACCCTTTCTAACCTTTGTGCAATCACGTGCAATCCATACTGGGCCTAACACCGTCTGAGCCTGCCTCCTGATGTATAGACATATATTTTGAATGTGTACGCTATCCATACATGTTATCTGGGGATACGGTACCCTTTCTCACCTTTGTGCAATCACGTGCAATCCATACTAGGCCTAACTCCGTCTGAGCCTGCCTCCTGATGTATAGACATATATTTTGAATGTGTACACTATCCATACATGTTATCTGGGGATACGGTACCCTTTCTAACCTTTGTGCAATCACGTGCAATCCATACTGGGCCTAACACCGTCTGAGCCTGCCTCCTGATGTATAGACATATATTTTGAATGTGTACGCTATCCATACATGTTATCTGGGGATACAGTACCCTTTCTAACCTTTGTGCAATCACGTGCAATCCATACTGGGCCTAACACCGTCTGAGCCTGCCTCCTGATGTATAGACATATATTTTGAATGTGTACGCTATCCATACATGTTATCTGGGGATACGGTACCTTTTCTAACCTTTGTGCAATCACGTGCAATCCATACTGGGCCTAACACCGTCTGAGCCTGCCTCCTGATGTATAGACATATATTTTGAATGTGTACACTATCCATACATGTTATCTGGGGATACGGTACCCTTTCTCACCTTTGTGCAATCACGTGCAATCCATACCGGGCCTAACACCGTCTGAGCTTGCCTCCTGATGTATAGACATATATTTTGAATGTGTACGCTATCCATACATGTTATCTGGGGATACGGTACCCTTTCTAACCTTTGTGCAATCACGTGCAATCCATACTGTGCCTAACACCGTCTGAGCCTGCCTCCTGATGTATAGACATATATTTTGAATGTGTACGCTATCCATACATGTTATCTGGGGATACGGTACCCTTTCTAACCTTTGTGCAATCACGTGCAATCCATACTGGGCCTAACACCGTCTGAGCCTGCCTCCTGATGTATAGACATATTTTTTGAATGTGTACGCTATCCATACATGTTATCTGGGGATACGGTACCCTTTCTAACTTTTGTGCAATCACGTGCAATCCATACTGGGCCTAACACCGTCTGAGCCTGCCTCCTGATGTATAGACATATATTTTGAATGTGTACGCTATCCATACATGTTATCTGGGGATACGGTACCCTTTCTAACCTTTGTGCAATCACGTGCAATCCATACTGGGCCTAACACCGTCTGAGCCTGCCTCCTGATGTATAGACATATATTTTGAATGTGTACGCTATCCATACATGTTATCTGGGGATACGGTACCCTTTCTAACCTTTGTGCAATCACGTGCAATCCATACTGGGCCTAACACCGTCTGAGCCTGCCTCCTGATGTATAGACATATATTTTGAATGTGTACGCTATCCATACATGTTATCTGGGGATACGGTACCCTTTCTCACCTTTGCGCAATCACGTGTAATCCATACTGGGCGTGAGAACGGCTGGCGAGCTGTTAAGCAAGCTACAGCACCTGTGGTTTGCATACGTCAGTTTTTCATTTTTTCAGGAATGACGGTTAGGCCTAATTCCGGAACTGCGGTTGACCTGCACTTACTGGGAAATCATTGTTCGCGGGTAATAATTGTAATCAGTGATCCCCATCACTAACGTTGTTCAGCGGGTTATCTGCACCTGTAAGCGACAAACGCTGGCCTTTTCAGTGTAGCGCACATGCAGCCACGGACATGTAAGGGCATGACACACCAGTTATTGGCCAATCTCATGTGCCAGAGCCTCACGTGTCCCTCTAGTAAGCCGGACTCGGACCGCGGGGCATGACGGAGTCTCGTTCGTTAACGGAATTAAGCTTGCAATGTGTGCATCTGTTCTGTAGCTGGCATGGTTGAGGTTTCCCAGGTGGAGTCGAATTTAACCATAGGCTCCACTCCTGGTGGTGCCCTTCTGGACATTCCTTTAAGGTTCAGCTTTGCAACCATACTGCCCACGTAAAACAAACACTTTGCCTTCATGAACGCTGTTTGGAGGGTCATGACTCGTGGGAATAACGCCGCCCAATCAGTTAACCTGCTAGAGAGATCCTTCGTTGCTCCCAAGCATGACATCACACTCCCTAAGAAGAAGGTAATGCCACTGTGGCGACCGTACTCCTGGGGGCGACACAAGTGCACTGATGCCCAGCCACTGCTCGATGAATCTGCTGGTACATTGACCCAGACCACTACATTCCCCTCGCACGCTACACGGCCTGAATCTGACCCTGATGAAACTCAGGTTACCCTTCCCATATACAGTTCCATCTTACACGGTGACAAAGAGGAAGCTGCAGATGAAAGTGCAGGTTCGGCCCACCCGCCATCAGACACACCACCGTACTATCAGGGGCCCTGTGCCAGTGCCGTCGCCAACGAGTGGGCCCCCCTGCTTGCTCAGGATCACAGCACTTGCAAGGTTGAAATACTGTGCAGTGAGATGGAAGATGGGGACGACGAGGAGTCCAGACAAGTACAGGGATTCCCTAGCGAGGAGACTTATTTGATTGTTTTCAATGTTGGGACAGCAATTTTTGGGGAGCTCTATACTCTGGAGAATGATAGATGGGGCCCACCATACACTGGAACATTCCAAAGGTGGACATCAGACACTGGAGCAGCATTTACAGGGCCCATTATACACTAGAGCATTAGAAATGGGGCCCATTATGTTTGGAGCATTATTTGGGCCCATAAGACAGTGGAGCTTCATCCATGGGGACCAACATATACTGTAGCATTATGTGGAGCTCATCATATACTGTTTCAAACATTATATGGTACCAATGATTCTGTATGGAGAAATAGATGGGCCTCGTCATGAGATGTAAAAAGTGAAGTATTTTTCATTGTACTATACCGCTATTTCTCTGCCGTATCGGAGCATGATGAGTTGTGGTATGTGTTAAAGGGGCGCTCTTTCGCCCAGGGCACATGAAAACCTGGAGCCAGCCCTCCCCCCCACAACTGTAGCCAAATAACCCCCATTTTTCAGTGCGTAACTTGTATTATGAAGTTAATTAAGGTTGACAAGCTTAAGTAAGAAGAATTGATGCTTTTGGCATTCAAATGGGCACTGTTGGTGTGTTTCCTGTCCTCCTCTCACTGCCGACTTTTATTCCCCATTGACTTACATTGGGTTTCGTGTTTCGGTACGACCCCGACTTTTCCCTATAATCGGACGATCTTGCTCGACCCGACTTTTGGAAAAGTCGGGTTTCACGAAACGAAACGAGACCCTAAAAAACCAAAAGTCGCTCAACTCTACTTGGCAGTGTTTGAAATCTGAGTTAATGGAGGCCGCTATGTCATTAACACTTGGTAGTCTTGAGTGAAATAATCAGGGGGTGCATCTATCATCATCCTGCTGTTCCTGTTTGTCCTGACAGCAGAGGTGGTGCTGAAGAGCAAAACCAAGGAGATTTCTGTGTTTGTTCACAATGGAGCTAGAGTCAGCATGGTTGATGCTGAGTTTGCCAGAACTCACGGGCTAGCTTGCTGTATTTTAACTAAGCCCATTCCCATCTATGCCATTAACTCAGCGCCACTTGTACAAAATTCTCTCACTCAAATTATACAGAATATAACACTGAGGGTGGAGTCAGTTCATTCTGAAATAATTCCTTACTATGTCCTGGATGGTCTTCCCACCCCAATTATATTGGGTCTTCCTTGGTTGATGAAACATAATCCGTTGGTGGATTGGCAAGCCAGGAAGATCATTGAGTGGGGGGATTACTGCCATGAGAACTGTTTAAATATTTCCCTTTCTACAGTCTCTATAGAAACCTTACCCAGATTTTTGTCAGGGTTTAAGGACGGTTCCTCTGAGAGGGGGTGCGATGATTTGCCTCCTCCTTGTGAATATGACTGTCCTATTAACCTGACCCCCAGAGCTAAACTACCAAACTCCATACTATATAATCTTTCTAGTCCTGAGAGACAAGTCATGAAGGATTTCATTGCAGAGAGGTTTGAGAATGTACATGTGGCTCCCCCAGGAGTATGGTCGCCACAGTGGCTTTGCCTTCCTCCAGGGGAGGGTAATGCCAGGCTTGGAGGCAATGACGGGTCTCTCTCGCAGTCAATCTATGCATGCAACACAGTTCCACTCCAGGCCAGCAGGGGGAACTCTGAACCGGAATTAAGGGGAGGAGTGCTCTCTGAGGGCCAAGAGGAAGGAGTGAGGAGTTAGTCTGCAGAGGGTGAAGTGTTCAGACGTGTGGAAGGAGCACTGAGATAGAGCTGAGAGGAAGAGCTCATCTCCCGTAAGAGCGCATGGACTGTAGCCTGGTCTCCACGGCTGTATGGACACTGATGGTCCTACAGCAGACACCAGAGGAGTAGAAGGCTGTAAATTCAATACTCCCATCCAGGGCCGGCTCCAGGTTTTTGAGGGCTCCCGGCGAAATAGTCTCAGTGGGCCCCCCTTGAACACATACCACGATTCATGATGCACAAATACAGCAGAGAAATATAGGTCAGCCGCCAGTGGCTACACATCAGGTGCCAACTACCAGAAAGCAATGACCACACATCAGGTGCCAACTACCAGAAAGCAGTGACCACACATCAGGTGCCAACTACCAGAAAGCAGTGACCACACATCAGGTGTCAACTGCCAGAAAGCAGTGACCACACATCAGGTGCCAACTGCCAGAAAGCAGTGACCACACATCAGGTGCCAACTACCAAGCAGTGACCACACATCAGGGTTGCCCTGGAATATGGGAATGGTCACGTGCAATAATTTTATTATAGTCGATGCGCACTTGGTGCAGATTTCCCTTATGGGTTTCTGTGCTGAATATTGGCAGTGTACATGGTTCTGCAATTGTGTCCACTTTCTGCTTAACCTTTAGCGGGTTTGCTTTCGTCATATTTCCGCCAGTATGGAAGGTTGGTAACATCTGTTTCGGCAGCTTCCTAGCATAGGCGCTTCTCCATCAGTGAACGTGGCATCGACTGCACGTACCACAGTGAGGTGCTTGTGACTAATGTCTAATGGTGTATATTCAAACTGAAGGGTAATTGACCTGTGAGGCAGATTTGTGCGGATATAGGAGAAAATCCCTGATAAAATCCGCATGTGACACACTGGGAATGGATTTTACTGCAGATACGTCGTGGAAAATCTTCTGCCAGTCCCAACAAGTCTCCCACAGACCTTAGTGTGGCGGGCATGCTGCCAGGCAGAAATAAAGGCTCCACAGAGCATGAACATCGTCAGTGTGTTTCTCTGGTAGTGGGAAAGTGAGGAATGCAGGGAACTCTGAGGAGAGTTTGCCACAACTGATATTTGTGAGACGTGGGGGAGACACCCTTGTTGCGGTGGGCCCGTCACATACCTGCAGTGCCTCCCTGACACTGGCGGCTCCGGACCACACTGCAGCCTGGCGGGTGGTAGGCAGGTCAGGAGATGTGTATAGACTCTCGCCGTCGCCGGTGTCCGGTCGCCACCCAGCTCCCTCCATGTGCCTGCGTCCTCCTTCCACCCTGTCCTGTTTCCGCCTCGTCACTCCCTCCCTGCGGGCCGCGGCACACGTGACAAGAGACAGGGGAGGGGAGCTCTCCCACCAATCAAAGGAAGACACTCCGGGGCTGCTGGACTGTGATTGGCTAAGGCGCACGTCTCCTGCCGGAGCCACTGAATCAGATTAGGTCGCATTCCCCAGCAGCCAGACAGCGTGTGTGGGCCCTTCCGTCGCGCCAGGGCCCCGGCACTTGCCCGGGTACGTCAGGTGCTGACGCCGGGCCTGCTCGCATCTAAGACTTGAGGGCACAACAGCAACACTGATAGTGAGCTGGGACTTAGAAGTGAGGAGTCCCTGGAACAGGCTACAGCTGTTTGTCGTTCAAGTAGAGTTCTTGGGAACATCTGACAGGAGGAACTTCAGTGTAACTCGGTACTGGAGATCCCTCAAATAAGCGCTAAGAAGGAGACTGCACAGCCCATCTGCTGAGAGAGAATCCCTGAGTTGCTTCCAGGCAAGCCTGCTCCGGTACCATCTGTAATCAGGACCCTGGACTGCATTTACCAAGTAAAGGTACAGAAATTGCACCCCGCTGTGTCTTGTCTGCTTCCTACCTTTCAGGCACCGCTACATCCCCGTACCAACCACATCTACACTGCCCTGGGACTACAGCTTCACCTGGGGGAGCTTTTACATCTTTACTGCACCATACCATCGTTCCCAGCGGATCTGCATGCAGCGTCGACTTAACACCTCCTTTGCCGAGCACCACAGGTGACGTCACGAACTATTCATCTAACTACATTCCACCATTCCCATTTTCCTATTACTTGGGCGCCCAGGGCCACGGTCCGGGTCACTGTTGCTGTGACACATCCTGCTGATACCGGCCCGGTACCGAGTACCCCACAGCCCTGGGAGGGCGACCCAACTTGGCGTCACAAACAGGATTACGGAGCCCGGTATCCCCGGGTCCTGTGCTATAGACTGTGTGTGAAATTGGCGCCAATTGCCGCCATTGCCGCCCTGCTTGGCGCGTGCGGGAAGAAAAAGGGGCAGGCCTTCGTGGGCGGAGCCTGCAACAGAGCGCGAAGAAGTGAAGTGTCGAGCAAGAAGAGAGGACAGCGCGCGAGAAGGGGAGGAGCTGAGGCCTACAGCCCGTAGCATCAGGCCTGCGAAGCGGCCGCTGATGAGCTCACACAACCCCCCGGCCCTGGCTAATTTTAACTAGGGGGGAGAGAATGTCTGTGCCAAGCAGCAATGTAGCGGCGGATGCCGTCGCCAACCCAGCAGCGCCGCAAGGAGTAGCGTCCGCCGCAGCGGTCCCCATAATGCTGCTGTCTATGCCCTACCTTCCGGGAGAGCCTGGCTACCGCAATACTCGGGTGAGTCACATACCCTGAATGAATTTAAAGAGAGACTGTGCAGTTTGTTTAAAGTATACCCTCTGTCTGAAAGCCAGAAAGTGAATATCCTGATTGGACAGCTAACGGGTGCAGCACAGAAAGAGGTGAAAGCCTGGCACGACACTGATAAAGACTGTTGCAAAGATCCTGGCCAAGCAGAGAAGCACCTTTGACACTCGCACTGCAGCTGAAATCAAGATGAGGTTCTTTGGCTGTAAACAGAAGGCGCAGGATAGTATAAGGGACTATGCTCTCAACCTGCAGGAGGCGCTGCGAGCAGTTAAGCAAGTTGATCCTGACAGTGTGAAGGAGGAAGATAAACTGTTAAAGGAGCAGTTCATTGAAGGACTTCTATCCAGTACACACAGAGGACAGTTGCGCATCATAACCCTGCAAGACCCTGATCTGGACTTTGCTGATTTTAAGGACAGGGCTATACGGGTACTGCAGGAACCCACTGACAGCTGTCCAGTGCCCCTGAGGCACCCAGCGATCACCTACCACCAGGAAGCAATGTCTTTCCCTTCCATCCCTGTGGAGGCTGATGCACACACTCTGGATAAAGATCCAACTGAAGAGCTGCGTCTTCAGGTCCAGGAGTTGACCAAAGGAATGGCTGCGCTTACTAAAACCGTGCAGTCACTGCAAGTGTCCTCCAAGGAAAAGATCCAGCTGGCTTCCAGTCCACAGGATGTCCCGTGGCTCCGGAAGAGGAGAGCTCCGCCACTCCGAGGGAGGAACAATGATTGCTATGACCAGGACAGACGTCCCATCTGTCGTCGCTGTTATAAGGCAGGTCATCTTGCAAGATTCTGTCCTTTAAACGAGCAACCCCTGGGGCAGAGGGCCAACCCCCAGGAATAGGATCCCCAGGCCCAAAGAACTGGAGAGCCAAGTATGTTGGAGGGAGACCAATCCTTCCAGTGGTGATTGACGGTATCCCCATGAACGCTCTGCTGGACACTGGCTCTCAGGTGACCACTATGCCATACATTCTTTACAAGAGGTATTGGGCTGATTCTGAACTTACCCGTGGCCCAACTGATGAACTGACAGTAGTTGCCAGTAATGGTCAGTCTTTGCCGCAGATTGGATGTAAAGAGATTACTGTTAAAGTGGGTCGGGTAGAGTTAAAATCTCAAAGTCTGATAGTTGTGGATATTGATCGACGTGAATGTAATCTCATGATGACTCTTGGTACAAATGTAATTGAAAACTGTCTTTCCGAGGTTATTGTCTTGTTGCAATAGGTGGCTGAGACTGCTGGTTCCAGTGAACAACGAGTCCTGCAGAAGGAGATCAGAGCCCTGATGCAAAGACAACAGGTAGAACTCTCTGGCGGAGAAATTGGCAGTGTCAGAGTGACTGATCCCTTCCCCATTGCAATACCCCCCAGGTGTGAAATGTTGATTTGGTGTCGGGCAGCTATAGGTCTCAGAGGGAGAGATTACCAGGCATGGGTAGAACCAGTATACTCCGATAGCAGGCCCACTGTCCTGACAGCCAGAGGGGTGGTTGATGTACGAAAAGGGAGAGTGCCTGTACGCCTCTTGAATTGTGGGGAGGAGGAGGCCACAATACCTCGGTACGCCACAGTTGCTAAGCTGCTCACTGTTAATAACAACTCATTGCAGGCAGCAGAGCCCTTGGTCTCATCCGACCAGGTGGAGGACAATGGCTCTGTGAAGCAGCCAGAGGAGTGGTGTCAGCAACTGCAGGTGGGAACTGACTCTACACCCTCATACCAGAAAAATGGGGTTTACAGAGTGACACAAGAATATGAGAGGGTATTCAGCAAACACCCACTAGATTTTGGGCAGGCAAAAGGGGTTCAACATCAAATCCCCACTGGAGATCATCCACCCATTAAAGAAAGGTACCGGCCTATACCCCCAACACAATACCAATGTGCTAAGATTATGTTGAGAGAGATGAAGGAAGCTGGGGATATCAGAGACAGTTGTAGCCCATGGGCAGCTCCCATAGTTTTTGTAAAGAAAAAGGATGGTACCATGAGAATGTGTGTTGATTACAGGAAAATTAACAGCATTACACATAAAGACGCCTACCCATTACCTAGAATTGAGGAATCATTAGGTGCACTTAAAACTGCCAACTACTTTTCCACCTTGGATCTCACTAGTGGGTATTGGCAGGTTCCCGTGGCAGAGGCAGACAAGGAGAAAACAGCATTTACCACTCCAATGGGTCTCTGTGAGTTCAGCTATATGCCATTCGGGCTCTGCACTGCTCCAGGAACATTTCAACGGCTGATGGAGTGCTGCCTGGGACACATGAACTTTGAGACGGTCCTGTTGTACCTGGATGATGTCATTGTTTTCTCCAAAACCTATGAAGATCATCTGGAACACCTGGCTGTTTGAAGCTTTGTCCAATTTTGGCCTGAAGGTGAAGCCTTACAAATGCCACCTCCTGAAGCCCAAGGTACAGTACCTCGGTCATGTGGTCAGTGCAGAAGGTGTGGCACCAGATCCTGACAAGGTCACAGTCATCTGGGACTGGCTGAAGCCCAGCAACCTTCATGAAGTACGCCAATTCCTTGGACTGATAGGCTACTACCGAAGATTCATCAAAGGCTTTACTGAAATAGCCACCCCTATGCAAAATCTTCTGGTGGGGCAGTCCAAGAAGACCAAACAGAAAAATTCCACCTTTGAATGGACTGAAGAGTTGGAGAGATCCTTCACTCAGCTGAAGATGGCCCTCACAGGTGACGAAGTTCTGGCCTACCCAGATTATGACAAACCCTTTGTGCTGTACACTGATGCCAGCATTGTGGGACTAGGAGCAGTACTGTCGCAGGTACAGAATGGAAAAGAGTGATCTCCTATGCCAGCAGGAAGCTGCGTCCCACTGAAAGGAACCCTGACAACTATAGTTCTTTCAAGCTGGAGTTCCTTGCCATAGTCTGGGCTGTCACTAAAAGGTTCAAACATTACCTAGCCTCCGCCAAGTTTACTATCTTCATGGACAACAATCCGTTGACCCACTTGGAAACTGCAAAACTAGGTGCACTTGAGCACCGATGGATGGCTCGGCTCTCTAACTATGAATTCACCATCAAGTACCAATCAGGGCACAAGAATGCCAATGCTGATGCGCTGTCCAGGATGCCTAATCTGCCTGATGCAGGAGAAGACCCTGAGGCTCTTGAAGAAATAGAGCTACCTCCCTTCCACCGGCCAATTGCGGCCCAACGTGCCCAAGGAGTGAGAAACCGATGGTCTGGCTTGAAGGAGGTCACCCTGAATCCATTGCCCCATCATGACTGGGCAGAAACGCAAGATAGTGACCCTGCAGTCCGCCTGGTGAAGGAGCTACTGTCACAAGCTGACTCACGCCCAGAGTCGGATGCTTCTGAGGAAACCCAGCAGTTGTGGAAGGAGAGAGGCTGTTCATTTATGAAGGAAAGCTGTGTCGGAGGAGTATCAATGCCCGCACTCATGAGCTGGTCTAGCAGGTGATAGTCCCAAAGAGAGAGGCATCAATGGTCCTGGAAGCATACCACAATGGAGCTGGACACTTTGGATGGAAGATGTTGGAAGCCTTGCTCCGGGAGAGGTTCTACTGGGCTGGTATGAGGAAAGTCATTGAAAAGTGGTGCCGGGAGTGTGGACCATGTAACCTGCGCAGAAAGGATTGAAACAGCCAGAGAGCTTCTCTACAGCCAATCATCACCAAACAGCCACTTGAGTTGGTAGCCCTGGACCATGTGAAGCTGGTTCCAAGCCGTTCAGGATACTTCTATGCTCTTACCATCATGGACCACTACTCAAGATTCCTGGTAGTTGTGCCTGTCAAAGATCAACCAGCCAGGACAGCAGCCAGAGCATTCCAGCAGCACTTCTGTAGACCACATGGTTACCCTGAAAGAGTACTTACAGATCAAGGTCCAGCTTTTGAAGCAGAAGTATTCCAGGAATTCTGTAACTTGTATGGTTGCAAGAAGATCCGGACAACCCCGTACCATCCACAGACCAATGGCATGTGTGAGAAGATGAACCAGGTAGTGATTGACCTACTGTAGACATTGCCTTTGGAGGAGAGAAATGTGTGGCCAGAAAAGTTGCCAGATCTGGTAGACCTCTACAACCATATCCCTGTGAATTCCACCAACTGTACCCCAGCCTACCTAATGAGAGCAAGACCTGGTAAGCTGCCTATTGATTTGGATATGGGAGTCCTGACACCTGAAGTAACGTCACCAGATGCTGACTGGGACACAGAGAGGCAGCAACAGTACAGAAGAGTACAAGAGTGTGTGGAGAAGAGTCTAGCCCAGGCAAGACAAAAGCAGGAGAAGCATTACAATCAAAATGCACCTGCCGTTCCTTTTTCGCCGGGAGAACAAGTCTTAAAAAGGAAGAGAAGATTGCACAAATTGGATGATCAATGGGAAGCTGAACCTTATACCATTCTGCCCTCAAACTTTGATAATAACAAGGTATGCCTTATTAGCAAAGATGGAGGAGAAACCTCAGCAGCAATATCAAGAGATCACCTGAAACTATGTCCTGACCTGTTGAAGGAAAGAATGGAAGAACCAGATAACATCCAACCCCTAGAGGAAGAAGAGAAGGTCAGCACAATACTTGGAGAATTCCCTGTGAATTGGACTAAAGTAAATGATGCTATAGTGGTGCCAGTGTTGACATTTCCCCAATTGGTAGCACAGGAAGACGTGATTCCAGAAAACCCTGAAGATCAGGAAAATCAGGCAGCAGATGCTACACCAGCAGTGGAGACAGAGAACTCTCGCCCTGCCAGTAGTGAATCTGACATGCCCATAGTGACTCTAAGAACACGTAGACATGTACCACCCAGTTCACATACTACAACAGTAGTTAGAACCAGACAATCAGTAAGGGCCATCACAACACCAGTGTTACACAGATATACTCGTATCACCCAAGGTATACCACCCATTAGATTCCGCATATAAAGTAATATGACTGTTAAAATGTATGTATATGTGTAACTGTTTAACCTTTTGTACCTACAGGTAACCTGTAAGACTTTCCTTTAAATTTTCCAGTTTTTTCCCTTGTTTATGGACATTGGACCACAGGACTGCGTGTGGTTAAAAACTTTCCTTGTAAATAGCTCACCATTTGCCCAGGAATGGACCATGGACATTGATGATTGGACTTATCATCATAGGACCATTTTTGAAGCACTTGGTTTTTGTTACTTTTTCATTTTTAAATCTTGCACAATTATTATTGTTTAACTGTATATATGTTTCATGTTTTGTTCAGTCCAGGAGTGCTGACTTGCACTAGGGGGGAATGTGGTGCCCCCAGGAGTATGGTCGCCACAGTGGCTTTGCCTTCCTCCAGGGGAGGGTAATGCCAGGCTTGGAGGCAATGACGGGTCTCTCTCGCAGTCAATGTATGCATGCAACACAGTTCCACTCCAGGCCAGCAGGGGGAACTCTGAACCGGGATTAAGGGGAGGAGTGCTCTCTGAGGGCCAAGAGGAAGGAGTGAGGAGTTAGTCTGCGGAGGGTGAAGTGTGCAGACGTGTGGAAGGAGCACTGAGATAGAGCTGAGAGGAAGAGCTCATCTTCCATAAGAGCGCATGAACTGTAGCCTGGTCTCCATGGCTGTATGGATACTGATGGTCTTACAGCAGACACCAGAGGAGTAGAAGGCTGTAAATGCAATACTCCCATGTAAGACTTGAGGGCACAGCATCAACACTGATAGTGACCTGGGACTTAGAAGTGAGGAGTCCCTGGAACAGGCTACAGCTGTTTGTCATACAAGTAGAGTTCTTGGGAACATCTGACAGGAGGAACTTCAGTGTAACTCGGTACTGGAGATCCCTCAAATAAGCACTAAGAAGGAGACTGCACAGCCCATCTGCTGAGAGAGAATCCCTGAGTTGCTTCCAGGCTAGCCTGCTCTGGTACCATCTGTAATAAGGACCCTGGACTGCATTTACCAAGTAAAGGTACAGAAATTGCACCCTGCTGTGTCTTGTCTGCTTCCTACCTTTCTGGCACCGCTACATCCCCGTGCCAACCACATCTACACTGCCCTGGGACTACAGCTTCACCTGTAGGGAGATTTTACATCTTTGCTGCACCATACCATCAGTCCTAGCGGATCTGCATGCAGCGTCGGCTTAACACCTCCCTTGCCGAGCACCACAGGTGGCGTCACGAACTATTCATCTAACTACATTCCACCATTCCCATTTTCCTATTACTTGGGCGCCCAGGGCCACGGTCCGGGTCACTGCTGCTGTGACACATCCCGCTGATACCGGCCGGGTACCGAGTACCCCACAGCCCTGGGAGGGCGACCCATAAACATCAGACCCTCATCTTTGCCCATGGCAGCAGGGTTCTTCTTTGTGAAGAAAAAAGATGGCGGTCTCCGTCCCTGTTTAGATTTCCGGGAATTAAATCAAATTACCATCTAAGATCCATAACCTCTTCCTCTAATTCTTGATCTGGTCAGCCAGGTTGTGGGAGCTAAGGTTTTCTCCAAGTTGGAATTAAGGAGGGCCTACAACCTGGTTAGAGTCAGAGAAGGAGATGAATGGAAGAAGGCGTTCAATACCCCTGAATGTCATTTCAAGAGTCTGATCATTCTTTCAGTCTGACCATGCACCTGCGGTATTTCAGCATTTCATCAATGATATTTTCCATCATTTGGTGGGTAGGTTTGTGGTGATCTATCTAGATGATATTTTGGATTACTCTCCTGATTTGGAGACTCACCGGGGGAATGTTATACAGGTGTTGCAAATATTAAGAGATAACAAATTATATGCCAAACTAGAAAAATGTGTTTTCGCCATCCAAGAGGTGCAGCTTTTGAGGTACCTGTTGCCATCTTCAGGTTTTTGGATGGATCCAGAGAAGATCCGTGCTGTCCTTGTGGATCGACTAGTGCTTACCATGTCCTTCTCTAAGCAGGGCTTATTGACAGGACCAGGCAAGGATAAGGTTCCTGCTCGGGGATAGGTGCCTAGCGGTCTCCACTCCCCCCTTCCCTTGTGCTGGGCTCCTTTCCCCTCATCGCTTCGTGTTGCACATAGTCTTTCCTACACTGCGAGACACCTTAAGGTTATTCACAAAATTATATTGTAGTCATGTCATGTGTGCCAATAAGACCTATTTGTAAATCTGCACTGATTTGATCCTATAACTCTTTTATGATGATTCCCCACAGCTACATGAACCCTATTATAGTGCTGTCAATCAAGTATACTCAGATGCCCCTAATGACCCTGTCTAATAAAATATCTAACATCAGTGTTGCAAGCAAAGCTCAGCTAATGCTTTGCTGAAGATCCCACTGATACCAGCAATGTTTACACCTAATGACCCTGTCTAATTCATGAAAATCAGATGCACCTATGACCCTTTCCTAAAAAAAAACAAATAAAACATCCCATTCCTCCTACAGTATACTTATTGCTCTGACAAAAGAGTTTTAGTACAGCTGCTCAGCTATGCTATGCTCGTATCTGCTATGTATGCAACGGAGAGAATAATCATGAGCTTCCAATGAAATGTGGTGTCTGTAAATAGTAATGAATTAATGAATACTTGTCAAATAATGGATGACAGTCACTATATTCAAAACTATCAGTCTTCACCTCATCCATATAAGTAAATAACTCTCCATGTTGAGATCAATCTATTGCTATCAGGTATTTGCCAACTCACTGTCAGGAGAAGGAGTTATTGAGAAGGGACATAGCACTCAACAGAAGTACAGAGGATCATGATCATTTAGGAGGCCTTGAAGTTTATTGTTTGAAATTGAACATTATTTCTAAAAAACGTCACAAACAAAGACAGTACAAATATATATTTGTTAAATTTTAAGACAAATCTTAAGATTCATCAGAATCTGAATTTTTTAGCCATTAGATTTTCGTTAAATCGCTAATCCAACAAAATTGCCATCTGACATTTTTCTGGATTCAAAGAGACAGTGAAATAAAAACAAAAAAAATTAATAAAATTAATACTCATCCGGCTCTCACCTATCTTTGGTCCGATCAAGGGTATGGTCGGAAGATGCCAAAGATGCCTGGTGCCAGAAAGTACAGAAGATCACACTAGATACCAAACCGAAGAGAATGATAAGGCCAGTTCAGGGCTGCACAGTAGGACAGATGAGGGCTTGGTGAGTATAATGCTTTTTTTTAACGTTTTTTACATATGTTCACTATGTTCTCCAAAGACATCAGAGCACAATAATATACTGTATATTTGATTAGCTTTGAGTGTAAACCTAATTTTCTAGCCAAATTCAAGCAAAGCCAAATTCAAATATCGTCAGATTTACTCATCCCTAATACTTATGAATATTTTTGCTGGCTTTAGCTCGCTACATGAGTAATTGCACAGCAACAGCCCCACAAATAACAGCGGATAGTGGAGTTATTACTGTTGAGATCTAGTGGCTGATTAACCCAACCGGAAAATAAGATAACCTGAATACAAACATCTCTTTCCAGAAACAATATTTTAAATATGCAATTTACAAATTGGCATATTCCATGAAGAGCTTGTACGAACATGTACTTACCCAACAGGCAGAGACATAGCAGCACTTGGAGAGTTATCCTCATTTCTCACTAGGCACCATACGAAGAGCGTCTCACCCAGCTGCTGTTCGCCTGTTATAATATTGTCTTCTATTGATAAAGGGGGCAGCTGAGGGAGCAGATCAGAGGTCCTTGTGTTATTTGCACAAATGTTTTGCAACAAGTCCGGTTCAACTCTGTCTCATTTTGTTAAGAAATTCTGTTTTTTATGGCACAAAGATAGTTTTTTTTTCTTTAATGTGACATCAACATTGTTCTGCCAATTTCAAACTTTATCTTCCAAAATATTATCTGTGGAGAAAAGGTTGAGTGTTCAGCACGAGGGTTGAAACTCTCCAGTGAGAGCTCTTAAAGAGAATCATTTTGTCAACAGAATTTCATCCCCTTCCCCTCCCAAACTATTTACCGTATATGCACATGTAGCTATTTCAAAGTTTAGTCCAGATATACTTTTACAAGGTTAGACCATTCCTCTATTACTGAAAAATCAGCGTTTGAATTGATTTGCAAATGAAGCTAAAGAGCTAAGGTAGATCTGAAGCTTCTGTCACGCCAGCTATTTTTCCTGCCCATTGCGGCTTCCTCCTGCTTGACTGATTGCTCCCTTGCCTGAAGTTACACAGCATAGAGGCTGTTAGTCAAGCAGTACTATATACTACATTACTAACATATTGCAGTCTGTAGAATTACTCCTGGTCTCATCTGAAGCTCATTTTCTACGACGACTGCCATGGTAACCTCAAGAGACTAACGGGTGCAAAACACATCGTTCTTCTATTTGCAGCCAATTTTCGTATTTGCGCTTTAGTTTTTTCCTCCTCTTTCTCTATGCACAATGACTTTTTATTTTTTCCATCAACATAGCTATATGAGATCCGCAACCTCCGATCCTCACAAGATCTCCTTCTCTACTCCCCTCTTATCTCCTCTTCCCACAATCGCATACAAGATTTCTAATGTGCATCACCCCTACTCTGGAACTCTCTACCCCAACATATCAGACTCTCGCCTACCATGGAAACCTTCAAAAAAAATCTGAAGACTTACCTCTTCCGACAAGCCTACAACCTGCAGTAACCACCGACCCACCAAACCACTGCACGACCAGCTCTACCCTCTTCTACTGTATCCTCACCCATCCCTTGTAGATTGTGAGCCCTCGTGGGCAGGGTCCTCACTCATCCTGTACCAGTCATGACCAGTATTGTTTAAGATTACTGTACTTGTTTTTATTATGCACACCTCTCCTCACATATAAAGCGCCATGGAGTAAATGGTGCTATAATAATAAATAATAATGAGCTTGTTTTTTTTGCAGCACAAGTAGGGATGAGCGAGTAGTGAAGTATTCGGACTCGCTATATTCGTACCGAGTACACCATAATATTCGGTACGATTAGCGAGTCCAATGATAGTCAAAGGAAAATGCGAGTAATTGTCTGCTGGACTCTACAAAGCGGTCTGGGGGCTGAGGAAAAGGCTAAAAAAATGTGTAAATGATAAAAAAAATGTATGCTGTAAACAAATGTATATAACATGGGGGCACCTGGTCAGGGGCTGCACGAGTGGTTTTACATCGCTGCTTCACTAGACTGTACAAACACTATTTGAAGTCCTGTGGTTTTTTTATGTCAGAGCGGGACTCGTACACCACTTACGCAGTGCCAGTGATATATCAGGAGTGCCGTAAGAGCGAGTGATGATGGAGGCAATCTTCTGACAGCTAAGTGTGTAAGTGGTGTAAGGAGAGCAATCTGCCCTAGGGGCTGTGTTATGGTTAACGCAGGAAGATGCCACCCATCATCATCTTCATCACAAGGGATTCACAATTATAAAGCTTGGACTACTGTCCTTGTTGTGCCACTGCCCAATGTGTAGGCATAAACATAGTGTCTTCAAAACATTAGCCCTAGGGGCTGTATCATGGTTGATGAAGGAAGCAAGGCAGGTCTGAAGAGTCAAACAATTATGATGAAGCTAGGACTGCTAGCATAGAGGTTGCAGTGCCCAGTGTCCAGGTATAGCCACAGTGTGTCCAAAAATTAGCCCAAGGGGCTGTATCATAGTTGATGAAGTAAGCAAGACAGGTCTGAAGAGCCAAACAATTATGACGTAACTAGGACTACTAGCATAGAGGTTGCAGTGCCCAGTGACCAGGCATAGCCATAGTGTGTCCAAAAAGTAGCCCATGGGGCTGTATCATAGTTGAAGGAAGCAAGACAGGTCTGAAGGGCCAAACAATTATGATGAAGCTAGGACTGCTAGCATAGAGGTGGCAGTGCCCAATGTCCAGGCATAGCCATAGTGTCTCCAAAAATTAGCCCAAGGGGCATGATACCATGGTTGAAGGAAGAAGGGTCTCAATCTCATCACAAGTGCCTCCGATGGGAAATATTATTTAACGTAACATTGTTTTTAGCTTATTGACCATGAGGTACATGTGTCAGACGCAGGTTTTGAAAACATATGTAATAAGAAGAAAAGGGGCTTGTATGGGAAGGCATGGACGTGATGACCAATTTTTAAAAAAATAACGTTTTGGGTGACTTTAGGTTGCTATACTATCACCTGGAGGGCTTAAATACTGTTGCGAAATCCAGTCCTTGTTAAATTTTATCAGAGTCAGCCTGTCTGCATTCTCTGTAGTCAACTGTGTGCGTGTATCTGTGATGATTGCCCCAGAGGCACTGAAAACACGCTCTGACATCACACTAGCAGCAGGGCAGGCCAGCACCTCCAAGGCATAGAAGGAGAGTTTGGGCCAACTATGCAGCTTGGATACCCAGTAATTAAACGGTACAGAAGCGTCACGAAGGAAGCAGGTATGGTCACTTAGATAGTCGTTGACCATCTTGTTCAGCTTCTCCCTCCTTGACATTGCTACTGTTCCAGCTAGTCCTTGGTGATGAGCCAGTTTACTGAAGATGGCCCAGTTTGTGGACATTTTACCACCACCTCTTTTGGACCTGCTTGGCGTATCTTTCCCCATTAATGCATGCTGTTGCACAGAGCTGGTATCTCTGCTAGCAGTGGTGTCTGAGGGTGCTGTTGCCATCAAATGATCGACAACGTCCTTCTTGAAGGATACCATTGTGAAACCCCTTGGTGACTGCAACAGTAGCGAAGGAAATTTGTCCTTGTACCGTGGGTCTAGAAAGGTGGCCAACCAGTATAGGTTGCTATTGAAAATGTGGATTACGCGAGGGTCTTGGCACAGACAGTCAGATATGAACTGTGCCATGTGTGCCAAGCTGCAAAGAGGCAAATGTTCTGTGACCCCTGAAGGAGGAACAATACCCATCCTCTCCTCACACTGACTCTCCTCCTCCACCTCCTCCTCTCCAGCCCACCCATGCTGGACAGACATGAAGCTGGGGCTGGGATTCCCCTCTGTAGCATGAGGTGTCCCCTCGGTACCACTGAAAAAGAAGTCCTTTCCCTCCTCATTTTCAACATCATCTTCATCCCCCAATGTTACCAGATGATATTGGCTGGGCTGGATAGGATCACCCATTGTGAAATCTTGCTCCATACCCAGCTGCTGGGCACGCAAAGATTCCATTTTTTTATTCTGCAGCAATTTTTTCAGCAGATATAGCATAGGGATGGTTACGGTGATAATAGCCTGATCACCGCTCACAAGCTTGGTGCAGTACTCAAAGCTGTCAAGCACCTCACAATTATCAGCGATCCACACCCACTCGACAGTTGTTATGTGTCTTGGCTGTGACGGGCATGTTTAAGCTGGTATTCAGAAAGTGCCCTCTGTTGGCTCACTTACCCTTGCCAACATATTATATGTTGAGCTCCACCGTGTTGGCGGGTCGCAAATGAGTCTGTGATTTGGCAAATTAAATAGCTTTTAAAGCACTGCAAGACCGGCAACAGCTGTTGAGGAGTGGCGGAAATGGGCACAAATACGGCGCACCTTCTCAAGTAGGTACGGCAAGTCAGGGTATGTTTTTAGAAATTTCTGCACCACTAGGTTCAGCACGTGAGCCATGCATGGCACGTGTACCAGCTTCCCGAGCTTTAAAGCAGCCACCAGGTTACGCCCATTGTCGCAGACAACCAAACCAGGTTGGAGTTGCAGTGGGGAGAGCCAATGATCGGTCTGTTGTTTTATTCCTTGCCACATCTCTGCTGCAGTGTGTGGTGTTTTACCTAAGCAGATCATCTTCAGCAGAGCGTTTTGCCGCACAGCTCCCAACTTGGGAGTGATGTGGAGGGTAATTCAGCATAGGATGACGAGGCGGAGGAGGAGGAAGAGGGGAGACTGGACGTATATGATGAGGTGAATCCCTGATAGAGGTTGGGCCCTCTATTCGTGGCGTGGGAAGGATATGTGTTGATGCTCCAGTTTGAGACTTTGTCCCACTCTCCACCGTGTTGAGCCAGTGTGCCGTGACAGAGATGTATCGTCCCTGGCCACAAGTACTTGTCCACGTGTCTGTTGTAAGGTGGACCTTCCCGATTACGGCGTTGGTGAGAGCACGCTTTAGATTGTTTAAAGGGAATCTGTCACCCCTTTTTTGAGATATCATATAATAATATCATTCAATTGTGTGCCACATAAGGATTCTCTTAGTACTTTTGCTTCCCCCTGACCCCGCACCTTTCATGCATAAATACCTTTTTTATATCGGTTCAGATGTATGTATATTGCCGCTGTCCGGTCTGATGGGCAAGGCTTATTTGCCTGCCATCCCTCCCTGTCTTGCTCTACGCATTTCTTCTTTCTTCTTCCTGCATTCACGCAGTGGACAGCACTTGCATATTGTAAAGGCCTCCGGCTGTGACGGTTCTAAGTAGGAACCAGAGAGTGGACCCTCTGGGTCGTGGCTCCAGAGCCCCCGAGGGCGAGCGGCCCAGGTGATGACCACCCCCTATACAGGGAGTGTTAGGGGCAGGCCCAAGGGGGGTGAGACCATGACAGCCGGAACCAAAGGGACGACCCAGGGAGTGTACAGAGGGAAAGGCCAAAGGATACTGACTAGAGTAGACCCGGAGCAGGAGGGAACAGAACGTAGGGAACCAGGACCGATCAGGATGGAGCCAGAGCAGGAACGCTGGAAGAAAGAAGGAAGGAAGGTTAGGGGGGACTGACCTAGGGGTACAGACGGAACCCTAGCTAAGGGGCTACCGATGACAGCAGCAGGGAAGGACCAGGCGAGGGTCAGGCACGGAGGCAGCAGAGGGAACTGAGCGGGGGTCCAGACGGGGCTATGGAGCGGAGAGCAGAGCGCAGACTAGGAGAGAGGGGGGACCTGAGAGTCGGGGCGACGCTGCGCAGGAACGCTGAGCGCCACAGAGAAAGACAAACAGGCGTCTTACCATTCAAGACGCCAGACAGAAATACCCGGTGGGCGCCGCCATGTTGGGGCGGAGCCACCGGGTCACGTGCTCCCAGGATGCCCCGCGGTCAGAAACGAGCGAGTGCGCATGTGCGTGCCTCTGACGCGCCGTGACCCTGCAAAGCCAGACAGGGCACCGCGCGAGGATGAAGGAGGGATGCACCGGGAGGAGGGGGACCCCAGGTGAGCATCGGGGCGCGTAATAGTACCCCCTCTCTTACTCCCCTCCTTCTTCAGGCGGGATAGAAACCTTCTCATGATATGAGGAGCATTGATGTTCTCCCGGGGCTCCCATGACCTTTCCTCAGGACCGAATCCTTCCCAATCTACCAGAAAGAAGGTTCTACCTCGGACGGTCCTCTTTGCCTGGATGTCCCTGACATCAAAGACGTCCCCAGCGGAGCTAGGTTGCGGAGCGTGGGACGAGGCTGGCTGAAAGCGATTAAACACTGTGGGTTTGAGAAGCGAGACATGGAAAGTGTTGGGGATCTGCAGGGAGGCAGGCAATTTTAGTTTATAGGTTACATCATTGATGCGAGTCAAAACCTCAAAGGGGTCAACGTAACGTGGACCTAACTTATAAGAGGGGATTTTAAGTCGGAGGAAGCGCGAGGACAGCCAGACCTTATCGCCTGGATGATAAGGAGGGGTGTCCAGGCGCCTCTTGTCGGCGTATCTTTTCATCCGATCGCTAGCTCTCTCAAGGGACCTTTTAGTCTCCTCCCAAATTTTAGAGAATTCTGAGGACAAGGAGTCCGCCGCCGGCACGCCCGAGGTGGGGGACACGGGAAGAGGAATGCCCGGATGCTGCCCAAAAACTACAAAAAAGGGAGATTTGGAAGAGGACTCGTTGGGGTGATTGTTGTGAGCAAATTCCGCCCAGGGAAGCAGTGAGACCCAGTTACTTTGGTGTGCATTAGAAAAATGTCGAAGATAAGTGGTTAACACCTGATTGATCCACTCCACTTGGCCGTTGGATTGTGGATGATAGGCGGAGGAGAAATCCAGGACTACCCCCATTGAGCTAGAGAGAGCTCTCCAGAAACGAGAGGTGAATTGAACACCACGGTCAGACACGATGTGCTGGGGAAAACCATGAAGTCGGAAAACATGATGCACGAAGATCTTCGCCAACTCGGGCGCAGAAGGCAGACCAGGTAGCGGGATGAAATGAGCCATTTTGGAAAAACGGTCTACCACCACCAAAATGACAGAGCAGCCGGAAGATGGAGGTAGATCCGTGACGAAATCCATGGCGATGTGGCTCCAGGGAACTGATGGAACCGGCAAAGGATGTAAGAGACCAGAGGGTAGCTGTCGTGGAATCTTATTCCGGGCGCAGGATGAGCAAGAAGCGGTAAATTCCAGGACGTCCTGGCGGAGTGAAGGCCACCAATAATGGCGGGAGATGAGGGATAGAGTCCTCTTGGCTCCGACATGCCCGGCGACCTTAGAAGAGTGTCCCCAGTGCAGAACCCTTACTCTGTCATGGTCCAATACCAAGGTCTTGCCTGGTGGTGGGTTGACCAAACTTAGAGGGGCTAGGGTGACGATCTTTGCTGGATCGATGATGTGAGCGGGGCTCTCCTCTTCATCGGTCGGGAGAAATGATCTTGATAGGGCATCAGCTCTGATGTTCTTATTACCCGGACGAAAGTGGAGCTCGAAATCAAAGCGTCCAAAAAATAGGGACCATCGGGCTTGCCGGGGATTGAGCCTTTGGGCAGACTGAACATAGGCCAAATTCTTGTGGTCGGTAAATATCGTAAAGGGATGGACAGCTCCTTCGAGAAGGTAACGCCATTCCTCTAAAGCCAGTTTGATTGCCAGTAGTTCCTTGTCCCCAATGGAGTAATTGCGTTCGTGGGGAGAAAAGGCTTTAGAAAAGAACCCACAGGTGACAGTCCGGCCAGAGGAGGTTCTTTGCAGGAGAACCGCCCCCGCTCCCACGGAGGATGCGTCGACCTCGAGAATGAAGGGTCTCTCGGCATCAGGACGGTGGAGAACGGGCGCTGTAGCGAATTCTCTCTTCAGAGTTTGAAAGGCGTCTTCTGCCTCGGGAGGCCAGAGGCGGGGATTGGCTCCTTTGCGCACGAGAGCAGAGATGGGCTTGGTTATGGTGGAAAAATGAGGAACGAATTGCCTATAATAGTTAGCAAAGCCGAGAAAGCGTTGAATGGCTTTGAGACCAAGGGGACGGGGCCAGGCCAGGATCGTGGACACTTTCTCGGGATCCATCCTCAATCCAGACTTCGAAACGATATACCCAAGGAACGGCAGAGACGGTTGTTCGAATGCGCATTTCTCCAACTTGGCAAATAGGTGGTTCTCCCTTAGACGCTGCAACACTTGCCGTACATCTCGTCGATGGGTGGAGAGATCTGGAGAGAAGACAAGAATGTCGTCAAGATAAACCACGACACAGGAGTAAAGGAGATCCCGAAAAATATCGTTAACGAGCTCCTGGAATACCGCTGGTGCGTTACAGAGGCCAAACGGCATCACCAGGTATTCATAGTGACCGTCACGGGTGTTGAATGCGGTCTTCCACTCATCCCCAGCGCGAATTCGGACCAAGTTATAGGCTCCTTGAAGATCAAGTTTGGTAAATATTTGCGCCCCTCTCAGGCGATCAAAGAGTTCGGGGATGAGGGGTAACGGGTACTTGTTCTTAATCATGATGCTGTTCAGACCTCTGTAATCAATGCACGGGCGGAGCGACCCGTCCTTCTTCTTGACAAAAAAGAAGCCTGCGCCCGCAGGAGAGGAAGACTTCCGTATGAAACCCTTGGCTAAGTTCTCTTGAACGTATTCCGACATGGCTTGCGTCTCTGCCGGCGAGAGCGGATAAATCCTACCCCGCGGAGGGGTGGCTCCAGGGACGAGCTCGATGGGGCAATCATAGGGTCGGTGAGGCGGAAGGTTCTCGGCCTCCCTCTTGTCAAAAACATCCGAAAAAGAGCTGTAAGCAATGGGCAACCCGGAGGGTAAGGAGGGGGAAGGAGAACCACCCACGGGACGCACCGGCAGCAGACACCCAGACCTACAGGACTCCCCCCCAGCGCAGGATATTACCCTTATGCCAGTCTAAGGTAGGGCCGTGGGCTCGTAACCAGGGAAGGCCTAGAAGGATAGGGTGAGAGATGCTCGCTAGGACATAAAAAGCAATCCTCTCCTTGTGTAGGGCCCCTACCTGGAGTTCTACCTCATGGGTGACCAAGGTAATGGTCTCTTGGAGAGGTTTACCGACCACGGAAGCAAGGATCCGTGGAGTTTCTAAGGTCTTGACCGGGACCGAAAATTTAAGAACCTCTTTGAGCCTAATAAAATTTCCCGCTGCGCCGGAATCCACATAGGCTGCCAGAGAAAAACGTTTTCCACCAACGTGCAACAAGACAGACAGAGTGAGGGGTAGAGAGGTATCATACACACCTAGGGAGGCCTCTCTTACCAGACCTAGGCGGAGGAGTTTTCCGGACGTTCCGGGCAGGTACGGACCAGATGGGAGTCACTACCACAGTAGAAGCAGAGACCGTGAGTGCATCTTTCCTCCCGGCGTTGTCCAGATACCTTAAGCCGGTCTACTTGCATGGGTTCAGGCATGGAAGCAGAAGCGGATATTCCGGGACGGAGACAGGGTAGACCGCGGATGGTTGGGGAAGCATGGGGAAGTCTCCTCTCGCGAGCACGTTCCTGGAACCGAAGGTCGATACGTGTGGCTAGCGAAATGAGATCTTCTAAGGCAGTGGGAGTATCCCGCCCAGCTAACTCATCCTTAATTCGACCCGCGAGGCCTCGCCAAAAGGCCCCTACCAAGGCCTCGTTATTCCATCCCAAATCAGAAGATAAGGTTCGGAATCGGAAGGCATACTGACCCACGGTTTGGGACCCTTGGTGGAGGTTAAATAAAGATTCCGTAGTAGAGGCCAGGCGACCCGGCTCGTCGAACACTCGACGAAACGTCTCGAAGAAAGTACTTAGCTGGGAGACTACCGGATCATCACTTTCCCAGAGGGGGTTAACCCACGCTAAAGCGTCTCCCTCAAGATGGGAGACAATAAAAGCCACCTTAGCCCGCTCAGTGGGATATTGCAGGGGCAGGAGTTCGAAATGGAGGCGGCATTGATTCAGGAAACCTCGGCACAGCTTGGGATCCCCGTTATAGCGGGGCGGCTTAGCTAAACGGGGTGGCGGGTGAGGCGCCTGGGCTGGAACGGGGGCTGCAGCAGCCGACTGTAAGGAGAGTAGGCGGTCATCTATGGAGGCCATATAACTGAGGATATGGGTCTGGGTATCTCTTTGCTGGGCCAGTTCCTGCTGCAGTCCAGCCAGTTGGGAGGCATTCCCAGGGTCAGAGGACTGGAGCCCGGAAAGACGAGAATCCATGGATTTCATGAAAGCCATGATACAAGTTTGATTCTCCCGCAAAAACAGCAACTCCTTTTGAGCCGCAGCGGCTCCAGCGGGGTCCATGGCCTGTTTGTTCTGTTACGGTTCTAAGTAGGAACCAGAGAGTGGACCCTCTGGGTCGTGGCTCCAGAGCCCCCGAGGGCGAGCGGCCCAGGTGATGACCACCCCCTATATAGGGAGTGTTAGGGGCAGGCCCAAGGGGGGTGAGACCACGACAGCCGGAACCAAAGGGACGACCCAGGGAGTGTACAGAGGGAAAGGCCAAAGGATACTGACTAGAGTAGACCCGGAGCAGGAGGGAACAGAACGTAGGGAACCAGGACCGATCAGGATGGAGCCAGAGCAGGAACGCTGGAAGAAAGAAGGAAGGAAGGTTAGGGGGGACTGACCTAGGGGTACAGACGGAACCCTAGCTAAGGGGCTACCGATGACAGCAGCAGGGAAGGACCAGGCGAGGGTCAGGCACGGAGGCAGCAGAGGGAACTGAGCGGGGGTCCAGACGGGGCTATGGAGCGGAGAGCAGAGCACAGACTAGGAGAGAGGGGGGACCTGAGAGTCGGGGCGACGCTGCGCAGGAACGCTGAGCGCCACAGAGAAAGACAAACAGGCGTCTTACCATTCAAGACGCCAGACAGAAATACCCGGTGGGCGCCGCCATGTTGGGGCGGAGCCACCAGGTCACGTGCTCCCAGGATGCCCCGCGGTCAGAAACGAGCGAGTGCGCATGTGCGTGCCTCTGACGCGCCGTGACCCTGCAAAGCCAGACAGGGCACGGCGCGAGGATGAAGGAGGGATGCACCGGGAGGAGGGGGACCCCAGGTGAGCGTCGGGGCGCGTAATACCGGCGCTTGCGCAGTATGCTTTGCCAAACTGTGGGCAAAGCATTTAATCGTTACTGCGCATGCGCCGGTGTTTTTCAGCGCGGTCTATGCCCCGGAAGTGTGTCCTGCATGTGTGTCTCTGCTCACACATACCCCTGACTCCCCCATACTGTGTTTGCACACATCCCATCACGCTCACTCCCCATACTGTGTCCACATGCATTCACCCGTTCGCTCCCCATACTGTCTGCACCCATCCCCCATACTGTTTCCTCATACATGCCCTCATACATACATACTCTTCATTTTGTGTCCTCAAATCTCCCCACATTATTAAATCCCCCCATCCCCAATCCACTCCCCCCATCCCCAATCCCCCACACACATTAAGTACCCCCCATCCCCACTCCAAATCCCCCCATACACATTAAATCCCCATCCACACTCCAAATCCCTCACACACATTAAATAACCCCCCATTCCCACTCCAAATCCCCCCACACATTAAGTAACCCCCATCCCCACTCAATAACCCCCGTCCCTACTCCCAAATCCCCCCACACATTATGTACTGAAACTTGGTGGGACAATACACATGACTGGAATACAAGGCTAGAAGGATACAACTTATTTGCTAGAAACAGACTTGATAAACGAGGAGGAGGTGTCGCATTGTATGTTAGAAACGCGTATATCTGCACAGAGATTGAAGCTTCAGAGACTGGGAGTTCTGTGGAAACTGTTTGGGTAAGAATACAAGGACAGAACAATGGAAAGGACACCATTGTAGGCATTTACTACAGACCACCTGTGCAAGCTGAAGATATGGATGAACTCTTTATGCATCAAATGGCCAAATTCTCCAAAAAATATGACATAGTTGTCATGGGAAATTTCAACTATCCAGACATTTGTTGTGAATCTCTCTCAGGCAAAACTAACAGGTCAAGGAAATTCTTATCCTCTCTTGCTGGCAACTTTATCTTCCAAAAGGTAGGAGAGAAAACAAGGGGATCTGCTACCTTGGATCTAAATCCTTATAAACAGGGAGGAAATGGTTGAGGAGGTAAAAGTGGCTGGGACCCTAGGAGGTAGCAACCATGCTATTTTAGAATTTTGGATAACTAGAGGAGGAAGACCTGTGAAGACTCAGACATCAAGGTTAGATTTCAGAAAGGCAGATTTTAAGGGATTCAGAAAGAGAATTGGAGGGATCCAATGGCTGGATATCCTTAAGGACAAAAATGTCCAGGAAGGTTGGGAAATCTTGAAAAAAGAAATTCTAAAAGCACAATTGTTAACAATTCCGAAAAGAGGGAAGAATAGGAAGCATTTAAGGAATCCAGGATGGATGAACACAGAACTTAAGCATATGCTAAAAAGGATGTTGAGAAGGCCAAACTTTTAAATTCCTATTTTGCATCTGTTTTCTCTCAGAAAGGAAATGTAACATCAACTGTTCTTCACTGTCCTATTAAAGGAATAGAAGAATCCAGGATATCTATAAACAGAAAGATAGTGAGAAAACACTTAGCTAACCTAAATGAATTCAAGTCTCCAGGTCCAGATGAATTACACCCCAGAGTACTGAAGGAGGTAGCAGAAGAAATTTCTGAACCCCTCTCCATAATCTTTGAAAAATCTTGGAGAACAGGAGAAGTCCCAGAAGACTGGAGAAGAGCAAATGTTGTTCCTATCTTCAAAAAGGGGAAGAAGGTGAACCCAGGCAACTATAGGCAGGTGAGTCTGACTTCTATACCAGGAAAGATCTTTGAACAAATTATTAAACAACATGTATGTAAGTACCTGGATAAGAATGAAGAGATTAAACAGAGTCAGCATGGGTTTGTAGCTAATAAGTCATGTCAGACTAACTTAGTTTCCTTCTATGACAGAATCACTGATTGGGTGGATTAGGGAAATGCTGTAGATACAGTATATCTTGACTTCAGCAAAGCATTTGACAAAGTATCTCACACAATCCTTTTTGCAAAAATGGCTAAGTGTGGAATGGACAAGGCAACTGTTAGGTGGATTCATAACTGGCTTAGTGATCGGACCCAAAGAGTGGTCGTAAATGGCTGCACATCCAGTTGGAAGAATGTCTCAAGTGGGGTACCACAGGGCTCTGTCCTGGGCCCTGTATTGTTCAACATCTTATCAATGATTTAGATGAAGGAATTGAGGGTAAACTGATTAAATTTGCTGATGACACAAAGCTAGGAGGGATAGCTAATACTAGAGAAGAGAGAGAGAGGATTCAAAAAGATATAAATAAACTGGAGCAGTCAGCAGCAACTAACAGAATGGTTTTTAACAGGGAAAAATGCAAAGTACTACATCTGGGCAATAAAAATGAAAAAAGCATATACAGAATGGGAGGAATAGGGCTAAGCAACAGCACATGTGAAAAAGACTTGGGTATACTAACAGATCACAGACTGAATATGAGTCAACAGTGTGATGCAGCAGCAAAAAAGGCAAATGCAATTCTAGGATGTATTAACAGAAGCATACAGTCTAGATCACGTGAAGTCATTATTGCCCTGTATTCCTCTTTGGTCAGACCTCATCTGGAATACTGTGTCCAGTTTTGGGCGTCACATTTTAAAAAAGACATTAACAAACTGGAGCAAGTTCAAAAAAGTGCGACCAGAATGGTGACAGGTCTGCAAACCCTGTCTTATGAGGAAAGGTTGCAGGATTTGGGATTGTTTAGCTTGCAGAAGAGAAGACTGAAAGGGGACTTAATAGCTGTCTACAAATATTTCAAGGGCTGTCACATTGTAGAAGGATCATCTTTATTCTCATTTGCTCAAGGAAAGACTAGAAGCAATGGGATGAAACTGAATGGGAGTAGACACAGATTAGATATTTGAAAAAACTTTTTGACAGTTAGAGTGATCAATGAGTGGAACAGGCTGCCACAAAAGGTGGTGAGTTCTCCTGCAATAGAAGTCTTCAAAACTGAGGCTGGACAGACATCTGTCTGGGAGGATTTAGCGAATCCGGCTTTGAGCAGGGGGTTGGACCAGATGGCCCAGGAGGTCCCTTCCAACTCTACGATTCTATGATTCTATGATTCTACCCCCCGCTCCAAATCCTCCCACACATTATGTACCCCCCACTCCAAATCCCACCACACATTAACCCCCATCCCCACTCATTAACCCCCATCCCCACTCCAAATCCCTCCACACATTAACTATCCCCCATCCCCACTCAATAACCCCCATCCCTACTCCCAAATCCCCAACACATGATGTACCGCCCACTCCAAATCCCCCCACACATTATGTACCCCCCACTCCAAATCCCCACACACATTAACCCCCATCCCCACTCATTAACCCCCTCACATATTAACCCCATCCCCACTCATTAACCCCCCATCCCCACTCATTAACCCTCCACTCATTAACCCCCATCCCCACTCCAAATCCCCCCACACATTAACCCCCATTCCCACTCATTAACCCCCACTCATTAACCCCCCACTAATTAACACCATCCTGACTCATTAACCCCCATCCCCACTCATTAACCCCCCACTCATTAACCCCCATCCCCACTCCAAATCCCCCCACACATTAACCCCCATTCCCACTCATTAACCCCCCACACATTAACCCCCATCCCCACATTAACCCCCATGTCCACTCATTAACCCACCACTCATTAACCCCCCCACACATTAACCCCCATCCCCACTCATTAACCCCATCCCCACTCCTTATCCCCCCACACATTAACCCCCACCCTCACATTAACCCCCATCTCCAGTCATTAACCCCTCACTCATTAACCCCACACACACATTATCCCCTTCCCCAATTTTCGGTGGTTTCTTCAGCTCCACAGTGGAGCACACTTACCACCAGCGTTCGCTCTGGGTGCCGGGGAGTGACGTCAGCAGCGTGATCACATGACCTGATCACGCTGCTGACGTCGCTCTGGCCCAGCAGTCAGAGCTTCAATTGTACTGTACAGACCCCAGTTCAATTGCTCCCTTGGAGCAGGCGCATACACTTTCTCTGCGCCGGCTGTCAGCTTGACAGCTGACACAGAGAGCCGCCGACTCTCAGGCCGGGGGGACGGCAGAACGCAGCCGCCAGGGGAGACACTGCAGACCGCTGCATTAGGCGGCCCGACTGCGTCCCCCTGCCAGCTGCGCCTGGGTAAAATGCCCCGGCTGCCCCCCCCGGATACGCTTCTGAGCCCACCGACTAGACTGCTTGGTTGCTATGTGTTTCCGCATACTGGTGGTGCTTCGGTTGACTTTGCCCTGGTCTCTGCTCAGCTTCCTATGGCAGATGCTACAGATGACAACATTTGGTTCAGAAGGACTATCGGAAAAAAATTTCCAGACAGCAGCTGAACACACCCTTGCCTTGGGGCACAGAAGGATTGCTCTTGGCAACAGCTGACACACTTAGCACTCTGCTCAAACCAGTAGCTCTTGGTGCCTTTGTTGGTGCTATGTATCCACCTTCATCCTCTGTGCTGCTGTGCTAGCTATGCGTGCCAACGGTCCAGGTCAGATCGGTGGTCTCATCATTGACCACCTTGTCGTCCATGTCATCCTCCTTCCGTGTTGATATTGGCGACTGGCCAGATGGCAACTGTGTGTCATCACCATCAGCCTCCACCTCTTCACCCGGTATATCATGTGGATGAAAGTGGCTTTCTTCTGGCAGTGGGGTTTCAAATATTTTGCCATCATCAACAGACGATACCCCCTCACGTTCCTCTTCAATGTCACGCGGTGCGAGGCCAGAGGCAATGCAAGGAAATGGATCAAACAGATCCTTGGAGTGACCAAGGTTGGGGTCAAATGTTTCCTGTGACTCCTGACGGTGATGAATTAGGAACAGGTTGAGAATAGGATGACCCAGCATTATCTGTATGGACAGTAGACTGTTTTGTCATGGACGATTGGGTGCTGCTATAACATTTCGTTGAGGCCTTATCAGCCATCCAAGAGAGTATCTGCTCTTGTTCTTCTGGCTTCCAGATCCATTTATGTTACAGACCAGGAAATTTCACCAGGAACCTAGATGCATCAACCTTCTTCGGTCTCCCAGACTCTGTGCCTTGTTGGGCACCAACGACCCCACGCCCACGTCACTGTCCCTTCACAACAGCCTTTTTAGGAATTTTGGATTTTTCTGCCATAGCTGCAGATGTTTAGATGCAGATATTGGGGAACAAGGAACAGTTAGTGCTTTGTGGAAGGTAGCACTACAGCCTAGTACTGCTTTGTGTTTTACAAACAGCACCGCAGCAGCAGCAGAAAAAAATTGCCCTGATGTTTAAGGTGAGATTACGCACCCCAGTAACCACACAAGACAGCGGTGCTGGCTGCGTGTCAGTTGTGCAGTACTGTGCGTGCGTCCTATTCGCTGTGAACACAGCACTGCAACAGCACAAAAAAACTGCCCTGCAGGGGTAAATGAGACCCCAAAAATAGCTGAAAAAACTGTCACTACTCAGTCCCTGACCTTATACTTTCAGCTCTGAAAAGAGCTTTTGGGTTTTAGGCTGGTTTCACATTTGCGCTTTATGGCGCAGTGACGGCCTGCGCACGGCCGCCGTTAAGCACCGCCCCCTCCCGGCTCCCTGCCCGCCCCATCCGGTCATCGCCGCCTACTAGCGCACATGGACGCTTGCGATCTGCGCACCCTATCTTTAGCATAGGGTGCGTAGATCGTACGCTGGCCGTGCGCTAGCAGGATTTTGCCGTGCGCTGCGCACTTTTGAAGGTGAGCCATGCGTGCCAAAATGCAACATGCTGCGTTCGGTGCACATGGGCGCACCTTCAAAAGTGCGCAGCGCACGGCAAAATTCTGCTAGCGCACGGCCAGCGCACGATCTGCGCACCCTATGCTAAAGATAGGGTGTGCAGATCGCAAGCGTCCATGTGCGCAAGTAGGCGGCGATGACCGGATGGGGCGGGCAGGGAGCTGGGAGGGGGCGGGGCTTAGCGGCGGCCGTGCGCAGGCCGTCGCTGCGCCATAAAGCGCAAATGTGAAACCGGCCTTACAGAGGATTTCTGGATGATTTGCACAAAACAACACAACTCTCCCTAGCAGCTGCTCACACTCTCCCTATACTTGCAGTGTTCTGCATGCAATGTTCAGAAAATGGCGGCGGCAACAGGATAATGATCCAAAACACACAGCTAGAAACACCCAAGAATGGCTAAGAGGAAAACATCGGACTATTCTGAAGTGGCCTTCTATGAGCCCTGACCTAAATCCTATTGAGCATCTTTGGAAAGAGCTGAAACATGCAATCTGGAAAAGGCAACCTTCAAACACAAGACAACTGGAGCAGTTTGCTCTTGAGGAGTGGGCCAAAATACCTGTCGAGAGGTGCAGAAGTCTCATTGACAGTTACAGGAATCATTTGATTGCAGTGATTGCCTCAAAATGTTGTGAAACAAAATATTAAGTTAAGGGTACTGTCGTTCAATACAGGGACAACCACCAGAGGGCGAGGAAGGGAGGCAACAGGAGCTCACCTCAAGTGAAGACCTGTAGAGCTGAGCAAACACCGCTAGGGGGCAGTACAGAGGTCTGTGATAAAACACTCCAGGATCGCCTTTGCTGGGGTCAAAGGCCACGTGGGTTTAGCATGAAACTCACGTGCACAGCCGGGATCTGGACATAACTGACACTGGGTTAGGTTTATTTAAGGTGAAAGCCAAAACATACAGGGAATAAAACATAAAACAAATCCTTGCCTGTCCGGCAGTAACTAAACAGGGTCCGAACTAACTACCAACTGAAGGGCTTCTCCCATCCAGCCCAACCACAGTTACCGTGAGCACTGCGTTCATTCACAAGTGTCTCTCACACAGACATGCTCTCTGTGTTCCCCAAGCTGAGCCACTAACACACCACCTGGCGTCCTTTTATATCCGCCTCCCATTACTCATTAGCAATCAGGTGAGATACTGACCAGACTAGGCCACATAGGAAAGGTATCTGGCCAAGATATACCTGCTCTCATCCACTATTCCCCCATGATTCTCACAGGTCGAACAAGCCAAGTCAGCAACAACTGGGAACGCAGTATCAGAGTGGAAGGCAGGAGCAAGGTCTGAAGCAAGCCAGAGGTCAAAAAGCTGGTTGGGAGCATGGTATCAAGAGGTCGAGACAAAAGCACAGCCATAAACACGCCAAAGGTCAGAGTCAAACAGAACAATCCAAAACAGGAATGGAAGACGGATGGGCAAGTCAGAAGTCAAGCAGAGAAGATTAACCCCCGTCAGACCAGGCCGGGAAGAAGAAAGCAAACCCTGACCTGCATCATGACAGTACCCTCCTCTAAACAGGGGGCCACTGGACCCCCAGGTTTCCCAGGGTATCTGGCATGAAAGGCCCGGACCAACGGATCTGCATGGACCGATCACGCCGAAACCCATGACCAGTTTTCAGGACCATAACCCTTCCAATGAACAAGATATTGAAGAGAACAATGGACCATCCGAGAGTCCACAATCCATTCCACCTCATACTCATCTTGGCCATCCACCGAGACCGGTAGCGTGGAAGATGGAGACCCCTCAAAGGAAGATCCCAACGGTTTCAAAAGGGCTTTATGGAATACGCTGGGGATCCGTAGAGACAGTGGAAGACGCAAATGGAAAGCCACAGGATTGACCACTTCCATAATCTCATAAGGACCAATGAACTTAGGCCCCAATTTATCAGAAGGAACCTTAAGTCTATTATTCCTGGTAGATAACCAAACCTTATCCCCTACAGGACCCACAGACCGTCTTTTGTCAACAAAAAATTTATATTTGCCCTGAGCCTCCTCAATATTCTTATGGACCTCCTTCCACACCTCCCCCAACCGCCGGATAGCCAAATCTGCCTCGGGACACCCCGAATCTAATCAAGAAAATTCCCCAAAATGAGGGTGAAATCCATAATGGCAGAAAAAGGGGAGGTGCCCGTGGACTGATTAATGTGGTTGTTAAAAGCAAATTCAGCAAAAGGTAAAGAAGAGAGCCAATCATCCTGCCAAGCAGTGGTCAGACATCTCAAAATTTGTTCCAGAGACTGATTGGTCCTCTCAGTTTGACCATTAGTTTCCGGATGGTAAGCGGACAAAAAGGTCAAACAAATACCCAACCTTTTACAAAGCTCCGTCCAAAACTTGGACACAAACTGTACCCCCCTATCCAAGACCACACTCAAAGGCACACCATGCAACCGTACCACATGATCCACAAACAATCTAGATAAAGTTTCTGCATTGGACAAGGCTGTTAAAGGCACAAAATGTGCCTGCTTACTAAATCTGACCACAACCACCCAGATAACAGTATTATCATTAGAAGGAGGAAGATCAGTGATAAAATCCATGGACAGATGAGTGCATCGTCTATCCGGAATTGGCAAAGGCACCAATTCTCCGGCCAGCCGGTTATGGGAGTATTTGGCACTAGCAAATATGGATCGCCTGCCAGGGCAGTGGGGTACTCGGTACCAGGCTGGTATCTCAGAGGGAAGTGTCACAGTAGTGGTGACCCGGTCCGTGGCCCTGGGCATCCATGTAAAAGGGGTTAAGCGTGGCTGGTTAAAGTTTATAAGTGGATGATACGTGACGCCACCTGTGGTGCTTGGCAATGAAGGGGTTAAGCCGACGCTGCAGGCAGATCCTCTGGGACAGATGGTATAAGGCAGCAAGATGTAATAGCTCCCCACAGGTAGAGCTGTAGTCCCAGGGCAGTGAGAATAGGTGTTGAGGAAGAGGGTGCAGTGTTAGGCACTGAGATGTAGCAGGGCTGAAGGGGTTGCAGGAAGAAGGCAATGACACAACAGGGTGCAGTTTCCTTTACCTTTACTTTGCTTTGCAAGTGCAGTCCAGAATCCAGATTACAGATGGAACAGGAGTTGGCCAGCCTGGAAGCAACTTAGGAATCTCTCTATGCAGATGGGTTGTGTAGTCTCCTTTCTAGTGCTTATCTGAGGTACATGCAGTACTGAGTTACACTGGAGTTCCACTTGCTTGCTCTCTTTTAGAACCTCCTCTGTTATGAATGAGTCACCGAGGAGGAAAAAACAAAAAGCAAGCTAAGCCCAGAAAACCGGAGGGGTTGGTAACTAGCGGATTGCAGACCCCTGATCCTATCCACAACAACTAGCAGTAGCTGTGGAGCATGCCTACGGTGATCCTAGATGCCTCATCACGGCCGGAGAACTAAATAAGCCTAAAGAAAGAAAGGGAAAATCTAAACTGCCCCAGAGCAGACCCCAAAGCAATAGACAGCCCCCAACATGTATTGTCGGTGAAACAAGATGAAAACACAGACACAGGTAGAAAGATAGGCTGAGCAAACGATGGGGCACTCGCTAACTAGAAAGGACAGGAAAGAAAAGCTGCTGTCTGCAATCACGCAAAAAACCCTGCCAAAAAGAATGTCCAACACGTCTAATAGAAAAAGGCCCTGAAGTCGCTAGACTTCAAATCACTATATCAGCACTCAGGTATATTCTGAAGACAGAGCAAAAGAGATCAACTGATCAGAGACAAAATGGGGATTCAGCCCAGTCCCAGCCAGGGCTGACTGAACACAAAAACTAAGTAAGCCAGACAAAAACTCATATGAACAATAGCAGAGAAAACTTAGCTTTAGGAAGGCAGGAACCAAACTGGAAACCAGGAGCCAGAGTCAGGAAAAATCACCAGCAAGAAACTAGGGAGTCGGCTGCCTTAAATCCAATCAGAAACTCCTGATGTCCAATCGCAGTCCTCCTCCGGTGGCCGGTCTCTGCCATTTAGATCAGCTTCATTACCTCCCTTCACCAACAGAGGGAGTCCAGATAGAGAACACACTACTCCTCTGTCCGCACAGCCAGCTCCATAACCCTCACCAGAAGCCAGAGGCAAACCCGAAAGTGAGCTCACAACACCCCTCGTATGGCAGACAGCTGTAGCCTCCTTCTTCTGGCTCACACGTTGCTGTTGTGCCTCCGAGTCTTATGTGAGAACAGAGCATTTACAGCTTCCTATTCCTCCAGTTTCTGCTGCAGGAACATCAGTTTCACAAACAGCCTCGGGGACCGGACCCCGGAACCATGCACCACGCTAGAAGTGAGCCTGAACTCTGCTCAATCCTCCAGCTCTTCTCCTCTCGTCCACACACATCGCCCTCCTCACACGAACTGACTAACTTCCCTTTCCTGGCCCCCAGAGAGTAGCTCTTCCCCCAGTTTTGGTTCAGGGGTCCCTCTGCTGGCCTGGAGTGGGAACTGTACTGTGTGTTGATTTACCTGATAGAGAGATCCTTCATTGCTTCCAAGCATGACATTACACTCCCTCTGAGGAAGGTAATGCCACTGTGGTGACCATATTCCTGCGGGTGCCACACATACACAGGCAGTCAGAAATCTCACAACATCTGAGGACAAAGACGACCACCAAAACAACCTAGCGATATCTTTACGGGTGGCCGAGATTCCAGGATGCCCACTCAGAGCCGAGTCGTGGAACTCCTGGAGCACCCTGAGTTGAAACTGATCAGGCACAAAAAGCTTTTTAACAGGCCTGGATGGAGGAGCAAGAGACTGAGCTTCACAAATCTCCTGCTCCAGTACAGCAGAAATCCTAGCCACAACCACCCCATGTTGAAGAATGGAGGAAGGAGGTTCGGGAGGAGATATTGGGTCCAGACTAAGAGATAAGGCATCCGCCTTGACATTTTTGGAACCCGGCCGAAAGGTGATAGAGAATTGGAATCGTGAAAGAAAAAGTGACCATCTCGCCTGCCTAGGAGTTACCCTCTTAGCAGACTCAAGGTGAGCCAAATTTTTGTGATTCGGTGAACCGCCCCCTCCAAAAAATGCCTTCTTTCTTCAAAAGCCAATTTAATGGCTAGAAGCTCCCAATTCCCCACATCATAATTTCTTTCTGTAGGCGAGAACTTCTTAGAGAGGAAAGCACAAGGTCTTAAATTGGTTAAAGTGGGACAACACTGCCCCACCTCAGAGGCATCCGCCTCAACAATAAACGGTTCAGACGGATGTGGCTGAATCAACACAGGGGCGAAGATAAAACATTTCTTTAACAAAGAGAATGCCGCAACAGCTGAGGCTGTCCAATAGGGATGAGCAAGTTGTGAAATACTCTGACTCGCTGTACTGGTTACGAGTAACTCCTAATACTCGGGTACTCGTAACGAGTAGCGAGTCCAATGGAAGTCTATGGGAAATGCGAGTAATGGGCTGTGTGTGTGTGCTGGGCTGGGCGGGGACTGCGAGAAGACAGTGCTGGGCTGTGCGGGACTGTGTTGGGCTATGCAGGTACTGTGTGGGGACTGTGCTGGGCTGTGCGGGACTGTGCTGGGCTGTGCGGGACTGTGCTGGGCTGTGCGGGGACTTGCAGGGCTGTGCGGAGACTGTGCAGGGCTGTGCGGGACTCTGCTTGGCTGTGCTGGGCTGTGCGGGGACTGTGCAGGGACTTGCGGGACTGTGCTGGGCTGTGCGGGACTGTGCTGGGCTGTGCGGGGACTGTGCCGAATATTGCGAGGCGAGTAGTGATATTTACTCGCCAGGATTCGAGTACCACATTACTCGCCGAGTACCAAATCCTAATGAGTATACTCGCTCATCCCTACTGACCAACTCTTGAAATCAGCCCCATTTTTAGTTAAATCAGTGAGGGGTTTGACCACCTGAGAGAACCCCCTTATGAACTTCCGATAATAATTGGCAAACCCCAGGAAGCGTTGCAGACCTTTCAGATCTCTGGGTTGAACCCAATCAACAATGGCCTGAACCTTCCTAGGGTCCATACGGAACCCCTCGGCAGACAAAATGAACACCAGAAAGGATAGCTCCTGAACAAAAAATGAACACTTTTCTAGTTTAGCAAATAGAGAGTTCTCCCAGAGCCTTTGGAGAACCGCACGAAAGTGACCCATGTGAGTATTTTTATCTGGAGAGTAGATTAGAATATTATCCAGATAAACCACAACAAAATGCCCAATAAAGTCAGAAAAAACATGGTTAATAAAATTCTGGAAAACTGCCGGCGCTTTAGTGAGACCGAAAAGCATAACTAAATTCTCAAAGAGTCCCCCAGATGTGAGAAACGCAGTTTTCCACTCATCCCCCTCCGGTATCTGGATAAGGTTATATGCCCCCCGGAGATCCAACTTGGAAAACCAATTGGCCCCAGACAATTGGTTGTATAAATCAGGAATAAGTAAGAGAGGGTACGAATTCCTCACAGTTATCTTATTTAACTCTCGAAAATAAAGGCATGTGCATAAACCACCGTCCTTTTCTTTTTACAGAAAAAAACCCTGCCGCCATGGGAGAAACAGAAGGGCGAATTTGTCCTTTGCGATGACTCTTGGACATATATTCTTTAATGGCAACTCACTCTGGACCAGAGATTGTATAAATGGGCCTTGAGCAATTTAGCATTGGGAACAAGGTCAATACTACAATCAAATGGGCAGTGTGGTGGTAAAACCTCAACCTCTGTTTCCGTGAAGACACTTGAGGTCCTTCAGGTACTCCAGAATACCCTCTAGACTGATGGATGACAAAGAGACAGAAACAAGGCAATCATTTGAACAATTAGGTCCCCATTTCACAATATCCCGGGACTCCCAATCAATAACCAGGTTGTGTAGTTGCAACCGGGGAAACCCCAACACCAGCCCCACTGGTCCAATATTGTACAAAATAAAACATGAAATGCACTCCTGGTGTACAGCCCCCACCTTGAATAAATTCTTCAGAGACAAAATGGATACCGTCCTTAGTGAGGGATATAGAATCAATGGCCACAACATTCATTGGAGTTTCCAACTTAACTGTCCCTAACTTGCAATTGGCCACCAATTTAGAGTCAATCAGGTTCACCGATGAGCCACAGTCCACAAAAGCCTAGGTGGGCGGAAAACAATTCCTAACACCAAGTTCCACTTTAAGCAGTACTTTAAGAAATGAGGAAAAATGTACCTGAGAGTCTTGGTAACCTCCTCGACAGTTACCCAGACTTAGGTGTTTCCCGACACCTTGGAGGTCGAAGAACAGGAGGGACAGTCCTTCTTCCAATATCCCGGAGCACCACAGTAAAAGTAAAGCTTGACTTCCCATCACCGTCTCCTCTCCCTCTACTTGAATGATGTGGCCCCCACCTCCATGGGTTCAGCTTGAGGCACCAACTCTGGCTTAACCGGAAGCAACGGGGCCGGCCATTGCATGACTCCTCTCTGCCGTAGTCTCCGATCCATATGCACAGCCTGTGTCATTGCCTCTTCCAGGGATGAAGGTCCAGAGCATCCATTAGATAATGAGATATTCCCCTCCAAAATTGGCACCTGAGCGCTGAATCATTTTCAGGACACCTCGGGGGACCATCGCCTAAATTCTGAGTAGTACCACTTGGCAGAGAGCTTTTCCTTAGAGAGACCCATGATTGTGTCCTCTGCCAATCTGACCCGGTCAGGTTCATCATAAATTAGTCCTAGGGTGTCAAAAAACCTATCCATAGACGCTCTCTCTTGGGTGGTCGGGGGCAAAGAAAAGGCCCAAGACTGCGGACCTTCCCTGAGTAAAGATATGATAATTCCCACCTGCTAACTCTCATCCCCCGAAGATCGGGGTCTAAGAGAAAACAACAACTTACAACTTTCCCTGAACACACAAACCTTTTCCTTCTCACCGGAGAAGGTGTCAGGGACTTTAACAGAAGATTCAGGGGAATGCAAAGAAACGTCAGTAACATCACCATCCTTACTGGCAGACCCCGAGGCAGCATCTTGGGCAGTCTTAACTGTCTCAGCCAGCTCCCTCTGTACTTCCTGGTAGGACAAAGCCAAGGCCCTATGCTCTATGGACAAATTCTGCATCATTTGTGTAAGACTGGCTACTTGATACGTCAAGGTGCGGAGTGGATCCATACCAAAGAAAAAAAAAAATAGACCTCCACTAAGTTAAATATTTGTCAGTGATAATGTTGTGCAATACAGGGACAACCACCAGCGGGCAAGGAAGGGAGGTAACAGAAGTTCACCTCAAGCAAAGACCTGCAGAGCTGAGCAAACACCGCTAGGGGGCAGTAGAGAGGTCATACAAGCCAATTCAACAACAGTCGGAAACGCAGTATCAGAGGGGAAGGCAGAAGCAAGGTCTGAAGCAAGTCAGAGGTCAAAAAGCTGGTCGGGAGTGTGGTAACAAGAGGATGAGACGAAAGCACAGCCAGAAACACACCAAAGGTCAGAGCCAGACAGAATAATCCAAAACAGGAACGGAAGACGGATGGGCAGGTCAGAAGTCAAGTTAAAAGCAAATTCCGCCAAAGGTAAAGAAGAGAGCCAATCATCCTGCCAAGCAGCGGTCAGACATCTCAAAATTTGTTCCAGAGTCCTCTCAGTTTGACCATTAGTTTCCGAATGGTAAGCGGACAAAAAGGTCAAACAAATACCCAACCTTTTACAAAGCTCCGTCCAAAACTTGGACACAAACTGTACCCCCCTATCCAAGACCACACTCAAAGGCACACCATGCAACCGTACCATATGATCCACAAACAATCTAGATAAAGTTTCTGCATTGGACAAGGCTGTTAAAGGCACAAAATGTGCCTGCTTACTAAATCTGACCACAACCACCCAGATAACAGTATTATCATTAGAAGGAGGAAGATCAGTGATAAAATCCATGGACAGATGAGTGCATGGTCTATCCGGAATTGGCAAAGGCACCAATTCCCCGGCCAGCCGGTTATGGGAGTATTTGGCACTAGCAAATATGGATCGCCCGCCAGGGCAGTGGGGTACTCGGTTCCAGGCTGGTATCTCAGAGGGAAGTGTCACAGTAGTGGTGACCCGGTCCGTGGCCCTGGGCATCCATGTAAAAGGGGTTAAGCGTGGCTGGTTAAAGTTTATAAGTGGATGATACGTGACGCCACCTGTGGTGCTCGGCAATGAAGGGGTTAAGCCGATGCTGCAGGCAGATCCTCTGGGACAGATGGTATAAGGCAGCAAGATGTAATAGCTCCCCATAGGTAGAGCTGTAGTCCCAGGGCAGTGAGAATAGGTGTTGAGGAAGAGGGTGCAGTGTTAGGCACTGAGATGTAGCAGGGCTGAAGGGGTTGCAGGAAGAAGGCAATGACACAACAGGGTGCAGTTTCCTTTACCTTTACTTTGCTTTGCAAGTGCAGTCCAGAATCCAGATTACAGATGGAACAGGAGTTGGCCAGCCTGGAAGCAACTTAGGAATCTCTCTATGCAGATGGGTTGTGTAGTCTCCTTTCTAGTGCTTATCTGAGGTACATGCAGTACTGAGTTACACTGGAGTTCCACTTGCTTGCTCTCTTTTAGAACCTCCTCTGTTATGAATGAGTCACCAAGGAGGAAAAAACAAAAAGCAAGCTAAGCCCAGAAAACCGGAGAGGTTGGTAAGTAGCGGATTGCAGACCCCTGATCCTATCCACAACAACTAGCAGTAGCCGTGGAGCATGCCTACGGTGATCCTAGATGCCTCATCACGGCCGGAGAACGAAATAAGCCTAAAGAAAGAAAGGGAAAATCTAAACTGCCCCAGAGCAGACCCCAAAGCAATAGACAGCCCCCAACATGTATTGTCGGTGAAACAAGATGAAAACACAGACACAGGTAGAAAGCTAGGCTGAGCAAACGATGGGGCCCTAACGCTAACTAGGAAGGACAGGAAAGAAAAGCTGCTGTCTGCAATCACGCAAAAAACCCTGCCAAAAAGAATGTCCAACACGTCTGATAGAAAAAGGCCCTGAAGTCGCTAGACTTCAAATCACTATATCAGCACTCAGGTATATTCTGAAGACAGAGCAAAAGAGATCAACTGATCAGAGACAAAATGGGGATTCAGCCCAGTCCCAGCCAGGGCTGACTGAACACAAAAACTAAGTAAACCAGACAAAAACTCATATGAACAATAGCAGAGAAAACTTAGCTTTAGGAAGGCAGGAACCAAACTGGAAACCAGGAGCCAGAGTCAGGAAAAATCACCAGCAAGAAACTAGGGAGTCGGCTGCCTTAAATCCAATCAGAAACTCCTGATGTCCAATCGCAGTCCTCCTCCTCAGGTGGCCGGTCTCTGCCATTTAGATCAGCTTGATTACCTCCCTTCACCAACAGAGGGAGCCCAGATAGAGAACTCACTACTCCTCTGTCCGCACAGCCAGCTCCATAACCCTCACCAGAAGCCAGAGGCAAACCCGAAAGTGAGCTCACAACACCCCTCGTATGGCAGACAGCTGTAGCCTCCTTCTTCTGGCTCACACGTTGCTGTTGTGCCTCCAAGTCTTATGTGAGAACAGAGCATTTACAGCTTCCTATTCCTCCGGTTTCTGCTGCAGGAACATCAGTTTCACAAACAGCCTCGGGGACCGGACCCCAGAACCATGCACCACGCTAGAAGTGAGCCTGAACTCTGCTCAATCCTCCAGCTCTTCTCCTCTCGTCCACACACATCGCCCTCCTCACACGAACTGACTAACTTCCCCTTCCTGGCCCCCAGAGAGCAGCTCTTCCCCCAGTTTTGGTTCAGAAGTCCCTCTGCTGGCCTGGAGTGGGAACTGTACTGTGTGTTGATTTACCTGACAGAGAGATCCTTCATTGCTTCCAAGCATGACATTACACTCCCTCTGAGGAAGGTAATGCCACTGTGGCGACCATATTCCTGCGGGTGCCACTCATACACAGGCAGTCAGAAATCTCACAACATCTGAGGACAAAGACGACCACCAAAACAACCTAGCGATATCTTTACGGGTGGCCGAGATTCCAGGATGCCCACTCAGAGCCGAGTCGTGGAACTCCTGGAGCACCCTGAGTTGAAACTGAACAGGCACAAAAAGCTTTTTAACAGGCCTGGATGGAGGAGCAAGAGACTGAGCTTCACAAATCTCCTGCTCCAGTACAGCAGAAATCCTAGCCACAACCACCCCATGTTGAAGAATGGAGGAAGGAGGTTCGGGAGGAGATATTGGGTCCAGACTAAGAGATAAGGCATCTGCCTTGACATTTTTGGAACCCGGCCGAAAGGTGATAGAGAATTGGAATCGTGAAAGAAAAAGTGACCATCTCGCCTGCCTAGGAGTTAACCTCTTAGCAGACTCAATGTGAGCCAAATTTTTGTGATTCGGTGAACCGCCCCCTCCAAAAAATGCCTTCTTTCTTCAAAAGCCAATTTAATGGCTAGAAGCTCCCAATTCCCCACATCATAATTTCTTTCTGTAGGCGAGAACTTCTTAGAGAGGAAAGCACAAGGTCTTAAATTGGTTAAAGTGGGACAACACTGCCCCACCTCAGAGGCATCCGCCTCAACAATAAACGGTTCAGACGGATGTGGCTGAATCAACACAGGGGCGAAGATAAAACATTTCTTTAACAAAGAGAATGCCGCAACAGCTGAGGCTGACCAATAGGGATGAGCAAGTTGTGAAATACTCTGACTCGCTGTACTGGTTACGAGTAACTCCTAATACTCGGGTACTCGTAACGAGTAGCGAGTCCAATGGAAGTCTATGGGAAATGCGAGTAATGGGCTGTGTGTGTGTGCTGGGCTGGGCGGGGACTGCGAGAAGACAGTGCTGGGCTGTGCGGGACTGTGTTGGGCTATGCAGGTACTGTGTGGGGACTGTGCTGGGCTGTGCGGGACTGTGCTGGGCTGTACGGGACTGTGCTGGGCTGTGCGGGGACTTGCAGGGCTGTGCGGAGACTGTGCAGGGCTGTGCGGGACTCTGCTTGGCTGTGCTGGGCTGTGCGGGGACTGTGCAGGGACTTGCGGGACTGTGCTGGGCTGTGCGGGACTGTGCTGGGCTGTGCGGGGACTGTGCCGAATATTGCGAGGCGAGTAGTGATATTTACTCGCCAGGATTCGAGTACCGCATTACTCGCCGAGTACCAAATCCTAATGAGTATACTCGCTCATCCCTACTGACCAACTCTTGAAATCAGCCCCTTTTTTAGTTAAATCAGTGAGGGGTTTGACCACCTGAGAGAACCCCCTTATGAACTTCCGATAATAATTGGCAAACCCCAGGAAGCGTTGCAGACCTTTCAGATCTCTGGGTTGAACCCAATCAACAATGGCCTGAACCTTCCTAGGGTCCATACGGAACCCCTCGGCAGACAAAATGAACACCAGAAAGGATAGCTCCTGAACAAAAAATGAACACTTTTCTAGTTTAGCAAATAGAGAGTTCTCCCAGAGCCTTTGGAGAACCGCACGAAAGTGACCCATGTGAGTATTTTTATCTGGAGAGTAGATTAGAATATTATCCAGATAAACCACAACAAAATGCTCAATAAAGTCAGAAAAAACATGGTTAATAAAATTCTGGAAAACTGCCGGCGCTTTAGTGAGACCGAAAAGCATAACTAAATTCTCAAAGAGCCCCCCAGATGTGAGAAACGCAGTTTTCCACTCATCCCCCTCCGGTATCCGGATAAGGTTATATGCCCCCCGGAGATCCAACTTGGAAAACCAATTGGCCCCAGACAATTGGTTGTATAAATCAGGAATAAGTGAGAGAGGGTACGAATTCCTCACAGTTATCTTATTTAACTCTCGAAAATAAAGGCATGTGCATAAACCACCGTCCTTTTCTTTTTCCAGAAAAAAACCCTGCCGCCATGGGAGAAACAGAAGGGCGAATTTGTCCTTTGCGATGACTCTTGGACATATATTCTTTAATGGCAACTCACTCTGGACCAGAGATTGTATAAATGGGCCTTGAGCAATTTAGCATTGGGAACAAGGTCAATACTACAATCAAATGGGCAGTGTGGTGGTAAAACCTCAACCTCTGTTTCCGTGAAGACACTTGAGGTCCTTCAGGTACTCCAGAATACCCTCTAGACTGATGGATGACAAAGAGACAGAAACAAGGCAATCATTTGAACAATTAGGTCCCCATTTCACAATATCCCGAGACTCCCAATCAATAACCGGGTTAGAATCATAGAATCATAGAATCGTAGAGTTGGAAGGGACCTCCTGGGCCATCTGGTCCAACCCCCTGCTCAAAGCAGGATTCGCTAAATCATCCCAGTCAGATGTCTGTCCAGCCTCTGTTTGAAGACTTCCATTGAAGGAGAACTCACCACTTCTCGTGGCAGCCTGTTCCACTCATTGATCACTCTAACTGTCAAAAAGTTTTTTCTAATATCTAATCTGTGTCTCCTCCCATTCAGTTTCATCCCATTGCTTCTAATCTTTCCTTGTGCAAATGAGAATAAAGTTGATCCTTCTACAATGTGACAGCCCTTTAGATATTTGTAGACAGCTATTAAGTCTCCTCTCAGTCTTGTCTTTTGCAAACTAAACATTCCCAAATCCTGCAACCTTTCCTCATAAGACAGGGTTTGCAGACCGGTCACCATTCTGGTCGCTCTTTTCTGAACTTGCTCCAGTTTGTTGATGTCTTTTTTAAAATGTGGTGCCCAAAACTGGACACAATATTCCAGATGAGGTCTGACCAAAGAGGAGTAGAGGGAAATAATGACTTCACGTGATCTAGACTGTATGCTTCTGTTAATACATCCTAGAATTGCATTTGCCTTTTTTGCTGCTGCATCACACTGTTGACTCATATTCAGTCTGTGATCTATTAGTATACCCAAGTCTTTTTCACATGTGCTGTCACTTAGCCCTATTCCTCCCATTCTATATATGCTTTTTCCATTTTTATTGCCCAGATGTAGTACTTTGCATTTCTCCCTGTTAAAAACCATTCTGTTTGTTGCTGCCCACTTCTCCAGTTTATTTAAATCTTTTTGAATCCTCTCTCTCTCTTCTCTAGTATTAGCTATCCCTCCTAGCTTTGTGTCATCAGCAAATTTAATCAGTTTACCCTCAATGCCTTCATCTAAATCGTTGATAAAGATGTTGAACAATACAGGGCCCAGGACAGAGCCCTGTGGTACCCCACTTGAGACATTCTTCCAACTGGATGTGCAGCCATTTACGACCACTCTTTGGGTCCGATCACTAAGCCAGTTATGAATCCACCTAACAGTTGCCTTGTCCATTCCATACTTAATCATTTTTTCAATAAGGATTGTATGAGAGACTTTGTCAAATGCTTTGCTGAAGTCAAGATATACTATATCTACAGCATTTCCTTGATCCACCCAATCAGTGATACCGTCATAGAAGGAAATTATCCAGATAAACCACAACAAAATGCCCAATAAAGTCAGAAAAAACAGGTTGTGTAGTTGCAACCGGGGAAACCCCAACACCAGCCCCGCTGGTCCAATATTGTACAAAATAAAACATGAAATGCACTCCTGGTGTACAGCCCCCACCTTGAATAAATTCTTCAGAGACAAAATGGATACCGTCCTTAGTGAGAGACATACAGTAGAATCAGTGGCCACAACATTCATTGGAGTTTCCAACTTAACTGTCCCTAACTTGCAATTGGCCACCAATTTAGAGTCAATCAGGTTCACCAATGAGCCACAGTCCACAAAAGCCTAGGTGGGCGGAAAACAATTCCTAACACCAAGTTCCATTTTAAGCAGTACTTTAAGAAATGAGGAAAAATGTACCTGAGAGTCTTGGTAACCTCCTCGACAGTTACCCAGACTTAGGTGTTTCCCGACACCTTGGAGGTCGAAGAACAGGAGGGACAGTCCTTCTTCCAATATCCCGGAGCACCACAGTAAAAGTAAAGCTTGACTTCCCATCACCGTCTCCTCTCCCTCTACTTGAATGATGTGGCCCCCACCTCCATGGGTTCAGCTTGAGGCACCAACTCTGGCTTAACCGGAAGCAACGGGGCCGGCCATTGCATGACTCCTCTCTGCCGTAGTCTCCGATCCATATGCACAGCCTGTGTCATTGCCTCTTCCAGGGATGAAGGTCCAGAGCATCCATTAGATAATGAGATATTCCCCTCCAAAATTGGCACCTGAGCGCTGAATCATTTTCAGGACACCTCGGGGGACCATCGCCTAAATTCTGAGTAGTACCACTTGGCAGAGAGCTTTTCCTTAGAGAGACCCATGATTGTGTCCTCTGCCAATCTGACCCGGTCAGGTTCATCATAAATTAGTCCTAGGGTGTCAAAAAACCTATCCATAGACGCTCTCTCTGGGGTGGTCGGGGGCAAAGAAAAGGCCCAAGACTGCGGACCTTCCCTGAGTAAAGATATGATAATTCCCACCTGCTGACTCTCATCCCCCGAAGATCGGGGTCTAAGAGAAAACAACAACTTACAACTTTCCCTGAACACACAAACCTTTTCCTTCTCACCGGAGAAGGTGTCAGGGACTTTAACAGAAGATTCAGGGGAATGCAAAGAAACGTCAGTAACATCACCATCCTTACTGGCAGACCCCGAGGCAGCATCTTGGGCAGTCTTAACTGTCTCAGCCAGCTCCCTCTGTACTTCCTGGTAGGACAAAGCCAAGGCCCTATGCTCTACGGATAAATTCTGCATCATTTGTGTAAGACTGGCTACTTGATACGTCAAGGTGCGGAGTGGATCCATACCAAAGAAAAAAAAAAATAGACCTCCACTAAGTTAAATATTTGTCAGTGATAATGTTGTGCAATACAGGGACAACCACCAGCGGGCAAGGAAGGGAGGTAACAGAAGTTCACCTCAAGCAAAGACCTGCAGAGCTGAGCAAACACCGCTAGGGGGCAGTAGAGAGGTCATACAAGCCAATTCAACAACAGTCGGAAACGCAGTATCAGAGGGGAAGGCAGAAGCAAGGTCTGAAGCAAGCCAGAGGTCAAAAAGCTGGTCGGGAGCGTGGTAACAAGAGGATGAGACGAAAGCACAGCCAGAAACACACCAAAGGTCAGAGCCAGACAGAACAATCCAAAACAGGAACGGAAGACGGATGGGCAGGTCAGAAGTCAAGCCAGGTCATACACTGCGGGGAACAGTCACACAGAAAACACTAAGTCAGAGGTAGGGAACGGGGCAAATACAAATACGGGCAGACAAGTAGCAAAGGACTCACTCAGGGTAGACTAGGTCAACTGCTCTTGCCGAAGACATGAACTGTCACTGACATAATTTGCCAGCCACAGCGCAGGGAAATAGCCACCCACACATCAGAGAGAGGCAGAAAAGGTTAACCCTGCCTGACCAGGCCGGGAAGCAGGAAGCAAACCCCAACCTGGATCATGACAGGTACCATAATTTGTGTCCAGTAGGGTGACCGCAAAAAATCGATGTCTGAATTTTGTCCGTCTGGACCCCACAAAACGATTCCCCTTTCCAGATATTGAGATAGCCAAAATTTGAGCTCGATCAAACGACGTTAACCCATGCCGCTCGTCGCTCAAAGTTTGAAAAAATCCAAATTGAGGTATTTTAAGATTTAGGTATTTTGCATAGTCTGTTAGACTATAAAGAATGTGACAACAACATTGCAGAAATAGCCCTGACCAAATTTTCGAACCATTTGTGGTATTTGAATGCAGAGTTGGCGGGATTATCGTTTTTTGATCCCACCATTACACACAATGAAAAGTTGTTAATGGCTAATAAATTGCTCAGTAGCCAACTCCTAAACAGTCTGTGGTACAACGTAGATGGAACAAGACATGATGTCCCAGATGTGCTCAATCAGATTCAGGTCTGGGGAACGGGCGGGCCAGTCCATAGCTTCGATGCTTTCATCTTGCAGGAACTGCTGACGCACTCCAGCCACATGAGGTCAGGCATTGTTCTGCATTTAGGAGGTACCCAGGACCAACCGCACCAGCATATGGTCTCACAAGGGGTCTGAGGATCTCATCTCGGTACCTAATGGCAGTCAGGCTACCTCTAGCGAGCACATGGAGGGCTGTGTGGCCCTCCAAAGAAATGCCAACCCACACCATTACTGATCCACTGCCAAACTGGTCATGCTGAAGGATGTTGCAGGCAGCAGATCACTCTCCATAGCGTCTCCAGATTCTGTCACGTCTGTCACATGTGCTCAGTGTGAACCTGCTTTCATCTGTGAAGAGCACAGGGCTCCTGTGGCGAATTTGCCAATCCTTGTGTCCTGTGGCAAATGCCAAGTGTCCTGTACGGTGTTGGACTGTGAGCACAAACCCCATCTGTGGACGTCTGGCCCTCAGACTGTCCTCATGGAGTCGGATTCTAACCATTTGTGCAGACACATGCACATTTGTGGCCAGCTGGAGGTCATTTTGCAGGGCTCTGGCAGTGCTCTTCCTGTTCCTCCTTGCACAAAGGCAGAGGTAGCGGTCCTGCTGCTGGTTTGTTGCCATCCTACGGCCCCCTCCACATCTCCTGGTGTACTGGCCTGTCTCCTGGTAGGGCCTCCAGCCTCTGGACACTACGCTGACAGACACAGCAAACCTTCCTGCCACAGCTCGCATTGATGTGCCATCCTGGATGAGCTGCACTACCCGAGCCACTTGTGTGGGTTGTAGAATCCGTCTCATGCTACCACGAGTGTGAAAGCACAACCAATATTCAAAAGTGACCAAAACATCAGCCATAAAGCATTTGTGGTGCCCCGGAGGGTTCAGTCACCACGGAGATACTGCACTTCAACCAGAGGTGTGGTATCCCACTTCCCAGCTACAGTCATGGCCAAAAGTATTGCGTTTTTTCATTTAAGACAAATTAAATGAAGATAATAATACCAAAGAATTTGTGTTTGCAATCATTTTCAGGAAGAAACTGAATATTATCTGACAGAATTGCAGGGGTGTCAATACTTTTGGCCATGACTGTAAGGTGGAGGCATCTGACAGTACTCTAGCACCTGCACCCAACACACACCCTATAGCAGCAGGGCATCTGGATGGACCCTTAGGGAGGATGATCTCAATCATGTCTGGGTTTTAAAGGGTGTTGGGAGGTGGGTGGATGGGGATGAGCGTGGGAGCAGAGAGTTCAGTTAGGGAGTCATGAGGAGAAAGTGAAACTAATCAGATGTGTGTGAAGCAGCTCCCTGTCAGGAGGAGCTGCAGAGAAGGAAAGAGACTGAAGGAAGCTCCCTGATGTGGGAAAGGGTCCAAGAGGCACGGAGTAGTGACCATACTGCCCGCGGGGCTCGTTCCACGCTGACGGACGTCAGGTGGAGAAATCAGGTCGCAGAAGGGTATCTGTTATGAATAGGTCACTGAGGAGGGTGGCAGGAATATGCTAGGCCACCAGGAAACCAAAATGGTTGTTAACTTAGTGGATTACAGACCCCTAATCCTAACAACACAACTAGCAGTAGCCGTGGGGCGTACCTATGACGCCCTAGACGCCTCGGCACAGCCGGAGAACTAACTAAGCTTAAAGCAAGAAAGGTGAAATATAAACTGCCCGGGAGTAGAACCCCAAAGGAATAGATAGCCCCCAAACATATATTGTCGGTGAGACAAGATGAGGTACAAACAGGCAGAAAATAGACTGAGCAAATGATGGGGCCCAAACTGTCTAGATAGGATAGGAAAGGAAAGACACTGTCTGCAATCACACAAAAACCCTAAAAAATCCAACACGTCTGATGTACAAAAACACTGAGGTCTCACGACCTCTCCCCCACTATATCAGCATTCTGGTGTGAACTGGCAGCAAAGCAAAAGAGACTAATATAACAGAGGACTGAACAAACTGCCACAAGCTGTAACATATGGAGTGGGGTCCAGCACTGCCCCAGCAGGGATCACACTGAACCCTCACAGCAAAGCAGAAAGTGGCAAAACCAGATCAGATGCAAAGGATTAGCAAATGAACAACTTAACTGAAAAATGCAGGATCAGGCAGGAGACAGCAAACTTCAAAATGCACAGGAAGAAACTAATCACCAGCAGCAACTGAGGGAAGCCTCCTCACTTATATCCTCTGTTGTGAGTTCATTTTCCCCTTCGTCACTGAGGTCTGGTGAACTCCCTATTCTGGTAAAGGAAGGTAATGAGCCTGATTATCAGGCACCTGAGCCTAATGAGGATGACTGGCTGAGTGGAGTCACGGACTGGATATAAGGCTGCCGACGCCCTTCTGCCCTGCGGGTGATTTCTCTGTGGACTTCTAGGACACCAGTCTGATTCCTGCTCCTCAAAAGCTAAGTTTTCTGTTTTGCCTGTTAGCTTTTTTGTTTTGTTTTTTGTTTTCCCTGCTTTTCTTTATTCTGCCATTCCCTGCTGGGGTGAGCTGAATCTCCTTTTGCCTGTAGCTCTGTCTTCAGAAAATTCCTGAGTACTGACATACCTTTTGTGAAGCCTAGCATCTTCAGGGCCTTTTTCACTGTCAGTCTGTTGGCTCTTATTTTCATAGGGTTTTTCACGGATTGCAGACAGCAGCCTTCCTGTCCTTTTCTATCTAGTTAGCTTGGGCCCGTCTTTGCTCAGTCTATCTTTCTGTCTGTGTTAGTATTTTCATCTTGCTTCACCGTCATTATATGCTGGGGGCTGCCTATTGCTTTGGGGTCTGCTCTGGGGCAGTTTAGATTTCCCCTTTCTTTCTTTAGGCCTATTAAATTCTCTGGCTGTGATCGAGGGGTCTAGGGCATCGTAGGAACCCCCCACGGCTACTGCTAGTTGTGTTGATAGGTTCAGGGGTCTGCAATCCGATAGCTGCCAACTTCTCTGGTTTTCTGGACTTAGCTAGCATTTTGTTTTTGCCTCCTACGGTGACTCAATCATAACAGAATCACCCGCCATACCGCAGATCCTAGGGTACTCAATAGCAGGAAAGAATTGTGTTTAAAAAAAAAAAAAAAAAAGGTGTGTGTATATTCTTTCCTCTATATCTCTGAGGCCGTAAGGGGAATTTTTTTTTTTTTTCTCTCTCAATGGAGATAAAGCAATTGTCTGATCGTGTGGAGCATCTCGCTGCGGAAGTGCGGGGAATTTCCGCCTACCTTGCTCGTTCGCATGCTGTTGAACCAAAGATCCCTACACCTGATGTATTTTTTGGGGATCGATCTAAATTTTTGAGTTTCAAAAATAATTGTAAATTATTTTTTGCCTTGAAGCCTAACTCGTCAGGGAGCTCCGCGCAGCAGGTTAAATTTGTCATCTCTTTGCTGCGTGGCGATCCCCAGGATTGGGCGTTTTCTTTTAAACCAGATGATCCTATTCTGACTAATGTGAACGCATTCTTTCAAGCTTTGGGGTTGTTGTATGACGAACCTAATGCTATTGATCAGGCTGAAAAGACCCTGTTGGCATTGAACCAGGGTCGAGATTCTGCAGAGTTGTACTGTCAAAAGTTCTGAAAGTGGGCGGTCCTTACTACCTGGAATGATAATGCCTTGGCTGCTCTCTTTCGGAAGGGTTTGTCAGAAGCCGTAAAAGATACTATGGTGGGATTTCCTGTTCCCTCTGGTCTGGACGATTCTATGTCATTAGCCATTCAGGTTGATCGGCGTTTACGTGAACGCAGGATTGCATAAGAGGTGTTGCCACCGGTTGAACAGACATCTGAACCTATGCAATGTGATAGAGTTTTGTCTAAGGTGCAACGTCAGGAGTTCAGAAGGCGTAATAATCTATGTTTTTTCTGTGGAGATGCCTCGCATATTATTTCTGTTTGTCCTAAACGAGAGAAACGCTTTGCACACACGTTTTCTGTTGGTGGTGTTCAACCTAAGTTTCTTCTGGCAATTACTCTGATCTGCTCCCTGTCCACATTTTCCGCCAAGGCTTTTGTGGATTCGGGAGCAGCGCTAAACCTAATGGACTTGGATTTTGCTAAACGTTGTGAATTTCCGATGACACCTCTGCAGACGCCTATCCCTTTGAGGGGGATTGATGCTACTCCTTTTGCTAAAAATAAACCTCAGTTTTGGACCAGGTGGTCATGCGGGTTGCCCCAGAACATCAAGAAAATTGCAGATTTTTGGTATTACACGGTCTGCATGATGCTTTTGTTCTGGGGTTTCCCTGGTTGCAAATTCATAATCCAGTTTTGGATTGGAAATCTGTGTCTGTGGTGAGTTGGGGTTGTCGGTGTGCCTTTAGTGAGGCTCCGGTTTTTTCCACCTCTCCTCAGTCGCATGATGTTCCTGACTATTTGGCGGACTTTTATGATGTATTTAGTGAGAATGAGTCTGCGTCCTTGCCTCCTCATAGGAGTTATGACTGTGCAATTGAACTAAGCCCGGGGTGTAAATTTCCCAAGGGTCGGCTCTTCAATTTATCTGTACTCGAGCATGAGGCTATGCTGTCCTATATTAAGGAGGCGTTGGAGAAGGGTCATATTAGACCATCCTCTTCACCCTTAGGTGCCGTTTTTTTTTTGTGGCCAAAAAGGATGGTTCTTTAAGGCCTTGTATTGATTATCGTGCCCTCAATAAAATTACTATTAAATATCAGTATCCGTTACCCCTGATTTCGGATCTATTCTCTAGAGTTAGAGGTGCTTGCTGGTTTACCAAGCTTGACCTCAGGGGGGCGTATAATCTTATCCGCATTAAGCAGGGGGATGAATGGAAGACGGCGTTTAATACTCCAGAGGGACATTTTGAGTACCTGGTGATGCCTTTTGGGCTCACTAATGCCCCTTCTGTCTTCCAGTGCTTCATGAACGATATTTTCCGAGATTTTGTCGATAAATTTTTGATTATCTATCTGGATGATATTTTGATCTTCTCCAAGGATTGGGAGGGAGTCTCATGTGGAACATATTCGGACTGTGTTCCGGATCTTGAGGGAGAATTCCCTGTATGTCAAAGGATCGAAATGCCTTTTTGGAGTACAGAGGATTTCATTTTTGGGATTTATTTTGTCTCTGTCAACTATTGAAATGGACCCGGCCAAGGTACAGGCCATTTATGATTGGGTTCAGCCCACTTCTTTGAAGGCCCTCCAGAAATTTTGGGGTTTTGCTAATTTTTATCGGAAATTTATAGCAAAATTTTCCAGTATTGCCAAGCCATTGACTGATCTGACTAAGAAGGGTGCTGATATGTTGAATTGGTCTCCTGAGGCTGTTGCTTCCTTTCAGGAGCTGAAGCGAAGATTTACCTCCGCCCCGGTTTTGCGGCAACCTGATGTCTCACTCCTGTTCCAGGTAGAGGTGGATGCTTCTGAGATTGGTGCAGGAGCTGTTTTGTCCCAAAAGGATCCTGTAACATCTAAAATGAATCCCTGTGCTTTCTTTTCCCGAAAGTTCACTCCATCTGAACGTAACTATGATGTGGGGAATCGGGAACTGTTGGCCATGAAATGGGCATTTGAGGAGTGGAGACATTGGTTGGAGGGAGCTAAACATCAAGTTGTGGTCCTCACTGACCACAAGAATTTGATTTACCTAGAGTCGGCTAAACGCTTGAACCCTAGATAGGCTAGGTGGGCCTTGTTTTTTACACGTTTTGATTTTGTGGTCTCTTTTCTTCCTGGAACTAAGAATGTCAAGGCAGACGCCCTCTCTAGGAGTTTCTTTGCTGATTCTCCTGTGGTGACCAAGCCTGCTACCATCTTAGGCGAAGGGGTAGTTCTTTCTGCCATCTCGCCCGATTTGAGACTTGCTCTGCAAGAGTTCCAGGAGGACAAACCTGAGCGTTGCCCCAGTGGAAAGTTGTATGTTCATGACCAGTGGAAGAAGAGAGTGATGTCTGAAGTTCATTGCTCTGCATTGGCTGGTCATCCAGGTATTTTTGGTACTAGAGATCTGGTGAGTCGCTCTTTTTGGTGGCCCACCTTGTCTCATGATGTCAGGAATTTTGTGCAGTCCTGTGGGACTTGCTCCCGGTCTAAATCTTGTTCTCGCTCTATTGGGTTGTTGATGCCTTTGCCGGTCCCCAGGAGGCCATGGACCCATATTTCAATGGATTTCATCTCTGATATGCCGGTCTCTCAAAGAATGACTGTTATTTGGGTGATTTGTGATAGGTTCTCTAAGATGGTTCATCTTGTACCACTCCCTAAGTTGCCATATTCCTCTGAGTTGGTGCCCCTGTTTTTGCAACAGGTGGTTCGCTTACACGGGATTCCTGAGAACATTGTATCTGACAGAGGAGTTCAGTTTGTGTCTAGATTTTGGAGGACTTTCTGTTCCAAGCTGGGAATTCAGTTGTCCTTCTCCTCTGCTTTTTACCCTCAGACCAATGGGCAGACAGAGAGAACAAACCAGACCTTGGAGTCGTATTTGAGATGTTTTATTTCCGCTGATCAGGATGATTGGGTTTTATTTTTGCCCTTGGCCGAATTTGCTTTAAATAATAGAGCTAGTTCTGCCACTTTGATGTCACCTTTTTTTTGTAACTTTGGGTTTCATCCTCGATTTTCTTCAGGGCAGGTGGAGCCTTCTGCCTGCCCAGGTGTTGACACTGTGGTGGAGAGAATGCACCAGATCTGGGACCAAGTGGTGGATAAGTTATCTCTCTCCCAGGAAAAGGCCCAGCGGTTTTCCAATCGACATAGGACCATTGGTCCCCAGTTTAAGATTGGTGATATGGTGTGGTTATCATCAAAAAATATTGCTATGAAGGTGGCGTCTCCTAAGTTTAAGCCTAGATTTATTGGACCTTACAAGATTTTGGAGATTATTAATCCGGTCTCTTTTCGTTTGGCTCTTGCTGTCACATTTAAAATCCATAATGTGTTCCATAAGTCCTTGTTGAAGAGGTTTGTTGAACCAGTTGTTCCTGGGGTGGCACCTCCAGACCCTGTATTGGTTGAAGGTAACATGGAATATGAGGTAGAGAAAATACTGGATTCCCGTCTGGCTAGATGGAGACTCCAGTATTTGGTTAAGTGGAAGGGTTATGGTCAGGAGGATAATTCCTGGGTCTCTGCCTCTGATATTCATGCCAAAAGATTGGTGCGTGCATTTCATCGGGCTCACCCTGATCGCCCTGGTGGCGTGGTTGAGGGTTCGGTGACCCCTCCTCAAGGGGGAGGTACTGTTGTGAGTTCATTTTCCCCTTCGTCACTGAGGTCTGGTGAACTCCCTATTCTGGTAAAGGAAGGTAATGAGCCTGATTATCAGGCACCTGAGCCTAATGAGGATGACTGGCTGAGTGGAGTCACGGACTGGATATAAGGCTGCCGACGCCCTTCTGCCCTGCGGGTGATTTCTCTGTGGACTTCTAGGACACCAGTCTGATTCCTGCTCCTCTAAAGCTAAGTTTTCTGTTTTGCCTGTTAGCTTTTTTGTTTTGTTTTTTGTTTTCCTTGCTTTTCTTTATTCTGCCATTCCCTGCTGAGGTGAGCTGAATCTCCTTTTGCCTGTAGCTCTGTCTTCAGAATATTCCTGAGTACTGACATAGCTTTTTTGAAGCCTAGCGTCTTCAGGGCCTTTTTCACTGTCAGTCTGCTGGCTCTTATTTTCATAGGGTTTTTCACGGATTGCAGACAGCAGCCTTCCTGTCCTTTTCTATCTAGTTAGCTTGGGCCCCGTCTTTGCTCAGTCTATCTTTCTGTCTGTGTTAGTATTTTCATCTTGCTTCACCGTCATTATATGTTGGGGGCTGCCTATTGCTTTGGGGTCTGCTCTGGGGCAGTTTAGATTTCCCCTTTCTTTCTTTAGGCCTATTTAATTCTCCGGCTGTGATCGAGGGGTCTAGGGCATCGTAGGAACCCCCACTGCTACTGCTAGTTGTGTTGATAGGTTCAGGGGTCTGCAATCCGATAGCTGCCAACTTCTCTGGTTTTCTGGACTTAGCTACCATTTTGTTTTTGCCTCCTATGGTGACTCAATCATAACAATCCTCCCAGTCAGTAACCCCTGATTTCCAATCATCGTCGTCAGGTGGCAGACTTGTGTCAACCCAGGCAGCTCCACTACCCGCAGTAACCACCAGAGGGCGCCCCGAATCAGAAGTCAGATCACAAGAATTCACAACAGTACTCCCCCCTTGAGGAGGGGTCACCGAACCCTCATCTACGCCACCAGACCGATCAGGATGGGCCCAGTGAAAAGCACTAACCAATCTCTTGGCATGAATATCAGAAGCAGAGACCCAAGAATTTTCCTGCTGGCCATAACCTTTCCACTTGACCAAGTACTGGATTCTCCGTCTAACCAGACGAGAATCCAATATCTTCTCTACCTCATAATCCAAATTACCCTTAACCAATACAGGGCCAGGGGGTGCCGTCATGGGAACTACTGGCTCCACAAACCTTTTCAACAAAGATTTATGAAAAACGTTATGAATCTTAAACGTAGCTGGAAGAGCCAAACGGAAAGAAATGGGGTTAAGGATTTCCAAAATTTTATAAGGTCCAATGAACCTTGGCTTCAATTTTGGAGACACAACCTTCATAGGAATATTTTTTGAGGATAACCAAACCATATCATCCACTTTAAATAGGAGACAAATGGTCCAATGTCGGTTGGAAAACCGTTGGGCCTTTTCCTGAGAGAGGGACAACTTATCCACTACTTGGTCCCAAATCAGCTGCATTCTCTCTACCACAGAATCCACACTTGGGCAGGCCGAAGCTCCCACCAGCCCCGAAGAAAATTGAGGATGAAACCCAAAGTTACAGAAAAAAGGGGACATCAAAGTGGCAGAACTAGCCCTATTGTTTAGCGCAAATTCGGCCAAGGGCAAAAATGAGACCCAGTCATCTTGATCAGCAGATATGAAACATCTCAAATAGGATTCCAAAGTCTGGTTTGATCTCTCAGTCTGCCCATTGGTCTGAGGATGAAATGCAGAGGAAAAAGATAACTGAATTCCCAGTTTGGAACAAAAAGCTCTCCAAAATATGGAAACAAACTGTACTCCTCTGTCCAACACAATGTTCTCTGGAATCCCGTGCAAACGAACCACCTGTTGTAAAAACAGGGGCACCAACTCAGAAGAATATGGCAACTTTGGGAGTGGTACAAGATGGACCATCTTAGAAAATCTATCACAGATCACCCAGATAACAGTCATTCTCTGAGAGACAGGGAGATCAGAAATAAAATCCATTGAGATATGGGTCCATGGCCTCCTGGGCACCAGCAGGTGCATCAACAAACCACTAGAACGAGAACAGGGCTTGGACCGAGAACAAGTCCCACAAGACTGCACAAAATTCCTGACATCAGGAGATAAGGCAGGCCACCAAAAAGACTGACTCACCAAATCTCTGGTGCCAAAAATACCTGGATGACCAGCTAACGCGGAGCAATGAATTTCAGACATTACTCTTCTCCTCCACTGGTCAGGGACATACAATTTTTCCATAGGGCATCGTTCAGGTTTGTCCACCTGAAATTCCTCCAGGGCACTTCTCAAATATGGTGAGATGGCGGAAAGAACTACACCCTCATTTAGAATGGTAGTAGGCTCGGTCACATTAAGAGATTCCGCAAAGAAACTCCTAGAAAGGGCGTCCGCCTTAACATTCTTAGTGCCCGGAAGAAAGGAGACCACAAAATTAAAACGCGTGAAAAACAAGGCCCACCTAACCTGTCTAGGATTCAAGCGCTTGGCTGATTCAAGATAAATCAAATTCTTGTGGTCGGTGAGGACCACAACTTGATGCCTAGCTCCCTCCAACCAATGTCTCCACTCTTCAAATGCCCACTTCATGGCCAACAATTCCCGATTCCCCACGTCATAATTACGTTCAGATGGGGAAAAGTTTTGAGAAAAGAAGGCACAGGGATTCATCTTAGAGGTTACCAGATCTCTTTGAGACAAAATGGCTCCTGCACCAATCTCAGAAGCATCAATCTCCACCTGAAATGGGAGTGAAACATCAGGTTGCCGTAGAACCGGAGCAGAAGTGAATTTCCGCTTAAGCTCCTGAAATTCCGAGACAGCCTCTGGAGACCAATTCACCACATCAGAGCCCTTTTTGGTCAAATCTGTCAGTGGTTTAACAATACCAGAAAAATTCCTTATAAATTTACGGTAGAAATTAGCAAAACCCAAAAACTTCTGGAGAGCCTTCAGAGAAGTGGGCTGAACCCAATCATAAATGGCCTGTACCTTGGCCGGGTCCATTTCAATAGCAGACAAGGACAAAATGAATCCCAAAAATGAAATCCTCTGTACACCAAAGAGACATTTCGATCGCTTAACATACAGAGTATTTTCCCTCAAAATCCGAAACACAGTCCGGACATGTTGCACATGAGAATCCCAATCACTGGAAAAGATCAAAATATCATCCATATAAATGATCAAAAACTTATCCACAAAGTCCCGGAAAATATCGTTCATAAAAGATTGGAAGATGGAAGGGGCATTAGTGAGCCCAAAAGGCATCACCAGGTACTCAAAATGTCCCTCCGGAGTATTAAACGCCGTCTTCCATTCATTCCTGTGCTTGATGCGAATAAGATTATACGCCCCTCTGAGGTCAAGTTTGGTAAACCAACAAGCACTTTTAACTCTGGAAAATAAATCAGAAATCAGGGGTAACGGGTACTGATATTTAACAGTGATTTTGTTAAGGGAACGATAGTCAATGCATGGCCTTAATGAGCCATCTTTCTTGGCCACAAAAAAAAACCAGCACCTAAAGGTGAACAGGATGGTCTGATATGACCCTTCTTCAATGACTCCTTGATATAAGATCGCATAGCATCATGTTCAGGTACAGATAAGTTGAAAGGCAGACCCTTGGGAAATTTACAACTGGGCATTAACTCAATTGCGCAGTCATAACTCCTATGAGGAGGCAAAGACGCAGACTTACTCTCACTAAATACGTCAGAAAAATCAGTCAAATAGTCAGGAACATCATGAGACTGGGGAGAGGTGGAGAAAACAGAAGTGTCACTAAGAAGACATTGACAACCCCAACTCACCACAGAGACAGATTTCCAATCCAAAACATGATTATGAGTTTGCAACCAAGGAAAACCCAGTGCAATAATATCATGTAAATTGTGCAAGGAAAACCCAGTACAATAATATCATGTAAATTGTGCAACACCAAAAATTTACAATTCTTTTGGTGGTCCGGGGTGACCCGCATTATCACCTGGGTCCAAAACTGGGGTTTATTCTCCGCCAAAGGGGTAGCATCAATACCACTCAAAGGAATAGCAGGGTCACCATGGGAAAACCACAACGTTTGGCAAAGTCAAAATCCATCAGATTCACAGCTGCTCCTGAATCAACAAAAGCCCTAGCAGAAAATGTAGACAAGGAGCAGATCAAGGTAACCGCCAAAAGAAACTTAGGCTGTACAGCCCCCAAAAAACATATATTGTTGGTGAGACAAGATGAGGTACAAACACAAGCAGAAAATAGACTGAGCAAATGATGGGGCCCAAACTGTCTAGATATGATAGGAAAGGAAAGACACTGTCTGCAATCACGCAAAAACCCTAAAAAATCCAACACGTCTGATGTACAAAAACACTGAGGTCTCACGACATCTCCCCCATTATATCAGCATTCTGGTGTGAACTGGCAGCAAAGCAAAAGAGACTAATATAACAGGGGACTGAACAAACTGCCACAAGCTGTAACATATGGAGCGGGGTCCAGCACTGCCCCAGCAGGGATCACACTGAACCCTCACAGCAAAGCAGAAAGAGGCAAAACCAGATCAGATGCAAAGGATTAGCAAATGAACAACTTAACTGAAAAATGCAGGATCAGGCAGGAGATAGCAGACCTCAAAATGCACAGGAAGAAACTAATCACCAGCAGCAACTGAGGGAAGCCTGCTCACTTATATCCTCCCAGTCAGTAACCCCTGATTTGCAATCATCGTCGTCAGGTGGCATACTTGTGTCAACCCGGCCATCTCCACTACCCGCAGTAACCACCAGAGGGAGCCCCGACTCAGAAGTCAGATCAAGAGAATTCACAACAGGTATCGGCCCCTAGCCTAGTGTCGATATCATCTGACAACTAGCAAGCCGAAGGCAGAGGCACCTTTAGGTACCTTAGCTACAAGCCACAGTTATCTTCACCAGAAAGGCAGCCATAAGGGAGCAAGGAAATGCAAAGAGTACATTATCCGACACTGACTGTGAGGTGTTGGGAAGGAAGAGGAGTAGAAAAGCCAGCACAGTGGAAGGCACATACTGAAGGGAGTGCTGGAAAAGTGTTCTCCATTACATTATGCTGCAAATTTTCTTGGTAGTCTTCAGACTTCATAATGCCATGCACACGGTCAAACAGTCCAGTGCCAGAGGCAGCAAAGCAACCCCAAAACATCAGGGAACCTCCGCTATGTATGACTGTAGGGACCGTGTTCTTTTCTTTGAATGCCTCTTTTTTTCTCCTGTAAACTCTATGATGATGCCTTTGCCTAAAAAGTTCTACTTTTGTCTCATCTGACCAGAGAACATTCTTCCAAAACGTTTTAGGCTTTTTCAGGTAAGTTTTGGCAAACTCCAGCCTGGCTTTTTTATGTCTCGGGGTAAGAAGTGGGGTCTTCCTGGGTCTCCTACCATACAGTCCCTTTTCATTCAGATGCCGACGGATAGTATGGGTTGACACTGTTGTACCCTCAGACTGCAGGGCAGCTTGAACTTGTTTGGATGTTAGTCGAGGTTCTTTATCCAACATCCGCACAATCTTGCGTTGAAATCTCTTGTCAATTTTTATTTTCCGTCCACATCTAGGGAGGTTAGCCACAGTGCCATGGGCTTTAAACTTCTTGATGACACTGCGCACGGTAGACACAGGAACATTCAGGTCTTTGGAGATGGACTTGTAGCCTTGAGATTGCTCATGCTTCCTCACAATTTGGTTTCTCAAGTCCTCAGACAGTTCTTTGGTCTTCTTTCTTTTCTCCATGCTCAATGTGGTACACACATGGACATAGGACAGAGGTTGAGTCAACTTTAATCCATGTCAACTGGCTGCAAGTGTGATTTAGTTATTGCCAACACCTGTTAGGTGCCACAGGTAAGTTACAGGTGCTGTTAATTACACAAATTAGAGAAGCATCACATGATTTTTCGAACAGTGCCAATACTTTTGTCCACCCTCTTTTTTATGTTTGGTGTGGAATTATATCCAATTTGGCTTTAAGACAATTCTTTTTGTGTTTTTTCATTTAAGACAAATTAAATTGAAGATAGTAATACCAAAGAATTTGTGTTTGCAATCATTTTCAGGAAGAAATTGAGTATTATCTGACAGAATTGCAGGGGTGTCAATACTTTTGGACACAACTGTATATATATACTAGATGGTGGCCCGATTCTATCGCATCAGGTATTCTAGAGTCTCTGATAAAATAAAAAATAATGATATACTCACCTCCCAACGACCCCCAGACTCTTTCTCTCCTCTCACCACGCTCCCGGCATCTTCTGGTCCCAGTAATGCTTAGCGCGAAACACCGCTGATGACTTCGCGCTCTCGCGAGAGTGACGTTATCTCCGGCCCTTCTCGCTAAGCATTACTGGGACCGGTAGATGCCGGGAGCGTGGTGAGAGGAGGGACAGAGTCCGGGGGTCGTCGGAAGGTGAGTATATAACTATTTTTTATTTTAACAGAGACTCTAGAATACCCGATGCGATAGAATCGGGCCACCATCTAGTGTATTTTACTCCTGTTACACCCAGAGCTGGTGTCACTGTTCTGCTGTTACCTAATATATTGTACTCCAGTTACACCCAGAGCTGCTGTCACTGCTGTGCTGTTATCTAATATATTGTACTCCAGTTAATCCCAGAGCTGCAGTCACTGTTCTGCTTTTACCTAATGTATTGTAGTCCAGTTACACCCAGAGCTGCAGTCACCGTTCTGCTCTTACCTAATGTATTATACTCCTGTTACAGCCAGATCTGCAGTCACTGTTCTGCTGTTACCTAATGTACTCCTGTTACACGCAGAGCTGCAGTCCCTGTTCTCCCGTTACTCCCATAGCTGCAGTCACTGTTCTGCTTTTACCTAATGTATTGTAGTCCAGTTACACCCAGAGCTGCAGTCACTGTTCTGCTGTTACCTAATGTATTGAACTCCAGTTACACCCAGATGTGCAGTCACTGTTCTGCTGTTACCTAATGTATTGTACTCCAGTTTCACCCAGATCTGCAGTCACTGCTCTGCTGTTACCTAATGTACTCCTGTTACACCCAGAGCTGCAGTCACTGTTCTGCTGTTACCTAATGTAGTGTACTCCAGTTACACCCAGATCTGCAGTCACTGTTCTGCTGTTATCTAATGTATTGTACTCCAGTTACTCCCAGAGCTACAGTCACTGTTCTGCTTTTACCTAATGTATTGTAGTCCAGTTACACCCAGTGCTGCAGTCACCGTTCTGCTGTTACCTAGTGTATTGTACTCCAGAATATGTACAGGACTGTGCTTGTGTAATGAACGATGCAGCAGTGATGCTTTTAACGGCTGTAATGTGCCTGTACAATAAGCAATGCAGCCATGTTGCCACGACGACTAAGCAACTGTCGCTGATTGGCCGCGACCAACCAGCATGGCAGGATTTCCATTACAGACACACAGACAGATAGAATTAGACAATTATATAGTAGATATATATATATATATATATATATGTGCATTAAAGTTTTAAAACCGTTTTCTTTATCTTTTAATTTATTATTTAGTCCATGCAGGGCACTTATTGCAATACTATGGAACTGCAGTTACATAGTGTAAAGCCCGGTCTCCTTTGAAGATCATATGAAGCTAATAGCCAAGCTTCAGAGGAGGACATAGCAACACATCGGTGCACCACTATTGCATGAAGTGACATCGATGTGAGCCGCTGCGTGCAATCACCAAAGTATGTTCAATTTAAACTCCACTGTCAGAGATTTGGCATTTAAATGGTTAAGAGCAGTGGTCAAAGCTCAACTCTGGACATGCCTGCTCAACACTGATGCCTGCTATTTAATATAACCACTATTTGCTGAGTGTTAGGGGAACTCAGTTCCTGAACTGCCACCTCATGCAATCACCCCCACAATCAGGCACATGTGCATGGTATTGCATTAAGGGATTAACCACTTTTTGACCTTTATGACCAAGCCAAAAATGTTTAAATCTGACGAGTGTCACTTTGAGGGAATAACCCTGGAACACTTCGACAGATCCCACTGATTCTGAGAATGTTTCTTTTTTCTTGATGTATTGTACATCTTGTTAGTGAAAACTTTTGTTTGATTCAACTTGATTTATATGTGAAAATATCGGAAATGTGGCCAAATTTTTGCAATTTTCAAACTTTTAATATTATTCTCTTAAACCAGAGTGTTATGTCACACAAAATAATGAATAAATAACATCAAATATCAAATGTCTACTCTGCATTATTTTTTAAACATAATTTTTTATGTTAGGAAATTAGAAGAGTTAAAAGTTGATCAGCAATTTCTCATTTTTCTAACAAATTTGAAGTGACATTGAGGGGCCTACATGACAGAAAATGCCCAAAAGTGACAACATTCTAAAAACTGCACCCTTCAAAGTCCTCAAAACCATATTCAAGAAGTTTATTAACCCTTCAGGTGCTTCACAGGAACTAAAGCAATGTGAAAGGAAAAAATGAACATTTAACTTTTTTTCACCAAAATTTTACTTTACCCCCAAGTTTTTTATTTTCGCAAAGGTAACAGGACAAAATGGACCTCAAAATTTGTTGTGCATTTTCTCCTGAGTACACAAATACCCCACATGTGGGGCAAAACTATTTTTTGGGTGCACAGCAGGGCTCAGAAAGGAAGGAGCACTGTTTGACTTTTTGAATGCAAAAATTGCTGGAATAGAGAGTGGAAGCCATGTTGTGTTTAGAGAGACCCTGATTTGTCTAAACAGTGGAAAACCCCGACAAGTGACTCCATTTTGAAAACTAGACTCCTCAAGGGATGTTTCTAGATGTGTGGTGAGCACCTTGATCCCCCAGGTGCTTCATAGAAATTTATCACGTAAAACCATGAAAATAAAAAAAACACATTTTTCCCACAAAAATGTATTTGTAGCCCCATTTTTTTATTTTCACAAGGTTAACAAGAAAAAATGGACTCAAAAATTTGTACGCAGTACGCAGATATCCCACATGTGGGGGAATACTATTGCTTGAGCAAACTTCAGGGCGCCATTTGACTTTTGAAGTGCAAAATTAGCTGGAATTATTAGCTGAAGCCATGTCTCATTTTGAGAGCCTTTCATGTGCATAAACAGTAGAAACCAACCGCACAAATGACCCCATTTTGGAAACTACACCTCTCAAGGACTTTATTTAGAAGTGTGATGAGCACCTTGAATCCACAGTTGCTTCACAGATGTTTATAATGTAGAGCCATGAAAATAAAAATAAAAATATCCATCAAAAATGTTCTTTTAGCCCCAATTTTTTTTTCATTTTCAGGATAGCAGGAGAATGAGGACCTTTAAAATTTGTTGTGCAATTTCTCCTGAGTATGCCGATACTCAATATGTGGGAGGGAAATTGCTGCTTGGGTGCATGGCAGTGCTCGGAAAGGAAGGAATGACTTTTTGGAATGCAGACTTTGATGGAATGGTCATGCTCATTTGTAGAGCCCCAGATGTGCCCAAACAGTGAAAACCCCCCCTCAAGTGACCACATTTTGGAAACCGCACCCCTCAATTATTTTATACAGAGGTATAGTGAGTATTTATAGCAAACAGGAACTACAAAGAATTTGATAACAGCCCAAAATTTTTAATTTTAACTATGAATATTAGGTGAAAACGGACCCCATAATTTTTTTGCAATATCTCCCAAATGTGATGATATCCCAAATGTGGTCACAAATTTCTTTTTGGGCACATGGCATGGTTAGGAGCAGAGAGAGTTCTATTTGTCTGGAATAAATTGCGAATGCCATGTTGCATTTGGAGAGTTCCTGACATGTGAACACAGCCGAAACCCCCTACAAGAGACCCCATTTTTGAAACTAGACTAATCAAGGACTTCATGTAGGGGTGTACTGAGCATTTTAACCTAAAGGTGATTGACAAAAATTCATAACATTTAGATGTGAGAACAAAAAATTAATTTCAATGTCAACCAGTCTTCCTGTCACTGCAGCTGAAAAACACCCCCATAGCATGATACTGCCGCCACTATGTTTCATTGTTGGGATTGTATTGGGAAGGTGATGAGCAGCACCTGGTTTCCTCCACATATAATGCTTAGAATTATCACTAAAAAGGTTAAAAAGGTCTATATTTGTCTCATCAGACCAGAGAATCTTATTTCTCATTGTCTGGGAGTCCTTCATGTGTTTTTTAGCAAACTTTATGCGGGCTTTCTTATGTCTTGCACTGAGAAGAGGTTTCCGACTGGTGGAGGGCTGCAGTGATAGTTGACTTTGTGGAACTTTCTCCCATTTCCCTACTGTATCTCTGGAGCTCAGCCACAGTGATCTTGGGGTTCTTCTTTACCTCTCTCACCAAGGCTCCTCTTCCCCAATTGCTCAGTTTGGCTGGACAGCCAGGTCCAGGAAGACTTCTGGTGGTCCCAAACGTCTTCATTTAAGGATTATGCAGGCCACTGTGCTCTTAGGAACCTTGAGTACTGCAGAAATTCTTTTGTAACCATGGCAAAATCTGTGCCTTGCTACAATTCTTTCTCTGAGCTTCTTGGCTTGGCAGGTTCCTTAGACTTCATGATTCTCATTTGGGCTGACATGCACTGTTAGCTGTGAGGTCTTATATAGACAGGTGTGTCCTTTATAAACCAAGTCTTATCAGTTTAATTATACACAGCTCGACTCCAATAAAGGAGTAGAACCATCTCAAGGAGGATCACAAGGAAATGGACAGCATGTGACTTAAATATAAGTGTCTGAGCAAAGGGTCTGAATACCTATGATCATGTGATATTTCTGTTTTTCTTTTTTAATAAATTTGCAAAAATTTCTACACATTTTTTTTCAGTGAAGATGGGGTACAGAGTGTACATTAATGAGAAAAAAAATGAACTTTTTTGATTTAACCAAATGGCTGCAATGAAACAAAGAGTGAAAAATTTAAAGGGGTCTGAATACTTTCCGTACCCACTGTATGTCACAGAAGATAGTTCATAAATAACATTTCCCACATGTCTACTTTACATCAGCACAATTTTTGAAACATTTTTTTTTCGTTAGGAAGTTATAAGGGTTAAAAGTTGACAAGCAATTTCTCATTTTTACTGCAAAATTTGCAAAACCATTTTTTTTAGGGACCACCTCACATTTCAAGCCACTTTCAGGGGTCTATTTGGCAGAAAATCCCCAAAAGTGACACCATTCTAAAAACTGCACCCCTCAAGCTGATCAAAACATTCAATAAGTTTATTAACCCTTCATGTGCTTCACAGGAATTAATGGAATGTGAAATGAAAAAATGAACATTTAACTTTTTTCACTAAAATATAACTTTTTTTTAAAATTTCACAAGGGTACCAGGAAAAAAATGAACCCCAAATTTATAATGCAATTTCTCCTGAACATGTCGATACCCAATATAAGGGGAAAAAACAAAAATAAAAAATCATATTTTTTCCACAAAAATGTTCTTTTCACAAACAGTTTATTTTCCCAAGGGTAACTGGAGAAATTAAACCCCAAAAGTTATTGTGCAATTTGTCCCGAGTACGCTGATACCCCATATGGGGGGGGAACCACTATTTGTGCGCATGGCAGAGCTCGGAAGGGAAGGAGCGCCGGATGACTTTTTCGAACCAAAATTGTCTGGAATTGAGATGGGATGGCATTTCACATTTGGAGAGACCCTGATGTGCCTAAACAGTGGAAACACCCCACAAGTGAAACTAGACTCCCCAAGGAACTTATCTTGATGTCTGGTGACTACCTTGAACCCCCAAGTGTTTCACTAAAGATTATAACATAGAGCCGTGAAAATAAAAAAATCATATTTTTCCACAAAAATTATCTTTTAGCCCTCAATTTTTTATTTTCCCAAGGGTAACAGGAGATATTGGACCCAAAAGGTTGTTGGTTAATTTATCCCGAGTACGCTGATACCCCATATGTGGGAGAAAACTACTGTTTGGGCATACGTCGGGGCTCGGAATTGAAGTAGTGATGTTTTGGAATGCAGACTTTGATGGAATGGTCTGCGGGCATTGTGTCACGTTTGCAGAGCCCCTGATATGCCTAAACAGTGGAAATGCCCCACAAGTGACCCTGTTTTGGAAACTAGACCCCCAAAGGAACTTATCTAGATGTATGGTGAGCACTTTGCACCCTCAACTGTTTCACTAAAGTTTATAACGCATATTTTTTTTTCTAAATGATCTTTTAGCCCCCAATTTTTTATTTTCACAGGGATAACTGGAAAAATTGAACCCCAAAAGTTGTTGTCCAATTTGCTCTGAGTACGCTGATACCTCATATGTGGGAGGGAACTACTGTTTGGGCACACGTCGGGGTTCAGAAGGGAAGTAGTGATGTTTTGGAATGCAGACTTTGATGGAATGGTCTGCTGGCGTCATGTCACGTTTGCAGAGCCCCGATGTGCCTAAACAGTGGAAATGCCCCACATGTGACCCCATTTTAGAAAATAGTCCCTTCTAGACTTTGGTTTAGGTTTTAAAGCTCTATGGACCCTCTCAATTATTATTTTTTCAGCTTGTTCAGGGCCTACAATGGATATGAAAATTTCTTTGGTGACTTTTTCCAAGGAGCAGGACTCAGGAATTCCTTTAAGTATAATGTTTTTGCATCTGCTTCTGTTCTCTTAGTCTACTAAAGCTAGGATGTTTGTGTTGAGCTGAAGCTGAGAGTAGATCACTTGTTCCCTTAAAGTATATGGAAATTCCATGAGGCCTGTCTATGAAGATTCCAATGAGTCGACCCTGTGGCCCACTTCTTTTAGGTCAGATCTAAGGCTTGGCAATTTCTGCAACAAGCGTTTCATGGTTTGAGCAAAAGACTTTCTGAAAAATGACCTGTAGATGGGAGCAGGATCTACAGATAGTGATTCACTTTCAAAATCATGGTTACTGGAGTCTGATTCCTCCATTGGTGCCATGTAATTGGAATGGGAAGTTGACTTTTTAGATATTGGTACAGGTAGATAGCTTTTTCCTCAGGAATTTGTCTAGTTCGCCTTGTTTACAAGATGCAGATTTGTCTGAGGAGTCTTTTGCGTACTCTTTGCTATATTTAACCATTTTGAGGTGTGACCACACACTATGAAGAATCACCACTTGTTTATAAGGTGCTTATACAGTCATGGCCAAAAGTATTGACACCCCTGCAATTCTGTCAGATAATATTCAGTTTCTTCCTGAAAATGATTGCAAACACAAATTCTTTGGTATTATTATCTTCATTTAATTTGTCTTAAATGAAAAAACGCAAAAGAGAATGAAGCAAAAAGCAAAACATTGATCATTTCACACAAAACTCCAAAAATGGGCGGGACAAAAGTATTGGCACCCTCAGCCTAATACTTGGTTGCACAACCTTTAGCCAAAATAACTGCGACCAACCGCTTCCAGTAACCATCAATGAGTTTCTTACAATGCTCTGCTGGAATTTTAGTCCATTCTTCTTTGGCAAACTACTCCAGGTCCCTGATATTTGAAGAGTGCCTTCTCCAAACTGCCATTTTTAGATCTCTCCACAGTTGTTCTATGGGATTCAGGTCTGGACTCATTGCTGGCCACCTTAGAAGTCTCCAGTGCTTTCTCTCAAACCATTTTCTAGTGCTTTTTGAAGTGTGTTTTGGGTTATTGTCCTGCTGGAAGACCCATGACCTCTGAGGTAGACCCAGCTTTCTCACACTGGGCCCTAAATTATGCTGCAAAATTTGTTGGTAGTCTTCAGACTTCATAATGCCATGCACACGGTCAAGCAGTCCAGTGCCAGAGGCAGCAAAGCAACCCCAAAACATCAGGGAACCTCCGCCATGTTTGACTGTAGGGACCATGTACTTTTCTTTGAAAGCCTCTTTTTTCTCCTGTAAACTCTATGTTGATGCTTTTGCCCTAAAAGCTCTACTTTTGTCTCATCTGACCAAAGAACATTCTTCCAAAATGTTTTAGGCTTTTTCAGGTAAGTTTTGGCAAACTCCAGCCTGGCTTTTTTATGTCTCGGGGTAAGAAGTGGAGTCTTCCTGGGTCTCCTACCATACAGTCCCTTTTCATTCAGATGCCGACGGATAGTACGGGTTGACACCGTTGTACCCTCGGACTGCAGGGCAGCTTGAACTTGTTTGGATGTTAGTGGAGTTTCTTTATCCAACATCCGCACAATCTTGCGTTGAAATCTCTTGTCAATTTTTCTTTTCCGGCCACATATAGGGAGGTTAGCCACAGTGCCATGGGCTTTAAACTTCTTGATGACACTGCGCACGGTAGACACAGGAACATTCAGGTCTTTGGAGATGGACTTGTAGCCTTGAGATTGCTCATGCTTCCTCACAATTTGGTTTCTCAAGTCCTCAGACAGTTCTTTGGTCTTCTTTCTTTTCTCCATGCTCAATGTGGTACACACAAGGACACAAGACAGAGGTTGAGTCAACTTTAATCCATGTCAACTGGCTGCAAGTGTGATTTAGTTATTGTCAACACCTGTTAGGTGCCACAGGTAAGTTATAGGTGCTGTTAATTACACAAATTAGAGAAGCATCACATGATTTTTTGAACAGTGCTAATACTTTTGTCCACCCTCTTTGTTATGTTTGGTGTGGAATTATATCCAATTTGGCTTTAGGACAATTCTTTTTGTGTTTTTTCATTTAAGACAAATTAAATGAAGATAATAATACCAAAGAATTTGTGTTTGCAATCATTTTCAGGAAGAAACTGAGTATTATCTGACAGAATTGCAGGGGTGTCAATACTTTTGGCCATGACTGTACGTTCATTTCTTCAGGTTGGCACATAGGTGACAGTAGAATTAAGATAGAGCAGTAAAATGCAGTGACAAATGATAGAGTTTGAAACTCCAGAGTTTTGGTGGTGCTGCAGTAGGATTTCTGATAGTAATATAGAATATTTCACTATATGTGAGAATGGAAGTTGCAATATTATAAGTTTGCCAGCTGATGGCAGTGGTGTGGTGATAAAGTCTATATTTCCCAATATTCCTCAATAAACTGCATAATAATTTTAATAATAGATTCTAAGTGTTATTTTTTGAACGTTTTACACTTGGGAAGTTGCTTATAAAAGTAAGTGTTTTATTTAAAGCAAGAAATAGTGTGCTGCAGAGTACATAAAACCTCAAGATTGTTGCTTTGGCGCCAATCAGGTATGTATGCTCTCTTTGGCATTCCCTACTGTTGGGAGCAAGCCTCTGGCCCACAGTACAAGGATTGTAATGTTTTGGAGTTCCAGACACAACTTCCCCAGTTTCACCGTGCATTGGGCACAGTACTGCCGAGATGCTGCAGAGAAATTCCCGTCTCCTCACTTCTACTGCAGCTGCCATTCAGTGAGACAGCTGGAGCCTGTGTAGGAAGGAGGGAAGCACCTGGGTTTCCTTTTCAGAGAGTGCTTCTCAGTGGGCGTGGCATCCCCTGGTATGAGACAGGGTTAAGGGCCCAGATGTCAGGTCTGGTCTTACAGGCAGCAGAGCTGGACAGTAAACATGGTAGAAGGGGGAAGAGGGCCTGTGGGGTAGTTTTGGCTCACTTCTAGTCTAAGAATGTCCACAAAATTAAGCTTAGGAGGCGGAGCCATGCAGGCACATGTGCTCTCCGGTCAGTATTCAGGCCATGCCGTCCCCCTGGCCTGACAATTTTTGCCCAGAGCCCTACTTTGCTAAAGCCAGGGGAAGAGTCTTGAGGAGATCATTTGCATATTCCCAGTGCCTTCTGGGATAAGTGAAGAGTCTCCGCGATCTCAACGATCACTGGGTTTTGGCCGTTGCAGCTGAAAAGAGGAAATCGGAAAACCAGGGGAAGAGTCTTGAGAAGATCATTTGCATATTCCCAGTGCCTTCTGGGATAAGTGAATAGTCTCCGCGAGCTCAACGATCACTGGGTTTTGGCCGTTGCAGCTGAAAAGAGGAAATCGGAAAACCGCGCGCCTATCGTATTTTGGCTCATCTTTCATCGTTTTTAAGAAATCTCAATATGGAAGAGGCCAGGAGCCATTTGGTGAGCTGCATTTCATGCTACATGTTCACAGACTTACCAGTGGAAAAGCCAAACTTCACATGCCACAAATGCAAGCTTGTGTCCCTGTTGGAGGAAAAGTTGCAAAATCTCGAAGAGAGGTTAGCTACGTTGAAGATCATTAAGGAAGGCGAAGAGTTCTTGGACAGAGCAGAATTATCTCTTCATGTTACAGAAAGAGAAGAAATTCGAAGTGCACCTGAAGAAACAGAGGAATGGAGACATGTGACCCAGAGAAGCAGGAGGATCAGGAGGCAGTCAGCACCCATACTGCTCAGGAACCAGTACCAGGCTCTCACGCAGGAAAACGATGAAGAAATACATCAGGATAAGACTTTGCCAACAAACAGCAACCTTGTACGCCTTCAGAGTCCTCCTGGATGGAGAAAGAAAAATGTTGTGAAGAAGAAACAGAGAGTGGTGGTCATGGGGGACTCCCTGTTGAGAGGAACAGAGGCCGCTATCTGCAGACCGGATATAACTTCAAGAGAAATGTGCTGTCTTCCAGGTGCAAGAATTAAAGATGTGTCTGACAGGATATCAGGACTCTTCAGACCTACAGATGAATACTAGAGTTGAGCGATACCGTCCGATACTTCAAAGTATCGGATCGGAATGGATCGGCCGATCTTAAAAAAAAGTATCGGTATCGCCGATTCCGATACCGGAAGTCCCATTCAAGTCTATGGGACTTCCGGTATCGGAATAAGAAAAATCCTGTTTTTCCCTTGTACAGCCTCTCTGGGGTCTGTACGGGCCTTTCGGGGGGCTGTGCCGGCCTGCCAGGGGGTCTGTGCAGGCTCCGGTGGTCTGTGCCGGCCTGCCGGGGGGCTGTGCCGGCCTGCCAGGGGGGCTGTGCAGGCTCCGGTGGGCTGTGCCGGCCTGCCGGGGGGCTGTGCCGGCCTGCCGGGGGGCTGTGCACCCTGTGGGGGTCTGTACCGGCCTGCCGGGGGGCTGTGCCGGCCTGCCGGGGGGCTGTGCTGATGTCCGGGGGTCTGTGCAAGCATCGTCCGATGGGACTACAAGTCCCATCTGGCGATGCCTGCTACCATGACAGTGATTGACACATTAGCCAATGATGGGACAGTAGTAGTCCCATCATCCGGCTAATGTGTTAAATGTTAAAAAAAAAAAAATACTACATACATACTACATGCATGCTACATACATACTACATGCTACATACATACTACATACATACTACATACATACTACATACATACCACATATATACTACATACATACTACATACATAACACATATATACTACATACATACTACATACATACTACATACATACTACATACATACTACATATATACTACATGCATGCTACATACATACTACATGCTACATACATACTACATACATACTACATGCATGCTACATACATACTACATGCTACATACATACTACATATATACTACATGCATGCTACATACATACTACATGCTACATACATACTACATATATACTACATACATACTACATACATACTACATGCATGCTACATACATACTACATGCTACATACATACTACATATATACTACATGCATGCTACATACATACTACATGCTACATACATACTACATATATACTACATACATACTACATACATACTACATGCATGCTACATACATACTACATGCTACATACATACTACATATATACTACATGCATGCTACATACATACTACATGCTACATACATACTACATATATACTACATACATACTACATACATACTACATGCTACATACATACTACATATATACTACATGCATGCTACATACATACTACATGCTACATACATACTACATATATACTACATGCATGCTACATACATACTACATGCTACATACATACTACATATATACTACATGCATGCTACATACATACTGCATGCTACATGCATGCTACATACATACTACATACATACTACATGCTACATACATACCACATATATACTACATACATACTACATACAATACATTCATACAATACATACATAGACATACAGTACATATAACATAGAGTAACATACTTACCAATACTTGTCACATTGTTCCCCGAAGCCATTGTCTTTTACGGAATAAATATTAACATAACAAACCACAAAAATACTCACCCACGATCCGAAGCAGTCCACGAGTGTGTCCCACGACGATCTTGGGTAGAGAACTGCAGCATCAGCTGTTGCTGCCGTTCTCTACGGGCTGCAGGAATCCAATGACGGAAGGTAGGTATCCTTCCGCACTGTATTCCTCTGCCACTTAAAAAAAAAAAAAGTCCCTAGTCTCACTTTATGCCATTGCTGTGTGGGAAATTCCCACGCAGCAATGGCATAAAGTGAGACTAGGGACTTTTTTTTTTTTTAAGTGGCGGAGGAATACAGTGCAGAAGGATACCTACCTTCCGTCATTGGATTCCTGCAGCCCGTAGAGAACGGCAGCAACAGCTGATGCTGCAGTTCTCTACCCAAGATCGTCGTGGGACACACTCGTGGACTGCTTCGGATCGTGGGTGAGTATTTTTGTGGTTTATGTTAATATTTATTCCGTAAAAGACAATGGCTTCGGGGAACAATGTGACAAGTATTGGTAAGTATGTTACTCTATGTTATATGTACTGTATGTCTATGTATGTATTGTATGAATGTATTGTATGTAACAGGTATGTAGTATATATGTGGTATGTATGTAGCATGTAGTATGTATGTAGTATGTATGTAGCATGCATGTAGCATGCAGTATGTATGTAGCATGCATGTAGTATATATGTAGTATGTATGTAGCATGTAGTATGTATGTAGCATGCATGTAGTATATATGTAGTATGTATGTAGCATGTAGTATGTATGTAGCATGCATGTAGTATGTATGTAGTATGTATGTAGTATATATGTAGTATGTATGTAGCATGTAGTATGTATGTAGCATGCATGTAGTATATATGTAGTATGTATGTAGCATGTAGTATGTATGTAGCATGCATGTAGTATGTATGTAGCATGTAGTATGTATGTAGCATGCATGTAGTATATATGTAGTATGTATGTAGCATGTATGTAGTATATATATGTTATGTATGTAGTATGTATGTAGTATATATGTGGTATGTATGTAGTATGTATGTAGTATATATGTAGTATGTATGTAGCATGTAGTATGTATGTAGCATGCATGTAGTATGTATGTAGTATTTTTTTTTTTTTTTAACATTTAACACATTAGCCGGATGATGGGACTACTACTGTCCCATCATTGGCTAATGTGTCAATCACTGTCATGGTAGCAGGCATCGCCAGATGGGACTTGTAGTCCCATCGGACGATGCTTGCACAGACCCCCGGACATCAGCACAGCCCCCCGGCAGGCCGGCACAGCCCCCCGGCAGGCCGGTACAGACCCCCACAGGGTGCACAGACCACCGGCAGGCCGGCACAGCCCCCCGGCAGGCCGGTACAGACCCCCACAGGGTGCACAGACCACCGGCAGGCCGGCACAGCCCCCCGGCAGGCCAGTACAGACACCGGGCAGTCCACACAGCCCCCCGGCAGGCCGGCACAGCCCCCCGGCAGGCCGGCAGAGACCCCCGGAAGGCCCGAAATGACGGCGCATCATAGAATCATAGAATCATAGAATCATAGAATCGTAGAGTTGGAAGGGACCTCCTGGGCCATCTGGTCCAACCCCCTGCTCAAAGCAGGATTCGCTAAATCATCCCAGTTAGATGTCTGTCCAGCCTCTGTTTGAAGACTTCCATTGAAGGAGAACTCACCACTTCTCGTGGCAGCCTGTTCCACTTATTGATCACTCTAACTGTCAAAAAGTTTTTTCTAATATCTAATCTGTGTCTCCTCCCATTCAGCTTCATCCCATTGCTTCTAGTCTTTCCTTGTGCAAATGAGAATAAAGTTGATCCTTCTACAATGTGACAGCCCTTTAGATATTTGTAGACAGCTATTAAGTCTCCTCTCAGTCTTCTCTTTTGCAAACTAAACATTCCCAAATCCTGCAACCTTTCCTCATAAGACAGGGTTTGCAGACCGGTCACCATTCTGGTCGCTCTTTTCTGAACTTGCTCCAGTTTGTTGATGTCTTTTTTAAAATGTGGTGCCCAAAATTGGACACAATATTCCAGATGAGGTCTGACCAAAGAGGAGTAGAGGGAAATAATTACTTCACGTGATCTAGACTGTATGCTTCTGTTAATACATCCTAGAATTGCATTTGCCTTTTTTGCTGCTGCATCACACTGTTGACTCATATTCAGTCTGTGATCTATTAGTATACCCAAGTCTTTTTCACATGTGCTGTCACTTAGCCCTATTCCTCCCATTCTATATATGCTTTTTTCATTTTTATTGCCCAGATGTAGTACTTTGCATTTCTCCCTGTTAAAAACCATTCTGTTAGTTGCTGCCCACTTCTCCAGTTTATTTAAATCTTTTTGAATCCTCTCTCTCTCTTCTCTAGTATTAGCTATCCCTCCTAGCTTTGTGTCATCAGCAAATTTAATCAGTTTACCCTCAATTCCTTCATCTAAATCGTTGATAAAGATGTTGAACAATACAGGGCCCAGGACAGAGCCCTGTGGTACCCCACTTGAGACATTCTTCCAACTGGATGTGCAGCCATTTACGACCACTCTTTGGGTCCGATCACTAAGCCAGTTATGAATCCACCTAACAGTTGCCTTGTCCATTCCATACTTAGTCATTTTTTCAATAAGGATTGTATGAGAGACTTTGTCAAATGCTTTGCTGAAGTCAAGATATACTATATCTACAGCATTTCCTTGATCCACCCAATCAGTAATACCATCATAGAAGGAAATTAAATTAGTCTGACATGACTTATTAGTTACAAACCCATGCTGACTCTGTTTAATCACTTCATTCTTATCCAGGTATTGACATACATGTTGTTTAATAATTTGTTCAAAGATCTTTCCTGGTATAGAAGTCAGACTCACCGGCCTATAGTTGCCTGGGTCCACCTTCTTCCCCTTTTTGAAGATAGGAACAACATTTGCTCTTCTCCAGTCTTCTGGCACTTCTCCTGTTCTCCAAGAATTTTCAAAGATTATGGAGAGGGGTTCAAAAATTTCTTCTGCTATCTCCTTCAGTACTCTGGGGTGTACACACCGCGCATCATGATGACGTCAGGCTGTCAATCAACTTTGAACTTCCGATTCCGATGCCGACTTCCGATATTGAAAAAATATCGGAAGTCGGTATCGGAATTCCGATACAGCAAGTATCGGCCGATACCCGATACTTGCGGTATCGGAATGCTCAACACTAATGAATACCCATTCCTGTTACTACATGTGGGGACAAATGACCTCAAGAAATGACCTGGAAACCATCTGCAGAGACTTTGAAGACTTAGGCAAGAAAGTGAAAGAACTGGGAGCGCAGGTGGTCTTCTCTTCCATCCTCCCAGTGGATGGCCATGGAACAAGGAGGTGGAATAAGATTCTGCAGGTGAACAACTGGCTACGTCGATGGTGCCGTCAGCAAAGATTTGGATTTCTGGATCACGGAGTGAATTACTTATACGATGGACTACTTGCTAGAGATGGGGTGCACCTTACGAAGACTGGAAAGCATGTATTTGGAAGTCGCCTTGCTACACTTGTAAGGAGAGCTTTAAACTAGAACAACATGGGAAGGGAAGCAAAAGACCAGAAAAAGCCATACACCTGACAAATGCTATGAGAACTCTGCTATTAGAAGTGGAAAGAACAAACACAAAAGAATCTAATTAATAAAAATATTGGAGAAAGAGAAACCTATCACAAACTAAAATGTTTCTATACAAAGCATGGGCAACAAACAAGGAGAATTGGAACTACTAACACAGGAAAAGAAATATGATGTCATTGGAATCACTGAAACTTGGTGGGACGCTACACATGATTGGAATACAAGACTAGAAGGATACAACTTATTTGCAAGAAACAGACTTGATAAACGAGGAGGAGGTGTCGCATTGAATGTTAGAAACGCGTATATCTTCACAGAGATTGAAGCTTCAGAGACTGGGAGTTCTGTGGAAACTGTTTGGGTAAGAATACAAGGACAGAACAATGGAAAGGACACCATTGTAGGCATTTACTACAGGCCGCCTGTGCAAGCTGAAGATATGGATGAACTCTTTATGCATCAAATGGCCAAGTTCTCCAAAAAATATGACATAGTTGTCATGGGAGATTTCAACTATCCAGACATTTGTTGGGAATCTCTCACAGGCAAAACTAGCAGGTCAAGGAAATTCTTATCCTCTCTTGCTGACAACTTTATCTTCCAAAAGGTAGGGGAGAAAACAAGGGGAACTGCTACCTTGGATCTAATCCTTATAAACAGGGAGGAAATGATTGAGGAGGTAAAAGTGGCTGGGACCTTAGGAGGTAGCGACCATGCTATTTTAGAATTTTGGATAACTAGATGCGGAAGACCTGTGAAGACTCAGACGTCAAGGTTAGATTTCAGAAAGGCAGATTTTAAGGGATTCAGAAAGAGAATTGGAGGGATCCAATGGCTGGATATCCTTAAAGACAAAAATGTCCAGGAAGGATGGGAAATCTTGAAAAATGAATTTCTCAAAGCACAGTTGTTAACAATTCCGAAAAGAGGGAAGAATAGGAAGCATTTAAGGAAACCAGGATGGATGAACACAGAACTTAAGCACATGCTAAAAAGGAAGAAAAAAATGTTTAGAAAATGGAAAGAGGGAGGCATATCTAAAGAAGAATATAATGCTGTCTGCAGAACCTGCAGGGCACAAATCAGATTAGTAAAGCTGAAAATGAATTGAGGCTTGCAAGAGATGTCAAAAGCAATAATAAAGGATTTTGGGGATATGTCAAAAGTAAAAGAAAAGTCAAAGATGCTATAGGATTTTTACAGGATGAAAATGATGAAATGGTAAGACAGGATGCTGAGAAGGCTGAACTTTTAAATTCCTATTTTGCATCTGTTTTCTCTCAGAAAGGAAATGTAACATCAACTGTTCTTCACTGTCCTATTAAGGGAATAGAAGAATCCAGGATATCTATAAACAGAAAGATAGTGAGGAAACACTTAGCTAACCTAAATGAATTCAAGTCTCCAGGTCCAGATGAATTACACCCCAGAGTACTGAAGGAGATAGCAGAAGAAATTTTTGAACCCCTCTCCATAATCTTTGAAAATTCTTGGAGAACAGGAGAAGTGCCAGAAGACTGGAGAAGAGCAAATGTTGTTCCTATCTTCAAAAAGGGGAAGAAGGTGGACCCAGGCAACTATAGGCCAGTGAGTCTGACTTCTATACCAGGAAAGATCTTTGAACAAATTATTAAACAACATGTATGTCAGTACCTGGATAAGAATGAAGTGATTAAACAGAGTCAGCATGGGTTTGTAACTAATAAGTCATGTCAGACTAACTTAATTTCCTTCTATGACGGAATCACTGATTGGGTGGATCAAGGAAATGCAGTAGATATAGTATATCTTGACTTCAGCAAAGCTTTTGACAAAGTCTCTCATACAATCCTTATTGAAAAAATGACTAAGTATGGAATGGACAAGGCAACTGTTAGGTGGATTCATAACTGGCTTAGTGATCGGACCCAAAGAGTGGTCGTAAATGGCTGCACATCCAGTTGGAAGAATGTCTCAAGTGGGGTACCACAGGGCTCTGTCCTGGGCCCTGTATTGTTCAACATCTTTATCAACGATTTAGATGAAGGAATTGAGGGTAAACTGATTAAATTTGCTGATGACACAAAGCTAGGAGGGATAGCTAATACTAGAGAAGAGAGAGAGAGGATTCAAAAAGATATAAATAAACTGGAGAAGTGGGCAGCAACTAACAGAATGGTTTTTAACAGGGAGAAATGCAAAGTACTACATCTGGACAATAAAAATGAAAAAGCCTATACAGAATGGGAGGAATAGGGCTAAGTGACAGCACATGTGAAAAAGACTTGGGTATACTAGTAGATCACAGACTGAATATGAGTCAACAGTGTGATGCAGCAGCAAAAAAGGCAAATGCAATTCTAGGATGTATTAACAGAAGCATACAGTCTAGATCACGTGAAGTCATTATTTCCCTCTACTCCTCTTTGGTCAGACCTCATCTGGAATATTGTGTCCAGTTTTGGGCACCACATTTTAAAAAAGACATCAACAAACTGGAGCAAGTTCAGAAAAGAGCGACCAGAATGGTGACCGGTCTGCAAACCCTGTCTTATGAGGAAAGGTTGCAGGATTTGGGAATGTTTAGTTTGCAAAAGAGAAGACTGAGAGGAGACTTAATAGCTGTCTACAAATATCTAAAGGGCTGTCACATTGTAGAAGGATCAACTTTATTCTCATTTGCACAAGGAAAGACTAGAAGCAATGGGATGAAACTGAATGGGAGGAGACACAGATTAGATATTAGAAAAAACTTTTTGACAGTTAGAGTGATCAATGAGTGGAACAGGCTGCCACGAGAAGTGGTGAGTTCTCCTTCAATGGAAGTCTTCAAACAGAGGCTGGACAGACATCTGACTGGGATGATTTAGCGAATCCTGCTTTGAGCAGAGGGTTGGACCAGATGGCCCAGGAGGTCCCTTCCAACTCTATGATTCTATGATTCTATGATTCTATGATTCTAAAGCTGGCCCTGAGTATGTGACAGGATTCTGTTGTCTTTCCACTAGTGGCTTTTGTTATTATGCTGCATTTTCATTTCACGCCTTACCACTGGAAACTTTTATTATGTATGTGTAATTGCCCTTTACTAAGATGACCAATGTTGAACCAGTGGAAGTCATGGTGTTTCCTGTTTGGGCCAACTTAAACCGATCCTGACACATGATACATGAAACCCAAACCATGGTCACTAGAGTTGAGCGACTTTTGGTTTTTTAGGGTCGAGTTTCGTTTCATGAAACCCGACTTTTCCAAATGTCGGGTCGAGCAAAATCGGCCGACTATAGGGAAAAGTCGGGGGTCCGACCGAAACACGAAACCCAATGTAAGTCAATGGGGAATTAAAGTTGGCAGTGAGAGGAGGACAGGAAACACACCTACAGTGCCCATTTGAATGCCAAAAGCATCAATTCTTATTACTTAAGCTTGTCAACCTTAATTTACTTCATAATACTAGTTACGCACTGAAAAATGGGGGTTATTTGGCTACAGTTGTGGGGGGGTAGGGCTGGCTCCAGGTTTTCGTTGGCCCAGGGCCAAAGAGCGCCCCTTTAACACATACCACAACTCATGATGCACCGATACGGCAGAGAAATAGCAGTATAGTACAATGAAAAATACTTCACTTCTTACATCTCATGACTGATATCCATTTTAAATTCTCCAATACCTCCAAAAACGGACAGTATATAACTCCATATAGTATTATGGCCAGCGCTTAGTGCGCTATACAAAGTAATGAGGCCCATATATTTCTCCATATGGAATCATTGATCCCATATAATGTTTCAAACCGTATATGATGAGCTCCACATAATGCTATAGTATATGTTGGTCCCAATGGATGAAGCTCCACTGACTTATGGGCCCAAATAATGCTCCATATATAATGGGCCCCATTTCTACTGCTCTAGTGTATAATGGGACCTGTAAATGCTGCTCCAGTGTCTGATGTCCACCTTTGGAATGCTCCAGTGTATAGTGGGCCCCATATATCATTCACCAGAGAATAGTGCTCCCCAAAAATTGCTGTCCCAACATTGAAAACAATTACATAAGTCTCCTTGCTAGGGAATCCCTGCACTACTCTGAACTCCTTGTCGTCCCCATCTTCCATCTCACTGCACTTGGCTGTTTAGGCCCTCTCACCGGCAGAGACACTTTTCCGTACTATGCGGTGCCCTGTGCCAGTGCCATCGCCCATGAGTATGTCCCCCCACCTGCTCAAGGAACCTGCACTTTCATCTACACCTTCCTCTTTGTCACCGTGTAAGGTGGTATAGTATGTGAGAAGGGGAACCTGAGTTTCCTCTGGGTCAGATTCTGGCAGTGTAGAGCGTGAGGGGAATGTAGTGGTCTGGGTCAATGTGCCAGCAGCATCATCCAGCAGTGGCTTTGCCTCAGTGCACTTGTGGCGTCCCCAAGAGTACGGTCGCCACTGTGGCATTACCTTCCTCCTAGGGAGTGTGTTGTCAAGCTTGGGAGCAACGAAGGATCTCTCTAGCAGTGAAACCAACACACAACACATTTCCCACTCCAGGCTAGCAGTGAGACTTCTGAACCTGACTGCTGAGGAGCTGCTCTCTGTGGTCGGGAGGAGGTAAGTTAGGGCACTCTGTGCAGGGAAGGGGAAGTGTGTGGACGTGAGAAGGGGAGCTGGAGGATGAGCAGAGTTAAGGCTCACTCCTAGCTGGAGCGCATGGTCCCAAATCCGGTCTCCGAGTTTGTAGGGACACTGACGTTCCTGCAGCAGAAACCGGGGGAAGTAGCAGCTATAAATGCTCTGTACCCAACTAAGGCTCGGAGGCCCCAGCATCGACGTGTGGGAGCCAGAAGGAAAAGGCTACAGCTGTCTGCCATACAAGTAAAGTCTGAGGAACATCTGTTAGACAGGAGGAGCTTCAGTGAACCACGGTCCTGTGAGTGCTTCCCCCACAAGCGCTAGAAAGGAGACATTCAAGAAGGTACATGTTGGCGGAGTGTTGGAAGGGAGCTTTCCATTTTGGTCCCGGAGGTTGGCTGAGGTCCTGACCCGGAGGACACAGCACGGAGGCAGGCATCTGTGTAACCTGCAGACTGTGAGTAAAGCTTTGGAACTGCACGCTCTGGTGTCCTACAGTTATTCCAGCACCGCTACATCTGGGTACCAGCACCTACACCGCCTGTGCCTTTCCCCCATCACTACATCTACACTTCCCTGGGACTCCAGCTCCACCTGTGGGGAGCTTCACCATCTTTGCTGCACAACACCATCAGTCCCAGAGGATCTGCATGCAGCGTCGGCCTAACATCTATGTTGCCGAACACCACAGGTGGCATCAAACTATCTATATAAACTCTTTACCATTATACCACGCCATTTACATGGGCGCCCAGGGCCACCGTCCAGGTCACCGCTGCTGTGACACATCCCACTGACACCGGCCCGGTACCGAGTACCCCACAGCCCTGGGAGGGCGACCCATATGCCGACTGCTGATCGGGCGGCGTTATTACCACGAACCTCCAAACAGCGTCCATGAAGGCAAAGTTTTTGGTTCCCGGGGGCAGTATGATTGCAAAGCTGAACCTTAAAGGAATGTCCAAAAGGGCACCACCAGGAGTGGAGCCTGTGGCTTAATTGGACTCCATCCGGGAAACCACAACCATGCCACCTAAAGAAAAGATGCACACTTTGAAAGCTTTGTCGATTCTGTGTGTGGTGTGGTATGTGTGTTTGTAGTTGTGCTAGCGATTTCTCAGCTTTATTCCGTTAACAACCGAGACTCCGGCATGCCCCCGCAGTACGCGTCAAGCTTACTAGAGGGATAAGCGAGGCTCTGGCACCTGAGATCGAGCAATAACTGGTCTAGCATTCCCGTACATGTCCAGGGCTGCATGCACGCTACACTGAAATGACCAGCTTTTGTCGCGTACAGGTGCAGATAACCTGCTGAACTCCGTTAGTGATGGGGATCTGGGATTCAGATTATTCCCCGCGAACGATGATTTCCCAGTAAGTTCAGGTCAACCGCAATTCCGGAGTTAGGCCTAACCGTCATTCCTGAAAAAATTACGTGTCCAAACCACAGGTGCTGTAGCTTGCTTAACAGCTCGGCAGCCGTTCTCAGTCCCAGTATGGATTCAACAACATTGTAGAAAGTTGATAAAGGGTACCCTTTCACCGGATAACACGTATATATGTAGCCTAGTTTACACATTAAAAATATATGTGTATAGATCAGGAGGCAGACTCAGATGTTCTCAGGCCCAGTATGGATTTGACCAGATTGTACAAAGTTGAGAAAGGGTACTTTATCACTGGATAGCAGGTATATATAGCATAGTTTAAACATGTAAAATCTCCGTGTTCTCAGTATGGATTACACAGCAATCTAAAAAGTGGAAAAAAGGAAATGCATTTGAGGCGTACACAACTATATACTTTTGGTGTTATTTTTAAATCTTCATATATATTTCTGTCTCAGTAACACAGTCCAGCCTCTCCGCAATAGGAAATGAGGTGCATACAATTACTGACATAAAGGCTAGTGATTGCAGAAATCTAGGAATTACTATTCACGGGAAAAACTTCCATCACAATTCTCATAGGCGATGCTGACCCTCAAGTAATTTGTGTGTTGAGACAGTGAAAACATTTTTTGTGAATAAAGTCTTGCTGTATCGCACTTCCGTTGATTCCATCACTGTTACTCATCTCAATCAAATTTTTATCACAGGGAGCGATGTAAACATGGTGCTCACTGGCTATCATGATCTGTCACGTAACTTTGGAGTGCAAAAGACAGAAGCCACAGGCTTTAGGCGAATCTATTTGATTGGCATGAGAGGGCACATTTTAAAATGTGCGCCGGAATGTCACACGTTTGTGAGTAGGAAAACTGTGAAAGCTGATGATAAACCACCACTGCATGTCATTGTGAGTCGACGTCCATAAGAAATGGAAGCCATTGATCATCTGGAGCTAGAGCCCGGCCAGCAGGACAGGGCATAGCTACATCTTAACCATCATCTTTCAGTTCAATCAATTTGTAGTGGCACTCCCAGTGAAGGATTTGACAGCCCAGACTACACAGCGGAGGAGCAGGGAGAGGTAAACATTGCAAATGCTGGGGCCCTGCCCAAGCAAGGGGGGCACACTCGTGGGCGTCGGTACTGGCACTGGGCCCCTCATAGTACAGCGGTGTGTCTGACGGCGGGTGTGCACCACCACCGTCAGAGACACTTGATTGCACTATGAGGGACCCTGTGCCAGTGCCCGCGCCCAAGAGTCGGCCTACCCACCTGTCCAGGGCAACGGCACTCGCACAGTTTCGTGCGCTAGGTGGTGACCCCGGCCATGGGGGGGCAGTCCAGTTAGGGCGGTTTACAAAGTGGCATATGTTGATGTGGGACATTCAGCTGCTGCAAAAGGCGAAATAGGTCAAGTTCGCGGAATAGGAGGAGGACCAAAGCAAGCCATTTTTTCTGGAAACCTATGTGTCATCAAGGGAAGGTGGGACAAAATCCTTGGAAACACATGCATGGTTCATTTTAATGAAGGTTAGATCATACACATTTTGGGTTGACAGACGGGTCCTTTTTTCTGTCAGGATTGATCCAGCTGCACTGAAGACTCTTTCCGATAGCACACTTGCAGCTGGGCAAGCGAGCTCCTGTAAGGCATATTGTGCCAATTCAGGCCAGGTGTCCAGTTTAGCGGCCCAATAGTCAAAGGGGAATGACCTGTGCCGGAGAACATCGATATGGGAGGAAAAGTAGTTTGTAACCATAGTTGACAACTGCTGTCTCCTGTCACTTTCCATCGATGCAGTATTACCAGTTGTGTGAGCGGTATTTGAAAAATCAGTCCACAACATTGTCATGAAACCCCTGTCTCCAACGCCACTTCTGCTGTGTGCACCACGAACACCTCTGCCAAACTGCCCCCGGCCCGTAGGCTCGTGTGAGAACCATCACCGCTGCTGTGTGCTGGGAATGCCTCAACCATCCGGTTTACCAGAGTTGCTTATTTATTAGCCAATATTAGGTCAAGGTTCTCCTGTGGCATGATGTTTTGTAATTTGCCTTTATAGCGTGGATCCAGGATGCTGGCCAACCAGTAGTCGTCATCGTTCATCATTTTGGCAATGCGGGGGTCCCTTTTTAGGATCTGCAAGGCATAATCTGACATGTGGGCCAATGTTCCCGGGGTCAATGATGCACTGCGAGTGCTGGTTGGAGGACCACTTTCTGGCAAATCCACATCCCTCCAGTCACGCACAAACCCTGTACCAGACCTTGCCACTCCAACATTTTCACTTGCCCCACGAGATGCATCCTCCTCCCCTAAGTAATCATCCCCATCATCATCCTCCTCCTCCTCTTCTTCCTCCACCTCATCCAGGAGAGGTCCCTGAGCAGACAATGGCTGAATGTCATCAAGGATTCCCTCCTCCTCTTCCTCCTCATCAACATTGGCTGCGACGCCTGCTCCTTAAGGTGCGTCAAAGTTTCCATGAGCAGACGCATAAGTGGGATGCTCATGCTTAGGATGGCGTCGTCTGCGCTTCCCAGCTGTGTGCATTCCTCAAAACACTGAAGGACTTTACAGAGGTCTTTCAGCTTCAACCACTGCACACCTGTCAACTCCATGTCTGCTCTCAAAGTGCCTGGCCGTGTATCCTCCCACAAATGCATTATGGCCTGCCTCTGTTCGCACAGCCGCTCAACCATGTGCAGGGTGGAGTTCCACCTTGTTGCAATGTCGATAATGAGGCGGTGGTTGGGAAGGTGGAGCATTCACTGCAGCTTCTGCATACGAATGGAGTGTACAGGCGACCGGCAGATGTGCGCGCACAGTCTTTGCACCTTCTGGAGCAGGGCTGTTAACTCCGGATAATTGTTGAGGAAGCACTGCACCACCAGGTTCAAGGTGTGAGCCAAGCAAGGTATGTGGCTGAGTTTTGAAAGGGCTATGGCTGCCACAAAATTACGGCCGTTATCACTAACTACCTTGCCTGCCTCAAGATGTATACTGCCCAGCCATGACTCAGCTTGTCGCTAAAAGTACTCGGCCAGCACCTCTGCGGTGTGTCTGTCGCCCAAACACATCATCTGCAACACAGCCTGCTGACGCTTTCCACTAGCTGCTCGATAGGGGGACACTTCGTGTGCAACAGTGGCAGCTGCAGATGGAGTGCTCGTACGACTGCGCTCTGTGGACGAGCTTTCGCTTCTGGAGGAGGAGGAGGGTCGAACGCCTACAGCCAACTGTTTCCTATACCATGGGCTAGGCAGCACTGTCCCACCACCGCTGTCCCCTGTGGGCCCTGCATCCACCACATTAACCTAGTGCGCAGTGATGGACACGTAACGGCCCTGGCCATGGCTACTGGACCATGCATCTGTTGTGAGGTGCACCTTTCCACTCACTGACTGCTTGAGTGCATGGACAATGCGGTCTTTCACATGATGGTGGAGGGCTGGGATGGCTTTGCGAGAGAGGAAGTGGCAACTGGGTAGGTCATAGCGTGGTACTGCATAGGCCATGAGTTCGCAGAAATCTGCACTTTCCACCAACCGATAGGGCATCATCTCTAGCGAGATTAGTTTGGCAATGTGGGCGTTCAAACCCAGTGTACACGGATGAGAGACTGAGTACTTTCTTGACCTACTCATAGTCTCTGGGAGGGTGAGCTGGACTTGAGAGCTGCATATGGTGGAACTAGCGGTGGACAGGGCGGACTGAGAGAGGGTTGATGATGGTGATGGAGTTGGTGTTCTTTCTGATGGCCTAGATTCAGTCTTTCGTTGATATAACAGTGGGATTCCCTGACTGCTTTGGCCTTGCAATGACACCTCAACATTTGCTGCTGTGCTAACCGGTGGGCTTACAGTGGGGGAAACAATGTAGCGTTGCTGACTACCTTCTTTGTGATCAGTTGCACATGTGGCACTTGAGGTTTGGTGTTGTGTCCACGCTTGCAAGTGCATGCTGGTTAAATGTCTAAGCATGTAACTGGTATTCAAATTTTTCAGATTTTTCCCTCGGCTAAAGGTCTTTGCGCACTTCTTACAGATAACCTTGGCCTGATCATGAGGATTTTGTTCAAAAAAGTGCCACACTGCACTCTTCCTACTTTGGAAGACATTTTGCGGCCTAGCACGCTGTGCTATTTTGACCGTCTGGACAAGCTGTCCAGCAACTCTTTTGATTTTTGGAACCTGTCTTTGGAGTGCTCCGGGCCTGCCAGATAACAGCTGTTGCGATGTCGATGTCTGCTGTGGATGCTCCTCCTCCTCATCTGTGCTATTGGAAGCAGCACCCTCTTCCCCCAATGGATGCCAATCTGGGTCAACAACTGGGTCATCCATCACCTCCTCTTCAATGTCATGTGCACCTTCCTCTGTGTCACCGTGTATGGTGGTATAGTATGCGGGAAGGGGCACCTGAGTCTCATCAGGGTCAGAATCTGGCTCATTACACTGCGAGGACAATGTAGTGCTCTGAGTGAATGTACCAGCAGAATCATCTATCAGTGGCTGTGCATCAGTGCACTCCATGTCAGATTCATCTTGGCTTGGGTAATTCACCATTTCACTTGATAACCCAGGCATGGTATGTGAAAACAGCTCCATGGAGTAATCAGTTATATGGCCTGCGTCATCCTTCAATCTTGGTTGGGGTGAAGGACACAAGGAAAGGTGTGGTTCATGAACATGAGCCTCCAATGACGACTCAGTGCTTTTATTTTTTACAACTTCAGAAGAGGAGGCGATAGAGCTGGAGGCTGAGTCAGCAATGTAAGCCAAAACTTTTTCCTGAAGCTCTGGCTTTAAAAGCGGTTTGCCAACTCCTAGAAAACTAAGCCTTCGAGGCCTTATGGAGCCAGACAATGACACAGGCTCAACACCTCCTGCATTCGGTCCTATTTTGCTTTTGCCACTACCATCAGATCCACCACCAACACCATCATTACCAGCTGGCAACCCCCGCCCAATTCCACGGCCTCTTCCACCAGCCTTCCTCATTTTTGGTAAAAATGTACACAATATCCCACAAACTATATAGTAATGTAAAACAAGGTACACGGTGTATATAGGACAGGGGAGATGTAGAATTTCTGAACACACTTGTGGACACTGTTGGATTGTGTGAGGCCCAGTGAATATCACACCGCTATGTCACAGTCTCAATGTTGCAGGTGTGAAAAATGTCACTATAGGACAGGGGAGATGTAGAATTTCTGAACACACTTGTGGACACTGTTGGATTGTGTGAGGCCCAGTGAATATCACACCGCTATGTCACAGGCTCAATGTCGCAGGTGTGAAAAATGTCACTATAGGACAGGGGAGATGTAGAATTTCTGAACACACTTGTGGACACTGTTGGATTGTGTGAGGCCCAGTGAATATCACACCACTATGTCACAGGCTCAATGTCGTAGGTGTGAAAAATGTCACTATAGGACAGGGGAGATGTAGAATTTCTGAACACACTTGTGGACACTGTTGGATTGTGTGAGGCCCAGTGAATATCACACCGCTATGTCACAGGCTCAATGTCGTAGGTGTGAAAAATGTCACTATAGGACAGGGGAGATTTAGAATTTCTGAACACACTTGTGGACACTGTTGGATTGTGTGAGGCCCAGTGAATATCACAACGCTATGTCACAGGCAGAAATTGGCTAGTGTATGACAAACTACAAGGTGTATATAGAATTGGGCAGAATAGGAATCTCCCTAGAGTGTAGGTCTGTAAGAATGGAACAAGTCCTCGACTTATCCTTACAGAGTCACAGACAGATAGCTTCACTGTGGCCGTGATAACAGCCGTTACACGGTACTGAGAGAGGAGCGTGCACGTACACCGCTGTCCGGTGTCCGTAAAATTGTCAAGCTCCGTGTTTTTTAAGTATACGGACTGACACACGCTGTCTCTCTATAGTTTTGAATGTGATCAAACAGCAAATATACTTAACTGTTTGAAAACCAGACAAAACTAGAAGTAGAAGGTGGAGGTCTGTAAGAACGGAACATGTCCTCGACTTATCCTTACAGAGTCACACACAGATAGCTTCACTGTGGCCGTGATAACAGCCGTTACACGGTACTGAGAGAGGAGCGTGCACGTACACCGCTGTCCGGTGTCCGTAAAATTGTCAAGCTCCGTGTTTTTTACGTATACGGACTGACACACGCTGTCTCTCTATAGTTTTGAATGTGATCAAACAGCAAATATACTTAACTGTTTGAAAACCAGACAAAACTAGAAGGTGGAGGTCTGTAAGAACGGAACAGGTCCTCGACTTATCCTTACAGAGTCACACACAGATAGCTTCACTGTGGCCGTGATAACAGCCGTTACACGGTACTGTGTGAGGAGCGTACACCGCTGTATGGTGTGAAAAAATGCACGCTCAGTACCTCACCAGGACAAAAAAAAAATTTGGATTGCTTTTAAAAAAGCAGTTTGCAGAGCAGTGGGAAAACAGCAATGCAGCTATCAGGAAGCCTTATAAGGAAGCCTAACAACCAACACAGCTGATCCAGCAAAATATAGCTTCCACTTGCACTTCACACACAGTGACTGGTGTGTTGTACAGGCAAAATCGCTAGCAGCAGAAGCAGTTTTTGGTGTCTTCTTCCCTGCCTAACGCTCTCCCTACAGAATCAGCAGCAGCAGCTCTCCCTATTCTGAGATCAGCATGAGTAACATGGCGGTCGGCGTGCACGCCCTTTTATACCCCCTGTGACACCCCCCAAAGCAAGCCAATCACTTGCATGCCCTTCTCAAAGATGGTGGTGACCCCTGCCTATGTCATCACGTTGCCCACAGTGTCCGTGGATCCTGATTGGCTGAAAAAGGTGGAAAACAAACTTTTGAAACTTGACTTTGGCGCTAAAGTCGCCCAGCTCGTGGCCGACCTCGCCCTAGGGTCGAGTTTCGTTTCATGAAACCCGACTTTACCAAAAGTCGGTGACTTTTTAAATGTTTTGACCCGTTTCGCTCAACTCTAATGGTCACATGTATCGCCCACTGGCTGTATGATCATAGCCATGCACGATAAATATGTTGTGGTATTTCAGAGAAAAATATACTTTTAATGTGATGACATTTGCTGCACTAATCACCCAAAGGTAGAGCCCTAACTTTATGTCCTTGGGCCCCAGGATAAAATCTTTAAAAGAGTTCTCCAATAGTGATGAACGAGCGTGCTTGTCACTGATCATTACTCGCTTAAAGGCCCCGTCTCACTAAGCGATCTCGGTAGCGAGATCGCTGCTGAGTCACAACTTTTGCGACGTAACAGCGATCTCACCAGCGAGATCGCTGTGTGTGACAGCGATCAGCGAGCGGCCCCCCTGCCGGTATCGCTGATCGCTGCAAGAAACCTCTGGACATTTCTTTGGTCGCTGGTCTCCTGCTGGCCAGCACGCATCGCTGTGTGTGACAGTGGGAGACCAGCGATCAGGTGTAAAAAATTAATAAAAAAAATAAAAAATATAGTAATTCTCTCCTTCCGATGTCCCGTTCAGCCATCCTGCCTCCCTCCACGCTCCGATCCCAGTGATCCTTTGCATTAATGACCGCGAGACTTTGTTATCCCTCGAGACCGTGACATCTCGCGGTCATTCGTGCAAAGGCTCACTGGGACCGGAGCGTGGAGAGAGGCAGGATGGCTGAACGGGACGTCGGAAGGTAAGAATAACTATATTTTTTATTTTGAATCTATTTTCTACAGCGATAGCCAGCGATGCCGGGCGCTCGGCATCGCTGTGCTGATCACTGGTGAAGCTGTCTGTGTGACAGCTCACCAGCGATCACATAGCGACTTACTAGCGATCCTGACACCTTCATATCGGTGTCGGGATCGCTGGTAAGTCGCTTAGTGTGACGGGTCCTTAAGCATTAGGATGCTTAAGATGCTTGTTACTCAGCGAGTATTTATGAATGCTTGCACACAAGTTCAAGTCCGCTTCCAGCATGTTTGGCGCTTGTTAGACAGCAACATGTGGGGATTGCCTGCCAGTCACTCTAATGCCGTAACCATGTTGATAGTGGCATTACTGTGATTGTCTGGCCTCATAGCGTCATCTGGTCTATATAAGACCTGGGAAGCTATACTTGACACAGTGTAACAGGCAGGGAAGGGAGAGGTGCTGCTGAACTAGGGACAGAGTTTTAACTGCAAATAGGCAGGGATTAGACACCATTTATATTTCTTTTAACTACAGCAACAGCCCTTATTAGGGCTAGTTATAATCAATATTAATACTGCTGCTAGAAGAACTTAGTGAGAGGTTGTGACGAAGGGATAGTGAAGGACAGGATAGGGTTAAGTGCACATCCTTTCTGCTGCAATTCATACCAAAAGACCTTCTGAGGGATAATAATATTCTTTTTGCTAATAATCCTGCAATTTGTTCTGATCAGGGAAATATTATAAGTCATTTATACTGCGCCAGTTGTGCGTCAAAAGCATACATCCAGACTTGGTTAGTTGCAATAGCATCGCTATATAGCTCAAGCAGTGAAACAAGTCCATCTGAGGTGTGCAAATTTTCCTGTGATAGTAATCCTGCAAAGTTTTTTAAGCAGTGAAATATTATACTCCATTTATACTGCGCCAGTTGTGCATCAAAAGCAGTCAGACTAGGTTGTCTGCAATAACATGGAGCAGGAGCTTGTTGCCTGCACTACAAACAGTAATACCCACACTACCTTCAGTCCATCTGTTCATCATGGATGGCCAGAATATGAGGAGTAGAAGGAGGACATGGACGAGGACAAAGAGGAGGAGATGGGCATTCATCCTCTTGATGGGGACAGAGAAGTCTTGGCTTTTGGCAGTCTGGCACACATGGCTTAGTTTATGTTCAGCTGCCTTTCCCATGACCCTCATGTTGTACGCATTTTGGTCAACACTAATTAATTTTGAGAGGCCAACCTCTAACATTCTTTGATATGTATATGTAAAGGTCGGCCAGGGCGGTAGTCATGGCTGAGGTTGTCGGGCATTGTACACCCTGACCTCCCTCTACAAGAAAGCGGTACCTTTTCTTTTGCATGTTACAATCGGTACTCACGGTGCTGTCAGCATCTTCTTTGCTGCGCTGACTTGAAGCTGATCCTGGATCCAAAAGAATAGAGACACAGTCCAGGGCAAATCTTAATTGAGCATATCTATTTACTTCAGGACACAGCACATCCACGTAGTATACAGCATTGTCATCACAGTAAAGACAGCACATTACTTCATCTTTCCCTTCACTGTTCCTTGTGTCAGTAAGTGTTCCGCTGGACGGAGCGTCGTAAATGTCCCTCAGTGTCCTCCCTGTTAAGTGTTACCATGGTGAAGCGTTCTCCCGTCTGTTTCACCCCGGACATCAGAGACGCAGCCCACGAGGCTATTCGCCACATTCTGGAGTGACCTGCCCATACACATTTGCGATGACCTTCAATCTTCCTCTACTTCCTGCTTTTCCTCTCTGCTGCTGGTTCTGCTGTACCTTGTTCTTCTCTAAGTTCCCCCCGTGGATGGTTGGGAATACCCTTTAACGTTACGGGGTAGTTAGGAAGCTCAGGCATATAGCCCACTCAAGCACACAGGGGTCAGGCCCCGGACTGACTTGATACAGGAAGACATTCCCGGCTATTCCCCAACTAACCCCTCATATAGGTAACTCTTATACTACTAACTAGAGTTGAGCGACTTTTGCTTTTTTAGGGTAGCGTTTCGTTTCGTGAAACCCGACTTTTCCAAAAGTCGGGTCGAGCAAGATCGTCCGATTATAGGGAAAAGTCGGGGTCGTCCCGAAACACGAAACCCAATGTAAGTCAATGGGGAATAAAAGTCGGCAGTGAGAGGAGGACAGGAAACACACCTACAGTGCCCATTTGAATGCCAAAAGCATCAATTCTTCTTACTTAAGCTTGTCAACCTTAATTAACTTCATAATACAAGTTACGCACTGAAAAATGGGGGTTATTTGGCTAAATTTGTGGGGGGGGAGGGCTGGCTGCAGGTTTTCATGTGCCCTGGGCGAAAGAGCGCCCCTTTAACACATACCACAACTCATCATGCTCCGATACGGCAGAGAAATAGCGGTATAGTACAATGAAAAATACCTCACTTTTTACATCTCATGACGAGGCCCATCTATTTCTCCATACAAAATCATTGGTCCCATATAATGTTTGAAACAGTATATGATGAGCTCCACATAATGCTACAGTATATGTTGGTCCCCATGGATGAAGCTCCACTGTCTTATGGGCCCAAATAATGCTCCAAACATAATGGGCCCCATTTCTACTGCTCTAGTGTATAATGGGCCCTGTAAATGCTGCTCCAGTGTCTGATGTCCACCTTTGGAATGTTCCAGTGTATGGTGGGCCCCATCTATCATTCTCCAGAGTATAGTGCTCCCCAAAAATTGCTGTCCCAACATAGAAAACAATCAAATAAGTCTCCTCGCTAGGGAATCCCTGTACTTGTCTGGACAGGTGCTGTAGCTTGCTTAACAGCTCGCCAGCCGTTCTCACGCCCAGTATGGATTGCACGTGATTGCACAAAGGTTAGAAAGGGTACCGTATCCCTGGATAACATGTATGGATAGCGTACACATTCAAAATATATGTCTATACAGCATGAGGCAGGCTCAGACGGTGTTAGGCCCAGTATGGATTGCACGTCATTGCACAAAGGTTAGAAGGGGTACCGTATCCCCGGATAACATGTATGGATAGCGTACACATTCAAAATATATGCCTATACAGCATGAGGCAGGCTCAGACGGTGTTAGGCCCAGTATGAATTGCACGTCATTGCACAAAGGTTAGAAGGGGTACCGTATCCCCGGATAACATGTATGGATAGCGTACACATTCAAAATATATGTCTATACAGCATGAGGCAGGCTCAGACGGTGTTAGGCCCAGTATGGATTGCACATCATTGCACAAAGGTTAGAAGGGGTACCGTATCCCCGGATAACATGTATGGATAGCGTACACATTCAAAATATATGTCTATACAGCATGAGGCAGGCTCAGACGGTGTTAGGCCCAGTATGGATTGCACGTCATTGCACAAAGGTTAGAAGGGGTACCGTATCCCCGGATAACATGTATGGATAGCGTGCACATTCAAAATATATGTCTATACAGCATGAGGCAGGCTCAGACGGTGTTAGGCCCAATATGGATTGCACGTCATTGCACAAAGGTTAGAAGGGGTACCGTATCCCCGGATAACATGTATGGATAGCGTACACATTCAAAATATATGTCTATACAGCATGAGGCAGGCTCAGACGGTGTTAGGCCCAGTATGGATTGCACGTCATTGCACAAAGGTTAGAAAGGGTACCGTATCCCCGGATAACATGTATGGATAGCGTACACATTCAAAATATATGTCTCAGGAGGCAGGCTCAGACGGTGTCAGGCACAGTATGGATTTGACGGCCCAGATTACACAGCGGAGGAGCAGGGAGAAGTAAAGATTGCAAATGCTGGGGCCCTGGCCAAGCAAGGGGGGCCCACTCGTGGGCGTCGGTACTGGCACTGGGCCCCTCATAGTACAGCGGTGTGTCTGACGGCGGGTGTGCACCACCACCGTCAGAGACACTTGATTGCACTATGAGGGACCCTGTGCCAGTGCCCGCGCCCAAGAGTCGGCCTACCCACCTGTCCAGGGCAACGGCACTCGCACGGTGTCGTGCGCTAGGTGGTGACCCCGGCCATGGGGGGGGAGGCAGCACAGTTAGGGAGTTTTAGAAAGTGGCATATGTTGATGTTGGACATTCAACTGATGCAAAAGGCGAAATAGGTGAAGTACCAGGAAGAGGTGGACCAAAGCAAGCCATTTTTCTGTCACCCTATGTGTCATCAGGGGAAGGTGGGACAAAATCCTTGGAAACCCATGCGTGGTTCATTTTAATGAAGGTTAGATCATCCACATTTTGGGTTGACAGACGGGTCCTTTTTTCTGTCAGGATTGATCCAGCTGCACTGAAGACTCTTTCCGATAGCACACTTGCAGCTGGGCAAGCGAGCTCCTGTAAGGCATATTGGGCCAATTCAGGCCAGGTGTCCAGTTTAGCGGCCCAATAGTCAAAGGGGAATGACCTGTGTGGGAGAACATCGATATGGGAGGAAAAGTAGTTTGTAACCATAGTTGACAACTGCTGTCTCCTGTCACTTTCCATCGATGCAGTATTACCAGTTGTGTGAGCGGTATTTGAAAAATCAGTCCACAACATTGTCATGAAACCCCTGTCTCCAACGCCACTTCTGCTGTGTGCACCACGAACACCTCTGCCAAACTGCCCCCGGCCCGTACGGCTCGTGTGAGAACCATCACCGCTGCTGTGTGCTGGGAATGCCTCAAGCAACCGATTTACCAGAGTTGCTTGTTTATTAGCCAATATTAGGTCAAGGTTCTCCTGTGGCATGATGTTTTGTAATTTGCCTTTATAGCGTGGATCCAGGATGCTGGCCAACCAGTAGTCGTCATCGTTCATCATTTTGGCAATGCGGGGGTCCCTTTTTAGGATCTGCAAGGCATAATCTGACATGTGGGCCAATGTTCCCGGTGTCAATGATGCACTGCGAGTGCTGGGTGGAGGAGCACTTTCTGGCAAATCCACATCCCTCCAGTCACGCACAAACCCTGTACCAGACCTTGCCACGCCAACATTTTCACTTGCCCCACGAGATGCATCCTCCTCCCCTAAGTAATCATCCCCATCATCCTCCTCCTCCTCCTCCTCTTCTTCCTCCACCTCGTCCAGGAGAGGTCCCTGAGCAGACAATGGCTGAATGTCATCAAGGATTCCCTCCTCCTCTTCCTCCTCATCAACATTGGCTGCAGACGCCTGCTCCTTAAGGTGCGTCAAAGTTTGCATGAGCAGACGCATAAGTGGGATGCTCATGCTTAGGATGGCGTCGTCTGCGCTTACCAGCCGTGTGCATTCCTCAAAACACTGAAGGACTTTACAAAGGTCTTTCAGCTTCGACCACTGCACGCCTGTCAACTCCATGTCTGCTCTCAAAGTGCCTGGCCGTGTATCCTCCCACAAATGCATTATGGCCTGCCTCTGCTCGCACAGCCGCTCCACCATGTGCAGGGTGGAGTTCCACCTTGTTGCAATGTCGATAATGAGGCGGTGGTTGGGAAGGTGGAGCAATCGCTGCAGCTTCTGCATACGAATGGAGTGTACAGGCGACCGGCGGATGTGCGCGCACAGTCTTCGCACCTTCTGGAGCAGGGCTGTTAACTCCGGATAATTTTTGAGGAAGCACTGCACCACCAGGTTCAAGGTGTGAGCCAAGCAAGGTATGTGGCTGAGTTTTGAAAGGGCTATGGCTGCCACAAAATTACGGCCGTTATCACTAACTACCTTGCCTGCCTCAAGATGTACACTGCCCAGCCATGACTCAGTTTGTCGCTTCAAGTACTCGGCCAGCACCTCGGCGGTGTGTCTGTCGCCCAAACACATCATCTGCAACACAGCCTGCTGACGCTTTCCACTAGCTGCTCGATAGGGGGACACATCGTGTGCAACAGTGGCAGCTGCAGATGGAGTGCTCGTACGACTGCGCTCTGTGGACGAGCTGTCGCTTCTGGAGGAGGAGGAGGAGGAGGGTCGAACGCCTACAGCCAACTGTTTCCTATACCGTGGGCTAGGCAGCACTGTCCCACCACCGCTGTCCCCTGTGGACCCTGCATCCACCACATTAACCCAGTGCGCAGTGATGGACACGTAACGGCCCTGGCCATGCCGACTGGACCATGCATCAGTTGTGAGGTGCACCTTTCCACTCACTGACTGCTTGAGTGCATGGACAATGCGGTCTTTCACATGATGGTGGAGGGCTGGGATGGCTTTGCGAGAGAAGAAGTGGCGACTGGGTAGGTCATAGCGTGGTACTGCATAGGCCATGAGTTCGCGGAAAGCTGTGCTTTCCACCAACCGAAAGGGCATCATCTCAAACGAGATTAGTTTGGCAATGTGGGCGTTCAAACCCAGTGTACGCGGATGAGAGACTGAGTACTTTCTTGACCTACTCATAGTGTCTGGGAGGGTGAGCTGGACTTGAGAGCTGCATATGGTGGAAGTAGCGGTGGACAGGGCGGACTGAGAGAGGGTTGATGATGGTGATGGAGTTGGTGTTCTTTCTGATGGCCTAGAATCAGTCTTTCGTTGATATAACAGTGGGATTCCCTGACTGCTGTGGCCTTGCAACGACACCTCAACATTTGCTGCTGTGCTAACCGGTAGGCTTACAGTGGGGGAAACAATGTAGCGTTGCTGACTACCTTCGTTGTGATCAGTTGCACATGTGGCACTTGAGGTTTGGTGTTGTGTCCACGCTTGCAAGTGCATGCTGGTTAAATGTCTAAGCATGCAACTGGTATTCAAATTTTTCAGATTTTTCCCTCGGCTAAAGGTCTTTGCGCACTTCTTACAGATAACCTTGGCCTGATCATGAGGATTTTGTTCAAAAAAGTGCCACACTGCACTCTTCCTACTTTGGCAGACATTTTGCGGCCTAGCACGCTGTGATCTTTTGACCCTCTGGACAAGCTGTCCAGCAACTCTTTTGATGTTTGGAACCTGTCTTTGGAGTGCTCCGGGCCTGCCAGATAACAGCTGTTGCGATGTCGATGTCTGCTGTGGATGCTCCTCATCTGAGCTATTGGAAGCAGCACCCTCTTCCCCCAATGGATGCCAATCTGGGTCAACAACTGGGTCATCCATCACCTCCTCTTCTATGTCATGTGCACCTTTCTCTGTGTCACCGTGTATGGTGGTATAGTGTGCGGGAAGGGGCACCTGAGTCTCATCAGGGTCAAAATCTGGCTCTGTACACTGCGAGGACAATGTAGTGCTCTGAGTGAATGTACCAGCAGAATCATCCATCAGCGGCTGTGCATCAGTGCACTCCATGTCAGATTCATCTTGGCCTGGGTAATTCACCATTTGACTTGATAATCCAGGCATGGTATGTGAAAACAGCTCCATGGAGTAATCAGTAGTATGGCCTGCGTCATCCTTCAATCTTGGTTGGGGTGAAGGACACAAGGAAAGGTGTGGTTCATGAACATGAGCCTCCAATGACGACTCAGTGCTTTTACTTTTTACAACTGAAGAAGAGGAGGCGATAGAGCTGGAGGCTGAGTCAGCAATGTAAGACAAAACTTTTTCCTGATGCTCTGCCTTTAAAAGCGGTTTGCCAACTCCTAGAAAACTAAGCGTTCGAGGCCTTATGTAGCCAGACGATGACGCAGGGTCAGCACCTCCTGCATTTGGTCCTATTTTGCTCTTGCCACTACCATCAGATCCACCACCAACACCATCATTACCAGCTGCCAACCCCCGCCCAATTCCACGGCCTCTTCCACCAGCCTTCCTCATTTTTGGTAGAAATGTAGACAAAATCCAACAAACTATATAGTAATGTAAAACAAGGTACAAGGTGTCTATAGGACAGGGGAGTTTTAGAATTTCTGCACACACTTGTGGACAGTGGACACTTGTGGATTGTGTGCGGCCCACTGATATCTGAGCGCTATGTGACACGCTCGATGGCACAGCTGCCTGTGACCAAAGTGACGAGAGGATAATGGAGATTTTGAATCTCTGCGTACACTTTTGGACACTGGACACTTGTGGATTGTGTGCGGCCCACTGATATCTGAGCGCTATGTGACACGCTCGATGGCACAGCTGCCTGTGACCAAAGTGACGAGAGGATAATGGAGATTTTGAATCTCTGCGTACACTTGTGGACAGTGGACACTTGTGGATTGTGTGCAGCCCACTGATATCTGAGCGCTATGTGACACGCTCGATGGCACAGCTGCCTGTGACCAAAGTGACGAGAGGATAATGGAGATTTTGAATCTCTGCGTACACTTTTGGACACTGGACACTTGTGGATTGTGTGCGGCCCACTGATATCTGAGCACTATGTGACACGCTCGATGGCACAGCTGCCTGTGACCAAAGTGACGAGAGGATAATGGAGATTTTGAATCTCTGCGTACACTTGTGGACAGTGGACACTTGTGGATTGTGTGCGGCCCACTGATATCTGAGCGCTATGTGACACGCTCGATGGCACAGCTGCCTGTGACCAAAGTGACGAGAGGATAATGGAGATTTTGAATCTCTGCGTACACTTTTGGACACTGGACACTTGTGGATTGTGTGCGGCCCACTGATATCTGAGCGCTATGTGACACGCTCGATGGCACAGCTGCCTGTGACCAAAGTGACGAGAGGATAATGGAGATTTTGAATCTCTGCGTACACTTTTGGACACTGGACACTTGTGGATTGTGTGCGGCCCACTGATATCTGAGCGCTATGTGACACGCTCGATGGCACAGCTGCCTGTGACCAAAGTGACGAGAGGATAAGGGAGATTGGATTGCTTTTAAAAAAGCAGTTTGCGGAGCAGTGGGTAAACAGCAATGCCAGCGTGTCAGGAAGCCTTAAAAGGCAGCCCAACAACCAACACCACTGATACACCACAATATAGCCTCCCCTTGCACTGCACACACAGTGACTTGTGTGTTGTGCAGGCCAAATCGCTAGCAGCAGAAGCAGTTTTTTTGTCTTCTTCCCTGCCTAACGCTCTCCCTACAGAATCAGCAGCAACCTCTCCCTATACTAAGATCGGCAGAAGTAAGATGGCGGTCGGCGTGCACGCCCTTTTATACCCCCTGTGACGCCCACCAAAGCAAGCCAATCACTTGCATGCCCTTCTGAAAGATGGTGGTGACCCGTGCCTATGTCATCACGTTGCCCACAGTGTCCGTGGATCCTGATTGGCTGAAAAAGAGCGCAAAACAAACTTTTGAAACGCGACTTTGGCGCGTAAGTCGCCGACCTCGTGGCCGACCTCATCCTAGGGTCGGGTTTCGTTTCATGAAACCCGACTTTGCCAAAAGTCGGCGACTTTTGAATTTTTTTGACCCGTTTCGCTCAACTCTACTACTAACTCTACAATAGTGACCTCTATGTCCCCATCTAGTGGCCACAACCCAGACTGCACTGTCCCTATAATATACATAGTGCAATAACATGAAGTTTACACATGTAACACAGAATTACAAAACAGCGTTACAAATATATACATGAGGGTTTAATAATCGAGAAAAAAATGTTTTCTGAGGCCCTCCACTTAGTCTCTTCAAAAGGGGCATTGTAGTGCTTCCTTCCAATTTTTGGCATCCATTGCCCTTACTGTACTGTATATACTTTACCAGTCTAGGAGACCCACTCCTTAGTAGTGAGAAAAAAATGCTTTTCTGAGGCTTCACCTTCTAGTTGAAGGAAAATTTTTGAAACCAAAAGAGCTGGATGGTTCTATTAGTATATGATCTTGTTGTGGGCTGTCAGATGGTCATCACATAGGGAGTTTTCACACTTCATACAGGATTTCACAGCCGTTACAGGAGACTTTGTACAGTAAGGGTACCGTTACACCTAGCGATGCACCAGCGATCCCGACCAGCGATATGACGCGGTCAGGATCGCTGGTGCATCGCTAGGTGGTCGCTAGAGAGCTGCCAAACAGGCAGATCTCACTAGCGACATCGCTGAGGACGGGGATCGCTACTTACTTGTCAGACGGGGCGATCCTACGTCCTCCCGCCCGGCTCCACGCGTCGCTCGTCGGCACCACAGGAAGCCCAGCAGGAAGTGGCCGACGAGGAATTGTCCAGGACGTTCTCGCGCGATCAGCGATAACCAGCGGGGGAGCGGTCGGAGGTAAGTATCACATGCAGCGATATCGCTAGCAATATCACTGCAACGTCACAAAATCGGTGACTTTACAGCGATATTGCTAGTGATATCGCAGTGTGTAAGGGGGGCTTAAGCTAAGAAGATCTTGGTCTCCTACATATCAGGCTGAGCAGATGCGAAACACTCCATTATATTCCCCAGCAGGGTTGATAAAATAACAGTCCTTGACGCTGCTATGTTAAACTAACCACTTTTTCAGGGCTAATTCAAATAAATTCTAATCTCATAGGCTCTTATCTGTTATTGAAGTAGTGTGAGCTGTTGCAGTAGGGATAGTGTATTACAGTCATCTAGTCAGGGATTATTGCAGTATAGTCCTTGCTGCTGCAACCTAAAGGCCCCGTCACACACAGCGATCTCACTAGCGAGATTGCTGATTTTGTGACGCCACAGTGATCTCGCCAGCGAAATCTCTGTGTGTCACGGGGATCAGCGACCGGCCCCCCCGCCGGGTATCGCTGATCGTGCTCGATTGGCCTGGGCCATTTCTTCATGGCTGGTCTCCCGCTGGCCAGCACGCATCGCTGCGTGTGGCAGCGAGGGACCAGCGATCAGCGACACTGGACGCTGGTTTCCGCGCAGCTCTTATATACCCGCTGTTTACATTAGAAACAAGCTTGCTCGCTGGTCCTGGTCCTGACAGCTCACCAGCGATCAGCCTAACGATGTCCCAGCGATCCCATCTATGTCGGATCGTTGGTGGGATCGCTGGGACATCGTTATGTGTAACGGGGCCTTAACAAAAAAAATATCACGATAAACATCTATTCTATTCCCTATTAATACCTCTGTTTGCTGCGTTTATTGTAGGGATAGGTGCTAGGTATCATCTACTGGAAATGAGTGTTCATTCTGGTCTCATACAAGATTCATGTTTTTTACAGTAATCTGTACTCAGAAATGTATCAAAGCAGGTAAAATTAACTAATTTAATGTGTCCATTCGCAGTTTGTCTGTAGCATCTGTATGTATGAGATAGTGGTGGAGAGTTTACACTACTGGAGCTGGAATTACCATTTCTAAACTTTCCAGTGCTTTGTTTCATTCTACTTTCTGGGTACTTCTAGAAGTATGTTTGGGGGTCATTGTCCTGTGTAAGACCCATGATCTAGGATGCAAACCCAGCTTTCTTACACCGGGCACTACATTGCAACCCAAAATCCTTTGGAAGTCTTCACATTTCATGATGCCTTGCATACAGTCAAGGCACCCAGTGCCAGAGGCAGTAAAATAATCTCAAAATATCTTTGAACCTCCACCATATTTGACTGTAATGAATGTGTTCTTTTATTTGTAGGCTTCATTCCATTTACAGTAAACAGTAGAAAGATGTTCTTTACTAAAAAAGCTCTATATTGCTCTCATCTGTCCATAAGATGCCTGCTGTAAAAATTGTGAGGGCCGCCTGCTGGCCCTCTATAAATTGTGAGGGCCGCCTGCTGGCCCTCTATAAATTGTGGGCGCCACCTGTTGACCATCCAAGTTTCAAACTTTACAGTATTAATATGAAAAAGAAAACTTTCCCACCTCTGATGGATAAATTATATTGTAGTAGTAACAGATGGCTGTGCAAAACATAGCCAGCTGCTGGCATTCCAAAAATGCTTAGTGATGGTTGGCTGCTGGCCTACTAAAACTGTTCAGTGAGGGCTGGCTGCTGGCCCTCTAAAATTACAGTGAGGGCCACGTGATGGCCTTCTGACAATAGTGAAAAAAAATAAACAGAAAAGTCAGCTCACCCATCCGGACGTCCAGTATTCAGAGCACGGAAATCTGCAGTGCAGCAGGAAAAGCAAATCCCTTAAAAATTAAACTTCTTTATTGAAGAAATTAATTTAAAATCTTACATATAGCATAATTGTCACAACCTCCTAGGTAGGGAAGTTTAATGTGCAGGCGCGTTTCGAACCTTGCAGTTTTTAGTCCTTGCATGCCACTATGACCAATCAGCAAGTGTCTTTTCAAGAAGCGGAAGTCACTGATGAGGCGGCAGCAGCTGTCTGAGGTTATATTCAGAAGCAGTGTCTCCGGACCGTACAGAAGAAGAGACGTCTGGTCTGGTTCGTAGAGTGGCAGATCCCTTTCACAATGCAAGTGAGCGCTCTGCCTCTCCCTCCTCTTCAGTACATCAAAGAATACAATTGTATTCTTAAATGTCCATTAAATGAGAAATAATTGTGAACCAATAATACCTCAGTTGCCAACAATATAAACTCATTAATCTCAACAGTGTAATTACTATATATTTTCAAAAATTTGGCTAACGAGTTTAGGGCTAGCTTATGTGGTATGCTTGGGTAGAGTCCTATGACATCACAAGAGAGCCATTAACTATGCTCTGGCCAAGTGGATCCATCCAGAGAAGCGATAACACGTGCTTTGTGCCTCTCAAGTAGCTGGGAATTCTTTTGACTAGAGGCTGAAGATATAAGACCAGCCAAGGACTAAGTTTCTCTTCCAAGTTGCCAATTCCTGCTACTATAGGATCTGGGGGGGGATTTTCCCTTGTGGATTTTAGGGATAGAATGAAATATGTGGATTATCGGGTATTTCACTAGTAAATCTTCCGAAAATTTCTCTGTAAAAGCTCCCATTTTAACCCCTGTACTAGCTTTTTAAGAGGAGGCGACCATCACAGAAAATAACTTAAGGCCGGGTTCACACTTGCAAGAAACTCGCATGAGTCTCTCACATCAACACCCGCCGGCACTCGGACCGGAGGGTATATTTCTATGCAGCCGCACACTCCGGTCCACACGCTATTTGCCTCCTGGAATGCAGATTTTCCTAGAATAGTTTGCGGGCTCTATATACAGAGCCCCCTAAGTGCTAGGGAGCAAGATCCCCGTTCCCCCCAAGTGTCCCCATTTTGGAAATTATACCCCTGCCAAATGTGAATGCTAAAGGTGGTTTATGCACACTGGGGCTCAGAAGCGAGGGTTCATTTGGATTTGGGAGCGCAGAATTTGCTGAATTTCTTTTGGCTTTTTCAGAGCCTTTGTGCTACCAGTAATGTAGAAGCCTCCTATATTTCTGTTAACAGATGACAGACCTGAGTGGAGACGTTTTTTGTGGATAGAGTTGAAACTATTATTGGGTAGATTTTTCATAACATTTGTGATCACATTTACCCAGTGCTCTACACTGAGCACATACTTTAGGGTTTCCATCTAAATCTCCGAGCTACGTGACAGATGAAACCCCTGAGGGATCCATTCACTCTAATGACTCTGCAGAGTTACTCTGGACTCCGTCTGGCCTCTGTTCAGCATCGTCCTTCCTTTCAGAGGTGCACAAAATTATGGTGGACTGCGTTTTTATGCATGCCGAAAAAGACGGACACCGTCGCATCACAGGTCCTATGGCGTTCACAGCGCCTCCATCTGCCTCATTATAGGGAATGGTTCTGTCTCAATCACATATTTCAGAGATTTACATGGAAACCCCGATGCAAGTGTGATGAAGGAGCAGCCGCCATCTTGGATATGGGGCCTAATGCTCGCCTCATGTCTGAGCTTGGCCTGTCCATTTTGGTCTGAGTTCACAAGAATTACAGGCAGCTAACTGCTCCTACCCCCCCAGGGCCTGTAAGCATATTGAAGAAAACAGGATTTAGTGCTCCAATGTTGAATAGCAAAGTCTTTTAGTATGATAATGAGATAAAGCCAAAGCAGAACTTCAAAGCTTGAGTAGGGGCCACGCCAGCATGGGGCAGGAAGGTGCCTGGGGGCTTCAATTAGAATATACCTGGCAGCTGGACACAGAAATACACATCCATTGTCTCTCCCAGCCTCTTCGACTCAATCCTAGGATCATGGATTATGAGCACACCTTTCGAGTTATAGACTCATAAAAAATATCTGTGTGACCCTGAGGAAATCGCGCATCTGGCAGTGCGACTCCTGAGTCGGTAAGGGCTCTGGGACCTGAGATATAGAGATTGGCCCTCCACAGCGACCCAGTGGGGCCATGTTTGCTCTCCACACGACAGGCAAAACAAAACGCATTCACTGGTACCTCTCGTGTCCTGGTCCGATCATGCTGTAGAAAGTTACCCCCTTTCTTAGATATTGGGAATAAGTTCTGCAGGGAGCTAAAGGGTGGAGATTATTAGCCCACCCTCTGACACAGGGGGAGGAACCCAGCATGCTTAAGAACTAGCAGCACATGGCAGAAACACTCACTCTCTCACAGAAGAACCAGACAATGATGATCTAAGAAGGAACTGGGGACAGATCTGCCAAGGGGAGCAGTGGCCCATGCTTTGGGGTCTGTCCGGCAACTAAGATTCTTGTACCTGTGGGCTGCAGAGCTCCCGGCACCCACATGCAACCTACAATTTGGTAAATTGAGCTTAATATCTCTAAGTCTTGCACCCTTATTGTTATATTTTACTCTGACTGCAAATCCACTCTAATTCCATGTATAGCTTACTGTATATTTCTGTAATTATCTAGTGCACCCTTAAGGCAATTAAACCATAAAATTAATCTTGGGCTGATGCTTTTACTCTGATTATGAATCTTAGAATATCCAGCGGGTAGCAGGACATCCTCCCCGGCGGTCATTTGCTCTAGGTGCAGTTCCCTTACTGACCTGAGAGACAAAGGGGGCGCCGGAGAGCTGTGCCTGTGTAGTTACTTCACATTGGTGACGTGGGAGGAACTGGTCCTGTCCTTCACAGCAAGCATTCAGCGTAAAGCGCAGGATAAATGTGCGCCAAGCCTTACTGCAATCTTTGGGAAGAAGAATAAACAAATCCACAGCAAGTGAAGAATTGGTTTTATTTATTTTTTACACCGTTCCTCGTGCGGTATAAGTGATTAGGCAACTTTAATCTTCGGGTCGGTGTGATTACAGCGATACCAGATTTATATCCTTTTTTTATGTTTAGCTTCTGTCATACACTAAAAGATGCTTTTTTTGCAAGAAGTTTTTGCATCATCATATTTTGATAGCTAAAATTTTTCCATATTTCGGCCCACAGAGTCATGTGAGGTCTTGTTTTTTGCGGTACGAGCTGATGTTTCTATTGGTACCATTTTCTGACATTTTTTGATCGCTTTCTATTCTGATTTTTGTGGAGGCAGAATGAACAAAAACCAGCAATTCAGGAATTTTTTTTTTCTCTGTTCTGCATGTGGTAAAATTGATAAGGCAGTTTTATTCTTGGGTCAGTACGATTACAACGATGCCACATTTAATTTTTTTATATTTTGGCGCTTTTACACAATAAAAACTTTTAGACAAAAAATAATTTTCTGCATCGCTTTATTCTGAGATCAATAACTTTTTATTCTTCCGTTGATGGAGCTATATGGCAGTTTGGTTTCTGCGGGACAAGATGGCATTTTCAGTATTTCTATTTTTATTTATATTAGTCTTTTTGATCGTGTTTTATTCCACTTTTTCCAAGTGGTTTAATGATAAAACATAATTTGCTACTTTTTTATGTTTTTTTATGGCGTTCACTGAAGGGGTTAACTAGTGTGATACTTTTATAGATCAGATTTTTCTGGACGCGGCGATACCAAACATGTGTGTTCTTTTTGTTTATTTTACCTTTTTTTACATAAATATGTGTATTTATTAATTGATTTATTATTATTTATTATTATTTTGTATTTTTTTTAATTTATTTTACAAAATATTTTATTTTTTACCTAGTCCCTTTATAAGACTTTCACTTTTTTCATTTTGATTGCAGGAATAATGCATTGCATGGTCTCAGAGGATTTCCGTAGCTTGATGACCCGGGGTTCGTCATGACGACTCTGGGTCACCATGGCAGAGATCGTGCCCTGTGATAACGTCATGGAGACACCAATCTGAAGGCAGAGGGAGCTCCCATCCCTCTGCCTCCCTCCTGAACACTGCGATCGCGCTCGTTCGCAGCAATTAGGGGGTAAACAGCCAAGACACCGCTCCTGGCTGTTAGTGCAGAAGCTCAGCCACTGGCAGAGCTGAGCTGCTGCACTGACTGGGCGGGAGATGCTGATATTTCAGCATCTCCTGTGCGGTCATGCTGTGATTGGTCAGTCAGATTGACTGTCCGATCACAGCGATCTGGGTGCAGAGACCGACGGCATGGGTCCCCGCACCTCTTCCCGTGCCTCTTAGCTGTCTGTGACAGTTTAAATGCATGACAGGCATAGTCCTTCATGGTGCGGGAACTGACACCCAGCCATGACGGACTATATCCGTCAATGGATGTTAAGGGGTTAAACATGATTTGACATATCATTATGTATGAACCATTGAACAGTATGAGTTGAATGTTAATTCGGATCTATTGTGACTAGATATTGTAGTGCTGCGGTAGCCCACTTATGTAGTGATGAGGCAAGGACCCACAAAGTTCAAGCACAAAACTCCTTTAATGCGTTACTTCACGGCATTAAATGTTCACTTCACACAAGTGCATATCATTAGTATTCCGTTCACAGTAGTTCATAGCACTACATAGTACACGGGATCCTTTAACAGTCACTAAACACTCCAGACTTCCATTTGTCTAGTTTCCATGAGTGACTGCAGTGCCGTGTCAATGACTCTTACAGCCTCCTTTAGTTTTCAGTCACTACACATGCTAGTCCACTTCTGACCAGTTGCCGCGGGTGACCACACCTCTGTGTCTCTTTACTCACACACACAGCTGTACACAGTACTTGATATCCTCCGGATCGCAGCCGGGCACCATACCCACCTGTTTGCAGCTGTTACACATGCCATTCCTCCTTTGGGCACAGTACAGTCTAACTCTGGTTCACCTGCGGGCACAAGACCTGTCCACATCTGAGACCAGTTACCGTGGATGGCAGCACCACTGTGTACACTGTGGGTGCCAGGCCTATTGGCTCCGCTCTATCCTGTGTTACCTCACACAAGCCATGCTCTGCAACACCAACTCCTCTGCACAGAAGCAAGCACCAGCTCATTCTGGCCCTGACACACCTGAGTCTCCTGAGACACTCAAACCCTTTCCTGCAAGGTTTTTAACAAAGGAACCTGTGGCCTTCCACCACATGAAAAACCCGGGCCTGAAATGAAATGCACTGCAAGACTACCATCCTGCAGTCTGTTTCACAACACAACATCCCAGAGCAGGTTTTCCCTACATCTGCTTTGGACACTAGCATCTCCAAGATTAACACTTATTTTTATCACTTTAGTCTGCATTGCAGTCCCAGCTATACTCGTGACTGCCATGCACTCCTATGGCCTTCATACGCATCCGTGCACAACCTTGGGAGAATACACAGTGACCCCTACCTGTGACATTGGTCACTGCTTCACCATTGCCATCACACCTACGCCTGTGATGGCAAAGCACTCCCAAGGCTTCCATACGCCTCCATGCATATCCTGGGAGAACACACAGTGACTCCTACCTGTGACATGGGTCACTGCCTCACAATATGTTATTACAATTTATGCCTTTCGTGATTTTCTGTTCCTTTCTCTCTTTTTTATGTTATTTTTCTAATGTTTTTAATCGTGAAGATTTAAACCTACAGCAGGTGTAATTGGTTATAATTAATTGCTTATGTCAATCACATAACTTAGATGTTGTATTTAAGGTTGAGATTTGATCTTAGTGTCATCAAGGACTATAAGAACCGCAAGGTTCGAAACGCGTTTGCCCATTAAACTCTCCCTACCTAGGAGGTTGTGACAATCATGCTATATGTAAGATTTTAAAGGATTGTTTTCAATAAAGAAGTCTAATTTTTACGGGATCGTTTGAGCTGGATTTTTCCTGATTGATCGCCTGACAATAATGATGTCCACCTGCTGTCCCTCTACCAATAGTGTGGTCCATCTGCTTGTCCTCTCACAACATAAGGGGCCCGACTGCTGACCCTCTAACAATAGTAAGGGCTGCCTGATGGCTTTCACACACCACATGGCCAGATTCGTCAGTAAAATGGTAAAATTACATTTCCCGGTGAATGTTTTTTTCACCATTGAAAGCAATGCAAACGTTCAAAAATGCAGGAAAAACACTGTGTGTGAACATACCTCAGGATGTGGAGGAGCATTTTTCTTTTCTTTTAATTTTGCCTTATATACAAGTTATTATCCTGGAAAGAATGTTTCTTAACATTTTTTCTAGTAAAATCCATTTTATCTTCGGTTTTGTATGTTTTATTGTCCTTCTGTAAAAGTGGCCCAATACTCTGACAACATTATTCCCAGCTGTGGAATTCAGAGATGCTTTCATGGGTCATGCTGTTCCCATGCCATTTCTGCATTGTTTCCATCGATTTGAGTAATTTTTAGACCCCTACAGACCTCCGGAAAAATTCTCGAGTTTCCCATTCACTTCCATTATACTCTGTACTCGGGTCGAGCACTCGAGCATTGCGATTTGCTCGACTCAAGTAATGAGCATTTTAGGTCTCGCTCATCACTACTCTCCTAACATAAATTCATAGTTTAATACAATTTTCACAATATGTTTTAGTGCTGCCATTTGGCTCATAGAAGCACTATGTTACTGTTAGACCTTCATCTTTTGTATCCACTATAGCTTACTGCTAACACAGGAGTTTACAATCTTACCAAAGTTAAAAGAGTAAAACAGAATGAACAAAATGCTGACTTTATTTTTGTAGTGGACTAGTGCAAACAGTATAATACTTGTATAAACAGTTTGCAGATTAAATACTATTACATGAGTTACTAACCTGGCCAATATCTATGCCTACACGAATAGAAATTGGGATAAGATGTGTGTAACAATGTTACCAGTGATATTGAGCATAAATGTGTCTGAATACAAAAAAGTATAAGATATAGGTATATTTTTTCACATAAAACTGAATGTTGAAGACAGGATTGGCAGAAGCCAGTGCAAAACAACCTCCTTAATCCTGGGCATGAATCTCAATTATTTAACCCACCCATGACCTCCAACCCAGCAGCATTCGCCTATGTATGAGTAAATTACATGCCTAACCAGCCCTGTATAACTTTATTCAGTGAAAACAAGGTATAAAAAAAGCATTTATAATGTCCGTTTCCTATGCTAATGAGGGTTTTAAGTAGCCGATGGGTAGTCAGCCCTATTTCCATGTTATCACAGCCCTATGGGCGTGTAACATAATTTGCATGAGCAACGTCATTGCCAGTTGATGTAAATCTCGTGCATGCACGTCCCTCGTTTCGGCATTTCATTGAGTCTCTGAAGCCGCATTTGCGCTTCTTGGCTTCAGAGGCATTTGCGCTTCTTGGCTTCAGAGGTGCACTGCACATGAGCAAATGTTCAGAAGATGGCATCTGGTCCTTCACTGTGTGCCTCTGAATCCGTGAAGCGTACACCTAGCTTCAGAGGAGCTACCGAAATGAGCGGTGCCCTTGTGCGAGATTTGCATCAAGTGGCGATGATGCAGGCTCATACAAATGATGTTATCACACCCACAGGGGCGTGATAACATGGAACAAAGGCTGAATAGTCTGGGGAACTAACACGCCATCGACTAGTCAAAGCCTCATTAACATAGGAAAAGGGGAGTCATATTTCCAGGAACAGTTTAAGGATTTCAATGATATTGCTTATGCTCAAAAGATCATAATACTGTTATCATACTGACAACAAAGTGATCTGGGAAAGGTGTTTAAATCGAGGAACATTTCATTGGTGATGAAGACACGGCTCATGCATACAGTAGTTTTGTTTTTTCTGTGATAACATATGGATGTGAAACCAGGATGATAAATAAACAAGACAGAAGAAGAACCAATGCCTTCGAAATGTTGTGCTGGGGAAGGATGTTATCAATACCATGGATGGCAAAAAGAACTAGATGTGTATTTCCTGAAGGAAGTACAGATAGTGCTTTGAAATGGTGCCCAGGCTGCCCCTTTAAGAGAGACTTGCCTGCTGCCCCTGCAAGACTTCCAACTCAGGATCCATTTTAACTGTAGGTGCCTCTCAGGGGCCACTTTGACCTCAGGGTCTGATTTGGTGGGTGGGGCCCATCAGGATCCGATTCAGTGGCCTGGGCTCCTTAGGGCTTGAATTGGTGGCCGGGATCCCTCAGGGTCCGATTTTGTGGGTGGGGGCCCCTCAGGGTCCGATTTTGTGGCTGGGGCCCCTCAGGGTCTGATTTTGTGGCCAGGGCCCCTCAGGATCTGATTTTGTGGGTGGGGCCCCTCAGGGTCCAATTTTGTAGCCGGTCCCCTCAGGGTCCAATTTTGTGGGTGGGGCCCCTCAGGGTCTGATTTTGTGGCTGGGGCCCCTCAGGGTCCGATTTTGTGGTTGGGGCCCCTCAGGGTCCGATTTTGTGGGTGGGGTCCCTCAGGGTCCGATTTTGTGGCCGGGGCCCCTCAGGGTCCGATTTTGTGGGTGGGGCCCTTTAGTGTCCGATTTGGTGGGCGGGGCCCTTCAGGGTCCGATTTGGTGGGCGGGGCCACTGTGAGTCTGATTTGGTGGGCGGGGCCACTCAGGGTCTGATTTGGTGGGCGGGGCCCCTTAGGGTCCAATTTGGTGGGCGGGGCCACTCTGGGTCCGATTTGGTGAGCGGGGCCACTTTGGGTACGATTTGGAGGCCAGGATGGCTCAGCCTCCGATTTGTAGGCCAGGGTCAATCAGCCTCCGATTTGGAGGCCGGGGTGGCTCAGCCTCCGATTTGGAGCCTGGGGTCACTCAGCTTTCGATTTGGCGCGCCAGCCCTTTAAGACTCAATTTGGTGCGCCTGCCCTTTAAGAATCACTTTGGCGCGTCGGCCCTTTAAGAGCCAGTTTGGCTCACTGGGCTTCTAAATCCAATTTGGTGCACATTCTCTCTCAGGGGCATGCGTCATGTGATGAAGCTAGATTTGCATTTGTGCTGTGGGTTTCTCTTTAAGAGCTGATATTATCAGCCAGAAACTCTGTCCTGGAGAGGTCATGTATAGTTTGTAGGTGTTGGCATAGTAACTGGGTGTGCCTGCGCATATCAATGAGCTTAACTGCCATTTGAATCGCCTCAGGGCATGTTTTCCCTGTGGCAACATTTTCCCATTGAAATGCATTGAGGAAAATGTTTTTTCAAACTCAAATTGCGCAAAAACTACAAATCCGATCGACACGAAAATTACTTAGCACACCACTCATGGACGCTGGCTTCGAAACGACACCTCAACGATTCGCCCAAGGGCACGCAATCCCCTTGCTTCTGCTACCTCACCCAGTTACCATCAGAGTGGTGAATGGCTCGACACTACCCTCACAAATTACTCATCAGACTGCTCCCCTTAGACTCTCGCTGGCTCCTTCCCACCATGAGACCTTGTCTCTCCTGATTATGCCTGAAGGCATCGATCAGGTTCTCTTAGAAGTTCCCTGGTTGCGTTGCCACTCTCCTCACATAGAGTGGTCCTCGGGGAGAATTCTAGGCTGGAGCAAATCATGTGAGGGTAGATGCGTGAGGGAGTGCGTACAGGTAGCTTCCACTGAGGTCCCTGCAGATCTTTCCTCACTCCCTGAGCACTATCGGCAGACGTATTCTTCAAAAAGACGGCGGAGACTCTCCCGCCGCATTGCCCCTATGACTGTCCTATAGACCTTTTGCCTGGTGTGGAGCCTCCTCGGGGTCGTGTGCAGGGGTGGGATTCAGCCGGTTCTCCCCGGTTCGGTGGAACTGGTTGTTAAAAAAGCAGCCGGTTCCCCAAACCGGGGAGATCCACAGCCGCGATCTGGTACTGTGTGCAGCCGTGCCCTCTGTTCTGTGACGCGGCCGGCAGCAGACACAGCCGCCCGCGTCACAGTGTACCGGGCTGAGAGCTGTGCACGGCCGTCACCTTGACAGCTGCGCAGCTCCCTCTCTACGTCCGGGTCAGGTGTCGGGCCTGCACGATGACGTCATCACGCAGACGCCGACATGTACTTGGACGCTGGCTGCAGAGAGGCGCTGCTGGGGAGCGGCTGTGAGGTAAGTATGGGAAACCTTTTTTTTTTTTTAAATGAATTCAGTGGGTGAGGGGGCAGCACATTATGGAGGGGGTGAATGGGGCAGCTGTACATGATGGAGAGGGGTGCGGGGGCTGTACATGATGGAGAGGGGTGCGGGGGCTGTACATGATGGAGAGGGGTGCGAGGGCTGTACATGATGGAGGGGGTGAATGGGGCTACACATGATGGAGGGGGTGTGGGGGCTGCACATGATGGAGGGGGTGAATGGGGCTGCATATGATGGAGGGGGTGCGGGGGCTGTAAATGATGGAAGGGGTGAATATGGCTGCACATGATGGAGGGGGGTGAATGGGGCTGCATATGATGGAGGGGGGTGCAGAGGCTGTACATGATGGAGGGGGGGTGAATGGGGATGCATATGATGGAGGGGGGTGAATGGGGCTGCACATGATGGAGGAGGGTGAATGGGGCTGCACATGATGGAGGAGGGTGAATGGGGCTGCACATGATGGAGGGGGGTGCGGGGGCTGTACATTATGGAGGGGGTGAATGGAGCTGTACATGATGGAGAGGGGTGAATATGGCTGCACATGATGGAGGTGGGGTGAATGGGCTGCATATGATGGCGGGGGTGCGGGAGCTGTGCATGATGGAGGTGGGTGAATGAAGCTACACATGATGGAGGTGGGTGAATGGTGCAGCTGTACATAATGGAGGGGGGTGAATATGGCTGCACATGATGGAGGAGTTGTGAATGGGGCTGCATATGATGGAGGGGGGTGCGGGGGGCTGCACATGATGGAGGGGGGTGAATATGGTTGCACTTGATGGAGGGGTTATGAATGGAGCTGCACATGATGGAGGTGGGTGCGGGGGGCTGCACATGATGGAGGGGGGGTGCGGGGGCTGTACATGATGGACGGGAGTGAATGGGGCTGCACATGATGGAGGGAGGTGCGGGGGCTGCACATGATGGAGGGGGGTGAGTGGGGTTGCACATGATGGAGTGGGGGGAGTGAGGCTGTACATGATGGAGTGGGGCTGTACATGATGGAGTGGGGGGAGTGGGGCTGCACATGATGAAGGAGGAGTGGGGCTGTACATGATGGAATGGGGCTGCACATGATGAAGGGGGAGTGGGGCTGTACATGATGGAGTGCGGCTGCACTCGATGATGGGGGTAAGGGGATTGCACATGATGAAGAGGGACTGCACATGATGAAGTTGGGGGGGTAAGGGGGACTGCACATGATGAAATGGAAGGGGGATAGGGGGCTGCAAATGATGAAGGGGCACTGCAGATGAAGGGAGGGGTGATAGGGGACTGCAATGGATGAAGTAAGGGGACTTCAAATTAAAGTGGGGGGACTGCAAATGATGATGTGGGGGAGAGGATGGGGAACTGCAAATGATGAATTCAGTGTGAGTGACAGGGCACAGCAATTTAATTGAAGGTGGGGGGTTGAGGAGAGCAAATGATGAATTGAAGGTGGGGTAAGGAGAGCAAATGATCTATCTGGAGAACAAATAAAGAATTTTGAGTGTGGGGGAGTAAGTGATGTATTGAACGTGGGGTACAGTCGTTGATAATGAATAGAGGGTGGGAGAGAAAGACATGACAATGAATTGAGGCGGGAGGGACATGTAAATATAATGAATCGGGGTTAGGGTTAGAGCGGGAGGTACATAGTCGGGGGCGTTGAGGTTGAAGTGCCTGGTAATGAATTGGGGGAAAGAGTACAGGTGCTAATTTATATATTAAATGGGGAAAGTGGCATTTATAGTTAGTGGGTGCACAGTGGTGGATTGTAATTTATATTTGGAATGGTGGGTTGCATAATAACCAATTATGTATTAATGGTGTGTGCACCTCTCTATTCAGATGTTTAGTGTAGAAGAAAGGGAAAAAGTGGAGAATGTGCTCTGGAAGCCGTGCTCTAGGTAACTGTGTTATTTCATGCAGAGACGAGTCCTGGCTGGAAGAAGTGATGGCGGTCTGTGCTGGATGAAAAGCAAAGATGAAGGACTTCAGCTAGAGACGTCACTGGTGAGTCAGTGTGTTACCTGTACACTGACAGTAAATACAGAGTTCCTGTATGCAATTGAACTTAGTATTGTGTTTTTAATTAATGATCAGTATTGTAGTATTCAGTCACTATCTGGTGGTAATATGTGGTCTGGTCATGGTGTGGCACTATTTGTTCCTTGTATGTGGTATTATTCAGTCACTATGTGTTGGTAATATGTGGTCTGGCCATGGTGCGGCGTTATTTGTTCCTTGTATGTGGTATTATTCGGTGACTATATGGTGGTAATATGTGGTCTGGTCATGGTGCGGCGCTATTTGTTCCTTGTATGTGGTATTATTCGGTGACTATGTGGTGGTAATATGTGGTCTGGTCATGGTGCGGCGGTATTTGTCCCTTGTATGTGGTATTATTCAGTGACTATGTGGTGGTAATATGTGGTCTGATCATGGTGTGACGATATTTGTCCCTTGTATGTGGTATTAATGGTTGTTTAAAAAAATGTAAATGTATGTGACTCATTCCCTTAAAGAAAAATACATAAATATATATTTATTTTTAATAGTGTAGAGTAGAGTAGAGTAGGGCCTGGCCGAAAGAGTCTCCCGTGTCGTGGAATCAGCTTAAAAATTATTTTGGCCAGAACAAAAGCTGCCGGTTATATGTGTGATCTGGTGTTTGATGGGAACTGTTAATATCAGAATGTAGTGCACAGCCTGGCCAGCCAGTCAGTCAAGTGAGACAGCTGCATAGAAATATATGCAGCTTTCATACTCGGGTCAGGAGAGCCACTGGACAGAATGTGCACTGTTCTGATCGTATTCCAATTTATTTTTTTTTCAACTGTTTGACTGCACCCCTACTTGTATATGTTTGAAGAAAAGGTGTGTGTAAATGGGTGTGGCTTAAAAATGGTTGTGGCTTAAAATGGGTGTGGTTTTCCTACACATAAACACAGAACCTGTTGTTAAAAATTTGAATCCCCCCCTGGTCGTGTGTATCCCCTGTCTCTCCCAGAGATGGAGGCCATATCATAATATATCAGCGAGAATCTGGCAAGAGGATTTATTAGGAAGTCGGTGTCAACAGTGGGGGCGGGATTCTTCTTCTTGCAGAAGGTCGGAGGCACCCCTGCTTCTTCTTCTCTAAGACCTTTTCACCGGCGGAGAGGAACTATTCCATCGGGGACAGGGAGTTGCTGGCAATGAATCTGGCCTTTTCTGAGTGGAGACACCTCCTGGAGGGAGCGCGGTTCCCCTTCCAGGTGTACACCGACCATAAAAACCTGGTGTATCTGCAAACGGCCCAGCGGCTGAATTCTCGCCAGGCCAGGTGGTCGCTGTTTTTCTCCCACTTCCGTTTCATCCTTCACTATCTGTTCAGTGAGAGGAACGTCCGGGCCGATGCTCTCTCTCGTTCCGTGGTGTCGTTGGAGGAGGAGGAGGCTGAGCCTCGGCTAATCGTCCCATCCGAGAGCTTGTGGACTGTGGCTCCGGTCAATTTTGAATCGTGCCCTCGGGCAAGACCTTTGTCCCCGCCCATCTCCAACCAGATGTTCTCTAATGGGGCCACGCGTCCAGAGTGGGAGGTCACTTTGGGAAGAAGTGGCCCACCGAACTCCTGGCGAGGATATATTGGTGGCCGCATATGGCTCAGGACGTGGGAGATTACATTCGGGCATGCGTATCCTGCGCCCAGAACAGGCCTTCTTGTCAGAGGCCTGCCGGGCTACTTTACCCCCTGCCGGTGGCGGACAGGCCTTGGGAGATGGTCGGCATGGACTTTGTGGTCAGTCTGCCCAAGTCCAGTGGCAACACGGTCATCTGAGTTGTCACCGATCACTTTTCTAAAATGGTGCACCTGGTGCCACTCTCGCGGCTACCTTCTGCAAGGGGCCTGGCAGCATTGTTCATAAAACACGCCAAGATAGTCAGTGACCGGGGGCCCCAGTTTGCATCTCGGTTCTGGAGAGAGCTCTGTAGTTTGCTCAGTATTGAGCTAAATCTCTCCTCGGCCTATCACCCCGAGACAAACGGGTTCGTTGAGAGAGCTAACCAGACCCTGGTCACATACCTGCAACATTTTGTCTCGGCCAGGCAGGATGACCGGGCATCTTTGTTACCATGGGCGGAATTTGCCTTGAACAATGCTGTGGCCGATTCGACCGGTCAGACCCCGTTCCTCCTTAACTACGGCCAGCATCCGCGTGTCCCTGTCCCGATGCCCGTGTCATCCAGGGTGGCAGACTGGGTGGTGGAAGCTCGTGACATTTGGGACCGCACTCATGATGCCATCCGGGTCTCTAAGGAGAGAATGAGAGCTTCCACCGACATGCACCGGTGCCCCGCTCCGACTTTTGCCCCTGGCGACTTAGTGTGGCTCTCCGCCCATAATATCAGGCTGCGGGTCGAGTCCACTAAGTTTGCGCCTCACTACATTGGCCCCTTCAAGGTCCCTGAGCAGATCAATCCAGTGGTCTACCGCCTGGCCCTTCCACCACACTTGACTATCTCTGACACCTTCCACATGTCCCTCCTTAAACCTGTTCACGTGTCCCAGTTCTCCGAGTCATCTGCGGGGACATCAGACCTGTCTTTGGATGAGTTTGAGGTCAATGCCATTGTAAGATGCAGGGTGGTGTGTGGTAAAAAGTTTTATTTGGTGGACTGGAAGGGTCATGGTCCTGAGGCTTGGACCTGGGAGCCAGTGGAGAACATCCACGCTCTGCTTCTTATTGCAGCATTCGAGCATAGCGAGGCTCAGAGAGGATAGGGCACTAGGAGGAGGGGTAATGTTAGGCGTCGGATTCCTGTCGCTGCACAACAGAAATCTCGAGCATTGCCTTCTGTGGTCTCCCATTCCTCTCCGGCCACAGTGGAGTCTGCTAAGCAGACTCATCGATCCCGGCACTCTGCTCACACCAGCATTGTGGGTTTGGTTGCTGCTGCTGCCACCTCTGGTCCAGCTATAGTAACGCATGCTGGTCAGCAGCAAACTACTCCAGGGACTAAGTCCTCCTTTTGGTCCACTGAGCATGACCGTGGGACGATCTCTTTTTGGAGATCGGAGGTCACATGTTCAGGTCCTTCTCCAGCTCGGATTGGACCATCATGAAGGTCCCAGAAGGACGCTGCTATAAAAGGTCCGCATGGCCGCCCAGCCATGCGCTATTATAGACTTTAATTCTATATTGTTTAGTGGTGTGTGTGATGACGGATGTATGAGACTGGTGACTGACTCATTAAGACTCCCTCCCTTTGATACGCATGAGTTAGGGTCCTAGAGTCAGAGTTAGCACCTAGCACTGCTTAGCGCCGCAATATAGTCAGCTCTCCTTCCTGTAGCGCCTGTGGGCGCCGGTCTGTACAGGCTTTACACACCGCTAATACCGCCGTTTCTGCCAGAGCAGCGCTGTGCGCAGATACGTGCGCTTTCCAACACTGTTCTTATGTTGGTTAGTGGCGACCGTCTGGGTAGACATTGCAACTGCTCTGTGCGGTAGTTTACACTGAGTCGTGACCTGTGACGCTTAACAGGTCACGCTTATACGCCAGCTAGTAGGGACTCTGTGAAGTAAGGCTAGTTTCACATTTGCGCTTTTGAGCGCAGCGACGGCCTGCGCATGGCCGCCGCTAAGCCCCACCCCGCTGCCGCGCCTCCACCGGTAGCTCCGCCTACCGGCGCATGACGCCGCATGCATCCTGCATCCCATATCTTTATCACTGGGGGCGCAGGCCGTGCGCAGTATGCGTTTGGCGGCGCATGCGTCCTTTTCACGGTGTGCGGAGCGCAACCAAACTGCAGCAGGTTGCTTTTGGCGCTGGTCGGCGCTCCGTGAAATGGACGCATGCGCCACCAAACGCATTCTGCGCACGGCCTGCGCCCCCAGTGATAAAGATAGGGGACGCAGGACGCATGCAGCATCATGCGCCGGTAGGCGGAGCTACCGGCGGAGGCGCGGCAGGGGCGGGGCTTAGCGGCGGCCGTGCGGAGGTCGTCGCTGCGCTCAAAAGCGCAAATGTGAAACTAGCCTAACAGAGTCTGCCCTTGCACGCACCGGGTAAGAGGTTACCCGCCAGTGTTCGGCTACCTCCTGTTACATCCCGTTCGTCATTGCCTAGCTGCAGTTTTCACCCCTGCACGGTGGACCCCCGTTCGCACCATATACCTTATACCATCTTTATTATTTGGTGCATTCTGCCAGCCCTTAACAAGAACTACCTCGACTACAGTACATGAATACATTACCGGAATTACCAATAGTATATGAATGCAGCACTAGAAGCATCATCAGTACATAAATACATCACCATAGCCTTCATCAGTTCATTAATAAATCAAAAAGCTTAGTACAATTGAATTGCATGAGCCTACAACACACAGGATGTCGTTAACAGTACTGTATAATGAGACATAATCAATATAAAAAAAATTCAGGATTGAGAGTCCTCAGTAGTTGATACCTTTTAATGGCTAACTGAAAAGATGGTAACACATTGCAAGCTTTCGAGACTACTCAGGTCTCTTCATCAGGCTAGACTAATACAAAATCTGAAGTCACATATGAGATTTTGTATTAGTCTAGCCTGATGAAGAGACCTGAGTAGTCTCGAAAGCTTGCAATGTGTTACCATCTTTTCAGTTAGCCATTAAAAGGTATCAACTACTGAGGACTCTCAATCCTGAATATTTTTCTATCCACTGGCTAACACGGTACAAAGATATACATCTTTCCTGTATAAAAAAATAAACTTTTACATCCAGACATCATATAGATGACATTTTCTCTGATTGGAATCTGTCTTTCTTTTCTTCTCCAACTTGTTCAGAAGCCACAATGTATCTTCACATCTGCAGCTTGTCTTTGCTAACTTATGTATTCTCCGGTATTGTGCAGCAAACCTCAACATAGTGCCTTTAAAAATAACAGTATAGAGAATGGGTGTATCACAACACTCCAGTTGATAAATAAATTCTCTATTTCATCATAAAAAAGACAGCAATTTTTAGACTAAGTCTTTCTCAAGCTGACATACACAGTGAAATTATATACATATGTATATACAGTGAGTCCGGAAAGTATTCAGACCCCTTTACATTTTTCTCTAGTTGTTTCATTGCAGCCGTTTGGTAAATTCAAAAGAATTCATTTTTTCTCATTAATGTACACTCTTCACCCCATTTTGACTGAAAAAAAAACAGAAGTGTAGAAATTTTTGCAAATTTATTAAAAAATAAAAAATGAAATATCACATGGTCATAAGTATTCAGACTCTTTGCTCAGACACTCATATATAAGTCACATGCTGTCCCTTTCCTTGTTATCCTCCTTCAGATGGTTCTACTCCTTCATTGGAGTCCAGCTGTGTTTAATTAAACTGATAGGACTTGGTTTGTAAAGGCACACACCTGTCTATATAAGACCTCACAGCTCACAGTGCATGTCAGACCAAATGAGAATCATGAGGTCAAAGGAACTAGCCAAGGAGCTCACAGACAGAATTGTGGCAAGGCACAGATCTGGTCAAGGTTACATAATACAAAAAAATTTCTGCAGTACTCAAGGTTCCTAAGTGCACAGTGGCCTCCATAATACTTGAATGGAATAAGTTTGAGACCTCTAGAAGTCTTCCTAGACCAGGCCGTCCAGCTAAACTGAGCAATTGTGGGAGAAGAGCCTTGGTGAGAGAGGTAAAGAAGAACCCCAAGATCACTGTGGCTGAGCTCCAGAGATGCAGAAGGGAGATTGGAGGATATTCCCCAAAGTCAACTATCACTGCAGCCCTCCACCAGTTGGGCCTTAATGGCAGAGTGGCCCGACAGAAGCCTCTCCTCAGTGCCAGACAAATGAAAGCACGCATACAATTTGCTAAAAAACACATGAAGGACTCCCAGACTATGATAAATAAGATTCTCTGGTCTGATGAGACGAAGATAGACCTTTTTGGTGATAATTCTAAGCGGTATGGTGTGGAGAAAACCAGGCACTGCTCACCACCTGCCCAATACAATCCCAACAGTGAAGCATGTTGGTGACAGCATCATGCAATGTGGGTGATTTTCAGCTGCCATTGAAGGAAACATGAATGCAGCCAAGTACAGAGATATCCTGGATGAAAACCTGTTCCAGAGTGCTCTAGACCTCAGACCGAAGCTTCACCTTCCAACAAGATAATGACCCTAAGCACACAGCCAAAATAACAAAGGTGTGGCTTCAGAACAACTCTGTGACCATTCTTGAGGGGCCCAGCCAGAGCCCTCACCTAAACCCAATTGAGCATCTCTGGACAGACCTGAAAATGGCTGTCTACCAACGTTCACCATCCAACCTGACGGAACTGGAGAGGATCTGCAAGGAAGAATAGCAGCGGATCCTCAAATCCAGGTGTGAAAAACTTGTTGCATAATTACCAAAAAGACTCATGGCTGTACAAGCTCAAAAGGCTGCTTCTACTCAATACTGAGCAAAGGGTCTGAAATTGAATACTTATGACCATGTGATATTTCGGTTTTCATTTTTAATAAATTTGCAAACATGTCTACATTTCTGTTTTTTTCAGTCAAGATGGGAAGCAGAGTGTACATTAATGAGAAAAAAATGAACTTTTTTGAATTTACCAAATGGCTGCAATGAAACATAGAGTGAAAAATTTAAAGGGGTCTGAATACACACTGTATGTATATACAGCTCTGGTAAAAATTAAGAAACCACTGCAAAATTATCAGTTTGTCTGATTTTTCTCTTATAGGTATATTTTTAAGTAAAATGTAAATTGATCTTTTATTCTATAAACTACTGACAACATGTCTTCATATTTCCAAACAGTAAATTTTGTATTTATTTTCAGAAAATGAGAAATGGTCAAAATAACATGATAACCCTGCAATGCGGCTTGTTTCATATATCCTTGACAAAGATTAACCTGCCCAATTCAAGCCTTGCTGAAGCATCCCCAGATCATCACCGATCCTGCACCAAATTTCACAGTGGGTGCAAGACTCTCCAGGTCTCCGTCTAACCATTAGACAACCAGGTGTTGGGCAAAGCTGAAAATTAGACACATCAGAAAAGATTACCATACTCCAGTCCTCTATGGTACAATCCTTATGGTCTTTGGCAAACTTCAACCTGGCTCTCCTTTGCTTCTCATTGATGAAAGGCTTTTTTCTAGCTTTATATGACTTGAGCCTTGCCTCTAGGAGCCTGTTATGAACTGTTCTTGCTGTGCACTTCACCCCAGCTGCCATTTGCCATTCCTTTTGTAGGTCACTTGATGTCATCCTGCGGTTGCTGAGTGACATTCGAATAAGATGATGGTCATCCCGATCAGTGGAGAGTCGTTTTCACTCTCTGCCGGTCTGTAGCTTTGTTGTCTCCAGTGTCTGCTGCTTGACTTCGTTGTAATGGACTGCCGTCTTAGAAATTTTAAAGATGGAGGTAACATGACGCTCACTGTATCCCTCTGCTAGTAAAGCCAGAATCAAGCCCTTCTTTTCCTCACTCAAGACTTTTCTTTTCAAATCCTTTGGCATAGTTAAAAGTTATTTTTTCATTCCTATTACTTTTGGGATATTACTAGAACTTGTTTTGCCATCCAGCTTGTCCTATTGCAAGAGGATTGTGAACACCACAGCAGGGTTTTTTATACTTTCCTTCGATAAATAAGATTTGATTCAGGTGACCATCTAATCAGAAGCACATTAAGTAAAATGAGGTGTACTCTAACTGGAATTCAACTGACACTGGAATAGAATGGCTGTCAGACATGTAGAGAAGCGGATTTTCATAAAATTGTTCAGTGGTGTCTTAATTTTTGTCAGATCTGTATATATATATATATATATATATATATATATATATATATATATAATTATATAAACCATATATACAAATATAGTTACAGTTGTGGCTAAAAGTATTGACACCCATGCAATTTTGTCAGATAATACTGTTTCTTCCTGAAAATGATTGCAATCACAAATTCTTTGGTATTATTATCTTCATTTAATTTGTCTTAAATGAAAAAACACAAAAGAGAATGAAGCAAAACGCAAAACATTGATCATTTCACACAAAACTCCAAAAATGGGCCAGACAAAAGTATTGGCACCCTCAGCCTAATACTTGGCTGCACAACCTTTAGCCAAAATAACTGCGACCAACCGCTTCCGGTAACCATCAATGCGTTTCTTACAATGCTCTGCTGGAATGTTAGACCATTCTTCTTTGGCAAACTGCTCCAGGTCCCTGATAGAAGGGTGCCTTCTCCAAACTGCCATTTTTAGATCTCTCCACAGGTGTTCTATGGGATTCAGGTCTGGACTCATTGCTGGCCACCTTAGAAGTTTCCAGTGCTTTCTCTCAAACCATTTTCTAGTGATTTTTGAAGTGCGTTTTGGGTCATTGTCCTGCTGGAAGACCCATGGCCTCTGAGGGAGACCCAGCTTTCTCACACTGGGCCCTACATTATGCTGCAAAATTTGTTGGTAGTCTTCAGACTTCATAATGCCATGCACACGGTCAAGTAGTCCAGTGCCATAGGCAGCAAAGCAACCCCAAAACATCAGGGAACCTCCACCATGTTTGACTGTAGGGACCATGTTCTTTTCTTTGAATGCCTCTTTTTTTCTCCTGTAAACTCTATGTTGATGCCTTTGCCCAAAAAGCTCTACTTTTGTCTCATCTGACCAGAGAACATTCTTCCAAAACGTTTTAGGCTTTTTCAGGTAAATTTTGGCAAACTCCATCCTGGCTTTTTTATGTCTCGGGGTAAGAAGTGGGGTCTTCCTGGGTCTCCTACCATACAGTCCCTTTTCATTCAGATGCCGACGGATAGTACGGGTTGACACTGCTGTACCCTCGGACTGCAGGGCAGCTTGATACTTGTTTGGATGTTAGTCGAGGTTCTTTATCCAACATCCGCACAATCAAGCGTTGAAATCTCTTGTCAATTTTTCTTTTCCGTCCACATCTAGGGAAGTTAGCCACAGTGCCATGGGCTTTAAACTTCTTGATGACACTGCGCACGGTAGACACAGGAACATTCAGGTCTTTGGAGATGGACTTGTAGCCTTGAGATTGCTCATGCTTCCTCACAATTTGGTTTCTCAAGTCCTCAGACAGTTCTTTGGTCTTCTTTCTTTTCTCCATGCTCAATGTGGTACACACAAAGACACAGGACAGAGGTTGAGTCAACTTTAATCCATGTCAACTGGCTGCAAGTGTGATTTAGTTATTGCCAACACCTGTTAGGTGCCACAGGTAAGTTACAGGTGCTGTTAATTACACAAATTAGAGAAGCATCACATGATTTTTCGAACAGTGCCAATACTTTTGTCCACCCTCTTTTTTTGTTTGGTGTGGAATTATATCCAGTTTGGCTTTAGGACGATTCTTTTTGTGGTTTTACATTTAAGACAAATTAAATGAAGATAATAATAACAAAGAATTTGTGTTTGCAATCATTTTCAGGAAGAAACTGAGTATTATCTGACAAAATTGCAGGGGTGTCAATACTTTTGGCCACAACTGTATGAGTCTAAACCTGACATTGCATGCACTCGCCATTTTGGATCTCTGTCTGCCTGGCTGCTGTTTGGAGAGGATTATGTGGTGCTGCTTTTTTGTATGTTTACCTAAAAAAAACAGTGATGCATTGAATCAGTTTGCAACAATGATAATGTAATATTTTGAGAGATGACATCTCATGCCAATTTTGAATTTCTCTAATACTTGGCTTTTCTTGCCTTACTTTTTTATCTTAAATAGCTGAGGTTACTGTTAACTTTTGACATTAAATTATTGCCTTTCAATGTAATAATTTAATTGCTGTGCTCCCTGCACAAAATATGATCATCACACTCTCCCTCTTATGGTACATAGCCTCACACTGTCCTCTCCTATGAAATATTGCCTTCACACCACCACTATTAGCAACTGCTACACTGTCCACCCTTACTAGCTATAACTGCCATAATATTGACCCTTATTAGCTATGACTGCGGACAGCATAAGATAGGGGATAAAACACTGAATTCAGCTATGCGCCACTTATTAGGCTGTGTGTTGTTGTTTACTAGCTGCCTTGTGACAAGTCATCTGACTGCAACCACTCTCCTCTGATAAGCAGCTCACTGTCTGTAGACAATATACATAGATAGCTATGGTGTGGGTGGGATTAGCTTTCTGAGCTGTGCTACAAAGAGCATCTAAGAACTCTGATTGTGTCATGACTGTTGCACACAGTAAACTAAGTAATACATTGATGGAATCAGGGTCTCTTTTCCTACATTATGCTGCTTTCAGAAAATGCAGAAAAATCTGGTGACAAATTCCCTTTAGGTGTCTTTCAGTGCTGCACCTTTCCTAATGCAAATTGTTTAGAGAAAGGCGTGCACTCTGTAGGTAGGAGGCAGGTGCAGGCTGAACCTGGAACTAGTCCAGAAAAATCATAAAATGATAAGGAAACAGCCACACTCAAAATATTGTTTCTCCAATGCAAATGAAAGAATTTATTGAAGTCACCACAGAAGTAATAAAGTGTTGAGGTAACGTTTCGACCCCGTGTCGTGTCTTTTTCAAACCTCACTTAAGGCAGAACACAAGGTAGAAACAGGAGAGAAAATAGGGGGGGAAGCCAGCACTGCTTAAGGTTAGAACGCATAAATTGAAGTGCATATGCACATAATATCCAACTGTATTAAAAAATGAGATATTTGGCAAAAAAATTGATCAATTCAATTGAGCCACCCCCCACATGAGATTGCCTTGGCGCGGCGGGGTGGCTCAATTGAATTGATCAATTTTTTTGCCAAATATCTCATTTTTGAATACAGCTGGATATTATGTGCATATGCACTTCAATTCATGCGTTCTAACCTTAAGCAGTGCTGGCTTCCCCCCCTATTTTCTAGAAACAGGAGAGGCCACAGCGAAGTGAGTATACAGAAAGGGCTAGAGGCCATTCATGAAAATCCGGCAGGGCTAAGGATCGGGCAGGTGTCCAGGAATGAGTTGGAAGTATGGAGCAAATGTGCCATCTGTGGTGGAGTGCAGGTGTTTCCTTATCATTTTATGACCTTTCCCCATGCAGACACCTTACACTACAGCCCCTGTACTGCCCAGTCTCCTGCCAAGAGCAGGATTTATTAACAGATGCATAAATCTTACAAACCAAAAAGTTATGTTGCTCAGTTAAATTTTAATAAATTTTAAACATAAAAGTGTGGGTCAATTATTATTCAACCCCTAGGTTTAATATTTTGTGGAATAACCCTTGTTTGCAATTACAGCTAATAATCGTCTTTTATAAGACCTGATCAGGCCGGCACAGGTCTCTGGAGTTATCTTGGCCCACTCCTCCATGCAGATCTTCTCCAAGTTATCTAGGTTCTTTGGGTGTCTCATGTGGACTTTAATCTTGAGCTCCTTCCACAAGTTTTCAATTGGGTTAAGGTCAGGAGACTGACTAGGCCACTCCAACACCTTGATTTTTTGCCTCTTGAACCAGGCCTTGGTTTTGTTGGCTGTGTGCTTTGGGTCGTTTTCTTGTTGGAAGATGAAATGACGACCCATCTTAAGATCCTTGATGGAGGAGCGGAGGTTCTTGGCCAAAATCTCCAGGTAGGCCGTGCTATCCATCTTCCCATGGATGCGGACCAGATGGCCAGGCCCCTTGGCTGAGAAACAGCCCCACAGCATGATGCTGCCACCACCATGCTTGACTGTAGGGATGGTATTCTTGGGGTCGTATGCAGTGCCATCCAGTCTCCAAACGTCACGTGTGTGGTTGGCAACAAAGATCTCGATCTTGGTCTCATCAGACCAGAGAACCTTGAACCAGTCTGTCTCAGAGTCCTCCAAGTGATCATGAGCAAACTGTAGACGAGCCTTGACATGACGCTTTGAAAGTAAAGGTACCTTACGGGCTCGTCTGGAACGGAGACCATTGTGGTGGATTACGTTACTTATGGTATTGACTGAAACCAATGTCCCCACTGCCATGAGATCTTCCCGGAGCTCCTTCCTTGTTGTCCTTGGGTTATCCTTGACTCTTCGGACAAGCCTGGCCTCGGCACGGGAGGAAACTTTCAAAGGCTGTCCAGGCCGTGGAAGGCTAACAGTAGTTCCATAAGCCTTCCACTTCCGGATGATGCTCCCAACAGTGGAGACAGGTAGGCCCAACTCCTTGGAAAGGGTTTTGTACCCCTTGCCAGCCTTGTGACCCTCCACAATCTTGTCTCTGATGGCCTTGGAATGCTCCTTTGTCTTTCCCATGTTGACCATGTATGAGTGCTGTTCACAAGTTTGGGGAGGGTCATAAATAGTCAGAAAAGGCTGGAAAAAGAGATAATTAATCCAAACATGTGAAGCTCATTGTTCTTTGTGCCTGAAATACTTCTTAATACTTTAGGGGAACCAAACAGAAATCTGGTGGTTTGAGGGGTTGAATAATAAATGACCCTCTGAATAAACTTTTCACAATTTAAAAAAAAATTAAACAAATAAATAACATTCTTTTTTGCTGCAGTGCATTTCACACTTCCAGGCTGATCTACAGTCCAAATGTCACAATGCCAAGTTAATTCTGAATGTGTAAACCTGCTAAATCTGCAGGGGGTTGAATACTACTTGTAGGCACTGTATACCCTTCCCCAACAATGTTGTAACAGAGTAATCAATAGCAGCCAAGTGGCCCTAGATGATCCCCTTATTGCTGTAAAAGCAAATGACACTTCAAGTGAAGGGGAAAAAATTATTATATCAAAGGGTACAAGCAATGGACTATGTGTAAGGGTTACCTGAAAACAATAGTGGCGACTTCCCATCCCAACGCCCATTTCACCGCTGACTTCTTCCGGGGAGCGCCAACAGCATATTATGACTTAGCACTGCAGATGCCAAGCTAAAGACCAAGATCGTTGCACACCTGCGAGTAAGAATGTCGGTTAGAGCCCAACAAGTCCACCACTGGGAGTATGCTGGCGAGAAACCCCCTAGCTCGTGGATGTTTGACTTGTTACATCTAGTTCAAAAATGGTTGCAGTCAGATTCTTCCACTCCTGCCCAGACGGTCGAGCTTGTGGTGATGGACAGATTCATCCACTCCCTTCCCAGGCCAATACAAACCTGGGTTGCTCAGGGTGACCCTCGGAATGCAGACAACCTGGTTAGCCTAGTAGATAGGCATCAGGTTGTCTAGATATTCCTCGGAAAACTGGACATCATCTCTTCCCTGTACTGGAATATCCAAAGGGGGGCAGGCTCACCATGGAGAGGGAATAGAGCCACACACGGGGGACTTCCCAATCCCGCTGAGGGTCCCCCAAAGGCTGTTATTAAGGATTTGGTCTGTTGGCGATGTCACAATCCTGGACACATAGCGCCTGATGTCATATGTCCTCTGAACCAAGGAACTGCAGCCGAGACCAGCGGTTTTCCTATTTCACCTATCCGGCCTGTAGCGTGGACTGTAAATCCGTTGATGGGCTGCTACACTTCCCGACCATTTGATCCTTGTCAAGTTCATGGGCATGATGCCAAGAACTACCGTGTGGCCAGAGTGACCATGGGAACAGACTGCGGTGCCAAGTCTCACGAGGTCAGGGTAGTAAACGACTTGATAAATCCTGTCATATTGCGTCGGGATATTTCCTTGTTTTGGGACTTGTGGAAAAAAGAAGGCTGTACTGAGTGTGTTAGACAAAGCCAGATCCCTCGGGAAGAAACTCCATTGAACTCAAAGATGGAGGAGTTTCCCCTGTGTATCGTTGCTGGAGAGGAGGACAAGACGGTGACTGAGGAGCCCAACCTCATTGAGTAGAAGGGTCCGAAGAGAACTTAGGGACCTTACCTTAAAGGGGGCATATGATAAAGTTACCCTCAGTAGCAGGGTTGCTCAAGAGCTGAGCCATACACCCAGTTCCCACACTTTGCTATTAATGGGGAGTTATTATATCAGGTGACCAAACTGAGTGGAGGTAATAGAACAGCTGTTGATTCCAGGACCCTACCACCAGAGGGTTTTAGACAAAGCCCATTTACATGTCTTGGGGGGACATCTGGGTTTAGAGATCTCCCATTCTCCTACTGGCTCTCAGCCTGGACGGTTACATCTTGGCGCCGTCCAGGTTGAAAATGATTAATCCCCAGACAAGGATTACGGCATGGGACAGAACAACAGACAGGTGAGGAATATGCTTGTTTTTTATTTTTATTTTATTACAGGAGACCATGGCTTCAATGTAATGGGCGTTAAGTGATTATAACTGTGAATGTTATTTTTAAATAAAAAACTAAAAATGTGTTTTGTTTCATTTCAAATAAAGACTTTATACTTGCTGTGTGTTTATTTACAATACAACTATAAGACTAGTAATGGAGAGGCATCTTATATATGCCTCTCCATTACTAAGCCGTGGGTTTGATGTCACCGGAAAATACAAAAGTGACATCAACCCCACAAATATGAACCCCACTTGCCACCGTTACAGGGCAAGTCGGAAGAGCTGGGCAAAGTGCCAGAACTGGCACATCTAATAGATGGTTTGAGTACTGTTCTGGTACCCGAACCCAAACTTTTATTTTAACTGTCAGGCCGAACTTGCTGGACCCGAACATCCAGGGATCCGCCCATCTCTACTTATCACCTAACCCTCAACCTATGCCTTCTTTTCACTCCCTTCTTCATGTCTACAGGTAAAACTACTAGGTAACCCATTACTTACGGCCTACTTTCAAACTAATGTCATGTCCGGACATCTAGCTACGCCCATTCCAGGTATACCTTTTTCTTTAATGTCCTAGAGGATCTAAAATAAAAAATCAGTTTAGACTAGGCCTTGATGAAAAAGGACCATTTTGTATATATTCCTATTTAGATCTAATTGTTTCTATGTTAACAGACTACATACAAATCCTACATATACCCCATCCTGCAGTCATATTCCTTTCCATATTTGCTACTTGTTTTTGCTAACATTGATTTTTCTTTTTAGGTTAGCAAGACGTAGTGGGCAAAGGAAACAGAGTAGTTGGACTGTTGGATCAGTCTATGCAAAGTTGGCCTGATGTCTGTTACCATGGAGATGCATAAACATTCATAGGAACTGTTAACACAAAGCAATAAGACAATTTTAAATGGAATCTGTCACCAGGTTTTTGCTATTTATTCAGAGAGCAGCATAATGTTGGGGCACAGAGCCTATTTCCAGTGATGTGTCACTAGCTCAGCATCTTGCTCTTGTTTCAATAAAAACAGTGTTTCATCAGCAAGAAAGATCACTGCCAGACTCGATGTCTTGTGCAAAAAAGATCAGCTAATCTATATATCCCCGCTGCATCACTGAATGCCAGCTTACTAAAAATGCACAGTGTGCGCAGGAAGCTGCCAATTAGGGCTGTGGGCGGGGTTTTACAGAGCTCAGCAGTCATAGCTCTGCTACATCTACAGAAGAGAAACAGGGATTCTATTAAAGCTGCTCCAAGCAGCCCAGTAAGTGATGCATACCTGTAATCAGGCTTTCAGCCCCTATGTCTTACTGCTCTCAGATTCCATTGCAAAATCCAGCTGACATATTCCCTTGAATAAAGACAATTATTTTGCAAAGCTGCTTCTTTTGTTAAATGCATTAAATCAATGGTTGAAAATTTCACCATAAAGAACATTCAATCTATGTTGAACGGCAGTAATGAAGTTTAAAATTTGAATACAGCAGGTTCTTTAAGGCTTTAATAACTGCTCCATTTAAGTAATATAGGTTTATTTTTTTACCAAACACTCAAGCCCTAATTTATCAAGAATGGTGTATTTCTCACTGGTACATTTCCAGACTCATTAAGAAATGTATGCATTTTAATGAATTAGGAGCATCTGACAAGTGATGTGAACTTCCTTGCAAGCCTCTGACACAAAGCTAGGAGGGATAGCTAATACTAGAGAAGAGAGAGAGAGGATTCAAAAAGATATAAATAAACTGGAGCAGTGGGCAGCAACTAACAGAATAGTTTTTAACAGGGAAAAATGCAAAGTACTACTTCTGGGCAATAAAAATGAAAAAAGCATATACAGAATGGGAGGAATAGGGCTAAGCAACAAAACATGTGAAAAAGACTTGGGTATACTAATAAATCATAAACTAAACATGAGTCAACAGTGTGATGCAGCAGCAAAAAAGGCAAATACAATTCTAGGATGTATTAACAGAAGCATACAGTCTAGATCACGTGAAGTCATTATCCCCCTCTACTCCTCTTTGGTCAGCCCTCATCAGCAATACTGTGTTCAGTTTTGGGCGCCACATTTTAAAAAAGACATCAACAAACTGGAGCAAGTTCAGAGAAGAGCAACCAGAATGGTGACCGGTCTGAAAACCATGTCCTAAGAGGAAAGGTTACAGGATTTGGGAATGTTTAGCTTGCAAAAAAGTAGACTGAGAGGAGGCATAATAGCTGTCTACAAATATCTCAAGGGCTGTCACATTGTAGAAGGATCATCTTATTCTCATTTGCACAAGGAAAGACTAGAAGAAATGGGATGAAACTGAGTGGAAGGAGACACAGATTAGATGTTAGAAAAAACTTTTTGACAGTGAGAGTGATCAATGATTGGAACAGGCTGCCAAGAGAGGTGGTGAGTTCTCCTTCAATAGAAGTCTTCAAACAGAGGCTGGACAGACATCTGTCTGGGATGATTTAGTGAATCCTGCATTGAGCAGGGGGTTGCACCAGATGACCCCATGAGGTCCCTTCCAACTCCATCATTTTATGATTCTATGATTCCACAAATCTCACTTCATTCGATGACTGGAGTAAGGTTTGTGACATAAAGATCGCCGCTGCTCATCATTAATTTGACGATCGGGTTGCCAGACTCCTGTACCCCTTGGGAGAAAATGGCACAAGAACACCATTAGTTACACAATTTTGCACAGCTTGTTGTTGCGCCTAAATTTTATGACTTTTGGAAGCTTTTTATGCCAGAATTCTGGTGTAATTGCTGTTATGAACTGGGCCCTCTAATCATATATCCTGAAGATTGTAGATTGAAGTGATTACACAGTATGGTAATGATGGTGATCAAAGGATGAAGAAACAATTTATACAAGAAAATCTCAATCTATTTATTGAAAGATGAAAGACATGTGTCACGTTTGTGAATGTGGAATATTCCTTTGTATGTGGAAAAGAACAAAGAGATAAGTGAAGATATATAGATGACAATCCTTCACCAGGACTAGACATTTAGAACTTGCAGGTATGGAAGGTGCAGGCTTTCAGGAGTTCTGTGAATGAAAAAGACACAAAGGACAAGTTAGATAGAGGTGGAGGAAAGTCATTGTAGCAGCATAAATAAGTGTGCCTCTAAATTGTCTAAAATATCATAAGACAATCATGCCCAACTGTATCTGGGTCTATATGTGACCATCACTTGCCTGATCATTAATAGGGGAAGGCAAAGTAATATATAGTGTCTTCTGCTTAGCCTTTATCAATGTCAGGGACCATGTGAGGATCCTCTTGTGGTTCCGTTTGCCCTGTTAAACTACTACATTCTTCTTTTTCATGAAGTTCTACAGCATCGTTTCCATACCCAAAAGTTGTGTATATTTCTGTATATATCTATTTATTTTATGACTGCAGTCTGGTGGTTGCCTGAATTTTTCTTTTGTCTAAATATATGGAGGAAATGCTAAATGGGATGTTCAAGCTGTAATGAAGTCAACGGCTGCTTTGGGTATATTTTGGGTTGACCATTACTGCTCGAAAAGAAAAATCTTATTGTGTTTCAAAAGACTACATCAATGTTGGTTCATCTAGAATAATAGAATCTAAGAATCCGAGAAAAATCATCAACGTGAAAAAGGTAGATAGGTTAGATACCTGATTGTGAACATTCGTTAAGAGAAGCCACAGATTCGGTGTACTGCTGTCCAAGGAAATCGTTCATGTGCTCCACTGTAATTTCACGTAAGCATTCTGTAGAGTCTTTGAAAAGTTGGTCTTTGCGTCCCTCAGAATCAAACATGTAGAACAATTGGGCAGATTTATCCTTATTCTTTCCAAATTGGCGCTGAAATCAGGATATCAAAGTAGGATAAAAGTTTAATGGATATATACTGTATAGTAGGAGGAGGAGGCAAATTCTAGTAGCTTAGTCTTGTTAAATTATTGTAAGTGTCCATCATCCAATATAAAATAATGGAAATGTACAATAGTAAACAAAGCTTTATAAAAAATGTTTTGGTGCTTTCAAGTAAAGGGGTGTCATGATTTAATATTGTTTATATACTGCATATAAAGCAGTAGCGTAGCTACCGGGGGGGCAGAGGGGGCCCCGTGCTCTGAGGGGGCCCACTCGGGCTACGCTGCGGTAACTGTATCTGTGGCAGAGCAAGGAGAAGCGATCATCTCCCTGCTCTGCCGTGCTATGTTTCCTCTGCCACAGGACCTGTGATGAGGTCACAGGAGGGGAGGAGTCAAGGTCACATGATCAGGGGCCTCAGTGTATGCAGGACTCTGCAGTGCTGGATGAAGGGAAGTTTCTGTGTGAGGTCAGGAGGAGTTTACAGGGTGGATGTAGCAGAGCCGTGTGTCTACAGGGTGGATGTAGCAGAGCCGTGTGTGTACGGAGTGGAGCCGCGTGTGTACGAGGTGTACGGAGCGGAGCCGCGTGTGTACGAGGTGTATGGAGCGGAGCCGCGTGTGTACGAGGTTTACGGAGCGGAGCTGCATATGTACGATGTGTACGGAGCAGAGCCACGCGTGTACGAGTTGTACGGAGCCGTGCGTGTACGAGGTGTACAGAGCGGAGCCGCACATGTACTAGGTGTACGGAGCAGAGCCGCGCGTGTATGAGGTGTACGGAGCAGAGCAGCGTGTGTACGAGGTGTATGGAGTGGAGCCGCGCGTGTACGAGGTGTATGGAGCAGAGCCGCGCGTGTAAGAGGTGTACGGAGCCGCACGTGTACGAGGTGTACGGAGTGGAGCCGCGCATGTATGAGGTTTATGGAGCAGAGCCGCATGTGTACGAGGTTTACGGAGTGAAGCCATGTGTGTACTGAGTGGAGCCGTGTGTGTGCGCGAGGTGTACGGAGTGGAGCCATGTGTGTACGAGGCATAAAAAGCAGAACCGTGTGTGTATGAGGTGTGCGGAGCTATACGTGTACAAGGTTATGGTGGGGAGCAGTCATACCTTCCAACCGTCTCCATTTTGAGAGAGTCTGCCCCGGTCGGGAGCTTACTTTTCCTGCGGACACAGGAGTACACGGCAGAGCCCCGAGGAGTACTTTAAAATTTGCACGTGACGTTCCACCGGAAGTGACGTGCTGGAAGCTGACTGGAAATGAGGTAATTTTGGGAGGAGATTGTGACAGAACCATGGAGGCACCTCAGGGAATGCTTCAGATCCATCACCGTCTCCTCCGACAGCACGGACAGCAGGATTGCCTTGGACTCGGAGATGTCCGCCATGTGAGTGGATCATGATATGTCCTGCACCGGGAGGCTCAGGTGGGCACTACAATGGGAGCTGGGCTGCTATAGTATCTTTATAGAATCTTTCTTTCTTTCTTTTTCTGTTTCTTTCTCTCTCTCTGTTCTTTCTTTCTCTCTCTGTTCTTTCTTTCTCTGTTCTTTCTTTCCCCTCTTCCTTTCTCTCTCTCTGCTCTTTCTTTCTTTCTAATCTTTCTCTCTCTAATCTTTCTTTCTCTCTCTAATCTTTCTTTCTCTCTCTAATCTTTCTCTCTGTTATTTCTCTCTCTGTTCTTCCTTTCTCTCTCTGTTCATTGTTTCTTTCTCTCTGTTCTTTCTTTCTCTCTCTCTGTTCTTTATTTCTTCTCTTTCTCTGTCTCTGTTCTTTCTCTCTCTCTGTTCTTTCTTTCTCTATAATGTAGCCCCTTTCATATGGTATAATACAGCCCCCCAAAGAATATAATGTAACCCCTTCAGAATATAATGCAGCCTCCTTATAGGGTGTCATGCTGCCCTTTCTTATATGGGGTATAATGCTGCCACCCCTCATGCGGGGTATCATGCTGCCCCCATCATACAGGGTATCATGCTGCCCCCTCCTCATACGGGGTATGTCATGCTGCCCCCTCATACGGGGTATATCATGCTCCCTCCCCCCCATACGGGGTATATCATGCTCCCTCCCCCCCATACGGGGTATCATAATCATGCAACCAGGACTCACAATATAAATTTTAAAAAAAAAACACTATACTCACCTCTCCTCCTCGCTCCCATGCTGATTTCGGTGGTGACTCTACTCTGATGTTGGGAGCTGCGCTGCAGTCAGACCGGCACACAGCGGGGACTCGATGAAGTGACGTCATCGCGCACCCGCTGTGTGTCAGAGGAAGAGGGTAATGATGGGAGAGGGAGCGTCATGTGACGCTCTCTCTTCCATTATTGCGGCGCGCACTGAGGGGCCACACTGACGCCGCAATAATGGAATATATATATATTATTTTTGGCAACAGCGCGGTCATCTGCCTCTGATATGAAGGATTTCATATCCGAAATGTCGCCGTGCCATTTGGCATTAAACTTCATTTTTTTGAATCTATTTGCTGTTTCCCCATTTTTTTTTGTATCCTGTCCTGTCAATTGATCATTGGTTGGAAAAGCGTGCACACTAGTAAGGTATTTTCTGGTGCTGTTCCAATTTTTTTGCCTATATATATATATATATATATATATATATATATATATATATATATATACACACACACATATTATATATTAGGTCACTTTCACACATCTGAGTTTCACATTTCATGTGCTGTCTGATTAACAGACTGGCTGTGGGTTTTCTGACCTAAATTCAAACCTCATACAGTATATCTATACTATAGTATATCTATGAGGCTGATGTGTTCAGGTCAGGATAATTGCAGATGATCTGAAAATGGCGGTCTGTATATGGAATGTGAAGCGCGTGTCAACCGGCTTTACTCTCCTATGGTTTTTCAGCTTGTTTTGAATCAATAAGAAACCTAAATTCAAACCTCATACTCTCTGAAATGTAAAGTGCTACGGAATATGACGGCGCTATAGAAATAAAATTTATTATTATTATTATAACTTCATTGATTACTTTAATAGAAAGAAAATCTGAATGGTTATTGGGGTAATCCTTCATGTGATGGAATCATTACAGAGTTAGCCTCTACAAGCTGAAAACTTTTCCAGTGCAGAAATGTGAGCGTACTATAGGCATGACTAGGGATAATAAAAACAGAGACCATAGTGGCTTAGTGGATAGGAAAGTTCTCTTGGTTCTGTAAACCCAACAAAAGGCATATTTTGGGGTAATTTTATATGTCCTCCCTGTTTGTATGAGTTGGAATTTTGATTGTGAGTCCCTCCAAGGGAATATACTGTATATTTCAATATATGGTCGATAAAATAGGAAATAAAATGTGGAATAAAATAAAAAAAAGATGACTACCATGGCCATTGAGAAATTGACTTGGCATCACAAGGAGATCACATAGTTTGTGTGGTGGGGAGTAGCGCACAATTCTAGCTTAAGATAAAGGTGACTTTTTTTATTGGAAAACCTCCTTAAGATATGTGACTTTTTCCAGACAATGTAAAACCAATTTGCTGTTCAGTCTTTTTGAACATCTTCCAACCCCTTTGGGTTTCCAAAGGTGCCAAGTGATTAAAAATTTTAGTGACTGACTATTTTTCTGGATGGCTTCTAAATAGAAGAGGCTCACTATTAATATATACAACTTCTAAAAAAAATGCTGGTGCCGATGTAATAACAAAAGATGTTGGAAAGATGAAAAAAAAAGACGCTATCATGATTCCTCTGCTCAGAATGTCTGGGATCCTGTGATGGACAGCTCTTTCATCCTATCCTGTGCTGGGGCGTGCTGAGATGTCGGTGCTTTGATTGACAGCTCGGTTGAACTATCTGACCAGAAGGTGCAGAGATTTCCACAGGTGTTCCATGTTCTTGGTAATTGCCCTGTTATTTAGGTGAGCTGTCTGGCCCAGATCACTGCCAGTCAAAAGCTTTTTCTAAACTTGTGCTCTCTGGTGTGCTTGCCTCTACCCTGTACCCTGTGCTGTAACTTCTGATCTTCTTCTGTTGCTGACCATTGGACCATGTTCAGAATACTCGTTTGTTATTGCCCCTTTGCATCTGATATTCCGCTGCTGATCTTTGCACTGGGTTCAGACTACCCGTTTGTTATTGCTCCTTTGCATCTGATATCCCGTTGCTGACCTTTGCACCGTGTTCAGACTACCCATTTGTTATTACACTTTTGCTTATGCGCTATTTCTCTGGTATTCTGACGCTGGCATGTGACCTGACTCATGACTTCTTATTTTCCCATGGTTTACTACATAATCTTTTGATATTGACCCCGGAACGTCTGACTGCGCTAGTTCACGGCCTAGCTGTGGGTTGTGACTAGCGTCACAGACGCTTTAAGAAATAACTCTGCCTGCATTTTTCTGAAGTGTGTTTGTGGCGCCCCTGAGAGTTCAGTTGCCACAGAGGTACTGCACCTCCTCCTGAGGTGTGGTGCCCCACCATCCAGGTAAGTTGGAGGCTCCTGACCATGCTCCAACACTTGCATCCCACACAACACGGTAGTTCAGCAAAGCCACATTGCGGCTCCCTGCTTGGAGTGTAGCAGAGCACCTTTGGTGGCTCGCTGCTTGGAACACGAAGCGTGCTGGGAGGCGGGTGGAGTTAGAATACATAAAAGAGTGGGAAGGTTTAGGATTTCAGGTCAGTCAGTCAGTGAGTCAGTCAGAGAAGAGTGAGGAGTGAGGATCCCTGAGAGAGGGATGGAGGAAGGAGGTGCTGCAGCAGATCTCAGTGACCTGGGTCTGCTGGCACGGGAAAGGAAAGAGAAAGACATTGAACAGAAACCTGATCTTCCATGGGAAGGAAAGACTAGTACGGAACGTAGGCGCTATAAGAGGAGACGTTCAGAAAGGCACATGTTGGCGGAGTGTTGGAAGGGAGCATTCCATCTAACCTGGAGGTTGACTGAGTCCCTGACCCAGAGGACACAGCACGGAGGCAGGCACCTGTGTGTACTACAGACTGTGAGTAAAGCTTTGGAACTACAAGCCCTGGTGTCCTCCATTTATTCTTGCGCCAACACACCCTGTACCGCTACATCTGGGTACCAGCTTCTACACTGCCTGTGCCTCTCCTCTACCCCTACATCTACACTGCCCTGGGACTACAGCTCCACCTGTGGGGAGCTTCACCATCTTGGCTGCAACACACCACCAGTCCCAGAGGATCTGCATGCAGCGTCGGCTTAACATCTCACTTGCCGAACACCACAGGTGGCGTCACGAACTATTCATTCAATCAATTACATTCCACCATTTCAATTCCCCCATTACTTGAGCGCCCAGGGCCACAGACCGGGTCACCGCCGCTGTGACACATCCCGCTGACACCGGCCCGACACCGAGTACCCCACAGCCCTGGGAGGGCGACCCATGTTATGTATTAAAAACTCAGTGGGTAAGTTGGAATATAAATAATGCTGTGTGCACATGGCTTTAGACCTTTATCTTACCATCTGATCTTTAAGAATCCTTACAACCACTTCTTTTCTGCTTGGTGTGGCCACAACAGCGTGAGCTGGAACCTCGGCAAGGTTACAGACTTTATATTGAGACAGGGGTTTGACTGTGCCATCACTGCACAGGAGGAGGAAATCGTCTTCCTTCATGTTGTTTAGCCATTCAGGGTTATCTGGAAAGAAATCCCACTCTTTAGAGTTCTGGTTCTTATTCTGCCAAGAATTGACTTTATGATACTTTTAGGTGCTTCCATGTATTTTCGATATATTACAACTACTTAATGTCCAAATGAAGCAATTTTTCAAGTAATACCACTATGCAATGCCTAAATATCGGACACTATGATCAGGATTGACAGCTTGATTTCTTAAAAATTTTTCTGGAAAGCCTCTCAAAAAATCACGGACAGAAAACTTTTTGTTTCTGGCCACATAATCATAATAAATCATTAAGATTACAAACGATAAAAGTCTACAGCCCATAACTCTGACATGAAGACATCAGCTACATTCACTGTCAGTAATTAATTGATGAGAATAACAAGCAATAATAATTTGTGCAGTTTTCTCCAGAATCAATAAAATCATGAATCATTTGTTTTTCTGGCCTAGAGAAAAAAGTGGCTTATTTTTATCGAGTGACCTGGTTATGATCAGGAGGACAGTGCAGGTTGGTCCTGGAGTTTAGACCTGGAGTGTTGGATATATGTCACTTTGTAGTGGTGGATGTACGGGAAAGGTACCAGCCATTGTGAATCAAGCAGGTGAGGGCTGACACACATTGTAATCGTAAAGGGGTGGTCTGAAACTAAAGCCCGCGTTACACACTGCGATATCGCTAGCAATATTGCTGTAAAGTTACCGATTTTGTGACGTAGCAGCGATATTGCTAGCGATATCGCTGCATGTGATACTTACCTCCAACCGGCTCCCCCGCTGCTCATCGCTGGTCGCGCGAGAAGCTCCTGGATCATTTCTCGTCGTCAGCTTCCTGCTGGGCTTCCTGTGGCGCCGATGAGCGACACGTGCGACCACCTAGCGATGCACCTGCGATCCTGTTCGCGTCATATCGCTGGTCGGGATCGCTGGTGCATCTCTAGGTGTAACGGTACCCTAAGTCTTACTCTAATCCTAAATGGCTATCTATTTAATATGATAATCTATTTTATTTTCTAATATATCGTACTTTTATTAAAAATTCTCCACCATTCCCTCTCTACTCTAATTGGTTTATTTATTTATTTTGTTTTACATCCTCTTTGACGTTTTGTTTGAGAATCCCAGTGCATGCTGGGATAGTTAAATGAGTCGTCATCGGGGGGGGGGGGGGGGGTGAGAGGCAAAGCGTCATCAATGACCTCTATTTCAGGAATGGGTTAGTCTTTGATCTACTAAGCTTGCGTTGGTTGTCCATTTCGACATTTGCTCAGTAGATTATTGACATTGCGCAATTTGCACAGTGACAGTGCGCTCTTTCACTGGCTCTGACCAGAATTAACGAGCGGGCATAGTGGCGCACTGTCAGAAAATAACTGGTGTGCAGGAAGGAAAAGCAGACACCAGCGACCCTGGAAGTGATATTTCATATTGCTCCTGCAATACTGCTCTTCAACATATAGTACTTCTCTTCAGATATTTACTGTGTCAATCCATCTGACGAAGGCCTAACTGGGGCCAAAATGTCATGATATTTGTTTGGATTTCACTAATAAAGTTATTTCTTCTTTAAAGGAAACTTGCCAACATGAAAATTATAGAGCAGGGGGAGAGGAGTAGACTGACATATAGTTTTGTCAGAAAAGATTCAGTGTAACCGCTGCTTTCATCACATAAACTTCTGCTCTGAGATTTTCGGAACAGTGGGCGGTCCTACCAATTATTGACTGCTCTCTTTTTATGAGTGATACAGAAGTAGCTGTCAATCACAATTAATGAGATGCCTCCTTTAAGTGGTGATCACACATCAGTAATAATAATGTAATCTGATGCTTTTCCTTGTGTTTTCCAAGCCTCATGAAATAAATAACTTTCACCTGCATCTGGCATATGCTTAAAGCGAACCTGTCACCAGGTTTGGCCGATATAAGTTGTGGCTGCTGCCTTTCAGGGCTTATCTACAGCATTCTATAAATTCTATAATGCTGTAGATAAGCCCCTGATTGGACCTTCAAGAGAAGAAAAATAAGTTTTATTATACTCACCCAGGGGGTGGTCCGGTCCAGTGGGTGTCTCGGGTCCGGTGCCTCCCATCTTCTTGTGATGCCGCCCTCCTGCTTGCTTCATCGCTCCCCAGCATGGCGCTCATGCGCAGGCATACTTATCTACCCTGTTGCGGGTACTGCAGTGCGCAGGCGCTGGGCCTCTCTGACTTTTTCCGGCGTCTGCAGTACTTTAAGTATGCCTGCAAAGGAGCGTGATGCCATGGAGCTATGAAGCAACAGGAGGGCGGCATGGCAAGAAGATGGGAGGCGCCAGACCCGGAGCTGCGGCACCTATTGGACCGGACGGCCCCCCCCCCGGGTGAGTATAATAAAACTTATTTTTCTTCTTTTGCAGATCCGATCGGGGGCTTATCTATAGCATTATATAATACTGTAGATAACCCTGAGAGGCAGTGGCTGCATCTTATATCGGCCAAACCTGGTGACAGGTTCGCTTTAATGTAATGTCTGTGATATAAAGTCTCTGCCAGTCTGCTTACCAGCAGAAGATGTGATATACTATGATATGCTACATAAACATGAATATATACCAAAAACATGGCAGATCCGGACAACAGGGACTGCTGAGATTGAATTCTCAAAAGTGTGTATGTACTGTAATTATAGGGTATCTCACTTACCATTGAGGACCTCATATAGAGTTGTGTGCTTCACAAATGCAACATTTCCTTTCTCAACTAGACATCTAGGGAGGAGCAGAAGAAATATATCATGTTTTTTTCCAGTAAAACGTGTACAGTGGGATTGCAGTATTTCTATAATACATGAAATATAAAAAAAATCATTATCTGCCCTGTCTTAGTGTTCGTAGCGTGAGAAGCTTAGTTGTGAAGTTAGTTAGACTAATAGCTCGCTATAATGTAAAAAAAAAAATAAGAAAAATGTCATCACTGCCACTTATTAAAGAAAGCTACGCTTAAAATCAAAGTCTTCACATTATTGGAGATATCACAGTACCTGGACTTGACTTCCAGGAATGAAGAATCCTCAGTGGTATAAAATTTTGGTGCCAAAACACGTTGGTGTAATACTTAATCATCACCTTAGTTCTTTATTTCCGCAAAGGCAGCCCAGGTAAGTTACGCTAACTAAAATGAATTGCTATCTGGAAAAATTTCTCTTCCAGTCCGGTGGCTGCGCTCATGTCACCGAGTGACTGCAAGCTTTGGTTTTGACCGGAAAAGGCTCTTATAGGTTTCTGTGCCTCTACACAACCCCCAAGTGAGCACTACCAAAACTCTCACCCTCTCTCACCTCTCCTGAGGTATGTTCTTTTCAAAGAGAGCTAGTAGGAGATAAGATAAATCTGACCAACTGGACTTCACATGACATGTCACATGGACACATTTCACTTTAAAACTAGGCAAACACAATGGATATCTTCTGTTACTGGTTGTTTAATTATACTATGATAACAACCGTTGTCGTACAAATCAAAGCATATGGATTTTATAGGGTGGGGGGGTCCAGAACTGTGAACCCCCTTCTATGAGCTGTCATAGAAAGCCATTGTGTAAGAAAGGCTCCAGACCTAGTGGACCTGGCACATCTTTTCCTTACAGAGGGGCATTTGAAGTCATTTATTTATTACCTTAGCTTGTCCTAACTACATATAGTATGGCCAGATAAAGCTGTCATGCTTTTATGGGCCTAATGCTGCCATAATGGCTTGGTACGGATATTATCCCAGCTGTTTAAAACATTGGGTGCCACAGTACAGGGTATCCATGGACAGATGCCCCCTTTGATTGGTTCATCAAGTTTCCACATGGTGTGTTTGCAGGCTTGAGAATCCACTCTGCATTTAGGTCTTGAATGATAAAAATGACTCTAAATGCTGTCCTGACATCAGTGTATGTCATAAAGACAAAGCGGATGATGTATTATTATAAGTTTACTCATACAGTATAGGTTTAACCCCTAAGCCTAACCAGACAATTTCATTTTTGAACTTTTGTTTTTTTCTTCTCCTTTTTCCAAGAGCCATTGACACACAGTGGCACGTAAAAGTTTGGGCACCCCTGGTCAAAAATACTGTCATTGTTAACAGTTAAGCAAGTTGAAGATAAAATGGTCTCTAAAGGCCCCGTCACACACAGCGATATCGCCAGCGAGATCACTGATTTTGTGAGGCCACAGCTATCTCGCCAGCGACATCGCTGTGTGTGACATGGATCAGCGACCGGCCCCCCTGCCGGGGATCGCTGATCGTGCAGGATCGTCCTAGGCCATTTTTTGATCGTTGAAAAATTTCAAAAACTGACTGTCACATCCAAGCATAAACATAGTGTGAACAGGTGCTTAACCTAGAGTCACCAACTCATATACATTCAAGAAAAAAAGGAAGCACAGTGTAGCGCCAAACCATGCAAACATGAAAAATGAATATTGAATTGCATTACTGCATTAGAAGTATGAAAAATTGAGAAAGTTTAGCACATAAAATGGCCAAGTTATGTGTACCTGGAAGCCACGTTAAGGCATTTCTCGTTTTCCAGGTCCCTATTCTATGCCAATCCTCACGCTGGTATCTAGGGTAAACAGCGGGTATCCAAGAGCCACACGGCTCTTAGTTACCCGCTGTTTACATTGGAAACCAGCTTGCTCGCTGGTCCTGATCGCTGGAGGGGCTGTCTATGTGACAGCTCACCAGCGATCAGCCTGATGATGTCCCAGCGATCCGATCCATGTCGGATCCTTGGTGGGATCGCTGGGACATCGTTATGTGTAACGGGGCCTTAAATAGCGTAAGATTAAAGATGAGATACACTACCGTTCAAAAGTTTTTGGGTCACCCAGACAATTTTGTGTTTTCCATAAAAACTCATACTTTTATTAATCAAACGAGTTGCCAAATAAATTTAAAATCTATTCCAGAAAGTGAAAGCTTCGAAAAAAAGATTTTTATTTGAAATAATAATTTTCTCCTTCAAACTTTGCTTTCGTCAAAGAATGCTCCCTTTGCAGCATTGCAGACCTTTGGCATTCTAGCAGTTAATTTGCTGAGGTAATCTGGAGAAATTTCACCCCATGCTTCCAGAAGCCCCTCCCACAAGTTGGCTTGGCTTGATGGGCACTTTTTGCGCACCATACGGTCAAGCTGCTCCTACAACAGCTCAATGGGGTTGAGATCTGGTGACTGCGCTGGCCACTCCATTACAGATAGAATACCAGCTGCCTGCTTCTTCCCTAAATAGTTCTTGCATAATTTGGAGGTGTGCTTTGGGTCATTATCCTGTTGTAGGATGAAATTGGCTCCAATCAAGCGCTGTCCACAGGGTATGGCAGGGTGTTGCAAAATTGAGTGATAGCCTTCCTCATTCCAAATCCCTTTTACCTTGTACAAATCTCCCACTTTACCATCACCAAAGCAACCCCAGACCATCACATTACCTCCACCATGCTTGACAGATGGTGTCAGGCACTCTTTCAGCATCTTTTCAGTTGTTCTGCATCTCACAAATTTCTTCTGTGTGATCCAAACACCTTAAACTCGGATTCGTCTATCCATAACACTTTATTCCAATCTTCCTCTGTCCAATGTCTGTGTTCTTTTGCCCAAATTTATCTTTTCCTTTTATTAGCCAGTCTCAGATATGGCTTTTTCTTTTCCACTCTGCCTTGAAGGCCAGCATCCCGGAGTCGCCTCTTCACTGTAGACGTTGACACTGGCGTTCTGCGTGTACTATTTAATGAAGCTCCCAGTTGAGGACCTGTGAGGCCTCGATTTCTCAAACTACAGACTCTAATGTGCTTGTCTTGTTGCTCAGTTGTGCAGCGGGGCCTCCCACTTCTCTTTCTACTCTGGTTAGAGTCTGTTTGTGCTCTCCTCTGAAGGGAGTAGTACACACCGTTGTAGGAAAACTTCAGTTTCTTGGCAATTTCTCGCATGGAATAGCCTTCATTTCTAAGAACAAGAATAGACTGTCGAATTTCACATGAAAGTTCTTTTTTTCTGTCCATTTTGAGAGTTTAATGGAGCCAACAAATGTAATGCTCCAGATTCTCAACTAGCTCAAAGGAAGGTCAGGTTTATAGCTTCTCTAATCAGCCAAACTGTTTTCAGCTGTGCTAACATACTTGCACAATAGTTTTCAAGGGTAATCTAACCATCCATTAGCCTTCTTACATAGTTAGCAAACACAAAATACCATAGGAACATTGGAGTGATGGTTGTTGGAAATGGGCGTCTATACACCTATGAAGATATTGCATTACAAACCAGACGTTTGCAGCTAGAATAGTCATTTACCACATTAACAATGTATATAGTGTATTTCTGAATCATTTAATGTTAACTTCATTGGAAAAAACTGCTTTTCTTTAAAAAATAAGGACATTTCTATGTGACTCTAAACTTTTGAACGGTAGTGTATTTTCTTTGTATTTTAGGTAAAATATATACCGTATATACTCGTGTATAAGCCGAGATTTTCAGCCCATTTTTTTGGGCTGAAAGTCCACCCCCCCTCGGCTTATACACGAGTCATATACCTGGGGGTCAGCGGGGAGGGGGAGCGGGGGTGTCAGAGATCATACTAACCCCCCTGGCGTGGTCTCTGCAGCCCCCCGCTTCACCCACGGTCTCCCTTCCTGCCTTCAGCGGTCATGTGTACTGCTCATTAAACTTATGGATGTGCGCATATTCATGAGTTTAATGAGTGGTACCACGTGACCGCTGAAGGAAGGAAGAGACCGTGGGAGTCAGAGAAGTGGGGCTGCAGAGACCTCGCCAGGAGGGGGTAAGTATATCCAATATTCACCTGTCCCGGGTCCATCGCTGCTCACCGCTGTCTGCTGCGTCCTGTGTCAGTGATGTTTAGGCAGCAGGGGACACGGTGACGTGGTTAGTGCGCACTGTGCCCTCTGCTGGCTGAACAGTCACTGACACAGGAAGCGGCAGACAGCGGTGAGCAGCAATAGACCCCGGACAGGTGAATATCTCAGGTGCCGGGTCCTGAGCAGTATAGGTGAGCATGGCATTTTTTTTTGCAGCAGCAGCATATGGAGGCATAATATATGGAGCATCTTATGGGGGCAGCATATGGGGGCATATTCTATGGAGCAGCATATGGGGGCATATTCTATGGGGCAGCATATGGAGGCATAGTCTATGGGGCAGCATATGGGGGCATATTCTATGGAACAGCATATGGGGGCATATTCTATGGAGCGGCAAATGGAGGCATATTCCATGGGGCAGCATATGGGGGCATAGTCTATGGAGCAGCATATGGAGGCAGCATATGGGGGCATATTCTATGGGGCAGCATATGGGGCATAGTCTATGGAGCAGCATATGGGGGCAGCATATGGGGGCATAGTCTATGGAGCAGCATATGGGGCATATTCTATGGGGCAGCATATGGGGCATAGTCTATGGAGCAGCATATGGGGCAGCATATGACAGCATATTCTATGGAGCAGCATATGGGGGCATATTCTATGGGGCAGCATATGGGGGTATAGTCTATGGAGCAGCATATGAGGGCATAATCTATGGAGCATCATATGGGGCATAATCTATGGAGCATTTTATAGGGGCATAATCTATGAAGCATCTTATTGGGGCATGATCTATGAAGCATCTTATGGGGGCATAATCTCTGGAGCATTTTATGGGGCATAATCTATTGAGCATCTTATGGAGCATCTTATGGGGGAATAATCTATGGAGCATCTTATGGGGCATATTCTATGGAGCATCTTATGGGGCCGTAACCTTTATGGAGCATTATATTCTATGGAGCATTTTGTATGGAGCATCTTATGGGGCCATCATTTACCTTTGTGCAGCATTATATGGGGTGTATTTTGTATGGAGCATCTTATGGGGCCCATCATGAACTGTATGGAGCATTATATGGGGCTCCTGATTCAATATGGATATTCAAAAACATTTAACCTAATGTCTCAATTAATTTGACTTTTATTGGTATCTATTTTTATTTTTGAAATTTACCAGTAGCTGCTGCATTTTCCACCCTAGGCTTATACGCGAGTCAATAAGTTTTCCCAGTTTTTTTAGGCAAAATTAGGGGGTCGGCTTATACTCGGGTATATACGGTATGTATATTATGTATTATGTATATTATATATATATATATATATATATATATATATATATATATATATATATATATATATTTTCATTTTCACCTTTTACATTTTAAAAATTACAAAAAGGAAAATGGGCAGAGGTAAAAGTTTGGACACCCTGGCATGGTTAGTATCTAGTAGCATTCCTTTTTTCAAAAATCACAGCTTGTAAACGCTTTTTGTAGCCAGACAAGAGTCTTTCAATTCTTGTTTGAGGGATTTTCAGCCATTCTTCCTTGGAAAATTCTTCCAGTTCTGTGAGATTCCTGGGTCGTCTTGCATGCACTGCAATTTTGAGGTCTAGCCTCAGATGATGTTCAGATCGGGAGACTGTGAGGGCCATTGTAAATACTAGAGTTTGTGCCTTTTGAGGTAGTCTATTGTGGATCTTGTCCTGTATTTGGGATCATTATCCATTTGTAGAAGGCATGCTCTTTTCAACTTCAGCTTTTTTACAGATGGTGTTGTCTGCATCAAGAATTTGTTGAAATTTCATTGAATCCATTCTTCAGTCTACCTGTGAAATGTTCCCCGTGCCATTGGTTGCAACATAATTCCAAGGCAAGTTCTTTTCCTGAAAATTCTGTGCCCTTCTTTCTCCACACATACCTTTGATCATTGTGGGCTAAGAGTTCTATTTTAACCTCATTGGACAACAGGACTTGTTTCCAAAATACATCAGGCTTGTTTAGATGTTATTTTGCATGCTTCTATGGCTAAATTTTATTGTGAGGACGCAGGAGAGGTTTTCTTCTCATGACTCTTCTATGAAGGCAATATTTGTGCAAATGTATCTGAACAGTAGAACAATGTACCACAACTGCAGATTCTGCTAAATCTTTCAGAAGGTCTTTTACAGTCAAGTCGGGGGATCTGATTTGCCTCTCTAGAAATGCTTTGAGCAGCTCTCATTGAAATTTTGCTTGGTCTTTTGGACCTAATCTTGACCTCCATTGCTTCTGTAAACTGCCATTTCTTAATTTCTTAATTATATTTCAAACTGAGGAAAGGGCAACTTGAAAATGCTTTGCAATCTTCTTTTAACCTTCTCCTGCTTTATGGGCCTCCACCAGTTTCATATTTAGAGCACTAGGCAGCAGCATAGAAGAATCCAATGGCTGTTGTTTTTAGGCACAAGGCTAGAGGAGCATGAGGTTTTATAAAGCTGGGAAATTTGCATCACCTGACCTTTCCTAATGATAATAATGAACAAGTCATAATGCTAACAGGCTAATTATGGTCTGAAACCTTGGCTAAATTTATCTGAGGACACAACTTACCCAAACTTTTACATTAGCCCATTTTCCTTTTTGTAATTTTCAAAAGGAAAAAAATACAATTTTTTTTGCTTAAAATACAAAGGAAATGTGTCATCTTTAACTTTAGCCCTCTTAAAGATCATTTCATCTTCATCTTGCTTAACTGTTCACAATAAAAGTAATTTTGACCAGGGGTGCCCAAACTTTTACATGCCACTGTAGATATATTAGGGCTTGTTGTCTACCTTGCCTTATACACTGCCATAACACAATATTACAGTATTTAGTGAAGACCACGCCTATGAATAACAGAGGCTGGTCGTCAAAGGAGCACTGTCATGATAGTCATGGGGTCCTTCAGCAGACCCCTTGCTCTCATGGCAACCAATCAGGTCCCTGCAATTGTTTTATAATGATCATTGTGGTTTGTCCGGATGAAGAGGTATGAAAACATCGAAACGCGTTAACAAATAAAAACCACATCTATACTATCTTCCATCGTTTATTGGACCTCTGGAAACATGGATATATATATATATCCACTTTCCATCCAAGTTTGTATCTCATTGACAAAAATTGACAGTGGTGTTTAAGGAGTGGGCAGAGCTTAGCTCCACCAGCTGCTGTCAAAAGCAGACCCTGCCAGAAGCAGCCATTATCTGCCGGTATTAATACAAGCTAGGTTTCTGAGCTTAAATCAAAAACTGAGTCCTAACATGAGACATTATAGTACTTTATATGTTGGGAAGGAGATAATAAAAATGTGTAAAACAGTAATCTCTTAAGGAAATTGATAAATTGTAAGAAAAAAAGTCTGCAAAAAACATTACAAAAACTTCTGGTACCAGGGTCTGAGAGCCACCACATCTCTGACTCATACCTGCATGCTCCATGATAGCCGTAGTACAATTCTTTGTTATTTGGGGAACACTTTGTGCCATCCAGTGATTTCTGTGGGTCACCAACGCACAGTTTGCAGAGGTTAGAATTAACATCAGCCCCAGGGGCACAGCTCTCCTTAAAGAAAGTGGCTGTAAATGTAGAACAACATAAATAGAGGTCAGATATGTTCTAGCAATCACTGCAAATAGTATAATGTCCACCGGTAATGTTCACAACATAGCATGTTTTTTTTGTTTTCATATGGAGCCACTTCTTTAGTTACATGGATCTCATCTACTCATCTCATCAGATAAAAAGGTCTGAAAGTCCACAAGAAATCACAACCTTTGTGCCTCATCCCATAGAGGGCTGTTAATTTTAACTGATAACATACACAGTATTTTGTTGCGCAGTCATATGATCATGCCAAGGTCACAGCCACCTTTGTGGACTGATCCAGATTTCTCCAGAGGTTGGAAGGTTAAGCCTTGATGTTCTGTTTGCTTTAATAATACCTCATTTGAGCTGATGGTGCGTACATGTTACTGCTCCATACTTGGGATAGAATTACCTCCTTGCTTCCCTTCCTCCAATTGTTCTCAGTGCATTGATGTTTATATATTCTAATGTTGATAATGTCTATGATAAATATTTGCGGTACTGCTACATAATAAGATGTATTATCGCTCACATTTATGGTACTGCCACATTCATATATGCAGAGCTGGTTTTAGGCAAAGTGAGGCCCTAGGCAAAGTTTGAAATGGGGCCTCAAATGCTAAAATATTGCACATCACATAGAAGCAGTTTGATTGTATTTACATGCGCTGAGCTCAGGTCGCTAAATGAGTGTGATTAAACAATATTGAAGTCATTCCACACTTGTTTCCTGGACTCTTTCCACCATCTGAGAAAGAATGATGGGAATAGAACGATCACTAATGGACAGGGCCGGTTTTAGGCAAAGTGGGGCCCTAGGCAAAGATTAAAATGGGGCCCCAAAAGTTAACATATTGGACATCACACAGAAGCATTTCGGTTGTATTTATATGCGCTGAGTTCAGGCCGCTAAATGAGTGTGATCGACAATATTGAAGTCGTTCAACACTTGTTTCCCGGCCTCTTTCCACCGTCTGAGAAAGAATGATGGGGACAGAACAATCACTAATGGATCACTAACAAATCACCATACAGTATCATGTTATCAGCAGCACATCTACAGTTTACACCCCATAGTCCTCCATATAATATAATCTGCCCCATAGTCCTCCATATAGTATAATAAACTCCTCAGTTCTCCATATTGCATAATTCACTCCCCATAGTCCTCCATATTTTATAATACACTCCCTATAGTCCTCCATATAATATAATGTACTCCATAGTCCTCCATATAGTATAATACACTCCTCAGTCCTCCATATAGTATAATACACTCCCCATAGTCCTCAATATAGTATAATACACTCCTCATAGCCCTCCATTAAAATACACTTAGTTCTCCATATAGTATAATACACTCCCCATAGTCCTCCATATATTAAAATACACTGCTCAGTCCACCATATAGTATAATACACTCCTCATAGTGCTCCATATAGTATAATGCACCGCCATAGTCATCCATGTAGTACAATTCACTTCCCATAGTATAATGCACACCATAGTTCATCATATAATGTATTCCCCATAGTCCTCAATACAGTATAATGCAGCCCATATAGAGCATAATGCAGCCACCCCACAGAGTATAATGCAGCCCCGCCATACAATATAATGTAATCCCCATAGAATATAATGCAGCCCCCCCTCTTATAGTATAATGCAGCCACCCCTTAGAGCATAATGCAGCTACCCCTCAGAGTATAATGCAGCTATTCCACAGAATATAATGTAACCCCCCATAGAATATAATGCAGCCCCTCCATAGAATATATGGCAACCCCCTCATAGAGTATAATGCAGACCCTTATATAGTATAATGTAGCCCTTCTCATATAGTATAATGCAGCCCCCATACAATATAATCTAGCCCCCACAGATAATGCCGCCCCCATAGAATACAATGTAGCCTCCTCATATAGTATAATGTAGCCCCCTCATAGAGTATGATGCAATCACCGCCCATAGAATATAATAAATATAATACAGCCCCCCATAGAATATAATGTAGCCCCAAATAGAATAAAATTCTGCCCACCTCCCCATAGAATATAATGTAAAATGTACCCCCTTGGTATATAACTCAGCTGCATAGTATAAAGCACAGCACCACCATGGTATATAGAACAGCCCACCATGGTATATAGCACAGTACCACATGGTATATAGCACAGCCCACCATGGTATATAGCCCAGCATGGTATGTAGCCCAGCACCACATGGTATATAGCCCATCATGGTATATAGCCCAGCACCACATGTATATAGCCCAGCACAGTGTACAGCCCAGCATAGTATACAGCCCAGCACAGTATACAGCCCAGCATAGTATACAGCCCAGCATAGTATATAGCCCAGCATAGTATATAGCCCAGCACAGTATACAGCCTAGCATAGTATAGAGCCCAGCACAGTATATAGCCCAGCACAGTATATAGCCCAGCATAGTATACAGCCCAGCATAGTATACAGCCCAGCATAGTATATAGCCCAGCACAGTATACAGCCCAGCACAGTATACAGCCCAGCATAGTATATAGCCCAGCACAGTATACAGCCCAGCATGGTATATAGCCCAGCACAGTATACAGCCCAGCATTGTATATAGCCCAGCATAGTATATAGCCCACCATAGTATACAGCCCAGCATGGTATATAGCCCACCATAGTATACAGTCCAGCATGGTATACAGCCCAGCACAGTATACAGCCCAGCATTGTATATAGCCCAGCATTGTATATAGCCCACCATAGTATACAGCCCAGCATGGTTTATAGCCCACCATAGTATACAGTCCAGCATGGTATACAGCCCAGCACAGTATACAGCCCAGCATGGTATATAGCCCAGCATAGTATACAGCCCACCATAGTTTATAGCCCAGCATGGTATATAGCCCACCAATGCCACAATAGTATATAGCCCAGCACAGTATACAGCCCAGCATGGTATAAAGCCCACCAATGCCACCATAGTATATAGCCCAGCACAGAGTATAGCCCAGCATAGCATATAGTCGCTCCCCCCCAGAATGGCCCCACAGTCCAGTACTCATACTGATATATTAAAAAAAAACAAAAAAATATTCTCACCTTCTCCTTGTGCCCGCGCTGCTGGCTGCTCCTGTCTCCTGCTCTGCCGGCACACAGTGAGAGCGCAATGACGTCATCGCGCCCCCGCTGTGTCAGTGGCAGAGCGGGGAATGATGGGAGAGGGAGCGTTGGCTGACGCTCTCTCCTCCATTATTGCTTTGAACTGTACTGGCAGTCGCCGGTATAGTTCAATGCGGCGGCGGGGGGAGTCGGCACTGGGGGAAAGCGGGCCCCCTGCTTCAAGGGGCCCTATAGCAGCTGTGTGATGTGCTGCTAGCTGGGGGCCCCTGGGGGAGCGGGGGCCCTAGGCAGCTGCCTGGTCTGCCTGCCCCTAACGCCGGCCCTGCTAATGGATCACTAATATATCACCATACAGTATCATGTTATCAGCAGCACATCTACAGTTTACACCCCATAGTCCTCCATATAATATAATGTCCCCGATAGTCCTCCATATTGTATAATACACTCCATATAGTCCTCCATATAATATAAAGTGCCCCATAGTCCTCCATATAGTAAAATACATTCCTCAGTCATCCATATAGTATAATACACTCCCGATAGTCCTCTATATAGTATAATACACTCCTCATAGCCCTCCATATATTAAAATACACTGCTCAATCCTCCATATAGTATAATACACTCCCCATACTGCTCCATATAGTATAATTCACCACCATAGTCATTCATGTAGTACAATTCACTTTCCACAGTATAATGCACCCCACAGTTCTTCATATAATGTATTCCCCATAGTCCTCAATACAATATAATGCAGCCCACATATTGTATAATGCAGCCACCCCATAGAGCATAATGCAGCCTCGCCATATAATATAATGTAACCCCTATAGAATATAATGCAGCCCCCCTCCATAGGATATAGGGCAACCCCCTCATAGAGTATAATGCAGCCCCTCCATAGAATACAATGTAGCCCTCCTCATATAGTATAATGCAGCCCCCCATAGAATATAATGCAGCCCCCTCATATAGTATAATAAAGCCCCCATACAATATAATCTAGTCCCCCATAGAATATAAAGTAACCCCCCATATTATATAACACAGCCTCACCCATAGAATATAATGTAAAATGTACCCCCTTGGTAAATAACACAGCCACATAGTATATAGCCCAGCACCACATGGTATATAGCATGGCATGGTATATAGCCCAGCCCCACATGGTATATAGCCCAGCCCCACATGGCATATAGCCCACCATGGTATATAGCACAGCACCACATGGTATATACAGTGGGGAAAAAAAGTATTTAGTCAGTCAGCAATAGTGCAAGTTCCACCACTTAAAAAGATGAGAGGCGTCTGTAATTTACATCATAGGTAGACCTCAACTATGGGAGACAAACTGAGAAAAAAAAATCCAGAAAATCACATTGTCTGTTTTTTTTTCATTTTATTTGCATATTATGGTGGAAAATAAGTATTTGGTCAGAAACAAAATTTCATCTCAATACTTTGTGATATATCCTTTGTTGGCAATGACAGAGGTCAAACGTTTTCTGTAAGTCTTCACAAGGTTGCCACACACTGTTGTTGGTATGTTGGCCCATTCCTCCATGCAGATCTCCTCTAGAGCAGTGATGTTTTTGGCTTTTCGCTTGGCAACACGGACTTTCAACTCCCTCCAAAGGTTTTCTATAGGGTTGAGATCTGGAGACTGGCTAGGCCACTCCAGGACCTTGAAATGCTTCTTACGAAGCCACTCCTTCGTTGCCCTGGCGGTGTGCTTTGGATCATTGTCATGTTGAAAGACCCAGCCACGTTTCATCTTCAATGCCCTTGCTGATGGAAGGAGGTTTGCACTCAAAATCTCACGATACATGGCCCCATTCATTCTTTCATGTACCCGGATCAGTCGTCCTGGCCCCTTTGCAGAGAAACAGCCCCAAAGCATGATGTTTCCACCACCATGCTTTACAGTAGGTATGGTGTTTGATGGATGCAACTCAGTATTCTTTTTCCTCCAAACACGACAAGTTGTGTTTCTACCAAACAGTTCCAGTTTGGTTTCATCAGACCATAGGACATTCTCCCAAAACTCCTCTGGATCATCCAAATGCTCTCTAGCAAACTTCAGACGGGCCCGGACATGTACAGGCTTAAGCAGTGGGACACGTCTGGCACTGCAGGATCTGAGTCCATGGTGGCATAGTGTGTTACTTATGGTAGGCCTTGTTACATTGGTCCCAGCTCTCTGCAGTTCATTCACTAGGTCCCCCCGCGTGGTTCTGGGATTTTTGCTCACCGTTCTTGTGATCATTCTGACCCCACGGGGTGGGATTTTGCGTGGAGCACCAGATCGAGGGAGATTATCAGTGGTCTTGTATGTCTTCCATTTTCTAATTATTGCTCCCACAGTTGATTTCTTCACTCCAAGCTGGTTGGCTATTGCAGATTCAGTCTTCCCAGCCTGGTGCAGGGCTACAATTTTGTTTCTGGTGTCCTTTGACAGCTCTTTGGTCTTCACCATAGTGGAGTTTGGAGTCAGACTGTTTGAGAGTGTGCACAGGTGTCTTTTTATACTGATAACAAGTTTAAACAGGTGCCATTACTACAGGTAATGAGTGGAGGAAAGAGGAGGAGACTCTTAAAGAAGAAGTTACAGGTCTGTGAGAGCCAGAAATCTTGATTGCTTGTTTCTGACCAAATACTTATTTTCCACCATAATATGCAAATAAAATGAAAAAAAACAGACAATGTGATTTTCTGGATTTTTTTTTCTCAGTTTGTCTCCCATAGTTGAGGTCTACCTATGATGTAAATTACAGACGCCTCTCATCTTTTTAAGTGGTGGAACTTGCACTATTGCTGACTGACTAAATACTTTTTTTCCCCACTGTAGCACAGCCCCACAAGGTATAAAGCACAGCATGGTATATAGCCCAGCACCACATGGTATATAGCCCAGCATGGTATATAACCCAGCACCACATGGTATATAGCCCAGCACCACATGGTATGCAGCCCAGCACACTACATGGTATATAGCCCAGCATAGTATATAGCCCAGTATGGTATATAGCCCAGCACACCACATGGTATATAGCCCAGCATGGTATATCGCCCAGCATGGTATATAGCCCAGCATGGTATATAGCCCAGCACACCACATGGTATATAGCCAAGCACACCACATGGTATAAAGCTCAGCATGGTGTATAGCCCAGCATGGTATATAGCCCAGCACACCACATGGTATATAGCCCAGCATGGTATATAGCCCAGCACACCACATGGTTTATAGCCCAGCACACCACATGGTATATAGCCCAGCATGGTATATAGCCAACCCCCGAATGGCCCCACAGTCCAGTATTCACACTGATATGTTTGGGGAAAAAAAACACTTCTCACCTTCTCCTCGTGCCCGCGCTGCTCCCGGCTGTCTCATGCTCTGCCTGGTACACAGTGAGTGCGTGATGACATCATCGCACACCCGCTATGTCAGAGGCAGAGCGGGGAGTGATGAGATAGGAAGTGTCAGCTGACGCGCTCTCCTCCATCATTGCTTTGAACAGTACCAGCATCTATGATGCCGGTATAGTTCAATGCAGCGGCGGGGGGAGTCGGCGCTTGGGGCAGGCGGGCTCCCATGCCTCACAGGGGTCCCATAGCGGCTGCGTGATGTGCCACTAGCTGTGGGCCCCTGGGGGGAGCAGGGGCCCTAGGCAGCTGCGTAGTCTGCCTGCCCCTAATACCGGCCCTGCATATATGTGTTACCATTCTTTAGAGAACTGCATTATATTATGTTGTGTTCCTTTAGTATCATACTGTATATAATAAATGTGATGTGTACTAATGTTCATGTACAATTTAGGGAAAGTAAGGTGCTTTCCCTTGGGACATTAGAGGAGGGCACCTTAGTATATAGTTCTTATAACAAGGGTAGTTGTAGTTCCTTTGTGGGCCACTAGATGGGGGCATACTAGTGTGCACTGTAGGTATAGTTTATAGTATGCTTACAGAGGGTTAAGTAGGAGGGGCTTCTGGGTGGTAAGACAGGAGTTTGTAGGAAGTTAGTTCAGACAGGGCTAGGGTGCCTAAAGTGTCCACATGGGCTATAGGCCCGGACAGCTTGGCAGCCACGTAACGTTAAATCACTGCAGCCCACATTACCCACGGCCACTGTGCTTCATAGCAGTGGGTCATAACAGGGAAGAAAAGATGTGGCGATTAATCGCCTGGGCGGATGCCTTTAGGGCAGGAGATGGTTGGACTGAGGAGATGAAGGAAGTTGGAGCTTCGACGAGAATGGTACAGATGGGCTGGATGGTTTACCAGAGGCAACCAAACCTGGTGACTGATGATTTCGAGTCTGGGGTGAAACAGGCATGAGAAATTGTCATCATGGCGAGGTTAGGCCAGGAAGGAATTGGGGAGCTGTCTAGGACAGTCTGGTCTGGGCGTGTACTGCACAGAAGAGACAGCAACGCAGGGAAAGATGAGGGAACAAGTGAATTCCATGATGTACCAACTGTGGATGTGACATGTGAAATATTAAGAAAAGAGAATGTTAAAGTTTTCTTGGACTGTGTCTCCATTGCTGGGGATCGCCTGACAGAGGGACCGTCCTTGCCTGGGAAGCGCCCGGGGGAAGTTGGATTTGGAGATGCAGGTATGCTGAAGAGAAGAATACAGTTTTCTGTAGGGGAAGGATTGGACATAGAGGTTTCAGCAATTCAGGTCCCGACTACAGTCCTGTCCTCTCCTTATACACTTACGTGGTCCTCCATAAAATAATGAGGTATGATTATGAGCAGAAAAACACCTTCTTACTTTCTTACTCATACAGTTGTGGCCAAAAGTATTGACACCCCTGCAATTCTGTCAGATAATACTCAGTTTCTTCCTGAAAATGATTGCGCACGGTAGACACAGGAACATTCAGGTCTTTGGAGATGGACTTGTAGCCTTGAGATTGCTCATGCTTCCTCACAATTTGGTTTCTCAAGTCCTCAGACAGTTCTTTGGTCTTCTTTCTTTTCTCCATGCTCAATGTGGTACACACAAGGACACAGGACAGAGGTTGAGTCAACTTTAATCCATGTCAACTGGCTGCAAGTGTGATTTAGTTATTGCCAACACCTGTTAGGTGCCACAGGTAAGTTACAGGTGCTGTTAATTACACAAATTAGAGAAGCATCACATGATTTTTCGAACAGTGACAATACTTTTGTCCACCCTCTTTTTTATGTTTGGTGTGGAATTATATCCAATTTGGCTTTAGGACAATTCTTTTTGTGTTTTTTCATTTAAGACAAATTAAATGAAGATAATAATACCAAAGAATTTGTGTTTGCAATCATTTTCAGGAAGAAACTGAGTATTACCTGACAGAATTGCAGGGGTGTCAATACTTTGGCCACAACTGTATATAAATGCATTAGATGGTTCTCTCTTTTTATTGGCGACCTTCAGGCAAACTTAGGCGGATATGTGTGAGCGTCACAATGTACATCTATAGCGGACACCCTGCTGCATCAGTCACGATCAGTGTTGGCACCAGTCATGGCCATTTAACCCCTTAGATGCTAATGTCAACAGTGACTATTGCATCTAGGTGTTTAACAGAGTGTGTGGCTTCTCTCTCTTTTCCCCATTGGCACCCTGACACCTTGATTGTGTGGTCCTGATAGTTGTCATGGCAATTCAACCTAATTAATGGTGTTGTAGTCTGCCAGCTGTAGTGACCTGTTTAGAAGTCAGCAACATTTTGATGGTAAAAATAACATTTTACTTGTCTGTCTTGCCACTTTGCATTAATTCCTGAAGGGCTAATAAACTACCTGACAGCAGCTTTGAATAGGTGGCGGAGTGCTGTTTTCTAAAATGGTATAACTTTTCGGACAACAGCGACATCGTTTTTGACACCAGCGGCATCGTTGTTGCTATATGAAGCATCTTTGCCTCTGCAGCACAGGAGGAGCACATTAGCAAGAAAGCCGACCATGATCGGTAACTAACAGTGCGCTCCAGCCATGAGGCAGCTTGAGAACAGCCTTTACAAACTCTATCCAAAAGAGCTTGTGAGTGCTGCTCTCCTTGCTTAGGAGACCGGCCGCCGCTGATAGACTGCACAGGTGTCTGACAACCTAGGAAAGAGCAATAAATTATAACATTAAAAATCCCACATTTCTTAAGAACATAGACGATTTTTAATAAGTTATTTGCAAAGTTGCTTGTTTTTCCACTGAGCAATGTGCACCATTTATGAAGGTCGGTTATAACCTTTTAAAGTTTTTACAGGACACTTACACATGTCACACTTGCCAGTTTTTTTGTGTATAAGGCCAACAGGGATATTCCATCCAGCGCTGCGTCCAACAGCCGTGTGACAAGTTGTCTTGCCTTCCAGATTATTCCACGAGATGCTTGTATCACTTGCCTTTATGACAGCAACAGCGTAATATGAGCCTTTGGAGAGAGGAAAAGGTCAATTATTTATTTTCATTACTTGAAATTTATTATATAGAAAAACAACAATCCTAAAGAATGTCGTTCTGTCACATAACATAAGAGCAGAACTTAGCAAAGAATCATCAAGATGCTAAAGTGGGGGAGTGTCCTTTTAACACTATTTTGGTATTTTATTAAAAACAAAAGGACCAGTGCAATGCAATGTAGGAAGGAAGTAAAAATGGTAGATAGATAAAGAGATGATAGAGATATAGATGGAAGGATAGATATTTATTATTGTCTGTACCTGGTGTTGTTGATCCTTTTTTTCTGCATTCAGTAGCTGCAAGGATATACAACAGAAAAAGCAATACTTAGCAATGAAGTACTAAATGATGATAATACACAGTTCTGGGATGTATTAAGAGAAGCATAGATTCTAGATTATGTGAAGTAATTATCCCCCTCTACTCCTCCTTGGTCAGGCCTCATCTGGAATACTGTGGCACATTTTAAAAAAGACATTGAAAGACTGAAGCAAATTCAGAGAAGAGCTACTAGGATGGTGAGAAGACTGCAAAGTATGTCCTACGAGGAACGGTTAAAGGATCTGAGAATGTTTAGCTTGCTAAAAAGAAGACTAAGAGGAGACTTAATAGCTGTCTACAAATAGCTGAAGGGATGTCACAGTGTAGAGGGATCATCCTTATTCTCATTTGCACATTGAAAGACGAGAAGCAATGGTATGAAGCTAAAAGGGAGAAGATACAGATTAGATATTAGAAAAAAACTTTTTGACAGTGAGGGTGATCAAGGAGTGGAACAGGCTGCCATGAGAGGTGGTGAGTTCTCCTTCAATGGAAGTCTTCAAACAGAGGCTGGACAGATATCAGTCCGAGATGGTTTAGTGACTTCTGCATTGAGCAGGGAGTTGGACACTGACCTTGGAGGACTCTTCCAACTCTAACATTCTATCATTCTATGATATACAGAATGGATGATTCTCTATGGGTGAATCCACACGTAATGGTCATAAATAGCATTTTTTTTCCAGCAACTTTCACAAAATTACAGTAAAAACAGATTTTTTTTGACTGACACATGAACATACAGTGGGGAAAAAAAGTATTTAGTCAGTCAGCAATAGTGCAAGTTCCACCACTTAAAAAGATGAGAGGCGTCTGTAATTTACATCATAGGTAGACCTCAACTATGGGAGACAAACTGAGAAAAAAAAATCCAGAAAATCACATTGTCTGCTTTTTTTTTCATTTTATTTGCATATTATGGTGGAAAATAAGTATTTGGTCAGAAACAAGCAATCAAGATTTCTGGCTCTCACAGACCTGTAACTTCTTCTTTAAGAGTCTCCTCTTTCCTCCACTCATTACCTGTAGTAATGGCACCTGTTTAAACTTGTTATCAGTATAAAAAGACACCTGTGCACACTCTCAAACAGTCTGACTCCAAACTCCACTATGGTGAAGACCAAAGAGCTGTCAAAGGACACCAGAAACAAAATTGTAGCCCTGCACCAGGCTGGGAAGACTGAATCTGCAATAGCCAACCAGCTTGGAGTGAAGAAATCAACTGTGGGAGCAATAATTAGAAAATGGAAGACATACAAGACCACTGATAATCTCCCTCGATCTGGTGCTCCACGCAAAATCCCACCCCGTGGGGTCAGAATGATCACAAGAACGGTGAGCAAAAATCCCAGAACCACGCGGGGGGACCTAGTGAATGAACTGCAGAGAGCTGGGACCAATGTAACAAGGCCTACCATAAGTAACACACTATGCCACCATGGACTCAGATCCTGCAGTGCCAGACGTGTCCCACTGCTTAAGCCTGTACATGTCCGGGCCCGTCTGAAGTTTGCTAGAGAGCATTTGGATGATCCAGAGGAGTTTTGGGAGAATGTCCTATGGTCTGATGAAACCAAACTGGAACTGTTTGGTAGAAACACAACTTGTCGTGTTTGGAGGAAAAAGAATACTGAGTTGCATCCATCAAACACCATACCTACTGTAAAGCATGGTGGTGGAAACATCATGCTTTGGGGCTGTTTCTCTGCAAAGGGGCCAGGACGACTGATCCGGGTACATGAAAGAATGAATGGGGCCATGTATCGTGAGATTTTGAGTGCAAACCTCCTTCCATCAGCAAGGGCATTGAAGATGAAACGTGGCTGGGTCTTTCAACATGACAATGATCCAAAGCACACCGCCAGGGCAACGAAGGAGTGGCTTCGTAAGAAGCATTTCAAGGTCCTGGAGTGGCCTAGCCAGTCTCCAGATCTCAACCCTATAGAAAACCTTTGGAGGGAGTTGAAAGTCCGTGTTGCCAAGCGAAAAGCCAAAAACATCACTGCTCTAGAGGAGATCTGCATGGAGGAATGGGCCAACATACCAACAACAGTGTGTGGCAACCTTGTGAAGACTTACAGAAAACGTTTGACCTCTGTCATTGCCAACAAAGGATATATCACAAAGTATTGAGATGAAATTTTGTTTCTGACCAAATACTTATTTTCCACCATAATATGCAAATAAAATGAAAAAAAAACAGACAATGTGATTTTCTGGATTTTTTTTTCTCAGTTTGTCTCCCATAGTTGAGGTCTACCTATGATGTAAATTACAGACGCCTCTCATCTTTTTAAGTGGTGGAACTTGCACTATTGCTGACTGACTAAATACTTTTTTTCCCCACTGTACCCCATCACATAGAGTAGGTCCTTGACACCTGTGATTTCTTAGTGTGGGGGAAAAAACTACATTCAGTGCCAGAACTGCTTATGAAAATCCTACACTTATAGAAATAAATGCAAACACATGGGCCATGCACACAGTGAACAAGTCTGGAGGATGATGTGTTTGTATTTAATTGATTTCCTGTTTTTACAAGATTAGGAAGGTTTCCACCCCCACCTTGTGGGCCATGCACATGAAAGCTGTTCTCTGCAGTGTGTCCACATCGGACATTATCTGTCTGAATCATATTCATATAGGTACTAAACACATGATCAGGTTTTTAAATACATCAGTTAGGGACGTATCAACCAAATACCCTGTTTTTCATCATCTTTTTACTAGCACTTGCTGTTTACTGTTACTTTTTTTCAACGGTGTATTTTTTACACGTTTTGTTGTGTTTTTCTGTGTTTCAGTCATTACATGTTGTGCGGATATTAAAAAGGACCTGACCCCAGGTCAAAAGTGAAACGTTCTTGCTTTTATTTATTCCTGCTTCTCCCCTGTATCTACAGAGCTATTATCAGCATAAGCCAAGTCTATTTGCACTTTTGTGTCAGTTTTGTGGATATTTTCAGAACAGTTGAGGTGTATTATTATATTTTTCAATAAAGACAATTTTGTTTTGTTTTTCTGTAATGCTTACCGTCATATATCTCTCCCATCGCCGGAACAAGTCCGCATGCCCCTGCTGTATACAGGTATCCTCCATCAAGTGAAGCTGCATCAGCATCACCTTTCTGAAAAAATAAAACACTTCGTGTGTCCAGTTTTAAAAACACCAATGTCAATTTTTACATGTAAGGCTACTTTCACATGTTGCGTTTGCAGCAGGTCGGCCCACCGTCAAAAGGACGCATGTGCCGGCAAAAGCATGCCTGCACACGGCCTGCGTACCCAATGCTAAAGATAGGGTACACAGGTCGCATGCAGCGTCATGCGCCCATAGGCGGAGCTGACCGGAGGAGGCACGGCAGGGGGCGGAGTTTCACGCTGAGCGTACGCTGCGCCTCCTAATGCAAGTGTAAAAGAAGCCTAAGTGCTCTTCAAAATAAAAAAACATAGTAACACCAGTTTAAGTCATATAAAGTGTAAATTCTGTCTTCATTTAACCACATAAAGGGTATCCGTCAGCAGAGATCACCGTCGAATCTTTTTATATAATGAATTGATATGCATGCTGTAGATCAAAAACTTCTTTCACTCCAGCTCTATTTCCTGCCCAGCGCCGCCATCTCCTATTTGACTAAGAGCCTTTATGCTATGTGACCTCAGGCAAAAGAGCCATCAGACAAGCAGGAGAAAGTGGCGCATGGGCGGGGAATAGAGCTGGAGTGACAAAGGATTCAGATCTACAGTAGTGATTTGCATGTCAATTCATATACTGATTTCTCAAGAAAGGAGGAACAGGCTGGCCATGTAAAGGTATTGATGAACTTGTCTTCTATATAAATAGTTTGGGATGTGAAATCCTGCTGACATTCCCTTTAATGATGAGGCAATTATTCATTTTTACCCTTACATTTTCCTCTCTTTTTCCAAGAACTATAACTTTTTTCTTCTTTCATTGTCTTGTTTTTTTACAGTCCAAGTTGTAGATTTGATAGACACCAATCACTTTACCATTCAATGTACCGAAGTGAAAATGAGAAATAAATTCCAAGTGAGGTGAAATGATGAGAAAATGCAATCCGGCCATTATTTTTGAAGTCTTGTTTTTGCAACATTCATTGTGTTATAATAATAACAACCTCTCAAAATGATTCTCCAGATCAGAACAATTACGGTGAAAGTTCCGAAAACTGTGAGCTTTGAAAATAAATTTTTTGTTCACGTCGGCATTTTCTGAGACACAAGTTTTTTTTTAATTATTTTTCTGCTGATGGGCTATAAGACAACTTGTTTTTTTTACTCTTCGAGCTGCATTAATTAATGGTAACATTTTAAGGTATAGATAACGTTTGATTGCTTTTTATTGCATATTATGGGAGGTGCATTGACCAAAAACTATCAACTTCAGATCTTCAATTTTTTTTTTCATTCTAATGTTTAATGCTCAGGTTAAACAAGTTTCTATTCTTATATATCATTTTTTTTCAAATGCAGCAACATCAAATATGATTATTCATTTGTTAATTTAGACAGGTTGGGTGGGTGGCAGTTGATGCCTGGGTAGAATCACTGGGTTTAAATGGCGCTGTCAAAAATTGATAACAGTAAGGAGCTAATGTTAGCATACTGTTACTATTAGAGGCAAGTAGTGTCGGCGTAATACAGCTGACATCTGCCCAAGTCAAGCAGACTCAGCTACTGAGCCTGCTCCACACATTCTGACCTGCTACATAATGAATATACTGTATCTGTTACTGGGAGTTAGGAGGTCTGATTATGGTCATTCCTATATACTGTAGAAACAGATATTAACTGTTTACTGTAGTCTGCTACTAAGTGAAATATCAGCTTTTAATAAGCCTTTGACCTTGCTCCCATCTCTCCGCTACCAACCTGCCTTATTAGGTTAAATTGGGCAGTAGCTACTTTGCAGACACAACCCAAAGGACCTTGCAAATCTTTATGCCTTGGTTTAGAGACGGCTCCAGGTTTTTGTAGGCCCCACGTGAAAGAGTCTCAGTGGGTTCCTTTAAGACATACCATGATTCATGATGCACAAATACAGCAGAGAAATATAGATACAGTACAATGCCAAAGATTTGACTTCTTGCATTGCATGAGTGATATCTATTGTAAATTCTACAATACATATACTATAGAATAATGCATGCAATAGTCCTCCATATACTATAATACACCCCCCATATTCCTCCATATAGCATAATGCACCTCCATATATAATGCAAAGCCCATAGTCCTCCATGTTAGTATAATACACAGCCCATATCCTTCAAATAAAAAAAATGTATGGCCCATGGACCTTCATAAAATATAATGCACTTCCATATATAATGCATAGCCCAAAGTCATCCATGCAGTAATTTGCACAGGCCATATTCCTCCATATAGTATAATGCACCTCCATATATAATGTACAGCCCATAGTCATCCATGTACTATAATGCACAACCTATAGACATAAATGTAGTATAATGCACAGCCCATAGTCCTTCATATAGTTTATTGCACAGCCCATATTCCTCCATATAGTATAATGCACCTCCATATATAATGCACAGTCCATAGTCATCCATGTAGTATAATGCACAGTCCATAGTCCTCCATGTACTATAATGCACAGCCCATAGTCCTCCATGTAGTATAATGCACAGCCCAAAGTCATCCATATAGTATAATGCACCCCTATAATCATCCATATAGTATAAAGCAGCCCTATAGTCATCCATATAGTATAATGGACAGCCCATAGTCCTCCATGTAGTATAATGCATAGCCTATAGTCAAACATGTAGTATAATGCACAGCCCATAGTCATACATATAGTATATTGCACCCCTATAGCCATCCATGTAGTATAATGCACAGAATATTGTCATACATGTAGTAATATGGCCACCGTGTACTCACTGATTTAAAAAAAAAATAACCTCCTCTCCGCTCTTCTGCCACACAGCTCCTCTACTGAAGTCGGCAGCTGACTTAAGCATGCAAGCGAAGGGAGCATATGACGTTACTGCCATGTGCCCCGGGCATGTGTACGCCGACGTCAGCTGCTGACCTCCGATTGGCTGGCAGCATGTACTGCCGCTCACTGACCCGATGAATCTATGTGCAGCAATACACTTCAGCTGACCGAGGAAAATGTAATACACGTAGTTGATTTCGCACAAGTGGATGTCATCTGTTTTCCACCCATCTGCAGTTGCTCCAGCACCACGTATCGGCTTTCCTAATCCACCGAATCACTTTGTGTTCCAGAGGTCACTTTTCTCAATTCAAGTCTATGGGACTCAGAACATACTACAGAGCTTGGTTCTGAATTTCCATAGATTTGCATTGAGAAGATTTAAAAAACAGACATTCAGTTCCTATAGAAACTGCTGTGTGATTTGGCAGGTCACAACTACAGTCACATGGTACCAGAGTGGGGCTAAAAATGCATGAAGACGGTTACTGGTGAGTATGTAGCTACATGCATTACACTCATATATGTGATCCCTAACTAAGGAAAGGAAGAAAACAAGAAAAAGTTGGGATAATGCTTTATGCTCCTATGCAGCATATAAATGTGGACCGAAAAAAAAACAGTGTCGATTGTAAACTAGTTATAAAAGTACAATTTTCAGTAGTTTATTTTATATATTATTTACAATACTATCCTTGTTTATTATGACAATCAAGAGATAAAGCAAAATCAGCCATTATGGCTTACTTACCGAAATCTTTGTAATACATTCCTCTGCTGAGGAAGCCTCCACACACTCAATGGCTCCTTCACTTGCTATGGTCCAGGTGTCACATTTTGACTTCTCCTCTTTGCTTTGTGTGCACCAGCGGACCTTGTCTTGTGGTGGTTCTTCTAACTCTGCAATGTATAGCAAGAGACACAACTAGCTATAAAACTAGTGATGAAACTCAAAAGACAATCTGGACATTGGAGTTTAAAGGTGAAGTACTCGAAATAGTCAAAAAGCAAAGTCCAACAAGAAATAGAAGATAAATCTCCTAATTTAATCTCTCCAGATCCAGTTTAAGAAGGCAAGACCTCTAGGCTCGGTGTACATACAATACTTAAAGTAGTATTCCCATCTACAAGATCCTATCCCAATATGTAGTAGGTGTAATAATAATAATACTAGCAAATTATTAGCAAATATCTCCAATTAGAAATATAGTATAGTTTTTCTTATTCGCTATGTCGCATACCCCATGTGCAGGCATTGCAGGACCTTACGTATCCATGATTACGACCACTAGCAGCTGGCTGTCAATATATCAGTGGTCATAACCATGGATACCTAAGGTCCTGCAATGCCTGCACATGAGGAAAGAGACATAGTAAATCAGAAAAACTATGCTACATTTCTAATTGGAGGTGTTTACTAATATTATTATTATTACACCTACTACATATTGGGATAGGATCTTGGAGAATGTTGCATATTTATGTAAAGGAGATCTGTCAGTTCTGGGTGTTTACCTACCGTTATTTACAATATATATATATATATATATATATATATATATATATATATATATTCCGGTTTCTGGACGTGCTCTTAGCATTGATCACATATAATTCATACCTTTTTCCAATGCTTTAAAGGCATTGGTGAGCCGTGCTCCCAAGTATAAGGGGGCATCAACTTGGCTTGGCAGGACCCGGAGGCTCTTTGCGGAGTCTTTGAACAATAGGTCTTTCCCGTAAGAGGAACTAAACAGTTTGCAGTTTTGTTTGCTCTAAAAGTAGTGAAAGATAAAATATAAAACGTATAATTACAAAATATAGACAAAATGGAAGTAGAAGTCCAAAAATAGTGCAAATCATAGGACATTAATGGCCCATGTGACGACGTTTCAATTCATAGTGTGATCTTTTCTCAAGCAGTAATACAAGTGTACAAGTCATATAATTTAAAGGTATAACAATTTTACACAAAAAATAATCATCCTGTGTGATCAGTATAACATCTACAGCATATAAATGTGAATAATCACACATAGTCCATCATATATATATCCCATGCACATTTTGGATAGCAAACACTCAAAAAAAAAAAAAGCAGTGACCAGATTTTTGCTGCCTTACCTGGGGCACAGACATTAATTCCAGCTATATGCCACTTACTTGGCTTCTTGATGTAGTTTTCAGAATATCACTGTTTCTCAATGATGAGCTCACTCTAAGGGCACGTTCACATGACCTCATTTTCGGCCTGAGTGCTGTGCACGGAAAAAACAGACAGCACTCGACCCAATGTCATACAATGCGGCAGTGCAGACGAGCACTGACCAAATATGAGTGTGAAAAAAATAATCGCACCATGCACTAGTTTCTTCCATAAATTGGATAAGGTTCATCCATTCAAGTCTATGGGTGTGCAAAAAAAAAAAATTGGATGTCGTAAGGAGCCACAGTACAGCATTCCTGCCCCGACTTTATGCTGCTTTTTCTCTGTAAGCTACAGACATCGTGCTACTCAATACGATTTGATGAATAGAAAATCAACATTACATGGAGATTCCTACTAACCAAAACTATATGTCCTTTAAATCTATTGTAAACCCCGCATATATGGAGATGCATGACTTTAGATGTTAAAGAAAAAAGTCTTCACATTTGAATGATGTCATGATGTATGATTTCTGTTGCCCATCTGTTAGTAAATGCCTACCATGTTAAAAATGTTTTTGTTCAATATGTTTGTTTTTTTATATCGGCTCTGTCACCCATTGGCTCCTATGTCAAAACTATGTATGCATTTAATGAACATGGTTGTCTTACTGAATGGCTGTGGCAGGATCGGGGGCGTAACTACCACGGTCGCAGCTGTGACGGGGCCCGGAGTGCACTTTGAAGGTGAGCTGTGTAGTGGGCGTGTCAGGGGAGTGGCAGCCTCTGGGAGCTGCAGACGCTCATTGACTGTGCAGCTCCATGCTTTGATTGGCTGCCAGGCTGTAATAGGCCTGACGCGATGGCTGTTCTGTGCGTGCAGGACCTGTGATGAGGTCACAGGAGGGGAGGAGTCAAGCGTCACATGATCAGGGGCCTCAGTGTATGGCGCAGGACCCTGCTGTGCTGATTGTCATGGTGCTGGATGAGGGTAAATTTATGTGTGGGGTCAGGAGGGGTTTACAGGGTAGATGTAGCAGAGCTGTGTGTGTACAAGGTGTACGGAGCAGAGGTGTGTGTTTAAGGTGTACGGAGCAGAGCCGTGTGTGTACAAGGTGTATGGAGCAGAGCCGTGTGTGTACGAAGTGTATGGAGCGCAGCCGTGTGTGTACGATGTGTACAGAGCGGAGATGTTTGTGTATTTTGGCATGGGGGGGCCCATTTGAAAGTTTGCACCGGGGCCCATAACTTTGCAGTTACGCCACTGGGCAGGATCTATAGTTACCCAGGGGCTACCATTTTAAAGGGAATAGTTCAGCAGGTTTTTGTAATCCGAGAGCAGAATGATGTAGGGGCAGAGATCCTGATTCAAGCGATGTGTCACTTCCTAGGCTGTATTTTGCCATTTCAATAAAATCAGGATGAAATTATCACTAAAGCACTAGATGTCTCATACCCCCTAGTCCCACTACACCCCAATCACTGCTTTCTGTCAATATACAGTCTACATAGAAAGCACAGCTCAGCACTCCAAGCTCTGCAGCAAAGAAAACTGTGATTCTATCATAACTGTTGCACCCAAAAAACTGATGAATCAATGGAATAAAGGTCTCTGTCCCTAAATCACGCTGTTGTCAGATTACATAGCAACAAACTACTGACCCCATATATGTTAAACTTATATGTTTAACATACACGTTTTCTGCTGGATTGTCGTGACGATAATGGATGCTATGGATGACGATGATAGTTGTGTAACATATAGACTCAAATGTTAAAAAAATGGATATGTGACCATATAAAACACTGAATGAATGGTGCAATATTGTACTGCATTGTTATAATGTCAAGTGATATAATTTAGCAAAATTCCAGAAAAGGAGGGTACATTTTTATGGCGGTATGGTCCTAAGAAAGATTTTTATGTTACAACATTTTAATGACATGCACACTTCCGAGAGGGTTCTTCACTTTTTGACCACTGTGGAGTTCATTTCACACCAACAATCACTGAAAGATACGGTATTGTTCTTGTCCATAGATTCAGTTTGGAATCTGCTTTCTCCATAGTTCTGACTCCTGCAGTAAGAAGACATGAAGCACAAGATATTCTCGGGTACAAGTATTCTGTTACCTGAGCCTGTTGGAGAAAGTCAGTAATGAGCTTAATCTTGTCTTCATCTTGAATGGCCACCACTGCATGAGCGGGAACTCTTCCCCAATAACATGTGGCATACTCGCTGATTGGTCTCCTTGTGTTGTCTATGCACAGCAGCTCATAATCCTTATGGTATTCCTCTGGAAGACAATGAGGAGGTTGTTGGATTACTTAAATACAAATATTTTTAGAATTTTTGTTTTATTTTAAACACAGGAAACATCACACAAAACAGAAATGATGTATACACCTGATGAAGGCCTACAAGGCCGAAACATGTTGTGTTTTTAATATTTTTATTGTCTATTAGTCTTTTCTTAAGTTTTTTTATTCGCTGCACATAGCCAATAAAATATGGCCTGATCCAACATCTGAGATACATGGTCTTTTGGCTATACAACCCTCTTTTTCAAAATCGGGTTAAAGATCCTCTGAAGAAGCGCCCTGAAACATCTTCATTTACAAAATAGTAATGATAACGCCCTGCAGTACCAAAGCACCTAGATGTTTCGCCTTGCCATAGGATCTGCTCCATCAAATTGACGTCTACCGAGGTTGGGTACTTTTAACCTTTTGGTACTAAGTATATGCAAACATAATGATATGACATCATAAAAGCATTCAGTTACCTTGTATAATGTGCTTCACAAAAGCCACGTCTCCCTTGTCATCTTTCAAACACCTGCATGAGGAATAATACATACATGAAGTATATAGTCATTGCTACACATCATATATTATTTTCATGAGAAACCAATTTGAACACCATGACCCCTGATTCTTCATTTGCATCCCTTTCCTATTTTGTCTTGTGGTATTAGTTGTCATTCTTGGCACCAAATTCATCAAAATGGGCACATGCCAAGTCAAAAAAAAACTAAATTCCTGTCTTCATTTGGCTTGTGACTACAAAAGTTGCAAACATTGTGGCAAAGTTGAGCATACTCCAAAATACACCAGGGTGAGGATGGGACTGAAGTGAACTTGCATCAAATTTTGGGACTTTTTAAAAAAAATCTCAGTTGATGAATCAGGCGAAAATGTATGGAACCCTTAAACTCTGGCCCCGAATCAGAAAACAAACATTAAAACAGATATAAAGTAGACTTCAGCATTCGAAAACAATCACAGCGCGATGTGAATGGCTGCGAGAATCGGAACGCACGCACCCATACAAGTCTATAGGTGCCTGTGAAACATGGAACTGCACTTGGATGTCACCAGAGTGCAGTGCGATTCTAGTTGGTCATTAGTATTTTACTAATTAAGACAATATACAGTTTCACTTTAAGCATTATTCAATGCATGCACCTACACTGAAAGTCCATAGGTTCAGGAATGTAATGTATCTCTTTAAATGAAAATATCCCATTAGAGGAGAAAAGACCATAAAGCATCTATTATAGGTAAGGGAATTGTCTTTGGACTCACCTGCAGGCACCGGCATATCCATAATAGGGCTCATTTTCAGACGACGTGCACTTCTTGTCCTTTCCTTGACCAATACACTGTCTACACAGTTTTTCTTCTTTAGCACCTGGGGCACAACTGGCTGAGAAGAAGCTTGAAAAAGCTATAAAAATGGTTAAAAATAAGAATATGTACAATAGTATTGCTTCTGAAATGTACAACAATTGACACAACATACTGTGATTTCATGATGCTGTATCTGTCATTTTACATAAAAGTACAGTATATGTAAACCTATGAAGCTTAGTTGGAGTAGTTGTTCCTTTAGAACAACTGTTGTCTACTAGCCCTATCAGGACATTTGGATTTTATGATTAACCACACATCTTTTCCTATTTAAAGTCACTGATCTAACCTGAAATATAAGAAATACACGTTAGATTATACTCACCCAGGGGCGGTCCTGGGTTCGGTCCGATGGGTGTTGCCGTCCAGCTCCTCCCATGTTCATACGATGATGTCCTCTTCTTTCCTTCATGTCGTGGCTCTGGCGCAGGAGCACTGCTCTGCCCAGTTGAGGGGAGAGCAGAATACCGCAGTGCGCAGGCGTTGGATCTCTCCCGGCGCCTACGCACTGCAGGACTCTGCTCTCCCCTCAACAGGGCAGAGCAGTGCTCCTGCGCCGGAGCCACGACATGAAGGAAAGAAGAGGACATCATCGTATGAACATGGGAGGAGCTGGACGGCAACACCCATCGGACCGGACCGGACGCCGGGGTGAGTAAAATCTAAGGGCCCCGTCACACATAGCGACTCACCAGCGATCCCCACAACTATATCAACGTGTCAGGATCGCTGGTGAGTCGCTACATGATCGCTGGTGAGCTGTCAAACAGACAGCTTCACCTGCGATTAGCACCAGCGACGCCGAGCGCACGGCGTCGCTATGTACTTTAGTTACCAGCGCGCTGATGCAGGGAGCTGGTATCTAAGGTACACATCGGGTTTCTAAGGGGCGTGCGTCACTTGGAAACCCGATGTGTACCTTGGTTACCAGCTCCCTGCATCAGCGCGCTGGTAACTAAGGCACACATCGGGTTTCTAAGCACCGCCCGGTGCTTAGAAACCCTGCATTTACCTTAGTTACCAGCGCGCTGATCACTGGTCTCCCGCCTGTCACACACAGCGATGCGTGCTGGCCAGCGGGAGACCAGCGATCAAAAAAATGTCCTGGCCATTTCAGGACGATCAGCGATACCCGGCAGGGGGCCGGTCGCTGGTCAGTGTCACACACAGCGATATCGCTGGTGAGATTGCTGATGCGTCACAAAACTTGTGACTCACCCCCGTCCCCAGCGATGTCGCTGGTGAGATCTGCCTGTGTGGCAGCTCACTAGCGACCACTTAGCCATGCACCAGCGATCCTGACCGCGTCATATCGCTGGTCGGGATCGCTGGTACATCGCTAAGTGTGACAGTACCTTATGTCAGCTAGCAGTTAGATTATCTGATGAGGCCTGATTGTATGGCAGTGTTTCTTAACCAACATTGAAAAAAAAATAATCCTGAAAATTATGAGCCTGTAACATCAACCTCAGCGGGCCAAATATTTGAGCATGATCTAAGATGCTATCCTGAAGTTTCTTAATAATAATAACAACAACCATATAATAATAATAGTATCAATGTAGGTTTTTGTGACTGGACCAGGGAAAGGTAGTGGATGTTCTTTATAATAATCTACACCTAGGCCTGCAAGAATGACGAGGGAGCATTCCATATCTCTGGAGGATAGAAGGTTTAATCATCATTGCAAATGGCAAGTCTTTACCGTAAGAGCAGAGGCATGAAGTTCTTTGCCATGAGATGTTGTAATGGTCAATGCACTGTGAGGTAGCGCTGTCATGTAAGTAAGGGGTTCTCGCTTGCAGCGATCGAAAAACACATCCGGCACAGGATTTTCCAACAAATCATAGTCTATGAGGTTTATTCATCCTTCATAAACATCCAGCAGCAATACACACCGCATTACAGGAGAGCGTCCATTATACAGGCTATTTAGCCCCAGGGTTATCTCACCCACGTCAGGGTTCCCATATGGCTGTTTCTCCAGGCTGCAGAAGTCCACTCACTCCTCAGGGACTCTCAGATACTGGCCGCCATTATACACACAGCCGCTCCACAGGCTGCTGTTAGTGAGGAGATCCTTCTCCTCAGGGGACCTTCCAAACTGGACCAATCAGGTCCCAGCATTCACTCCATGTGACCTAACCTGGCCACATTATATGGTCCATAGCCACGCCCACCGGGTCACATGACTATGACCTCACCACAGGTCCTTCACACAGACATATATACTTTACAATAGCATTCATAAACATACATATGTCTCTATCTCAAGGTCACCCACCTTGAGATACCTAATGGCTCTTCAACCACTCACACTCTTGGGACATCCACACAGCGCCCCCTCGTGGACACAGTGGTCATTACACCACATACCTCCCCCCTATGTTCAAACTTGTGGGGTTGAACACACAACATCACACCAGGGTCTCGAGACCGGGCACGTATTGCACCTTGCCCCACAGGTCGAGAGAACTGTCTCCATTTGTCATACGGCCTCATCTCTACATTAGGCCTCCCCCGCCCCCAGCGGTCATAATACCGGTCATTGTCTTTGACCCTCCAGTCACGGTCTGTCTGCATCATCAGACACTGTTTAGTCACCACACTGTTACAGTGCCCCTTGTCACCTGATCTTTCTCTCATTGACCGTCTCTCTTGGTTGGTGCGGTCATAAGTCTTAGTCGATCCTGCTGTCTGGCACGAGTCTGACTCAGTCAACGTCTCACAGGAACTACAGCCCTTCAACCTCGTACGGTCTGTCGAATTGCCACTCGCTGACATTCTTCGGCCATCTGCCATGTCACTTCTTGGCGGTACCCCTGGGGTCCTTACATCTTGGTATGAAGGCGGCCGCCACCTGGTATTCCGCACTTCTTTATTAATCCGCTGGCGGTCCAGCTTCAACTGTTCAATCTCTTGCAGGTACCCCACTCTATACTCCAAGAGCAATTGAAAGTTCCTCAGGCTTTCCATGGAGCCAACCACCATCATGGGAATCCTTCCCACTTCACCAGACACCTGGTCTTCGTCATCAGGAGGGATCCTCACCCTCACCACACCGGAGACATTCACAAGGTCCTGCATCACCTTCCCGGACCTTCCAATGATTCTCCCAATCAGAGCTTTGGGTACCGGAACCACATCTTTCCTCAAACCCAACCGATCCATAGCCTCTCTTGCTATCTCTAGGCGTCGAGCAGCCTTCATATTACTCCACCTAACCAATTGTTTGACACGTAGACACTGCAAATGCATCTCTTTCAGGACAGCTACTCGGTTTGATGTGTTTTCCCTAGCTGATACTATCACCAACTGCCGAGTCTCAGGTGCCCAGTGCACCTTACACGCTTTGACCACCTCTTTGAAAGCCTCATGCACACCTTCCTCAGCACAGGCTTCTTGCATGTCTTCTGGTACATCAATTACAACCTTGAAGGTCGTGGACTTGCTCTCATCCTGGACAGATGGCTCTGGGTTCCCCACGGACACTTCCCTCAAGGTATCTGCCAAGACCGGGTGACTGTCTTGTGCAGCTCTTGGCTCACCATCTTTGGTCCCCTCAAACACTACTCTGTCTACTGCGTAGTTCACCGTGACCCCGTGTTTACAGCGAACCCTGATGTTTTTCTCAGTCAGAGAGAAAACGAGAGGAGTTCCTGTCAGAGTCACCTGACTCTCTGATTCCAGCCGACCAAAGGCTCCTTCCCGGTGCAGCATCACTGTACACATCTGTGGCCCATCATTACTACCTGGAAAGGATATTCCACATTCTGAAAAAGACCTGCACATACACTGCGGTACTCCAGACATACCTACTGAGTCACCCAGTGCTGTCACTTCTTCACACTTGGCCACTTTCTGGACCACCACCCCACTTTGGGTTGCCACTCCAATTTGGATCACCGCCCCCTTTTGGGACCCCACCCCTTTTTGGGTTACCACTCCAATTTGGGTCACCGCCCCCTTTTGTGACTCCACCCCTTTTTGGGTTACCACTCCAATTTGTGTCACCGCCCCCTTTTGGGTTACCACTCCAATTTGGGTCACCGCCCCCTTTTGGGTCACCGCCCCCTTTTGGGATTTCCCCATGTCCGTCCTGCAGAACCTCTTAGGCCACAGTTCACACAGTACAGTTTGTCTTTTAACGATACCACACAAGTCTTTGTTGGCACCACCACAGCTCCTGCTGTCACTGATCACCGGCACCTGCGGCTGCTGTTCACACACATACACAGCGGCTGGTGTCACTGCAGCTCCTGCTGCGCCATCTTCGTGGACCCGCCGATCCACCGGAAGCCGCTTGTCACCTTCGTAACCCCGCCGGGTTACTGGAAGCCGCTTGTCACCCTCAAAGATAAAAGAAACCATAAAAGTGCGCCCATAGGGCCTTACCAGTGCAGGTATAATGGGTTACGCAGCAATAATACAGGGTACTCACCCTTAATAGTTGTGTAAAGCCACAACTACTGTATCCGCTTAGTCATATGCAATAAAGCTGCAGCAGGATGGTGTAGACAGACAGCGTCTGCTACCAATGCTCCCAGGGCAGATCCCTTAAAGAAAACACCAGGTCCTTGTGCTGCGAGACCTTCGTGACCCCACTGAGCCACAGCAAGCACTTTCAGGTTTTTGCAGAGAAAACGAGGAAAAGGAAAAAAAAAAACACATGCACAGTCTCTCACGTGTCCTGTTCGTGTGCCACTCAGGACGTACCGTCTCCGCCTGAGACCGTCCACCACACAGGGCGCACCGGGTGCTATTCAGGGAGCAGCCCTCCTCCCAGGGTCTCCCAACACACCAGCCTCCCCAGGTCCAGGGGCTCAGCGGGTGCTATTCAGGACATCCGTCTCGGCCTGAGACTGCCCAACACTTAAGCCTCACCAGGTCCAAGGTCCTACCATGTGCTCCAGGGCTCTTCCCAACACTGACCCTCCAGGACCTTGCTCACTGAACCCTCCAGGAACACAGTCTTTACCACTGACCCAGGTCATTAAAACACTTTTTTTTTTTTTTTTTCTCTTCTTTCCCGACCGGCACCTGCTAGCCGCGCAGGTTCTCGGACCTCTCTACCGCAGAGGTATCCTATAAGTCTTTGCCACTGACTCCTGTCAGCACATCACATGGCTTTAAGACCGTCAGCCCTCCTGGCTCAGCGTTGCCCCCAGCAACCGAATCTGCAGTCCTTTTCCGTTGCCCCTAGCAACAAGGCTACAATATTGCCCTTTGCTTTCTCCACCATATGTGAGGTAGCGCTGTCATGTAAGTAAGGGGTTCTCGCTTGCAGCGATCGAAAAACACATCCGGCACAGGATTTTCCAACAAATCATAGTCTATGAGGTTTATTCATCCTTCATAAACCTCCAGCAGCAATACACACCGCATTACAGGAGAGCGTCCATTATACAGGCTATTTAGCCCCAGGGTTATCTCACCCACGTCAGGGTTCCCATATGGCTGTTTCTCCAGGCTGCAGAAGTCCACTCACTCCTCAGGGACTCTCAGATACTGGCCGCCATTACACACACAGCCGCTCCACAGGCTGCTGTTAGTGAGGAGATCCTTCTCCTCAGGGGACCTTCCAAACTGGACCAATCAGGTCCCAGCATTCACTCCATGTGACCTAACCTGGCCACATTATATGGTCCATAGCCACGCCCACCGGGTCACATGACTATGACCTCACCACAGGTCCTTCACACAGACATATATACTTTACAATAGCATTCATAAACATACATATGTCTCTATCTCAAGGTCACCCACCTTGAGATACCTAATGGCTCTTCAACCACTCACACTCTTGGGACATCCACACAGCGCCCCCTCGTGGACACAGTGGTCATTACACCACAGCACTAAAACAGTATAAAGAGGGTCTAGATGACTAGTTTGTACAATATTACAAGTTATGGGTACTAGATATTGGAATTGGGGCATTGATCCAGGGAAATAGTCTGATTGCCTTATGTGGAGTTGGGAAGGAAATTTTCTCATGGGTTGAATTCCGATTCCCTTTTGACGTCAGCCCCACTTGTTATGTCATTGCCAGTTGCATTTAACATGAATAAATGGATAATGGAAGAATTTTACCTTTCTCCATAGATTGTTCTTCTGGTCCTTCCCACTCCAGTTGTCTCTCAGCACGTAGTATGCCAAAGGGGACAACCCAACCTGCTGTCCTTCCAACGCCAGTGTGGCAAGATCTCTTACCCTTAAGCTCATTAAACATGAATTTACTGGATTTTTTCACAAGAGCCACGGCATAGTAGCAAGTATCCACATCTGTAAAAGTAAATTTTGCAGGACTGCAATCACCATGTGTTCATATACTGTATATAAAGGCATTGCACATTTATAACATATAAAGACCTTTACATTTCCAAATTATCCATTTTTGGCAACTATCTCCTGTGTATGGTGGTTTCTCAACCTCTCGTTTTTTCCGTGGCAGCAAAAGTTGAGAGAAAAACAATAAGCTGTAAGATTTCAACATGCTCAATTCTTTTGGTCAAAGGGAAGATCTAACACCATTGGTGTCTGGCAGCATGAAAGTCCACTCTCATGATTCAGCACACATATGAATTTGGCCGAGCTCAGTGCAAAAATGAACGAGGGGGTCGAATACTTGTAGGCCAAAGGAACATTCAGCCAAAAGAAATCTAAGATGTTCTTCCACTTTCAGTGTGTGCAATAACATTATTACTACTGGTACCAATTGTATTACCTCATCATTGAAAAATCTGGCCGATTCAATTACTGTACCTTTCTCAGTGCCATAGTTTTCTGCCACGATTGGCTTCAGGTTATATGGATGTAGAGAAGCCCTGTAAATATCTCCACTATCCAAAGTGATTGCATCTGCCAATCCATCCTAAAACGGAAACAAAAAAATCATTAGGATTTGTTCACACATGACAACAAAATTCAACATGAAAATATATCCTAAACAGCTGAATGGCCAAACATGTTGTTATAGCAGTGGCCTGTCTATAACAGTTTTCAAAATTTCTGACGTCAGAAAGGCGAAGTGAATTCATTGGCTGTGAACGACACCGTGAGCAGGAGAACTTTCTCACGCTCGCGGTGCTTTTAGACAGTGAATAGGAGTTCACACGGAGACACTGAACACATGCTGCTCAGTGTCTCTGCTGGATGGCAGGCTGTATGGTCGCATCATGCAACCATGCAGTCTGCCATCTAGATGTAGCAGAGCTAGACTTGTAATGGGACAAATTGATTATCATCATCTCTGCAGAAAGGTGAGGAATGTTGTTGTTTGTTTTTTAACTCTTTTGCAGATGACAATGGCATCGGTGGCGAGGTCATAAGTATGGTTTATTAAGATTTATTAAAGGTGTCTGTGTCATTCTTTCCATTCAAGGACTCTCTGGGTGTGAGTGTTTTTATACAATGTGACTATGGGATTACTAATGGGGGCATCTTATTAATGCCTCTCCATTACTAACCTCAGGGCTTGATGTCACATGACAATACAAAGGTGACATCAATCCCCCAACCATCACCCCACTTGCCACCACTACATGGCAAGTGGAAACAGTAAGGCTAAGTGCCAGAATTGGCGCATCTTGGAGATGAAGTTTTTAGCTTTGGGTGGGGGCAGTATCCAGGCCCCTTCCTAGGCTATTAATATCAGCCTGCAGCTGTCTGCATAGCCTTTGCTGGTTATTAAATATAGGGGGGCTCTAGTTCCTTTTCTTCAGGGTCCCCCATTTTAATAGCCAGTAAAGGCTAAGTATACAGTTGAGAGCTGATATTAATAGCCTGGGAAGCTCCATGGGTATTACCCCCTTCCCAGCCTATAAACATTGGCCCCCAGCCATCGGCTTTCCCACTGCTGGTTAAGAAAATATGCCCACGTAATTTTTTTTCAGAAAAATAATCTTTTATTAATTAAATACATGTACAGTAAGCTGCACACACACTGCACTAATTATATTTGTCACTGACATCTGTATATCTACCTATTCTATATGTATTTACTGTATGTAATACATCCCTTCTATCCTGTCGGCTCCTGCTGTGATTTTACAATACGCTGCTGCTGAATTGCAGGCTTTTCTTCTATCTATGTAATATATATATACATATATATTTATATATACAGTATATGTGTGTCACTTATATCTATATATCTATCTATTCTATGCGTATATATCTATTCTATCTATTCTATTTTAACGTGTCACTCTGTGATTTTACTGTATGCGGCACATGAATTGCCGGCTTTTCAAAGGACACAGGTGCGTAAAAATCAGACAACACTCGCATGGTCTGAGTGCTGTGCGATTTTTCTCGCACATATAGGCTTGCATCGGCGAGACTCTGTCAAGTCTCTGTGACAACCACAGCATGCTGTTATCAGGGTCCTGACAGCGCCGGCGTACAGCCTCCGCTAAGCAGGGACTCACCAGTACTGTAGAGACCCCTGGGGACAAGAACAGCTGGGAAATACAGATGCACAGGACCTGAACGCTGAAGTTTAGCAAGCCGACACGGGACCTACGGTCATGTGACTGCAAGGGGACGAGGCTTAGCGTCCTGCTTTCAGAGAAGGTAGAAAACTCAGAGTCGGGCAAAACGGAGGTCATACACAGTACAGGCAACAAGGTACAGGAGGGATAAACAGACGGGAGGTCAGACAAAGCCAAAGGTCATACACAAAAGGGCCGTGCGGTGCCAAAGGGATGGGCAGAGAGCAGTAGAGTCACAAGCAGAGAGTCATACATGAGAGAGCAGTGCGGTACAAGAGGGACAGGCAGGACTCGTAACAGGGACAGAACCAGATCACAACCAAACAAGCAACAAGTAATCAGGCACAAGGCACACGTATACAAGAGGTCAACTAAATCAGCCGAGGACAGGAGTATAACTGACACTGGACCTAGGTCCAGTGAGCATTAAATAGCCGCCCTCTGCCAGAGAAAGGCGGAACAATTAACCTCCAGTCTGACCAGGATGGGCAAAAGTGAAACCCCGTCCTGGATCATGACAGCTGTAATTTTACATGCATGCCGAATACGGCAGAGAAAAAAAACGCTGATGTGAGTTGCCCCATAGATTAACACTGGGCCGAGTGCTATACGATGTTTGCATAGTAGCATTCTTTTTTTTTTTTACAAAGTCCTGGATATTCTATTTAAAGACTATACATTTAATGCCATAATCTAAAGTATTTTCTAATATATTTGAATTAAAAATTCCCTATCCTTCCCTACAGTAATTAAACTATGCAACTACTTTAGTTTTTGTTCCCTTATCATTTGAGAATCCCAGTGCATGCTGGAATACTTAAACAAAGAGACATCAGGGAGCAGAGGCTGTGGTCACTGCCATAACCTCTGACTACTCCCTGAAAGAAGCTTCATCAGTGACCTTCGTTTAAGGAGCTGGGCTAGTCCCTGTGCACTATACACAAAGTGCACTGTCAGTGTGCGGTGTAAGAATACCTAACATGCAGAGACCAGTGCTGCCATTAGCCGGTGTATGCACTGTAACTGTGCATTAAAAAGAATATTGCACTGTGACTAGATCCTACTGAGCATATGTTGGAATTTACATCCATTGCATGCTCAGTAGAGCAGGGACTAGCTCAGCTCCTGAAATGAATGTCACTGATGACTTATTACAGGGTGGAGACAGAGGCTGCAGCAGTGACCGCAGCCTCTGCCCCTTGATGGCATCTTGTTTGAGTTCTGGAATTCTAAAAAATTAACAAACAAAGCGTCATCAACCGAGAAGTAGGTAAAACATTGAGCAGTTAGATAGAGTAGTGACAGACCCGGTAGAGAATTTTTAATTTAAGTGTATTAGAAAAGAGATCAGATTATGACATTAAATTGACAGAGATTTAGAATTAAATCAGTGTTAGTTTCGGACCACCTCTTTAACGTTTCCTAAAAAAAAATTACATTGCACATACAATGATAATAGCAAAATTCCCAATCTTAGCAATTATTACTGCTTTACGTAATCTTACAGCAATGGCCTTGAAACATTCATCAGTGTGGGCTTTATGGACACAAGACAGAGAGATCTCGTCGGTAGCACAGGTTCGGCCTAACTCTTTGCATTTTTTTAATTCTTTGTCAGACTTCACACACCAGCGGATGTTATTCGTAGGGGCAGCAAGGCACATACCTATGGAGAAAAATAGTGGACAAAGTTGGTAAAAATGGTGTATTTTTCAGTAACAAGAATATAATTCTAGGAGTATTTAGCAAAGTGCAGCCTATTGGATTTGTCCAGAGCTATAGTCCAGTCAAAATACGAAAAAAAAATCCTTTACCCTGAACAAATTCCAAGAAAGCGTTTTATTGTTTTTTTTGGTAGTATTACATGTAGGGAAAAACATACTAAAAGTTTACCAAGATAGGGTTACCACAAAGGGTCCAAATGTGACGTCAAAGAATATGGCCTCCAAAGCTGTAAAATGTTAAATGCGACTCGCCTTTCAGTGTCTATCATATTTCTTTTACAATTACTACTATTATTATATTTATTATTTAACGATTTATTTATCTTCTTTTACAGAGCTGAGAATGATGGAAAGTCAAGAAACTTGCCCCTTATGTAGCCATGAAGTAGAAGATGACGGAGAAAGAGTGGTGATTGGTGCGAAAGAAGCTGAAGGGATCAATAAAGCCAGTATTGAGAGGGGCATTAGCACTGTGGTAGCTGCTGGAGCAGTGGTGCACAAGAGATGTCGTATGAACTACATAAAAAAGAAGCAAATAGACTTGCATAAGAAAGCTACTTCCGTTCATCGTTCACCTGCCAAGAGAGGTACACAGGTGTCTACTGGATCCTATGATAGCACGACGCAGTGTTTGTTCTGTGGACATGAAGTGATGAAGACAAGATCTAGTAGTGAGTTCGATGACTATAACTTTGTTAAAATGGATGGATTTGTAAGGTCCATCTTGTCACACTGCAAACAGCGTAATGATGACTGTGCAATTACCATTCAAGGGAGAATCGCGTACTTTGGGAAGGACTTACATGCTGCAGACTGTCTGTATCATCGTTCATGTGACATTAACTTTCGGACAAATTACGGAATTCCTATGCGTCATGGTGGTGGATCTACTACAAAGAACCCGCGGAAGGTAGGGAGGCCGATGAACATGGACCAAGAGCAAGCGTTCTTGAGAATGTGTGCATTTCTCGAGGACAACGATGAAGAGCAACTGACTGTCACAGATCTTGCAAAGAAAATGACGGAGTATCTTGTAGAAGGAGACAGTGCTGCCTATAGTAATAAATGGCTGAGGTATAGGCTGGAGGAGAGGTATGGCGATTCGCTATTCATAGCAGAGTGTGAAGGGTTGCCTAACATTGTAACGTTCCGTGAAAAGACCAGAATAATCCTGAGGGACTATTTCCGTAGTCAGGAAACGGATGAAGAAGCCCAGAAGATAGCCATCATAGAGACTGCAGCCAAACTAATCAAGAGCGATATCAAGTCTAAGATCCCATCTTCAACTGATGAATATCCGAAGACTACTTCGCTTGAATATCAGTCTGCCTTAGATTATCTCCTGCTGAGCTTGCTTTGCTTGCTTGAAACCCTCTTCGTTGGAAAGGACATTCACAGGAAGGTCGCAAGCATTGAACAATCAGTTGTTCATGCTGTACGTCCCAGGGCTGTAGTAGCTCCATTGCAGCTTGGGTTAGCAGTCCAGCTCCATCATCATTTCAGGTCTCGATTTCTTGCAGTCTCTCAGCCATGGGATATTGTTCATCATACTCGGAAGCTCAGCGATTCGAGGAAAACGCTGCTGCTTCTGTTGGCCAGGATGTACTCGGTGGTACCATAGACAGACTAGATACGGCACTGCTGTTCGCTGCGGACAACGTCGATCATAATATGATCACATTAGATGGGAAGAGGACTTTCCACGGCATGGGGATGGTAGCTACTGTGACTCCAGGAAGGAGGGTCAGTTGCACTGTTCTCAGACGGAAGACTGCGGACTTGGAGATAGTTGAACAAAGCAGAGTTGATGTAAGGGAATACCGTTTCGCAAAACTCGCCAAAACATAAAATTCAAGCCCTTGCCATTTCTCGATGCCATTGACCATCGTGTTGATGTATTGTGGGAGATGTCTTTACGCTTCAAACAGCCTGCACCGAGCTGGAATGGAATGATGCACATGCTACATAAAGACTGTGATCATCCGGGGTCGTCTTCGGTAATCTTCCTGCCCATCATTGACATGTATTCCGGAGACAAGTCATGCATCTTCTCTACTCTTGAGTGTCTGTGCAACCTTGCTGATAAACACCGATCCGCTGCAGTTGTTACATTCGATCAGCCACTCTACTGGAAAGCGTCAGAAATCAAACACGAGGTGCCTGAAGACAGCCCGGTTCGAGATGTTGTCCTGATGCTTGGGAGCTTCCACACATTGATGAATCTTATGGGTGCCATAGGAACGTTGATGGATGGGAGTGGAATCAAAGAGATCTTGGGAACAATTTACGGTGACAATGCTGTGCAACACATCATGACTGGAAAGGCATTTCAGCGTGCAGTTCGTGGCCATCTCCTCCTTGATCAGTGTCTTACTCAGCAAGTTGCAGACAAAGTACTTTGTGACCATCCCGATTTTGCAGACCTGTTGCAAGAACTTGAACAGCTGTATGCTCGGACACTGACAGGGAGAGTGACTTGAATTCGGCCATCACTTCTACCTGCCTTAGTGAAATTGTCCACCTCTCGTCCACCAAAAGAAACGGATTATCCGCTCACTCTCACACCAGTAAACTATGGCTGAATTACCAACAGATGGGAGCTTATCGAGGCCGATCGTACAGGATCCTGGCTGATGCACCTTCATGCTGTAGCTGAATGTTTGCCCATTCTTGTAGCTGCTGGGAATGGGAACCATGTGAAGGCCGCCTACCTTTACCTCCAGTCTATGACCACTCTGGAAGATGATATGCCATCAGTCTTCCATAGATTTTTGAATGGCTTGCATGTTGTAAGGCGGACTAATCAGTACTGGGCAGGCCTGGGTTGCGACCTAGTCATCGAGCAAGCTCTGATGCGCTCCCTAAAAACTGCAGGAGGACTCACCAGAGTAAGTGGAATGTCCAAACATCAGAGGGCCTTGTGGACTCTGTCTGTGCCAGTGTCCTCTTCCTACAGTGATGCAATGCAGAGTTTCACTCGCCAGAGCTTTGTCACCAGTGAACAACACAAGGAGGCAAGAACGTCAAGGACGAGAAGAGATCATGAAGACCTGGAGAAAATTGCAGATAAACTCGAGACCTTTTCACCTTTCTCTGATGAAGTGTCTCTTTGCAACATTATCACCGGTGTCAATGCAAATAAGGATGTGAATGTCCATAACCTGTTCACCATTGGCAGAAAATTAGTGGCAACAATGGAGGGTCAATCACTGTTTTCAGTTAAGTACAAGCGGTCAATGAAAGCCAAGACCCTGGCATCCAGTGAGGCTATTGACGTTGCTAAGGACAAAACAATAGACCCCGCTCTTTTGTTCCAAAGGTTTCTTGTGGTGTCTCAAACTGCTGATCTTTCCCTTGATGAGGTGATGGCCTATGAACTTTCACCATACCTACCATCCCTCTTTGAGGCAAAACATCTCTTACGCAAACCAAACAATGCACAACTGATGGCTGCTATAAAAGAACAGAGTTCAGATGACGCAGTACTTAAGGATGTACCAGAAGTGGAACATTATGTTCTTGACGGAGGTTCTCTTCTCCATCGACTGAAGTGGTCAGAAGGAAAGACAAATTGTTCAATCGCTGAAGACTATGCATCTTTCACACTAAAGCACTATGGTTACATTGGAGGACCAAACACTATAGACATTACCCATCGGCGACGGCGCAAAAAACGAACAAGTAACAAAGTGAACATTGCTGAAGGAACGAAATTTGTCGGGAAAAAGGAGGACTTCCTTTCGAATGTGGAAAACAAACAGTCTCTTATCAATCTCGTTTCACAGCGCATGAATGACAGAGGTTGGCACGTAATACAATCAGAGGGGGATGCAGATGTGGAGATTGTTAAGGTTGCAGTGTCAATGTCATCCAACAAATGTACTAGTCTCATTGGCGAAGATACAGATCTTTTGGTGTTGTTACTTCATCACGTGTCAACCAGCGATGGCAACAAGCTTTATTTCTAATCGGATAAATGGAGTTCTGCAACAGTATACGACATTAAGGTTATGAAGATGTTCCTGGGAAACCATGTCTTCAGCAGTCTTCTGTTTCTTTATGCATTCACGGGTTGCGATACCACTTCCGCGGTTTTTGGAATCGGAAAAAAACTTGGTCTACACAAGGTTTTGAAGGGAGACTCGGTCTTAAATAGCTGTGCTAAAATCTAAAATAAACAGGAAGACCTGCGCTAAAAGGGTTAAATCGAGGCTACAAAAGTAAACAAATGATAGTCAAAGGCACCCCCCAAGTAAACATATACCAGTTCAACAAAAGTGCAAGCTCCAAATGCAATAGATAGTTGCACATAAAACAGTAATCATTAAATACTCGTCCTCAAGGGAACAGGCATGCACTCACCAGAGAAAACGATGATGATGATGATAATGAAAGCTGCAAAAGGTGAATCCCACAGATGTAATATCAGTGCTGATTTGTACAAGCACCGCCGCTGTGGAAAAAAAGGCAGAGCATGTCCCGGAATGAACAGGGACATAAATTACAAAAACAGCAGGAGTTGCATACAAGCAGAGGTGACTGGAGCACAATGCAGTGTGATAATGTGCTAGGAAGTCCGTGCACAAACGGCGTGCTGCCAAAATAAGAAGCGTTTGCACAGGCACAGGGGAGGGCGGGAGATGAAAATGTTTATTTTGCATTTGTTTTCTAACTGTGGGCTGACACCGACCTGCACTAGACCTAGCAGCTGGGGAATCACTAGTGTTGATTGCTTGGTAAGCACTTGTGTGATTTGTTGTTTATTGTGCTAAAATCTTTTCCACACCTAACAAAAACAGAGATGAGATTGAAGACGCTGGGTGTAAAGCGATGGTGGCATTGTTCGGGGGCAAACCTGGAGACAATGTCTGCAATGAGGTATTCTACTCTCTGCAAAAAAGTTGGTTCAGCCAAAATCTTTGTTACACCTGAACGACTGCCACCGACCTCCTCTGCAACAAAGTATCATGCCCTTCGGAGTTACCTCCAAGTGATGCTTTGGATGGACAATGGTGAGGCCATGGACACTACTGAATGGGGATGGGAATTGCAGAACAACAGTCTAGTTCCAGTGATGATGGATACTTCACCCGCGCCAGAAACACTTCTGAAAATAATTCACTGCAATTGTTCTCGTGGTTGTAGTACACTTCGGTGCACTTGCAAAAGACACGGGCTTACCTGTTCACGGGTATGCGGACCATGTCAAGAAGGGCATTGTGACAATATGAGTGAGGAAGCAGTGTCTGATGATGAAAATAGTGACTATTGACCTGACACGCTTATTCAGTGATGAAGTAGGTCTTAAAATGCACTGTGTATTAATTCTATAATTTCTAGAAATGTACATATATTTGATGACATCATGACCTCGCCTGTCCATGTATTTAGTATAAAACTTTGTATAAAAATTGTTATATGAAAATAGATATTATACAAAATGCAAACTCTTCTGTAACCTAAAGCTACAGCTTTGAAAAAGGGAAATATTTGTTATTTTTAGTGCGATGGCTGTCATCGTCTTATGACGTCATAGTTAGGACCTTTGTGGTGATCAATTTTTGGAAAACTTTTAATATGTTGTTCCCCACATATAATAGTAATAAAAAAAATCATATACTGTTTCTATTAAAAAAGGAGCCATTTCTCACCTATCCACAGAGGGAGATCCTCAAAACTGAAGTGCTCTTAGAGATCTGTGGGAAGTGCTCTACAACTCCTCTCTTCAACAAAAAGGAGGGCACTATTGAGCAAAAGGAGGGGTTGTGACTCCTGAGAGTCAGCACTAGGGGCCCCCTCTGGAGGGTCACAAACCAGAAGAGGGCAATTATAACCTATAACAACCATACTGTCCCTGTTATTGGTGCAAAGCTTGATGCCACTGTGTACACGCGGCCGGACTAATGCTGGCAGCATTTAGACAGTCTGGGAGCAAGCAATGCCAATCAGAAGTGGGGGAAGGACCACAATATGCAAATGATGAGGCATAACGGTGCCCCAAACTCTTGACCCCCACAAGGGTGAACCGAAGTCTCCTCTGCTGGAGGTCTGCTGAAGATCCACGTGCCTGCCATTACAATACTCCTGTGAAAGTCATCATTTAGCTGGCGTTCCTAGGAGATCGTGATTTCTGCAGCATTGAAGCACTGCTTTGTATAGCAGAACAGATCAGATGGTGGCAGCTTCAAGTCCCATAAGGAGACTATTGAATACAGTGAAAATAAGAAAAAAATATTTTAAAAAATATAATAAATAACATAAAGGTTTAAGTCTCTCCACTTTTGCCCCATTAAAAATAAAACAATAAATAAAAATTATACATATTTGGTATTGCTACGTTAGTAAAAGTGTGATCTATCAAAGTAAAAAATAAATTAATCCGATTGGTAAATGGCAAAATGAGAAAAGAAATCTAAAAGCCGGAATTACATTATTTTTGGCAGCCGCAACATTGCAATAAAATGCAGCAAGAGGCGATCAAACATCGCATCTACCCCAAGATGGTATCAATAAAAATGTCAGCTCAGGGTGCAAAAAATAAACCCTCACGCAGACCCATAACCTGAAATAATAAAACATTCCTGTTAATGTTATCTTGGAATATGGCGACACAAGAAAAATATTTTTTTACAAATTTTCAATTTTTTTTCACCATTTAAATACAAAGTAATATTGTTTGGTACCTGCGTACTCATACTGCCCTGGAGAATTCTATCGCCAAGTCAGTTATACCAAATAGTGATTGTGGGCAGCACGGTGGCTCAGTGGTTCGAATCCCACCAAGGACAACATCTGCAAGGAGTTTGTATATTCTCCCCGTGTTTGCGTGGGTTTCCTCCGGGCACTCCGGTTTCCTCCCACACTCCAAAGACATACTAATAGGGAATTTAGATTGTGAGCCCCATCAGGGACAGTGTTGAAAATATGTACAAACTGTAAAGCGCTGCAGAATATGTTAGCGCTATATAAAAATAAAGATTATTATTATAGCAAATATAAAACTCCCAAAAAATTGTGAAACTGCACTTTTTTTGCAATTTTAATGCGCTTTTCCCAACTTTCCAGTGGATCACATGATAAAATGAATGGTGTCATTCAAAAGTACAACTTGTCCCGCTGAAAACAAACCACCATATAGCCATACTGATGGAAAAATAAAAGAAGTTATAACTCTTGGAAGAAGGAGAAGAAAAAGAAAAAGTGAAAACAAAAACAAAAAAACGGAAAATGGCCACAGTGTGAAGGGGTTTGCACAAGTACAGCCTTGGTAATGTCAAGGTGACCTCAACATGGGCTATGGGTTTAAAGTTGGTGGCAACCAACAGCCTGTTCCTCACACACTAATCTTCCCTTTTGTACTGTCACACACTATTATTGTTGCCAGCATAACTTTTTATTTTTTCTGGACGACTTATCAAAAAAAAAGGACAGACAATATTTTTACAGACACATCGTAAAAACCATAATAAATCATTGTGATAATAAGTGATCCATGTCTACAGTCTATAAATCTGATAAAGATACATCAGCTGCATTCACCGTAAATTGTAAAATGATAATAATTACAATCAACATCATCTGTATAAGCTTCTTCAGTTTAAATAAATCCTGGATGCTTGAAATGTTTTTTACAGACAGAGCAAAAAAGTGCCATATTTTTACAGACTGTCCAGGGATTCCAGGACTGTTGGCAGCCTTGGACACTATCTGTATAATTTGCTCACTGTTTATGGCTTTATCAATGGCCAATGTTACTATAGTCCCTCCTGATTTCCTGAGCCATACCATGTGATGTAAGTCATTATGGGAGAAGCCTACCCTGCCGCGCTTGAGGTTATGTCAACCTTCCTCGCATGATGCAATCTTTTGCAATGTGTAAAATGCTGGTAAGCCATTTTAGTCAATTTGCATGAAAGAAATCACAAATTATTCAAACTTGCAGCGTTCAGCAAATTTTTTAACGATTTGACACAAATTTGATTAACATCTAATTGATTTGCTCATCTGTAATAGAATGATTCAAGAAAAATTCAGGGAAGTAAAACAGTGAAAGTAGGTGGGTGCCGTCATTAAGAGTCCAAATCCATGCCTTCCAACACATAAAATATAAAAACTGGTAACACCTCAAATGTTGTGGTGAAAAAAAAAGAAGGTGATTTATTGCGAGATGTTTCAGCATGACATTATTCACTTTAAAGGGAACCTGTCACCATGAAAATGCCATCCAATCTGCAGGCACCATGTTATAGAGCAGGAGGAGCTGAGTAGAAGGATATATAGTTTCATGAGAAACCATTCAGGGTAATCTGTGTTTTCATAATTTATTCTTATGCTTTTTTGAGACTTTCAGTCCAGGGGGGCGGTCCTATCAGTGACTGACAGCTATCTCTGTGCGCACACTGGACCCAAAATACCAAAAAAGCAGATGTTTAAATGATTAATTTGCAGGTTATACTGAATCTTTTCTCATAATCTATAAGTCAATCTGCTCAGCTCCTCCTGTTCTATAACATGAGGCCTGCAGATTGGACGGCATTTTCACTGTGACAGGTTCCCTTTGAGAAAGGTTCAGATTGGAAAAACCAAAACATCATTCTGATGGAAAGAACCCATTTTTTTCACTGAGGCTACTGGGATGCTACCTATTATTGCATTAGATCGATCGATCAATTGATAGATAAATAATAGATATAGAGAGATAGATATACAATAGATATAGAGCGAGATAGATAGAGATAGATAGAGATAGATAGATAGATAATAGAGAGATAGATAATAGATAACAGGTACATAGATAGATACTGTAGATAGATAGATAGATAGATACATAGATATTGATTAGATAGATAATAGATAGATATGTTAAAATGCTTGTTAGTACACAGATATAAGGCTAAGTGCACACGTGGATTTTCCTCCTGCGATTTTTCCGCGCAGATTTGAAGAAATCCGCAGGTCAGATGACCTGCATTTTTCCTGCGGATTTCTTCCTGTTTTTGTGCAGTTTTCTTGCGTTTTGTGTGCGGTTTTCCACTGCGGCTTTCCCCCTGCTCCGCAGGGGGAAAACCGCACAAAAGAAGTGACATGCTGCATTTTTTGTACCACACAAAAACCGCGCGGAAAAAAACGCAGCGTCTGCACAGCGTTTTTTTTTTTTAAATTGATTTACATTGTACTGTAAATCACTTTGCGGATCCGCAGCATTTATGTGCGGTAAAATTCGCTGCGGATCCGCAGGAAAAATGCATTGTGTGCACATGGCCTTATAATCCTCATTATCAGTACCACTGTTACAATAGGTTAACTATTATTTGTGTTCACAATTATACAGCACTGATGCTTTCTGCACACGAGCGGTTAAGTCAACCAGAGAATCAAACTGAAGAGTCATTTTCTGCACAGAATTCATTTCTATCTATATGTCTAGTCTATGTGAATGGGAGGAATTGTGATGGATTCTGATCTTCTTCTATCAGTTCTCCTACTTTCTGCATACAATATAGCGTTACCCGCAGGGATTGTCTGTTACTTACCCAGGATGCCAAGGCAGAGAGTGAGTAGGAAAGTGGACGCCATTGTCACCACAGTGTCTCCTTCACAAACTGCCAGAGCTCAGTTTGTGGAGAGATGTCCAGATTATCTTTGCCCTTTTATACAAGCACAGGGGAGCTGACTGGACAGATTTGGTCTTTGCAATGTTTACCTGATGTGTTTCTCAACACTTAAAACCTCCTCCTAGTTTTCATCCTACTAATCTCAGTAGACAAAAACTTTTGGCATATGTCCACTCTAATGTGAATGGCTTTCTGGGTTGGAACTTGGTCTACTTTACTAAAGAGATTATCTCTGGGAAGAAGGAGGGAAATTCCCAGTCTTCATCTTGTATTTGGCAAGGATACAAAACTGTGAAAAGGAGAATAGCTCCTCTGTGCAGCCAAACTATGGGAACCATTTATCGAGCTAAATGCATCAGAATTCATGCAAGATGTGTGCCATAAAAGTTTACGATTTGTCCGGCAAGGGTGTGTGGTCTCACTGAAAAATAGTGTGGCTGAATGAGGAAAAAATGTGGCTTAATCAGTGACGCAATACAGCTAAAACTCAATGTTGCAACAAACTTTTGCAACTTTTTATGTTTCTATGCCAGACCTGACCAGCCCACCCAACTTTTAGAAAAGTAAGCAGAGTAGAAGTGGGACAAGATGTGATCAAAAGTGCCAAAAAAAATTCAAAACAATTTACGCCACTAAAATGGCAAAAAATTTACTAGGAAACTGCTTAATTTCTGAAGGTGGCACAGGTCAGTTGAAAGATGGTCTAATTTCTTTAAGAGGCACATTACTCTTAATGAATTTGGTGCATCTTAGTGCAATGCCCAGTTCATCAAGACTAGAATACAAAATACCCGTCGTGATGAATAAGGCCCAGTCTGACAAACTTGGGGCTTTTCAACCAATTCACGATATTGGATGTACTGGTACTTTCAATGATTGTTCTTTGTCTCTGATGCAGGTTTAGGAGACGCTCAACGTGCCCATTGGTCCTTCACTATGCAATTGCGGGGCACCAATGGCTTGCTATAACCCCTGTTTTGCTTTTGGTTTTCTCTGTGTAAAGGTCATGTGTTCATATGCAATTACATTTTGCATGCACATTAATTTACTTTTTCTGCTCAGACCCAGTTTCTCATTTGTTTCATTGTGCATTCTGTGCATATAAGGGTGTGACCGCCCTGTTTCTGAGTTGGAAAATCCATCCTGTCTGGCCTATACTATTACTGGTGGTTCAGTCCCTCTGTCCTTGTTCACATTTACGTCACTTGACAAGTGGAAAGGTTTTAAATACAAGAGTTAGGACTGTCCCACAAGGGTTGCCGTGACGTGGCGGGATGGCTTCTACATTATTTTGATCAAAATTATGTTAACTAAATACCCTTATTATTACTATTATTACTACCGTCATGCAATTTTTGCAATATATTTTTTTACTTTTTTATTCCAGGATATTTGTTTTGTGTTTTGCTTTTGGTCTTCTCTGTGTAAAGGTCATGTGTTCATATGCAATTACATTTTGCATGCACATTAATTTACTTTTTCTGCTCAGACCCAGTTTCTCATTTGTTTCATTGTGCATTCTGTGCATATAAGGGTGTGACCGCCCTGTTTCTGAGTTGGAAAATCCATCCTGTCTGGCCTATACTATTACTGGTGGTTCAGTCCCTCTGTCCTTGTTCACATTTACGTCACTTGACAAGTGGAAAGGTTTTAAATACAAGAGTTAGGACTGTCCCACAAGGGTTGCCGTGACGTGGCGGGATGGCTTCTACATTATTTTGATCAAAATTATGTTAACTAAATACCCTTATTATTACTATTATTACTACCTTCATGCAATTTTTGCAATATATTTTTTTACTTTTTTATTCCAGGATATTTGTTTTGTGTTTTGCTTTTGGTTTTCTCTGTGTAAAGGTCATGTGTTCATATGCAATTACATTTTGCATGCACATTAATTTACTTTTTCTGCTCAGACCCAGTTTCTCATTTATAACCACTGTGTCTACACCTATAATACTCCTGTGAAGACCAGTCTGTGGCTGTGTTTCTTTGGAGACTGTGGTTGTTGCTATCAGGTGCCGGTCTTCTAAGGAAAACATCAAATAAACTAAAAATAAAAATTAAAAAAGATGAAAAATTATATATATACAGTTGTGCTCAAAAGTTTACATACCCCGGGAGAAGTTTTGCTTTCTTGGCCTTTTTCCAGAGAATATGGATGATAACAACAAAGCAACAAAACTTTTTCTCCACTCATGGTTAGTATTTGGGTGAGGCCATTTATTGTCAAACTACTGTGTTTTCTGTTTTTAAATCATAATGCCAACCCAAAACATCCAAATGATCCTGATTAAATGTTCTCATACCCAGGTGATTTTGGCCTGATAACATGCACAGAAGTTGACACAAATGGGTTTGAATGGCTACTGAAGGTAACATCCTCACCTGTGACCTGTTTGCTTGTAATCAGTGTGTGCATAAAAGCTGAGTGAGTTTCTGGGATCCAGACAGACTCTTGCATCCTTCATCCAGCCACTGACATTTCTGGATTGTAAGTCATGGGGAAAGCAAAAGAATTGTCAACAGATCTACGGGAAAAGTTAGTTGAACTGAAGAAAACAGGAAAGGGATACAAAAAAAATATCAAAAGAATTGATAATGCCAGTCAGCAGTGTTCAAACTGTGATTAACAAATGGAAAATCAGGGGCTCTGTAAAAACAAAACCACTGTCAGGTAGACCAACAAAAATTCCATCCACAACTACCAGGAAAATTGTTTGGGATGCAAAGAAAAACCCACAAATAACATCAGCTGAAATACTGGACTCTCTGAAAACTAGCGGTGTGGCTTTTTCAAGATGCACAATAAGGAGGCACTTGAAAAATGGGCTGCATGGTTGAGTCACCAGAAGAAAGACATTACTGCGCAAATGCCACAAAGTATCTCACCTATAAAACGCAAAACAGCACAGAGACAAGCCTCAAAACTTCTGGAACAAGGTAATTTGGAGTGATGAGACCAAAATTGAACTTTTTGACCACAACCATAAACCTTACATTTGGAGAGAGTTCACCAAGGCCTATGATGAAAGGAACACCATTCCTACTGTAAAGCATGGAGGTGGATCGCTGATGTTTTGGGGATGTGTGAGCTACAAAGGCACAGGAAACATGGTCAAAGTTGAAGGAAAGAAGACCACCATCCGGACATAGGAGTCATCAGCCGGACTTGGGGGGTGGGGCAGCTGACCTGCCCTTGATGGTGCTCACCAGAAGCTGCATCTGTTGTCATTGTTCCTGCTGTTGTACCTGCTGCTGCATCTGGACCAGGTGTTTGATTATGTCCTCCATGCTGTCAGACATCTGTTGCTGGATGGTGGCTTTTACCAAGGACGTGCAAAGTTCTCTGTAGCAGCTACACTTGTTCATGGAATGCTGCACGCATTCAAAGCACCAACTGTGATAGGTTGACTCACTCAGCCGCTCTCAGGGGTAGACGCAGGAATGCTTCTTGGGTTAAGCTTCTGCTGGTTTATTAAAACACGGAATAAACCTTTGCAGGATGTAACAAAATAGACAAGGCCTTTCTGGCATAATGGCAAAACAAAATATAGTTTACAGCACAGTCCATATATCTGCAGGATTCACCGGGATACAGTACACTTCAGACCCCACTGGAGCTACTGACTGGAGACTTCCATGTCTCCCAAACCACAACAGAGAAAAAAAAACAATAGCTGGACATTTAACATCCCCAACCACACCTTTGGGGAGGAGATATGGTGAGTGACCGTCACACTGCTGGTTTTGCAAGCTTTCCCACCAACAAAGAATGAGGTCTGTAATTTTTCTTCAACTGTGAGAGACAAAATCTTTAAAAAAAATCATGAAAAAGCACATTTTAGAATGTTTACATAATTAATTTGCTTTTTATTGCATGGAATAAGTATTTGACACAATAGAAAAACAGAACTTATTATTTGGTACAGAAAGCTTTGTTTTCACTTTCAGAGGTCAGACATTTCCAGTAAGTTCTTGACAAAGTTTGCACACAGTGCAGCAGGGATTTTGGCCCGTTCCTCCATACAGATTTTTACCAGATCTTTCAGGTTTCGGGGCTGTCACTGGTTAACATTGTGTTCAGGTCTAGAGACTGGCTAGGCCACTCCAGGACCTTGAAATGCTTCTTATGGAGCCACGCCTTAGTTGCCCTGGCTATGTGTTTCAGGGCATTGTCTTGCTGGAAGGCCCAGTCTTCAATGCTCTTATTAAGCGGAGGAGATTATTGCTCAAAATCTCACAATACATGACCCCATCCATACTCCTTTAATATGGTGCAGTCGTCCTGTCCCCCTTGCAGAAAAGGACCCCCAATGTATGATGTTTCCCCCACCATGCTTCACGGTTACAGCGGTGTTCTTAGTATTGTACTCATCCTTCTTCCTCCTCCAAACACAGCAAGTGGAGTTGATACCAAAAAGTTCTATTTTGGTCTAATCTGACCATATGAGCTTCATCATCCAGATGGTAATTGGTGAACTTCAAATGGGCCTGGACATGTGCTGGCCTGAGCAATGGGACTTTGCGTGCCTAAAAGGCTTTTAATCCCTTACTGTGTAATGTGTTACTAATGGTAATGTTTGAGACTGTGCTCCCAGCTCTCTTCAGGTCATTGACCAGGTCCTACTCTGTAGTTCTGGACTGATTTCTGACGTTTTCCAGAATCATCCATAACCCACGAGGTGAGATCTTGCATGGAGCCCCAGATTGATGAAAATTGACAGTCATCTTGTGTTTCTTCCATTTTCCATGATGTACAATAATAAATTACATTGTGGTACCATATTAGCCATTTTCCAATAATTGTGCTGACAGTTGTTGCTTTCTCACTTAGCTGTTTGCATTGTCCTGTAGCCCATGCCAGCCTTGTGTAGGTCTACAATTTTGTCCCTGGTGTCCTTATACAGCTCTTTGGTCTTGGCCATGGTAGAGTGCGTGGACAGGTGTCTTTTATACAGGGAGAGAGTAGGAGTGCTTCTTAAAGAAAAACTGACAGGTCTGTGAGAGCCAAAATTCTTGTTGGTTGGTAGGTGATCAAATAATTATTTCATGCAATAAAATACAATGTAATTATTTGAATTATTTAAAAATTATACAATGTGATTTTCTGTTTTTTTTAGTTTTAGATTCTGTATCTCACAGTTGAAGTTTACTTATGTCAAAAATTACAGATCTCTCCATCCTTTGTAGGTGGGAAAACTTGCAAAATCAGCAGTGTATCAGATACTAACTTTCCCCACTGTGTTGTGTGTGTGTGTGTGTGTGTGTGTGTGTGTGTGTGTGTGTGTGTGTGTGTGTGTGTGTGTGTGTGTATATATATATATATATATATATATATATATATATATATATATATATATACGTATGTATGTGTGTGTGTGTGTAAATTTGTGTGTTTATATGCAATATACATACAGCTCTCAGCATAAATGACAGATTTGTCTGAAAGCTTTTAGTTTCCTTTCTAGGATATCTATAATATAACAGAAGGAGCGTCACTCTGTCCGAAGCCTTTATAGACTACGCAAGCGCGACGTGCCTGCGCAATCTGGCTCCAGACAGAAGGAGACATCCAGCGGTTACAGGTAAGAGGAATGTGTATGGTGCCAGAGATCACAGTACGCGTAGACACTGAATGCATACCGCGATCTCCTGCGCCATACTTGCATACTTACCTGACCAGGAGGAGCGTTGCCGTGGCGCTTTTCTTCTCGCCGGAGACCAAGACAGGAGTGCGGCGGAATCGCGCATGCGCATAGCGCTATCCGACGCCATTTTACTGAAGACACACTGTAAATGTGTCTTCAGCAATATGGCTCCGGACAGCACAGTATGGGCATGCGTGTACTCCGTCCACACTCCTCCCACTGCCTCTAGCAGAACGGGACAGCGCTGGAACACAGGGAAGAAAGGTGAGTATAAATGTTTTTTTTTTGTATGTCTGCTGTTTAATAGGGGTGAGGGGGACCGTGCATACCAGGATAGGGGGTGAGGGGACCATGCATACCAGGATTGGGGGGTGAGGGGACCATGTATTCCAGGATTCTGGGGTGAGGGGACCGTGCATACCAGGATTGGGTGTGAGGGGTAGCATGCATACCAGGAAAGGTGGGTGAGGGGACCATGCATACCAGGAAAGGGGGTGAGGGGACCATGCATACCAGGTTAGGAGGGTGAGGGGACCATGCATGCCAGGATAGGGGGGGTGAGGGGACCACGCATACCAGGAAAGGGGGGTGAAAGGACCATGCATACCAGGACTGGAGGGTGAGGGTACCATGCTTACCAGGATTGGGGGGCGAGGGGACCATGCATACCAGGATTGGGGGTGAGGGGACAATGCATAACAGGATTGGGGGTAAGGGGACCATGCATACCAGGATAAGAGGGTGAGGGGGCCATGCATACCAGGATAGGGAGGTGAGAGGACCATGCATACCAGTATAGGGGGGGTGAGGGGACCATGCATACTAGAATGGGGGGTGAGAGGAACATGCATACCAGGATTGGGGGGGGTGAGGGGACCATGCATTCCAGGATAGGGGGGTGAGAGAACCATGCATACCAGGATAGGGTGGTGTGGGGACCATGCATACCAGGATTGGGGGTGAGGTGACCATGAATACCAAGATATAAATCAGGGGGTACCATGCATACCAGGATTGGGGGGTGAAGGGACCATACATACCAGGATAGGGATGAGGGGGTACCATGCATACCAGGATGGGAATGAAGGGATACCATGCATACCAGTATTGGAGGGTAAGGGAACCATGCATACCAGGATGAGGAATGGGATGCCATGCATACCAGGATTGGGGGGGTGAAGGGACCATGCATACCATTATAGGGATGAGGGGGGCCATGCATAGCATGATAGAGATGAGGGTTACCATACATACCAGGATAGGGATGAATGGTTCCATGCATAGCAGGATGGAGATGAGGGGTGTCATGCATACCAGGATAGGGGGTGAGGGCACCATGCATACCAGGATTGAGGGGTGAGGGGGACCATGCATATCAGGATTGGGGGGTACCATGCACACCAGGATAGGGGGGTGAGGGGGACCATGCATACCAGGAACGGGGGGTGAGGGCTCCATGCATATCAGGATTGGAGGTGAGGGGACCATGCATACCAGAATTGGGGGGTGAGGGGACCATGAACTCCAGGATAGGGGGGTGAGGGAACCATGCATTTCAGGATTAGGGGGTGAGGGGACCATGCATACCAGGATAAGAGGGTGAGGGGGCCATGCATACCAGGATAGGGAGGTGAGAGGACCATGCATACCAGTATAGGGGGGGGGGTGAGGGGACCATGCATACTAGGATGGGGGGTGAGAGGAACATGCATACCAGGATTGGGGGGGTGAGGGGACCATGCATTCCAGGATAGGGGGGTGAGAGAACCATGCATACCAGGATAGGGTGGTGTGGGGACCATGCATACCAGGATTGGGGGTGAGGTGACCATAAATACCAAGATATAAATCAGGGGGTACCATGCATACCAGGATTGGGGGGTGAAGGGACCATACATACCAGGATAGGGATGAGGGGGTACCATGCATACCAGGATGGGAATGAAGGGATACCATGCATACCAGTATTGGAGGGTAAGGGAACCATGCATACCAGGATGAGGAATGGGATGCCATGCATACCAGGATTGGGGGGGTGAAGGGACCATGCATACCATTATAGGGATGAGGGGGGCCATGCATAGCATGATAGGGATGAGGGTTACCATACATACCAGGATAGGGATGAATGGTTCCATGCATAGCAGGATGGAGATGAGGGGTGTCATGCATACCAGGATAGGGGGTGAGGGCACCATGCATACCAGGATTGAGGGGTGAGGGGGACCATGCATATCAGGATTGGGGGGTGAAGGGGACCATGCACACCAGAATACGGGGGTGAGGGTGACCATGCATACCAGGAACGGGGGGTGAGGGCTCCATGCATATCAGGATTGGAGGTGAGGGGACCATGCATACCAGAATTGGGGGGTGAGGGGACCATGAACTCCAGGATAGGGGGGTGAGGGAACCATGCATTCCAGGATTAGGGGGTGAGGGGACCCTGCATACCAGGATAAGAGGGTGAGGGGGCCATGCATACCAGGATAGGGAGGTGAGAGGACCATGCATACCAGTATAGGGGGGGTGAGGGGACCATGCATACTAGGATGGGGGGTGAGAGGAACATGCATACCAGGATTGGGGGGGTGAGGGGACCATGCATTCCAGGATAGGGGGGTGAGAGAACCATGCATACCAGGATAGGGTGGTGTGGGGACCATGCATACCAGGATTGGGGGTGAGGTGACCATGAATACCAAGATATAAATCAGGGGGTACCATGCATACCAGGATTGGGGGGTGAAGGGACCATACATACCAGGATAGGGATGAGGGGGTACCATGCATACCATGATGGGAATGAAGGGATACCATGCATACCAGTATTGGAGGGTAAGGGAACCATGCATACCAGGATGAGGAATGGGATGCCATGCATACCAGGATTGGGGGGGTGAAGGGACCATGCATACCATTATAGGGATGAGGGGGGCCATGCATAGCATGATAGGGATGAGGGTTACCATACATACCAGGATAGGGATGAATGGTTCCATGCATAGCAGGATGGAGATGAGGGGTGTCATGCATACCAGGATAGGGGGTGAGGGCACCATGCATACCAGGATTGAGGGGTGAGGGGGACCATGCATATCAGGATTGGGGGGTGAGGGGGACCATGCACACCAGGATACGGGGGTGAGGGGGACCATGCATACCAGGAACGGGGGGTGAGGGCTCCATGCATATCAGGATTGGAGGTGAGGGAGCCATGCATACCAGGATTGGGGGTGAGAGGACCATGCATACCAGAATTGGGGGGTGAGGGAGCCATGCATACCAGAATTGGGGGGTGAGGGAGCCATGCATACCAGGATTGGAGGGTGAGGGAGACCATTGATACCACAATAGGGGGGTGAGGGGACCATGCATATCAGGATTGGGGGTGAGGGGACAATGCATAACAGGATTGGGGGTAAGGGGCCCATGCATACCAGGAAAGGGGGTGAGAGGACCATGCATTCCAGGATTGGGGGGTGAGGGGACCATGCGTACCAGAATTGGGGGGGTGAGGGGACCATGCATACCAGGATTGGGGATAAGGGAACCATGCATACCAGGATACGGGGGTGAGGGACCATGCATATCAGGATTGGGGGGTGAGGGGACCATGCATACCAGGATTGGGGGTGAGGGGATCATGCATACCAGGAAAGGGGGGTGAGGGGACCATGCATTCCAGATTAGGAGGGTGAGGGGACCATGCATACCAGGATAGGGGGGTGAGGGAACCATGCATACCAGTATTGGGGGATGAGGGGACCATGCATACCAGGATTTGGGGGTGAGGGGACCATGCATACCAGAATTGGGGGTGAGGGGTAGCATGCATACCAGGAAAGGGGGGTGAGAGGACCATGCATACCAGGAAAGGGGGGTGAGGGGACCATGCATATCAGGAAAGGGGGGTGAGAGGACCATGCATACCAGGACTGGGGAGTGAGGGTACCATGCATACCAGGATAGCGGGGTGAGGGGACCATGCATACCAGGTTAAGAGGGTGAGGGGACCATGCATACCAGGATAGGGGGGTGAGGGGACCATGCATACCAGGATTTGGGGGTGAGGGGACCATGCATACCAGGATTGGGGGTGAGGGATAGCATACATACCAGGAAAGGGGGGTGAAAGGACCATGCATACCAGGAAAGGGGGGGTGAGGGGACCATGCATACCAGGAAAGGGGGGTGAGAGGACCATGCATACCAGGATATGGGGATAAGGGAACTATGCATACCAGGATTGGGGGTGAGGGGTAGCATGCATACCAGGAAAGGGGGGTGAGGGGACAATGCATACCAGGATTAGGGGGTGAGGGGACCATGCATACCAGGATAAGAGGGTGAGGGGGCTATGCATACCAGGATAGGGAGGTGAGAGGACCATGCATACCAGTATAGGGGGGGGGGGTGAGGGGACCATGCATACTAGGATGGGGGGTGAGAGGAACATGCATACCAGGATTGGGGGGTGAGGGGACCATGCATTCCAGGATAGGGGGTGAGAGAACCATGCATACCAGGATAGGGTGGTGTGGGGACCATGCATACCAGGATTGGGGGTGAGGTGACCATGAATACCAAGATATAAATCAGGGGGTACCATGCATACCAGGATTTGGGGGTGAAGGGACCATACATACCAGGATAGGGATGAGGGGGTACCATGCATACCAGGATGGGAATGAAGGGATACCATGCATACCAGTATTGGAGGGTAAGGGAACCATGCATACCAGGATGAGGAATGGGATGCCATGCATACCAGGATTGGGGGGGTGAAGGGACCATGCATACCATTATAGGGATGAGGGGGGGCCATGCATAGCATGATAGGGATGAGGGTTACCATACATACCAGGATAGGGATGAATGGTTCCATGCATAGCAGGATGGAGATGAGGGGTGTCATGCATACCAGGATAGGGGGTGAGGGCACCATGCATACCAGGATTGAGGGGTGAGGGGGACCATGCATATCAGGATTGGGGGGTGAGGGGGACCATGCACACCAGGATAGGGGGGTGAGGGGGACCATGCATACCAGGAACGGGGGGTGAGGGCTCCATGCATATCAGGATTGGGGGTGAGGGAGCCATGCATACCAGGATTGGGGGTGAGAGGACCATGCATACCAGAATTGGGGGGTGAGAGAGCCATGCATACCAGAATTGGGGGGTGAGGGAGCCATGCATACCAGGATTGGAGGGTGAGGGAGACCATTGATACCACAATAGGGGGGTGAGGGGACCATGCATATCAGGATTGGGGGTGAGGGGACAATGCATAACAGGATTGGGGGTAAGGGGCCCATGCATACCAGGAAAGGGGGGTGAGAGGACCATGCATTCCAGGATTGGGGGGTGAGGGGACCATGCGTACCAGAATTGGGGGGGTGAGGGGACCATGCATACCAGGATTGGGGATAAGGGAACCATGCATACCAGGATACGGGGGTGAGGGACCATGCATATCAGGATTGGGGGGTGAGGGGACCATGCATACCAGGATTGGGGGTGAGGGGACCATGCATACCAGGAAAGGGGGGTGAGGGGACCATGCATACCAGGATAAGTGGGTGAGGGGACCATGCATTCCAGATTAGGAGGGTGAGGGGACCATGCATACCAGGATAGGGGGGTGAGGGAACCATGCATACCAGTATTGGGGGATGAGGGGACCATGCATACCAGGATTTGGGGGTGAGGGGACCATGCATACCAGAATTGGGGGTGAGGGGTAGCATGCATACCAGGAAAGGGGGGTGAGAGGACCATGCATATCAGGAAAGGGGGGTGAGAGGACCATGCATACCAGGACTGGGGAGTGAGGGTACCATGCATACCAGGATAGCGGGGTGAGGGGACCATGCATACCAGGATAGGGGGGTGAGGGGACCATGCATACCAGGATTTGGGGGTGAGGGGACCATGCATACCAGGATTGGGGGTGAGGGATAGCATACATACCAGGAAAGGGGGGTGAAAGGACCATGCATACCAGGAAAGGGGGGGTGAGGGGACCATGCATACCAGGAAAGGGGGGTGAGAGGACCATGCATACCAGGATATGGGGATAAGGGAACTATGCATACCAGGATTGGGGGTGAGGGGTAGCATGCATACCAGGAAAGGGGGGTGAGGGGACAATGCATACCAGGATTAGGGGGTGAGGGGACCATGCATACCAGGATAAGAGGGTGAGGGGGCTATGCATACCAGGATAGGGAGGTGAGAGGACCATGCATACCAGTATAGGGGGGGGGGGGTGAGGGGACCATGCATACTAGGATGGGGGGTGAGAGGAACATGCATACCAGGATTGGGGGGTGAGGGGACCATGCATTCCAGGATAGGGGGTGAGAGAACCATGCATACCAGGATAGGGTGGTGTGGGGACCATGCATACTAGGATGGGGGGTGAGAGGAACATGCATACCAGGAAAAGGGGGGTGAGGGGACCATGCATACCAGGAAAGGGGGGTGAGAGGACCATGCATACCAGGATATGGGGATAAGGGAACTATGCATACCAGGATTGGGGGTGAGGGGTAGCATGCATACCAGGAAAGGGGGGTGAGGGGACAATGCATACCAGGATTGGGGGTGAGGGGACCATGCATTCCAGGATTGGGGGGCGAGGGGACCATGCATACCAGGAAAGGGGGGTGAGGGGACCATGCATACCAGGAAAGGGGGGTGAGGGGGACCATGCATACCAGGAAAGGGGGGTGAGGGGACCATGCATACCAGAATTGAGGGGTGAGGGGGCCATGCATACCAGGATTGGGGGGTGAGAGGACCATGAATTCCAGGATAGGGGGTGAGGGAACCATGCATTCCAGGATTAGGGGGTGAGGGGACCATGCATACCAGGATAAGAGGGTGAGGGGGCCATGCATACCAGGATAGGGGGGTGAGGGGACCATGCATACCAGGATAGGGATGTGAGAAGACCATGCATACCAGGTTAGGGGGGGTGAGGGGACCATGCGTTCTAGGATGGGGGGTGAGAGGAACATGCATACCAGGATTGGGGGGGTGAGTGGACCATGCATTCCAGGATTGGGGGTGAGGGGTACCATGCATACCAGGATAGGGGGGTGAGGGGTACCATGCATACCAGGATTGGGGATGAGGGGACCATGCATACCAGAATTGGGAGGTAATGGGTGCCATGTATACCAGAATTGGGGATGAGGGAGTACCATACAACCTACGATAGGGATGTGGGGGAACCATGCATACCAGGCTTGGGGGGTGAGGGGACCATGCATACCAGGATTGGGGGGTGAGGGGACCATGCATTCCAGGATTGGGGGGTGAGGGGACAATGCATACCAGAATTGGGGGGGTGAGGAGACCATGCATACCAGGATTGGGGGGTGAAGAGACCATGCATTCCAGGATAGGGGGGTGAGGAAACCATGCATACCAGGATAGGGGGGTGTGGGGACCATGCATACCAGGATTGGGGGTGAGGGGACCATGAATACCAAGATATGGATCAGGGGGTACCATGCATACCATGATTGGGGGATGAAGGGACTATGCATACCAGGATAAGGATGAAGGGGTACCATGCATACCAGTATTGGGGGGTGAGGGAACCATGCATACCAGGATGAGGAATGGGATGCCATGCATACCAGGATTGGGGAGGGGGTGAAGGGACCATGCATACCATTATAGGGATGAGGGGGGACCATGCATAGCAGGATAGAGATGAGGTTTACCATACATATCAGGATAGGGATGATGGGTACCATGCATAGCAGGATGGAGATGAGGGGTGTCGTGCATACAAGGATAGGAGAGGGACAGCACATACCAGGATGGGAGACCATATACCAATAAAAATGCTTGCCACCCGGGCGTAGAACGGGTTCATAGCTAGTACCATAATAGCAAACTACAATATTCTCCCAGAAATGTGGGCCATTGATTGCAACATGACTTGTCATTTTGTACATCCAAAAAAGTAATCTGCCTATCAAATTGATTTAAGAACATGTTGCACCATTTACACCATATTTACACCATTATAAATACACACCTGTTCCTTGTATCTCTCCCACATCATTGTAGATTGTAAGCTCTCACGAGCAGGGTCGTCTTATTTTGCTTTAATTATTGTATTGTTAACGTTGTTACTTATGACTTGTGTTTTGAAACTGTTAAACTGTAAAGAGCTGCGGAATGTGTTGGCGCTATATAAATAAAGATTATTTATTATTATTAATATTATTATTATTATTATATTGCAAACGTTATTACAACCCAATAAAAGTATTTCAATGTCTTAGAAGTTAAGATAAAGTTTAGACTAGAAAATTCTAATCAACAAGAATTCAACCACAAATAAGTCTAATTATTCAGTAAACAGATGTCTAGCATACCGTCCACTATAAAGGGTGTTATTATACAAAGAAAACCCCTTCCCATTTCCAGCTGTCAGAAATGACACCACAAGGAAAAGAAATGTCACAGGACCAGAGAAAAAGTAATCCAAAAACTTAACAAATATGGAAATGCAACCATCTCACAAAAATGTCTAGCCCGACCACGGAAGTTAACACCTAAACAGGACGAGAAGAGTTGAAGAAAATCGATGTGCAAGTTCATTGCAGTTAGATAAAGAAGTAGACCGCCAAACCAGGGTGAGTTTTTCACATGAAACTATAGGATGTACATTGTAGAAAAATGACTTGCATAAGTGTTATTCATGAAGAAAGCCTCTCCTAAAGCCCAAAAAAGCCCGCCTATAATTTGCGGTGTCCATGCTAAAAAATATGAAAATTACTGGAACTCTATACTCTAGAGTGATGAAACTAAGATAAGTGATTTTGTACCTGAAACTGTAGCTCAAAATTGTTTTGTGTCGCAAAAGTGAGTAGCATAAAGAAAAAGGCATAGTGCCTACAGTGAAACATGGAGGTGGCAGGTGGATGACAGTGTCCTTAAGTGGGGGTGCATGAGCGCTGCTGATGTTGATGAGCTAGATTTTATTGATGGTATCATGAATTCATAGTTGTACTGCTCTAGATTTAAAGAGAAGGTGCTACCATCACTATGTGTGCTTGGCTGAGGTGCACTTTTACAGCTTAAAATGATCCAAAACACACATGTAAGGCCACTGTTTCATTTTTGAAGAAGGAAGTGATTCAGTGGCCTAGAATGTCTCCTGATCTGAATTAAATCGAACACCTATGTGGAATTCTGAAGAGACAAGTTGTCATCACTCTCGATTCCAACATCCAGGCTCTAAATGAGGTTGTTCTAGAACAATGGAAAAAGGTAGATGTTGCAGTATGTCTTCAACTTATTTATTCCATGCCTAGAGGACTTGGTGCGGTGCTTAAAGGTCATGGAGTTTGTACAAAATTCTAGATGTAGCAGTTTATGATGAGTGGTTTATGCAGTCTTAATAATCCAGCCAGGACATTTAAATGAAACTTTTTCCTCTGCCTACCTATTCTCAACTGCAACTGAGTAGAAACCCTATAACAGTCATTTAAAAGGATATTCAGAACTTTGTAAAAAAAATGTGTTTAAACACTAACAGGCAGTTAGTAGTTGCCTAGCTGCCTGTTGTGCCCGAAGCAGCTCTTCACCAGCACAGAACAGTCACAGACCACTCGTGCCAGATATTCAGCTATCTCTGCTGCCGTCACATTGACATAGTGGTGGCTTTGTTTCTGCCCTACTCTGTCAGCAGGGCATGTGTTGTGAGCTCATTTTCGGGTTTGCCTTTGGCTTCTGGTGAGGGTTATGGAGCTGGATGTGCTGACAGAGGAGTAGTGAGCTCTCTATCTGGACTCCCTCTGTTGGTGAAGGGAGGTAATGAAGCTGATCTAAATGGCAGAGACCGGCCACCTGAGGAAGAGGACTGCGATTGGACATCAGGAGTTTCTGATTGGATTTAAGGCAGCCGAATCCCTAGTTTCTTGCTGGTGATTTTTCCTGACTGTGGTTTCTGGTTTCCAGTTTGGTTCCTGCCTTCCTAAAGCTAAGTTTTCTCTGCTATTGTTCATATGAGTTTTTGTCTGGTTTACTTAGTTTTTGTGTTCAGCCAGCCCTGGCTGGGACTGGGCTGAATCCCCATTTTGTCTATGATGAGTTGATCTCTTTTGCTCTGTCTTCAGAATATACCTGAGTGCTGATAGAGTGATTTGAAGTCTAGCGACTTCAGGGCCTTTTTCTGTCAGACGTGTTGGACATTCTTTTTGGCAGGGTTTTTTGCGTGATTGCAGACAGCAGCTTTTCTTTCCTGTCCTTTCTAGTTAGCGAGGGCCCCATCGTTTGCTCAGCCTATCTTTCTACCTGTGTCTGTGTTTTCATCTTGTTTCACTGACAATACATGTTGGGAGCTGTCTATTGCTTTGGGGTCTGCTCTGGGGCAGTTTAGATTTTCCCTTTCTTTCTTTAGGCTTATTTAGTTCTCCGGCCGTGACGAGGCTTCTAGGACCACCGTAGGCACGCTCCACGGCTACTGCTAGTTGTTGTGGATAGGATCAGGGGTCTGCAATCCGCTAGTTACCAACCTCTCCGGTTTTCTGGGCTTAGCTTGTTTTTTGTTTTTTCCTCCTCGGTGACTCATTCACAACAGGCATGATGGCCGATATCATGCTGATACACAGCTGACTCTTCTATTTAGGCAGCAGGGATCTGGCTGTCAATCAGAATTATGTTGGCAGTCCTGCCCTGTCAACAGAGCAGAACAGACAAGAAGCTGCCGCTCTGTTGATGTCATATCAGCCTAGACAGCTGAATAGCTGGCGGAAGTGTTCTGTGACCACTCTGTGCCTACGAAGAACAGAGCCAGGCAAACCAAACAGGTAGGTAGCAGCTACCTGCCTGTTAGTGTTAAACCACATTTTTTTATTTTTCAAACCCCCAAATATCCCTTTTAACGGAAACTGAAACAGAAACAATGTGGAATGTTTAAAACCAGGTGAGGAACAGTCAAACTCTGCTACCAAGATGAGGTTATGGAAGACAATTTCATGTCATTTACCCATCTACTGTTTTTCAGAAGTCTGGCCATAAATGGTCCTCATGAAAGAGTTGCAATTCCTTAGACACGGAAAACGGCCATGCGTATCAATTTGGCAAATAAACATAAGAGAAGACATGCAGAAACATTCAATTGTGACAAATACTCAAAAATGAAAGCTCACATGGGTACATCAATGGATGAATGAAAACATCATGGTTCTTAAAATGTGATAAAACAAATTAGCTGGATTTTTGATGCCACAACTAGTTACATTCTTAAAGGGAATGTGTCACTAGTTTTCTTAATTCCGGCATAAGGGCAGCATAAAGTAGAGACTGATACGCTGTTATAGTGGAGTATCATTTACTGGACATTTTCCTGTCATTTTGATAATATCACTGTTTTATCTTCTAGTCTTCTCAAAGATGAGCTCTATCTTACCCTTTCCACACTATTGATTGGCAACTTGCTACTTACACTGTGCATTGGCAGGAATTTACAAATAAATGATGGGAGCAGATATGATCTAAGATCATGAATAATGAAGATTAGAGATGAGAGACTTTGCCTTTTTTCGGGTCGAGACAGGTTTCATGAAACCCGACTTTCTCAAAAGTTGGGTCGAACGAAATCGGCCGATTACCGTGAAAAGTCGAAGGCCGACTGAAACACGAAACCCAATGCAAGTCAATGGGGAAGAAAAGTCGGCAGTGAGTGGAGGACAGGAAACACACCTACAGTGCCCATTTTAATGCCAAAAACATCAATTCTTATTACTTAAGCTTGTCAACCTTAATTTACTTTTTTCGTGGGCCCAGGGCCAAAGAGTGTCAATGGGCTCCTTTAACACAAACCACAATTCATGATCCTCTGATACGGCAGAGAAATAGAGGTATAGTACAATGAAAAATACTTCACTTCTTACATCTCATGACTGATATCCATTTTAAATTCTCCAATAGCTCCAAAAACGGACAGTATATTACTCCATACAGTATTATGGCCACCACATAGTGCGCCATACAGAGTAATGAGGCCCATATATTTCTCCATACAGAATCTTTGGTCCCATATAATGTTTGAAACAGTATATGATGAGCTCCACATAATGCTACAGTATATGTTGGTCCCCATGGATGAAGCTCCACTGTGTTATGGGCCCAAATAATGCTCCATATATAATGGGCCCCATTTCTAATGCTCCAGTGCATAAAGGGCCCTGTAAATGCTGCTCCAGTATCTGATGCCCACCTTTGGAATGCTTCAGTGTATGGTGGGCCTCAAATATCATTCTCCAGAGTATAGTGCTCCCCAAAAATAGCTGTCCCAACATTGAAAACAATTAAATAAGTCTCCTCACTAGGGAATCCCTGTACTAATCTGGACTCCTCGTCGTCCCCATCTTCCAGCTCACTGCACTTGGACTGTTTAGGCAGAGGGCGTACAGACGTGATGTCATCGCGCTCTCTGACTAGAATGTCACTGTCAGAAAATGCGGAAGACGTCACGGCGGTGGAGCAGGGAGAGGTAAGTATTGCAACTTTGCAAGTGCTGTGATCCTGAGCAAGCAGGGGGGGCCCACTCATTGGCGACAGCACTGGCACAGGGCCCCTCATAGTACGCCGGTGTGTCTGACAGCGGGTGTGCACCCCCACCGTCAGAGACACTTGATTCTACTATGAGGGACCTTGTGCCAGTGCCGTTGCCAAACAGTGTGCCCACCCACCTGTCCAGGGCAACAGCACTTGCACGGGTGCGTGCGCCAGGTGCTGACCCCAGCCCTGTGGGGGGAGGCAGCCCAGTTAGGGAGGTAGAAAAATTGGCATATGTTGATGTTGGACATTCAGCAGCTGCAAATGGAGTAACTGGAGAAGTACGCGGAAGAGGAGGACAAAAGCAAGCCATTTTTCTGGCAACCTACGTGTCAGCAGGGGAGGGTGGGACAAAATCCTTTGAAACCCATGCATGGTTCATTTTAATGAAGGTTAGATCAACAACATTTTGGGTCGACAGACGGGTCCTTTTTTCTGTCAGGATTGATCCAGCAGCACTGAAGACTCGTTTAGATAACACACTAGCAGCAGGGCAAGCGAGCTCCTGTAAGGCATATTGTGCCAATTCAGGCCAGGTGTCAAGTTTACTGGCCCAATAGTCAAAGGGGAATGACCGGTGAGGGAGAACATTGATATGGGAGGAGAAGTAGTTACCATAGTTGACAACTGCTGTCTCCTGTCACTTTCGATCGATGCAGTATTACCAGTCGTGTGAGCGGTACTTGAAAAATCAGTCCACAACATGGTCATGAAACCCCTGTGTCCAACGCCACTTCGGCTGTGTGCACCATGAGCACCTCTTTCATATTGCCACCTACGGCTTGTTGGAAAAACATCACCGCCGCTGTGTGCTGGGATGCCTCAAACAAACAGTTTACCAGAGTTGCTTGTTTGTTAGCCAATATTAGCTCTAGGTTCTCCTGTGGCATGATGTTTTGGAATTTGCCTTTATAGCGTGGATCCAGGATGTTGGCCAACCAGTAGTCGTCATCGTTCATCATTTTGGCAATGCGGGGGTCCCTTTTTAGGATCTGCAAGGCATAATCAGACATGTGGGCCAATATTCCAGGTGTCAATGATGCACTGTGAGTGCTGGGTGGAGGAGCACTTTCTGGCAAATCCACATCCCTCCAGTCACGCACAAACCCTGTACCTGACCTTGCCACGCCAACATTTTTTCTTGCCCCCTGAGAAGCATCCTCCTCCCCAAAATAATCATCTCCATCATCCTCCTCCTCTTCTTCCTCCACCTCGTCCACGAGATTTCCCTGACCAGAAAATGGCTGACTGTCATCAAGGCTTCCCTCCTCCTCTTCCTCCTCGGCTGCAGACGCCTGCTTCTTAATGTGCGTCAAAGTTTGCATGAGCAGACGCATAAGTAGGATGCTCATGCTTATGATGGCGTCGTCTGCGCTTACCAGCCGTGTGCATTCCTCAAAACACTGAAGGACTTTACAGAGGTCTTTCAGCTTCGACAACTGCACACCAGACAACTCCATGTCTGCCTGCAAACTGCCTGCCAGTGTATCCTCCCACAAATGAATTACAGCCTGCCTCTGTTCGCACAGTCTCTGAACCATGTGCAGGGTGGAGTTCCACCTGGTTGCAATGTTGATAATTAGGCGGTGCATGGGAAGGTGGAGCAATCGCTGCAGCTTCTGCATATACGACTGGAGTGTACAGGTGACCGGCGGATGTGCGAGCACAGTCTTCGCACCTTATGGAGCAGGGGTGTTAACTCCGGATAATTATTGAGGAAGTGCTGCTCGACCAGGTTCAAGGTGTGAGCCAGGCAAGGTACTGCATGTGTCTGAGTTTTGAAAGGGCTATGGCTGCCACAAAATTCCAGCTGTTATCACTAACTACCTTGCCTGCCTCAAGATGTAGACTTCCCAGCCATGACTCAGTTTGTCGCTGCAAGTAGTCGGCCAGTACCTCCGCGGTGTGTCTGTTGTCACCCAAACAAATCATCTTCAACACAGCCTGCTGACGCTTACCACTAGCTGTTCGATAGTGGGACACCTCGTGTGCAATACTGGCAGCTGCGGATGGAGTGCTCGTGCGACTGTGCTCTGTGGACGAGCTTTCGCTTCTGGAGGAGGGTCGAACGCCTACAGCCAACTGTTTCCTATACCGTGGGCTAGGCAGCACTGTCCCACCGCCGCTGTCCCCTGTGGACCCTGCATCCACCACATTAACCCAGTGCACAGTGATGGACACGTAACGGCCCTGGCCATGCCTACTGGACAATGCATCTGTTGTGAGGTGCACCTTTCCACTCACTGATTGCTTGAGTGCATGGACAATGCGGTCTTTCACATGCATGTGCAGGGCTGGGATGGCTTTTCGCAAAAAGAAGTGCCGACTGAGTAGGTCATAGCGTGGTACTGCGTAGGCCATGAGCTTGCGGAGAGCTTTGCTTTCAACCAACCGGTAGGGCATCATCTCTAACGAGATTAGTTTGGCAATGTGGGCGTTCAAAGCCAGTGTACGCAGATGAGAGGATGAGCACTTTCTTGTCCTACTCAGAGTCTCTGGTAGGGTGAGCTGGACTTGAGAGCTACATATGGTGGAACTAGCTGTGGACATGGCGGACTGAGAGAGGGTTGGTGATGGTGATGGTGTTGGTGGGGTTGCTGATGGCCTAGATTCAGTCTTTCATAGCAATAACATTGTGATTCCATGACTGCTTTGCCCTTGCGACGACACCTCGACATTTGCTGCTGGTGGTATGCTAACCGGTGGGCTTACAGTGGGGGAAGCAATGTAGCGTTGCCGACTACCTTCATTTGGAGCAGGTGCACATGTGGTACGTGAGGTTTGGTAGTCCGTCCACGCTTGCAAGTGCATGGTGGTTAAATGTCTAAGCATGCAACTGGTATTCAAATTTCTCAGATTTTTCCCTCGGCTAAAGGTCTTTGCGCACTTCTTACAGATAACTTTTGCCTGATCATTAGGATTTTGTTAAAAAAAAGTGCCACCCTGCACTCTTCCTGCTATGGAAGACATTTTGAGACCTTGCACGCTGTGCTAATTTGACAGTCTGGCCAAGCTGTTCTGCAACTCTTTTGGTTTTTGTAACACGTTTTTGGACTGCTACTGTCATGCCAGATAACAGCTGTTGTGATGTCGTTGCCTGCTGCGGATCCTCCTCCTCCTCTTCTGAGCTATTGGCAGCAGCACCCTCTTCCCCCAATGGATGCCAATCTGGGTCAACAACTGGGTCATCCATCACCTCCTCTTCAATTTCATGTGCACCTTCCTCTGTGTCACCGTGTAAGGTGGTATAGTATGCATGAAGGGGCACCTGAGTTTCATCAGGGTCAGATTCTGGCTCAGTACACTGCGAGGACAATGTAGTGCTCTGAGTGAATGTACCAGCAGAAAAATCTAGCAGTGGCTGTGCATCAGTGCACTCCATGTCAGATTCATCTTGGACTGGGGAATTCACAATTTGACTTGCTAACCCAGGCATGGTATGTGAAACCATGGAGTAATCGGTAGTGTGGCCTGCCACATCCTTGACTTTTGGTAGGGGTGAAGGACATAAGGAAAGGTGTTGTTCCTGACCAGGAGCCTCCAATGACGACTCAGTGCTTTTATTTTTTGAAACTTCAGAAGAGGAGGCGAGGGAGCCGGAGGCTGTGTCAGCACTGTAAGCCAAAACTTGTTCCAGAAGCTCCGGCTTTAAAAGTGGTTTACCTACTCCCAGAAAAGAGCCTTCAAGGCCTTGTGGAGCCAGACGATGACGCAGGCTCAACACCTCCTGCCTTAGGTGCTATTGTGCTTTTGCCACTACCAACAGATGCAACACCACCACCATCGGGACCAGCTGGCAACCCCCGCCCACTTCCATGGCGTCTTCCACCATACTTCCTCATTTTTGTGAAAATGTACCCAAAATACCACCAGCTATATGGTACTGTAAAACAAGGTAGAAGGTGTATCTACTATTGGTGAGAATTTGAATCTCACTATAGATTTGAGGACGCAGAACTATTGTCTCTGGCCCAGTAGAGATTACACCTCAATGTAACAGACTGAAATTGGATGGTGTATGACAAGGTGTAGGGTGTCTATAGGATTGGTGAGATTTTGAATCTCACTATAGATTTGAGGACGCAGAACTATTGTCTCTGGCCCAGTAGAGATTACACCTCAATGTAACAGGCTGAAATTGGATGGTGAATGACAAGGTGTAGGGTGTCTATAGGATTGGTGAGAATTTGAATCTCACTATAGATTTGAGGACGCTGAACTATTGTCTCAGGCCCAGTAGAGATTACACCTCAATGTAACAGGCTGAAATTGGATGGTGAATGACAAGGTGTAGGGTGTCTATAGGAATGGTGAGATTTTGAATCTCACTATAGATTTGTGGACGCAGAACTATTGTCTCTGGCCCAGTAGAGATTACACCTCAATGTAACAGGCTGAAATTGGATGGTGAATGACAAGGTGGAGGTGTGGTGCCCCTGAGGGTTCAGTCGCCACAGAGGTACTGCACCTCCTCCTGAGGTGTGGTACCCCACTATCCAGGTAAGGTGGAGACACCTGACCACACTCCAACACCTGCACCCCACACCACAAAGTAGTGTAGCAAAGCACCTTCGGCGGCTCCGTGCTTGGAGTGTAGCATAGCACCCTTGGTGGCTCCCTGCTTGGAACATGAAACGTGCTGGGAGGTGGGTGGAGCTGAGTTTGCACTAAAAGAGCGGGAAGAGTTAGGAGTCAGTCAAAGAGTCTGACAGAGAGAGAGAGTTTGAGAGATCCCCAGGAGAGGGATGGATTGATGGAAGTGCTGCAGCAGACCTCAGTGACCTGGGTCTGCTGGCACAGGAAAGAGACATTTTAGAAAGCCTGATTCTCCATAAGAAGGTAAGGATTAGTACGGAACGTGAGGAGAATAAGAGAACAAGGACCAGGATTAGAGGAGAACCCTTCCCAAGTTCTAAGCACAAGGCCGGGGTCCGGTCCCCGAGGTTGTATGGATACTAATGGTCCTGCAGCAGACACCGAAGGAATAGAAGTAGTGACCACTTTATTCCCACACAAGACTTGGGGGCATAACAGCAACGATAGTGAGCCGGGACTAGGTAGAAGGAGTCCCCGAAGTAGGCTACAGCTGTCTGCCGTACAAGTAGAGTTCATAAGAACATCTGACAGGAGGAACTCCAGTGTAACTCAGTACTGTGAGTACTTCACTCAAAGGCGCTAAGAGGGAGACGTTCAGAAAAGGCACATATGTTGGCGGAGTGTTGGAAAGGAGTACTTCATCCTGCCTGGAAGTTGGCTGAGCTCCTAACTCGGAGGACACGGCACGGATGCGGGCACCTGTACCACAACAGACTGTGAATAAAGCTTTGGAACTACATGCCCTGGTGTCCTCCACTTATTCCGGCGCCAACCCGTCCAGCACTGCTACATCCCTTGCGTCCGACACTACACCATCTAAGTGTCACTTCACCTACTCTGCCCTGGGACTACAGCCCTGCCTGTGGAGGGCTATAACATCATTGCTGCACTACACCATCTGTCCCAGAGGCTCTGTCTGCAGCGTCGGCTTACATCTTCATTGCCGAACACCACAGGTGGTGTCACGAATCACTTATAAACTTTCACCACCATAAGCACACTGAAACAACCCCTTTTGTAATGGAGCCCCAGGGCCACGGACCGGGTCACTGCTGCCGTAACAACCCCCCGTTGACAAGATCAACCGGCCCGGTACCGAGTACCCCACGGCCCTGGTAAGTGAGGGCGCTCCAGAGGGTGTCTATAGGATTGGTGAGATTTTGAATCTCACTATAGATTTGAGGACAAAGAACTATTGTCTCTGGCCCAGTAGAGAACACCTCAATGTAACAGGCTGAAATTGGATGGTGAATGACAAGGTGGAAGGTGTCTATAGGATTGGTGAGATTTTGAATCTTACTATAGATTTGAGGACAAAGAACTATTGTCTCTGGCCCAGTAGAGAACACCTCAATGTAACAGGCTGAAATTGGATGGTGTATGACAAGGTGGAGGGTGTCTATAGGATTGGTGAGATTTTGGATCTCACTAGAGATTTGAGGACGCTGTCAATGATGCACTCAGTCCAAGTATGGACGCAGGCATCCTAATAAGCAGGACTGCTGCACAGTGCACACACAAAAGGGTGAAAAAATGAACCCTTGGTAACTGTGCAGAAAAGAAGAAAAGTATTTATGCTTTTAAAAAAGCAGTTTGCACAGCAGTGTGCAAACAGCAATGGAGCTATCAGGGAGCCTTATAAGGCAGACTAATAACCAACAGAGCTGATGCACAAAAATAGAGCCTCCCCTGTCACTGCACACAAAGTGTTGTGTTGTAAGTGGAAATCGCTAACAGCAGAAGCAGTTTTTTGGTTCTTCTTTCCTGCCTAACGCTCTCCCTACAGAATCATCATCAGCAGCTCTCCCTATGCTAAGATCGCTATAAATAAGATGGCGGTCGGCATTCATGCCCTTTTCTAGCCCCTGTGACGCCACACAAAGCCAGCCAATCACTTGCATGCCCTTCTCAAAGATGGCGGTGACTAATGCCTATGTCATCGCGTTGCCCAGTGTGTGTCCTCCATCATTGGCTGAAAAAGGGCGCTGGAAGCATCTTTTGAAACGCGACTTTGGCGCTCTGGTCGACCTCGTGGCCGACCTCACGCTATGGTCGGGTTTCGTTTCATGAAACCCGACTTCAGCAAAAGTCGGCGACTTTTGAAAATGACCGACCCGTTTCACTCAACTCTAATGAAGATTACACAGGACGAGCTTACCAATGAGAGGAAAAGCACAGCGGTGGCAATTAAAAATATTGCTTTATCAAAACTATAGAATTTCTTATAGCAAAGCTTTTTAATGTGTAAATCTTAATTAGTAGCGCCAGCATTTTGTACTGTTAGCTCGACTCAGTACTTCATTTCCCTGCTGTAGCAATCAATAACACTAATCTTCACTTGAAAATAATCAGCAATCTATTCTTTATCAATTTCAGAAATTAATATTATGAACTAGTCATAGTACGCAGATATAGATATCAATCCAGGCCAGTTGTGCCTGCTATACAGACTTGGACTGGCTAACAGGAGAACAGGGGAATCCTCTGATGGGTCCCTGTGTGGGAGTGGGCCACCACCCTCTTATATGAGTTCTTGGCACAATATACTTGAATCCCTATGAACAGACAAAGGCAGCATCATATTAATTTAACCATCTACCAGTTCATTGTTATATAAATTTGTGATTGAGGATAATGTCACATTTGCACGTAGCCGAAAAGTGGAGCCCTGGAGTTTAATACTGGTGGGAACTTGGCACTCCAGTCCAACACTGCTCCTATAAATGTATCTTCTTTAACTTGTCTCTAAGCCAAACATATTCCAAGATGTCAAATAAATATGAGAAAAAAAATTCTAACAGATGCTTGAACATATGCCATCCGCCGGCCAACTGTCACCCAGGTTTTCTCAGGTTTAAAAGAAAGTCTACGTTTGATATATATACACATTTTCTACTAGAAGACTTTGAAAGATGCCTCGAAAAGATAAAGTTGGCAATCAGTCAACCACTAGCCACCAATAGGCTACCATGCTAAAAAAAAATACATTTCACTTTTTTCGCACACTCTTTATGGCCTGTTTTGCGAATCTTAGGCTTGTTTTCGACACAAAATTGAATGCTCTGAAACTTTCCTAAAATTATTTATTTGTATAAAACATGAATCCAGTTGTGTGCACCTGGGAGATGAGAGGTTGCACAGCGTGAGTAACTTGTCTGTAACAGAATACAAAAGAACATTAACAGCTTCGGGCATCAGTGTGAATGAGCAGAAACATTTGTGTTTCTTCAGCTCTAATGTTGGATCGATGGACGTTAATCACATAAGTCCCTTATTTCATATAGAAAAATCAACAGAAAACACTATAACTATACCGAGCGGACTCCTTCATTGCTCAGGATTAGCATGACATTTATAGAATTATCTTTTCCCTTTGCTTCTAGAGTTTAAGTGGATAACATATTTCTTTATCTCTGCAATGAAATAATTTGTCATATACCAAGGTTATAGGCTAACATTCATCTGCAACTAAAATTTCGGTCATTTCAAGAAGGTGATCCAATTAGTATGTTTCAAACTGAATTTAATTCTGCTTTTGAATTTACATGCCAAATTATAAGAGGAAGCATGCTTTAAAACACCAAGAAAAAAATACATGCATATTAAAATTCTAAGTGTAATTAATTACCGAAAATATTACTTGGTAGAATTATTTCCATATTTGAAATATCTGGGTAAAATCTCTCACCATGATCATCGTTAAGTGCCACACATGAAGAAAGATTTGGTCTATGCAACTTCTAAGGGTTTAGTATAGGTCTTACGGCAGATACTTGACAGCATATTTAAATTTCAAAGTGAGCACTGTAAACCCTCCACGTTGGCACTGAAGAGTCACTATAAATTGTGCACATATAGTTGCCTTACCTGAGACCCCATGTTTACCTTCTGCTGGCTCCTTTGTTGTGAATGGTTTTGTGGTTCTCCAACCTTCAACATTGTCGCCGCATTGGCACAGACAGCAGTGGCAGATTTCAATCACATCTTCCCTATCTTTTCTGTGCTGTGAAGGTGTGGTGTTTGCAGGTACGCAGGATGCAGTGACGAGTCGCGAGATAATTTGGTGCTTTCTATATTAACGCTTATAAGACTAGAGGGAACTTTCCTCAGTCACGGCCTGATCAACAAAAAGGGGTAACACGGGTTGCCCTCACAGGGGCTCTATACAAGCAAACACAAAAGGGTAGATCACGACTACTTCCGGCAATAGTCGGTCACTATAGGGCCGTGGTATGGCCGACTACGTGTCCTTAATTATATAGGCAACTTAGCCGTCCAGATGTCCCTCGCTGTTTGGGATGGTGGTCTTTTGGAGTAGTAGTCGCTGGTCCCAGTTGCTGAGGCGTCGACGAAGTCTTCGCGCGCTCCGGCGCGCTGATGACGCTGGAGCCCCACAGGCCCCGACGGAGTCCTTGGACGGATGGGCCACAGTCCCCATACTGGGGAAAGCGGCAGTGATGTAGGGTGGAGAATCACAGGCCACCTGCGCAGCTAACGGCTGCGACGGGGAGTCCGCGGCCAGCAGAGGCTAGGCTCCTGCTGCGGACTGGTGAGAGCAAGGCGGCTGCGGGTGGCAGGGAACAGGCCGCAGCTGCGGGCTGGAGCGAGATGGCAGCGGCCGTGGGCGACCGCGGGTAGGCCGCAGCTGCGGGCTGAGGTGAGGCGGCAGCGGCCGCGGGTCGAACTGGGACCGCAGTGGCCACGGGCTGGAGCGGGGCAGCAAATCTTGGATGATCGCCTTGGCGCCATCCCTCTGGAGTCCTCAGTGAGCGTCTTCCCTGGCACTGGTAAGCAGGGCTGTGGAGTCGGAGTCGGAGTCGTGGAGTCGGAGTCGGAGTTAGTTTTGGTTGGAGTCGGAGTCGGAGTTGGTAGAAATGTACCGACTCCGACTCCAGCTTTAAAAAAATGTATTAATATTTCATAATTGAACTTTCATATGAATTTTATAAATGTTACTCAAATATATATGTTCTATCAAACTATGAACAACAGTGATAAGCAGTTCTGCTGGAGATAGAGACATTTCTTACTTCTTGTGTGTCACTGTTCTCCTCTGCCCTTATCTAATCTTATACTTGGTTAACCTCATGCTGCCCCAACCCCCCTACTTACAATGTATGAAACTGAAAGTGAAAATGTGTTGCAAATTCTTAGTAGTAAAGCTCCTCCTCTAGACTAGATCATACTAGGTGTGCGTCTTCCAAGCATCTCACAGCTGCCTGCTACTCAGAAGAGGAAGACTGTAAGAAGTATTATCCTTTCAACAAACTTTGCATCAGTTAACTGTGAGTACATGAGGAATAATAACAGTATTACTGACCACTATATCAGTTGTACGACCTGGCAATAATTTTGTACAATTGTTTTTAGGAAAAACAATTGTCATTTGGATTGTGAATGCAGAATTAAAAACCTGAGAATGTCAAAGAAGCATCACATTAAATCAGCTGTATTTGAACATTTCACCATCACTCAAGATAGAAAACATTATGTCTGTCAGTGTATGACAAATGATCCAGACAAAAACAAATGCTGTGAAGCCAAGATGAGTGCATATTCAGGCAAAGATAAAAATGCTCCTACCAGAGCTTCTAATCTAAAGAGACATTTACAGCGCTTTCATCCAGAAGTACTGAAAGCAGTGGATGAGAAAGACTGCATCCAAACCAATGAACCAGTGCCCAGCTCTTCCAGCCAAACAAAGGAGCAGAGAACTTTGCAGCCATCAGTTGCAAGATATTTTGTCAGTGACAAAGTTACTGTGACAATGACAGTAGATACATTTAAAAAACAGATCATAGAGCTTGTTGTAAAGGATAGTGTGCCTATTTCATTATTTTCACGACCAGCTTTTATGTGTCTGAATGGGGAAATGGCCCGCAAGCTTGGTGTTTCTCTGGAGAGAGAGAGTATTAGAAAATTAGTAATCGAAGAAGCTTTTAAACAAAAGGAAGAACTTAAAAAAACTCTCAAGGGACGCTTTCTGTTTCTTAAAATGGATGCCTGCACACGTCACAGAGTGAACTATTTTGCCATCAATGTCCGATTTGTTTGTGACAAAAATGAAATAGTTACCAAGACATTGGCAGTAAAAGACACCAAAGCTCATCACACCAGTGAGTTTCTCCAGGTCTTGGTGGAAAAGGTTCTGCAAGACTATGAACTTAAAAAAGAGCAAGTTCTTTCTGTCGTAACTGACAATGCTTCAAATATGATAAGTACTATTAAGCTAATGAATGAGAGTAATGATGGTGACCAGCAGCTAGAAGAACATTCTGGGTCCACAGACACAGAAATGTTTGAAATAGAGGAACACAGTATTGTAACTGAGGAGCAAACTGAAGTTGCTTCAGATGAACAGCAACATGATAGTTTAGATGATCTTGTTGAAACTGTGTCAATATGTTCTTTCATTCATCACATGTGCTGTGTTGTGCATACGCTACAGCTGGCTATAAGAGACAGTCTGCAAGAAGGACATGCTGCTGCACTGATTGGCAAGGTGAGAAAATTGGCTACTGTTGCCAGAACCCCTAAAGTTGACTCAATTTTGAAGAGACGTGCTGGAAAAGGGGCAATTATTGATCAAGCCACACGATGGGGCAGTACTTACTTAATGATTCAGCGCTTAGAAGAAGAGTCATCCCCATCAAGGAACACAGCCAGTACATTTCAGCAGAATTTTTCATGTGCACTAAAAGAAATTGAGAAATTTGACCGTTCATCAAAAATAACAGTGCAACAAGCGATTCCTCTGTATCCTGACATTGTCAGAGATGTTGCCCGAGTGGTTACTGCTTTGCCACCAACACAAGTTAGTGTAGAGAGGTTGTTCTCTGCTCTCAAAATAATTAGATCAGATTTGAGGGCATCCATGAAGGAGGATCTGACAGAGGCAATACTTTTTCTGAGGACAAATTTATAGATTTCTTCTTATTAACTGCATAAAAGTGTTTATTGCATATTTACTTACAGTTTAGAAAAGTTTATAAAAGTTATTTGCTATATTCTAATTGTATTCTAATAAATGTAGTTTTTGCTCTAAGTGGTCTGATTACTTATATGATGGTGAGAAACTGAATAAGCACGATGTTTAATATTTTACAACAGTAAATTTGTTGTTATGAATTGGCCATTTATGAAGGAGTCGGAGCCGGAGTCGAGTCGGAGCCTGATAAAATCCAGGAGTCGGAGTTGGAGTCGGAGTCACAACTGTGGCTTACCGACTCCACAGCCCTGCTGGTAAGTCGCTCTAGCTTTCAGTCGCTCCCACGGTCTCCTGCTGCCTCTGTCCTGGTCTGCTGACTCATCATCCTGGGAATTCCCCGCCTCCTTTATACTGGTCCCTCCCCCAGCCCATCTGTCTGTCACAACGGTCCGTCCCCAAACTCAGTTTCCCCCGGAACCCAGATGACGGCTCCCTTGGTTCCGGCCCAGACACTTGACGGGGGCCGTTCCTCCCACACTCCCCCGCCCTGTATGCTTGCCAGTCATCGGGTGAGGGTTTTCGTAGACTCAGGTTAGTTTTTTGGGATGACAGTCCTTGTCGCCATATGAACGGGTCCTGTTCGTAACGTTCAGGGGGTTTGCCAGCTGTTGACTGCACGGAGCGTCGAAGCTCGGGTGTAGTGGAGTCTTCTGGGGTGGTGGAGGGTGCTCAAATAGTTGGTTCTGGTGGGATTCCCAGGTCTACTGTAGTGCCACTACTGGGGTGACCCGCATCTGCGACGGGGAAGTCCTCTTCGTCATCCAGGTCCCAGACCATGGACGGGGGGTCGGGGACCTGGAGGGTTGGTTCGAGCCGCGGGGGGAACGGTAGACGTACAAGACTGTAACATGTTACGGTGCACAACCCGAGTGAGGGGCACATTGTTTCCTTCAGATTGTATTTCATACACAGGCCCGTCGGGCTTATTCGGCGCAACACTCGGTATGGGTTCACCTCCCACTGTAGTTCTAACTTGTTTTGGGGAAGTTGATCAAGTACGAGTACCCGATCCCCAGTCTGAAAGTCAATGGGTGGGGGCAGTGCTCCCCCTTGGTGTTCTAGATCCTGGAGCTTCAGATGGACGATACGGTGGAGGGTCTGCAGACGGTGCCGGTGGTTACGGACCCACGAAGATACCCCAGTCCAAGGATGGGGCTCCTCCGGGTTCAATTCCACCTCCGTAATTCCTTTGCCATTCCGTCCGAACAACAATGAGTAGGGGGTGTAACCTGTCACTCGATGCACCCGATTGTTATATACCCACACCAGCTCGGGTATATATTCAGGCCAGCGGGCCTTGTGGTCGCTCTCCAGGGTGCGCAGCATTTGGATTAGCGTACGATTGAATCGTTCGCAGGCTCCGTTTCCCTGCGGGTGGTACGGCGTAGTCCGCAATTTACCGATACCGTAAAGATGGTGTAGCTCTTCCATGACTTTTCCTAGGAAGTACGCTCCTTGGTCCGAATGTATTCGCTGTGGACAGCCATACACTTGAATAAAGTTCTTACAAATCGCATAGGCGGACGACTCTGCTGTTTGGTCTCGAGTGGGGGTGACCACAGCGAACATGGTGAAATGGTCCACCATAATGAGACAATGTTCATATCCCTGATAGGCAGGACCTATGGTCAGATAGTCCACCATAAGAAGCTCCAGAGGGGCTGATGTCACAATAGTTTGCACCGGGGCTCGTTGCGCGGGGGGGAGTTTAGCAAGCTCGCACGAGCGGCAGGTTCGGCAAACTTCTTCTACAGCAGCGTGCAAGCGTGGGTGGTACGCTATCTGCTGCAACCATTGTAAAGTCTTTTGAGCACCAAAATGAGCTCCCTTTTCATGGGCTTCCCGGGCCAGTTGGTTGAGATGGGCTCCGGGCACGATCACCTGCCATATCGTAGCTGACGTGGTTCGTGACATGGTTTTTCGATATAAAAGTCCCTTTTTGATGATTAGTTTTTCCCACTGGCGCAACATTAGCAACATATCTTGGGTCAAAGTCTGTCTCTGTGAGCCTGTGGGCAATTTACCGGTGGCCATCCATCGGCGTAGGAGTCCAACTTCTGTGTCTTCCTGTTGCTGTTGAATCCATTTGTCACGGGGCTGTTCCAGAATCCCTCCTAGGAGTCCCGGATGAGGCGCATCTTGCGTGTTGACTGTAAGCGCGGCGGTGGTGAGGGCGAACGGCATCTCGTCTGCTTCTAATTCGTCGTCTCGACTTCTTCCTGGGGTGGTGTGTCAGATTCTGGAGAGCACGTCGGCGTGCACGTTTTCAGCACCCCGCTTGTAGATGATCTTATAATTGAATTTGGCCATTCGAGCCACCCACCGCTGCTCTAGGGCGCCCAGTTTGGCATTCTCCTAATGGGCAAATGGGTTGTTATCGGTCCGCACTACTACTTCGGAGCCCGCCAGGTATTCTGTGAATCACTCCGTCATTGCCCACACTACCGCGAGGAGCTCGAGCTTAAAAGATTTGTAATTGTCCGGGTTGCGTTCTGAGTCGTGCAGCGACCGGCTACCGTAGGCGATCACTTTCTCCCGGCCGTCCTGCACCTGTGACAACACAGCTCCTAGTCCCTGGAGGCTCCCGTCGGTATGCAGGTTGAACGGTTGCGAGAAATCCGCATATGCCAATACCGGGGCATCCGAGAGAGCAGCTTTGAGATCTTGAAACGCATCCTCTTGTGGTTGCTGCCACTGGATCTTCCGTCCATTCGCCCCGGCGGGAGCCCCCTTCAGCAGGTCTTGCAGGGTTCGAGCTCGGCGTGCAAAATTCTTCACGAACCGACGGTAGTAGCCGGCCAACACCAAGAAGGCCCGCACGTCCTTCACCGTTTCGGGGGTAGGCCACCCCTGGATGGCAGCGATCTTTTCCAGGGATGGTCGGACGCCCTCTGCCGAGATGTTATGCCCCAGGTATTCGATCTGGGTGCGGAACAGGTGACATTTCTGGGGTCTTACCTTTAACCCGTACTTCTGCAGCCGGCCGAGAACCTGCCCCAACCGCCTCAGGTAGTCCTCGAACGTGGCGGAATAGATGATAATATCGTCCAGGTATATCAACGTGGCTTCAAAGATGAGGTCTCCTAGACACCGCTCCATCAACCGCTGAAAAGTTCCTGGGGCGTTGGCCAGCCCAAACGGCATTCGATTGAACTCGAACAGTCCTATGGGAAGGATGAATGCTGTCTTGGCTCTGTCTCCCTCCGACATCGGCACCTGCCAGTACCCACTGGCCAGGTCTAGGGTTGAGAAGTACGTCGCGTTCCCCAGGGCGGACAGAGACTCTTCTATGCGGGGCAATGGATACGAATCCTTGATGGTGCAGGCGTTCAACTTCCGATAATCCACGCAAAAGCGCAGAGTGCCATCTTTTTTTCGAACCAGGACAATAGGGGCCACCCAAGGGCTCTGGCTTTCTCGTATAACCCCCTTCCGGAGCATTTGGGCTAATAGAGTTTACATTTTCTGGTATAGCTGCGGTGGTATTTGCTGATATCGCTCCCGGATGGGGGCCTCTCCTGCCGTGGGGATCCAACAGTTACCTCCACCTTCTGCCGCTAATTAACTCACCTTTGCTGAAGGTTTAAATACATTCAGTTTCTTCAGCAGAGTGCTGGTGTCAGATTAATTTCCCTCTATCTAGTTGGAGTTCCCTTGGAGGATTTCTGGCGTGATATATCAGTGGTCTTCTCAAGCTAAGTGTATCCCCCCTTTGGTCCACCCTCACTGTCTTTAGTTGTAGTGGGGGCTGACTAGTCTATACCGCTCTCCCCTCCCTATCCAGGGTCTATCGCTAGGGTCAGGCAGGTATTAGGTTCCTGCTCGGCGATAGGTGCGGAATCTATTTAGGGATGTTTAGTGCACCTTACTTCTCCCTCACCCAGCAACACAGTGGAGTTCACTCCCATTCATTGAATGGATGAACTGTAATATCGGCCAATGGATAAGAGTGTTGCTGTTTCTGCATAATCTTTTACTTATCTTGGACAATCTCTCTGATTTATTCAATACTGATCCTATTTTGCGTATGTAGCACAATTGATTTTTTTTCCATCATATTTTAATATCTCCAATATCCATAACTATATTATTTTTTCATCAATGTTGCTACAATGGTTATTTTTTCGTGGGCCAAGTTGTAAGCTTCAAAGTCGATATTTTGGGGAGCATACAATGCATTATGTTACTTTCATTAAAACTTTATGGGGTGGAATAAGAAAATGGTCACTGAAGACCCACCTCTTCCGACAACCCTATAACTTGCAGTAACCACCGATTGACCAAACCGCTGCATGACCAGCTCTACCCTCGCCTACTGTATTTTCACCCATCCCTTGTAGATTGTGAGCCTTCGCGGGCAGGGTCCTCTCTCCTCCTGTACCAGTTATGACTTGTATTGTTTAACATTATTGTACTTGTTTTTATGTATACCCCTCCCTACATGTAAAGCACCATGGAATAAATGGCGCTATAACAATAAATAATAATAATAATAATTTGAGTCAGTGCCCAGCTAACATCTGACAGGTGATGTCCTACAAAATGGTCTCGCTGAAGAACTATGCGTGGGGAAAATGTGTTGGAGGCAAAGGACATCTTCAGTATACAGTCATATGTAAAAGTTTGGGCACCCCTATTAATGTTAACCTTTTTTCTTTATAACAATTTTGTTTTTTGCAACAGCTATTTCCGTTTCATATATCTAATAACTGATGGACTCAGTTATATTTCTGGATTCAAATGAGGTTTATTGTACTAACAGAAAATGTGCAATCTGCATTTAAACAAAATTTGACCGGTGCAAAAGTATGGGCACCCTTATCATTTTCTTGATTTGAACACTCCTAACTACTTTTTACTGACTTCCTGAAGCACTAAATTGGTTTTGTAACCTCATTGAGCTTTGAACTTCATAGCCAGGTGTATCAAATCATGAGAAAAGGTATTTAAAGTGGCCACTTGCAAGTAGTTCTCCTATTTGATTCTCCTATGAAGAGTGGCATCATGGGCTCCTCAAATCAACTCTCAAATGATCTGAAAACAAAGATTATTCAACATAGCTTTTCAGGGGAAGGATACAAAAAGTTGTCTCAGAGATTTAACCTGTCAGATTCCACTGTGAGGAACATAGTAAGGAAATGGAAGAACACAGGTACAGTTCTTGTTAAGCCCAGAAG